>NC_087089.1:15054285-16317857 GCF_963855985.1 Ostrinia nubilalis | reverse complement strand
GTCTATGAGAAAGACTTCTCTCTTCAAGCTAGTCTCTCCAACGGTGCCAAATTTACTATAGATATAATTGTTGAATGGCTTGTACGAATAGGCCACAATTTCAGTCCGTCTCCGGGATCAGGACTCCAGTTGCAGCGAGGGGTTAGACAGGGAGATGTGATATTTCTAAAACTGTTCACTACCACTCTGGAAGATGTTTTCAAGCTTCTGGACTGGAGCGGATTGGGCATAAATATCATCAGCGAGTACATCACCCATCTTTGATTCGCGGACGATATCGTAGTCATGGCTGAGAACGTGGAGGATCTAAGCTCAATCCTCGATTGCCTCAATAGAGCCTCTCAACAAATGGGTCTTTAATGGACAAGACAAAAATCATGTCAAATGCCGTGCTGTACCCACTCCTCTGAAGGTTGGAGACACTATGAGTTGTCTGATGGCCGCTGGGGCAGGAAAGTTCTTGAGTGGCGACCATGAGCTGGAAGACGCAGCTTGGGCAAGCCTCACACTAGGTGGACCGATGATCTGGTGAAGGTCGCGTCAGGTGCCTGTATGCGAGCGGCACAGGACCGGTCTTTGTGGAAATCCTTGGGGGAGGCCGTTGTCCAGCAGCAGTGGACGTCTTTCGGCTGAAACGAACGACCGAGTCTTTATTTTATTAGATTGGTATATTTAAGATCTAAAAGTGGGTGCCATATCTTAATTTTTGATTGAATAACAAGCGATCTCAGCAATTATTTTGTAATACTTGTTTCATTTACCCCTTGGTCATTTGGGAAAGTTCAACATGAAAGCGTTATTGGCTTATGATAAGCGCAGTATAATTGTATTATTACTGCGCATTTAAAGTTTTGATAAATTATTTTGATTCACACTCCCACTCATAAATGCAGTAAGTTGTAAAGATACGGCGCATATATTACGTTGTAAGAACTAAAATTTAAATCAATCATTTAACACATGTACCGTAAGTAACGAAAACTACTGATAAACGCAGTAAGGAACAATCATACTGCATTCATGGGTAGTAAGTATCGAACGAAATCTTAGTTAATCCATAACATAAACAGTTTTTTAATAATTTTAAATACAAAATATTAATTAAAATACAAAAACCTCATATCAAAATAAACTTTGAGTTTAGCTCTATAAGACCATATATTTTTTTTTACAAATATTTGCGTAACTAATTGTAGACACCCCAAAATAAAATTTCAACTTTGATCGCGTTTTTCTCGAAACTGTTCACGTGTTACTTACTGCGTTTATAAATTGTGCGGCAGAGTACGGGACAAATAAGTAAATACAGCAACTACTTGGCAAATGATATTTATTGACAAAAATCTGATCTAAAATTCTTCTGATGAAAAAAATAAGGCAAGAATCACACGATCGACTCTAGTTAAATTGATAATAAAACAAAAAGCAATGGCAGGCTATTTTCACAAGTTATTATTTGAATTTCGTCCTTCACAATAATTTATTCAACATAATCATTCTATGCTCATAATTTTAATGAATTAAAACATGTTCAAATACGTCTCACATGCTTTTATAATATAATTTTCATTTCTAAAGTTACATGCCTGAAGGCATTTTGCAATACGTTTCTATGAAGAAATTAAATTTACAGTAGTCAAAGAAGCAAGATACTAATTACTGCCTAAAATGTAATATTATTATAACCAATGTGACTTTGTAGACAGCAGAAAAGGAATAAATATGACGAATGCGAGCGTCGCGTGTATACAGCTCCTTCCACATGTTGTAGGGCTGTCTATAGCTAAAATTGTGTACACTGATATAAGTAAATGTCTTATAGGGGTTGTTTTAGTAAAAAAATACACAAAGAGGACGCTGTCCTGTGAAGTGCCCCCTAGTGACTAAAAATTTAGCGCTAAATCAAGCGCTGCTTATTGCAAAAAAAAAAAAATTGACGCACCCTATATTCAGCTAAATAACATTAAGGAACAATGAGTTTCTTGCGCTGCTTCTTCTCAGCACTGGCCCATTTATTGTCCCGAAGCAGTGGTAGGGTTAATATCGGGACGTGTGAAAGTGCTTTCTAAAAGCCTCTTTGCAAAAATAAATGAATTTTATGAATTTTATTTTAATAACAAATAATCTGTTCCATTGTACCTACCATATAAGCTTAAATTGCTTTCTCTTAGAGGTTACTCCCAAATAAAACTTAGAGAACATTAAAAATTTAACTTCCCAATTTCTGCAGCAAGCTATAAGCAACCCTGAGACAGTTACAAAGAAACACTATCCAGCATTAATTACTCAAACAAGCGGCACTCGTAATAATTTCCGTCACAAGGAGGAAATTAATTTGCAAACTGGTCCAAACTGTTATAAGAAAATGCAAATTTTGACACTATAATTACAGGTCGCGTGCACCCTGGACACAGATGGCGCTAGGGTGCGGCGAACGGGAATAGCTAATCAAAGTCAAAGTCAAAGTCAAAATTTCTTTATTTGTATAGACTATTAAATAGTTGTTACAAATCGTCAAATATTTTGCTTTTAAGGAGCTTCTACATGTCTCATAATCTTTTTATTCTACCAGCGCTTCGAGACCAATATTTGAAAAGTGCTAAGAAGAAGCGCCGCAACAAACTCAGTAATTGTATGAACTCTCACGCCTGTATTCACAAACGATGTTTGCTTAAGTGAAGAAGCAAATCGAACGCACAGCGTTGAATAGAGCTCTGTGATTTGTTCGTGTGTGACCCTGTCCGTCCACGCGCACTGTGAGACTTATTTATTTTATTTACACTTTTGCACATACAACTGTACAGTGGCGGACTTAATGCCAGGTGGCATTATCTGCCAGTCAACCACAGGTCAAGTAGAGAGACTAAGGCGGTGCAATAAATATGACGTTTAATTAATATACTTACTTACATAGCATTAGATAAAATAAATAACATAAGAATACATATATAATAGACATACACCTACATTAGGGTGGTCCTTATTTTCCGACTTTTGAATTATCCCCGGGGCACTTTCTCATTCGATTATATACCTCTAAATATGAAATTAGCTTTTTTTGTTTTTTTTTTTGGTTAAGATTTAGAGGTCGCTACCAGCTGTCAAAATATTTACAAAAGCTTTGAAGATCTTAAATCATGGTTTCATAAATGTTTTATTTAAGTGTTTATATCACATTTTACGTGCAAATGAACATCGCATAGATAGAATAGACAATCGCTTCTTGTCCCCTTCTCCCCTCAACCCCTCTCCTATACCGACCATGGTACCGACGCGTCGAGATACTAACAAGTAAACTCTTATATCTTAAAAATAATTGATTCAAATAATGTACATTGTACATAATATCTTAGTTCATAGCAACAACAATAATTTTGTAATATTTTTATTTGGCTTTGGCTTTAAAAATAAATGAATCTAACAAATACAGATTTTGTTTTTACTTAAAATTCAAACCTTGGTAGCGACCCCTAAATGTCTTTTAAAAATTAAAAAAATAATAATGAAAGTCTTTCATATGGTATATATTCAAATTACGTGGTGCCCCGCAATATATAAGAAAAACATTTTTTTTCGTAGGAATAAGGACCACCCTAACCTACATACATAAACATAATAATCATATTGGCGTACACAAAACACATGTCGGAGATAAGAAAAAAGTACATACATTACTTCATAGTAATGTTTGTGAATACGGGCGTTATTTTAGTGTGTCTTGTAGCGACTACAGAAAGATACTGGAGCTCCCATAATGATAATGTGCACTATCGATGTGGATAGAAAAACATAAATCAACGGCAATTCAAGAAAATATTGTTTTTATTCACCGTGCAATTTGGAGGGACACTTCCAAATTGGCAGGCTTCAAGTATCTGGCAAGATAGAGGTTTCGAAAATTAGTTTTAGACACATAAAAGTTCCCAAAAAATTAACATTGCATGAACGAAACCTTTTGTGTCATAAAAATATTTGAGAGAATTTAATCAAAATCAAATCAAGACAAAGGCCATCTACACAGATACAACCTTTTAGTGTCTGTCACATGATCATTTAATTTCACCTAAGCTTTTCTTATGGATTCAAGCAAGTACTTCATTCTCAGAGAGCAATTTTAACCCTTTTCTTGGCATTGTGCATTTAAAGATACGTTGACGAAAACAAAAATATGGGGGAGAAACCAAAAACTATTTTTAAATGTTTTTTTAATATTACGTTATCCCAAATACTACAGATTGTGTTACACAGTATAGAATCGCTACAAGCTGCACAGATTTAACAGTAATATTCAAAATGTCAGACCGTTGACAGGCGTCTACGCACCGGCTAATATTTTTTATTATTTTCGGTGTTTTTTTTTAAAGAATATTGGTGATTATCTGTAGTAATATGGATAGTAAATAAAGGTTTCTTGATTATAGTGCTGTTTTTTCATCCCAAATTTTGTATAATTATTCTTGTACGACGCGGATTGTCCGAATGTATCTCTAAATGCACACTGTCAGATACGTAATAATTTACTTTCAATTTTGAATGTATCTTTAAAGACACATTGCCAGGTTCTCGTTGACTTTATTTTATAATTTTTTTCATAGATTTTATCGCATAAAAAAGGGATCATGTTATTAGTTAGTAATATTTAAAGCTGTAAATTATATGCCGATGTGAGTTTTAATTCATGTAAAAAATAATGTTGTTTTTTGGACAACTTTGTGCTGCGGCAACAAAATCAGGCGCGCAAAATGCTGGTTCTGGTTCCAAAATCTGGAACCAGGTCGAAAGTCAGTGGCGGTGACACTTCAGCTGATGAATTAAAGCCGCACTTAGCCCCCTGATTCTCTTGGGTGGTTATCTTCCTACTCCAAACAACCCAGATCACCTCCAAAAAGCGAGCAGCCTATTCAGGCTGCTGCATGCTTCTGGTTATAAAGCTAGTGATTGAAGAATTTCAGCCAGTTCGACTGCTGCATAGTTTCCCAGAGAGTTCCAGAGATTCATTTTCGCTATCTTGCGTTTCCACTGTAAGTTGGGTATCAAATTATCTTCAATCGAAGACGTGAACACAGTTCGGTACCAGTTGGCGTCAATACCCCTCGTATTTCTTTAATGGTCTTGCAGGATTCCTATGTGTACTATCTGCATTTGCTTCTCCTGGATGGTAAGAGGGGTGTGAGGTTCAGGAGGTACTCCAACGACGCCGATGGAGTAGTTCTCATACATCCAAATGCAGCTATACTTGCAAGGCGTTACAGACTTTCAAGTGGGTTTTTTACTTTGTTTTCAGTTTTTTTTAAAAGATACTTATTTTTTATTGCTCAAATAAGGAATAGCTTAAGCTTTTGTAGTAATTTTCATTTAAATAACTAATTTTTACTAACAAATAAACCATGTTTTAATTTACTACAAAGCTGGCAATGTGCACTTAAAGATACATACTATATTTCCAAAAGTACATACCTAAGATTTTTTTTCGTATTTTTTACATGATTTTTACTCGTCCTAAATCCAATATTTATAGTGTAAATCACAAAAATTAACCAAAACCGTCTTTGCCAAGTATAGGGTTAAAACAAGTAACCATGATTTCTGTCACATATGCTCAACGAAGGCAAGGGCAATGTGTCCTACGGTCTCATGTAAAGTGCAATAGCGAAATTATTTTTAATGTGACAAAAAGTATTATAATAAGTTCCAAACATGCGATCTAATATGTGTTAGGTAATTTATGTAATGCGTCGCAATGTTTAGATTAAGGCTAACTATAAAATTATGGTAATCTGGTAGGGAAATTCAATGGCAAAAAAAAACATTACTTTTATTTAAGAATATGCTTCATACTGGCTGGTATAGTTTGAGTTTAAGAGATTCCAGATTATAGAAATTAGAAATAGAAATGAAGAGATCCGTAAACGAACAAAAGTTGCTTAGGTACATAGCCTAAGGCTTGATTTCCTTTTAGGCTGACATCGGTGACCGACGTCAGCGGCGCGCACGATTACACACTACTTCTATGTAATCATCTGCCGCTGACGACGGCGTTGCAGTGCGGTGCTTCATAGAACATTGTGTTTATTCGTACGCTCGGACGATGTTCGCAACCGACGTCAGCGTAGGAGGAAATCAAGCCTAACAGATTAGCAAGCTGAAGTGGCGATGGGCAGGGCACATAGTACGCAGAACTGATGGCCGATGGGGCAGAAAGGTTCTGGAGTGGAGGGCATGTAAGTACCAAAAAGTGCAGTGTAGGATGTCCATCCTCAAGATGGAGCGACGACCTCCACGTCGGAGGAAGGCACTGGATGCAGGCCGCTACCAACCGGTCATTATGGAAATCATTGGGGGAGGCCTTTGTTCAGGAATGGAAGTCCTATGGCTGAAATAATGATCATGATCTTTAGAAAAGTTCGAAGACCCTGTCTTTACCATCCAAATAATCAGTATGATTTACTACAAAAAATCCACGCCTTCGAACTCTCTGGAATTTTTCGAACTTAGTTTGATAACAAAAGGCAGAAACTTCACAAACTCATTCAACTATGAACAAGAAAACATAAATGTGTATACCTAGTAGAGATTTTGTTTCGCCAACATTAGAGCCGGTCGTCTGGATAGTTCCCTAAGCAACAACAACTGGAAGTAAGCTCATAACACTGTCTCTACAAGATATTACAACAGATAATAATAGCTTTTACTTCAATACCAACGAGTCGTGTAAAGCCACAGATGAATTCAGCAATAGACACTGCTGTTGTTGGTGAATTTTCAACACTAGAATTTGTGAACATGGCACCAAGAGATATAAACTATTAAGACAGTAAAACTAAAATGTTCATCATCATCATTTCCGTCATAGGACGTCCACTGCTGAACATGGGCCTCTCCCAATAATTTCCTTAACAATCGGTTGGTAGCGGCCAGCATCCAGCGCTTTTCTGCTACCTTTATGAGGTCGTCGGTCCACCTTATGGTTGGAAATCCTAAGCTACGCTTTCCAGTACGTGGCCTCCACTCCACAGGGCCTAGTGTGAGTTTAAATCAAACGTGCGTAAATAAATCACATTTAATTAAATGTATGACGGATTGTACAGCGCCCCTAGCGGAAACGTTCAAGAACTAAAATTTTCATACATTTTTCTAACGCGCTCACTAGTGAGTAAGTTTTATGTAAACTCACACTCAGCCCACAGAATATTGCAGCCCTATTGCCGTTAGTTCGGCGTATTACTATGTGCCTTGCCCATTGCCACTTCAACTTGCCAATCCTTTTAAGTTCATTGGACAGCTATCATATTATTTTGCTATACTTTTAAGAGGGCTATTACTTGATTATTACTATAAGTTTAGTGACTTTTGCTCATTATCCACCTGTAGTTTAGCTCTTTCTTTTAACCAATCACCAGCCACCTTGCGAATGGCGAGGCCAAGGCGAGACAATAGACAAATCTGCCCACTGACAATATAGAGCATTGTCAGTGGGCAGATTAGTCTATGTCTTTTAGTTGTCTATGTTTAAATCGCACTCCGTGTGTTTGTATCAAGCCGACATTTTTATTGAGTCTCGGACGATTTATTTTCCCTGAAGCAGCATTTATACTTTCAAGTGACAAAATCATAAAGATACTTTAGAACTTATTTCTAAGGTGATACAGGTTTATCTAAAGTTGTTCTAAAAGCTTTTATCCCATCAAAAACAATACTTGTCAAAAAAACCAAGTCTCGCAACTCAGTTGTTCTACGGTAAAAAGTTGTGAGATCCATGTAATACCAAGTCCAGGCCAGGAAATCTTTAACGTTTTACATAAATATATTGACTTGGCCATCGCATGAAAACACGTGTAAATTAAATTATACTTCGTATCTCTCCCGAAGATGATTACGTTTTACATGCAGCAGTACCTGGGATGATGCCGTCCTTATCACACTTTTAGAGAATATTTATTTAAAAATATAAGTTTTAAATATAATAAAGTACGTGTTTTGACTCCTCAGCACCGTAGTACATTCCGCGGTCCGCCATATTTCTTGTCATTACTTGTGTTGGTGTTCGTCCGACTCACACGTACTTTTTCAATAAAAATAACTTAGCGTAAAAATGGGTAAAAGGAAACGATCAAGTAATGGTGATAATAGTGATATGGTGAAAAGTTTGTTAAGGAACCTCGTATACATAGACAACGACAAATTATAGTTTTATCTGATGATGATGAACCAGAAAAAACATCGTTGTCTCCATCGTGCAGTCACTGCAGATTTGCAGACATACATACATACAATATACATACATATTTAAAACATTCTGGTAAGTTGTGAATCGTGTATTTTGAAATTGTTATGAAATAATGTGAATAATTTCTATTTTTTGTATTAAAAATGAATATTTTCAACTACCCTCCGTGGTAATACTTTGTGTCCCGACTTAATCGTGTGTGGATACTAAACTACACGTACAAAAATCGTGTTATACAAAATACAAAAATATCCCGACGTAAATCGTGTGTGGATGATTTATTGCTTATCCCGGCGTATATCGTGTGTGGATACTAAACTACACGTACAAAAATCGTGTTATACAAAATACATAAACATCCCGACGTAAATCGTGGGTGGATGCTTTATTGCTTATCCCGGCGTATATCGTGTGTGGATACTAAACTACACGTACAAAAATCGTGTTATACAAAATACATAAACATCCCGACGTAAATCGTGTGTGGATGACTTATTGCTTATCCCGGCGTATATCGTGTGTGGATACTAAACTACACGTACAAAAATCGTGTTTTACAAAATACATAAACATCCCGACGTATATCGTGTGTGGATGCTTTATTGCCTTTGAGCGTATTAATTATCCCGGCATATATCGTGTGTGGATAAGACATTTTTAAACTGATTGCATTTTGCTTTGATTATTTTCCTA
Source organism: Ostrinia nubilalis (assembly GCF_963855985.1). NCBI lineage: Eukaryota > Metazoa > Arthropoda > Insecta > Lepidoptera > Crambidae > Ostrinia > Ostrinia nubilalis. Next base: position 16,308,937 of record NC_087089.1, on the reverse strand, counting down.
ACGTATTATCATATAACGTGGGTAGACGTATCAACACGTCGTAAAATAGTATAACATAATTATAAATATAATAATATACAATATACATGGGGTATTTATAATTTGTTACCCTATCAAATACAAAAATCTTTATTGTGAACTATTACTAAAATAGCATACAATAATTACCTACATCAGACAAAAATACCGGGTATTTTTCAAGACAAAGCCTTTCAAAGACTTTCACAAGGATCTAGCAACAGGTTGGAAAATATTGATTAATGGATTACCTACCTAGTTACAAATAAAAAAGACTTGATGAAACATTATTTACTTGCTAAAAATTGCGCATAATAATTACTTCAACAAAGGCAGCAATACAACTGTACATCTGATTCTGCTTCTGTTTGCTGTACGCATCCTTATTGCAACTGATTTCACCGAGCCCTCAATATGATTTGATGACCTTTCTATGTCACAAATGGAATAATATTCCGTAAGGAATTATAAAAACCTTGAGCGATGCTGGCGGTTACTTTGTGACACTCATTAGAGAATCACTGTCAAGAAGATACGCTATCACAAATTCCATTAGCAAGCAAAAAAAGAGATATCATAAAAGATTTATCAAAACGAATCTCTTGTTTGGTTCAGATTTATCAGATCACTCGAAATCATCTATGACTAATATAATTCAGTAATACCAGCCCAGCACGTCTACAACTCATCAGACTTTAAACGCAAGGGGGGCATTGTGAGCGAGCGGCAGCCGCTGAGCAGCGAGTGAACCCCGGCCAGCCCAGCAGCCGCCGGCTCCGCCGCCGCCGCCTGCGCCGCGGGGCCGTCTCCGGTTAACCCGAGACCCAACTATCATCAACCGAATCGGAGATGATAATTTTATTCAGCAGATAGGCACCAAGGTGCTAGTAACTGGTAGACTTAAATACTACTAAAATAAATGGCTTACCTAACATAACAAAATTAAATAATACTACTATTTTGTCCTGGATCAGGGTTATGAAATTCCATTTTATTCCAATTTAAACTTAACCATGCCAATTGGAGTACCCCAATGTAGGTCACATACTACACCTGAGGGGAGTAGTAGGTATATTCGACAACTGTACAAAAGCCAAATTGTAGACATAGATTTATTCTAAATTTAAAGGAATTAAATAAATTCATTAATATGAACTATTTTAAAATGCAATACTACCACTGACTTTACATAATTAATTATATAACAATACATTTTATTATGTGAAAACCTTAGATTTGAAAGACTCCTATCTTTTATTACCAATTGCTGAAAATGGATGAATTTGGCTTCGTTTGTCATGGAACTCCAAGCACTTTAATATTCAGTTGTTTGAATTTCTTCGTGATCGATCGTTTTTGTCTTACATCCGCATGGTGCCTTTTGTATTTACAAAATTATTAAAAGCAGTTTTACACTTTTTGCAATCACTCGGCCATCTATCTGTACCAATACCTGTACCAATTTTTATGTATTGGAACGGTCAGAATGCTGGAATAATATTCAAACAACGGGAGATTTATAAGAGCAACTAGGGTAGGAGGACAAAAGATTTTTTATCTAATCAAAATAATAATGTTACCTACATTTCTAAAATTTACATTTAATACGATAGAAATTAATTTAACTTAACAAAAGTGCAAGACACTAGTAATGCTAAAAACTACGAAAAATATCATTCCAGTAATTTGCTTCATTCTTGGGGTTATTGACCTCAGCGTGCCCCGCCGTTAAAATTACGGCTGGATGTACACGAAGTTACCGGGAAAAACATCTTGGCACTCAATTACTCAAATAACTACAATAAACATTATAATGCATCTGCCAAGTATTTAAAACATAATTTAGCATAGTGGAGACTGGAGAGATTACATTGACACAGCACATCATGTACCTACCCTGCAATCAAATGATTTGTTTCGATGCCTCAACCACTGGTCAACCTCAACCGCAATCGCGCATCGTGTAACAGCCATCGGAAATTGGTCCCAGTTACAGTTACTTTTACCTTTAAATACCCTGGAATTGCTCGCTGCACTCTATGATCTTGAAACTTTTGCATCTAACCTACTTATTAAGAATAGACAATACAACGGTTATTGCCAAATAAAAAAAGGGGTAGTATACAGCACACTTTAAATAATACTGTTCGAGAGTTATGGAATTGGTGTGGTTGGGTGTGAAAACGCGGTCACAGATTTCGAATCTCGTCAATCAAATACAGACACGTACTATGAATTTAGCAGACTACGCATTTACAGAAATTACATTACCTTATGGTATTCCAGAATTCGTCTTATTTGCACGTACATTTACTATTCAAAATCACCAATGTTCTACGAATGCATCTTGGGAGTTAGACCCTATTTCCGAAGTTATTGATACTTTCACATTTAATGTAACTTTCGAAAGCTTTATACAAAAAAAAAAAAAAAAAAAAAAAAAAAATGGCGCTAAGGGCCTAGTAGTAGTACCATTCTGACCTACTACCGTGGTACCTATTGTGGTCAAAGCTCCTCGTTTCAAAAGTCATACGTTTCGAACCTAACAAAAATCTGTTGTGTTCGCCCTTCAGAGTTGATCATCCTCTCCATGCGGATTTAACCCTGATGGTCGGCACCTTATCAGGCAATCGCAGTTGAGGCGAGGCGCACCTACTAATTCTCTGGATATGTTAATGACATCTTTCTCACATAGTACATACTAATATTATACAATATACTTCAGGTCTAAAATCATGGTTGTAATTCCAATTCAGCTCATTTATTGGAATACTCAACGGACAAATTAAATTATTCGTGTTAGTTACAGTACAGTACTCTCAATGGTTACCGTTTGACTTTATCTATACTGTTATATCAGGATATTACTACTAATGACTGTATTAAACGTTTTCTCAAAAGCGTGTTTCGCCTCAGACCGCCTAAATATGACACTACTTGGTATTAAATTATCATTTCCCTGAAAAAATTTACAGTTAAGTGTATACCTCTTCTAGTTCTGGTTTCTGCACAGATAATGAATACTCCGAGTTTATCTAATAATATTACTAATAATATTTTATTGTGTCCAGACTAAATATAAATTAAAGTAGATAGATGAAATTGATGAAAACATTAAAACCGGACTCGATTAATTTTATCAACCATTTATTATTGTACCTATATATTACCGTACATTATGGACAACCTTGTACTATGCCCAGCCTCAACACTTAAATCTTACATTGACAGGACTATTGGTATACGCACAGATGATAATCTTTTTGTCAGTTACCAAAAACCACTAAAAAAGTGGTAACTCAGTGGAACTTCAAATTTGATAATATCGATTTTTATAGCGCTCATAATACCCGCCATACGGGCTACGTCTGCGTCCACCGGGCTGGCGTTAAATAAAATAATTTAAAATTTGTAAGTCATTCGTAAGGCTTGCAAGCTGGTGGACCGAATCTTGTCAAGTAGGCATTTCTTAAATATTAGACTAGAAACTTACTTAATTTAACTTTTTGTGTGATTGTGATTTTGTTAACTGTTCGTTTCAAAACCATCATTAATTATTACGAAAGTAAACAATGTTTTGTTTATTTACTAAAATACCTTGAACAAGTTAATAGTTTCTACGGTTGTAATTTTTTCGATGCTCTAAACATCTGCATGTAAAACGTAATCATCTTCGGGAGAGATACGAAGTATAATTAAGAATCAAACGAACTTACCTGTGATGTTTGATATCTAATTATACGAGTGTCTTGACCGAAGATGATTACAGTCCCACCTCACCCGAGAATAATTACCCTCAACCGATCGAAAAAATTTGCTCTAAAATAATGACAAGAAATATGGCGGACCGCGGAATGTACTACGGTGCTGAGGAGTCAAAACACGTACTTTATTATATTTAAAACTTATATTTTTAAATAAATATTCTCTAAAAGTGTGATAAGGACGGCATCATCCCAGGTACTGCTGCATGTAAAACGTAATCATCTTCGGTCAAGACACTCGTATAATTAGATATCAAACATCACAGGTAAGTTCGTTTGATTCTTAATTATTTAGTGCGATGGCCAAGTCAATAATTTATGTAAAACGTTAAAGATTTCCTGGCCTGGACTTGGTATTACTTGGATCTCACAACTTTTTACCGTAGAACAACTGAGTTGCGAGACTTGGTTTTTTTGACAAGTATTGTTTTTGATGGGATCTCATTTCTTTTTGTATTTTGTAGACAGCAGTTATGTATCTAGAAAACTGGACCGAAATTGAAAAATTTTACTCGACTTGGCGGTTGCACTACCGTGCCCCCAAATCTCATTTCTTTTTGTATTTTGTAGACAGCAGTTATGTATCTAGAAAACTGGACCGAAATTGAAAAATTTCACTCGACTTGGCGGTTGCACTACCGTGCCCCCAAATATTTTAGTTTTTCCTTGATTCATACACCAAACACTACTTATATTCCAAATTTGAAGCTTCTAGGTCTGCTAAAAGTGCCTTAGAATTTTGATGATCGGTGAGTCAGTCAGTGAGTCAGTGAGTGACAAAATTAAGTAACTTTGACCCGTTATAATTCTTAAACTACTGGTTCAAATTGAATGAAATTTTAAATATACCGTGTCTTTACAATGCCTGCATAGCTAATGAAAATTCAGCCTTCTAGTTTTATCCACAACGAAGTTACAGGCGGTCGAAAATGGCCTGAATTGCTTCGAGAAAAGGATGGTACGGCCGTGCCGCTTTTTTGCTCGACTTGGTGGGGGCACTGCCGTGCCCCCAGATATTTTGTAAGAACTGTTTACGCTTACGTTTTTACTATCTTCCAGGATAAAAAGATACGTTAAGTTTAAATACACTTTGCTAAATCGTTATGTAGCGTTATGTAAGTACTAGCTTTCCGCCCGCGGCTTCGCCCGCGTGGTATTTTGCCTGTCACAGAAAAACTGTATCGCGCGCGTCTCTGTTTCAAAAACCGGGATAAAAACTATCCTGTGTCCTTTCCCGGGACTCAAACTATCTCTATGCCAAATTTTATCAAAATCGGTTCAGTGGTTTAGGCGTGAAAGCAAGACAAACAGACAGAGTTACTTTCGCATTTATAATAATAGTATAGTTAATATAGAAAGTTATGTCTCTATATTTTGAAGAAGCACATCATTATTTGACATTTATTTTATGAGTACAATTTTGTTAGAATTTCTAGATAACAAACGTCACTTTAGTAACTTTCTTTTTCTGTTAAATTCTTTTAGCATTAAACATTGTTCACTGTTATTTGAACTCTAGGGACGTGAAAGGTCTAGATGACGTAGACGTAAAGGTCTAGTCTAGGTGACATAGACATAAATGAAATAAGGTCCAAGAAGTCTGACTGCTAACCCTTTATTTATGAGAAATGAGAAAAGCCCAAATTTAGAAAGCTTTTACTAGTTTCCATTACTTTATATTACCCGAAATTGTTTCTTAGAATAATGTCTGGCTACTAATCTATACTCTATACTAATATTATAAATACGAAAGTAACTCTGTCTTTCTGTCTGTCTGTCTATCCGTCTGTCTGTCTGTCTGTTTATCCCGATTTTTGAAACAGGGACGCGCGCGAATAGGATTTTCTGTGACAGACAAAATTCCACGCGGGCGAAGCCGCGGGCGGAATGTTAGTATCTGAATAAATGGTAAAACATGAAGATTTCATAATTGTGTAATTTAATTAATTTTCTAAAATTAACGTATTGAATGAATTCAGTTATCAATGGTCAATATTTTGTTTCGTTGCAGACATTCAAAAGTACAAGACTCAGTCAATTAACTGTTTTATTTAATTTAGCGCAATGTCAGGTAGGTACTTATCAAAGAACTTTATATCATTTCTAAGTAGGACTATACTACTCTATTTTCTGTCCTATTTATAGTACCTATTTGCCTTGTTCGGGATTTTAGATTAGGTCAGCTTTGGTTGACACAGTATAAACACACCTTTAATTATACACCTAATTTTAATCGAGCTTAACCCAGCTCACCGCTAAAGACTAAAAATATAATTTAGTTTTCATGGGAATTGCTAGCGATAGTCGGATTTTATTGCTGTTTGCTTAGGATCGAGCCACAGTGTTGACGTGCCCGAATATACTTAGTTTAAAATGCTTTGCTGCGAATCATATTTAATTAAAATAAATATGATTGTTATTTAATTTCTAGATGTTAGCTGGTGGTTGGTTGATCGGGCTCTTTGGAGCTCCATAAGGAAATTATATTATCCTTAGTAAAATCAACGGGGGAGTTTGACGACTGAAAAGTTTGAGTACTAAAATACAATGATGTCACTATTTTCCTGGACTAAAAAAAGTTCTCCCATTTCATACCTATCTGTGAGAAACCTCATAAAAAAAAACAATTTACTAGAAAAAAGTTTTATGAAGTAAGCCATGTTTTCATCATAAGTCTTCACTCATTCCATTTAAAGTTAAACATATTCCGTAACCTACCACGTCCTTTTAAAAGAACGTGAGCGCAAACACCGCGGGTGTAGTGTGAATGTGGCTTAAGTTGGTTTTATTATAGTAAAATGAGGTCACCGGGTTCCACAATACTTCTAGGTTTCGCACTTACCTGCAAGGGTGCTTTCTGAAAGGTTGAATAACAAATATTCTGAAATATGAAAGTTTTCATGTTTATTTGCGGATTATTTTTCAGCTTTTGATTCGCTGGGAACTATAGGTAAATGTGGGACGAGTTCAGTTGATTTGAAAGAAAAGGAACGCGCTAAAACACCGTGTAATATGAATGCTCTTCAGTATTCCTTGGGGGACACCTCTGTCCAGCAAAAGTTTTCCTTTAGCTGTAAGAAAGAGAAAGAGAACGCACCTTTCTCTCCTCTGCGGCTCGGGGTATCTTTGTCCAGCAGAAGTCGCCTGTACCTATCTTTAAAAAGTTGTCTATTGGCACTGTTCAAGTAACGAAACATTTGAACGACAAATGACGATCGCAATCCCATGCAGTTGCTAATATAATTCCCACCTGCCATACACCATTTGAAAACACAAAAAAATACTTTAATTAGTTTAAACAGGTTTTATCTAAATTATGCAGCGCCAAAGTTTAAACATAATAACTATAGAAAAAATACTGCCTACTCTTGGAATGGATTTTTCACGGCGTCCATCTTTCATGGCTAACCATTAACTCTTTGAGACCCTTGTTGAATAAAACGACGACGTCTTCTTTTTCTTCTTGACATTAAACAGACAAGCACGAAGATAGCACTTACAAGAAAAACTATACTACTTTGAATGTCCTAAAGTTAAAATAAACCTATTTAGTTAAAACAGAAGATCTTTGAACCGGCTACTTTCTTGACTGAACGCATGTTTTAAAAGCATACATCTTATAAAGGGAAGAAGAAAAGAAATCTGCTGTCGTAAAGATGAGCGGTCAGTAAAGTCGCTACAGCACATCAGAATGTAATTTTTTTTGTTGCAATATAGCATTTATTCCAACTACATAAGAAACCACGTCGTCTGGACATAGCACTTGGTTTGCGCAGACGGCCGATTCAGAAGCAAGTCACGTGTCTTCAAAATGAAGCGCTCGCAAATATTGTGTGGGCAACTCATAAAGATGTGAGATTTTACAGTGTGAATGAGCTTCGGACTTATTCTGACCCGTTGTATGGGTTTTATGTGTTGATTCTAAACTTACTTTGCGATGGAATGGTACTTGAATCCCAAAATTTTTATCTACACTATTATTTTGCACATTTTCGTAATAAAGGATTCGTTTTTCTTTCACAAATCTGAACTTATAAATTTTATGAAATGATCTTACGCCCGTACCTATTCACAAACATTACTATGAAGTCTCACAGGGTGACACACGATCCAATCACAGAGATCTATTCAACGTTGTTCGATCGATTTGCTGCTTCACTTAAGCAAGCATCGTTTTTGAATACGGGCGTTAGACATTAAAATTCAGTGTTCAACAATAATTTGTATTGTCAATGGATCGAACCCATGAACTCTAGCATGTAGTCAAATAAGCAATCATTTGTTGTGGCTGCCGTTTAAATGTACCTATCTAAACTTGTTTTTTTTTTTTATAAATATCCTTAGACATTTTACACTGCGCTTCTAGTCCCAAACTAAGCAAAGCTTGTACTATGGGTACTAGACAACGGATATAAACATACTTAAATACTTTTTTTTTTGTAAATACATACTTATTATACATAGAAACCGACCGGTTAGGTGGACGGACGATCTCGTAAAGGTCGCGGGAAGAGCCTGGATGCGGGCAGCGCAGGACCGTGCATTGTGGAAAACCTTGGAGGAGGCCTTTGTCCAGCAGTGGACGTCATTTGGCTGAAACGAACGAACGAACGATACATAGAAAACACCCAGTCCAATACAAACAAATATGTTCTGTTCATGCACACAAATTTTTGACATGTTTGGACATGTCCAATTCCCATTTGCTATAAATTAATACATTTTGAACAGTCTTTTAAAGGCAGACCAGTGGAGAGTTCCAGCCACTCATATAAGACCATTGGAATTTTCCAAAAGTCTCCAATATGTGAGTTGCTAAATAAACCGACGGTTGGCACACCGCGCGCAATAATGTACGAGAGCTGAGCAAACCGGACCGCCACTTTACTCGGTCACTGTCTTCATCTGTTGATTGATAAATATTTCACAGTATTTTATACCTACACGTTCATTTAAAACGCTAATATCGATGGTGTCACACTACCACCTATGGCTGAAACCTTACCATCAGGTGAGTGAGATACAGGCCAAGAGCCTCCTCGTTGTGGATAAAAAAAATATAAAATAGTAGAAAAGAAAAATCTGTCTTTAAAAGTATCGGCTTTTGGGCTCATTATTGTTTCAATTAGGTATTAAAAAAAATAAAGGCAAATAAAACATTCTGGAGTAAATGCTTAGAGTTTAATACTAAACGTCAATAAACTTTGAGATTCTTGCATACTAATCATTAACAAGCATTTAACTGCCGAATTAGAACCATAATCAGATTTGACTACAAAGTATTTGTATCTTATTATTTTCATTCCTAACTATTAAACCTTTCGTATACGTCCAAGTGGGCACTTAATTATAATACTTGGTTTATAATGAAAATATTATTTTACATCGTCGGAGACATGAACCTAAGTAATCTTGAGAGATCTAGGGTAGACCTAAGCAAACATTCGTGTTTGCGGCGCGCCTTACGATTCCAGTGAGAAATGACATACCTACCCACACTACAAGAAAGATAAACGCAGTGACCTCACTCGTAACTGTTGAATTAGAACAGACTCCGAATGTATATTGCGTTAAAACAAAACAATACACAATCTCAGGGACAGGTAGGACGATGCCGCGTACTTTAAGTTCTCTTTTTGAAAGCTGCACTTTAAATCACTTTGATATAAAGTCGCGGGTAATTATTGCTCTACTGTATATTACTCTTGTATGGTTTCAGCAAGACATAACATACCTCTACACGATTCTTGGAGATACCTCCGAGCTATTGTTATCTTGAATACAAGAGCTGTTGTTACAGACATTAACGTTACATATATTGAATCGCAAAGCTGTCTCTAGGGTACTTAATTTAGTAATAGGAATTTCTATAATTAAATTAACATTGAGCAGATTTGATAACAATAATAGCAGTGTTTCTGTTTAGAAGTGGTTCCCGGAATAACCAAAACAGAGGGTAGCAGAACGGCACATCAAAACTCTAATCAATAATGTATTGGTCTATATAGTAATTACCAATTAAGTCTCAATTTAAGCTTCAATTTCAATCAAGTTAGTGTGTTATATTGGCGGCATATGTACAGCATTATATTGACATGTTTGTTATGATATTGTATAATGTGACAAGAAAAATTCTGATAATCAAGTTAAATAAAAACAGTAGAGTCCTCCTCCATGTTTCTGCTGCTCCTTTTGAGAAGAAGTACGAAAACGTTAACAAAAATTGATTGACATGAAAGATAATTACATAGAATACCAAAAATACTGTTGATCAAAAGAGATGCAACTTGTAAGGAATCCAAAATACATAAAAGAGAGCTCAACATTACAGAGAGAGAATTACTTCTGCTTCAATATCATAACGGTTTACTATACACTTAAATCGCTAAGTGATACATCAAACGATTGACCCTTGCCAGGATACATTCCCAATGCAGGGATGATGTCGAATATTCTCGAATACACTCGAATATACTCTTAATGAATAATGCATGAAACACAAATTGGAAGGAGTGAGGTCAAGAAAAACTAGCTAGATTGAGAAAAGCCAGATCATTTTGGATAATAAAGTTTAATCTTGCACCTAATTAACAAGGTTTCTTAATACCTCATATACATTTCGGGTGTGTAATCGATCGAAACAAACTTTGTTACTAAACTGGTTTTTTTTTAAATGGCAGATGTACGAAAAACAAAAATGGGAACAAGAATGACGATGAACCTTATGAGATTATTAGATACTTACAGAAGATTCGAATGACCATAATCTACATAGAATGTTTGCACTTTGCTATTGTCTTTTATTTTTCAAACAACAATGTATCTAGCTCTACATCATCAAAGCTTAAAAACAAAGAATAAAATAATTGTTAACTGGCTGATTTATTTAACTGTGACAAAAAGAGCAGAATACAAATCATGATATGATAGTTTTCCAAAGGGTTTTGCTGTGCCTTTTTTATTTAAATAAACCGAGGCACCTTATACGGTGTTTTTTTAGGTCACAATAATGGATTCAGACTCGAGAAACCGTTTTCTATTATTTCAATGACTATTTCAGAAAAACAGTATTATTATGAAATCTTATTGAGTGGTTTTTAGAGTTTGAAACGAGACAAAAGTGTTAAAATGTTACTTTTGAGCTTTTTTTGTAATGAAATAATACTACTTTGAAAGCCTTTCTAAAATAGGACTTGGAAATAGATTTTTTTTTGTTTAGCCCAAAAGTTATCAGAAAGAGAATGACATAAGCCACTAAATTCGCCTTGTGTGCCAATTAATCATTTTTGTACTCGAAAAAACCTGTCAAACCCATCAAAATTAATCAAAAATACCTTCAGCAATAATTCAAACGGTTTGAAGCCTTAGAAAAACTTAATTGAATGGAATTTCCCAACTTAAACGGTATGGAACCCTGTAGGAGACCCTTATCAGGGCAGCAGACGCCTCGTAGAGACAAGGGGACAAGGGGACATTTTCCCGTTCGCTCTAGTGACAGGCGCTAGACGGTTTATTCAATTTGTGTACGTGATTTTTTTGTGATGGTGAGAGAGACAAAGACACGGCAAAAGCTTGGGATATTAAAATAGAATATTGAAATATTTTTAATAATCTCACCCAAAAAATGATTTAAAAATTGGTAAAGTTGTTAGGTTAGGACTGGACCGCAAAGAAAAGGGTTAGAAAATCTTTTATATCTTCAAAAGTACCGGACCTAGCTTTATGCCTACAATCACTTGCCGAAATCTATAAAAGCCCTCCAAGGTAGAAAGTTTGATAGTGAAGTAAGGACACTTCTCATTAAAAAGGCATATTACAACTTAAAAGAATATTTTGATGAAAGATTGTAATTACTAGATAATGATTGTATAATTGTGTACTCCTTTATGACATACATTGTTGTTGATTTATTGTTGGTGACATTCTATTAATACCATGACCATAATTAACTACTGACCTTTTATAATTATTATTGTTACTGAATCTAATTTTATTGAAATAAGCATGACATCTAAATATTTATTAAACTCAATTATTGTTATTTTCCAATAACTTGCAATGCCCTTACAGGGCTCTTGTTTGTGTCTAGACATAATTATTTGTAAACACCTAATTGTACAACAGGATGCAATAAATGAATATGAATATGAATATGAAATAGGTCCAGTGTATGAAGCTAAATTTTCAGTAATTTCTTGTAACTATCATAATGTTTTTAAAATAATATTAATTTGTTAAGAAAACTCATCTTTCTGAGAAACTTTGTGAGGCTAGATAAAGCCTACAGCAATTAATAAGTTGAGAAGTATTTCATAATATGAAGGACTTATTGGGAATCAAACCAACAACCTCTAAGTCGAATGAACCGAACTCTCGAGTCTTTAACTATTTTGGAAAGTTTAATTTTATTCTGATTTCAATTAATTTTTAAGAGCGAAGACTTTAATTATCATATCTTTTCAGTTTACTTGCAATATAATTGAAGACTTACAGCATTTGACTTTGGATGAAGTAGTGCTTTGAGCCATAAAAATATCGATACTTTACGATAATTTGTACAAATACCAGTAAGTATGACAATATTTTTCTATATAACCCGTTATGCGTTGACTTTGAACTAGCAAAAAAATGATTAAAGAAATTTAATGGAAAATCTAATAACCGAAAATGTTATTATTGACCATGATATTAGTGGTTGACGCCCAGTATAATTTTATGACAGTTTTTAAGAATAAGAATATTCATATTGTATTTGCTTTTTATAACAGACTTATTCATGTAACTTCAAAATGTGTAGGTACGTACCTAAAGTAGTTACTACGTTTAATTTCAAGCAATATCTAGCACATTCCCCGCTTAATATACCTACAATCATGATTATAAATTAAAACTATTAACCAATAGTTATGACAATAACTACTGTCGATAGTTAACGACCATTTTGTGGTCACATAACTGTCACATTACTTGCAGATGTCATTAATATCGATACATTAGTTGCTCCATCGATGTGCACATCACTATCGCGAGCAAAGTCGATTTAAGGTTGTCTGTGATTAGGTTACCGAAGTTTAAACTTTCCTTAGATTTTATATAAGTTAGATAATTTTTTACGACTTCTTTTTTTCCATATCACTCGATTTGGTTTCTTTCATAATAAACCATGAATTCAGTAGATTTAATAGCTTCGAACATCCTCATTTAAAGTGGTATTTTTATGTACTTTTATTAGTAAATGTGTTGTAAATTAATCGATTACAATTCATATACAGTTCTATCCTATTTACTGTTGTATTTTTCAGTTCTTTCTATCCTTGAACCACCCCTTTAGAATCTAAAACAAACAAAAAACCACAAAAAGGCTCAGGTAAAGTTATAAAAAACTCGTAAAATACGAAATAGTAGACCTACTTTACACTATCTCATTAGATTTGATAACTTTTGACGAGTATTTCTCGGATTTATTTTATTACAGAAACGGTATACGTCTGAAAATCAAATGGTGGCAAAAAGAACACCTAAATTGTACCGTATTTTTTGTATCTTAGTTTTGTGCTATTTATGCAAAGTGTAACTTACCTATCTGCCTTGGGTAAATTTTACTTAATATACCTTTTCATAAAGTATTATTTACTGACTTCAAACTTTAATAAGACTATATTAAATTAACTGTATTTCGAAACTAGCTTCTATAACTCAAAGCTAACTAAATTTACATGCAAGTCAATTATTTTGTAGACTACAAGTGCAGCAAATATTTAAATAACAATATCAGAAACATTTTTATGGAATAGCAAAATGTGCTGTTAAATAGGTACTTCAGAAACATTATAAAAAAGATAATAACTGTTTTCGTCGTGTCGTCGCTAAAACGAGAGCCGAATCATTTCGTATCACAAAAGTCGAGTTCACAACATTTTATCCAAACAATTACTTATTATTTAAGGAAGCCGGCACTTTTCCTAGCTAAAAACCGTGAGAGGTCAAGTCAGTAAACGTCTTTGTAAAATTAATTTTCCATTCCCTTTTTTTATAAAGAAAACAAAATCTCCAACCAAAATAAGCATTTCCTCATATATTTTTCGGCCGTTTTGTTTCAAGGAGGACAATTTCCTTGTCGAAATCCTGCTCATCACGAAAAATAGGCCTCAGGGCGAAAGTTTGTTTCAGGCGTCCTCCATAAAGAAAGGAATCGGGATGGTCCAAATATTTGCAGATCTAAGATTTTGATTAGAAACTTCATTAAATATTGTTTTTTTTTTTCGGAAATTCACATCCATAATTTAAATTAATCCGTGCTCCCATACTTCACTAGTCTAGTATAATATGGTACCTAACTTTGTTGCGGGTGGAATGGAGTATGAAAGTTTTGTATGGGGAACCAATAAATTCCTCAGATCTGAAAAATCATGTTTCAATCATTGTTCATAAAATTATTAACCTGCTCTTTTCTTGACATTTCGTATAAAATTAAATTGTATTTTGCTGAATACTTGGGTATTGTTTGTAATAGAAACCGTCAATGGTTAATTTCGATTCAGATAGTTTACATTTGATTACTTGCCTTGAAGAGAGCGGCGTTAGTACTTCAATTATTCCATTTACTTAAAGCTAGGAGAGTTATTCTGAACCTAAGCTTTACTGAAAAACAATCTCTATCTCAGCGGAATAAAGAATCAATTGGTTACGTAGCTCTCACAACTGAAACGTCAATTACAGTTTTTCTAGTCTTTTTTCTTGCTGGACACCTTTTGATTAATCAGAATGTAGTAGACCGTTGAATAAACGATAAACTGCGAACTTAGACTGTTTCTAAATGTAAACAGTGGAATTTTCCGTAAAATAAAATATTTTCTACAAGTTTTTCTTACTTTTCACCGTTTAGATGTAGGTGTCCAGACGACAGCACGTCTAACAATATTTTTGGTTCAGTAGCTCTTAATAATTAATAATATAACGTATCGTTGTGTACACTGTACTTTTCGTAGAAAACAGCGCTTTCGTAAAATACAGATATAGCGCTGTTTTCTACGAAAAGTACACTCTGATATAAAAAAATACAATAGCTGCTTAGGTCAGACGTAGGTACGAAAATATCTAATATTGTTTACCTAGTCGATAACATATTTAGTATTTATCGACCTTTAACCCTTAACTGGTATCGTGGGGGCCGCGCGGCCCCCACGCATGACGTTTTCTTTCATTTCTAAGAAGCTACGCATCGTGGGTAGGGACACGGTATCGAATAGAAAGTATCGATACTGTACTCATGAGTAGTATCGATAAAAAAGTATCGTACTCGTAAAAGAATCGACACAAAAGTATCGATACCTCAAAGTATCGAGTTCTTTTCTCAGGCAGGGCCTACGCCATACGTTAGTTTGTCAATGTTAGTCAGTTCAGTAAGTATCGTCTGTACCTTCATTCATACAGTAAGAGAAAATGAAAAAGTAACAAATGGTACATATATAATTATAAGGGCTGATTTTTCCATCGTCTGATAACACTTAACAGACCAATAAAGTGTAATATGATTAAAAGTAAGTGTCACTTTATGTTATGCATTTATTATAAATATGAAGGTGTAGACAACTTTGATTCGCTGAGTTATACTTTATTGGTTTGTTAACTTATACCTTACGATGGATAAATCAGCCCTAAGATAAATAAAAACAACCTGTAAGTAAAGCCACAATTTTTTAATCTAAAATATTATAAATCCCATTCCTCCTCGGTACAATCGCTCAAGAAAAGAAGTTTGTCGAGCCTTTTTGGCGATAGGCGGTTACGGGTTTTAGTAATTGTACTTCCAGCTTTCGAAAACAATCTTTCTGAGGGCACTGAAGTCGCAGGAATCGATAAAAATTCTCGTGCCAATTTATATAATTTTGGGAAAACAACTTTCATGTCTTCCCATTGTTTCAGAGGATCCAAAGAGAGTGGCGAAACCTGTGTAGATAAATAATGGCTTATTTCATCCTTATTTTCAAACTGTGATGAAGCACTGGTTTTACTTCGCTTTTTCGTGTGAGCTAATTTCTTGTGGTGACTCCAAAAATCGTAAGTTGTTTCAAGAGAGGAATCGCTGTCATGATCGCTGCCGATAACACTAGGAGACGTTGTTATATATCTTCTCAGTGAAGAAATTGCCTTTGCACAAGCTTTAGCGTCCTGAAAATGGATATTCTTGAATCTCGGATCTAGCAAACATGACATTGCAATCAAATAATTACCTTCAATATGTCCGAATCGGCGTTCTATCTGTTTTAGGATTTCTTTTTTTACTGTATCTATTACCTTTCCATGGGGATCATCACCATCACCTACAGCCATAGGTATAGTATTAATCTGCGTCTTCAAACAGTTCACCATCGGAATTATTTTACTAATGGTTACATACTGTTCACCTGATAACTCTTTGGTTACATACTCCAGCGGTTTCAAAATACAAATCAATGTTTTAATATTTTGCATTTCTACAGCCGATGGTGTGGGTGGTGCTTTTGTATTTAACATCAAAATTTGATGAACTATTGGTGCTAATTCAATGTATCTCTGTAGCATATAATAGACGGAATTCCACCGAGTCTTCACGTCTAAAATCAGTTTGAGAGGTTGAGACCCAGTTTGCTTTTGACGTAAAGAGTCACTGAGGATTACACTGCTCTTGAAAAATTTTACAATGTCTCGTACCTTGCTTACTAATGCTCCTAAATCATTGACTGACATGGCAGATTCAGCAATTAGATTAATTGTATGAGCAAAGCAAGATAAATGTTTGTTCTTTTCTAGAAAATTTGCTATGCCGGCTATCATGTTCGAGCCATTGTCTGTAACTACTGCAGTTATTTTATCCAAACTGATGTGTATACCTGCACAAATTTCTTTTAATTTTTCAGCGATAAAATCACCAGTATGACGCTGATCCAGTGCAACGGTAGCTATGCAACGTGACACCAGTTTGTCTTCTTGCAAATAATGAGCAGTAACCCCTAAATAACTGGTAACAGTCATCATCTCACTCCAAATATCGCAGGTTAATGCCACGTGATCTACATTGTCAAATATATTTTCTATTTTCAAACGCATTACACTATAAAAGTGTTCGAATTGTGCTTTAAGGGTATCTACATGAGGAATTTTAAATGATGGACATGCTTGATGCATCAATTTTTTAAACCCACGCCCTTTCACAATGTCAAACGGTCTTTTATCAACGCAAATAAAATAAAGCAAACATTTGCAGAGTTTCAAATAATCTTTTCCTCCATCCAAATAAGAGTATTTTCGTTCCATTGATTGTACAATTGAAAGTTGCCTTTTTTTTGGAGGTGGTGCATAGGTTTCTTCTAACTCACCATCACCACTGATTACTATTGGAATTCTCTCGACATCAGATGGTGAAGGAGTTGTTAGCAATGCATCTGATTCAGGTGCTTTCGATGTACTTGTTGATGGTTGGGGTTCGTGATCACGACTCGTTAAATTCGACAGTTCTAACTTTTTCTGAATCGTCGACATCGTCGTTTGTTTTTTATCTCCTTTTACACTAAAAAGAATAATATAAAATAATCAGTTTCGTGCGCCTATTAAATGACTACAAAACAAATTTTAGGTTATATAAATAAGGACCATATAATCATTAAAAAAAATTACCTTGAGGCATCAGATCAGAATTAGGGTGTTTCTTTAAATGTTTATTCATGTTTGACGTATTCCCTGACGATTTTAAAGTTTTGAAACAAATCTTACATTTCACCTCATCTTTGTTAATCTTGACGAAATACTGCCAAACGTCACTCTTGGTAGGCGGCATTCTTTGGATATTGCACTGATTCAAATCCCGATACAAACACAGAATAATTGTGAGTGCTGTTCTGAATAGGTTGAAATATCAATAAGTCAATTATCATTTATCAATAATGCAAGAAAATCATTAAATATCAACATGTTATAAATAACAACCAACTGTCAGTTAACAACAACGAACGAATGAACCAGAGTTTTTTTTGTATGATTTTTTCGTGAGGTTAGGCAAAGGGATCTAAGTCCATACAGCTACAGTACAGCCAATGAACCATAGACTAATTAAACAAATGAAATGTGAATCCGGCAACCTACCGGCAACGGAACTATCTCTATGAATGAAAGCTTCAGCAAGATTGAACAAGATGGCGTTGCAAATGTTGCCATAAATTATGAATAAATAAAAAAACAAGTAATTTATTCGATACGATATCTGTCAAAAGTACTTGGTAAGTAAAAGTATCGAATACAAGTTATCGAGTACAAAAGTATCGGTATCGAAAAGAAACCTACTCGATACCATAAAGTATCGATACTTTTTTCGTGTCCCTAATCGTGGGCAGCCAAAATTTTTGGTATTCTCATTTCGGCGCTACTCGCGTCTGGTGCAGGCGTTTCAGCACTGTATCATTCACCAGGACGAAGATATGCACGTGTTGGGGTCCGCGCGGCCCCCACAATACCAGTTACGTTAGTTTTTTTTTCATGGCAATTTTTATTTTTCTTGCAGGATTGATGGCTTATTAGTGATAAAACAATAGAAGATACCTAGAACGAAGTTTTTGATTCCAAATTAGTGATTAGTAGCATGTCAGAAGAAGGATATAGTGATAATAAAATTATAGGTCATTTTGAAGACCCAATAACCAATATTCGGTCGATAATGAGGATATTGATTCTGATTTTCAAGTTTTTTCTTCAGAGAGTGAAAATGAAGATGTTGTAGGACCTAGTCAATCCAGCTACTATGAAAAAATAAATACAAGTGGTCTGAAAATCCACCAGCACCTGCTAATGTTTGTCAACATAATATTTATGTTTTTATTTTTATAAAATGCTTATTATTTTTATTGAACATTACATTAAAACTTTATTTATTATTAAGTTCACATTTTATGGATTAATTAAAATAATAATATTTTTGATTAAAACTTTCTGAACGTAGGTTTCATAGATATTTGTAAACTTGAAAAAATATTACGTAAAAAGTTGTTACTATTATGTAATGTCTTGAAGTATATAAGTAAGAAGATTAATTACAATAAAAACTAAATGATTACATAGAAAAAGCCTGATATATATCATTTATGAGCATTTATTCAAGTATAAAGGTAAAACATGCTTGCTAGAAGCAAACATAGTATGGGGGCCGCGCGGCCCCCACGATACCAGTTACGTATGTCCAATTTACGATACCAGTTAAGGGTTAATAGACTTAATTTACTTACTTGTTTTTCTATCGTACTTTATTAATTTTTCGTTCGTTCGTTTTCAGCCAAATGACGTCCACTGCTGGACAAAGGCCTCCCCCAAGGTTTTCCACAATGAACGGTCCTGCGCTGCCCTTTAATAATTTATTAATTTACCCATCGGTAATTGGAGGCAATTTTTTTAAAGTATTGTTATTTTGAACGCAAAATAACGATAAAAATAAAAGAGTAAGCGCATCAGTTCATCTTTCTGCCAATTTGCTTCGAGTGCTTTCAGCTCGCGAGTCACAATCGTTAGCGGAGAGTCGACTGTAGTAACGATACTCGATATTTATATCGATACGAAAATAAAGTAATATCGATAGCCCTTAACTTCATGATAAAGGTAAAAATGTGAAACGAAATAACATTTTGTGCGTTGCGAGTGTGTTATTTCGAATCATATAGATTTGCCTTGAAATGCATAATTTAGTTATAGAAAAATTGCATGATTATTAAACTTATTTACAATAATAGAGCAATAGAAAAATCAATGTCAACTTAATTCGACGTTCTTGTATGTTCATTAGATATCGTTAACATCTTGAGAATTCTGTGCAGTGCGTATACAATTTTTAAAGTTATAAAATAATATCACATACATTAATATTTTGTAAGACGAAAAAGGAATAAAATCTATCGATATTTAGACAACACTACACAGTTACCGGCAGTTTGTCGTCTCGTTATAACTTCACTAGAAAGCATAGTTGTTGTTCAATTATATCAACTTTTGTTTGGAATGAATCTGTCCACAAGCATTTCTAATATTTATGTAGTATTTTTACCTTAGATCAAATAGACCTCGCTATTTCTCTTATCTTTCGTCTCTTAGACTGCATAATAACTACATATTGCCTGTATTTGTGTGATGTCCATTGCAATAAATGTATCTTTCTTTCTTTCTTTCTATATTTCAGAAGAATTCATAAATTAAGGTAGAATGAAAATATTTCAACTAATGATTCACAATTTTATGTTTGTATTGAGTTTGTTTAAGCGGTTACTGACCGTGAACTGGTTGACCCAGAAATGAGATCAAGGAAGTTATAGACGACATCACATCAAGCTTCACTCTGTAGCATCTTATACAGTTGTAATAGAGGCGATTTTTCAGAAAATGAATAGTCTGATGTGATGTTCGCTGATCTGGGGATTTTAAAAATGAAAATGAAAATGAACTTTATTGTGAATGTGAATTTAGGTAAACAATAGCAGATACATGGCTTAATAATAGAAACGCTCCAAATTGTACATTTTCAGGCGTTTTTGGAAACTTGGATTAAGGGCACGAAATTAAGGTTACGGTTTTCAAGGAATCCAACATTTATGGCGACAGTTAACGTTTTTACAGGTCTAGACCTTAAACCAGCCAGTGCCTGAGCTATGGGAGCGGCATGGAAAGGCTAACATTGACATATTATGACGTCACAGAGCATACAAATCAGAAGCATAATTATTATAATGAAGTCTCGCTGACGATTGACGTCTGAACCCTGGCACTGAGTGAGTTAAGCACTAGACTTTTAGCAAAAAAATCCTTGTCCGCAAAAATCATCGTTTATTCCTTAAAAAGTTCAATAAAAAACCGGGCAATAAAGCATCCAGAAATTTTCGAATAAAGCACTCAATGCTTAATTGAAATTAATAGTTTTGTACTCAATAAATCTTACGAGCAACCGCACTCCCGTTTAAATCTTTGGCAGTAATGTGTCCATAACTCAGGGGCGAACCGCGACTGCATCGGGACTACGGACTATAGAATGTCACTGGGGTAACCAAGCTTTGCTGTTGTTGTTTTTTTGTGATTTACTCAAGTAATTTAAAGCAATATGATGAGAATTTGATGAAATTAGAAAGCATATGAAGCTATAAAAAGATTTACTTTAAAGTTTTCCTTTTATTTTACAGTAGTATAATAACAAAAAACATTAAAAGTTACATTCGCACCTGTGATTTGTTGACCAAATTTCATTTTTTTTTTCCAGAAATTTCATTCATACTTGAGCTATTATAAAATTATGATTAATTAGTTACTTTCGGTATTAAGCAAAAGTCACCGTTTATAATAAGTCTCGAATTTTCTGCAAACTCTGGTCACTCTATTATGCCACTCGCACAGCCAATCTGAGATTTATGAGAATTGTGGTCAACATAACGTAATACCACGGATTTTATTTTTCGCGATTTAAATTGATTTCAATAATTACAGGGAGCTCTTGGAACTGGTAATGGAAATAATATTATTGGATTCGTTTCATTAAAAAGTTCGAGGAAAATTGCATTAACTATACAGGGTGTTAGGTAAATGGGTATAAGATACATGTAAAGTGCCCCATAAGGGCTACCTTTTCTTTTTTTATTATTTTCTATTGACGTTCATAAGTGCCACTTGTGGTCTAAACTGAATAAATATTTTTTGATTTTGATTTTGATTTTGATTTTGAGCCGACACTAGCCCATGTTAACATAGGCATATAAATGGTATGGTGAAGTCAGAAAGGATGATGGGCATATTGGGCGTTAAACCAACAGAAACAAAAAGTATACTAAATTAAAGCTTAATACTAGTACTTCATTTCATAGTATGACAACAATCCTGAAATACGCGGGGATACGGAGATAGAGGTCGTTGAATTTGCAAAGTTTCCATAGTATTTCACATCACATTAAGGTAATGAAAATAGTATTAGGTCAATTAGATTGCTTTTATCGATCATATTGAGAGTATTGTATCATATCTTACTATCGATTCTATCGATTTAGTAAGTATGTATACCGAATAAATCATAATCGATTATTCGACTGCAATAATCGATTATATTGCTGAAAATAAGGAATTGAATTAACAATCAAATGATAGTAATGATGGTAATCAATAAAATCGATTAATCGAATTGTTAATCGATACATCGATATTTGGCAATATCGATTAATAATCGATCCGTGATCGATTATGCGACAACACAACTTAACTGGTAGAAATCCCCTTGAAACATGACTGTGTTCATGTCCTTTCTCTAAATGGTACCTAGGTATGGTCCTACGCTTATAATGTAGAACATGGTTTAAATATACCATTTGTTGGCCCCACTCCTGAACTCTTGGACATAATAATAGATAAATAACTGTATTTAAAATGTAAGTAGATAAGTATATTAATTAATAATATTTTTTGTTTACGCAATAAAGCATCTATTACTATTACATATTATGTCAATTTCCAAGCAAACCCGGGAGTTTTTGGTAGTTATTTATATGAAAATATATTTTTAATATTAAGTCCTGACAAATAATAGTGCCGTGTGGGGACGGCCGGAAAGAATACAATTCCCCACCGCCAACAGGAGGCGTGTCGTAAGAGGCGACAAAATCCTGTAGCGCGAGATGGGCAGCAGCGTCTGCGTGCGAAACATATAAAAAACTGCGCTCGCCAACCCGCCTGCCAAGCGTGGCGAGTACTGGCAATTCCCCCACAATGAAATACACAAAAGCAACCAGGCCCCCAGTCTCCGGTGGCCCCGCTGTTCCTGGCTACGGTAGCGGTCAGGGTGACAGCGGGGCGGGGGGTGCTAAGAATCTCCGGAGGCGGATTGGCTACCCACACCAACGACGACTGGCCCTGGTAACGCATAATATACGCACATTGAGGACTGACGAAAGGCTTATAGAGCTGGAAGATGAAATGAGTAGGTTGCAATGGAGCATCATGGGACTATCGGAAGTCCGACGAGAGGGCGAGGACACGATCACCCTGAAATCCGGCAACCTACTCTACTACCGGGAGGGCGAACAACTGTCCCAAGGTGGTGTCGGGTTTCTCGTCCACAAGTCCCTCACTAACAACATCGTCACCATCGGAAGTGTGTCGAGCAGGGTTGCATACCTGATACTCAGAGTATCTAAAAGATACTTGTTGAAGGTAATTCAGGTATACGCACCGACCTCTACACACCCAGATGAGGAAGTAGAGGCTATGTATGAGGACATAAGTAGGGCCATACATACTACTAAAACCTACTTCAATGTTGTTATGGGGGACTTCAACGCAAAGCTGGGCATGCGAGGTGATGATGAGCTGAGAGTGGGGCAATTTGGATGTGGGCAACGGAACCCCAGGGGACAGAGGCTGGCCGAATTTCTGGAGAAGGAGGACCTCTTTGCCATGAACTCCTTCTTTCAGAAGCCGCCTCACAGGAAGTGGACCTGGATAAGTCCCGATGGTTCCACGAAAAATGAGATTGACTTCATCATGACCACAAAGCGACGAATATTTAGCGATGTCTCCGTGATCAACAGGGTGAAAACCGGAAGTGATCACCGAATGGTCAGAGGCATACTAAATATTAACGTCAAGCTAGAAAGGTCCCGTCTGATGAAGTCTACGCTCCGACCCATAAATTCCCATATTCACTGCCCCGAGAGCTTTCAGCTCGAGTTATCAAATCGCTTTGCATGTCTGGAAAACTGCGAGTCAGTGGACGAGATTAATAACGGGTTCGTTGAAACTGTCCAAGCAGCTGGGTCTAAATTCTTCAGACCTCGTCGCAAAAACAGGCCGCAAAAGTTGACCGACCACACCCTCAACCTCATGCAAGAACGACGCCTAATGACACTGCAGACCTCCGTTGACGCTAAGGCATATAGGCAGCTCAATAGACAGATAAGGAAGTCCTTGCGACACGATATTCGCAACTTTAATACCAACAGTATTAAAGAGGCGATAGAGCGGAACCAAGGCTCCAAAGTGTTCGCAAGAGACAACTCTATTGGGGAAAGCCAGCTGACTAAGCTAACGGCGGCGGACGGTAGTGTAACGTCAACAAAAGCCGAGGTTCTGGGTGAGATCGAGAGGTTTTATGGACAGTTATATACCTCAGTCACCAAACCTGTTGATAGCTCAACCACAGATCCAAGAGCTAAACTAACTCGACACTATACCGAAGATATCCCGGACATCAGCCTATACGAGATTAGGATGGCTCTCAAACAGCTAAAGAACAACAAGGCACCGGGTGATGACGGAATAACATCGGAGCTTCTGAACGCGGGTGGAACACCGATACTGAAAGTCCTTCAGAGACTCTTTAACTCCGTCTTACTCCAGGGAACTACGCCAGAGGCATGGAACAGAAGCGTGGTGGTGCTCTTCTTCAAGAAAGGTGATAAGACCTTGCTGAAGAATTACAGACCCATCTCGCTTCTGAGTCATGTCTACAAACTGTTTTCGAGAGTCATCACAAACCGTCTCGCGCGTAGGTTCGATGACTTCCAGCCTCCAGAACAAGCCGGATTCCGAAAAGGTTATAGTACCATAGACCACATCCATACGCTGCGACAGGTTATACAGAAGACTGAGGAGTATAACTTGCCACTATGCTTGGCGTTCGTGGACTATGAGAAGGCCTTCGATTCGATTGAGACTTGGGCAGTGTTACAATCTCTCCAGCGGTGCCGTATTGACTATCGGTATATCGAGGTGCTGAAGTGCTTGTACAAAAACGCCACCATGTCGGTCCGAGTACAGGAGCAGAGCACGAAGGCGATTCCACTGCAGCGAGGCGTTAGGCAGGGAGATGTTATATCTCCGAAACTGTTCACCGCTGCATTGGAGGACGCTTTCAAGCTCCTGGAATGGAAAGGATTCGGCATAAACATTAATGGCGAGTACATCACTCACCTTCGGTTTGCCGACGATATTGTGGTCATGGCAGAATCGTTGGAAGATCTTGGCACAATGCTCGAAGACCTTAATCGAGTTTCCCAACAGGTAGGCCTGAGGATGAACATGGATAAAACGAAGCTTATGTCGAATATCCATGTTGCGCCCTACCCAGTTTCAGTTGGGAGCTCAATTCTCGAGATTGTCGACAAGTATGTCTACCTCGGACAAACGATCCAGCTAGGTAGGTCCAATTTCGAGAAGGAGGTCAATCGTCGAATCCAACTCGGCTGGGCAGCGTTCGGGAAACTACGTAACATCTTTTCGTCCAAAATACCCCAATGCCTGAAGACGAAAGTCTACAATCAATGTGTGTTACCAGTGATAACTTATGGCTCGGAAACGTGGCCTCTCACTATAGGCCTTATACAGAAGCTCAAAGTTGCACAGCGTGCTATGGAGAGGGCTATGCTTGGTGTTTCTTTGCGAGATCGAATCAGAAATGAGGAAATCCGTAAACGAACTAAAGTCGCTGACATAGCCCGACGGATTAGCAAGCTGAAGTGGCAATGGGCAGGGCACATAGTGCGCAGAACTGACGGCCGATGGGGCAGCAAGGTTCTGGAATGGAGGCCGCGTACCGGAAGGCGCAGCGTGGGACGTCCACCTACAAGGTGGACCGACGACATCGTAAAGGTGGCAGGGAGGCGCTGGATGCAGGCCGCTACCAATCGATCAATGTGGAAAGCATTAGGGGAGGCCTATGTTCAGCAGTGGACGTCCTATGGCTGACATGATGATGATGATGATGAAATAATAGTAGTTACATTTCTGTTGGTTTTACGCCCAGATTCCATAGAAAAGTGCCCATCATCCTTAGATATCATCATTTTAATTTTTAAATGTTCATACAAAATAAATTTTATAAAATCCGATTTGTATGAAAATTAAAATAATTAAAATCAAGATATAGATTTTCTGACTTCACCATACCATTTATATGCCTATGTTAACATGGGCTAGTGTCGGCTCATATACCCATTTACCTAACACCCTGTATACATTTATTTTTTTTCTTGTTAAAACTAAAAGCAGTACCTGACGTCATCGTTAAGAATTGACAAAAATGATCAGTTAGAAAATCTTCAATATCTTCAAAGGTAGCCTACTTGACCTAATTTAAACAAAATATTATTATATAAAACTAGCGGCCGCCCGCGACTTCGTACGCGTGGATCCCGTTTTACCCCCTTCATCTATCTTACGCGGTTTAGATTTTTTCATACAAATGTTTTATCTCGCTAACTCCCGTTCCCGTGGAAATTCCTAAGTATACTATAACCTGCCCAGAAGTATGAAGAATAATTGTACCAAGTTTCGTTAAAATCCGTCGAGTAGTTTTTGTTTCTATAAGGAACATACAGACAGACAGACAAAAAATTTACTGATTGCATTTTTGGCATCAGTATCGATCACTAATCACCCCCTGATAGTTATTTTGAAAATATATTTCATGTACAGAATTGACCTCTCTACAGATTTATTATAAGTTTAGATGCGTAGTTTTTCCAGTACCTACGTATTTTTTGTTTCATAAAGCTGGATCAGGTACTTTTGAAAATGTAAAAGATTTTCTATCTGACCCTTTTTTGCGGTCCTACATAGTTAAAACGCACAGTGGAGGAACACTATATATGGTCGCGATCCTCATCAGTGAGGGACCCAGGAAGAAGAAGAAGAATAGTTAGAACACACGCGTAGATATGTTAGCAAAATTCTACCAAGTACATACGTAAGTATCATCACGTTTTCTATATAAGAATAGTTACTACATCTTTCAATATTGGCAAAATATATTTTAACTGTTAATATACGAGCTTTTGTGATGAGGGATACCAACTATAAAAATGGTAAACCTATGGACAGACAAGCAATTATCTCCCTTTGTTTATTGCTACATTCTTTTGCTTAAGCGTGGTACAAGTGACGTCATTATAATTTATAAAGGCAAGGCAAGGTATATTTATCAAGGTATACATTGAGGTACCTGTAGTTTTAATAGGAGATTATAATACACCAAAAGTGTAGCCTGAAGTATTCTGTTGTCGACTGTATACAGTTCACCAAACTAGACAAGAATGTTTTACAAGTGCAACTTTAAAATCAGCCTGTATCCAGCGCCTTCCTTCTTGCAACCTTTATTAAGATAGTGTGTCTGCTTTGTTATGTATGAACAGTAAATTAGATGACAAAATAATTGTCATTGTCTGTCAGTTGCAAAATTTGGGGAAATGAGAACATCAACTTACATTCGATACTGACGCTCGTATTTACAAATGATGCTTGCTTAAGTGGAGCGGCAAATTGAACGCACAGCGTTGAATAGAGCTCTGTGATTGGTTCGTGTGTCACCCTGTGCGTCCACGCGCACTGTGAGACATCATAGTAATGTGTGTAAATACGTGCGTTACAATCGTCATTAATTCAACACTAATTTTTGTCAATAAGTACGTTCGAAGTCTTGCTCATATTTCATAGTTAAAAAGAATAAAGATCGCCGTTATTAACTGAAACAGAAGAAAAGTTCCTAAAATACCAATGAGTCCAATCTACGTTCCAGTTGCAGCATTGCTCAGTTTTGTTAGTTAAGGCTTAGGAAAGCTCGGAAAGCTCGTCTTTTTGCTGTCCACGCTTCCGATGGAAGGTGAAAAAAGGCTAAGCTAAAGCGGCCTTGCAGTTTAGATTGGAGGCGCGCTAAAAAAGTGAGCTTTATTCCGTTGGGTTGGCAGCATTTCCGTCTGCTAAATACCTACTACCCTACTGGTAGTATTAGCCAAGAGAATATTAGATTGTATGATGATTTACTTGAACTAATTTTGTTAATGTTACAAATCAAAAAGTTTTTCCTGTCTCTTTGTTTGTTGATACTTTAGTTGATAAATACTCGATCAATTATTGCATCCATCATGAACTAAAAAACTAGGATATTATTACAGAGCCATGTAGGGCATGGCAATTAGAAAAGAGGGGGACTATTTAGAATTAGCCGAAAAGCTGTAAGAAATTAGAATCATTTGCTTACGTATTCGCTATGTAGAGGTAAATGACCTTTGGGAAGAACAATATCGTTGCAAATGGGTTGTTTATAAATGAAATGAAAAATGCTGAATTGGGGTAACTATTAAAAATTCTGACTTCAGAATTAGAATCGCTGAATGATTCTGAAAAAAATATATAAGAAATTTCGAAATTGATATTTCCATGTAAAGCATCTATAACGTTGGAGTATGAATTAATTTCTTCGCTCATACCTTGTCCACGTTTAATTGTAACGTTCTTGTTGTAGGAAGCGCAAATTGTTTGTGAAATACTTTTTTGTACAGACAACGCACATCAACCTAAACTAGCATCTTACATCCTTGTAATAAGTGTCATTTTTCAACAAAAAATCTTAATCTGATATCGTGTGGACTGTACAAAGTGATGATGGCAGCCATAAAAGGGATTGGTTTACGACCTGTGGTTTATATTGGTCTATGAGGAATTATTTCATGGTTCCAACTGGTCGTATTTTTATAACGATTTAAGCAATTGAGGAGATGAGAAAATTGTAATTAATCTTGATTATAAAGTTAATGATGATGATTAAATAACCATTTGCAGTTCACTGCTGTTTATTAAGGCTGAGTTGTACCATCTTACTTTAACTTTGACAAACGTCCAAAATCTGTCAAACTCCATACAAAAAGCACCAGTTAGTGTTACCACCGGTTAGTGGACATTGGACATAAGCTTTGTTTTGTCAATATTCATCCGCAGGCCTACCTGTTGGGAAACTATATTAAGGTCTTCGAGCATTGTGCCAAGATTTTACAGCGATTCTGCCAATTCCAATCCAAAGAGCTTAAGGAAAATCAAACAAAGATTCTCTTCTAAAATCAGGATTCACCAACAATTAGAATTTAAACGCGAGATCTTTATCTCCTTATCTCAGATTCTAAACCCGACTCTAAGAAACGCTAAACTCTTAACAGTGTGGTTCAAGATTAACACTAAGCTGATCCGTTGAGAAACATTTTCCTTTACAAAATAAAGTTTTAGTTCCGCACAGTACAATGAAAACAGCCAGTTCAGTGTAAAGGTCGAAACGTAATTATCAGCTCCGTAATGGATCGACACCGTTCCAACTCGAGTTGTTCAGTATTCTTCACAAGAAAACCCTACTGCAACGCACACTAATCGGAATCGTAACGCAATCGCCTCGCCTCGGGAGAAGCTCCCGGACAGCAGTGCATGCGTGGTCAACTAGCTTACACCTTTCGTCCGGGGGCTTACAGTTTGTCGTTCGCGAGCTTACGGCTCTTCGTTCAGATGATATTCAAATTGATCTATCCATAACGGTTGGTGAACCGCAAAATTTTCACTCTGTATTTTATTTTGTGCAGAAAAAAGAATTCAAAATTCTGTCTCTTACGCCCGTATAAAAAAAAACGAACGCACAGCGTTGAATAGAGCTCTGTGATTGGTTCGTGTGTCACCCTGTGCGTCCACGCGCGTGTTGACTATGAGACCTCATAGTAATGTTTGAGAATACGGGCGATAGTACATACTAAACAAATAACTTGAAACAATAAAACTGGCTGTTCTATTTAACTACTTTAGTAAACTTATGCTGCGGGCTGCGGCTGCTGTTTCGTAAACTTAGCGAGTTTCGACTCGTAAGTATTAGAATAAACTCGGTAGTTCAGTATTTTCTTGCTTTAAACTTAGTTTTTAATGATTTATAGCAATTACTTAAGTAACTCTAACCAGTTCGTCTGTGGTTGAGAATTCTGGGTAAAGCTCACTTCCACCTTCGGCCTGATCATCACTTGAGGTGAGATACAAGCCAAGAGCTTCCTCGTTGTGGATAAAAAAAAAACTCGCAACTACAACCAACCGATCATATGTATATCACTGGAGAATTTTAACCAAGTTCAGTGGTGGACGTCCTGTGACTGAAATGATGATGACGATAATGAGACACACGCATTTACTTGCGATCAAGTCCCATCAAAGGCTATCGTTTTTTTTTTTCTATTTGAGAAAAGAGGTTTTATTTTATTACAAAACTTAATTACGATGCAATAAAGATTATTGTTATGGTTACTTTAACAAGAAAACTTTGAAATAAAATTTCTTAATTTAGTAAGTGACTATTAAGTGTTCGGAACAGATTCATCCAAATTAATGTTATTTGTCAAACTTTAGCAATTTGATAACCATTCAGTATGTTTGTTGACTGTAAAAGTGAAGAACTTTCATGACATATTTTTGCTGGCGATATCACAAACTAGATACTTCCTTTAGTATGAATATGAGTTATGTTATTATGAAACTTGGGGCACAAATCTATTACTTTAATATTATAAAGCTGAAGAGTTTGTTTGTTTGATCGCGGTAATCTCAGAAACTACTCGTCCAATTTGAAAAAATATTTTTGTATTAGATAGCCCATTTATCTAGAAAGAAATTAGTCTACATAACACCACCATATAGCCAATAGGTGTGGAGCAGTAAAGAAAAATGTTGCAAGATCGGGAAATATTATTCAAACTATTTTCACGCGTACGAAGTCGCGGGCACAGCTTGTTGGTCTATAAATACATTATGTTCGTCACGATATTACTGTTTGTCTAAACGTTTGTGTAAATGTTATTAACTCAGTAACTACGTTTTTAAATATCGTTGTTATACTTACATTACCTAAAATGTATATTTAAAAAACTCTACCACTGATAAAAGTACTTAGGCCTATGCTGAGAAAAAAGGGGCGTATTCTAAAATGGCATTTGAAAGTCGTTACTAACTCAAAAAAAAATAGATTCAATTAAATTTATTAAAGCCTTTAATGATTGAGTTTTAACTTTAATTTTAAGCGTCTCGCTCCAGAATACGAGCCTAACCGTAAATATTCAAAATAAAATTACCCAGGAGACTTAATTTACTCAATCCATCCCCCATTTGTTATTTTATAGCAGACTTTTTCTCTCAAAAGATATTTATTTGGCTGTCTCCGGTGTTCCTTTCCTATTGCCCTTTTATCTTCTTTCCTACGAAAACCCCTAGACTTTGATTAAAAAACTTCGCAACACCTTGACGTTTAGATTTATTCGCATACAAAACGCTCTGTCTATCAACTTTACGATCGCACGCGTACGTACAGCCGTTTTACGGCACGCGATATCGAACAATGCTGAGGATTCGTTCGCAAACAAAATGTCAGGATAGGACTCCTACACACTGTAGTAAAAGTAAAAATGAAGACATATGTTGTTTTCACCGCAACAGTGTTCACAGTTTTTGTCATTAAGTTGACACAGTTACTCGTACTTTGAAGATTCGTAGCTGATCGTAGATGATACCAATTATAGTATCACTACATAGTTTCCCTATGTATGCTTAGATCTTTCAAACTACGCAACGGATTTTGATGCAGTTTTTTTAATATATAGAGTGATTTAAGAGAAAAGTTTATATGTTAAATTTGTACCCATGCAAAGCCGGGGAGAGTTGCTAGTTATTAAATAAAATAAGTAGGTGTTATTATCACAAATAATTACAAATCAGACCTCTTCAACAAAAGGAAGACGTATTCATTACAACAAGACCTTTCGAGTCCTTTTGCTCTCAGAAGTAAAGACATATTATATGGGCCTTTGGAACTGAACTGAAGCGGAATCAGTGTGGTCTAAGCCAGTCTCAATAGGGCTCCTTTGAGTCTTTCTATAATGTAGAGTCACCCCTTGATGAGAGCCACTTTTTTGACACAATTATTTCAAAACTAACAGACAAAGTAACATTCGTTTTGTTCGTTCGTGGAGCAACTATAATTTATGGACACCTTTACAGTATTGATATAAAGAGAGTAATAAACAAGTTGGTATAATCATGGCAATAAAATCCTTGATTAAACTAAGATTAGGAGGTACGAAGTAGACTTACAGGTAATGAAATGGTTTACATTGTTACGAGTTGACAGAGAAAGCATCAGTGCCACTTGTGGTCTAAACTGAATAAATATTTTTGATTTTGATTTTTTGATTTTGAAAGATACATTGATATGAACAAACACATAAACCTGTGGGCTGAGTGTGAGTTTACATCAAACTAGCTCACTAGTGAGAGAGAGAAAAATGTATGAAAATTTTAGTTTTTCAACATTTCCCGCTAGGGGTACTAAAGTGCTGTCCTTTTTGCGAGTGTTCCACTGATGATGTCAGTCATGAGCAGTCTGCCCATCATATCTTGTGGGAGTATGATCTTTGGAAACATGAACGTGATATATATAATGCTTAATTAAATACAGCATACATCTATTTCCGCAATTTATTACACCGATCTTGTCGCGACAAGGAAAAATTTCCGTGCTTTTAAGCGATTTTGTGAAAAATATTATTGGCAGTTAGTTGCTGTTGCTCATAAGATAGGCCCCCTTAATTGATATTTATTGTCCGTGGTGCATAATCTTTTCTTAAAAGTTTAAACCTTTGTTTGTCACCTGTCATCCGCTTTGCAATGGAGGGAAGTCGAACCTTAATTTCGAACTCCTCCTATGTTCTTCTGATTAATTTCGTTGCGGGTCCAATGACAGTTTAACTTTCCCCCGGGACAAACTTGACCTTCATTGGTTGGGTTTTTGTGGCGGTCAAGCTGTAGATCCTGGCTACACAGGAGTTGCAGTGGTGGGAACGAGAGGTGGGAATAGTCCCGTTTACTAGGGGTGCTAAACAATCCGTCATACACTTAATGTAATTTTTTGACGAGCTCACTAGTGAGCGCGTTTGATATAAACTCACACTAGGCCCTCTGAAAACTGTGGGATCTTCTTCAGTTTTAGTAGGTGCGATTTTTCAACAAAAATGTATAGTTTGATATACTATCGAATTCATATTGGAATATAACTTTACTAGCTTTCCGCCCGCGGCTTCGCCCGTGGAATTTTGTCTGTGACAGAAAAACTTTATCGGGCGCGTCCCTGTTTCAAAAACCGGAATAAAAACTATCCTATATCCTTTCCCGGGACTCAAACTATCTCTATGCTAAATTTCATCAAAATCGGTTCCGTGGTTTAGGCGTGAAAGAGAGACAGACAGACAGACAGAGTTACTTCCGCATTTAAAATATTAGTATAGATTCAGAGTCAAGGATAATAGATTTCTATTTGTCCAATCTTTTAGATCTATCGCAGCAAAGTTTAAAAAGTTTTGTCTGGTCAATGTCTGAGAATAAAAATAACGTTATGTTATAAGTTATTTGGCAAAGTTCTAAGGCCTGTTTCTGTCCTGCAGTAGTGGACGTCATTTCGCTGAAACGAACTAACGAAGTCCTGTGACAAAAGTTCTAAGTTTTTATTACAGTGCTGTATAAAATTCGTAAAAAACACGTTCAAAAACTTTATTCACAACAATGTGCAGCTGTAACTTATATTATTTTATTTTCAATTTAAGTTTATTTTCATTACATTCATAAAGTTAATTACATAATTCAGTAAACATTAGCACTCATCTTGATATAAATAAACAATTATTATGTAACGTAACTAGCTCCAAAACCAATTTATCAGAACAAATTTGCTTACAAAGGCACTAATCCTACGTTCGAGCAAGCGCCGCGTATCACTACTGCTCGATTAGACGACATTTACATAATCTCGCTCCGTAACAAGGCTATCATAACAACGTCAAATTAAATGGCTCCTCAAAATACTTCACTGCCATTGAAAGATATTTTAGGATGTTCAACGTAATATACCCAAACTGGAACAAAGATATTATTATTTTCGTTCCCGCAATTCATAGAATGACTTGCTTTTTTGACAAACATATAATGTTGATGTTACTAAATTGAACTGTGTAGGCTAATGCAGTCACCAAACCTGCTGACCTACCGACGTGCTGTCAAAAGTCATCGAAAGTCGTTGACTGTTGAAATAAAGCCGCCGACACTAAGCTGCCGATCTTGGTGTGTTTGAACGCGCTGATCTTTAAAACGCGCGCTGGAAGGTTTTCCGTGGCTCCACACCACCATACAACATGGCATGGAGTACTATTTTTTGATGACAAACCATAGTATTGTTTCAACCATAGTGTTGTATCATAACATTATCTTATTCATTTTTCACTAAGCAACCACAAGCCTTCTTCTTTGTCGCTCTATCAGCAAGAAATTGTTTACTCTACCTACCTATCAGTTCTGCGATAGATGTGCGGGGTATGGTACTTTTATATTTAACAAGATCCCAAACAAAAGCCTTTTCTTAACTAAGCGACGTGTAGTCGTATTAAGAATAAATTACTCTAATTGTCTGCTACGATAGATGACTGCGTTAAGAACGATTTCTTAGCCTTTCAGTCGAACCAAACTATGTATAATCAGGCTCATAAACTGATTGGTATTAGTATGCTACTCTGATATAGTTTAGTAATATGAGCTCTTGAGAGTTATTTCATACACAAATACACAAGAAAACTCTTACAATGTTCTGTTAATGAGTCATAATTAGATCTAGAACCCAAAGCATAGCCCACGATCGCTCTTGCCCACTTTACCACCATTGTCCCAGTAATTAGGTCAATGTGATCATTTGCCCGTGCACGGGTTCTCTCTAATGCCTACATTATCCTGATTACCTAATACTGTTTGAAAATAAAAAGCAAAGTAGGTGTAGTTAATTGCATATGTCGTTGAGATGAGCCAGAGCAGTTCACATAAGGTGTAGGTACCTTATGTGAAGTCATATACGAGGATAAAAGACATAGCAAAATAGCCAAAAAAGCTTCCAAAAAACAAATTAATGAAAGTTAATCAACACCAAACTTAGAAACGTAGTTTTGTAAAGTCAATTAAATAAATTCTTGCAAGTCCAAGCCTTTATGTATAAGAACTGAACAATGACTCAAAATCAAATAGTAATTTATTAAACCTGGTGAGACGTTATTTATTGCTTCATCATTAAGAATATGATAGGGAAAATAATATATTTCAACATAAAAACAGTTCATTCAATCGCAGTGTGCACATAGCTCGCAGAGCTGATGGCCGATGGGGCAGAAAAGCTCTCGAGTGGCGACCTCGGTCCGGAAGACATAGTAAGGACAGACCCCCCACTAGGTGGACCGACGATCTGGTGAAGGTCGCGGGAGGTGCCTGGGTGCGGGCGGCGCAGAAGCGGTCGTTGTGGAAATCCTTGGGGGAGGCCTTTGTCCAGCAGTGGACGTCATTTGGCTGAAACGAACGAACAAACGAACCTAAAGCAAAAATCATCGCAGGTTGCTTAGGAAGCCATAATAGTAAAGCAATCATAACTAATCTAGCTTACCGATCCCTTTGCGCTATGCTAATTGTTAAGATAATGAGGCGTCATAACGCAACATTGCGTTTCAAATTGGGTATGAAATTAAACACAGTCCCATTGAGTCTTATTAATGAGCACCGTGATATTAAGAGCGAGGTGTCCTTTATAATAGTTGGAATATTAAATTAAATATTGCTCTAAGGAGACTACTTCTCTGAAATAGTCTGAAAACTGAGATAATGAACGCCTAATCTCGTGTCATTAATGACTACATAAAACCGAGAATGAGAGAAGTAGACCAACTGTATTTTCAGAATCATAATTATTATCATCGTTTCAGCTACGATGTCCACTGATGTACAACTTACAAGGCTTATCTATCCCAATCATTGCCAGATGTGACATATATCTAGAGTTTCTTACAACCTTTATAATGTGGACCACTTATAGAATACTCTTTATTACTGACGTTAAAGTTTAACCCAGCCTGGTAATGATTTTGGTTTGAGGGCTTTCCAATATTTTGAATTATCTGTCTGACGGACTGAATACAATTTAGATATCATTACCCACTCCACAGTCCACATCCCTATTGTATTTTTTTAATGCAGCACAAAACAGGAATTTGACTGCGATCGCACCTGATGTTAAGTGAGGTGTAGTCTAAGATGGTACATAACTGCCCTGTAAGTGCCTATTCAGTCTCGCCTTGAAGAGGCCCGGATTACAAAATGCCCGGGAAAGACAGAAACGAATAGAGAAATAACATTTATCGCTTCTATAGTCTGGTCTGCACGTAGAATTATCGCGACTGTGCGACGGGCGCCCGCAGTGAGTGTGCGAGCACGACAGCAACATAATTACACGCGAGCGATAAGGATGGGTAGCTTGGGGTCATTGGACAAAATTCTACGTGCTCACAGACCGGGCTTTACCCACAAAAGCTAAGCGTCTCTACTTCACTTATCCATCTCATCATCCACTTGTCCAGCAGTTATTACCACGATCCTTTCATATTCAACGATAGTCCGCCGCGTTTTATCGGCCGAGCGATAGTTTTACATGTTGAAATTCAAAGCGTACCGGGAACACGGGAACTTTTATCGGGCTCTATTTTTACTAAAACTAGGTGAATTTTATTTTAACCTAGTTGGTGGGATGTTTAAGTGGATGTGCTTGTTTTTTGACAGTTATATGATAAATGTACCTACCTTTTTAATTTTATTGTTATTGATTGAAATTTATACGACAAAAAAAACAAACAGTTTTTTGGCTATGATTGGAAAGTTTTTATATTAGTCATTATTATTTTTTTAAATATTTTTATAGCACAAAATATTCGTGCATAAGTCTACAATATTTTCTGGTAAGGTAATTGAGCACAATATTCCTAGATCGGGATCTCTTTCATGCATGTCTGATCTGGGAATCTGGTGCTCGATTAATTTCCTGAATATACATATTTTATAGAAGAGATAGATGAAGCAAGGTCCACTAGGTGGACCGAGGACCTCAAAAAGGTAGCAGGAAGGCGCTGGATGCAGGCCGCCACTAACCGACCATTGTGGAAATCATTGGGGGAGGCCTATGTTCAGCAGTGGATGTCCTATAGTTGAAATGATGATGATGATGGTGAGATGAAGCAATAGGCACGATGGCATAGATTCAACGTCAATGACACAAACTTATCTAGTTGTATATCATAATATAACAATCTAGTTGTAGTTAGGTCTGTAGTGGCGATGGCCTGTAATCGGTTAGACAGCGTGCCTTGGGCACCCTAGTACAGATACCAGTCTCTCACAAAGGTATTATTGCTGTATGATGATAACTTACTGTAACTAGATATAAGTTTTTATACCTCTGTGAAAGAGAAATAAAGTTTATTTATTATTATTTATTTCACTATACTTTTTTTTAACACTTATGGCACGTGCTTCCCTACCGCATATTCACTTGCAGTAACTACAAGATATTCAGTTACGGCGTGCATCCCACACCGGTTATAGAGCGAGCAAGCGAACAGCCGACGCCGGAGGCGGCTGCAATATCCGCTAACGATATGAGATTATCAAGGAATCTTGATGCTATCAGTTATCTTGCTGCAAGTGTACAGTGCATCAGAAATTTCTTTATACAATTATAGAAATAATAATATTAGTGAAATAATCTCGCCGAACTGTCATATTTTTTGTCTTCCCCAAAAACGCACAAACAAGAAACACGTAATTATTACGTCACTACTTTTAAATACTTGTATAAAACTCATTAAAAACTCATTAAAACTCATTTATTTCTGTAAATAGGCTTAAAAAAAGCACTTTTACACGTCCCAGTATTAACCCTACCACTGCTTCAGGACAATAAATGGGCCAGTGCTGAGAAGAAGCAGCGCAAGAAACTCAGTCACTATTGTCAGCCTCTTTTTCAAAGGTTTACATGCTTTAAAATGTACAAAGTTATAAATATTTATGCGAGCTAGGCAGTAACGTATCCCAAACATTTTTATCTTTTAAATAATCATCGACTTTATAGTAGCCCTTTTTCATTAAGGTACTTTTAATATGTGCTTTGAATTTATGAATGGGTAGTTCTACAACAGTTTGTGGTAATTTATTAAAGAATTTAATACACTTTCCCATAAATGAATTACCAATCTTATGCAATCTGAAATTTGGAACGGCAAGTTTATTTTTGTTTCTTGTATTAAAGTTATGCAAATCGCTCTTTTTCGTGAATTGCTCTATATTTTTGCGGACATATAAAAGGTTTTCATAAATGAACTGTGAAGCTACTGTCAGTATGTTTATTTCCTTAAAAAAATCTTTCAAGGAAAATCGGGGTCCAAGGTTATAAATGGCCCGCACTGCTCTCTTCTGCAGAACAAACACAGTTTCAATGTCCGCGGCTGAGCCCCACAACAATATGCCGTATGACATTATACTATGAAAATAGCTAAAATATACTAGCCTTGCCGTTTCAATGTCAGTTAATTGCCTTATCTTTCTCACTGCAAAAGCAGCCGAACTGAGCCTTTTTGACAAAGTTTCAATATGAGGACCCCATTGAAGTTTAGCATCTAAAGTGATTCCCAGGAATGTTGTGGAATTTATGCTATTTAATGGTTCATTCTTAACCATTAATTGCGTGGATACCTGCCTCACATTAGGTAAGGTAAATTTAATGCACTTAGTTTTGTTTGCATTTAACAATAAGTTGTTAACAGTGAACCAATGTAGAACCTGTGAGAGTGTGTTATTAATATCGTCAAAATTTACTTTACCTCTATCAACTTTGAAAATGAGAGATGTGTCATCAGCAAATAACACAATATCACACAGATCTTTTACAAAGTAAGGAAGGTCATTAATGTAAATAAGAAATAGCAAAGGTCCCAATATTGATCCCTGCGGCACACCCATAGTAAGAGGTGCTCCAGAAGACTCAGTTCCGTTAATACAAACTTTTTGTTTTCTGCCTGTGAGATATGAGTTCAGCAGATCAAGTGACTTATTCGAAACACCATAATGTCGCAATTTGTTTAGTAAGGTTTGGTGGTCTACACAATCAAACGCTTTTGAAAGATCACAGAAAATACCAACAGCGTCCTTTTTACTCTCCCAAGCATCAAAGACGTGTTTCAATAGTGCTACCCCAGCGTCAGTAGTACTTCTACCTTTCGTAAAACCAAATTGCTTATTGTGTAATAATTTGTTAAAAATGAAGTGAGATAGAAGTTGGTGGAAAATAATTTTCTCGAAAATTTTGCTAAGTACTGGTAGAATAGAAATCGGTCGAAAATTAGAGGGGTCACATTTGTCACCAGCCTTGAACAATGGAATTATTTTACTTAACTTCATTAAGCTAGGAAAGCAACCTTGATCAATACATGTATTAAAAATGAATGCAAGGTGAGGAGCTATGGTGTCAATAATTGTTCCAATTATACTGACGGAGATTCCCCAAAGGTCCTCAGTTTTTTTCATATTTAATTCTCTAAAGGTTTTAATTATTGTATTACAATCTATATGCCTGAACTGGAGCAACACTGGCACTCGGTGACATTAGATTTTAAAAGAGACTCTGCAAGAACTGGTGATGAATTCAGTTCTTTAGTTGTTTCAGACGCAATATTGGAGAAGAATGTCTCAAATGTGGTTGCAACTTCTGTATCGGAATTTATAATTTCGTTTCCGATTTTCAGTGAAAAAGTGTTATCCTTCGATTTATTTTTACATGTTTGTTTATTTATTATGTTCCACGTAGCCTTAGCTTTATTATTAGAATTTAAAATCATGTTTCGAAGATGATTTGATTTAGCAGCCAAACAAACCTTTTTAAATATTTTTGAGTAATTTTTAACATATTCTATAACACTCAGATCTTGCGTATCGGCTTTAAGACTATATAATTCATACATTTTATTTCTACTCTTGTGAATGCCAGTTGTAGCCCAGTCATCAAATTTACATTTAACAGAATTTATTCGGATCTTTTTCTGTGGGAATGTGGTTTTGAATTCCTCACTCACAACACTGAATAGATCCTCATAAATTTGATCGACATTATTGTCATCTAATATAAGTTTATCAATACCATCACAAATATTTTTCTTAAATTTGTCAATTCGGTTAGTTGTTATTGGCCTACAAACAACATCCACTGTACTAGGGACATGATGGTGTTCAAATGTGGCCAATTGTCCACTATGATCTGAACTAAGGCAATTAATTATTGATTTACTTTGAATATCACAGTTACAAAAAATGTTATCTAAGCAAGTAGCTGATGTTGGAGTGATTCTAGTAGGCTCATTGAAAAGATGTGATAAATTAAAAGATTTAAAAAGGTTTAAGAATCTTATTTTATATTGAGTATTATCTAATAAATCTATATTAAAATCTCCACATACAACTACTCTCTTATTTGATTTAAATACCTTTTTTAAGACCTCCTCCATAGTGGATTCGAATAATTGGTAATTTGCAGATGGGGGCTTGTACACACTTACAATTATATACTGCTCTAGCTCTGCACACGCAAGTTCTATAGTTCGTTCGACTGAGAGTGAGACAATGTCTTTTCTTTCCTTGTATTTAAATTGATTATTTAATAATATGAGTGACCCCCCTCTAATAGCAGACTCCCTGGTGAACGAACTACAAACTTTATAATTTCCTATATGAAACATCAATTCATAATTTTTAAGCCAATGTTCGGTTAAACATAATACATGAACATCGTATTTTTTTAAAAACAATTCTAGTTCTAATTCTTTGCCAGCCAGGCCTTGTAAATTTTGATGAACAATATTAAATCCTTTAATAGACCTGTCTGTTGTCGTCCCTCTCAGTTTAAATCAGAGGTCGTCACAGAAATATTAGTATTAGTATTTCTACTAATAATATCAAAAGTGGAGAGGAGTTCGTTTTGGGCAGCCTTCGGGAGTGGACGTGCGCAACACGTGCGCTCCAGACGGTCCGACCCTAAAAGGCACTTACAAATGGCGTTTGACGCCGACGCGACGGTGAAACACAAATGTTCTAACAGTGAAAATTACCCGAAATCATAGTCGTGATTAACTATTAACATAGTCAGCTGGTCAAATTAGTGGTATTTTTGAGTGAGAAAAACTGTAGGTGAGAAAAAAGCTGCGAGTACACAGTGACCAGCACAGCGCCTAAGCTAAAAGCCTAGAAAACTAATCCGACGAAACCCGGTGAGATCTTTCCTTATCTTTCTTTCTTTATATTTATGTAAATATTTGGTGTCAATTATCTTGCCAAAAGCACTAAAGCAAACGCATAAGTAATTATGATCTAGTATTTTCATTTAAAATATGTAACATAGATCGTAGTTTGTCAAATGAATAGCTCTAACTTTTGGTCCATAAACTTTACATTTTTATTAATAATTTTGATACATACAGATTCCACATGTACTCTACATGTCTACATGTATGTAGAATACATTGTATTCTACTTCTTGCATGTCATTATAGTAGGTATAAATAATAATTGATAACAAAGAAAGATCCCTACAAAACTTTCACCAAACACATTCTATAACAGACATCTATTGCACACAATTTCAAAGCGCGTACCAAGAAAGGTCAACATCTGGTCGCCATAAAAAGTTTCCAAAAGCAATAAAATTTAACTTCACTATTGCACTACCATTAGTAGATGGACACTTTAAACACATTTGCCACGAAATACACAAAAAAATATTTGAAACAACAGCTAGTAGAGATCCTTTGCTTTTAGTCGCATCTGCATGTCGTAAACCATTCACCAACCAAAAGTACAACTCATACAAAAAAAGAGGTGGCCCGACTAACATTTTGTTGAAAGCAGGTTAAAAACAAAAGACTTGACGCTTTGACAATACAAAATACTATTAACACCTTAGTCATAATTCACTAACCCTCTAGTTATAAGCCCCTTTCTACAGCTAAAAAATGAAGGCATACACTTTAAAACTTCCTGGCGATGGAAAATATCGACTTTGAGAAAGAGCTTACCAAATCAATGAACCTATGTATCCCAGACTTGA
Organism: Ostrinia nubilalis; assembly: GCF_963855985.1. Taxonomy (NCBI): domain Eukaryota; kingdom Metazoa; phylum Arthropoda; class Insecta; order Lepidoptera; family Crambidae; genus Ostrinia; species Ostrinia nubilalis. Next base: position 16,267,327 of record NC_087089.1, on the reverse strand, counting down.
TCAAAAAGCGGCCAGACAAGATCTTGTACATTTTAACGAGAAAAATATACCTAGTGGATGAAACAAGTGAATCACCAATCAAAGAGCAGACCAGGTACCTGGAAAATCATCTAAGAAATTTTGAGCCTAAAAGAATCAGGATTTACTGCCATATTTACACATGCATAGATAAATACTATCAGATAGAACATCAGCTTACCGGAATCGGAATATTGAAAGAGTAACCGAACATAATACAGTTTTAAGAGACTTAAATGCACTGAGAAGTCAAGGAATTTTGCAAAGGGTCTTCATCATAGACAGAAGAGATATACTCCGCCTAAAACTCATTTAATAGCAAGAAAACTCAAAAACTGGAACCAAAACCATGCCATTGACCATTTAATAACGAAATCCTATAGGAACCACAAAATATTCAAATCGATTGCAGAAACTACGTATTCCAATAAGAAACTTCAGATCGAAAGCAATTTAACCTACAGTGTACACATACAGCTCAACAAGCTCTGCTGCAACTTTGTCGGAAAACGGATTTCAACCAGAAAATTTGAATCTAATAAGATATTTTTCAATGAGAATACATACTTTCACCAAGAGCATAAAAACCTAATCCAACGAGGCAGTTAGCAATGTCTTTTGCCTTGAGAGGACAATATCATGTATATCTTGAAGACATCGGAAAATAATTTAAGTACTAAAAGAAATAAAAAATATCCACCGAAAAAAATCAACGAAACAGTGAAAAAATAAAAACTTAATGGAAACGATGGAAGAAACTCAATGTAACAATCACCCTGCATAAAGATCATTGAACTAAAAGAAATCATATTAGATTACACCAAGGCGAACCGTTTAATGTTAGGAAAATATGAAGACGCTCCTAAAAATGCCGTTTTTAGTGGCCAGCCGTCCGCTTACCGCATCAAGCACAATCCAAGAAACGAAAGAGAGAAGACTAAATTAACCCACCATAAAAATAAATAAGAAAAGCAGCACATGAAACACTAGATATGGAAAAATAATGTCAAAAGACAGCGAAAAAGACGACAAAAACCCAGAACCGCTTAACATCGACTGAATAGTTAAAAGTGCAAATCAAATAATCGAAAAGAGAAGATTTATTTAGCCCAAGACAAAAAAAAAAAAAAAAAGAAATATTCGACTCAGGGAAAACAGACAACAAAGAAGACGACAAAAACCCAAAACCACAGTTATCGCCGTAGTAATTATAAAAAAAAAAACAAAAGGGTCAAGTTTTTCAGAGGTTGTGGATAAATGGAACTAAAATTTAAACATCTACTATCCAAGAAATAGAAAAGAGTGAACTCAATTATGACACAGAGAAATGAAGCATAAGAAATATCTGACCCGGAACATGTAAAGGAAAGAAAACGTCAAAAACTCAGTAGGTACCTACCTAACACAGACCTCAGGAGAAAAAGGAAGATAGCCTAGCAGCAGTACAAGAACCAAGACATCTCACCAAAGGCCAGACCGCCCGTCTCATCACAGAAACGCTCAGTCCTACCAACGATATCAAGAAATTGGAAATCAATGAAGCTAGTCTTGTAGCAGTAGAACTAAGAAAAACCAAGCCGCCTCAACAAAAGACAGACCGCCCATCGCATTGCATCAACGCTCAGTCCGACCACCAATATCAAGAAAAGAAGCATAAAATCGGAAGAACAATGATGCTAGTCTTGTAGCAGTACAAGAACTAAGAATAACCAAGCCGTCTCACTAAAAGCCAGATTAAGCTGAAGAAAAGAAATACAAGAAATGTTTTACCTGGAGGAATACTCGTTTAAAGGCAGAAAATAAGACGATACAATTGGGAGAACAATGAAGCTAGTCCAGTAGTAGTACGAGAACAAAGAATAAACAAGCCACCTCCCACACCAAAGGCTAGACCGCCCATCTCATCGCACCACGCATTTAGTTCTTCCAACGACACTAAGAAAAGAAGTAGAAGAAATAATTAATCTGGAAGATACAGAGACGACAAAAACTTAGTACCGCAGACATCAAGAGAACAACGAGGCTAGTCTAGCAGCAGTATATGAACCAAGAACAACCAAAGCCACCATCAAAGGCCAGACCGCCCATCTCATCGCATCAACGCTCAGTCCTATCAACGATAACCCGTCTTTACCTATTTTCCTAGACCAGGCTCAGGATGCATATCTACTTGGTTGTGGTCGACCGGTTGCGGTTTAAAAGACGCAGCGGCTAGTTGGCCGTCCTCTCCCATCCCAGAGCGTGTCTTTCCTTAAAATCGTGCCCCCTGGTATACCGGTTTGACCGGGACAGGCCTCGTCCTGGCTGGGTCGGCACTATCGTATCGTATCGTATCGTAATAATATCAAAAGTGGAATTTACTTGTTTTGTGTTAATAACACAGTTAATATTATAAGCTAACAATGTAGCAAGTTTTAATTTTATGCTTTGAGGCAGGTGTAAAGAGCTGCCTGTCATTATGAACTTATTATTAATAAATTTATTAGTGTCAAAATAGACAAATTTGTCGCTATGACGAACAGTCAAATTAAATAATAAAGTATTCAGTAAGTGAATACTTTCATTAGTTTCAGAGGAGCCATTTTTACAGTATGGCAGGGCACACATAATTATTTTATGAATATTAAGGCTGGCCAGCATGGAAAAATTATGTAGAATATTTTTCCTATTTATATTCTGACTGTTTCCTAACATTATAATTAAAATAGAATTACTGTGTAATTGTTTACTATTTTTTATGCCATTCATTAATTGACAATAAGATGCGTCTGGCATACAGTTATTTATTATTTTACAATCTAATTTTTTATTTAATATGGGGCCATAACCAACTCCTAGCCTATCTGAGAACAACACTACATTGCTTGATTTATGTACATTCAACAGTCCCGTTTTTGAAGACATTGAAGGCCGCAAGCCGCCATCAGTTTGTTGCTGACTTTGCATTGTTATGTTTGGCAGAGATTTAAAATCCGTAGTAGGATTGCCTAGATCTAAGAGATTGTTTGCTGCCAGGATATGTTCGTTAATTTGTTCCCTGGCTGAATTATATTTAGCTGTTATGGATGCAAGCGAGTCATGCAACTTTGTGATTTCAGCCTGCAACCTTTCAACGTCCAAGTTATGAGTGGACCTACTCTCTACTAGTTTACTGTGGTAAATTTCTAGACTGTCAACCAAATCTAGATTCTTTTTCCTTAACAGAATACTTTTGTGAAACTGTTCTTGCCCTTTTATTAATTTTTTTGTTTTAGAAATAAACCTATTAATTTTAACATACTTTTTTAATTTATTTCTACTAGAAAAAGTCAATGGCCGACTAACGTTCTCAAATGATTTAGTGTCGCAAGATACATTTAAGTCTGGTAGCACTGCACGTCCACCAGGACTCCCAATTAGCTCTTCGTATAAGTTCAGAGTGTGTGTGAACTCCTGCTGCTTTCGTTCCTCTTCGAAGTGCAGTATGGTCTTATTGGCGTCCCTCAGTTCAGCTTCTAACTCATTGTTGCGCATCAATGTCTGCTCAAAGATATTGCTGCACTGGTCGAAGGTACTGATTGTATGCAGTAGTAATGTGAATCAAGAGACGTCACATATAAATGAGACGTTTTGGTCGATTGGAAAACGATTGTCATGACGTGTTTAACTACCATATTGCGAGCTAAAAAGTATTACCTACTTATGATAAAAGTTATTCAAGCTGCAAGATCTAATAGACCAGCAATCATCTTTAGACTAATTTTGTCTCAAGTATTTTTTAAACCAAAGTTATTTATTTTAAGTATGTTATTGCAGAAGTATTCAAGAAAGAAATTACCACTGTATAACTTTAGGTAAAATTTTCCACTTTAAAGCAACTGTGTTATGATCGCCATAAGGCCTAAATTATTGGGCACTCTCTGAATGGAATTTTCTTTATCATAATAATAACGAAAAGGAGTACATTAGTTCTGAGTTCTCATTTTGAGAGCGCTACATTATCACTTTTACGGAACAAACGCCTCTATGTAAGTGAAAATACAAGTGTTTTTCGTGCGAAATTATAATTAAAGTCTATCTAGCGTGAAGTAGCAATTTCGTGCAAATTGGTAACTTAACGCTCGATTTTACTTTAACTTAACAATTCACGTCGAAACGATTTCCTTATTCTGGGGGCTATTCCTTAACGACGTTTTCTTATTATGTGATTTAACCCTCTCTCTCCTATAGACTAGATATAAGAAGGAGCAACTGCGACAGAAAGACCCAAACAAAATATAAGGAACTGCCAAATTGTATACTCATTCTCGTTCAATTTTCTCTCTCTCTCTCTCTCTCTCTCTCTCTCTCTCTCTCTATCTCTGTTTCTTTCCCTCTCTTTCTCCCATTTCTTCTATGCCACATTAGTGATTATTTGTTGATTTTATGAAAAACACGGAGCGATCATAGGATCGCTCGATATGGTGGATATGACCACTCACAGGTGGAATTGTGTAAAGCAATCGTAATCATTTGACAGTTTATAACGTACGATAAAGTCAGTTAAACAAAGCGTTTGACAGAATAATTTCCACAATTCCACCTCAGTACGTTCTCTTGAAATGAAAAATTGCCACGCACTTTCTGCGGTGGATAAAATACTTCGAAAATATGACAAAGTGCTAAAATTAACAACATGTATAGAAATGTTTGCCAATTGACTTTTCAATAATTAATCAGTCAAACTCAATCCATTCCTCATTTGAAACCCACATTTTGATTAAATTACCGGAATACACAATCGAATCGTTAAGCATCCCTTATCGAGCCGGCAATCGAGTCGGAATGTGAAATCGATACGGTCCAAAATAGGCTCCTCGATTATGTCTATTTAACAGACAAATTGGTATAATTTAGACGAAAGACCTCTTTATATTGATTGAAGGCAGCTGTTTGGTGTAATTTATAGTTTTGAATTAGAATTTTAGTTAATTAAAGGATAGGATAGCTTAATTTGGTCCAAGAGCCGTTTAATTTAGGATTTACTTATCGGTGAATGATATTAACAGTTTGCTTTGTATTCGTCGAAGATATTTGACGTTCTGTAACTATATGGGTATTTAATGTTAGTTTCAGAACCAACTTTCAGTATAATTAAAAACATAAAAATATGGTCATATTTATCATTTATTTTTATTATATCCAATCTAAACCGGAAAAGAGTGCGCAGTCCCATTAAAAAAATCTTCACTACAAAGAGAAATGAGCCTTTACTATAAAACCAAGTTACTAGTGAGTAGCTTTGTTAGTGAGTAACTTTGTTATAAATGAACATTTATGTGTACATAGGCTGACAGTACCTACCTACACTAAGCTTGATTCAGTAGCATCTAGTACAGTTGTTTGTTATACGTGCGATTTTACGCCAAAACGTACTCTATTGCGCTGTCGTCTCTACTCCAGCAATGTCTTTTATAATAATCCCCAAACAAAGTCAGGGAATGCACGCGTTAAACGTAAGCCTGTCGTGTGTCGGATTAATCCGTGGAACACGTGTCCGTAATGTGCTAAGCCGAACGTTATACAGCCCTTTGTTACGAACGGCTTGCGAATTTTCACACATGCACGTGCGCTTGCATCCGATACGATTGCGATCAGACCGAAAAACATGAATCTAGAAAATCGTTCACGTTTTTGGAACTAATATACATCATCATCATTTCAGCAACAAGACGTCCATTGCTGAACATAGGCCTCCCCCAATCATGTCCAAATATCGGCCTGCATCCAACGCCTTTGAGCAAACTTTAAGAGGACGTCTGTCCACCTGTGAGTACATATTCTACATACGACTTTGATTAGATCAAGAAAATACGGATCAAAATTGTGCACTAACGTAAAGACGTCCCATATGGTTTGTGTTTCCCCTGAAACTGCAGTCGAGTCGCGACAAGGGTTGCCAAGTGTCCGGCTTTAGCCGGACATGCTTGGCTTTTTACGGACTTATCCGGCCAAATATTATCTTATCCCGCTCAAATTAAGCACCGAGTCCGGCTTTTGTATTTTTGGACCTGGCAACCCTAGTCGAGACAGCTCAGCTACTCGTATACGTAGATGATGTTCTAAAATGTAAAAAAAAAACTTAAGTAATTCACTTTCAGTTTTTTTTTACACTGTCTTTAAGTTAAGACGGTTTTAATGTTGACGTTTTACAAATAGTTAGTTATGTAAGCTTCTATCTAGCTCAAATGTAACAACTTTTGAACTGAACTTATCTGTATATTGCATCCCGATGTGATGACACAAAATATCTGATCCAATTTGCACATTATTCTTTATTCTAGTACCTAACGATATAATATTTCACATTTCCACGTTTTTACTTTGTCTATGAACAATTTGGCAGCGATACTGGCACTGCAGTTAACAATAATCGTGATTGGAACGCATTCAACACAAACGTGCTGTAAAACAAAAGAGTATAGAAAGTCCTTATATTTGTTGACATTGCAATAAGTAGAACCAGGCCTGTTCATCTCGCGAGTTTACATCAAAAACAAAACACGCACGATGGCCCACCTACAGGATACGATTCGACAAGGCCTCACATACGAGCGAACATTGACTCACGCACGCGTATTCTTGTGTATGATGGAAGAAAATGGTGTTCTAAATACTGTGCAGTATTTAACTGCCTAAATAATAATAAAAACACAATGTACTTTTTAAGTTGCCTCAAGATACTGAGAGGTAAATAAGTAGTTAATATTATTCATGATAATTCATGCTAAATCATGTATTTCCTCCGCCATTTTCCGCAGTTTGGCACCTCACGTCACATCATTTTACCGAAGTCAGCCCTATAGCTTCGGCGCAGTGCCGATCACTGACGTTTGTCAACAAAATGGTGCTTACTCTTGAGACAGGCTAAATTATACCATATTGTTAATGACATTGAGCATCCATTTTTTTAAATACCTTCGCGAAGTAAAACTTCTGTACGTAGTACTTATTATTATTCTGTGGTAGAACAGAGAAACACGGGTCTCAACGCGACATATTAAATGTGTCTCCATTTTAATTGAAATGGAACGCGAAAGTTCTTCTCTGAAATCCTAAATTGCAATAAAAATCTTCTAATGAAATAACCGCCTCTGTGGTCTAGTGGAAGACTTCAGACGCAGAGGTACCGGGTTCGATTCCCAGTGGGTCAGATTTTTCTGTTCGGTTTGGTTGGTGGTAGGGCTTGTTTTAAGTCCGCCTGGCTAGCTACCACCATCTTACCTAAGTCATAACAACAATGTTAACAGCATCGTTGTGTTCCGGCAGTTAGAGGTAAGATCGCCAGTTCCTCCGTGGTTGAGGATTCCGGGTGAAGCTCGGCTCCACCTTTGGCCTGATCATCACTTACCATCAGGTGAGATATAGGCCAAGAGCTTCCTCGTTGTGGATAAAAACAAGTAATATAGTATCTTAACGGTCACTGTATTTGAAATAGTTTCTTGCAGCTTTATAACGAACGTCGGTCAATAGCCCCCTGTCACGTTACAGTCATAGACCCACGGCATTATGAAGCGACTATAGCCGAACGGTGAAGGTGTTGGACTGGCTGACTCGTGATCCGAGGAACGTGGGTTCGATCCCTGCCGATGCTCGACTTTGTGATGAACCCACTCGAACTCCTAACACAAGTATACTTGCTTACCACGAGAGCTTAAGATTATTTTACGAATAACGGAACTATTAGCGCGTACCGGAAAACGCAGCGCAGGACGCCCACCCACAAGGTAGACCGACGACATCATGATGGTAGCAGGAAAGTGCTGGACGCAGGCTGCTACCAACCGGGTAACATGGAAAGCATTGGGGGATGTTCAGCAGTGGACGTCCTATGGCTGAGATGATGATGATGATGATGAGGGGACTATTAGGCTCTAACTTCTAACATTTTTTTCAGCTGATCTAGGGTGGTCCTCCTCTCTCCTAATTGCCGTGCCCTACAGGGCCAATAACGTTCTAATTTTAAGTACATACCTAATGGATGCAATAAAATATTGAGTATTGAATTCTACAAGCACAGTTGTTCCACAAAATCGTAATGAGTCTACTGTTCTCATCTTTTACTAGTAAGCAGAACTTGTTACAGCAAATATCTTCGTGATATCGCAATTAAATGAAATGACTTTCGCAAAAGAATTCGAAAATTGCATCATTTATGAAAGCTTCATGTTTCCACGAACTTTATTATGAAAATAAAGTGGCATTGGAAACTTCTCCATTATAACAATAACTGCTGTATTACTAGTGAAATTAAGTTCTCAATATTTATTTAATCTCGTGAAACCTAAACGGTACTTTAAGGAATATAATGATACATAGTCATAAAAATACACAAATAAATAAAAAAAATATTAAAAAATATTAAAAAAAAAAAAAAAAATAAAAAAAAAAAAAAATTAAAAAAAAAAAAAAAAAATTAAAAAAAATTATAATAACAAAAAAAAAAAAAAAAATAAAAAAAAAAAACAAAAAAAAAAAACAAAAATATATATATAAAAAAAAATTATAATAATTAAAAAAAAAAAAAAAAAAAAAAAAAAAGATCTTGTAAATATAACCATCATCATCATTTGCAAATATAACCATCATCATCATTTGTAAATATTGTCTCGCATCAATGTCTTTTTCAGTTTGCTCGTAGAAAATTGCGAGAAACTATCCTACTCTCTCAAAACTTAATAAAAGTAACCTAATAGTAACAACATCCAATTACTGATTACAAACATTGATTCTGGTAGCAAAATACCAGTTAAAAAAAAAAAAAAAAAATATTTATATTTTTTAAATTTTTACGATACTTAGAAAGATTGATGAACTGACGACCTTGAAACCGAAAATGAATTAATTTCTAAGTAAAATAAAGAGAGATAGAGTCGTCTTTATCTTGAAATATCTGACGCACCTCAGCGGTTATTCTTACTTACCATTTTTAGGGTTCCGTAGCCAAATGGCAAAAAAACGGAACCCTTATATATTCGTCATGTCTGTCTGTCTGTCCGTTCGTCCGTCCGTCCGTCCGTCTGTCCGTCCGTATGTCACAGCCATTTTTTTCCGAAACTATAAGAGCTATACTGTTGAAACTTGGTAGGTAAATGTATTCTGTGAACCGCATTAAGATTTTGTTGCAAAAATAAAAATAAATAAATAAATATTGGGGGCTCCCCATACTTAGAACTGAAACTCAAAAATTTTTTTTCATCAAACATACGTGTGGGGTGTCTATGGATAGGTCTTTAAAAATGATATCGAGGTTTATAAAATACTTTTTTTCTAAACCGAATAGTTTGCGTGACAGACGCTTCCAAAGTGGAAAAAAGTTGCCCCCCCCCCCCTCTAACTTCTAAAATAAGAAAATGAAAAATCTAAAAAAAACATAATTATGATGTACATTACTATAAAAACTACCAACGAAAATTGTTTTGAACGAGATTTAGTAAGTAGTTTTTTTTTAATACCTCGTAAATCGTAAACCGCTTATTACCGCGTAATCTTTCATACAAATAACTTAAATTAAAAAAATAATAATTTTAATTTCATAAATCAATGGTACGGAACCCTTTGTGTGTGAGTCCGACATAGGGTTGCCAGGTCCAAAATCACAAAAGCCAGACTTTGTGTTTCATTTGGCCGGACATTTTAGCCAAAAAGCCGGACATGTGACGGGGGGGGGGAGCAATTAGTGTCAGCTCATGAGTGAGGCTCATCATCATTGGTTGCTAACCAACATCCTGATGCATGCGCTTCATATGATTCTGTGGCTCGACTTTCGCCTGGCGTGGCAACCAAATAAAAAGCCTAACAAAAGCCGGACAGGCCGGACAAGGCAATATTTGGCCGGACAAGACCCTAAAAAGCCAAACATGTCCGGCTAAAGCCGGACGCCTGGCAACCCTAGTCCGACACGCACTTGGCCGGTTTTATTTTAAATCATGATTTTCAGTAAATGTCTTATAAAAAACACAACCCTCCTTCTGGCGCAGTTGGGTAAAAACGCTTTGTACGCGAAGAATTCTACGACAAAATACTATATCATTTACAAAGCTGACAACCAACGTCACAATAGGTCTTTTTCCAAAAACTAGCTCATAACTGATTAGGATGGAGCAATATATCAAAATGCAACGTTCCGTTTGCAGGGATCGCGTGATTTGCGGCCATTATTGTCGTGCCATCCTTGCCGTGTAAAAACATACACGGTAAGGATGGCACGACGTGAAAAAACACTGAGGAACCTTATGCAGTTGAAATAAATGCTATTTTTGAACAGTTTAATGTGCTGACTGTACGATGCCTCAGTCCCGCAGACAACTAGTGAAATCAGACTTGTCAAGACTTTGGTTTCTACTCCCTTAAGAATATTTCTGCATTGGATCTGAGCGATATTAAATACCCACTGAATAATATTATCTTTAGATAAGATTAACAACCTTAAACGAAGACGTTCTCAAAAACAAAGTGTCTGTATTCTTCCATCAACCCCTTTTCTAGTTTCTCGAACCACACGCACTTTTATAAAGTTTGTCTAGTATCTTATAAAAATAATTTATTTAACATACTACTTATACTAATATTTTTAATCACATTATCACGAAAAATTGTTTTTCAAAAGTTTAACCCTAAAAAAATATCTACACTAATATTACAAAGAGGAAAGATTTGATTGTTTGTTTGTATTTAATTCTATTATCATTAGAATTTTACATTATCCCTGATGAACATGGATGGATAAAGACATTCTGTGACAGACCAAAATAAACGAAGGCAAAGCCGCAGGAAAAAAACAGTTTTAGAAAAATCCTTAAGAAAGATCTTAAAATTACATTGCTTGCGTCTCTCATGGTATATTAATTACTTGCGGTGTCTATTAAGTATAATTGCCTGTTGTACAGTCAGCCTCATGAATAGGGTTGTATGTATCTGCTTAATTAAGACGAGTTAGGGTTTTACGGGCTATAAAGTGCTGCTAATTACAGGGAAGCATGGTACGACAATGTTGCGAAGTGCACGTACTTTTTTGTGAGGTATGACCTAAATTAAATAAAAGTAAGAGTATGTTCAAGTAGATGTACATATTTATTGCTGTTATTGTTTGCATGTTTGTATTTCTAAATATTTTGTAGACAAAAATAAACTTATTGAAATTAAAGAACCTCTATCTAGAGATGCCAGAATAGTAAGATATTTTTCAAGGCGAGAGTGAATACAGACACTTACAGGGCCTGTATGTACCATCCTAGATTGCATTTCAGATGCGATTGCGATCAAATACCTTCCAAATCAAATGCCTTGTTCTGTATAAAAAAACCGGTGAGGTATTTTAAAAATGCAGATTTCGTTAGGGAACGAATTGAATTTTTGAAACTCAATTCATAAAGGAATTCGCGTGGCTAAGTGTAGGTACTACATGTAATGGAAATTATTTCGGAAAATCATACATACTCGTTTGTGTTAGTAGAGCCGCAGGGCTTGCTAGTAAAGATATAATTCATTAATCAGTGCAACAAATATCGCGGTGAGACAGCACATGCCACTCATTTGGCATAATAAAGGCTAACACAGTAGTAACATTTCCCATAAAATCATAATCAAATTAATATTCACGATAGAGCCTTTTTCACATTCGAATTCATAACTATATTTTGCATAACGCGAGTGCATTGAATTCATAATAATAATGTACTTCTTATAAAACTTCTTCTTAAATCACTCTATCTCTTGCTGAAATTCGCATTAAAATCCGTTGCGTATTTTAAAAGACCTAAGCGAACAGACAGCAGGAGCGACTTTGTTTTATACCAGTACTATGTAACTTAGGGACTACACATCAAACAGAGAACGGGCAGCAGCGCTCTCTGAAAAACATCAATCTTTTAAACTGCGATCTCCAACCCGCCTGCCAAGCGTGGAGATTATGGCAAAACCCTGTACTATAGTGAAGGAGGCTCATAGTCCAGCAGTGGACTCTAAAGGACTGTTGATGACTTTGTAAAGGTAAGTAACGGAGCAAATAAGCAATCAATTCAATATGCAGTACTTAAGAGGGCTGTCTGTGATGTATAAAGTTACGTCACTTACGTCACGCTAGTTCAGCTATAAGGTTTAGAAGTGATTGACATAGATACTTATTGCTAACGTGAACCTATCAATATACAAGTACGTTTTATTATTCATCGCTACAGTAAAGTTTAATTTAAAGCTAGGTGATTTCTGTGATTATAAAAAAATATCAGAACATAGTTTATCTTCAGTATATGTTGCATACTAACTGATAATCGAGAGGTCAATCTTGAGACACGTCTTGGAAATGATACCGGTATCATTCACAGCTGTTTGATGACCAAATAAAACCAGTCATAACTTGAACACTGCTCATATTTCTGTTGTACAGACTGCGGCTTTCAGCATCATTTGTTTTTCGCGACCGTAACCCATCAGTTGGTTTTTGCCAAACACCTGTCCTTTTAGGGCTGAAAGGACTTTGTGGTATTACGTAAATGACGCGGTAATACAATATTTTAAATTTTGTCGTTATGGTTTAAATCACATTGTTTTATTTAATGTGCACTAGTATTTCACCGCAGCCTTACTTGAATTTCAGTTTCTCATAGAAAGTTTTAAGGTTTTCGTACCAATACGTTGTTTCCTATACGAAGTTTCTTCTTTTCATAAGATTTTTTCGTGATAAAAAGTACCTTTGTGATGTAAATGACAATAATACATCGACTTTACCTGAGTACCTCGCCATTGTTATTTGTATCTTGTAAATAAAATTTCCTTTAATAAACAAGAATCTGACAAAGGTGCCTGAGTTTCTTCCGCCACTTCTTTTTAGCACTAGCCAATATGTTTTCCCGAATTGGTGGTAGAGCAAGCTACGAGGGGCGGCTGAAAAGTTTTGAGCCTAGGGTATTAAAAATGCCGATAGAAAAGTACAAAAAATATATTTTCCTATTTAATCTCCCTCTACTACAACGGACTTCTTACATTTGTGTAAAAGAGCTTTTAATCCACTGAAAAAAAATTCGCAATCTTTGCCTTCGAAATGAGCCTTTAACGCCGCCTTCATTTCTTTGTCACTCAAAAATCTTCGTTCCTGAAGGTCTTTTTTCCAATTTGAGAATTATAAAAAATAGCTAGGTATTTGGACTAAACTGTGTGGTGGGTGATTCATTTCTTGAAATCCAATTTTACCCGGGGCAAGCCATGCAACATGCGCGATGTGCGCGGGCGAATTGTCTTGCAATAACAGATTTCCTTTCGCCAGTTTGTCTCTCAATATTTCAACAACCATTTGACGCACTCTTATCAACAGTACAGTATAATAATCCCCGTTTATTGTATTTTTTTTACATAGGTAGTCAATGAATAAAATTCCTCCACAATTCCAAAAATAGTGTCTATGAGCTTGGGTGTCGATCGCTCCACTTTGAATTTCCGCGGCGGCGTTTTCCTTTTTAAATCCATTGCATTGACTCTTATTTTGACTCTACATCGTACTGCCGGATCTATTACTTATCAATAGCGCCAATGTGAGAAAAAAAATTGTTAGGATTATGGCCAAAGATGTCCTAAAACTCCTGCGAAGTTGTGACTCGACGCTGGTTGTCGCGCGGCGTGAGAATTTTTGGCACACATCGCGCGCACCCCTATTTCATGTGCAAATTACTATGAAAAATATCGCCAATATGTTCCTTGCTAATGCCTATGGCTTCAGCTATCTGTCACAGCTTAATTCGCTGGTCTCTAAAGCAAGATTCATTAAATTTTCATTATTTTATTCGTTAATGGCGAAATCTGGCCGCCCTGACTTGCGGTCATCTTTTAGCGACTCCCTGCCATGCTTGAACTATCGGATCCAATCTTACATGATGGCAAATGAAGGCCCAGACTCCCCATAAACTGTAAACATCTCATCAAATGTTACCGTCAGCGTTTTGTTCCTCTTTTTGAGGAATTTTATGACAACTGTGTACTTCAATTTCGTACATTGCGCGGTTGACTAAGACATGATGATGTTTACGAATTAATTACCAAAAGCGTGATGACGCTAATGAAATGAAACTTTGTACATACACTAAGAAGGTTATTGGCAAATTAATTAAATTTAGCGCTAGTCAATAATAACACTTGAAGATACTTAGGCTCAAAACTTTTCAGCCGCCCCTCGTATAATAGGATGTCTCTAAGAAGGGCCTACATATTGAAAATATTTCATCATTTTCAGCCATAGGACGTCCACTGCTAAACATAGGCATCCCCCAATGATCTCCACAATGGCCGGTTGGTGGCGGCTTGCGGCCTGAAAACATTTTTAATTTCATTTTTTGTACTTATTTTCTACGATAAAGTATCAACCCAGTTTAGCAGATCAGTGCAATCGTGAAGCGTAACGTATAAACAGAGATACAGCACGGTAATAATATCATACAGTATTGTAACTTCATATAAACCGACGAAACGCGAGCTTTCCTTCGAATTTCAAATCTCGGGACGTGGTTGAGATGAAAAAATTAGGGGTGTCGCGAATGTGCGAACGGACGTCGATGGCCTAATGTTGAAAATGACTAAGGTGATTGAATTTGACTGATCGTCATTTACGGTCAAATTTGTCAAAAACTAGTCATTAACTGTCAGAAATGGTCATTTTCAGTCAGTTTGATTTGAAATGAAAATTATATATTGTATAAAACCAGCTTTTGCCAACGATTTCACCCGCCTGAAATTAAAGTAACAGATCATTGAGTACTCATTATGATTAGTAGATTCAAAATTATTTTAGTATATTTTTTAAAATTAAATCTACTAATCACAAAACAACACGTATTTTTACCCTATTCCATACACGAAGTATTTTGTTTGTCTTAATAAAAAAAATTACAATCACAAAACTAGACAGAAATTCTAAGTAGACAGATGTAATTAGAATGGGTACTGTAGGTGAGCAGCCCTATCGCATGTTGTCATACCGTGACGTACCGCGGGGCTGTTGACATTTATTTCAAAAATATGGCCGAGTTGGAATACTGTATAGATAGTATTACCGTGGATACAGACAGAAAAAATGCACGACCTAGTTATATTTTTAACCCAATTTTATCCCACCCACTCATCTGCATACGCGGTTGAATGCCCCAAGCCAATAAATTACAAACTGACCGCCACTTAACTCTATCCGCCAGTTCGCTAACTGTAACATAGTTATTTATCAAGTTAGCCAAGTTAGCTGGGTTGACTGCATCGAAAACTTGTATAGCATCTTTGGAGTTGCATGAGATTATATACGGGAACGCGTTGTGACTAGCTTTGTTAGATAATAAAGCTGGACGCATGTACTCTTTAGAATATATTTTTGTTTGAAATGAAATTATGGTTTAACGAAATTATGTTTTATTTATGATTTATAGCCTGACCAGGAACATAAAAACCCTGGCATAGAGGCGCGTCAATTGCATTTAATAGTGCAACACTGAGTACAGTCGTACCTGTGTTAAATTAATAGTATCAGGATTCAGGATTACGGGCTAATTTGATATTTTCATAAATTAACGAAAAAATATTATTATAGGTAACCTGGTTTAAATAAATTAAATGAAACCATCAATCGAGTTAGTAGGATTTATTTTATTATTCATCAATAATCAAATTCAGAACTTGAATATTCAACTGCAATGTCTGCTCATGAACGCTTCAAACTCGGTACTTCTTTCCCAATTCCATAAAATTCAACACTTAGAAAGTGACAAAAAACTTTAAAATAGGTAGTTGAAACAAACCACAGCTTATTTTCATAGTGGACTGTACTATACGATAAACATGTCAGTCAATTTGACAACCTTTGTCGAAAACATTATTCAATGAAAATATTGTCCGAACCCTTAGTATTTCTCTTCGACAAATACTTTAACACATTGTGAACCACTTTTCTTTCACGACTATAAAAAGATTTTAGCAATTTAATTCACAAAATCAATTGCGCACATTTAAAATAAAGTTTGTTTACACTTTGACAGCAATAGACTGACATGCAAGGTGACATGTCAATGAAGTTTTCAGTTACTGTTGCCATTAAAAGAAATTAGTACCATTAGTTTTCCGCAACATGGCGAGGGTTTTTATGTTCCTGGTCAGGCTATACCTGAGAGATCTTTGCTAGCCATAGTCATTTGAAATAGGTGTTCTGTTTGGTCTCTTTTATAAAGTAAACAGTTTAGTAGAGAGAGATAGTGAAGACACTATTCACTTAACTTACTACTTCGTTTCTGTGCCAAATATTGGTTTTGTTTTATTTTTGTTTTCAAAATCTTTGTAGATACTTACTCGTTTGTGAGCAGGCTTTGAAGACGAGCTAATATAGTTGACGTTTTTTAATTGATATTCTTAACTTTATGATGCGACTATAACGATCGTTTGCTATTGATACAGAAAAACACAGGCATATTCTAACACCCAATCTACATGGCATTTATTAGCTCACCAAAACGCTCCACCGTGTGTCTACCCGAATAAGTTGCAGTCCAATAGAGCAGCACCGAGGATCCAACTCGTAACTAGACCTAAGCCGAGTGTAGGTGTTAATAGCGACGCCAGTTTGCAAGTTTATCATCCGTCTCGCGAGCAGATGACTACAATACAACTTCGACGCTTCTTACAGCTCCAATAGAGCTGATATAGAACTTATTTAGAGCTGAAAGTGCTAATGATAGAACTGGTTTGTGCGTGGAATTTTCTTGGAATATGCTTTTTCATCATGATTTCATGTCTATTAGATTTGAAGAGACATTGACAAATTGCAAGAAAATAGACTGTATATGGTCATTTATTCTTCGTTGTAACACTTAATGATTATGATTATTATGATTATGATGACAATGATAATATAGCAGCTCAGAGAATCCAACTCGTAACTAGACCTAAGCCGAGTGTAGGTGTTAATAGCGACGCCAGTTTGCAAGTTTATCATCCGTCTCGCGCGCAGATGTCTACAATACAACTTCGACGCTTCTTACAGCTTATTTAGAGCTGAAAGTGCTAATGATCGAAGTAACTGGGTTATGTTATGTGTAGTATTTGCTTGAAATATACTCGTACTTTTATTGAGCGACTGATAGATATGTAGAGACACTAGCATGAAAGAAGTTTCGTGAGTTAACTAAACTAATTTACATTTTCAATGTGTCAAGGAGCCTTTATGTGTACTACTTGATGGTGATGATGGTAATGACTATCATGATCCTTGACAATACAATCAGGGACTTTAGACAGCCTATATCATCCCGTTAATATCTTGATTCATCTGTTGATAAATTCAAGGTTCAAGCAAGCAAGCTTATTTTCAAATGCAATCAAGTGTTCACCACTTATTGTTTCATGTAAAAGTAACGAACATAAATCCTTACTTCGTTTTGAATTTACTTTTTATTTTCATGACCATATTCAAAAACTACCTTAACTTTGAAACTCAAAATGTCACCAACTACGTGCGGTTACAATGAAAGCAGCACACCTAAACACAATTCACTCAGTGCACGCCGCTTGTATTAAGCTCTTCCATTTTGTTCGTTGAAATTCCGCATTTTTCCAAACAAAACTGGCTTGAACTGGATCCAACTAGCTATTTAGTAGGTGAGCTGCCCATAATGGTGCATGAAAGGTGACAGTATACTGGTTCTGGTTGGATTCAGTTTTTTAAACAAAGGACACTTTTTTGCTACTTTTTATTACACTCACGAGTTTGTGAAAAGTTGAATCCACGCGTTTTTATAAACTTTTATTAGATTTTCAGGGAATTATTATACCTAGCTAGGCACAGTTAAGTAATACGTACCTAGTTCAATACGGTGTTACACTCGTATTTTGTTATTGTACACTTTTGACTTCCTTGTGTGTCTTTAAAGTGCCTTTAAAGTAAACTTACGAACCTGAAAAATTTGTGAAAGAAAATGATAAGTTAATATTTTATTTAATTTTCTTTAAAAATCTATCCAAACTCAGACGCAAATATTTTATTTTTGAAGTACAGAAAAAGAACATGGGAGTTATCATCATCATTTCAGTCATAGAACATCCACTGCTAGGTTATAGGCCACACCCAAGATTTCCATTTCCCATTTCCACATTGACCGGTTGGTGGCGGCCAGAAGGAGGGAACCTTTTTACAAATTATAGCTCAAAGGTGACTGACTTGAAACCACTGGACGGATCAGGCTGAAATTTGGCATGCAGGTAGATGTTATGACGTAGGCATCCGCTAAGAAAGGATTTCACGAAACTCTACCACTAGGGGGTAAAACGGGATCCATGCGTACGAAGTCGCGGGGGGCCGCTAGTTACTTCATAGTACTATTATTAAAATTTGTGGACACTGTCACGTCCCCATTCAAAATAGTTTCAGATGTGGTCCACTTTATACAGAGGCATCACACTCTATTATACAGGTACCTCCATTCAGCGGAACATTTCAAAGCGAAACTTACTTTATCGGCCGTCGCGCGGACAAAATGCACAAATGCACTTCCCTCGTACTGTTTTTGCGTCCGCTCTGTGTAGATGTTTGCGAAGTTTTGCATTTTCCAGAAAAATCTGGAAATCTGATAGCTTTCGAGGCTTTTTGGGCGCGGGAAAGCTCCTATATGATACGACTTTTGGGTTTTAAAAGATTGAATTCTATACGAAGTTGGGAATGGCTATTGATTCAATTTTTTGACTGAAATTCCTTTAAGCATAGAAGAGGGGGAGTAGTTTAATTTTGATTTAAGCAGTTTGTATAGGTAAGATAGATAAAATAACAGTTTTAGTAATCATAGAATTAAGTAAGTCTGCCTTTTTTACCATAATCAATCAGTAAAATTTTTGGGGGGAGGATGTACTTAGTTTGTACTTACATGAAAAGGTAACCAATATGAAAATTAATGTTGCAACTTTGTAACGAAAAGTAATAAGTCCCTGTAGCTATACTGTAACGTTACTAATAACTTACCTACATAACCAATGCCGTAGGCAAACAAAGCGTTGCGTAAATAAACATAATATTTACAGCGATTCCCATAATTAAATGTTGATATTTGATCAAAAATATATTTGATAGTTTAAATTCCACGTAATGAAAAATATTGTCCAACACGAAAATATCGGCACAAGTCCGTGCCAATTCAAACCGAAGCCGTGCTCGTCAATAAAGGTCCGATCCCGAAACCGATCGAAACCAATTTCGTGAATCTGGCGATCTTTTTAACAATTAATCGGATTATCGCGCGACGTCCAATCGCCGCTTCAAATATTTACCGCTGATCCCTTGTATCCTTCTGCCATAGAGAAAATATAACAAACTGTATATACCTATGAAATTCACTAGTTTGATAATATGTTAATGTGATAATAAAGAGCTATTGGGAGAAGTAACTTTCAAGTTTCTTGTTTTTTCTTCTTATTTGTTATCTATAAATATTAATCCTGTTATTCTGTATATCTAGCACCAGTGGTAACAATACCCAGGTCTATCATAGAGTAGAGACAAAACTTCGTTCACATTTCGAACACCAAGACTGAACTATCTTAACAATTTTCAGTTTATTATCTTTAATTTACGGACTCAAAATTCTATGACAAGTTTTAGCTAGCAATTATTGTTTTAGATTGTGTAGTATCGTTTCCCATTATTCAAAAACACTATTCCATAGCTCATTTTGCATTTCGCATCACAACGTCATTTCCTATTCGCTAGCGAGTATTCAGTGCTTTGTTCAGTCACATAAATTCGCGAATACTCGCTGAATTCCTCGTACGACTGACCCCGGCGTGTCCGTTCTCTTTGTGTTGTGTGTCCCCCATAAAGTGGGGGAATCGTCCAAATGGCGATCCCGATACGTATCGTGGTCGATAATACGTGTGGCCATTTGTTTAGATATGCCGTTCGGGGAGCTATTCTGGTGACGATCGAAAATCGAATGCGTTGTGATCATCTGTAGCAATTTTTGTGCGGAAAATTTGAAAGTACTGACCTGGTAAACCGACGACCTCAAAATGGCAGCGGGACATCGTCCAGCAGTGGACGGCGATGGGCTGAAATAATGAAAGTTTAAAGTTAGTAATTTTGTTGTAGACAAGTTTAACTTTCTACTGATATTCTTTCGTGAGAGTAATTCGCAATCTTAAAATATTAAGTATATTATGCGATATATCATTTAATTAGGTTAATTTTCTCATTCATAACGTATAGGATAAATTATTGTGGGGTTATTATTTCACGGACGATTAACTTACAGGAAAAAAACACTTATCGAGTGGTTTCAGAATTATGTCGTGTTATTGTGGTTTACTTTTAATCCCACCAAAAACATTCTGTAAAAACTAGCCAAGTCACGATGTAGCTGCTTGTTTATCTCTAAAAAGTAATGAAATCTAGACAAAGACGTGCCAAGTATATGGTTCCTTACTGCGATTTCTTTATTATTATTGTTAATGTTGTGTGACTTGGCCGTTAAGAGTACAACAGCAACATTTACCAAAAAGCGATAAAGCATTCAATAGCTAAAACAGAGTTACAGCACTTTTTTTATAAATAAAGCAATAAGACCATAGCATTCAATTTAATAAGCATCATACCCATTACATTTCAAAATAAATCACTTCAACAAGCCAATATAAGCACAGAAAAAACCAACTTTAAGCCCATTTCCCGGAGAAAATTGCTTCGAATGTTTTGAATTACCAACATTATTGTTTTTTAGATGCCTGTCCTTAAAATGATCGCACACCGGAGCTTTCCCGGATCAGAGGGCCAAATGCGGCATGAATTACAATTTCTCTACAAATGGTATACAATGTAAAGTCTTTGTACACTTGAAGCCTTTATACAGGGTGAAGTTTTTCTATTTAATTATTTCAATCGGTAGACAGTGCAGTGGTGACTGAGTTTGTTACGGCGCTTCTTTTCAGCGCTTGCCAAATGTTGGTCTCGAAGCGCTAGTAGGGCAAAAATATTCAGACATGGAGAGGCTCCTTTAAAGAGCAAACATTTTTTTTATTAGTCTTTTCTTTTTCTAAAGTAGGTGGTCTACGACTAGACCAAATCATTGGCATCCTTTTAATACCAAACTCTACTGTCATGATAGACAGTGCATTCCCAAATATGAGACAAATCCAATAAGATTTTTTGTCTTTATTTTTACTATTTATTTGTATTAGTGTACTACAAGGTTTTAATTGTTGAAATTTTAACTCATTGTACTTGTCTCATTTGGGGAATGTACTAAGTATGTATGATTAGTCTAGGGTTGCCAGGTCCTAAATCACAAAAGCCGGACTTTGTGCTTCATTTGGCCGGACATTTTACCCTAAAAGCCGGACATGTGACGGGGTGCAATTAGTTTCAGCTCATGAGTGAGTACTATCATCATCGGTTGCTAATCAACATCCTGGTGCGTGCGCTTCATATGATTCTGTGGCTCGACTTACGCTTGGCGCGGCAACCAAATAAAAAGCCTAACAAAAGCCGGACAGGCCGGACAAGGCAATATTTGGCCGGACAAGTCCCTAAAAAGCCAAACATGTCCGGCTAAAGCCGGACGCCTGGCAACTCTAGATTAGTCTTATTTTAAAAGGATGCCAAAGATTTAAATTTCACCCTGTAGATATACTTTATAGGTATACTTATTGAATAAGTAACGTTTATGATCAATTTCAACAGTCGTTATTCTGTTTAAGACAGCCATTGCTTCGTAATGACTCATTAAGTTGCAATCACTGTATACAAAACAAACACACATGCGTCTTGGTTAATTGAATAATGTTAAATAGTGCATTATTGTTTTAAGACTGTTCTCATGCTTATAAGGCGCTGACTTAAATAAATTGCTTATAATAAATGAGTTGAACGCCTTTTTTGCATCGGGAAATGCATGAATCTGTATAGGTACCAACCAGCCGCTTATCCTGACCGTACAAAAGTTGTAGAGTGAATTGTTGCCGGTATTTTTATGATATGCCTGTATCAAAATTGCTTTACATAAACTCAATATGAATACTCGTAAAATCGGTCAACTGTCCATTAAATGCGAACAAAAAAATATAATTAACTTTTTAAAAAAATAAAACCGACTTCAAATGCGTGAACACAAAAAAAAACTAAAAATTGAAAATATTGCGTATAAAAAAGTTCATCCCCAATTTTCCACCCTTGGGGGTGAAATATTTTCTTCAAATTCGCATGAAACCACCCTTTTGATAATACCTATTCAAAAAAAAATTATCGTTCAAATTGATTTATAATCGGCGGAGATATTGCGTATAAAAAAGTTCATCCCCAATTTTCCACCCTTGGGGATTGTTTTTTCTATTATTAAATTTAAATGGGACCACCCTTGAGGTATTACCTATACGCAGAAAAAAGATTTGTTCAAATCGGTTCATAATTGGCGGAGTTATCGCGTAACAAACATAGAAAAAAAAAAAAAAAAAAAACATACGGGTCGAATTGAGAACCTCCTCCTTTTTTGAAGTCGGTTGAAAAATGAAGTGCTCTTGCCATTTGACAGGTATTGTAACTTAAAATATACTCGTAAGTAATAATGTCAGACTCCATACAATTTTGCAAGCAAAATCCGTTGGATGATAGTAAAAGACTAAGGCTGGGTTGCACCATCTTACTTTAACTTTTGCTTAAACGTCAAAATCTGTCAAACTCCATACAAAAAACACCGGTTATCGTTATAGTTACGGTTAAAGTTAGGTGATGCAACTCAGCCTAAGTCAGGTCTGTGTTTTGTTTGTGCTTTTATATGAGTAGGTGCAAACGACAGCACATCAAACTAATTCCTGTGGCATCTAATGTTGTTTAAAGTCTTAAATACTGTTAACATTACATTGTATTTAAAACAACAATATAAAAATTTAAATAAAGAATCCTGTTAACAGTTTATTGCTATAAAAAGCGTAAACGACTGCCAGTTAATGCGATCTGAGTACGAATAAAACCTGTTCGTAGTTGCTAGGCCGTAACTTAAAATGTAACTTAATACAAACTGTGCAGCCGTTAGCTGTAATTGAGTTAGTATTATTACTGCCAGTGCCAACTTGAATTACATCCCTTTATTTCTAAGTTGGAACTTAGTAAATATCTTGAATTGGAGCAGATTCTTCGGAAGTTTGTTTTGGCAAGGCCTAGATAAAGTTAAGCATTAGCGTATTGGAGCTTTTATACAGCCGAGTAACTTTGGATGGTGGTATAAATATGATAAGGTTCGTCCGTTCGTTTCAGCTGAAAGACGTCCACTGCTGGACAAAATGCCTGCCCCAAGGATTTTCACAAAGATCAGTTCTGCGCCGCTTCACCAGACCACCACCCACCTAGTGGTCTACCTAGTGGGAGGCTTGATGATAAGGTGTATTGACTCAAATATAAGGTGTATTATTTCAAATATCTACGCTTTATTCATGAACCGGACAGCGCATCGCCGAACAAACGGGAAAAGCGAAAGAATGCAATCAATGTTCGGTTCAATAATTCCAAAGAGAGCTGTATACATAGTTCGCTATTTTCATTTAATGTGTTTGAGCGCGGATTCTGGATTGTGTAAAAAAGAAGCTGACACACAGGGAGATTCAACGCTGTGCGTTCGATTTGCTGCTTCACTTAAGCAAGCATCGTTTGTGAATTGTGAATACGGGCGTCAGTTACTTAGTTGTGTAACCAATAGGTAAATATTTATTTGTAGTAAGTAAATTTTTCTTTGAATAAGTTCCTACTGTAATCTATACCGGAAGCGCATTTTGACAGCTCATTAAAAGCTTGTCAACTGCCGGTGTCAAGTGTCAAACCAATTAACGACAATCGACAAGAGCTGGAAAAAACACACTGTTTAACATTCATTAACCTCCTGTAACATAAAGCGCAATACACACTGTGCCTGCCAGGCCGCCCACAAAGCCCGGCGACACAACCCGGCGGCCTGTATGAAAAGAATCATGTCGGCAACATGCGCCCGCGCGTGTTACCCGCCGACATCTTGGCGGCTTGGGTACGCCTGCGCTCAGTTGCTTGCCCGGCGACGCTCGACCTGTGGTGACGTGCTTGTATGCGGACTGCCATATAAATTTCTCATCTCAAGCCGCCGACATGCCGCTGACAAAATTTTCCGACATAATATGTCGGCGGCTCGGCGGGCTCAATGTGTATTGCGCTTAATAAAGACGAAGCAGGAAGAAACTTTGTTATCCATTTCTCTCAAATTTCCCATGAAATTCATCTGGCCCTGTTCTTTGTCGGAAAATAATTAATCCTTAATTGCAATTAAATCATTCACAGGGTGAAAGGGGGGGTCGAAACTAGGGTGTTTAATTAAGGGGTTGATTCCAGGTAAATATCGCCTTAATTTAGTTCGGCAAAAGTGATGGCGTTTTTGTTAATTTTATTTTGGATGATTAAGGTAATTTTTCAGAATGTTTCAATTTATTACTTTCGATATTATCGGAGCTTTATCGAGTCATCATTATTCTGATAAATAGATCTTATACTGTTACAGTATCATATCGAAGTTTCTATGTGTCATGTTTTTTTTCCTTCGTTCAGCCAAATGACGTCCTCATAAATGAACAAAGGCCTCCCCCAAGGTTTTCCACAAAGAACGGTCCTGCGCTGCCCACATCCAGGTTCTTCCCGCAACCTTTACCAGATCGTCGGTCCACCTAGTAGGAGGCCTGCCCACGGTACTAATTCCAGCCCGTGATCGCCATTCGAGAACTTTTCTGCCCCAACGGCCATCGTCTCTACGTTCTTCCTTACTATTAAGAAAAACTACACTGGACGTGTGCATTTCCTAATAAGAGGAATACATTGTACGTGTATGACAGGCAAGTTAGCAATAATTATGAATTGCAAGTTCGCAACGACGTTTGATTAGTTCGTCAGCTGTGCAACTACCAACAATGTTATGTACTAACAATGTACTATATTGAATGAAGTATTCCCTCGTAGCCGTCTCCTGACTAGCAATACCACATAATACGTGGTTCTATTGCCTCTCATTGTAATCGCACACTGACCCGTGTTATTGATTGTTAACACTAACACGCGTTACAGTAAAATCAGTGTAGTTAATCATCTTGTTACTTTCGAATTGAGCTATGATGTAATGACTACATAAAAAAGTACATAGGTAAGTATCTATCCATTGTCTGGTACAGCTTAGTACTAAGCTTTAATTAGTTTGGAACTAGACAACGCAGCGCAAAATGTCATTATTCTATTATTTACTAACGACCCCTATATGTATTATACCTATAAACCTTTCTCTTGAATCAGTCTATCTATTGCTGAAAACTGCATTAAAATGCATTTCGTAGTTCAAAAAATAAGCACACAGAGAGCTGGAGTGACTTTGTTTTAAAGTGTGTAAAGATTAGCTGTGCCCGCAACTTTGTACGTGTGAAAATAGTTTGAATAATATTTCCCGTTAACAAAGTTTTTCTTCCTCGATAAATGGGCTATCCAACACAAATAGAATTTTTCAAATCGGACCAGTATTTCCTGAGGTTAGCGCGTTCAAGCAAACAAACAACCAAAATATACATACACACACATAATTTTTTCCAGGTCAGCAATATTCCTGGTAACGTCCCTCAATATTCTAATTAGAAATATTCCAAGAACAATATTGGCAATATTTATTCTGACTTGCGGAATGTTCTAGGAAACGCATCAAACACGAACATTCTGTAGCGAGAATTATAGTAATTACTTCCTATAACGTCATAATTAAGTATGCTACATTAAAATCAGATAAATCAGCGTACCTACTCCCTTAGTAATTACTACTTATTGAAATCCTCATTAATAACTTTTTGATCCAGGGAAATGGCCGGGGTCAAAAAAGGGGCAGCATGGGTGGTGAAGGTGAAAGATGAAGGTCGTATGGATGGGGCTAGATAAAACCTAGGATATTCTCTAAGTAGAAAACCCCCTGTAGGCCTAAGATGAGCTCCATGATAAACTTTTATCGAGGTATTATATTGATTTTTCGTGATAAGCCCATACATTTGTCACGGTGACAAATGTATGGGCTTATCACGTGAAAACACGTGTAAATTAAATTATTTAGTGCGATGGCCAAGTCAATAATTTATGTAAAACGTTAAAGATTTCCTGGCCTGGACTTGGTATTACATGGATCTCACAACTTTTTACCGTAGAACAACTGAGTTGCGAGACTTGGTTTTTTTGACAAGTATTGTTTTTGATGGGATCTCATTTCTTTTTGTATTTTGTAGACAGCAGTTATGTATCTAGAAAACTGGACCGAAATTGAAAAATTTTGCTCGACTTGGCGGTTGCATGCACTACCGTGCCCTCAAATCTCATTTCTTTTTGTATTTTGTAGACAGCAGTTATGCATCTAGAAAACTGGACCGAAATTGAAAAATTTTACTCGACTTGGCGGTTGCACTACCGTGCCCCCAAATATTTTAGTTTTTCCTTGATTCATACACCAAACACTACTTATATTCCAAATTTGAAGCTTCTAGGTCTGCTAGAAGTGCCTCAGAATTTTGATGATCGGTGAGTCAGTGAGTGACAAAATTAAGAGTAACTTTGACCCGTTATAATTCTTAAACTACTGGTTCAAATTGAATGAAATTTTAAATATACTGTGTCTTTACAATGCCTGCATAGCTAATGAAAATTCAGCCTTCTAGTTTTATCCACAACGAAGTTACAGGCGGTCGAAAATGGCCTGAATTGCTTCGAGAAAAGGATGGTACGGCCGTGCCGCTTTTTTGCTCGACTTGGTGGGGGCACTGCCGTGCCCCCAGATATATTAATACCGTGCATTTGTCGTCTAAAATAAACTGTATTTTATGATCACGGCGCGTAGCCTGGTCGGGTATTAGAAATAACCAAAGTACCTTCCACATACGGCAGGACTAACCACACCCTCAATGGGGTTCCGAATTTCCGTACCAGGTACCCTAGTAAATCCAAAACAAGTCTCGAAATATTGTACTATTTTGATTTTACTATGATTGTATTATTTCCTGACAACATAAAAAAATAAACATACAACGTCTTATTCCGCTCAGGTTGAGATGATCGAACAGACGGTTGGTCGGAGAAAATAATTGTGGTGAAGTTTCGCTGAATTGATGGCTACTAGGAAAAAGAAATATTCTTCAAATATCAGAAATATCGTTATATTATCATGACTGTTTTAATCTTGGTGCTTCTTGATCAATGTAACACATGCGAGCATAAATGCTTTCTAGAGCATGTTAATAAATGCTAAACGCATCTTCTCGTCAAGACTATATTAATATGTTTATCTCTTTGCTTCACTTATGATCACGCCTTCCAAGTGACCTAGTTGTCGGTGTTTGTATGCATTATCCGAGCCAAGTAACTCATGACGCGGTAGAGACAAGCCCGAGACGCTGTAGGGTCGAGTTGGATTATACGCTTATAAGGGAACAATCTATGCGAACAGAATAGGGAATATAGATCGAGCCATCTACGAAGACGCTCCCCACCATTTTTACGCTAATGTTTGAGTGTTATCGGTACACGCAAAAGTATCTATGAGTGAACAAACAAACTACAATAATGATGCTCGGATTGCTCGGATCAAACTCCCTGCACCCCGCGCTTCCCTCGACCAAAAATTGGTGGGGCGCATCTTCGTGGATGGCACGATCATAACACAGCGTAAAATCTCAAAATTTTAACAATGTTTGTTAGTGACAACTAGTGTGATTGTTGATAGAGTCAAACCAAATTGATGCACAAACAATTTAATAAGCTGTATTATTATTGGAAACATTACGTATGCTGTAGGACTTTGCAGAGGGCCTAGTGTGAGTTTTTATTAAACGCGCTCACTAGTGAGCGCGTCAAAAAATGACATTAAATGTATGACGGATTGTACAGCGCCCCTAGTGGGAAACTTTCGAAAACTAAAATTTTCATACATATTTTTAAACGCGCTCACTAGCGAGCGCGTTTAAAAAAACTCACACTCAGCCCACAGACGACTGGCATCGGCTGAAAATCAGCGCTCTGTGTTTACAGTATCAAAATTAATTAGGTACATAATAGATAGCGAAAAAATACACGCAAATCTGTGTCTTACACACTTTAATCTAAAGTTAAGGTGATTCTAGGAATAATTTATAGTAAATAAATAAATAACTTTGATGAAAAAATTATGGAGGAGGATGTTATCTAGACATTTTAATAATTCTCCTAGCGTACAGGTAACACAACCTGGTAGACAATATTTTAATATTTAATGTAGTCATATTTTCAGCCAGACACCTTTTTCTCCTTGAAGGAAAAAGACAACTTTGTGTAATGAATATTTCTTTCTGCTAAACCCTGAGCTTTTGATTAATCTTGCAATCTACAATGTAGAATTTCAATTTTTCTTTCTTGGTGTAAAGACGCAGAAATCTTTTTTCATGATCACTTGGCATATAATAATACAACACCCATTATTATTATACGCTTATACAAACTCCAATCCAAGATCCTTCTGCAAATATACGAACTGTCTGCAAAGTGGGTCAACTAGTCTATGCGAAGGGACACATATTATATTAATCTTGGTTATCAGGCCCGGATTAAGGTTTCAAAGTTTAAACTTGATCAGTAGATCGATCATGATGAACGGTAAGAAATTATTACTATTGTTATTGTTATTGTTTATTGTTTAAAGACATTTATTCTCATATAGTAATGGCAATGGGCAGGGCACATAGTACGCAGAACTGACGGACGATGGGGCAGAAAGGTTCTGGAATGGAGGCCGCGTACCGGAAAACGCAGCGTGCGACGTCCACCTACAAGGTGGACCGACGACATCGTAAAGGTAGCTGGGAAGCGTTGGACGTAGGCCGCTACCAATCGATCAACATGGAAAGCATTGGGGGAGGCCTATGTTCAGCAGTGGACGTCCTATGGCTGAAATGATGATGATTCATTCTTATAAAGACAAATTATATATGCCACTTACATGAGAACACAGTAAAACAAAACAAAGATAATAATCGTTGTCGTACATAAAATAAATAACAATTAAAATTAAAATTATACCCATCACTCACTTATAAACCCAGATTTAGGAGCAACTAGCAAAGAACACTCTCAAATAGGCAAATAGGCCTATAAATAAAATGTGTGTATAAGAATTATTTTCGTTCACTTTATAATATTTTCAGTGGCCTGTTAGGATAGTAAGAATTTATTAATGAAACCATTGAAATAAGGACATTGCAAAAAATAAACATTGCCTCATTATTTAAGACTCTACTGAGACCTTTGACAGCTTAAAAAGGAAAACACTAATCAGACTAAGTTACGAGTAAGTAAAACTTTTTGCAGGTAAGTAATTGCTCTGAATATTTTCGTAAAATATTCTATTAAATAAGTACTGTTTCTTGTAAAGTGTATCATGTCTATTAGCTGTGCGAAGTGTCCTTTAGGGATTTATTTTAGGCCCAATATTCTTAATGGTTCTCTTTTAAAACTTCTTTGATCTTTTATTGTAGTGGGAAATTCTAACATGGAATAAAAAAAATAAGTAAAAAGTGTGTTGACTACATATTTACTTTCATTATTACATAAGTCTACATTATTTTGATAAGGATACAGTATGTAGTTGTTTGCTGTCCTACTAATATTATAAATGCGAAAGTTTGGATGTCTGGATGTCAGGATGTCTGGGTGTTCGTTACTCTTACACGCAAAAACTACTCAACGGATTTTGATAAAACTTTACAGTATTATTGTTTATAGCCCGGAATAACACAATAGGCTATAATTTATGACGATATGTGACAAACTTAATTTCACGCGGGTGAAGCCGCGGGCAAAATCAAGTCCCAAAGAAAAAAAAAAACATTTTGTTAAAACTGTTTGTGAAATAGAAACAGATACTTCTCCCACGCCCACTTTATTCCAATTATTTGGCCTCAGTCCGCTCGCCAAGTTTCCACATCGCGCACAATCGTACGTGTGAAGTGGCCCCAGGCGGACAGGTTGGTCCCTGACAAATTCACGGATAACTCGTACCCTTGTTAGATTCACTACGGTACACGTCGACGGCAGAAAGCGATTTTGTCGTATCTCAAAAAGTCCGATTTTACACCAGAGCAAAAAAACTGTTTCAAAAATTCATAAATCTTAAATTAAGAAAGTTAGAAAGCTGAAATTTTACATGTTTTGTCTACTAATTAAACTTTATTTAATAAAGGTGATTGGAATAATCTAGAGTTACTACTTCATTGACTTTTGACTAGTTACAGCAATTGATTTTTTAATGTCGAGCTGCAGAAATGTTGTATCAGGAAGGTAAAATGTATGGCTTATTTAAGTTGACTTCAATTCCCAGGCAGCGAATCTGCTGTATCTCAAAGAAACGATAAACTGTACAAGGCTATTTAGCTGTATGGACCTTATAATGAAATAACTTTCTACATTTGAAATGTTTTATCTACAATAAGAGTCAGAGATGTGAAAACAATAAAATACTGTATCTTTTTCTTAACTGTTTTATTTAAATTTTAAGAATGTAATGGCACAAAAAAATCAGTCTGTTTTTTAATTATAAAAATCAGTCCGACAAAAATATTCTTCTTTATTAGTTTATCTCTCTTCTTCATTAATTTTAAGAAGCATACACTTTCTCTTTAAAAGTTTAACAATCAGCCTGCCATAGTTTTTCTTCTTCATTAGTTTCAACAATCAATCTGCTAAATTCAGTATTAGTTTTTAAACTAAATAAAAATAATCATCATGTTACTTTTCCTTCTTTGTTCATTAGTTACATAAATCAGTCTGCTATACTTTCTCTTTATTGCTTGCAACAATCACTTACTTATACTTTGTCCTGAGGTTTGCCATTTATTATTTTTAAACACGTAAACAACAAGTGCCGTGTGGGGGGGACGGCCATAAAGAATACTCTTCCCCACCGTCAACAGGAGGCGTGTCGTAATAGGCGACAAAATCCCTGCAGCACCGGACGGGCAGCAGCGTCTGCGTGCGATACCTCACAAAAAAAAACTGCGATCGCTAACCCGCCTGCCAAGCGTGGCGATTAAGGCAAAATCCCCTCATGAAGAGACACAAAAAAACACGGCCCCTAGTCCCCGGCGGCCCTACTATCCCGGGCCACGGTAGCGGTCACGGTAACGTTGGGGCGAGAGGTGCTAAGAATCACCGGGTACCGACAGGCTACCAACCCCGACGACCTCTGGCCCTGGCAACATTTAACACTCGCACGCTGCGGACTGACGTGAGGCTCGCCGAATTCGAGGAAGAACTGAGCAGGTTGCGGTGGGATATCGTAGGATTATGCGAAGTCCGAAGAGAGGGGGAGGACACCATAATCCTGAAATCCGGAAACCTGCTCTATTTCCGGGAGGGCGACCAACAGTCCCAGGGTGGTGTCGGGTTTATCGTCCACAAGTCCCTTGTCAACAACGTGGTCCATATCGAGAGTATTTCGGCGAGGGTTATACTCAGAATCACCAAACGGTATTCGCTGAAGGTCATACAGGTATACGCACCGACCACGGAACACCCCGACGACGAAGTGGAGACTATATGTATATGAGGATATTTCCAGAGCCATACATACATAGCTCCCGGTCCCATTTTACCGTTGTGAAGCTCGAGAGGCGTCGACTGATGAAGTCTACGCTCCGCCCAGCGCCCATCCAACTCCAAAACCCCGAAAGCTTTCAGCTCGAGTTGCAAAATCGTTTCGAATGCCTGGGATTCTTGGGAGACTGCGAAATTGTGGACGAATACAATGACAGGTTCGTGGAAATTGTCCAAACGACTGGGTCTAAGTTCTTTAAAACCCGTCGTTCAAAAGAAACCAAAAAGATCTCTGACCTCACCAATAAACTTATAGAAGAGAGACGAAACTTGGTTCTGCAGTCCTCTAAAGATGCTGCTCAGTATCGGCGTCTTAACAGACAGATCTCCAAGTCTTTGACTCGCGACCTACGCCAATTTAATACAGATCGTATTAAAGAGGCGATTGAGCGTAACAAAGGCTCTAAAGTGTTCGCAAGGGATCTGTCTGTTGGCCAAAGTCAACTGACCAAGCTGAAGACCGAGGATGGCAGAGACATCTCGTCGGGGCCTGAGTTATTGGAAGAAGTTGAGAAGTTCTACGGACAATTATACACGAGTGTACTTCCCAAATCTAGCTGAAGACCCAAAAGCTAGATTCACCCGACACTACACCGAAGATATCCCGGACGTCAGTCTGTACGAGATTAGAATGGCTCTCAAACTGCTGAAAAACAACAAGGCACTGGGTGATGATGTAATCACGGCTGAGCTTCTGAAAGCAGGTGGAACGCCGGTACTAAAGGCTCTTCAGAGGCTGTTCGATTCCGTCATACTTGAGGGAAAAACGCCTACGGCATGGCACAGTGTGGTGAAACTTTTCTTCAAAAAAGGCGACAAAACCTTGTTGAAAAATTTATAGACCTATCTCACTTCTGAGCCATGTCTACAAGCTGTTTTCGAGAGTCATCACGAATCGTCTCGCACGCAGGCTCGACGACTTCCAGCCTCCCGAACAAGCCGGTTTCCGAAAAGGCTTTAGTACCATATACCACATACATACGCTACGGCAGATTATAATCAGCCACTTAGGCGTTTGTGGACTATGAAAAAGCCTTCGACTGACCTGGGCAGTGCTACAGTCTCTCCAACGGTGCCAAATTGACTATAGATACATCGAAGTGCTGAAGGGCTTGTACGAAAACGCTACAATGTCGGTCCGCCTCCAGGATCAGAACTCGAAACTTATCCAGTTGCAGCGAGGAGTGAGACAGGGAGATATCTCCGAAACTGTTCACCACCGCCCTGGAAGATGTTTTCAAGCTTCTGGACTGGAGCGGATTCGGCATAAATATCAACGGCGAGTATATCACCCACCTTCGTTTCGCGGACGATATCGTAGTCATAGCTGAGACCGTGGAGGACCTAAACACACTGCTCGATGGCCTCAGTAGAGCCTCTCAACAAGTGGGTCTTAAAATGAACATGGACAAGACAAAATGCGTGGCCTGGATGCGAGCGGCCCAGGACCGGTCTTTGTGGAAATCCTTGGGGGAGGCCTTTGTCCAGCAGTGGACGTCTTTCGGCTGAAACGAAACAACAAATAAAAATGTAAAATAATATTTATTTTAAGAATTTACAATTCTGCGTTCTCACTATCGGCGCTAACGCACAACTGCCGCGCGATCAGAATGGCGTATGACGCAGCGGGTGGAGGGGGTTTGTTTTGCTAGAGTGACGTATTACTTGCTGTACACAAAACAAGACTCTATTCTAATGATGTTAGTAAGATTTTCGCTATTAGATGATACGTTTGAAATGCAGTAACTATTTTATGAGTACTCACGTCAGTTCGGCTCATTTGCTGTATGTTCGACATCGTAAGATTTTAGGGCGGCTGAAATGCTGTATCTCCTTAAAAATCAATGTTCGACTCAGAAAAAGAGTGCTGTAACTGTTTAACATACTAGTAGTGTGGTCGTATCTATTTTATTTTCGAAAGTTGCGTTTTTTTGACCAGTTACAGCAATTGGTCAAGTAAATTGTAAAAAAACTGGAAAAAATTCTATGACGTATCTATATTTTTTTTCATCGTAGAAAGACGATACATACACCATTCGACGCGGCTTTTTTTTCTTAATACAATACAATTAAAAGTCATTTTAGCCAATTTTTGAGATACGACATTTCCGCTTTCTGCCGTCGACGTGTGCCTTGCCTGTTCCTGTAACATGAGGGATGGTTTTGTTTTAACGCACGTAGGCTCGCCCGTTTTTGATCCAACGTCATTGGGAGAAAGCACGCGAAAAACGCATCTGTGTGCACGCGAAGGGTTCGTTATGTTCCGTTATGCATGCACCGAACGCAATAAAAGGACTTTTATTGCAAACTTAATGCGTTTGACGCACACAAAATAAATAGTAATTTATTTAGGGCAAGAGTTATAATTTTCACAATCACCATTTACTTTCAGTACTAGGTTTTCAAAATTCTTGGGTTGAGAAAAAACGTGTGTGTCGTGTGTGTTATCAGATTCAAGTTGATGGTGCAAAACTACTTTTGATGCACATAAAATAAATAGTATTTGATTTAGGTCAGGGATTACTTTGAATTTTCACAATCAAAGAAAGAAAGAAACATTTATTGCCATGGACATCACAAAAGACTTTACTTTCAAGATTTTATAATTCTTGGATTGAGAAAACATGTTAGGTGTTATCAGATTCAAGTCGGTTTTCCAAAACAACTCTGATATTTGTACCGGCAACGTTATAAGCTGTCGTCAACGACACACGAAAACGTCTTTTCCCTTTCAATATACAAATACAATCCAGGTCGCGGCTCACAAAACACGACAATTCGCGTTCAATTCCCTGCGAAAACAATGGGAGCACATCAAATTCTGAGCACATCCTAAACTGATTTCCTCAACATCACACGCACGGCTCCGCTAGCGCCTTGAGATGCAGCCATTTGCATAGCTCGTACCTCTGAGTGTTGATACCTGTGTTCTAGCATTGTTTGGAACTGTATTTTAGTAGTGACAGAAAATAATTTCAAATTATATTTTTTATGGATTCTTGAAAAAACCTAATGAATAGTATAGCAAGAAAGTATAAACTGTAGCTAGATCACATAGGCTTATTCGAAATTAGGGATTAATCGATTGGGTCTTAAAATTACACTAAAAGAACAACGAAAATGAAATCGATTAGAGATTGTTAATTTTGTACTAGATTAACTATAAGCAATTAAACTACTTTCACAGGCACACCATTAGTACTTATGTACCAATTTATGTGGTTTTTGTTTTAATAATAGTATGTTATATCCTGAATTCTATTTTTGTAACGAGTACGGTATTTTCAAGATACAAACTCTAGCCAAAGGCAAAGCAATATGAATCTAGATTCAGATCTGCAATAGCAAGGAACCTAACAACTCTCGAGGGATCCCAACTCAGGAATAATATTAAAATTGCCGAATGTACAAAAAGGTCGCAACTCCGTCGCAAAACGGAGGAAATGAGTGCGGAAGCCCGTTCCTTTAGAGAACGACGGCCAAGAACGAGTTGGGGTGGCTGTTAAGGAAAAAGGTAGTAAGTCAAGTGAACTTTGACCTTGGTACTTTTTGGCAGTGACAAATATTTGCACTGGAATTTTTGCGTGTATTAAAATGAAAGAAGAATATTTTTGTCAGCTTACAGCATTTTTAGCTGTTTGGTTGAATTATCGTCTCTAAAAAAAAAGAGGCCATAAAATGTTGCGATTAATCTGAGTAAAGTGCTTCAACTTGACCATCCTGAAAAAGATACAAAAACACAAGAGATGTATGCATTTTGCAGCTTCGCAACTTTTATCTACGGGACCCTGTTTAACGAATTAAAGCCTGGTTGAAGCAGACTTGTTCGGTGCCTCGGGGCTATACCTACGTATCTTGAATACTAATGGACGGTCAACGTAATTTTCAAATTTTTGTGGTTCGTAGTAGTATCTTCTCGAATAGATAAATATAAACCATCGAATAAATTTAAGTATCAAGAATAGATTTTTGCTATTTTTGGAAACAAGAAATGTTTCAAATATTTTTTATAAAATGTGTAACTACACTATTATTTACAGATTCATACTAAGTGCGTAATCTAATTAATGCAAAACAGCACTTGTTTTTTTTTTAAAGTACGTCCCAAAACGAAAGAATAAAAGAAAATCAAAAGGACTATATTGGAAAATAAGTCAGAAAACCATGTGCCAAACACAAGAAACGATCTTATCTTTCACAATAATTCATTATTTTAACAAACTTCCAGGAGACTACTGCAGAAAGAACTAATAAATATAATTTTGATGTAACTGCTCAAAGGAGAAAGCAAAATGAGCGCAAATTGCTACTATTAAAGAAAAAGAGAAACGCGTTTATTTGAAAACAGTATTTTCCTGTTCGCCAGAGAGAACCGTCGAAGAAATTTTATCAAGTGACAAATTGTGCATCCGTGATAAAAATTCCATTTTAAATTGTTAGGTACTACTGAGATGCGTCAGGTCTCTACAGAAGTATTTTCTGTCTAGAATAACTAAATTATTGTAATGGTTAGTGTTAGGAATTGGGATAGAAAAGGGATAAATGATACCCAGGCTCAAGGAAGGGAAAGCGTTATAATAAAAAGAGGAATAAAGGAAGATACAGGATTATAGGGATATAGAAGAGACAGACCGATGACAAGTGACATATAGAAAAATATAAAAGTATAAACCATAAACGCTATCAAAAGAGGCCGTTCGTAACATCTCTCCCTCTCTCTCAACAATGATAGAATACGAATATCATGAAAAAAGAGAGAGAGCGGGAGAGATTGATACGACCGGCCTTAAGGTGGGCTACCAAAAGAGTTAAAAGTTCATTGAACTATGTGACGTGACGTGGTGGTTCAAAATGTGCTGGCTTCGGGTCAGGGGGTGGTGGAGTCTTGCAGTCAGGTGAACAGATGAGGCGTCGTGCAGAAAGGAAGAGGCGTGGCAACCGTAAATAAAGCAGCGTCCAGCAGAGTTGAAGGAAGAGGCGCAGCAACCTTAGATAAGGAACGGCCGGGATGCACAGAGGTAGGCGCATCCCCGGTGGCAGCTCCAGATTGCAAATCGGGTACACTTGAAGTAGCAGGTCTACCTGGGCACGCAGAGATAGGCGCGCCCGGAGAGGGAAACCTGCGGCAGCTCTACCTGGGCCCGCAGAGATAGGCGCGCCCGGAGAGGCAGAGCTGTAGATATGTGATGCCCGACTTGAAGGCGCCGTATTCTCCAACCATTTCGGAGTGTCAACGCTGCAGCGGCTACCATTGGCATCAACTGGCTACGAACGGTCCCTTTCTGGATACGACGAAATTGAAGATGGCGAGCCGTAAATCCGATGGAGCTTCAGTATCCAATAGTCCCATCAACGACCATATTGGTATGCCGTGAGCAAGGCGTTGGTGGTCATGACACGTCTGCAATCCACTAGCTCGATGCGTTCCACCCAAGACTTCCACTCAAGACGACAGAAGGGTCCATCCAATTTTCAAAAGTAGTTAGATACTACCGAGAGCCACAATAACCATCTTGGTATTAAATCAGAACCACACGTCGAAATTTACTTTGCAAAAGTTAAGACAAATAAAAAAACTAGAGTAGCCAAAGTTAAAGATTAAAAATAAATATAAACTTATGATTGCACAGTTTGAAATGACAGGAGCGTGCAAGGTTTACACACATTAGCTCTACCTTACAAGCACCTGATGAACTGATGCGCGATCGTTATTGAAACGAAAAAAATGCAGCCAATGGCTGAAACGGAACGGATCCGTACACACAAAAATATTATAGGTGAGATAATGGAAATTAATGGTAAATACCTATAATATACAAATGGAAGTTGCTAATGGCGAAACCTCTTCGACTTCCAACAAAAAGTGAGAACTAAAAATGAAGACTATTATTTATGTCTTTCTAAATTAAAAAATAACAATGTTTCTAATATTAATGGAAACGAGTGTACCTACTGGGGCATATCAAATACACGAAATGATAATTGAAAGTGGGATAATGTGGTGGTTGACCTTAGTAACCAAATATTCAAAAAAGAAACAGTGAAATCCTACTGATCAGGTATGGGATACCGGTAAAACCAAAAGCTCGTACGTTTTGCTGAAGATTACTTCTATCTACATAATACTACTACAAACTTGAGCTCAGAAGGCACAAGAGCGGGTGCTTCCGGAATAATCGAAACCCAAGTCTTTTAAATGCGCTCGCTTTTGCACCTCATGCAGCACTAAAGATGATCGAATCGGCAAATAGGAAAGATCGCGACATGGGAAGTATCGTACGTCCTTGTATTGGGATCCAATCTTAATCTCCTTGATGGCAACTGAACAGGAATCTCTATCCTCTCGAACTCGGAAAAATAAATCATCGTACGAAGACAGCAGACCTGGGCCAGATAATGGAGGAGAATTAAGACTGGAAGGAGCACAAGGGACGTTGACTGCGCGTAATTTTTCATGATGTCGATGTCTGTATTTACAACCGGAGACTTGACATAAAGTATTTGGATTACACGACTTATAAGTATGTAAACCTTTTTTCAAACGCCGAGTGCAAACTTTTTGGTCACGGACCCAATTCAATTTTGACATAACGTCTAGATGACGAAATTTATGACAGTTGTCAATCAAATGTTGTTGTTGACAATAATTACAATTTGGTTTAATAATTACAGATTGTGATGGATGATTATTTACAGATGGCGAAGAACCGATGGCTGTGGTGCACAACGATTTGTTTATAGGCCGTTCAGATAAAGTGCGGACAGGTAACACGTGTTCCTGCGGGACACTGGGACCGGCGAGCAGGAGGGTTGAGTCAAGGGGCGCGGCAACCATAGAAACGGAACGGCCGGGATGCGCAGAGGTAGGCGCATCCCCGGTGGCAGCTCCAGGTTGTCCTAAAATAGGCACGTTAGCAAGGGCAGATTTACCTGGGCACGCAGAAATAGGCGCGCCCGGAGAGGCAAACCTGCTGGTAGACGATGCCTGATTTGAAGGCGCCGTATCCTCTAACCACTCCGAGACACTGGGACCGGCGGGCAGGAGGGTTGGGTCAAGGGGCGCGGCAACCATAGAAACGGAACGGCCGGGATGCGCAGAGGTAGGCGCATCCCCGGTGGCAGCTCCAGGTTGTCCTGAAATAGGCACGTTAGCAAGGGCAGATTTACCTGGGCACGCAGAGATAGGCGCGCCCGGAGAGGCAAACCTGCTGGTAGACGATGCCTGATTTGAAGGCGCCGTATCCTCCAACCACTCCGTAAGATTGCGGCTGCTCTGACGACTGGAGCGAGATCGGCTGAAGCTGGCTTCTATATGGGCAAGTTCCGCTTGCAGCTCAAGCTCACTCGCCACGGCTTCGGCAGCTTCTAACCGCGCTCTTTCCTCAGCGGCACGCACGCGTTCCGCTTCCACGCGCGCTCGCTCTGCGTCGGCAGCTCTGCGAGCGAACTTAGCTTGCACGGCGAGGATGCGTGCCCGAACGGTGGTCGATGAACAAGATAACGATCCTGTAACAGATGCCGCGTCGGCGGCCGCCGCAGAGGCGGTCGCGACTGGTGCGGGGTCGGGTGCGGCAGCGTGAGGGGAGCCCCGTATGGGCTGCGTAGCCTCGGCCATACCCGACTGGCTTTGCGCTTTTGTTTGAGCCCGAGTGATCATGGCTGGTAAGCGAAAAAATGAAGGGAATAAATTTTGCCGGAAGAAGGACCAAAAATGTTAGGAATTGGGATAGAAAAGGGATAAATGATACCCAGGCTCAAGGAAGGGAAAGCGTTATAATAAAAAGAGGAATAAAGGAAGATACAGGATTATAGGGATATAGAAGAGACAGACCGATGACAAGTGACATATAGAAAAATATAAAAGTATAAACCATAAACGCTATCAAAAGAGGCCGTTCGTAACAGTTAGTACGAACAATGCTGATTTCATTCTGCTAGATTATTTTTGGTTTATAGTGTGTTATAAATTATGAAATATGGTTTTAAGGAACAATGACATACGAATTAAACTCGAAATTTTGTGATTTAATAACTTATACTTTTGCAAGTGACTACTTAATAAAGTAGGAGCTTAAATACTAATACTAAAGAGTTTCTCAGCTTAAAAAAGACAATGTTTTATTTTTATACGTAATTATTAAAACACACATCGAATCCCATATTTAAATCATACTGTGCTTATCAAAAGTTATCAAGTCAAACTTTAAAGGACACGGGATTATTAAATTATTCAACAAGCCACGTTTCGTATGTTAATGTTGTCTCTGACGCCGCTTGTGACTGCCGACTGGAGACATGTTCAGACGGCAGGTCATTAGACTATACATTTTTGGTGTAAAATCACCCATATTACAAGTAGATTAGATGCCACAATGATTAACTTGATGTGCTGTACGTGGGGCACTTACTTGAATGAATCAGAATAACAACAGTCATTGAGACTAATATTAACTTCAACATTTTTAGATCATGATCCCACCAAACTCCCATAATTATTAGACAAGAAATAGTGTAGGACCCAAAATGTAACCTTGAGAGATCCCAAATTTCAACCTTTTATTGGCAAGGTTACACGGAGCCTGAGTGATAGAGAGCTTATATGGCCTGAGCCTCACCATAATTGAAATAAGGCTAGTGTCTTGCAGTAGACTCAACCAACAGCATTGAACCCAAAATAGCGCCTTGACGTATACCAAAATAGATTAACTTAGCTGGATTGAGTTGAATGTGGCAATAGGTTTTGAACATTGTACACAGTGAGTTTCCAAGTACAGCGATAGAAGGGATGGACTGATTTATTCAACAAGCCACGTTTCGTATGTAAATGCCGTAGCTGACTCCGCTTGTGGCACATCAGCATGTTTGTGACGGCCAACTGGAGGCACGTGTAACTGTTACCTGATACAGATACATCTACGTCACCATGTATAAGGCCCGGTTTCCACCAAAGCGGAGAGGAGATGTGGTGAAGTGTATGGGCAAGCCGGATTAATTACGCCGGTACATGTGAAAGCTACGTACCATGCCCATACACTTCACCACCGGGTACCCGGCGCCGGTTAGCCGGCAACCGGGACATGTGAAAAGGGCCTTAAGGTGCCTTTGTAAAGAATCAACAAAATATAATTAACTTTGAGGTCAAGAGAGCCCAAACCTCTAAGAACTAGACAAAGGAGGCTATTTCAGTATTAATTTTCTGAAAAATACGTCACTCAACAGCGTAAATTCGCTTTTACATTAAATGGTGAGGCACGCAATAACTTATTTGCTGAGAAAGGTTCTTGGTAATTGACGTCAAGGCCTTCCAAATTGGGGTTCAGTGAATAAATAAATTAGTCGTCAATAGAAATCGTGGGCCGTTAATTAAGATTTGGGAATTGCCTTTAACCTTTGTCCCGGGAGGCTTGGGGTAATTTGTATGTATTCAATAAGCGACATGTGTAACGACAATATTGCGATGGGTTACAAATAAATATTATGAGGAAATCACGTATAATTTTCTAAATATATGACTAATAAAAGAATGTCAAAGGTTTCATGGCGCAGTAAAGCGGTTGTATTTCTTTCATCTTTGCTTTAAATTGGCTCAGATCTGAGTTCTTAGGAAGAAATCCGACAAATATCCATTTTCTGCTACATACCTTTTAATTTCATAATAAAAGCGTTATAAAAATGTACACTGCGAACAAATGCACCAGATAAGTTACTACAAAAACAAAAGCTATTGAACTTTTTAGTAAACAATGCAAAATAAAATTAATCACTTCCAGTGCACAATATCGTAACTAATTTAACTACGATATCTTGGAATCACTTCCCCGTGAGCGTCAATGTTCAGCGGGAAGCAATACATCACTTCGGAGGGCGAGATGACGATGAATAGATTAGGAATCGTCGAAACTTGACATCGATTACAGAGTTGCACAGTGGTTCCATGAAGATATAACTCAAACATTAAAATATCCAGTTTTTAGACAATTTTAATCAAATAAGTAAAAAATAATCACTCGTACGTATATGCTAGACTAAACTAGTTTTTTAGCCACAAATTCACGTGTCGCTAGATTTGGTAACGTTTAGAAATATCAACGGTTCTGAGACGAGCATTCTACACATAGCAAAAGTGAAACAAAAGAGAAACTGAGACGTTGTAGCTGTCTTCAATATTTCGATAGCCTTTCACCATATTGTAAACTTTACCATTGTAAAGTAATTACTGACCTCTACATAATTAACTCTTTCATTAATTTTAGGCCCAATATTTCGATATTGCACACCACTGTGCTTGAGTTTAACACTTGAGTTACACACTCGATGTGTGAATGGCAAACTTCCACGGTTACGGGACCGTTTGATTGAATAGTGCGGACTTGTAACTTCGCTTCGAGTTACGGAAACCACATTGATGTTACATTTATCTTTCGCACCGCTTTGTTGGAGTTAAGTTATTGTGTGATCGTGGTAATTTAAGTTTTGGAGGATATAATGTGATGAAAACTTCAGAATAGAGACTGATTGGATTTTGTATAACTGATTGATTTAGTCAATTATTCATACCGATTTTTTTGTTCGCCCACACATACAAATAACTTGTCTTTCCACTTCTTGGCGAGCAAATAAATAAATTGAAATTAAAATATAAATACTCACTTACACACACAGTATAAATATCAAAATACGCTTTAAAAAGCTACGTCAAAGTTTC
Source organism: Ostrinia nubilalis (assembly GCF_963855985.1). Lineage (NCBI taxonomy): Eukaryota > Metazoa > Arthropoda > Insecta > Lepidoptera > Crambidae > Ostrinia > Ostrinia nubilalis. Next base: position 16,224,938 of record NC_087089.1, on the reverse strand, counting down.
TCTAAAATACTGATAAAAAGCTTTTCAGCCGCCTTTCTGAATGCCTAAGTAAGTTTATTCCAGGCACGTTTGTTTTTGGAGTAATCAGGTTTTTTTGGAGCTGATAAATATTGCGCTTTATGATTTCAGAGTTTGGAATGGATGAAAAATATACTTAAAACTCTTATTGTATTTGAATAGGCACTTTTTAAGTTCGTTCGTTCGTTTCAGCCAAATGACGTCCACTGCTGGACAAAGGCCTCCCCCAAGGTTTTCCACAATGAACGGTCCTGCGCTGCCCGCATCCAGGCTCTTCCCGCGACCTTTACCAGATCGTCGGTCCACCTAGTAGGAGGCCTGCCCACGCTACGTCTTCCAGCCCGTGGTCGCCACTCGAGAACTTTCCTGCCCCAACGGCCATCGTAACTTTAACTTTTTAAGTAGATTAAATAAATAAATATCCCTAGACATTTTACGCTACGTCATCTTGTCCCAAATCAAGCAAAGCTTGTATTAAGAATACCACTTTTTTACACTTAGGTAAATGTAGAAGAAGGCGCTGGATACAGGACGCTACCAATCGGTCAATATGGAAATCATTCGGGGAGGCCTATGTTCAGCACTGGACGTCCTGCGGCTAAAATGATGATGATGATGCCTTAAAATGTTTGTCGTGTTCAGAGATCTAACCCGCGACCTCTGGCCTCGTAGTCCGGTATAACCACAAGGCCATGCGGGCATCAAATAAACAAAATACTTTTCCGAATCCTAACCTGGTGGTCTACGGCGGCATGCTCTAAGTCCTTGAGCTTGCCCAAACAAATGTTTCAACAACCCCGGACAGGCTTTCCTCCAGAACGAGGAGAACCGACCCCAAATAATGGGCAATGGCTAGGACAAAGAAGCTTTTCCAAACCCAAAATGATGGAACGTAAAGACCCTGCGGCAAATTCAACGCAGTATATCAATTAGCGAAGACTGCCACTGGATGCTCCCGTCCGTGCTCAGTATGTAAATGAAGTGGACGAATGCATAAAATATGCACCCGCGAGCATTGTTAGCGATTGCGAACAATAGCCGAAGGGCTTTTGCCTTTGACTTGTTTAGATTTATGAATTCTAGTTCTTTTGAATAAAAAACAAATGTTTTGGCAACTTGGGCATGATTTTAGGGATTGTATTCAGGAATAGACTCAAAACTTAACTCGAGCTTAATTTCCAGGGGTGTTTATAGAGTTTTCATAGATACGACTTATTATAGGGAAAAACATGTCTGAATTCGTCATACTTCATATAAGATTGTGTACATGTGTATGTTGGTAATCCTTTAAATGTATCTTTTACCACGTTTTATCCCCAATCCCACTCTTTTTGTCACTCCCTTTCACGTAGGTTGCATCTCAATTGCATGCAAATGTATGTGTGACAGATGTTTGCTATGCAGTTGTATACTGATTTTAAATTCTTATTCTGTGTTTTAGTACTCGATTTTATTAATCAAAACCTATAAATATTACTCTTTATTGTATACACACAAATACAAAAGATGCAAGTTAGATAGTCTTATCAATTGTAAAGGACACATTGTAATAAAAAGGTAGTTAGTCTGGAGACGAGTCTACAAATCAAAAACCAAGGTATAATAATAATAATAAATACACTTTATTGCACACCAAAATAAAAAAGAACAGAAAGAAAAGGAACACACAAGGTATTGTGAAACAAGTGCAGTAGATTATTGAGTTTTGTCATCTCTTTCACCTTTTCTCAAATCATATTTCCCCCCAAAAATCCTTTCCAAATCGAGTTCGATGACGAAGTAAAGCCCCAATTCCAGCAGCTTAACGCATCTTAAATCAGAGCAATAGAAACGTCACGCGGCACAATGATCGGTGGCGTGCATCTCAATGCATGCGAATGTGGATCGGCTGTTTGCTATGCAGATGCAAGCGGGATCATACTGGGAATACTGGGATATACTAGGCATTGTAGTGATGTATTGTTGTCTGCTTCTTGCCAAGCGATTCATTGTCTTACAACTCTAATTAGTTATAGGTAAATGAATCTCCAAAGAGAGAGATAGAGAGAAAGTTCAGAGAGATCAGAAATGAGGAGATCCGCAGGAGAACCAAAGTGACCGACATAGCCCGCAGAATTGCTGATATCAAGTGGCAGTGGGCGGGGCATAGCTCGCAGAGCTGATGGCCGATGGGGCAGAAAAGTTCTCGAGTGGCGACCACGGGCCGGAAGACGTAGTGTCGACAGGCCCCATACTAGGTGGACCGACGAACACAATTCCTTCCAAAAATCCTTCCAAATCGAGCTCCATGACAAAGCAAATCCCCAATTCCAGCAGCTTAACGCATCTTAAACCAAAGCAATAGAAACGTCACGCGGCACAATGATCGGTGGCGTGCATCTCAATGCATGCAAATGTGGATCCGCTGTTTGCTATGCAGTTGCAAACGGGATCATACTGGGAAATACAGGCTGTATAGTGACGTATTAGGTTGTATGTTACTTGCCAAGCGATTATTGTCTTATCATAAAGGTAAACCCTGATTAAATGTGCGTGCAAGTTTTTACGATGTGTCAACGTGAAATTGTGAACTTCGTCAGTTTAAAATAGCTGAATCCGACTATTTAACGCATATTGAGTTAAATGACAAAATTAATTACAACGATTAGTGTCCGTGAAAAAGTCTCAGCTGGGCCTCAGGGTAATATCATTCAAAATATGGAATAACTAGCGGCCACCCACGACTTCGTACGCGTGGATCCCGTTTTACCCCCTTAGGGGTAAATTTTCGTAAAATCCTTTCTTAGCGGATGCCATAACATTTACCTGTATGCCAAATTTCAGCCCGATCCGTCCAGTGGTTTGGGCTGTGCGTTGATAGATCACTATGTCAGTCACCTTTGAGTTATATTATATTTACATAGTTAAAGCTCGTTGATAACTACCAAAAACATTAATTTGAAATTAACAGTGAGGTCACCATTAAATCTGACGTCAATTGTTAAACTCACAATACAAAATAGATAATAACTAAATCAATCTCTATTTAGTGGTCAGTCACTAAACAATATCGGCAAATAATAACATTCCCCTGATTTGGACACACAATGCAGGACAAATTATTAAGCACCACATAATTGGAACTATTCCTAGTACGAACCACAACAACACTGCCATCTTATTTCGTTCTAAATAGAATCCATTTTGCAACAAAATGTTATAATCTTATGTGCTGTGGACTGTACAGTGCCGGACAATGAAACGGGCCCCTATTTTGGTATCCATAGATGCTTGATTCTCTTGGTATCTATTCGAGAGAGGAACACATACATCATTGAGAATGTGCGGCATTTTCATAGAGGCCATACTGAAATGCGGCTATTTTGATGATCCATTTTGAAACTTGTCATTGAGACCTCGCCATTGTTATAAGGATGAGACTACACTATGCGAATAAATATGGTACAGAAACAGTACTTAGCAGTGTAGGAAGTTATGTCGTAGCTGTAGACATAATATTTTTAGTAACGTCTTTGTAAAACGTTTATTCTAGTAATAGGTCGTGGTCTTTTCTTGTCTCTCAAAAGACTATACACTTCAACAAAATTAAATGTATTACAGAAACCCCATACTAAATAGATCAAGAAGTTAACTCGCAAAAGAATTGAGATACCGAGAAATCGTTGATAAATAAAACCAAAAGTAGCCTACGCTTAAATGATGATAATGAATCCCACTATTTATTTTGACATTTAATTGACATTAATTCTATTTGTATTATTAATTTATTTGGACATGATGTGTATTTCTTTCTTATTAATAGTGCAATTGTTTATTATTAATAAGAAAATATATTGGAATTTGACATGTAATGAACATTATGAATAAATTTCTTATTCTTATTCTTCTTATTCTTATTCCTGAACCTAACATTATGGTTCGTATTATAAAGACGCCCAATAGTTCAACTATTATGTAGGTATATATTGAGGCTTGTGACTGCTTAATTTGAAACTTAGGACAATCATTGGACAGATTCTATAAGTAAGAATTATTTGCGTTTTGAGCGTTGTCTAATTTTATCCGTATAGCATAGAGAGTATGTAGCTCCGTACCTACCTATAATAATGACTCACAAAATTAGATCTATGATAGTGTATCTTCAGCCTAAAAGGCTAAAATGCAAAGCTGCTGGCTAAAACGGCGGATACACGCCGGAATCTAATACCTAAATCGGTTTCCCAATAACCTGACAGCTCATTTGAATATTGCGTCCGCATTTGAGAAAAGCACCGGATGTGCCTTTGATTTGGAGGGAATTAGAGATGTAGATAGTATGCGACTGTTTAATACAAGACTATCCATTGGCTTTGGCCCTGCTTGGATTTTGGAATGAAATTTCACATGAAAAAACATGATTTAATATTTGTATCACTGGTTCTGGTACACTAGCGCGAAAAGCCATTTGCGCGCATGGACACTAGCGCGAATGGACGTTAGCGCCAAAAGACATGAGTGCGAAAGACACTAGCGCGAAAAACATAAAATTGACCTCTCCTCCTCCTCAAAGACTACAGAATAAGAAAACAAAAAAACATGTTTTCCCATTTTTTGCATTTTTACATACTTTTCACACTAATCATTTACCATCAGGTGATCCGTCTGTTCGTTTGACTTCTTTCCCGTAAAGAACAAACTTAGCCGTGGTCACCAACCGAGAACTTTTCTGCCTCAACGGCCATTGGTGCTACGAGCTACGTGCCCTGTCCGCTACCACTTAAGTTTGGCAATTCCGCTATATCACTTAGGCTGAGTTGCACCACCTAACTTTAACCATGAGTATAACGTTAACCGATGTTTTTTGTATGGAGTTTGCCAGACTTTTGCCGGGTGTTAAAGTTAAAGTAAGATGGTGCAACCCAGCCTTAGTTGCGACAATGGACCAGAAAACTTAGTGTAGGCAGGCCTCTACTCGGTAAACTGACAATCTAGTCAGGCCCCTCTTTCCCACTGGGCACTTAGGGCACGTGCCCAGGGCCCCGCGACCAAGGGGGCCCCTGTCTACTCAAAAGACCTTTCTCCATGATGATATGGGCCCCCTTTGATCCTTAAGTGTAAAGACGGCCCTGGGCACACTCTCCGAAGGGATCCTAATCACATCCCCAAGCAGGCTCTGGATTGGATTCCGACTTCATTGCGGACAGATCTGGACAGTTCGTGGTGGAAATCCTTGTTTTGGGGAGGCTTTTTGCCCATCAGTGGACGTTATTATTTGGTCGAAATGAACGAAACACTAGAAGTTACCTACAACATATTATATTTTTGTGGAAAATTTAATATTACGCCAATGACAAACAGAAATCAAGAGAAAAAAACGTAATCCGCTACAGAGCAAGTTTCAACCTTACCATAAAGAAATACGGACCAAAACTTCTAACTCTTATCATGAAAAAGCAACCACAGAACATACCAATTATAATTACGATGCAAGAATAATAACATGCTTCTAAAGTCAACCGCCACAGCACAGAAGTTGGCGAAAGCGTGCGGTGTGTAGCCGCAAAATATGCAAATGCCAGGTGCCAGGTTGCTCTGTTGTAAAACTCCAAGTTGCCAGACTTGTTTTCAGAAGGCACGTCTGATTTATAACATGTCATAAAAATGTAGCACTGTTAAAAATAATAAAACACTCATTGAGGTTTCTGAATTCTTATGACATAAATCGATTACCTAATTATTCACAAAATACCTTAAAGTATCTTGTTCTTCTTAATTATTATACAGCTATTGTCACTGGATATCTAATGCGACAGTCATCTAGTCATCATCATCATCATCATCATCATCATCATCATCATCATCATCATCATCATCATCATCATCATCTAGTAGTATTACAATACTACTTTTTCCTGTCGAAATCAATTGAGTGTTTATTTATGTATGAATACAGACGTTCCTTTAAAAAGTATTCTTAAATAAGTTATTATTTTATCCTGGAAATGTTCCCAGATTCCGAGAATTGCGTGACTATTTCAGTAGGCCAAGAAACAAACAAGACAAAAAGGTTGGAAGTATTAAAATATTTTTTATTCAAAAAAAAAATGAATAAACCATAACAACAGCAGTAACAAGATAAAAAGATAAATCCAAAAACAAAAACGATCGGTGATTTCGAACGATGACCTTCAAGTAAAATAACAAAACACACTCTATAGAACGTTCTAATTGATCAGTCATTTGTTTTTTCTAATAACAGCAATACTGTTAACTACATCTAGAACTAAAAACAAAAGGGGATCGATGCGCTCTACAATATTAACAAAAGGCATGTATTTAAATGATCTTTTTAAATTAGCAAAAACGGCAAATAAAAAAATCTAAATGGTCATCTATTTTAATGATTGATCCTCTTTCTTTGAGACATAAAATAAATGAAATCGATCGATATTTTAATCTCTTTTGAACTACGCAAAAAATTATTGAGATGTAAAAATTATATCTGATCGTTACTTGTTGGTCCTCAAAAATAAAAGAAATGAGCACCAAATATTCAATATTCTGATACTTTTTTAAATAATTCGATTTGTATAAATTATTTTTTGTCTTTATCAAATAATCTTCAAAATAATTATGTTATGGTACTTATTTTTATTAAGTTGTAGTCAAAGGATGGAAACTATTTAAAGGCACTTGATGTTCAAAGATTTATTTTTTATTAAAAAAGCATACTTAACACGTCCACACTGCGTTATCGGGTCGAATTGATCTTAAGTGCTGGATGCGTTGGTGCGGGATGGAAATATTCGGTCTTTTCAGTAGTACGAAAGATACATATTGTTTTGCAATTGTTTCGTCAAACACAGTAAATATTTGGAAAAAAAACTTATCAGGTCCTTACGACCCGATGTCGTACTAAAAGTAAACAAATATCGTTTAGTGCTTTTATTGTGTCTAATCGACCCGTTGACAGATGACTTTATGGTCACTGATCACGGTCGAGATCGGTTAAGAGAAAATCAACCTTGCGATTTGAAAAAAAAATAAAGAGGTAAAAATTATGATGTCGGGTTCAGGGATGACAGAAGTAAGAAATTATTTTACATAGCGCCTGTAGTCCCAAACTAAGCAAAGCTTGTAATTTAAACAAACATGGCAATGTACCATTCTGCTTGCTTATTGGCGCTAAGCCCTTGGCCAACTCAGTAACCAATGACGGACGATTGTCACTCAACCACAAAGTACCGCGTAAATTAAAAGATATTTTTTAATTAAAAATATTAACCAATAATATTTTTAGTTAGATCAAATATATTTTAAAGTTAAGTTATACATAAATCGAAATGTATTTATTAGGTGATCAATATTAAAAGGCAAACTTGATATAAAAATCATCAAATTAACAAAATTAAAGATCAATAACTAAAAAAGAGGATCAAATATTATTTTTGTTTACCAAATATTAAAAGAGTATGTTAAACATAAATATTATGTTACCTTAAATGAAGATCATTCATAATTTATCCGTAGATCAACTAATATAGACCCAATAATTAATATAAAGATAAAATATAATAAAATACATCATTTATTTTTAAAAGTGCACATACAAAAAAGATCAATTAGTTTTTAGAGGATCAAATAATATTGTCCCTTAACAAAATAGACTCTTTAGAATATCCCAATTATCAGTCGTTGTTTCTCTCTAATAATACCTGAGCTATGTCTAAGTTCCATTCCACCGTGACGATTATGAAACTTTGTCTAAACAAAGCACACAGCGAGCGGAGAAACACGAAACCGAGACCACTTGCCAACAAAGAACGGCTCTAGTCCAGCATTATCATAATGCGGAACTTCCAAAGGGTCTGCGAGTCCCCGTTGTCCCCCTTTGTTAGGGTACCGGGACAAGTTGACGACTTTGTGTGCGAATAATAGGCTCATGTGGAACTTTGGGTGTACTGCTTAGTTTTTAGACAATTGGAGTTGAGGTAACTCTTAGATAGGACTTGGCGGTCTTATTTAATGATTTTCTTTGAGTTTCTAGTTGCGTTAAGCCCGTATATACCTTTACTTCACAAACGCTATAGGTGCTTAAAATCGTTAAAAACGTATTACAGACTGCGGTCGTCTTATGCTGGATTTCTATATTCAATCCTAATCCAAATTATAAAATATAAAATTTTGGAAATATAATCTAAAACTGAATTCAATTTGACAGTTGTGATCCGGATTTGGACAAGGATTGAATATGGGAATCGGGCGTTAGATAGATCACTCTGAGATTATAACTTTTTACTCTGACATACTTTACTCTCCTTCCAAACTTAGTCCAATCATTTTCTCAAAAATCTTCATAATACCATTAAAAATCACTCACGTACAACTTTTGTCGATATCTATTCAGGCAGAGCTACATTAACGGCTTATAACAACTACTTCATCAATCTCTCTTTATGTATCATTTCTGACTTGGACACGTATGAATCGATGCACAAGACAGTGACGTAATAATTGTATGGTGATACAAACATACAGGGGTCGTAGTGTGAGTTTACATCAAACGTAGTGAGCGCGTGAAAAATGGCATTAAATTTCAGGGGGACTAAGTAATAACGCCCCTAGCGGAAACTTTCAAGAACTAAAATGTTCATAATTTTTTTAACGCGCTCACTAGTGAGGACATCTAAGCCCTAAGAGAAAAAAAAACCAAGCACAAACTTGAAAAACCTTCTCAAAAATAGACACTAAAACTTGGTTCTATAAAAAAAAATATTCTTCCACTACAAAACCGTTCAATCAATTGAAACGAAATTGAAACGCAGCCATCCACAAGGCATCAAAACTGACGTATTCTCAAATCCCGCCATTCGCACTGGAACCACGCCAAGTTTTTTGGGTCAACATCACCATCGTGCGTGGAAACCAGATTCTGATTTCCTATTGTAATAGTTCTGTTGTTGTGCTCTTCGTAAGGATAGAGCAAAACAAATAAATAGCACCCGATTTCCCTTTTGCCGAAGAAGTGGAAAATATGGTTTAATATATTTGGTAAGACGGCTGCCGGAAGATATAAATTAAGCTTAGCTATCGTTTGCTGGGAAATGAATTAATGCAAGCTGACGTTTCGCTAAATTATTTGTGTGAAGTGCGGCGAATAACGTTAGAGCTGCCTTCGTTGTTAACACGGAGTAAGGCAATACTACTAAAACTTAGTTAATTTACACTATAATCAACTTTAAATTCACGCAATTCCATTCCAGTTACAGAAATTAATATCGTGCGTACCACTGTCAAAACACAACCTCAAAAGTATTTTTTTAAGTAAAGGACAATGTTCGTTCTCCATACATTGTTCGCCTAAGAACCAACAATTTTGACATATTACTACCCGAAAGCGAAATAATACGATTCTGTGTGTAAGAACAATGATTCCTGATGGACACTTGCCATAAAATTAATGATTAAGAATATTAAATCACAGCGATTTTATAATATGTCGTTTATGACAACATGGCGTCTAATGTATTGTGTGAATGTATGAACACCGATTCGCGAAAAATGTTTTGTATTGTCGTCACGCCGAGTCGCAGCCAAATAGTATAAAATAATAGAACAAGTTTTAGAAATACAACTCGGCATTCCACTTTTATAATATGCCCACATATTGCACGTAAATAAACAACATGAATCGTAGGTTGTTTCCACCCTTGTCATCTGACACATGAAATAAACTCCTATTGTATTATAGATATCGAAGCCGAATCGTATATAATAATAGAATGGGTTTTGGAGATCACTCGGGGTTCCACTTTTATAAAATACCTACATATGACATATTGCATAAAAATAACACGAATCATGAGTTTTCTTTTCACCATTTACATCTGACACGAGATAACAAACTCCTATCTCCATGACTACCGTTGTAGTCTATGCCAAAGACTACAATATTTTAAGCAAGAAGTTTCAAACCTTAGCGGCTACGGTAACCCCTGGGCCACATACATCGTGATAACATTCGGTCGACACTGGAAGGAAGTCTTGCGATTATGCAAAAAAGCATCGTATTCTAGTGCGGCTATATCACGTTCAACCGGGGTTTTAATTCGACTAAAGTCCTGACTAAAGACTGGAAGAAAATACGCCGCATTGTATGAGCACTTCGTGTTCGTTAAAGCGGCTTCAGATCTAGAGCCCACATAGTTTTCTTTCCAATAATATCCGCAAGTAGCGCCGCATGTTCTTTACAACAAAAACGGCAATAGTTATTAAGGTGCCAAAATTATATGATTACTTTGGCACGGTATTATACACGTTCGAAGATTTGTCATTTTCATTCATTTCATCATCATCATCATCATTTCAGCCACAGGACGTCCACTACTGAACATAGGCCTCCCCCAATGACTTCCACATCGCACGGTTGGTAGCGGCCTGCATCCAGCGCCTTCCCGCTACCTTTATCAGGTCGTCGGTCCACCTTGTGGTGGGTTGACATTGCAGAATATGACTTTTGATAGGTTCATCATAGAATTCGGCGGGGATATCCTCACGGAGGAAGTTCGTAAAAGGGCGGAACAAGATCTTATAATAATGCAAGGCCGAAGCTGTAACGCGCGTGCTCCTACGTGTAATCCGGCGAGTATGCAATAAATAGTAATGTCTGGTAAATAGTGGTAATACGTATCGTTCGTTCGTTCGTTTCAGCCGAAAAGACGTCCACTGCTGGACAAAGGCCTCCCCCAAGGATTTCCACGAAGACCGATCCTGCACCGCTCGCATACAGGCACCTCCCGCGACCTTCACCAGATCGTCGGTCCACCTAGTGGGAGGCCTGCCCACGCTACGTCTTTCGGCTCGTGGTCGCCACTCAAGAACTTTCCTGCCCCAGCGGCCATCAGCTCTACGAGCTATGTGCCCCGCCCCGTCTATGTCTATATGCGCTACGATTACAGGGTATCATTTTGCATAGTCGCAAGACTTCACTCCGCTGCTGTCAAATCAATGTCGCATAACGTTATCGCAATGTGTGTGGCCCTTGGCCAAATCACAGAAGCCTATGCGAAGAAAGAGCACTTGAATGACAATGAAAATCAGGGTTACCATTTTATAAGATCTCCTCACTATTGAGGGTAACAAAGTAACATTAATAATCTAGCCATTAATTACATTTATTACCTATACGAGAAAGTAAAGCAACATGCGGTTTTATTTTAATTTGTAAAATATTTGTAACAGTTTGTTCCAAGTTTAGTTTTACAACAGTATTGCTGTTTCAGCTGTCACTGTGAATCTTTGGGAAAATAAATAAATAGAAAAAATATTAACATAAATATTTATTTAAGTTTTTATGTTCATTATCATAATATGCCAATTTAAGTTACACTGTGTGACAGTCTTTGACACTAAACAAACTCTTCAGCTTAATAATACCTACCTACAGGGCGTTTTTATAGTTACTCTTGCTGATGAAACAAGAAGGGTTGATTCTACTACTGAAATACAACTACTTTTCTTACAGGACCAATATCAAATTCTCAAAAAAATTCACATCCTCGTGATGGTGATAATTTCTATGGAGAGGTTTTTTTTTATATTCGGTCTCTTGGGATAAGTTATTCCATTTGAGCAGTAGAATTAATCCTTTTTATTTGATCACATATAAAAATAACACAAGTGTTTAGGAAAACTTCTTCTTTGGTATGGTATCACTACGGAGTTATAATGTCGGCAACTCTGTATCACTGACTTGTAACTTTCAAACAGTATGAATAATAAGGGCACCACATTGGTTTTCTTTCTGAAAAAAGGCTTTCACTTTTAGTACTAACCCTTTAGCACTATTTCATTGAAATAAAAATACAATAAACGCACAGAAGACTGAAATTGAGTCAACTGACGTGACATTTATAATTTGTTGACATTATGACAGTTTGACAAGACTAGGGATTGAAAAAGTTTTAATTGAAAAAGTAAAATGACAATTTATTAAAACGATTCACAAGGATATAATCGATTAAAAATATTTATAAAATGTTCTGATACTTGCCTGTAGCGATTATCCAATCCTGGTTTCTACTGAAAAACTACCTCGTGGCAAGATTTTAATAAAATAATAAAATCTTTATCTTCTCTTTCACAATCTATAAAAGTTCATTTGGTCTATTATTATACATGTGCTATGAATGAGATGTGAATGTGGATATCTGTCAATGTCATGTCAAAAATAACCAATCATGCAGCATTTGGACCTCACGTCTACGTATTGCCATCTGGCGGATTTTTCAATCGCGAAAACCCTCATTGGCATAGATTATGAGAGACTGGCAACTATACTAGGTTGATATATGTTTCTCACACTTCAACTGGCATTGGATTCAACATCGGATTCTGACACTTTTACAGTTATGATACCATGAATATCAGTTTATGGTCCTAATTAAATCCGTTGTCTAGTACCCATAGTACAAGCTTTGCTTAGTTTGGGACTAGAAGCGCAGTGTAAAATGTCCAAGGATATTTATTATTTATTATTATTATTATAATTATTTTTATTTTATTTACGACCTTCGAGCAGTTGGACACTTTAGATAGCTTCTTGTAATAGTGTCAATATCTTTTTAACTTTTAACGCAAATCTAGTCTTCAAAGCAGTTTAATCGATTTATTTTATTTTCAAAATCGATATTTTATTGTCTATGATGGCCGCAGGAACATCACTATACATGGACTCCCAGCAATAAAGTACGGTAATGCCTCGTACAGATTTTATCGGCAAAAATTATGGAACTTGATAGGTTTTAGACCATGCCACGCACCAAAATGTCCGGAAGTTGTAATAGTATTATAGAATAAACGTTAAAAGACTTATTTATTTAATTTTTCAATGCTTAAGTGTCCATTAGAATGAAAGGGTGCTTAATGTATTAAAAAAAATAGAAAATAATTATGATGGGTTAATGTTTTTGGGCGGTTTTTAGGCGGTTTCTGACAATGTCCTTTTCTCCCCCTCCTATTTTTACAACCTTTAAGTTTGTATAGTTGTTGCAATTCACGAAGGCGAATGAGCTTTATAAGTTTACATGTGTGGTGGCTCGCTACTGTTCAAACGTTTTGATAGACTTTACACTATCGTTATATGTACAGTCACGGAATGAAAAGGTTCGTCAGTTTTCAAATTGATTCCTTCAACGAATCGCGAGCACATATTACCTTTTGAAACTATGTTACAGAATAATCTCGAGTTAGAGAAAATAATCTTTAACTGTTTATTCAGATCGAAGTTGTTTGACGATTTATCTTGTCAAGATTATTATGATTGATAAACTAAAACCTTCTTGTTGGTTCAACCTGCCATTATTATTTCTATAAAAAAAACTACATTTTGTAACATTGCACTGATGGGATAGAAAAATAAACAAGCAAAACCTTATTCGTTAGCAAACGTCATATTTATTTAAATGTTAGCAGCACTGTTTCTTGCACTGTAATGTTGGTAGGTTTGACTCTTACAGTATCTAGTGCAAGCGAAAACCGACACTAAGGTGACGAACCATTTCATTCCGCGACTGTACACGTACACACACAAGTAAAGCTCACTCGCCTTCGTTAGTTGCAATAACTATAACGTAAAAGTAATCCCACCAAAAACATTCTGTAAAAAACTAGCCAAGTCTCGATGGAGCTGCTTGTTTATCTCTAAAAAGTAATGAAATCTAGACAAAGTCGTGCCAAGTCTATGGTTCCTTACTGCGATTTCTTTATTATTATAGTTAATGTTGTGTGACTTGGCCGTTGAACAATCTTTATTAAGATAATCATACAATAAGTATTATTGAAATACGCAGCTTTATTAAGCCTACAATTGACTGGTTATTGAATCAACGTTTTCCAAGTGGCAATTTTCCATCGCCAATGGGTAGCGGTTCTGGCGACAGATTGGTGCAATGTAGTCATGGATTACCTGGTTTTGTACCCTTCAACGGCCAAGTCACACAACATTAACTATAATAATAAAGAAATCGCAGTAAGGAACCATAGACTTGGCACGACTTTGTCTAGATTTCATTACTTTTTAGAGATAAACAAGCAGCTCCATCGAGACTTGGCTAGTTTTTTACAGAATGTTTTTGGTGGGATTTCACTTCTTTTTGTAGAAAGTGGCAAAATTATTTAACGTCGTCGTTTTATCGACATTTTTTACGATATTAAACACAAATAAACTCAACGACCTTTAAAATGGACAACGAATCAGAATTGTTTTAATAACATAACCTTAGCGAACCTTACAATATAATAAACGAAATCAACGAAATGCAAATTATACAACATTCAACTTAATCGACGGGGGACTCTAGAAAGGAAAAAAATCTGGACACCGCTTGCTAGTGCTAGCGCCATCTAGCGGTGAGCGATACAGGCGAACACCACGGTGCCGGAGTAGTATTGATTATGAATGTGGTGTTACTCCAGATCTTCGATTTTCCTAGTTTTTATAGTTTTCCCTTTATTTGGCCATTAAACCCTAACTCTGTACCAAATTTCAGCTCTCTGAGTTTATGGGAAGTACTAGTTCTATTTTGATGATCATCAGTGAGTGAGTGAGTGAGTGTCGTAAATGCGAAACTTTGCTTTCGCTTAACTTCTGAACTAAATGACCTACAGATTTGAAATTTTGGATTTTAAGTATGTGATTATAGCTTACTAGATGACGAAAATTTCTGCGTTCTGGTTTTATCCAGAGGTTCTCAAATAGGGGCCTGAAAATGCGGCGAAATGGTTCCAGTAAAGGATGGTACGGCAGTGTTTGCTTCGCGCTCGACTTGGCGGGGGCACTGCCGTGCCCCCAGATCTTTAAATATATTTTTATCTAAAATGTAAACTTGAATTTTATATTATTTTGACTAGAAAACATAGCAATAAGTTTGATTGTTTTCAGCATTTAGTACTAGGCTTCAGTTAAACCTGTAATCTAGCTCCACGATGTCAATATAACCTACTCCCTACAACGTCTGTGGTGAAGCTCGCTAGGAAAATCTAATTTTCTACAAATAACGTTATGCAGCGTTTACTGCAAACAAACTGCAATACAGTATCTTCCTATCTCGTTTATGGGCTCATAGCGTATGCACGAGGTCTATCGCGAATGCATATAGACCCCACGGGGTAACAATAACTATATCTAATGTATCATTTTCCTAGATTTAAAAACTGTATTAAAGGGTTTGTAACTTAGACCTTAAGAAATAGAATTACCTTGGGACGGTAGTCCAGAACTCATTTTTCAGGTTGTAAACACAAAAAAAAAATAAGTGCCATTATCAGTTTATTAAAGAGAGAAATCAATTTTAATAACTTCATTAGGACATCAATATTTTCTTTTTTGCGCTAAAAAGCAGTAACATGACCGTTGATTTATGCAATGGTTATTAATTATAACACCTATGCTACTTGTAGTCTTATAACAGCATGTCAAGCGTCGAAGAGCACCTATTTGTCGGCCGTTTGGTGTAGTGGTTCGGAACGGACTACTATGCCGAGAGGTCCTGGGTTCGATTCCCGGCCAGGCAGAAATTGAAATGATGAATATTTATTTCTGTGATGGGTCTGGGTGTTACTATGTATAATATGTATTTATTTACAAAGAAAAAAAAAGTATTTAAGTATGTTTATATCCATTGTCTAGTACCCATAGTACAAGCTCTGCTTAGTTTGGGACTAGAAGCGTAGTGTAAAATGTCCAAGGATATTTATTTATTTATTTGATGCCATTTTTGTATATTCAGTTCTATTGTTATTACTGGTCAAGCCAAGATCAAGCTATGAACTCATAAAAAAACTCATAATACTTATTTATTTATGCAAGTAGGCTTTAATAAAGCACTTTTACACGTCCCAGTATTAACCCTACCACTGCTTCAGGACAATAAATGGGCCAGTGCTGACGATAGAGATAGATAGATCTGTAAATATAGAAACAAGATAATATAGAGTCACTATGTTCTCTATAATGAATACTTCATATTTACCTAAATTCGCACAATCTCAACGATTTTCTTCACTCAAGTATATCTCAACAGTTTCAAGAACCATTTCCTCATAAAATAAAAATATTGGTGCATTTTCTTACACCTTCCGATGTCGCCTGCAATCTAATTATATGAACTAGCTCGCAGCTTGTGGCTGCAATCTCTTGTACAGACATCAAACTATACATTTTCGTTGCAAAATAACCCCTATTCCAACTAAGTAAGATCTTACGATGTTTAGATTGAAGTGCTGTCGTCTACAATGCACTATGCAGCACTGTTTTGTGGATGTGGCATGTAGAAGTTGGGCTGAAGTTCGAAATTAGAGCTCGTCTTGTTTGAATTGATACCGACTTGAGTTTGAGTTGGTAAATCTAAGATTAAGCTATTCGTGCTAAGTTATAGAACGTCATGCTTAACATTTGCACTTAAAAATACTCTTTTGTGCTTTTTGTGGATCTTAACACCAATATGTAACATCTGAAGTCACATTTTTGAGGACTTACTAATGCAACTTAAGTATCATTCATGTAATACCGACCTTTGTAATTAATTTTCTGAACTCGTACCCTGTGTAGACTCTACCAAGTAGACCCCAATCTTCAGATACATTCATGCAATTCTAATATTTATCACTAACATCACAAAGTCTGACAACTACAAGAATCACTAAAACTTGGATCAGATCTAGGAAGACTTCACTTTTACAATCATCCCGGAGAGAACATGTTTTTGAAATGAAAAGGAGAAGATACAGACATAATAGGTAGTATAAATAAAATTCCAAGCTTAGGTCTCTACAACTCCAATTTCCGTTTTTTAAATAGAATAGAATAGAAAGTATTTATTTGTCTCAAAACAGGTTTCATTTACAGTTTTTCACAGATACAAAAAATCATAAGAGACAAAAAGATCTATGACTCAGTGATTGCAGGAGACCCACAAACCCTGTTATTCTGCCATAGCCAAGATATACATAAGTAAATAAATATTAATTTACACTTAAAATTAAAATTTCCTAAAATTACAAATTGCTATGTGAACTTATAATTAGCCAGTGCCAGAGATTGCTCTTGAAGCAGCCAGTTGCGACATCTTTTGCGGAAGGTCGGTAGCGTAAGATCCAATGCGGCGCGAACCGGTGGTGGCAGGTCATTCCAAATTTTTGCAGCGGCAAATCTAAAGCAGCCCCTAGCACTAGCACTATAGATACCGTTTTTTCTTACTAGTCACCTCAAACAAATAGCAAAGAAAGTGCCACATCACCTCCGTAAACTTCCATTCATCCGTGCCCCGTCTCGCAATCGCAACGGTGAAATAAAAAGTGCAAGTTTTTTACAACATCGCCGGTTGTTGGTTCAATTTTCAAATTCAATTTAGATTTACTGCGCTCTTAAGGCGCTTCCTCGGGCCACTCGCGATCCACAATGAATCGCAATAAACTGAGCTAGTGATCCTTTAGTTCAGTACAATGCGTCCACTTCAATGGGCCGTGTCTTTTGTACGGTCCGATGCTTCGATATCTGAGTTCGAGAACTTTCGGAAATTGATTGAAGTTATTTTAGTGTCTTCTACTAATTATCATCAGCCTTTGTAAGTCCACTGCTTATCAAAAAATATCACCTTACAAAGATTGCAGGAAGGCGCTGGATGCAGGCTGCTACCAACCGGTTAATACGGAAATTATTGAGGCCTATGTTTAGCAGTGGACATCCTGTGGCTACAATAATGATGATGATGATGAATGAAAAAGGGTTTCAGTTTCTACCATCAGGCTTGTGGTATCCGCGAGTTCGTTCGTTCGTTTCAGCCGAAAGACGTCCACTGCTGGACATAGACCTCCTTCAAGGATTTCCACAAAGACCGGTCCTGCGCCTATTCTCGAGTACTATTTCTCTATTTTAATTACTTGTAATGATATGCGATAGCTTAACAAAGCCCAATCTTTATTTACGAGTACCTATGCCAAATTACCTTCCATTTACTATTTCTTTTCCTATCCAATCCCGATTTATATTTTTCTGTTTAAAAAAGTAAATCATGACGCAATAAATTAGCATCAGATGCCGTTCTTTTTGTGTGAAAAGAACCAACATCTTATCATTGCTTTCACTCCAAGATGTAACATACTACCTCTATAATATTATTAAGCACAACACATCCATCCCCATATACGTATATTCATTGCGTAAAAGATGGCCTGTCCCAACCTTTGTACGGCGGCTCATAAACCCATCTCGAGTCGCGGCACCTTGACTGATCGCAGCCGGCCGCCAGGACATACGGGGGGATATTGTGAGGAATTTACTAGTTATTTGAAGAAAAAGCTCAAGTTTTAAATGGAAAACATATTGCAAAGTGAACTAAAATAAATACCAACGCCCCTATTCACAAATATTTCTATGAGGTCTCACATTGCGCGTGGACGCACAGGGTAACACATGAACCAATCACAGAGCTCTATTCATCCTGTGCGTTCCATTTGCTGCTTGACTTATGCAAGCATCGTTTGTGAAGACGAGCGTAAGTATCAAAGGCGTGAGGCAAAGAGGTTAAAATGATTAGAAATCATTCGATCCTTATACCACACTCTTCGAACCAATGTTACCAAACGGTAGAGCCATTTGGTCCCGGCTGCTGAGTTCTAGCATCAGCTATTTACTCAAGACCTGTTCCCACTTCATAAACAAACCTCTGAAACTTCTGTGTAGCCAAGATGTACAGCTTGACTGTAAAACTCATAATCATCATAATTGAAATTTATTAGCGATTAGAGTCGCTTCTCAAACTAATTTTTTAAATAAACAACTTGAAAAAATCGATCTGCCTAAGGCGGGAATTGAACCCACGACGTTTTGCTTGCCAGGCGACACAGTCATAGGAAGTCTACTGCTGAACGTAGGCCTCCCTCAAAGATTTCCAGGGAGGCTGGTTCCAGAGGCATCCAGCGCCTTCCTGTTTTTTATGAGATCATCTGTGTAGACATCCCACGCTGTGCTAGATCCTGGCTAGGCGAATTTGCTGCGATGGGAACAAAAGGCTTTAGTCCAGTTAAACTATAAACATTGCAACTCCTGAACAACGCCCGCAAAATCGCGCCGTATGTTTCCTCATCAGCTAAAATACTTTGTTTTATGCGTTCCGCTAGTTGGGTTTATACGAGTGCGGTTTCGCCCCTCGCTCGGTGTCCACAAGGTCCGTAAACATCCCTAGATAAAACATTTTGCGCTAGCTCAAGCCAAATTTGGCGACTCAGAGTGGTTTTATGATGTGTTTACGAGTGTACTTAAGCGGTTAAAATAAAACGAATCCGTGATATAAAAGGTCAATTAAGTTAAAAGCATTTGTACTAAAGCTAAGACAATACTACTTATTTAATTACTTTTGGAAATAGAACCTGGACATTTGGTTTTGGATTGTAACTGTACCCCTTTTATAGCAAAATAAATAAATAATGTATTTATTTAAGTTTCAAGGTCTCAAAATAAATAACTTTGTCATTACTCATCATCTAAAGCATTGGTTCCCAACCTTATTTGAGACACGCCTCCAGTCAAGATTATTTATTGGTCTTATCAAGCAGTTTGGAATACATTCTCTCAGCGGTCGCAGGTTTCTTACAGATGGCCCGTGCCCCCCTCTAAAGGTCTTTGGGAACCAATGATCTAAATAATCATGTACCAATTAGGTACACAGACATACCTACTGATTTTTCTCAATTGAGTCAACCAGGAACTGAGTCTGGGGGCAGATACGATTAAATTTTACTTTAGAACTTCAAGATGAGGAGAAGCAAATTTGTTGTGTCTTGTTTATAGTTTGATCGGAATTTGATAAGTACCTTTGTAGAGAATAAATCGAATCCTGATTGCCAATCGGAGTGAGTAAGCGATACTTGATTTCTAGTCAACTTATTCCTACAGCTCCAGTTTTTGTTTGGAATTTATAGTCTTAAATATTTGCCAACTGTGCACTTACAGAAAAGTTATTTTTGCACTGAAAAGTGGAAAATATAATCTTTTCTACATTTAAAAGCAGATAAATTAATTATTTACCGGCCTTGATAAACGACCTAGACATAAACAACTTTTTACGTTACTCAGAAGATCCGACTGATTTTTGTAAACATTTCTTAGAAGCTGAAACTAAAATAAAGAGGCAAAAAATTTAAATTCCATCTCAAGGATACAAATATTATTTCTAAAGTTATTCCATCGCAAACTTAGAATAAATCTGAGTTACATAAATTAAGTTCTATTCAATCTTCGAGACGTTTAAAAACCCGGCCGAATTGCCTTCGTGCTTTTACTTAGAATCAATAAAAACCGCTCGCTGGCCTATCCCGATAAAATTTAACGGTACCTAAACTAATAAACGAAATCCGAGCCTTCGCCATTGATTGGGGTTGGCTTACCTATAGCCAATGCAGAACAGACTGCAATAACAACAAATAAAGAGTTCATTATATTGCAAACTGATAGAGTTATTTTAATAGACCAGGGGGCGTAGTGTGAGTTTACGTAAAAGTAAAAATATATTATGAAGATTTTAGTTCTTGAAAGTTTCCTCTAGGGGCGCTGTACAATCCGTCATACATTTTTAATGTCACTTTTTTATGCAGTCGATATCGAATGCTTTTGACGTAACCTCACACTACGCCCCCAGATAACTCTTCTCTCTTAAACCTATGTAGATCTATGTCAAAATAACAATTTGATTCTTCAATTAATACTCAATACTCAATCGTTTATTGCATAACCACATTAGCATTCACATTAGGTCTTACAATTTAGGCAGTTATACAATGTGGACCCAGTTAGGGCACAGCAACTTTAGGAAGGAGACAGAACGACGATCTTAATAGTTTCAAAAGAAATTAAACATTGAGTTTGGTGGAAAAATATTGTTAAAATGTCATGCTAATTATTGTCAAGTGTTGAAATGTCAGGTTAAATATCAAGTGGTAAGCAGTTAGGTCCTACTAATTTATTATTCAGGTCAACATTAATAAATAATAACTTAAAAATCCTTAAATGTCAAGAAATTTTTAAAATAAAAGTAAACTTACTCTTTTCTGACCCGACGGATTAGCAAGCTGAAGTGGCAATGAGCAGGGCACATAGCACTGTCGGAGGATGGGGCTACAAGGTTATGGAATAACCATGTACCGTAAGCGTAGGTACCATAAATGACTTTCAACAACAAGATGGACCAGACTCTCTTAAACTGGAATCTTATTGGTTTTGAAATCTTAAAGTAGTCGGTAGTTTTCTTAAAAACCAACTCGAGGGACCAATGATTCAGCCTTAGTCCCTAAACGGACCGATAATCTCTTTTTAAGGAGTAGTAAGACACGGGTCTTAACGCGACGTTTACGACGACGCCTCGAGCCGCCAGTCTGCTTGTGACCACGGCTGCAGCATCGCAGCCGAAACGTCAAGCCGTGAGTACATAATGTAACTCATTAATAAACGTCGCGTTAAGACCCGTGTCTTACTATTTTAGTTGAAATGGAACGCGAAAGTTTAAAATCTTAAATCTTATTAAGGAGATTGTAAATCTTGATGTGCTGCCGTTCGCTATTGTAACGGCGGTTTTTTGGGCTATGTTCAAAGTACGCACTATCCGACAAACGGTTATAGCTTTTATGTTTTAAGGCTCTAGAATTTAGGTAAGTATGCCTCAGGGTCGAGATATTGGCGTGGAAAATTATAACGGAGAAATACTTGTGGCCAGTGAACTCTTTCAACAGTTATGGCCACGAAATATGAAATTTTTATTAGATATTTTCTGCCACGGTTCGACATGGTTTAATTTTTTGATGCTGACTAAATAATTCTTCGTAGGCTATACAATAGGTAAGATATTTATGCTCAATTTTCCATCTAATATTATACAAAAGATATACAAAAGAGGGATGTTATGAAAATTCAGCCGACGCCAGGACACTGCTGGGGATAATTATACCTTACTAAAGACATTAAGGGCCCTTGGCCGGAAGAAATAAAGCTTATGAGTAAGTATTTACTAAAACTCTTTCACTACACTGGTCATCAATAAAATCGACCCACCCGCGACAAGCACTTTCAAACGTATGCATCCCCACTTCCCACCAATATTACTATACTATATTACCATTTAAAAAAGCCTAGTTCTAAACTTCATTTCATTAAAGGAAAGGTTTTTACCCCAAAAATCTGTCTGTAGAAGAATCCAGAGTCACTTCTTCAAAAAATAGGTAGTTACGCTTGAGCCAACTTTTATGGCTATAAAACTGTTAAGTTGTGATTAATCGCTATCCATCTGTTAAAGAGGACACAATTGGTCTAATTGATCCCAGAGGTGAGCTCAAAGTCTTTTTTCAAGTTTTTCAAGTCACATTTATTGTATATGTTAATCGTTTATTAGGAAATTAAATGTGTTTTTCTTTAAGGATATTTATTGGGCTTTCAAATAACACCAATATTGTTGGGGCACCATGATTGTGTCAGTAGAAACGAGTTTTCCTGTAAAACGTAGGTGGGCCGATTTTTGTGATGACCAGTGTATATTTCATTCAATATCATCCATGATGACAGAATAATTAAATGTCAATGATTCATGAAATAGCGAAACAGGTGATAATTACTGCATGGGTATAGCATGGGATAGTCAACCTTTTTGCTTTAATTCGTTTAGCACCAGTTTCCACAGTTCCTGATAGAGTTTCAGATTATCTAATAGATAATTACTGGGTACCGGGGACCTTATCTGCCAGGTAGGATCATACCCTTCGAATCCACTAGTTGCAGAGTAATTGTTATAGCCGACTTTATCTTCACATTTATCTTTACTAACATAATTTATAAGTACCTACTATCTAACAATACGAGTCATTGTTACTTGATTAAATAAATTCGTTTATTAATTAATTTGATAGCAAATTATTGAAGGCTATTAATGACCGAATGAATGAATGAATGAATGAATGAATGCTTTTATCATCACCATCAGCATCTCGGTCGTCAGACCTCTGCCGTCATTAGGTAGGTAAGACTTACCTAAATTTTCCTTTTTTAACTATCTAAAAATTATTATTTAAAATTTTCTCTCACACCCTTTGGTGCCATTGATTTGCCATCCCTGCCTCGCGGTATAATGAGATTCTTAATTACGGTTCGGTTGGCTTAATTATATGATTGCTGTTTGCCAATGTCTAATTGATATCGGTAGGTATTTTTACAGCCCGTATTTTGATATTTGAGTTAATGAAACGGCCGCTCATTTGAATAAATGGTGGGGAAAAACTGGATTGGTTTATGATCTTTTTAAAAGAAAGTGGCTCATTGTCGTGATTTAGTCAGAGGTATTTATGTCAGTTCTTTTAATGTTATGTTCTTTTTTGTTTTAGTCCTAGGAACTCTGATAACCTATGCACTTATAGGCGAAGAATCTGTTGTACTATTAAGACTGTATCTGTCATTATCATCATCATTAGTTCCTTTAGTTTCCACTCCCGGAGTTATATGACTCTCTATTTTACCAAAGATTTTCTTTGCTTTATCTTCTATTTTGGTGTCAGTTGTAACAACTGTAGTCTAAGGCTGAGTTGCACCACCTTATTTTAACCGTAAGAATAACAATAACCGATGCTTTTTGTATGGAGTTTGACAAATTTTTGACGTTTGTCAAAGTTAAAGTTAAATGATGCAACATACCCTAGACCCTGATGTCAGATATTTGAGCCGCCGCCCGGCGTCTGATATGGCTCAACACTACAAACTATCTGATGATATGACTCAATCTTACTACAACAATAAAGTCTTCCAAAGCACTGAAACATATAACTTTCCGGACAATTGCGTTGTCCAAGCCTGCAATGTAAGCAATGTCATTATAAGGGTACAATAAACCCCAAAACTTACTGTCCCACTTATTGTCCGACCTTATTGATGGATGTATCTAAACCTTAACTAAGCCCAACTAAATCCCGGCGCCAACTTTCGTGGAACATTCTCGACCATCAGCGCGCCATATTTATTGTAACGAATGGAAACCGAACAACGAAAAGTTAAATTGAATGTAAATCTATTGCCGGAACGTTTACAAACTTAGAAATGCCGATAAATCTTGTAAAACCACCTTTACGTTGACGCAATAAGAGCCGTGTAGAGCGCGCGCTAGTGTTGGTAGTTCAAGAGACCGGGACGCATCAATATTGGGAAAGGGCCTTCGGGTGTTTAAATAAATAAAATAACCCGCTTGTAGGCAATTAGGAATCGTGTGCTTTTACGTTTTTCGTTCATTTCACTGAATGCGAATTAAGGTTTAAGTATCGCCCGTAGCAAAGGGCAATTAGGGGCTGTACGTAAATATATTTTCGGACGCTGTTAGTCTGCTCAATTAAAAAACCTCTCTCTGATTGATTGAACGTTTTTTTTTTAACATAGAGCTACTCACGAAAGCTGTTTCGGCATTATCGAATCCATCCATCACTCCCACTTATTGGGACAATTGCAAGGCCTAAAGAGATAGGACCAACCGGACAACCCGAAAATACAGAAATTGTATTAGTCTAAGCTAAGTTTTTCTATTTGTTTGGACTGTTAGATATTATATTACACTTAAACTCAAATTTCTATATTTTTTCTGACATATCCAAGAGATTACAGACATGATGTTAATAATAAATAATTTCAACTAGATATGGACCTGTTTTCCAGAAAAAATTTTGAGACAAGCTAAGTCTTAACCGTCACCGAGGTTGTAAATATGAATAAGGACTCCTTATTTCAACGAAGTGATCTAATATAAATAAATGTGTCTTATTCTTTTTAAGATATTTATCCTTAAAATTACTGGTTGATATTTATATCTACAAAAGGACTAACTAAAATGTTACGAAACAATTTATACAATAATACCTAACATCATAACTGGATTTAATTTCAGTGTACAGAAGCATCCGCCAATATGGATATTTGCTCTATGGATAAATACTGCAATGATATTTGCATACGACCAAGGTGTATGCGGACTTGTGCAATCAGGTAGTTGGCTCCAATACTATAAGCTTTTTACTTATTAAAATCCACCTTCCTTAATTTGTAGATTGTAATGAATGAGGTCTATGAGATCGAATTAGAAATGAGGCGATCCGTAAACGAACTAAAGTCGCTGACATAGCCCGATGGATTAGCAAGCTGAAGTGGCAATGGGCAGGGTACATAGTTAGCAGAACTGACGACCGATGGGGCAGCAAGGTTCTGAAGTGCCACGTACCGGAAAGCGCAGCGTAGGACGTCCACCCACAAGTGGACTCACGACCTCATATAGATAGCAGGAAGGCGCTGGATGCAAGCTGCTGCCAGCCAGGCAATATGGAAATCATTGGGGGAGGCCTAATGTGCAGCAGTGGACAATGGACATCCTGTGGCCGAAATGATGATGATGATGAATGACTGAAGCTACAACCTCGACAGAATTAACCCTCAAACAGGCTGAAGAAAAAATATTTTTACCAATTTTAACCGTATCTCTAGGGATCTATTTAACCACTCTGCCTGGCGAAGGGTTAATAAATGCAAGAAATAAAGGGAAGGAAGGAAATTATTGTTTATAAGTTTGTTATGGTAAATAAACAATGTCCACAAACTAGAAAAAATATAAGTATACTCATATAGGTAGCCGCAAGATTTACCCTGGTTACTTCCATCGATCCAAAATCTTGAATGCTAATAAAAGTTACTCATAGGTTTTATTATTATGTGCAATATCAAAGTATGTAACTATTAATGTTTCAGTAGGTACCTTTGAACAGTTTTCAGTATATTCGAAATAAAAACCAACCTTCAGCTAATTTCAGTTTAACTTTTTATTTATTTACTTACTGACCTACGGAGTAAATTTCAACAACTACAAGTATATTTATTTGGTCTTACATGATACTTAAGGGGGAAGTTTCTATTCAGCAGTGGAAGTCCTGAAGCTGAAATGATAATAATATTTTGCTTCAAAAATTATCGCTATGTGACACATGAAGCCTTCATCACTTTCAAAATTTTCAAGCAATATTTTTGCTCGAGTCTCTAGTTTGCCCACGCACCACGATCAGGCACATTATATTACAATTACGTTGAACTGTATCGCCAATATTGTTGATTAGTCGGCTCGTACATTTGTAATTCTAATGGCTTCCACGCAATTTAGATCGTATGATATCCCTGATCGTGTACGTAACGACTGTTGGATATTATTGTTTTGAGTGTTTTAGGGTTAACTTTCAATGTCGATGTCAAAATATTGGGAAAACGTTAGTTCATAACTTATAAGAAAAATGGACATGCTGAACTAAATAAAAGCTTATGGAGCTCACTAAGGTGTTCAAGTATACATATACGAGTATACGAGAAAACAATCAACATCTTTCTTTGATGCGCCCGCTGCAAATCAGTATCTATGCACTTGGCTGGTGGGATATACTGGACGGGTGCACGATATTTTTGTAAAAAAATTAGTGCCAAAAATGAATCTTACTTTGTTTCTTCTTTCTTAAATAAAAGTAAAAATCCGTCCAGGTACCTTAAAACAATTTATACGTCTCCTTTTCCTGTATCCTGTATCAAAACCACACAACACGCGTAAATCTTCTTTCCGACAATTAAGTCACACGTTCGATCTAATCGAATCGTCTCAAGACAAAAAGTAACGGAGTGGACCCACATCTGGCACGGACGCATGCCAGCCAAACAAATTGGCCCATGCGGAGCAGAATAACCGCGTCCTTCAATGCGCGACGTTGAGCTATCGACGCTAGTGATTTAGGGCGGTATAGTCAGCCACATAAACAACAAAATAAGAAAAAAAAAAGAAATTAGAAAATATTTATGCATCAAAATTTCTAGAGGTGGCTGACAAAATTCAATAAATATGTCAGACAAAGACAGATTCTTTCAAAAAAAGTCAACTTGAGATACATACTTAGTAGAAAGTCTTTTAAAGTAATAAAGTCATCGTCTCAAGACAAAAAGTAACGGAGTGGACCCACATCTGGCACGGACGCATGCCAGTCAAACAAATTGGCCCATGCGGAGCAGAATAACCGCGTCCTTCAATGCGCGACATTGAGCTGACGCCAGTGACTTGGGGCTGTATAAGCTGCCGCGTAAACAACTGTGTTTTGATAAGGAAAAAAAAGCCATTTGAGCAACTTATCATTTCATCATCATATCAGCCACAAGACGTCTATTGCTGAACATAGGCTGCCCCCTATGATTTCCAAAATGAACGGTTGGTAGCGACAAAGCTCTGAGCTAACAACCACAAATTATTTACTCATCATAAATTACTGCAACTTACTTTATGGAATACTAATAAAAAAAATTAAAAGTTCACATTCTTCTTCACACTCTTTTCTGGAAAAAAAAATATAGGTAATTTGTGGCTGACTGTACCTTAACGCCCGTGTCTATTGGGGATTAAACGGACGCTGGATTTTGGGATTATCGAGCGAGAAAGAGATTTCCACGTCACGCCCTGCCTCATTTTACCCACCCTATGTTTTAGACAACACATGTCACATTTGTTATTACAATTCTTTATGTCGTATGCATTCACTATTTTGTAAAGACGACAGCAGATCAAGCTAAATTCTGTGGCATCTTATATGACTGTAATGGGTACTATTTAGCAAGAAAAAATTATAGTATTAAGCACTTGCCATATTATGTTTGTCTCGAACTGCCGCGCTGCTCTGGTAGGGCCCAAAAGATAAGGAGACATGTCAAGTACCCCTTATAGGGCTACCTATTATTTTTCTGTATTTTGACGTTCGACCTGTGGTCAAAATTAAATAAAATATTTTAGATTTTTTTTAATTAGACTATGCTGCTGACTGTACGACGTACGTAAACTAAAGTCATCACGTTCTCGTTGTCGAATCGATATAGAATGAATATTGTCTACAAGCACTGATGAGGTCATTAATGTCTACGGGATAAGGATGACTGTGCTGTTCTCCAAGGACCAATCCATCTAGAGACAGAAATTAATCAGATTTGGTTCAACAGAGGCAGTTAAACGTCACAGTCAGACAAAGTAGCTTTCTTAAATTAGTAGAGATTGTCTTACTAAGGCTGAGTTGCACCACCTAACTTTGGCCGTAACTATAACGATAACCGGTGTTTTTTGTATGGAGTTTGACAGATTATTGACGTTTGACAGATTATGACAAGTTTTGTCAAAGTTAAAGTAAGATGGTGTAATCTAGCCTAAGACTTTAAGTTTTGTTCTGAAAATATGGCTCTTTCAAATAAGACGTTTTAAAGTAGGCGCACACCGTTGATTTTTCGTCGGCCGATAGTTTAGTCGGGCAGTTGATCAGTATGGGCATGTATGGGAGTGCGCACACTACGCCGATTTGATTTGGCCGATTCTTCATACAAATTAAAATCGAGCACAACTATCGGCCAACTAAAAATCAACGGTGTGCGCCTACTCTTAAGCCAGATACTAATCCTCCATTTTCAGGACAGCGGAAGGAAAATTGTGTGACAACTGTGTTGGAATAAAAATAGCAATTACCAACAATAAGGCGGAGTTTTACCATCTTACTTTAACCTTAACAAACATCAAAAATCTGTAAAACTCCATACAAAAAGTACCGGTTATTGTTATAGTTACGGTTAAAATAAGGTGGTGCAACTCAGCCTTAGTGTGCAGTCCTGTATTTGAAAGAGCTAAGAGCCCATACAGTGACGTTACTTCATCTAATAACCTAGACCCATTCATATTGAATTCCCATCACAAAATAATGAAAAGCGAATAGCAGTTCCCCTCGATCTTTCTCGAATTATCGGCGACAGTGATTGATTTCAACTTAATTGGCTCTTATATCGATGTAGCAAGGTTGACTTTCCAACACATCTCATTTAATCCAAGGTAAAACTGCACGCTAAGACCATGTCTATCGAGGATTATACGGAGCCGTATCGGGTCTACGTTTTGGTTGTATCAGGTCTATCCATCTCTTTCATACACACCAGCTTGCCAAAGTGAGTGAGGGAGATAGTTAGAACCAGGGTGTTAGGGATTAGCGGATAAAGGTACGGTAAGATTGACATGCTTTAAAAAGCTCTGGCTAAATTCGGGCCAATTTTCACCGATTACAGTGAGGAAGTTCAGGTTTTTGAGTTTCTATTTGATTGTCATTAAACCAACGATCTGGTAAAGGTCGCGGAAAGAGCCTGGATGCGGGCAGCGCAGGACCGTTCATTGTGGAAAACCTTGGGGGAGGCCTTTGTCCAGCAGTGGACGTCATTTGGCTGAAACGAACCAAACCGGCTATCTGTGTTTCGGTTGGCAATACTTATTTATTTATTGCTTCGATTATGTACTTAAAAACTAGAACATGGGTCCTGTTGCTCACGAGATGAGATTTGCAGCTTATTTTTGGATGACAAATTGATTAAATTAAAAACGTTTCTCAATATCCCTTATTAATTAAGTTATTCTTCTTCGAATAACCTTACAACATTGTAGACTAGAACATAAAGTAGCCATTAAGTTAGTGGCTCTAACTGCTGTCGGGGGAGTATTGCGGACTAACTACCCTCATAAGTCAACTAAACTGGCTCGCGAATTACCAAGCCAGGTCTTGGAACTAAACGGTCGACCATTTAATGTAAGGCTTTAAAATATACAGGGTGACTTTGAAATCGTTGGCATCCTTTAAAATAAGACACTACTCATGATACAAAGTACATTCCCCAAATATGAGACAAATCGTCAAGGATGCCAACGATTTAAAAGTCAACCTGTATAACAGGAAAATTGTGATGAACATAGAGTAAGATAAAAAAATATTGTAAATCAAAATGATACCCACTAATTAATGAATCTTAATCAAGATTACTAAAAGGTAGAGAGCTGGAAACATTGAATTTTCGGATAGATCCCGTTTATTCGGTAACCTATGATTGATACGGTTTGTAAGAGCTCGTGAAGCACTTTCAGCATCAGTGACCAGTTTATTGATATATTTAGTTTAGAAATAATCTAGTGAGATCACTTATCGTTTCCACCCTGTATACTTATTAATAACATACAAGTCATCTAGGTAATACTTATAAATACGATACAATTTTAGTCACAAAAAGGAAACTTTTACATTTCACTTGATGGAATGTGATGATCAAGTCAAAGATGGCCAAAAGGAACTGTGGGTCTAGACAAAATGCAAATTATAATCGCAAACCAGTCGAAAAGTGGTCGAAAAGCCCCTTTTTTGTATGGAGTTTTGACAGATTCGATTTTCGATTCGATCAAAAAGTGCGTTTTGTCTAGGGGGGCTGGTTATCTTACCTCTAACTGCCGAAACACAACAATGCTGTTGACATTGCTGCTATGGCGACAGACTTAGGTAAGATTGGTAGTTTTTGACATGATTTAACATTTTGACATGATTTTACATTTTTGACATGATTTTACATGTTTGACATTATTTTACATTTTTGATTAATTTATACACATATTCATTAATATTTATTTTGAAAATTTCTTGACATTTAAGGATTTTTAGGTTATTATTTATTAATGTTGACCTGAATAATAAATTAGTAGGACCTAACTGCTTACCGCTTGTTATTTAACCTGACATTTCAACATTTGACAATAATAAGCATGACATTTTAACAATATTTTTCCATTTTAATAATTGATTAATTATATCTTTATTTTATAATTATCGAAACGTTTAATAATGACATTTCCACTAAACTCAATGTGTACATAAATTTCTTTTGAAACCATTAAGATCGTCGTTCTGTCTCCTTCTTAAAGTTGCTGTGCCCTAACTGGGTCCACATTGTATAACTGCCTAAATTGTAAGACCTAATGTGAATGCTAATGTGGTTATGCAATAAACGATTGAGTATTGAGCATTGAGCTAGTCAGGCAGACATAGAACGAGCCTTACCACCAAACTTAAATGGAACTAAATTAGTAACAATAAATTGGTGTACATCTTTTTAAATTTTGATTTCATATTCAATGAATTCCCATCCAACTGAAATAAAACAGGTTAATACCCAAAGCTTTTACTGAAACAAAAAGTTATAAAACCATATTTTATTTACGACCGTTTGATGGCCATAGTATAACAGAACTTACACAATTTACACCGAGTAAACTTTTATAGTTAACAATTCTGCCGAACTGCCCAAAAACAAATAGGTAATTCCCGAGTGTGTGTATGTTACAGACAAAATTCATAATAGGTCTAAACCACTTCTGTCTGCAAAAATCAGTCAAAGCAACAAATGTATATACATCCGACCGTACAAATTGACAATCTACTTATATTTACCTGACGAATACCCAGATTTCTTAAAAGTAGTACCTAAGGTAGGTGTGATCATTTTGTATGTACAAATCACATGTAAAATGTTACACTTTGAAATGGTTTAATAACGCATTTTTATGATTTTCAAGTTGTTGTTGTTGTTGTTTCAGCCAAATGACGTCCACTGCTGGACAAAGGCCTCCTCCAAGATTTTCAAGTAATTTTCATTAATCATAACACTTTGTATGAATATGACTGATTGGTAAAATTTTAAATTGGGCGAAACCACTTATTGACTAATTTTTTGCAATCAAAATTGATTTTGACTAACGCGCTTTTGACTGGAAAAATCAGTCAAAAGTGATATGACCAAGGGCATGAATGAGTTTTGACTGTAACATGTATACCTACTGTATAACTTGGCATCATAACCTCGTTACAAACAAGATTCCCGTGTCCTTCCCTAATGGTAATAGTAATGAATTAAGTGGAGGGTAAACAAGATTCAATTATCATGAGAGTTTAATCACTGATACCTGTTTTTGTTCGTGCTGGGGTGAGGCGAGTTCGTTACTTGTTAGTTTAGCAGTAAACTTATACCTAAACTAAACTACTTGTGTATAAAGTTAGAGTAGGCGCACACCGTTGATTTTTCGTCGGCCGATAGTTTAGTCGGGCAGTTGATCAGTATGGGCATGTATGGGAGTGAGCACACTACACCGATTCGATTTGGCCGATTCTTCATACAAATTAAAATCGGGCACAACTATCGGCCAACTAAAAATCAACGGTGTGCGCCTACTCTTACGATTCAAACCGATGATATAATTACAATAGAAAGATTGTATTATTATTTGTTTGTTAGCATTGAGTACTAAATTGTAACATTAGACTTTCACCTATAGAATCTATGATTTGAGTTTGAATTGAAAATACTTAAAAGAGAGTCACTCTTACCTACTCTCTGACCAATAATAAATACTATAATACCAATTAAAATGCATAAAATAATTTTATCCAAAAGGTCCTTTGTATCGAACAGTCAGTTCATTATTAGCATCAGTTTTTTATTTTATTTTTTAATCTTATCATATCACGAGAATATTCCCACCTCTCGTTCCCACCATTGCAACTCCTGTGTAGACAGGATCTAGAGCTTGGCCGCCAATAAAAACCCAACCAGTGAAGGTCAAGTTTGTCCCGGGGGAAAGTTAACTGTCATTGGACCCGAAACGAAATTAATCAGGAGTTCGAAGTTAAGATTCGACTTGCCTCGCTTAAAAGCACGGGATTTTTTCCTTGATTCGACAAAATCGGTGTAATATTTGCAGAATTAGATTTATGTTGTATTTAATTATGCTAATGTTCTTTGGAAGATTCGTGTCAAAATTACCACGTTCATGTTTCCAAAGATCACACTCCCACAAGATATGATGGGCAGACTGCTCATGACTGACTTCAACAGTGAAACACTCACAAAAAGGAAACGAAACTTGTTTGAATCTATCGTATCAATGAAAATATTATAGTCTTATATTGTTGCAATAGGAGCGCATTTGCAATGAAAAAGTATCGTCCATTGTATTGTCGACTGTACGTAAATAATACCAACGCTTTATCAGTTACAGAGTTCAAAGGCCGCCCACAATGTTATTCATCTCCAACAAAAATAAACATTCAGATATCATTAGGAGGGTAGGTGGCGCTCGCCTAACGTCAATATTGAGCTCCGTGTATTTTGTAAATAAATATAGTCTAAACGATTTTTCTAAGTGTATTTCGAGTTTATCTTGCATTTCTAACGGTGTACTCTAAGTGACATTGTTGGCAAGCTCCTAAGTGACTTCTTAGTGTAAAAAAGAGGAAACACAAATTAAGTGACTTTGACTTATCGTTAATCAGTGACCTTTGAACTCGTTTTTATTTACTGTTGTGATAATCACTATAAAATGTCTCCCAAAAATAAATTATGCGGTGGTTGTTTACAAAAAATAGAGGACAAACGCAGATGCTTGATGTGCATGGCGTGTAAGAAACATTACGACCTGGAGTGCGCCGGTGTCAGTGAACAGCGGTTCCACGGGACGCTTGTCGGCGAGCACAGGGACCGGTGGCGGTGCGTCGCCTGCGTCAGCGCGCAGCCTAAGCGCGACAATACGGACACGCCGGTCCGGGCCGCCGTCGACGGCGTCACGGTGAGGAGGGGCGCCAACACAGTGAGCCCCCTCAGCCTGGACGTGTCCATGCTGGAGCGGCCGCCACTGGATGACACCGCGCACAACTTAACCGTGGAGCTGCCGGACTTCCACGCGCTGGTCCTCGAGTTGAGGCAGTTCCGCGAGGAGGTGCGGGAGGAGATGAGGCAGCTCCGCGAGGAGGTGCGTGAGGAGCTGAGGGCTGTGTGCGCCCGGACCGATGCCGTGTGCGACGAGGTGCGGAAGCTGACGGGCCGGGTGACCCGCTGCGAGGACAGGGTCGGAGCCGTCGAGCAGCGCCTGCACGCCATCAACCTCGCCGTGCAGAGCGGCGCCACGGCCGGGACGGCGCGGATGGACGCGCTCGAGCAGCGGCTGGAGGCCGGGGCGGCGCCCGGGCCGGGGGCGAGCGCGCAGCTGGAGCGCACCGTGGCCGAGCTCAGGCTCGAGCTCAACGAGCGGGACCAGGAGGCCCTGCTCGCGGACCTGGAGATCGGCCACCTCCCGGAGGTGAAGGGGGAGAGCGTCGTGCACAGCGTCGCGGTGCTCGCCAGCCGGCTGGGCGTGGCGCTGGACGAGCGGGACGTGGTGTTCGCGGAGCGCGTGGGCGCGCCGCCGGCCGAGGCGGGCGGGCGCGCGCGGCGCGTGGTGGTGCGGCTGGCGCGGCGCCGCCTGCGCGACGAGCTGCTGCAGGCCGCGCGCGTGCGCCGCGGGGTGCCGGAGGGGAGCGGCCGGGTGTTCGTGAACGAGCGCCTGACGCGCCCCAACCGCCAGCTGTTCCACCGGGCGCGCGAGGAGTGCCGCGCCCGCCAGTGGAGGTACTGCTGGACGAGGCGGGGGCGTGTCTTCGTCCGCAGGAGCGACGGTGCGCAGGTCTTTCAGCTGCGAGAGCCCGACGACCTCATCAGAGTATTAGGCGCTCCGAGTGAATGACTCTTTTTGCACTGTAAATGTCAAAGTTCAGTGGTTATTGGCGTGTTTTTAGGTCATATAAATATTAATCATTTCATATATTCCTCCTTAGTTGGTATGCTCACCTGTATAATAATCGAACAAAGTAATTGTTTAAGTGAAACGCAGACAATCTATGTTTGGTCTCCTCACACTCATTTACTTACAGAACCTACATACATACAGAGTAATAAACATGGCATTATCTACAACATATTATCATACATTTTCCAGACTGAACTTAACTACACTAACTCTACTTATATTATAATACAATGGTATATTTTTAATCTATACATATTAAAGGCCTTGGGTTAAAAAATCTAACAGTAGGTCTATTCAATGCAGGTTCACTGAGCACAGGACACGAGGAGTTTATCATGGCTATGGAGGAACTTAACCCTGATGTAATGGCGATAAATGAGACGTGGCTCAGGACGGGGGAGGAGGATAGGGCACCCAAACTATCAGGTTACCGTCTAAGGCATACTCCGAGACCTACCCAAGTTAGAGGAGGGCGCGGTGGTGGGGTCGGTTTCTACATACGCAAGGGGCTAAACGTGAGGACCTGTCCACATCCTGCCACTTTTTCTACCGTTGAGCAAATGTGGGTCTCCTTGCGTCTAAATAATCAGAGAATTGCTGTTGGTACGGCTTACAGACCTCCATGGCAGGACGTGAGTGTGTTTTTGGATGCCATCGCTGAGACAATAGCCTCCTTCACCGGGTTTGATGGATTGGTCATTCTTGGGGACTTCAACATCAACCTGCTGGACGGGCATGGTGGCAAGTGTAGGGATCTCATAAATTGTATGCACAGCCTCAACCTGAAGCAACTGGTTTCCGAGCCAACACATTACACAGCACACAGCTCAACTCTTATTGATGTAATATTTACCGATATAAAGGCTCTTAGGGTTATTGTGAGACAATCACCTGATCTGGGAGGCCACGCCATGCTCACGGCGGAGCTCAGGGTCAGGAAGGAGACAGCGAAACCCCACTGGGTCACCTACAGGCCACTGAAGGGCATCATGCAGCATCTTTTTGACTCAGACCTTAGTAAAATAGACTGGTCGAACCTCAGAGGTGTTCGGGACATAGACGCTAGAGTTGAGGCATTTACGGGGTGTATTCGAGGGCTGATAGATCTGCACGCCCCGATAAAAACACGTAAATTCAAGCATCCCCCCCACCCTTGGATAACGGACACAATCAGAGAGATGATGCATGTCAGGGAGAATTACCATAGACAATTCAGGAAGAGAGCTACCGCTACTCTACGGGACAGTTATAGAGTGATGAAGAAACTAGTATCAGATGCTATAGAAAGAGAAAAAACTTGCTTTTTCAATAAACACATTAACAGTAACCTTAAAAATTCAAAACAGCTCTGGAAGAATTTAAAAAGCACAGTTCTACCGAACAAGAAAGATGCTTGTGAACTCCCTTTACTGTTTAATGACCCCAACTCCATCAACAATCATTTCCTCGATGTGCCTGGTGAGGACAGTGTGACAATCTCTCAACTAACTTACTATGAATTTCACAGATACAATAGTGTTACATCGTTCTCACTTCAGACTGTGAATTCAGATGTAGTTCTAAAAACCATCACAGCACTTAAATCGAACGCCCAGGGATGTGATGGTGTCACCCTGGACATGATACTGCTCACTCTTCCTTACTCGCTGGAGGCCATCACTGACATAGTAAACTGCTCTATACTTCAGGGCAGCTTCCCTGAGTGCTGGAAAATAGCAGTTGTGAAGCCTCTGCCAAAAACCAACCACCCAACAACAGTCAATGAGCTCAGGCCCATTAGCATTCTGCCATGCCTCTCTAAAATCTTGGAACGTATAGTATGTGACCAGCTGACCAAATACCTTGAGACAGAGGACATACTTCCACAACGTCAATCGGGATTCCGCAAGGGCTTCAGCACAGCAACCGCCCTTTCGGATGTTGTTGATCACCTTTTGGCTAGCCAAGACAGGGGAATGGTCTCCTTATTGATGCTGCTGGACTTCTCGCGCGCATTTGACTCCATAAACATTCCTCTACTGCTGTCAAAATTGAGTTTCTACGGTCTTGACAGAACTTCAGTGCAATGGTTTCACAGCTACCTGACGCAGAGACAGCAGTATGTGGAGCTAAAAAAAACAGACGGTACCGTATTTATATCACAACGCAAACCAGTCACCCGCGGAGTCCCCCAGGGATCCATCCTAGGCCCAATTCTATATATTTTATACAGCGCGGACATAATTAACCACATTACTGACTGCCACTACCACCTCTACGCTGACGACCTACAACTATACACATCGTTCCCACCATCAGACTTTGCTGCTGTCATATCCAAAGTCAATAATCAGCTGAGTAGAATCTCCATCTGGTGCACTTCCAACTGCCTCGTGCTTAATCCCAGAAAATCCAAATTCATGCTGACAGGCTCACCCAAAGGGTTGGAAAAACTCAAAGATATTCAACTCAACATTGCAATAAACGGAGAGCAAATGGAGCGGGTTTTGGAAGCACGTAATCTGGGTCTGATTGTTGACAGTAAACTTAGGTTTGAGAGTCACGTGCTCGAGTGTGCCAGAACTTGTTTTTACCGGCTGAAGCTTCTGTATAAGCTGAGACCATACATAACTGAAAGCCTTAGAACCTCTCTATGCGAGTCACTTATACTAAGCAAACTTAATTATTGTGATACAGTTTATGGCCCTTGCCTGTTGACTAGATCTGTTCGTCTCATTCAGAGAGTTCAAAATGCATGTGCGCGCTTTTGCTTCACGATACCTCCTAGAACACACGTTACCCCCTTTTTAAACTCAGCAAATTTGCTAAAGATGGCTGCTCGTCGGAGACTTCACCTGGCCACAATGATGTTTGGTATACTGTCCAATTTAAAGCCAAAGTATCTCCTTGACAAGTTGGAGTGGGCTCAGGTTCAGGGTAGATATCCCAGGAGGTTGTGCACTCACATCTTTGCCACGCCCAAGCACCGCACTGTTGCATTTCGGGGTTCCTTTCGTTTCGCGGCGTCCCGATGCTGGAACGACCTGCCCCCACCACTGCGCGCCCTAAAGACAAGGAATACCTTTAAGAACAATTTTAAAAAACACTTGACACAAGCACAACAGTTACAGCATAGTTAACTTACATTTAAGGCAAGCGCGACGCGAGAAGGGGCATAATGGGTTTGCTCCGGCACTGGTGGGCCGCAATGGGCCGAGATTAATGCATGTTCATGACTGTCACTTCACCACACACCAGTGGGTACGCCTTGATAATGGGTGCGCCCTGCAATTTTAAAATTTTGAAGTTTTAGTTTTAGCTCTCGACTTTTTTAAAAAACTAACGCATAGTAGCCATCTCACCGTCTTTTTTTGCGCATCACGCACGCAACATCGTCAAACGCTTCCTCACGAGGTCAATTTACACCGTCCAATTCCGACCAACAAACTGTGGAAGGTGGGAGGAAGGGACATCATTTCTTCTTTACGCCTTGGGCGGTGCTTTGTCTTGTCTTGCTGTGCACATTTTTGGTTTCACTCACATACTTTGTCCCTATTACAGTAGGTAATTCATCTTCCATAACCACAAACCACGTTTAATTACGTGTAATATTTGACGTGGTAGCTAGCACGCGGACAGGGATGAGGCACAGACAGAGCAGCAAAGAGTGCAGAGACACGCGACGCCTTTTTTTTTTTTTTTTTTTTATTTTATTTTTTTTTTTTTTTTATTTCTTTTTGCGCAGAGTTCCTCGCTCGGAGTCGCTCGTGTCGTCTGCCACAGATTATGTGTGGCGCGAGTGCGATGTTCGGCGATTCGCCCGAGTCGCACACCGAAGTGTGAGCGACGCACTCGATTGTGATCGTTACTTTAGTATTTATTATTACTTATTATAGTTCATTAACATTTTATTTATTTTATTTTATTCCCGTTTCGTTGACTTATTTATTTATTTATTAGTAAACACACAACACTCAACACGTCACCCACACTAACGCATTGATGGCACGTTCAGGAGCACACACACAACACACCTACACATTCTTCATTTATTAGTATTTTTCTTGATTTTGTCTTTAGCTTAGTGTCTGTAATGTTATTTTATTTTTATTTATTGTTTGTTTATATGTTAGCAGAGCGCCACGCGGGGCCTCGACTGTTGAGCATCCCCTATCCGCTCTTGAATCTATAAAAGTTTTAATAAAATAATTAGTTTATGTTTGGCGGACGCGGTTTGGGTCCCAACAGCCGAGGCCTAGGCAAGGGTACTCGCTGAAAATCAGCGTCGGGACATTTACTTATGTCCCGAGTATCGCTGAGCGGGCGCCTTTTTGGCTCG
This sequence comes from Ostrinia nubilalis, assembly GCF_963855985.1. Taxonomy (NCBI): domain Eukaryota; kingdom Metazoa; phylum Arthropoda; class Insecta; order Lepidoptera; family Crambidae; genus Ostrinia; species Ostrinia nubilalis. Next base: position 16,186,082 of record NC_087089.1, on the reverse strand, counting down.
GGATTTTTACTGATCTGGCTGGATTATTTTACTGTTTTTTATTTTTTATTTTTTTCTTCTTTGTGTACCTTTTTATACTAGTAATTGTCATTTTTTGTCCCGTGCCAAATAAAGATTTTTATTATATTATTATTATTATTATTATTATTTTGGGACCAAGAAAACTGTCTCGGCTGCGTATTTGCAAAGGCTTGTTTACCTTCCTGTCCGCTTGCCTCTGATACGACTGGCTATGTCAACTTAGTTACGAAATACGCGTTTTTCCGCATATACAATAGCAAAATAATGTCAATAAATATAAAGCTTATTTTGTAATTATTTTGTTGTCATATTCTTAGAGAAACAAGGTATTTATAAAATAATAAAGTAAAAAAGTATATTATTTATGAACTTACAATAATTTGACACTTGACAAAAATTTTTATCTAATGACTATAATTTGGAGTTAAGTATAGTGGTAAGAAAAAAATATTATTAGTTAAGAAGTTAAGCCGAAACTCTAAGATAAGCCACTGGATTCTTAACTATTTTTAACTTTTTTTTATATGCATAACAAGGCAGGTATTTGACCACAATCGCACCTGATGTTAAGTGGGATGCAGTCTAGGATGGACTGGATTCTTAGCTTTACTTTTACAATTTTAAAGACAAAATAAAATGTCTACTTAACTCTACAAGTCCATAAAAATTATTATTATACATAATAGTCAATCAGGTAACATAAACAGCAATAACGAAAACCAGTACGCTATCTGTTTTATAAAAATATGTATTTTTTTTATCTCAACAAATATAACATTATCAAAAAATTTACCTGATAAACGAGTCCATTTATTTACAAAACATAACATGCAATGAAGGCAAAGGAAAACCTCGACAACGATTGAATAAAAAAAAATTAAGTATCTGCCATTATTTTTCCCAAATTAATAATCAGGATACCTACCTAATTCAAAACAGGCATTATTACATCTAAATATAACTCTGACTGACATAGTGATCTATCAACGCACAGCCCAAACCACTGGACGGATCGGGATGAAATTTGGCATGCAGGTAGATGTAATGACGTAGGCATCCGCTAAGGATTTTACGAAACTCCACCCCTAAGGGAGTAAAACGCGATCCACGCGTACGAAGCGCGGGCGGCCGCTAGTCTAAAAATAAACACAACACGACTCTACCCATTATAGTGCCGTATTAGTACGCTTCTCGCCGTCGCACCAAACCCACGATGTTGTTGATATTATTGAGCATCTGTGTAATCTTAGTAGTGTGGTTGATATTTAGACAAAGTAACAAAGACTACTGGAAAAAACTAAATGTGGTACAAGTGAATGACTTATTTGTGAGTTTCTTGCGTGGTGATCGTTCAATTGCTGAAATCTACAAAGAAGTTTACGACAGCCATCAAAATGAACCGCACGTCGGCTCATTCATGATGACGAAGCCAACACTTATATTGCGGGATCTCCAAAACATACAAGCTGTTCTTAATACAGATTTCGAGAGCTTCTCTAGTAGAGGGATCAATTGCAATGACAATGATCTATTGGCAGATAACGTTGTGTTTATTTCCGACTATCAACGTTGGAAAACTATTCGACAGAAACTCACGCCCTTCTTCACCAGTTCTAAACTGAAAATTATGACGAATGTTATCAAAGAATGTGCTCGCGATTTCGTTGAAATGGTGAAAGAAAATAAAGAAATGAGAGAAAAACCATTTACTGCTTTATACACTTACACTACGGCTACTATTGGAGCCTCGGTTTGTGGCATCGACACACAAATGAAGAACACTATGCAGTCGCCTTTCCTTGAACTGAGTTGGAAATCTTTGGAACCCTCAACTATTACAGATATAAAATTTGCCATATCTACCTTATCTCCAACACTTTTCAAACTTCTAAAACTAAAAATTTTCGGAGATCATGAGGAATTCTTCATTGGAGTAATGAAAAAGATGTTAGCTGCACGCAGAAATGACCCACACAATATCAGTGATTTCATAGGATTGTGTGTAGAACTCCAAAAGGCTGGACCAATGAAGGACAAGTCGAATGACTACGAGCTGGAACCAACAGACGAGTTGTTGGCAGCCCAAGCATTTTTCTTCTTTTTAGCTGGCACGGATACTGGAGCTAACACAATGCATTTTACTCTTCTTGAACTGGCTAGTAATCCAGATGTTTTGCAAAGATTGCACAAAGAAATAGACCAAGTGTTTGAAGAAACAAACGGGGAAGTCACATACGATATGATTGATAAATTAGTTTATTTAGATATGGTGGTTAACGAAACTCTGAGGAAGTTTCCACCCTTAGGTGCTTTGCAAAGGGAATGCGTAAGAAATACGGTATTACCTGTTGGTAACTTGAAAGTTGAAAGGGGGGTTACAGTAGTTATACCAACTTATGCCATACACACGGATGAGAATTTCTTCCCGAATCCCGGAAAATTTGACCCAGAAAGATTTGCTCCGGAAAATGCTGCTTACTTCCCGAAATATGGTTATATGCCATTTGGAGAGGGGAGAAGAATCTGCTTAGGTAAGGCTTGAGTTCGTTATATTATTTTATTAACGTTGTTAATTTTGTACAGATAGAGTAATTCTAGGTTTGGTAATTTAGTTCAATAAATTAATATCCTTGGACATTTTACACTGCGACTTCAGTTGCCTGTTAATTTATAAGGAATTTTATTTCTTTCAGGTTCCAGATATGGACGTATTCAAGTTTTATCTGGCCTAGCGTATTTACTGCGTTCGTTTACTCTGAAACCTCAAAACTATACGCCTCGGTTCCAGAAGAGCAGCTTCAGCTTACGAGATACTAACGCAAAGTACGACTTGATTCTGAGAAAAAACATGTGAAGAAAGTGACAAATATAAGTAGTAGTAATAATAGCATTTGATACTAAGATTGGTGACTATTAAAAGACAAGGACAAAAAAGTGAATGAAAAAACTTATTTTGAAATAATTAATATATTTTTTAGTGTCGAAAATGTAGCCATGTTTGTTAAAATAAATCAGTACATTACCAAGTTGTATAATTCTGTTTCCATTCATTTATTTCCATTTAATTACAAGACAGCCCTTGCCATTTACCATAATTATTATTGTATTATTTTCTTTAATAAACAATTTGCAGACTGTTGCCCGTACACAGATTCCGGTCCCTAATTTTGAGTACATAATTGATAGCAATTTAAGTGTGAATGATTGTGCCAATGAATTTGACCTTGAATTACATTTAGACCGCATGTCCGATCAACAGTTTGCTAGGATAATAAGATTATTCTTATGTCACTTCGGTTATGTTCGACTCGTAACTATGAATACCTACTGGTTTTTATGAAAATAAGTATTTTGGGATACAAATAAACCTTAATATCTCGACTACTTGTTCTCGATTATTTGAAAAAAAAATTTGCTTCAAAAACTGTTCAATATCAACATTATTATTATCAGTAACCGAGTTCAAAGACACAATATTATTCATCGCCAACATAAATAAACATTCAGATATCATTATTTTGGGACCAAGAAAACTGTCTCGGCTGCGTATTTGCAAAGGCTTGTTTACCTTCCTGTCTGTTTGCCTCTGATACAACTGACTGTGTCAACTTAGTTACGAAATATGCGCTTTTCCGTATGTCTAAATATTATTACAGGTTCAAAGCCGACAGATAGTGAATTAATGTTAATGTTATGACGTGAATGTTAATGTAATACATGATGAATTATTTTCTGCAGTAGGTACAGCTATTAGTTCCTTTCCTAGAAACTTTCTTTGAACTTGGCTTAGCTGATTGCAGTTACAGTTGAATCAAAACATTTTGTTATCAGTTAAGAAATCAAGCAAAACTCGTGACAACATTGATAAACATAAGTAAATAAACGAAAACAACATCGTGTTGCACAATTTTAAAATAAGAAGCTAAATAATTACTTAGCTATACGTATAGCAGCCGAAATAAAAACTAAATAATAATTATTTAACTAAACAAGTTCATAAATAATGTTAGTCAATCAGGTAATACACTATTATTTTGTTTTTTTTTTTCATTCTAAGAAACTCGAAGTGCCTACACAAATTGATAAAACCTATCAGAAACAAATGGATCCAATTATATCAATATTTACAAAACTAAAATGCAAGTCACGTTAATTAGTTTATCTCGAACAGAGGACGATAACGATTCAAATCGTTTTACAAAAGTAAATAAGCATCTTCCATTGTTTTCCTTCAATATTAATAAGGATAATAAATTCAGAACATCTAAACAAACTATCAATAATGCATCTATAAATAAACACAGCATGAATCTACCAATTAGTACGCTTCTCGCCGTCGCCTTGACAGCACCTATCTCACAATGTGGATAATATTATTGAGCATCTGTGTGATCTTAGTAGTGTGGTTGATATTTACACAAAGTAACAAAGACTATTGGAAAAAACGAAATGTTGTACAAGTGAATGACTTACTAGTGAGTTTCTTTCGCGGTGACCGTTCAATTGCTGAAATCTACAAAGAAGTTTACGACAGCCATCCAAAAGAACTGTACGTCGGCTCAGTTATGATGACGAAACCAACACTGATATTGCGGGATCTGCAAAACATGCAAGCAGTTCTTCACACAGATTTCGAAAGCTTCTCCAGTCGCGGGATCGACTGCAATGAAAATGATCTATTGGCAGATAACGTCCTATTCATTTCTGACTATCAACGCTGGAAAACCATTCGACAGAAAATGACGCCGCTCTTCACCAGTTCTAAGCTAAAAAGTATGACGAATGTTATTAAAGAATGTGCTCGCGATTTCGTTGAAATGGTGAAACAAAATAAAGAAATGCGAGAAAAACCATTCACTGCTTTATATACTTACACTACGGCTACTGTTGGGGCCTCGGTTTGTGGCATCGATACACAAGTGAACAACAGTATGCAGTCGCCTTTCCTTGAAATGAGTTGGAAAGCTTTAGAACCCTCAACAATTACAGATATAAAATTTGCCATATCTACTTTTTCTCCAACTCTTTTCAAACTTCTAAAACTAAAGATATTCGGAGAACATGAGGAATTCTTCATTGGAGCAATGAAAAAGGTGCTAGCTGCGCGTAGAAATGACCCACACAATATCAATGATTTTATAGGATTGTGTATGGAAATCCAAAAAGCTGGACCAATGAAGGACAAGTCGAATGACTACGAGCTGGAACCAACAGACGAGTTGTTGGCAGCCCAAGCATTTTTCTTCTTTTTAGCTGGCACGGATACTGGAGCCAACACAATGCATTTTACTCTTCTTGAACTGGCTAGTAATCCAGATGTTTTGCAAAAATTGCACAAAGAAATAGACCAAGTGTTCGAAGAAACAAACGGGGAAGTCACATACGACGTGATTGATAAATTAGTTTATTTAGATATGGTGGTTAACGAAGCTATGAGGAAGTATCCACCCATAGGTGCTTTGCAAAGGGAATGCGTAAGAGACACGGTATTACCCGTTGGTAACTTGAAAGTTGAAAAGGGAGTTACAGTAGTTGTACCAGCTTATGCCATACACAGGGATGAGAATCTTTTCCCGAATCCTGAAAAATTTGACCCAGAAAGATTTGCTCCGGAAAATGCTACTTATCTCCCGAAATATGGGTATATGCCATTTGGGGAGGGGAGAAGAATCTGCTTAGGTAATCTTTAGTTTCTTTGTTTTATTTACGTTGTTAGCTTCGTACAGATAATGATCATGATGGTCTTCGTTCAAAAATTGGCAATTTACATGTCATCATTTATAAGTATTTTTGTTTCCCATTTCAGGTTCCAGATATGCAAGAATTCAAGTTTTATCTGGCCTAGCGTATTTACTGCGTTCGTTCACTCTGAAACCTCAAAACTATACGCCTCGTTTCGAGAAGAGCAACTTCAGTTTACGAGATACCAACTCTAAGTACGACTTAATTCTAAGGGAAAACATCTAAAGAAATTAATTATATGAGATGTAAAAGGAAACAATAGCATTTAATACCAAGACTGATGTATTTTCAAAGACATTGACAAATAAAAGTAAAAGGCGAATGAAAAAGACTCATTTTGAATTAATCACTTTTGTAATTTTGTCGAAGATTTATTAATTACGTTAAGATATATTTATCTCATATTAATCAACATGAAAAAATGTATTTACATTCTGCTTTATTTTCCTTAAACAATTTGTGAACTGAGCCTCTGCACAGATTCCGGTCTATCCTTATTACTACAAGTTGTGTTTACTAATTTTAGTATGATTGTACCAATGATTCTGACCTTGATGTATATTTGGACGTGTCGGAGTCACTTTGTTTGTTATGTAGTTAAGACATGTTCTTATGTATAGGTGTACCAGAATCTCATGGCAAACAAAAATATTGGAAAAGTGTGTTTTTCATATGGCATTTGTCTATGGCTTTATTGTCACCTGTCAAAGAAAATTATGAAACTGTCAGCTGCTGCAGAAATTTTGTAATCTCTTCTTGACTATTTGTTATTTTTGTAAAAAAATCGATAAAGCTCAAGCAAGTCTTAATGTTTTCAATGTGAATTGTAAAATAAGGTATAATTCAAAGTCAATCTTTGATTTTAAAGCACGTCGTCGAGTTGACAGTAAGTTGGACTGAAATGTTTTGATACATTTAGTTTATTACCCAACTGCGTCAGAAAGAGGGTTGTGTTTGTTTATATTCTTACTTAATAGCTGCTTTATCGGGATTTTCAGGTATATCTCACAAATTGGTGCAGAGGAATGGTTAACAAATATTCGCGCCATTTTGATCGGTGTAGTCACGACAGTCATTCGGAGTACAATCAGTAAATCACCTCCCTGGTCCAGTGCTGTTGACAGATCCATTTTTTTTAAATCTAGTAGTTTTTAATTGATTAGCTTTTCACTCAAGATTCTTTCTTAGTAAAATTTTATAACTTTTTTAAATAATCCCAGACCTGGCCATATAAAAAAGAACGGCACCGCCTATATGTTTGAGTTCCACGCGAAAATATGTAGGTAATTGAAATAATTATTTTTTTAGCTATTTCTTGATGAATTTCAAAAAAATCTTCACCGTCTTATAGTTTTGGTCTATATTTTAATCCCATTTAGAGAAATATAAACTTCTCCATTGAAATGCTGGAAGAGCAATTTATTTACAATACCGCTTTATCTTGATCATCTTGAAGAACAAGAAATGCAAGTGGAGTTCTTTAGAATCGTTTTCTAGTTCTGAATGAAGTGATAAGTTATAAGTATGATACATAATGAAAATAGTTACATAAAGTAATATACGATTTACTTACTTTTGAAGACATTTTCTTATGTTAAAAACCCTATGTATAACAACATTCTTCATACACATACCTAAAATGTTCGTACTTCATGTTCATTAATAAGTCAAGTAAAAAATTAAACAGTATCAAGATCGTTTAATCCAATTTCCCCAGTATTGCTCTCAACAAAGTTTATTTTCCCTATTTGCCATGAGATTCTGGTACACCTATAACTTCGGTTATGTTGTGTTACCCTATTTAACAAATTAATTATTTCTTATTTTAGTAACTTAATTTTAACCAGGTCTTTTTATTATAAATGATATTACCTAGAGAATCAATAAATGAAAATAATTAATGATTTGTTATTCTTTTACCCTATAGTACGTATATTTTGTGACTAGTGTGACACTTGAAAATATTCTGTCTCGTAAGGACAACATCCTCATAAAGTCAGGTTAATTTACAGGGTTCCAATTATTCTAAAGAGATCAACTCTATGATTGAACTACGGAGGTGTAGATTGCAATCCTTTGGTCCAAGCAGGATAACTATGTCTTTAATAAACTAATATTTTACTTTTTGTGTACAAATACTGTATTAGTTACTAAAATATTTAGTATGTTTTATGAACTTCAATAAAGCACTTACTACACTTGAATAAGATCCTTATAAAGTTTGAAGTGCTACTTACTTTAGGCCATCGTACAAGTAGGTAATTGATACGATAAGTAATTGAGACAATAATCAATTATGATAATTAAGTAAACAAGATAAGTTAAAACAAAAACATTTGACGTCATCAAGTACCTAAATTAATAGTGACAAGATTTTATGGCGCAACTTACCAAATTCTTTGTAGCGTTTAATAATAAGAAGCAAATGAGCTTGTAGGTAGGTACATTAGTTTTGTTGGGTTTATAACAAATATCTTGTGTCATTATTTCAAGGAAAGCGCAGTATAGGAGCTCCACAAGGTGGATCAACGACCTCATAAAGGGAGCAGAAAGGCGCTGAATGCAGGCCGCTACCAACCGGTCACTATGGAAATCATTGGAGGAAGTCTATGTTCAGCAGTGGACGTTCGAAAGCTGAAATGATGAGCGTCAAGTTGTCACACACTCGGCCTATTTTTTCCGATCTAGTTATGTGGACATCAATACAATGTTATCATCAGTGAAACGGACCTGACTATAAAGTTACCAGTAGTCTCCATGATCCGGTATTCTATAGAATGTCTTAACATTTAGGCATACTATGTTCAGCAGTGGACGTTCGAAAGCTGAAATGATGAGCGTCAAGTTGTCACACACTCGGCCTATTTTTTCCGATCTAGTTATGTGGACATCAATACAATGTTATCATCAGTGAAACGGACCTGATTATAAAGTTACCAGTAGTCTCCATGATCCGGTATTCTATAGAATGTCTTAACATTTAGGCGTACCTAGTAATATAATTTATTACATATTTTGTCCAGGCGTTCATTAAAAACCTGCATCTGACCCAAAAGGTCCCGGGTTCGACTCCCAGTGTGTGAAAACTTTTCTACTCTAGAAGGCGGTAGGGCTGGTTCAGAGTCCGCCTGGCTAGTTACCTACCACCATCTTGCCTAAATAACAACAATGTTATCAGCAATGTTAACCCATTAATAATAAATAATTAAATAATAATCCTATAATAAATAATTAAATAGCACACTTTAAATCTCAAAAGCCTCATGCCCGTTTTCACCATTAATCCCTAATTTTTAAGTGACCACTAAGAAAACAAAATTCCTGTTATGTATTAGCATAGGGGTCACATAAAAATTAGGGATTGATGGTGAAAACGGGGTTCAGACATTTAGAAAAAAGCACCTACCTCGGTCAATGATCTTTTCACTTCTATGCCGTTTTGTTCCAAAGAGACTGCAGATCCTTATTCTCGTAAAATACCTGTAACCAAAAAAAACACATTACCTGGCTGTCTTTCGCCAATTCTTCTATATTCTAAAAATGATTAGGTGTTTTATGTAATTACTGAATTATTTAATTTACCAGTAACACACATATACTAACAGAACGAAATATGCAAGTCATGGTGATTAATTTTCGTCGCATAAAACCAGAATCACGATGACGATACAAATTGTTAAACAAGCAATAACAAGGCAAGCTATTTTTGCTCTTATTTTTAATCATTTAGGAGATTTGTTATTATGCACCGATACTAAGAGTATTATTGATACTATAAATATTATCACTATTGACAGAACTAAGACTTTAACTTCAGTATACTTCACGCAGTCGTATAGATTTGTAGATAACAACAATGTGGATAATATTATTGAGCATCTGTGTCATCTTAGTGGTATGGTTACTATTTAGGAACAGTAACAAAGATTACTGAAAGAAACGAAATGTTGTACAGATAGACGACGTCCTAGTCAAATTTTTATTCGGAAAACGTTCGCTTGCTGAAATCTACAAAGAAGTTTACGACAACCATCCAAATGAACCATACGTCGGCACAGTTACGTTAACTAAACCAACACTTGTGATACGAGACATCCAAAATGTCCAAGAAGTACTAAATACAGAATTTAAAAGCTTCCACAGTCGCGGAAACGATTTAAACGACAATGATATATTGGGAGACAATAATCTACTTATTTCTGACTACCAGCGCTGGAAGACTATTCGACAGAAAATGACGCCTCTTCCTTCACCAGTTCCAAACTGAAGGGTATGATAAATAATACAGAAATGTGCTCGCGATTTCGTCGAGATGGTGAAGCAAAATAAAGAAATGAGAGATAAACCATTCAATGCTTTATACACTTACACTACGGCTTCTATTGGAGCGTTAGTTTGTGGTATCGACACAAGAGTTAAGAGCACAATGCAGTCGCCTCTTCTTAATATGAGTTGAAAATCTGGGGAACCCTCCTTTGATAATAATTTCAAATTCGCCATAGGTGTTCTGTCTCCCAAACTTTACAGAATTCTAAGACTTAAAATATTCGGAGAGCATGAAGAATTCTTTCTTGGCGTCATGAAAAAAGTGATGGCAGAGCGCAGAAAAAATCCACAACACATTGACAATGATTTTATGAGATTGACCTATGAGGGACAAGTCGAATGACTACCAGTTGGAACCGACAGACGAGTTGTTCGTAGCCCAAGCTTTTCTTCTTTGTAGCTGGCACGGACACTGGAGCAAACACAATGCATTTTACACTACTGGAACTGTCCAATAATCCGGATGTTTTACAAAGATTGCACAACGAAATAGACAGAATGTTTGAAGAAACAAAAGGACAAGTCACTTACGACGATATTGATAAATTAAATATGGTTGTTAACGAAGCTATGAGGAAGTCCACCCATAGGCTTATTCCAAAGAGAATGTATGAGAGATACGGTATTGCCTGTTGGTAATTTGAGGGTTGAAAAGGGAGTTACGGCAATCATTCTGACTTATGCCATACACAGAGATGAGAAGTTATTCCTGAATCGATAAATTTGATCCCGAGAGGTTTGCCCCGGAAAATGCTGCTAATTTCCCGCATTACGGATATTTGCCATTTGGGGAGGGAAGAAAAATATGCATGCATAGGTAAGCATACAACATAATAATATGTTTAATTTAAATGTCTGGGTGGTCTCAATGTTATTAATTTAAAATATTTATTTCATTACAAATTGAAAACGATCAAGTGCTCTTCATTCTTCTTTAGATTGTCAACTTCTTTATATAGACAGTTATTTTTAGGAGTTGTATTATTATAGACTATATCTTAGAAGACAATTGTTGACAATTATTGATTTATCCATTTCCATAGAAAATAACCATATTTTTATTTCACATTTCAGGTTTCGCACGCATTCAAGTTTTGTCTGGCCTAGCGTTCCGTTCTGCGTTCGTTCACTCTGAAGCCTCAAAACTATACGCCTCGGTTCGAGGAGAGCAACTTCAGCTTACGAGACCCTGACGTCAAATATGAGTTCATTTTAAGAGAAAACATCAATTGAATAACTTATATTTTCTTAGCAAAGCGACGGCACATCAGACTGTACAATTTTATTGTAAATAAAATGTAGAACTTAATACAACTACAAAAGATGCTTGATAATGTTAATTTGTGAAGAAATAAATAAAAATTAATCTAAAATTTAGTTTTTTATTTATGTTTTTTTTTTTAATCCGTAGAATCTAAGAACAAGCCATTAATCACAGACTTCCATTTTACCTGATTATGAATTCAAATTTAAGAATCTTCCGCCGCTAGAGAACATTTATATCAGTTAAAATATGTCAAAACTGGATACCTGGGTAAACCTTACATCGCGTGAAGGCAGTTCGGTTTGTTTTTATACTTTCTCGAAATAAATAAACTGTTTATAATATTGATCTGTACCTTAATCATTTATTTATGGCGCTCTTATCTTAATTGATACAACAGATTTAGATAAGTGCATGTATCTGTATAATCTTGCTATGAGATAAGATAAAAATTATAATGTATTTCTGATAACAGAAATATTTTGACGGCCACCTCGTGGTGGGCATTTTTAATACCTCCTAGTGAGTCATTCTTACTATAAATTTTTACAAGTTTTCTTTTACAATTTTAAAATTTTATAGGTATAATTTTACTAACTGAAAATAAATAAAATAATTTTATTATTTTTGGGACCTACGAGTAAGATGACACGGGCAAATTATGATACCTTTATTTCAAATTCATTGATAGTAGACTTATAAAAAGCTCTTTTACACTTTAATTAGTAGATTACACATAAATAACATTAATTTATTCCATGTACCTACTTCACAATTATTTAACAAATTATTAATTTATAATTAGGAATATTCTTAACAGAAAATCTGATTTAATCGTCTGATGAATTCGGTGTCTCAAAAGCATTAAATATGTTCTAAAGAATCAAAGGACAATGGGCAAAATGGTACCCGGCTCCAATAGATATGTGTCTAGTATCGTTTGAAAGGTTTTACCAAGATGAACAACTTTTACTATGACCACCAAGCTCAGATCTGGTTGTGTACGAAGATATATACTTTTTTGCAGAATGGTACCCGGCTCCAATAGTTATGTTTGTAGTGTCATTTGAAAGGTCTTACCAAGACGAACAACATTTACTATGGCCACCAGCCTCAGATCTGGTTGCGTTCGAAGATAAAGATACTTTTTGTGTAACCTAAGTATCATACAGTATGAAGGGGGACGCGCTCGGGGCAGGGCACCGACGAGATGGTCGGACGCGGTGAGGAAGACGGTGGGCGGGAGTTTGCATCGTGCGGCGTCCACACAGCTTATGAACACTATCTGTGGTCGCGATCCTCATCAGTGAGGGACCGAGGAAGAAGAAGAAGTATCATACGTGTCCATCGTATGGTACTTAGGTTATGCGAGGCAGGAAGGGTTTACTGCTCCAGCATCCTTCCTTAACTCTATAATTATTGATGGGGATAATTGTGAAATAAATATTTTTATTTTTAAGAAGTACAACCCCCTTATTAATAAAAAGTTACACCTAGGAAGAACCTTGGATTAAAATGACATTTCCATACCAAATGACAATTTAAGCCAGAGTTCAACTAGGGTGTAACTTTTATTAATAAAGGGGTTAAAGTTTTATTACTTCTTAATGGTTTTATTATGGGTTGCTAAAGCGAATAAACCTACAAGACCCAATAAGTCCACCCACAAGATGGACCGACGACCTCATAAAGGTAGCGGGAAGGCGCTGGATGCAGGCCGCCACCAACCGGCCATTGTGGAAATCATTGGGGGAGGCCTATGTTCAACTGGACGTCCTATGGCTAAAATGATCATGATGATGATGATGAAAGCGAATAAAGGGCTAATAGCTCGGGTAGTTCATCGTAGGTATAATCCTTTCCTTTTCAATGCTTCTTTTAGTTATATTAATTGATTGTAGTCATAATACATACTCGTATACATGGATGATTGTGTTATACTTTCATTATAATACTTAGTGGAATTACTGCTTTCAAAACGTGAATTAGAACTGGCCCCATAGCAGAAATTTTTCTACATCTAAAGGCCTTTTAAAATATATATTGGTTATGGCTATTGGAGCGGGTACCACTTTCCATACATTTGTGCCCATCATCCTTTAATTTAACTTTTATGAAGTTTATTAATTAACGGAATTATTCAGTCGGAAAATTTGATCTTTAAGAGCGAGTTTAATAAATTATTAATTATTATGTTTAGAGTTATTAGCTAAATGATTTCAAAATACAGTTTTGTATGTATGTAGGTAGGCATCGCATCCTAGGGCGGTTTCAATCAACCCAGCATGTCATAAGCGCATGTACTACGCGAGCTTTTATAAAACTTTATTACTGTTTTAATATCAGAATAACGAAAAACTTTCATTTAAAAGGATATAATAATTGATTACTAACTTCAACCAGGGGTACATTTTTTCAAAAGAAAGAGTTATTACCATTTACAATCAAATTACAAAATACAATTATAAAATAAATTTATTTAAAAACACAAACTGATAATAATTTTCAAGTACAAGTACAAGCACACAGTAGCAGTACACTATAACATAAAATAAATAAATGTGCAATTTATCCTGGAACATTTCCTTGGGAATTTAATTTGTTCGAATAGTACAAATAATAATGTAAACATTATGAAAACAAACATAGCTATGCGAAGCGCCATAGCAGTGTGTTTCGTTTGACATAATTTAAACGGTTTCAAAATTATGTAGAAACTTATTACAATTTTTGTTTTAGTTTAAAATAAGCGATCATTCTATAAAAAGAATTGTTAGTAATGTAGTTTTTCAAGTGAACATTGATTCTATTAAAATTTAAGCAAACAAATTGAACCAGAATCACTACCAAAAGATAGAGCTTAAAAGTTTACATAAGCTTCTAATTTGACTTCTTCGCAAAATGCGCACTTTATAATATTATACAAACAAATTCTTCAACCTTTATATTAGTAATCTTCAACTTATAAAGAAATGGTGCATTTTGCGAAGTGCTTATTTTACGAAGTGCTCATGTCGCGAAGTGCACATTCTCCGTCAAACCCTTATCTTCTTTGTGCGCTTCTTCTTTATTTTATTACTTCATCACATGACATTTTCTCTTAGCACCAGCTCGTACTTCGCTTCAGTGTCTCTTGTGCTGAAGGGGCTCTTCTCAAAACGCTTCGGTTCATATTTTTGAGGTTTCAGCGTAAATGAACGCAGCAAAAACGCTAGCCCTGTCACCACTTGAATGCGAGCGTACCTAGAACCTGTATAAAATAAACACCATGATAAATTAACTTTAGAAACGGTAAAATAAGTAAAAGAATCACAAATCTTATACGTACTTTTTCAATCATTAGAATTTGATTTAATTAATGAAATCCTTTGATATTTAATTTTAACACTGTGCCATCTCAAAATAAACAAAGCTTGTCTTGTGAGTACTATATGACAGATGATAATAGTTTTTAAATACTTTTTATTCACTCAGACAATCCAGATCCAATTTAAACTAACCATACGTTGTATGCTTACCTATGCATGTTCTTTTCCCCTCCCCAAATGGCATATAGCCAAACTTCGGGAAATTTGCAGCATTTTCCGGGGCAAATCTCTCTGGGTCAAACTTCTCAGGATTGGGGAACAATTTCTCATCCCTGTGTATAGCGAACACTGGTATAACCATCAAAACTCCCTTTTCTACTTTCAAGTTACCAACAGGTAGAACCGTATCTCTAGCACATTCCCTTTGGAAAGAACTAATCAATGGATACTTTCTCATCGCTTCATTAATGATCATATTTAAGTAAACTAATTTGTCCACAACTTCGTAAGTTATGCGCCCATTCGTTTCTTCGA
This sequence comes from Ostrinia nubilalis, assembly GCF_963855985.1. Taxonomy (NCBI): domain Eukaryota; kingdom Metazoa; phylum Arthropoda; class Insecta; order Lepidoptera; family Crambidae; genus Ostrinia; species Ostrinia nubilalis. The sequence continues at coordinate 16,170,887 of NC_087089.1, read as the reverse complement.
ACACTCTATCTATTTCTTCGTGTAATCTTTGCAAAACATCTGGATTGCTGGACAGTTCCAGTAGAGTAAAATGCATGGTGTTTGCTCCAGTGTCCGCGCCAGCCAAAAAGAAGAAAAATGCTTGGGCTGCCAACAACTCGTCTGTTGGTTCCAACTCGTAGTCATTCGACTTGTCCTTCATAGGTCCAGCTTTTTGGAGTTCGACACACAAGCCTATGAAATCATTAATTTGTTGTGGACTTTTTTTGCGCGCCGCTATAACCCTTTTCATGGCTCCAATAAAGAAATCTTCATGTTCACCAAATATTCTGAGTTCAAGAAGCTTGAATAGTTTTTTAGATAAAATAGCTGTGGCAAACTTTAGATTAGCCTTTACCGACGGTTCCACAGCTTTCCAACTCATTTGAAGAAAAGGCGTATCGATACCACAAACTGAAGCGCCAATAGAAGCTGTAGTGTAAGTGTATATAGCACTAAATGGCTTATCCCTCAATTCCTTATTTTGTTTTACCATTTCAGTGAAATCCCAAGCACATTTTTCAATTACACTTGTCATACTCTTCAGTTTAGAGCTAGTAAAAATGGGCGTCATTTTCTGTCGTATAGTTTTCCAGCGTTGGTAGTCAGAAATAAATAGAATATTGTCTCCCAAGAGATCATTGTCATTTAAATCACTTCCACGACTGTGAAAGTTTTCGAAGTCTGTAGTTAGGACTGCTTGAATGTTTTGAATGTTTCGCAAGACAAGTGCTGGCTTCATCATCAGAAAGGATCCGACGTGTAGTTCATTTGGATGATTGTCGTAAACCTCTTTGAATATTTCGCCAAAAGAACGGTCGCCAAACATGAATTTCAGATACAAATCGTTTAGCTGCACAACATTGCGTTTTTTCCAATAGTCTTTATTATGCTCTTTGAGAATGAACCACAATACTAGTCCGATACAAATGGTTGACAAAATTAACCACATTTTGAGATAGCTGCTATCAATTTCACCGCGGAAAGTACACTGACGGAAAGCACCATCAATGCTTTTATATGTAGTGTCAAATCGATGAGATACAGGAAAAATGATAATGGTAATTCTAGGATAAGAGACACTTGCTCGTTAAAAAGGCTTTCTTCCTGAGTTTTACCTGAATAACCACAAGGAAAATGGTCAATTTCGGAAAGTAAATTAATAGTTATCCCAAAAAATTACTTTGGAAGCATCACTTTCCTTTTTTTGTCAGCTTTTAAAAATTAAAGTAATGATGACTCAACATTTTTTACAGTTTTGTATGTACTCATCATGATTTTAGTTAACTAATGCATGAACTAGTCAGCATGATTTGTAAAAGTGAATATTCTATGTCTATATCTACCCTACAACGTTTTTTATGTGTAAATTATACTCGCACCTCGTCCTCGAGATAAGTATCCTGAAATTAATATATTATTATTCACAACATGTAGTAACGCATATTAGTTACCGATCTTGCACTATGGTTGAGAGATAATTTAAAAAAAAAAAGAACTAATTTTCCGCTATGGTCACCCCGGCCTCACCAGTCCGCCATCTTATATTGTCATTCGCATTTTAGTGCTTAACCGTTCTGCACTTTTTTCTTTACATTCAAAATTAAGCAGTTAAAATGCCGAAACGTAAGCGTGAAAAGGATTTTGACTACATCAGTGATCAAATCAAGAAGTTAAAAAAGAAATTAAAACGAGCACGGAAACAAAACACAATTTCTTCGGATAGTGATTCTGAATCTAAAAATAGCTATAACGGTACGTACCCACTGTTACCTTTTATTAAGTGTTAACAAATTATATGAAAAGCATCCGTTAATATTCACATTAGGTGCAATCGGGCTGATCTTTGGACTGTCCCACAGCACATAAAAATTGTTCAGTTACCCTCAATTAGAAATTGTACGGGTTTACTTGGTGATTTAAATTATTATACGACACAATGCATTCGAGCTGATCATCGGACTGTCTCAACGCATTTAATGGTCGTATCTACGCTAAAAATAACATTACATTAAAAATTGTAATTTTTACGAAAAAAGCAAAAAATGCAACTCGAACTGTACTGTGGTCTGTTTCACTGCATTTATGCTTAAATCTCTTTTACATAAGAATGTAACCGGACTGATCTTTGGACTGCTCCACTACATTCTGCAAATATTGTGTAAACAATATTCTAATAATTTTATTATGATAAAAATCAAGTTACATAATGGTTACAAATCAGAATGTAAATAATTACTAATCACAGGTATTGTTTACAATCATAAACCATTATTTTCAGATAATGGGCTAGCAGAAGAACCAATCATCGATCTCGAAAATAGTACTAACATTTCTCAATCCAACCAAAACTTGGCCGAAATCACGAACACAACCCCAGTTTTGCCCAATGCAGAAATAGAACCCGAAAGTGACCTAGTCAATCTAGAACATATCTCGAGCGAGACTGCCAATAAAGAATGTGAAAACACACAGTTGGACAAAGACATTTTAGAGGTCCTTGGAGACGACCCTTCCACTACTGTACAGTACGGAGAAGAAATCCATAAGGAACTCGCAACCCGGTTACAACATATTACAGCCTCTGGCTTAACCAAAGAAGCTAGAAAAGAATTGCAACAAAAATACCTGCTTCCGTCAAATGCAATTCTTTTAGGCGCTCCCGCATTGAATCCGGAGATTAAAGCAGCTTTGCCTGAAACGTTAGCCAATCGCGACAAAGCCATAGAATCTAAACAAAAACTCCTGGCATCGGCCATCTCCTGCGTAGCATCAGCTACTTCATATTTGCTGGAACCCCAAAATCAAAACAAGGAGTTATTGAAGAAACTTATGGACGCAAATAGACTTTTGTGCGACATACAGCATTCCGATTCAGTGACCAGGCGAATGTTTAGTACGTCAGTACTTAAAAAAGACGTCAAACCCCAAATAATGAACTCCAAAATTGACAAATTTCTATTTAGTGAAAATCTTGCTGATACACTAAAAACAGCTAAAGCTGTGTCTAAGTCCGGTGCTGAAATAAAATACACGAATACTAGAAAGGACGTCAAAAAACCCCAACCCTCAACATCCAAAGCCGGTACTTTAAACGTGAAAGCCCAGGTGGCTCAGCCTCAGAGACCACCTGCGACCACGAGGAAGACCCAACCACCTGTCTATCACCAGAATCGGCCCGCCGGATCATCCAAGACGTCATCGCAACGGCAGAAGACGACCAATTATCGACGTTAGAAGAGGTAAACTACGCGGGACGCTTATCTAAATATTACTCCCAATGGTTACGGATCACAGACAATCGCTGTCCTATCTTGGATCCAGGGCTACAAAATTGAGTTTAATAGTATTGTAAAACAATGTTCTATTCCGAAACCACCTGTACTCTCTCCTAAAGAGTTTACACAATTTGAGGGTGCTATATCAGAACTTTACAATATTGGAGCTATTTCTAAATGTAAACCTTGTCCCAACCAATTTATATCAAGTATTTTTCTAAGGCCAAAACCAAATGGTAAGATGCGGTTAATACTAAACCTAAAAAACTTAAATAAACACATTGACACTTATCATTTCAAGTTAGAAGACATACGTACAGTCCTAAAAATCATAGAAAAAGATTCGCTAATGGCTACTTTAGACTTAAAAGACGCGTACCTTTTATTAAAAATAGACGAAACTTCCCGAAAATATTTGAGATTTACATTTAATAATACCCTTTACGAATTCAACGCCTTACCATTTGGTCTTAACACGGCACCTTACATCTTTACCAAAGTGATGAAACCGGTAGTAAAATTGCTACGATCAGCAGGTTTTTTATCATCTATATATCTAGATGATTTATGTTTACTGTCCGACTCATATCACGGCTGCCTGAATAACGTAGAAACAACGCAAAAACTGCTCACTAGTCTCGGGTTCATAATAAATTTGAAAAAGATCGTTTTGACTCCCTCAACAACATGCAAATATTTGGGCTTTGTAATTGACACAAAGGAAATGAATATTCAACTACCTTCCAATAAACGAATTCGAATAGTCAATGAAACCAAAAAAGTTATAGAACTAAACCAATGCAAAATCAGATATTTCGCACAATTTGTTGGACTGTTAGTATCGGCCTGCCCTGCGATAGAATATGGCTGGCTCTACACAAAACAACTAGAACGTTGTAAATATTTGAATCTTCAAGGGCATGGTGATTACAACAAAACCATGATACTTCCGCCTTCCCTACATGAGGACTTGGAATGGTGGTTACAGGCTGTCCCTCATTCCGTAAAACGAATAAAAGACGACCACCATGAACTAGAGATCTTCTCTGACGCCTCAACAACGGGGTGGGGGGCTGCCTGCGGATCTGATACTGCCAGTGGTCCGTGGTCCAACAAAGAGCGCCAATATCACATTAACCAATTAGAACTTTTAGCCGCGTTTATAGCTCTTAAAATATTTGCTAAAAACTGCACCAATTGTCAAATACTAATGCGTCTAGACAATTCCACTGCGATTAGTTACATTAATCGCATGGGGGGCATACAATTCCCCCACTTAACGGCCATAACAAAATCTATATGGCAATGGTGTGAACAACGTAGTATTTTTGTAGTTGCTTCATACATAAAATCTAGTGACAATGACATCGCGGATGGGGAGTCACGACGAACTCACCCAGACATTGAGTGGGAATTAAAAAACTCTGCCTTTAAAGCTATTACAGACAAATTTGGTTTCCCTGAAATCGATTTATTTTCTAGTCGCATTAATAAAAAATGTGACGTTTATGTGTCATGGAAAAAGGATCCTGATGCACTCGCTATTGATGCGTTTACTATTAATTGGGCCAATTTTTTCTTCTATGCCTTTCCTCCGTTTTCAATTATATTGAAAACCCTCCGAAAAGTAATATCAGACCAAGCTAAAGGCATCGTGGTGGTACCAATGTGGCCTACACAAGCTTGGTACCCAATATTCACGAGTCTTTTGATATCTGACTTAATAATTTTTAAACCGAATGACAATGTGGTTATCTCCCATTCTAGCAAAGGCAAGATTCACTCCAACCTTACCCTGGCTGCCGGAATCTTGTGCGGACGGCGTTGCTGAGACGTAGTGTACCACCTTCATCTATAGATATCATGCTGGCGTCACTAAGCGAAAACTCCATCAAGCAGTACAACGTTTGTCTTAGAAGATGGCACGAATTTTGTGTTCACAATAACCGGAATATCTTTCAAGCTTCAATTCCAACAATCATCTATTTTTTTACCCAACTTTATCAGTCTGGCGTGCAATATGGCACATTAAATAGTTACAGAGGTGCTCTTTCTCTTATAGTAGGTTCACACATATCCACAGATGATAGAATCAAAAGGTTCTTTAAAGGGGTTTTTAGACTCAGACCCCCAGCCCCTAAATACAATGTCACGTGGGACACCTCTAAAGTGCTAGATGCTTTAAGTGAGTGGTACCCTAATGAAGCTCTCTCTCTGCAGAAACTCACCAAAAAATGCGTTACCTTACTGGCCATAACAACGGCGCATAGATCACAAACATTTCATAAAATAAACATAAGTAATATAGAATCTTCTACAGACCATATTAGCATTAAAATACCAGACTTAATTAAAACATCGAAGCCAGGTACCAATCAACCTATTCTTTGCATACCATTCTTCACTGAAAAACTCAGCATATGCCCAGCTACCACGCTACTGTGCTACATTAAAAAGACAGCTTCACTTCGCTAAACAGAAAACTTGTTAATAACTTTTAAAAAACCCTATAAAGCAGTCACTACTCAAACCATCAGTCGATGGATCAAGAACACTCTCAATGATTGTGGAATTGATATCTCCATATTCACGGCACACAGTACCCGGCACGCTGCCACTTCTAAAGCTTACCAAAAGGGTGTCAGTATAGATGTCATCCGAAAGACTGCGGGATGGAGTGGTACTTCCACTACATTCGGTAAATTCTATCAAAGAATAATAAGAAACGAGGATCAGACTCCTTTAGCCAGAGCTGTCCTTAATCAGGATTAAATAGAGGCGATGATTTTGATTTAACATAAGTTACAATGTACTGATTCTATTATCATACAAGCTAAACCTATTATTTACATATTTACATATCTGTAATGAGATTTTCTACTGATTATATAAAAATATAATTATGAGATAAGTCCATTCTTTGTTAATTTTGGTAAATAAAACAACAATATTGATTTAATCAATTAACTTTTATTTACAACGACTACTTTTTGTGATATTACCGAAACACAAATACTCTCAACCTCTACATGTTGTGAATAATAATATATTAATTTCAGGATACTTATCTCGAGGACGAGGTGCGAGTATAATTAATGATTAAACGAACTTACCAAGTGAAGTTCTATCATAATTATACGAAGCACCTCGTCCGAAGAGATAAGTATCCATCACCCTCCCGAAACCCGACCCAAAAATATGGGCTTCGGTAATATCACAACATCTCTAAACTAAATGACAATATAAGATGGCGGACTGGTGAGGCCGGGGTGACCATAGCGGAAAATTAGTTCTTTTTTTTTTTAAATTATCTCTCAACCATAGTGCAAGATCGGTAACTAATATGCGTTACTACATGTTGTGAATAATAATATATTAATTTCAGGATACTTATCTCTTCGGACGAGGTGCTTCGTATAATTATGATAGAACTTCACTTGGTAAGTTCGTTTAATCATTAATAAATAAGAATAAACAAAAACATTTTTTTTGTTTGACAATGCAAGACAATATTCACACCTAAGCATATTCAGTGAATTTACGAGTGAATGAACACAAAGTTAGTCAGTCTACAAAATGTGACTTCGAAAATCATTAAAAAATATCTTGGATGACGTAAACATTTCATAAATTAGTTCTTTTTTATGCAAAATGAGAGCAGTTGAAATATATTGTTGTTATTAGTTTGTATTATCATCATGATTTCATTTATTAATGTGTGCAGTAGTCAGCATGACATGTAAAAAATATTTTATCGTTGTGAGAGCATTTTCCTTTCGGTTATTTTCCATAATGAGCTGTATTACTGACGAACTAATAAATATGAAATATTGATAAGTCATACGTCGAATTACGTGGAAAAGTTTATTCATTATTTTTGTTTGATCAGAAAATTCTGGAAATAAGAAAGTCGGGATCACCTTCGATTGACGTAATAAATCACCTTATGATTTGTGTTTCCATCTAAAATGGAGACAAAATTATAAATGACTTTACCAATTAGGTACATTTAGTAAAATTTGAATTCGTATGACCCACAGGGGAATCAAACCTGGTATCTGGAATCGAGAGAATTTATCTTAAATCACTAAACTATGGACAAGATATCATTTCCTATAATTTACATTAGAAGGTAGCAGCTAACCAATCGATCAACATGGAAATCATTGGGGCGGCCTATGTTCAGTGGACGTCCTATGGCTGAAATGATGATGATAATGATAATGTAGACTCTTTGTCACCTCAAAAGTCACCGTATCATTCTTTAAATATCACACTAATTCCTCAAGACGCTACGCAGCTGTAAGATACTGGTATAAACGTTTTAGTTCAGGAAGTTCTTATAGCTACTGTACTCGTATAAAAGTCGAAAGCTTCGCCTGGCATATTATGGTGTAGCTTTACGGTTCTACCATGCAATGGTCTCTGTAAGTATTTACTTAGGCTGAGTTGCATCACCTAATTTTAACGGTAACTATAACGATAACCGGTGGTTTTTGTATGGAGTTTGACAGATTTTTGACGTTTGTTAAAGTAAGATCGTGAAATCCAGCCTAAAACTTTAAGGCTGAGTTGCACCACCTAACTTTGGCCGTAAATATAACGTTAACCGGTGTTCTTTGTATGGAGTTTCACAGATTTTTGACGTTTGTTAAAGTCAAAGTACAATGGTGTAACGCAGCCTAAGTTTTGTTCTGAAAATATGGCTCTTTCAAATAAGACGTTTTAAACCAGATATTAATCCATTTTCCGGGCCGCAGAAGGAAAATAAATTGTATGACCATCTGCGTTGGAATAAAAATGTCAATTACCAACAGTAAGGCTGAGTTGAGATGGTGCAACCCAACCTTAATGTTTGTTTACGTCTAGAAATTAGGTAAACATGTTTGCTAATATTTTACGATGTTCATCAAAGATTTTATATTAATAAATATCATTTCTATAAAATCACAAAAAGTTACTTTAAAACTTAGTATTAGTTCTTGCAACTCACAAAATCGAGTGAGCTTTACTTGTGTGTGTACGTTTTCACATAACGATAGTGTAATGTCTATCAAAACTTTGCCACCACACATGTAAAGCTCACTCGCCTTCATGAATTGCAACAACTATAACTATTAATAACAAAACTATTTACTAAGCGCCACCCTAATTCACTCCAATGAAATCTTTCGTCCACAAGAACTTTGCTTTGACCACAAACTTCGTAACTATGTGAAGTTTGACACTTCCATGGTCTACCCGACCAAAGTGTCCATCATTCTAACATCTGCCTGGGGCAATCGGGCGATAAGATAGTGATTTAACGTTAGCTCTTGAGTGCAGCCGAATGGTCGCCGTTAATTCCATTTGATCCTTTAAGTTTGATGTCTGAAACGTGTTTATATACAGCACTAAGTTTTGCCCGCGGCTTCGCGTGAAATTTGTTTTGTCACACAATTCTACAGCCGTTGTAATTAAATTTGGCTAATACGATAATTTTAAAAAATAACGAAATCTTCAAAACATAATAATAGTGTGAAACTTTTCTATGGACATTAGGCCCGTTTGATGCGTCTTAGGCTCATATACCTCCGGATGTCAGTGTGACGTGCTAATTTTGGGACATCTGTTGTTATTCTGTATAAACAATAATTAGGCTGGGTTGCACCATCTTACTTTAACTTTAACAAACGTGAGAAATTTGTCAAACTCCATACCAAAAGCACAGGTTATCGTTAAAGTTAGGGTAAGATGGGGCACAGTGTTACAAAAAAAATATACGGGACTATAATGACAAAAATATTGCTTCAATCAGTTAGTTTTTGGTATAAAAATGAACTTTAACAATCCCTCTTTAATTGAAATAGCTCAAACATTAACATTATTAGGAACTACTAAATTTAAATTGTACCTACTTTAAATAAATCAGTCGATTGTAACACTGAGCCCCGTATCTGGGGTAGTCTGTTACAGAGTTAAGGGGCGCAATGTTACAACAAAATAATAGGTTCGGTTCAAGTGGAAAATAGAGACTATTGTCAATTTTGCCATTTCGACGTAAGTAGCTAACGTCGTCGTCCTATCCTCATTGCAATATCGTATATTAAGTAATTTTCAAAAATAATGCTTTCAACCATCCAAATCGCTTCTGCCATATCTATTTCACTGTGAAGACCATAATCTGTCTTCCTCTTACGATTCCGCACCATTTTCTTTTAATACCTTGAAATGGTACAAAAACATTTTGTAATTGGGGCTGACTTTTACAGTGTCACACAGTGCCCCGTAACACAGTGCCCCAGAGAGGCAAACCAAATTGAAAAAATCAAATTAATATTTTAAGGTATGTTTACAACAAACAATTCAACGGTAATATGTAGCTAAATAAACATAAAAATAAAGAAAAATATCAACATTGACCTGAATACAACACGTCCGGCAAAAAATTAAAAACTTTGAAACGGTTTTTTCGACGTTTAATAACACGAAAACAATTTTTGTTTGTTAATTTTCAAGCGCGGTACAATCTGTGGCAGGAACAACGGTTCAAAGATGGCGGCTTATGAGCTTGACATACGTGAATACCAACATCATACAATTAATAGAAAGGGACGGAGAAATGTGCATTGTAACATTGTGCCCCGTGTAACATTGTGCCCCACCTTACCCTACACTCAAAGTTAAGTGGTGCAACTCAACAGTGTCTTATAATTGTAGTTGCATTTTTTTTTCAGTCCTTTTTGCCTCAAGAGTGGCAAATATCCATCCATAGTAGGAAGTAAGATATGACCAGTAAGGGCTATGTCAGGGTGATAGCATGAGTACTAATGAGTAGGATTGGATTCATTCATTCATTCGTTCGATTAAATTTCGCTACATGCAACGATGACGAAAATCCTTGATTGATAATATTATCTTTCAATAATTTTAGTTTAACGACTTTAAAAACTGATAATAGACCTTTACAAACTATCTTTTCCAAAAACGCCCCCAACAAATAGATAGTAAGTCCACATAATTTCTAGCGGGGAAGAATTTTGGGAACGTATTTTCTGCTAAAACTTTTGCTGAAACAACTAACTTGGCGACGGGCCAACTAAAACTTGTGTTAGATTTTTAGACTGTCGTAATCTACATCGGATTATGAACTTTATCATTTAAGCCCACAGTGAGGTCCCAAAGTGATAGTGACTTGCAAAGACGAAAGTTTTACTCGGAACTCGGTTATTGGAAGAAAACTAGCATTAAAAGGAAAGATGTCTTTGATGATGTTACTATAGTCGAGGGAATATTGCGTGCAGGTGCTAAGTTGTTCGTACCAGCCAAATAATGTTCACTGATGGACCAAGGCCTGCGTCGTTTCTGTCGAATGACGTCCAGCACTGGTCAAAGGCCTCCCCCAAGGATTTCCACAAAGACCGGTCCTGCGCCGCCCGCATCCAGGCACCTCCCGTGACCTTCACCAGATCGTCGGTCCACCTAGTGGGAGGCCTGCCCACACTAGGTCTTCCGGTTCAAAGGCCTTATTCAAGGATTTCCACAATGCCCGGTTTAGGTGCTTTATACTAGTTCGTTACATTTCGTGATGTTTCTTACCATTTGCATTCTATTCTCTACCTGAAACCTTTTGGATGGTTTACGTGGGGTCTTTATAATCAATATTTAGTAAATCCTACATAATTTTGAAATCGGACAACAAAACCCCTTTCATTAGTGACGTAGACGTAGGCGTGGGTCACTCGCCCACGACTTTGTAAACCATGCTAAGGGTCCCCCTTAGGGCTTGATTATAACTAAATAGTTAATAATAGTTCTTAAATGCAATTTGCCACAAATAGGTACGATTACGATACGTATGTTCAATACATAAAAAGGCTTCTCATTATTTTATGTAGAGGAAAACATAGTAACGAGTAATAATTTGCTACAAAAATCCGCATTCATAGATGATAGGTTTTATAATAAGTACCACAAGCGTCTTTAACCCGTCTGGTCAGTGTGTGGAGTGTAGGTCAAATCCTCCTTTTGCCCCTCAAATTGGAGAGGGTCGTGCACTTAGGCTGGTTTTAGTGTCACGCAGACCATCCGGTGCGGACCCATTCCGCACGGCCAATCTGTATGAACTTCTAGGGAGCGTTGTAGAGTAATGCGGTCCGGAGGAACCGCTCGCTCCCTAGCAGTTCATACAGATCGGCTGTGCGGAGCGATCCGCACTGACAGTCCGCGTGACACTAAAACCAGCCTTACAGTGGAGACTGAATGATCTGACGATGATGACCCAATTTACTGTTTTAGCTTAGAATCCAAATCATTCGTTTATTTTTTGTTTCAAAAGTTGCCTCTAGCGCAAGCTACACTATATCGCTTGACCAAATATCTGTGTACCCTCCTCACAGCCGACACATATTGCCCCAACACGTCCGGGAGGATTACTCAGCGAGCATTACAAGTCTGCTGTCAACATACTTATTCAACTTTTGTTGTTAGGTCTCGGTGGGGAAGGAGTTGCGTGTTATTGTTTTTGAGGCGCCAATAATGACCTACCTGATAAAGTTCCTAAAGGCTGATTAAAGAGACTGTTTAAAGTTCTAAGACGTAACGATTTTCCGTCCTAAAACCATGTTACTTTAGGAACACAGGCCTCCCCCAATGATTTCCATAATGACCTATGTTCAGCAGTGGACGTCCTGTGGCTGAAATGATGATGATGATGATCTGTTATATGCTACCTGATAAATCTTCGAGGCTGTTAAAAGTTCTAAAACGTAGTTATATTATCAGATCTAAAACCATGTACCTAACTTTAGTTAACTATGTAATGGTGGGCTCTATAAATTCATGATATAACTAAAATAACACTTTCGGTCAAAGACTGCAACTGCAATGTAAAACTCATAATAAAAGAATAGGATAAATATTTTAGGTATTGTGTGTCTTACTTAATGCTATTGTTTTTCATACTAGAGACGCGGTAGTTAGGTAATTGCTTAAAATAGTAATGCATAAACCCAGAAAATAATGGAAGTAATGACGTCATGCATGTACAGCAACCATGTGCATACGAGTAGAAGGCGACGATGCATCTGTCAATCATGCGTTTCCAGACTGTTGATAATCCAGAGATGTGACATGAGGTCATGCATTTGACAGTCGGTAAATTAGTAATCTGTCCCATGTCTAAATTTATCTATATCCACACCGATTTTTTGTCGGCCGATAGTTTATTTGGGCAGTTAATCAGTACGGGCATGTATGGAAGTGTGCACATTACACCGATTGATTCTTCATACAAATTAGAATCGAGCCCAACTATCGGCCGACTAAAAATCGGTGGTCTGCGCCTAGTTTAAACGTTCATAAGAAGCCAAGATGTCAATCTCAAAAATTTGGCACCTAGGTAAATTATTGTAGGTGGACCGACGACATCATAAAGGTAGAAGGGAAGCGCTGGACGCAGGCCGCTACCAATCGATCAACATGGAAAGCATTGGGGAAGGCCTATGTTCAGCAGTGGACGTCCTATGGCTGAAATGATAATGATGATGATCAGGTTATTATAATAATTAATGCTATTTGGGACCAAAATTTATAGTAATAATAATAATAGAGTTGAGAGCATATCAAGTTAAACTCTGTGTAAGTAGTTTAAAATTGTATGTAGTTGTAATACGGTTGGTTTTGCAATAAATATGTACTTTATTGTTCTATCTATTGACATTAATAACTCTAGAATGTTCACTAACAAGATAAAATTAACGATCGGTATAGTAAATTGTCGAATCAACGTGTTATCCTTGACTTTATTATCTGTACCAATAATGTAAACAGATAAAAATATCATAGGTTTGTTTGTATGGAGCTAATATGAAACCACCAATCAGGTTTTATTATTTCTTATGGTAGTACAAAGCTACGCTGTTGCCAAAAGTCACAAATATCAAGCCAATGGATATACTAAGTTGTCTAGGAATGCTACAATAGTAGTTTTATGACAAACAAAAACAAGCAACATTCTGGTACACACAAAGTAAAGTTATTTTGACCTCTTAGAAGCCGAACTCTACCATTAACGGTAGCTCACCCATCTAATAACCATAATTACAAAAATAAGTCTAGCTAGGATTAATTGCTTACAATGTGGTTAGAAAACAAACATCGTCGTTTCAGCCGAAAGACGTCCACTGCTGGACAAAGGCCTCCCCCAAGGATTTCCACAAAGACCGGTCCTACGCCGCTCGCATCCAGGCACCTCCCGCGACCTTCACCAGATCGTCAGTCCACCTAGTGGGTGGCCTGCCCACGCTACGTCTTCCGGCTCGTGATCGCCACTCAAGAGTTTCGTAAAATCCTTTCTTAGCGGATGCCTACGCAATAACATCTACCTGCATGCCAAATTTCAGCCCTATCCGTCCAGTAGTTTGGGCTGTGCGTTGATACATCACTATGTCAGTCAGTCCTTTGAGTTATATATATTTAGATTTTTATTACAAAAGTACACAGTATGAATAATCTTTTATAGCAAAAGTTTTGCCATTTAAACCAAGCAAAACTAGCCCAATCCACTTCAAAACACTTGACCTCCCACCGCAATGCCAAAAGCGTGCTATTCCTTGCTGAAACAATGCCTTAAGTGGCTATAGAATACTAAAAAACCTAGAACTACATTTAGTAATTACTATAACTTCGCCTGAACTTTTTGGCTAAGAACCAGGCAGACGCGGTCGCGCGGCAAACTTTGTCCGCGTAAAGGCAAACACCACCATACTTAGTTTCCTAACACTGGTTAGCTTTAACAGACTTTAAACATTAGTTGGTGGTTTTGGAACAAATAAAGAAATTGAAATAATTCCCATCCACCTATTGAGGTAGGCCTAGCTAGGTACTTTAGACGTTTGGTAATATTTCTTTAAAAATAAAGTCGAAATCAGCTCATCCAGCTATCATCGTGTTCTTGGAGAATGTTAATCATCATCATCATCATCATTTCAGCCACAGGACGTCCACTGCTGATCATAGGCCTCCCCCAATGATTTCCATATCGCCCGGTTGGTAGCGGCCTGCATCCAGCGCCTTCCTGCTACCTTTATGAGGTCGTCGGTTCACCTTGAGTAGTGAATATTAATTTGAATTTATATTTAATAGTGGCTGTCCATAATGTTGAAGTCAATATGTTGACTTCGGCTAGATTCACGCACAGCAGTGATCAAAAGTGATCTGGTGAAGGTCGCGGGAGGTGCCTGGATGCGAGCGGCGCAGGACCGGTCTTTGTGGAAATCCTTGGGGGAGGCCTTTGTCCAGCAGTGGACGTCTTTCGGCTAAAACGAACGAACGAAGTGATCAAACTTGTACGCATTTATATTAGCGTTACGTAATATCTGGTTAATCTAGATTGTGTAACTGGCCGTAAGTAGGAATCGCACTCCAAGGGGAAAATTTATGTCGCACTTAGACATCGAAGCAGAATGTCTTAATGCTGGATGTTTCGGAAGAATTACAGTAAGATTTTTCGGGAACCAAGGCTCTAGTTGTACTGGTCCTAATGCTGATTCAAAGTCAAAATTTCTTTATTTGTTTAGACTAATAAATAGTTCTTACAAATCGTCATTTTGCTCTTAAGGAGCCTCTACATGTCTCATAATCTTTTTACCCTACCAGCGCTTCGAGACCAACATTTGGCAAGTGCTGAGAAGAAGCGCCGCAACAAACTCAGTCACCACTGTCTGCCGGTTAATATAAATAAATAGAAATAGTAGTAGTAGGTACATTCGATTCAGGAGCAATTCACTGAATTTACCATGCATTCTTGTATGGTGTATCATAAGAATGGGTATACAAGATTGCGTGGTATATTAAACAAGGTAGTGATGTGCTAATATCTAGACTTACATATTAAGGTACTAGTAGAAATGACTCGCATACATAAATTTGAATAACTTGGATTGACCAGTCCTCGAAAGCAGCGCCTGTTCACAGACATGACGAGTGAACCAGCCATCGTAAATAAATCATAAATAACGAGACACTCACTTATTACCTACTGTTGATGACGAGGCATGAAGAAGCAATGGGTGAACGAAATCTATACTGATATTATAAATGCGAAAGTAACTCTGTCTGTCTGTCTGTCTTGCTGTCACGCCTAAGCCACTGAACCGATTTTGATGAAATTTGGCATAGAGATAGTTTGAGTCCCGGGAAAGGACATAGGATAGTTTTTATCCCGGTTTTTGAAACAGGGACGCCGCGATAAAGTTTTTCTGTGACAGACAAAATTCCACGCGGGCGAAGCCGCGGGCGGAAAGCCTGGTATTCAAATATTAGAGTTATTTGAACATTAAAATTTTTTTTTTTTATTTAATTCTCTTTATTAAGTTTATAATAGATACGGTATCATCATCAGAGCATGCTTTGTCTAATTACAACATCTTACTTATATTGCTGAAATTGAAAAAAAGCTTGCGTCTTATTTGCTTGAACAAGATTTCAATGTAGGTAGGTATACTGATCAAAATTGCTTAGTTATTATTAGTAAAAAATACAACTAGTCCCAATAAAAAAATCCAAACCATGATCTGATTCGGCAATAAGGTGCCAAAGTTCTGTTCCACTAAGGACAAAGGTCCGCATAATCCGTGCGCCGCAATAAACCTGGAGCTGTCACAAAAAAGCAATTTGGTTTGCTCAAGCGTCCGTACAAAGCTTTTCTTTGATGTTGTCACAGATGTTTGCACGTATCCACAATATGAAGAACTAAAGAATTACTTTACGAAATAAATAAACAAATGCTAATATGAAGAACAAAAAAACAACTTTATAAAATAAACTTGCTGTTTCCACGTACGCGTGAAATTAGTTTGAATTACATTTCACGTTTTTGCAACATTTTCTTTACTGCTTCGCCCCTATTGGCTGTAGGGTGATGTTATAAGATAGCCTAAAGCTTTCCTCGCTTATCAAACACAAAAATATTTTTTCAAATTGGACTAGTAGTTCCTGAGATTAGCGCGTTTGATCAACGTTTGCTCACGCGTCCGCACCAAGCTTTCTTTTGATGTTGTCACAGAATGTTTGGGTGCTCACGAAATTGTATGAAGATTGTCCGAGTAGAGAGCGCTCTAAAATAAATGAACAACAAAGGGCATTTCAAAGTAAATCTTGTAGAGTTATTTATAGGATCAAAATCCAAGTTTTGTTACAAAAAGTTGGCAAAATGTCTTTGTTACAATTGGAATAAGGTTGTGTTGACGACATTTTAATCATTTTGGGTGTCACGAACTATTTGACGCTGACTGTACCTACAATTGTTGACAGACAACGAATATGCTTACTTATTCATAGGTATACTAACTCATGTACTTTTGTTCCAAAATACGTTCATATTTTACATGTATCGCACTTAGGTATATCAATTCAAATAGTGGTCATTCACACAAATATTTGTATTACACTGAGGTCAAACCCGTGACCTCTACGCCAGAGGTCAACAGTCTGGTACGGCCGTCATTAATTCCATTTACCGAACAAATTTAAAAAGAGATAACTAGAAATCATGTAGTAGACTTAGGAGCCAGTTAGAACCAGATTTCAGTATAATGTCACTAAGATAACCTTAATAGTGCTATTTTTGCAGATATCCTATGAATTATTACTTGACTAATATCTGCACGCGGCTATACTCGTGCTTAGTGGTCTTCAGCGTAAAGGCCACATCCTATTCCTTTCTGAAAATACAACAAACAGACAGATATAGCTTTTATAATATTAGTTATAGATGATAAATTAGCTTTCCGCTTGGTCGACTTTCGGGCTTTATTGCTGATATTAGTTTTACTCCGAATTTTCTCTACCTAAATCGGAAACCTATAAATCCTAACAAGGAAAAGTCTTGAAATACAGGGTGAAATCGAAATTATTGGCATCCTTTTAAAATAAGACTCATGATAGAGTAAATTCCCGAAATATGAGACAGCAACAGTTTTTCCAATAAGTTGCTTTTTGTCTTTATTTTTACTATTTATTTGTATGTATAAAAGTGCTCTTATAAAGAGTTTAAAATGCAATTGTACTAAACACCACGTCAGAATAAGTAATGTATAATTTTTGTTGCAAAATAACACCTATTGCATCGAGATAAGAAACCGCTGTATTTATCCCCTCCCTTATCTGCTATCGTCTGTTCTTCTTCTTCGTCGCTACACTCTTGCCAGAGTGGTCGTGGTCGTCACACCAGGTCCGGTAGCAAGTCTCACAATCCGTCGCCATTCCTTCCGCACTGCAGCCTTTCTTGTGCACTCGTGGAGTGGACCATTGAGTGCGGTTTTGATCTGGTCAGTCCAGCGCATGGGCGACCTACCGCGCGCTCTTGTGCCCTCAACCTTCCCCTGCACAATCGTCTGTACAAAGTTTTAATTATTGGCATAAGAGCCTTATTTTAAAAGAATGATTTAAATTTCACCCTGTATTCTTTCCCGGGCCTATCTGGAGGCTGCTAAATGACTTACACCACTTCTGAACAACAAGCGATTCTGATGCAAATTATCAGGCGGTCTACAGGTTGTGAAAATGGCGTGAACTGTTCAAGAAATCTTGTTCTTGGGGCTTTGAGTTCAGTGAACAGTGAGAGATAAGTTTCCCCCTGTTTTTGTGATGTATTTGTATAAACGATAAAATAAAGTATGGGGAGAATCAAAAAAATCAAAATCAAAATCAAAAATATTTATTCAGTTTAGACCACAAGTGGCACTTATGAACGTCAATAGAAAATAATAAAAAAAGAAAAAGGTAGCCCTTATGGGGCACTTTACATGTCTCCTTATCTTTTGGGCCCTACCAGCGCTTCGAGACAAACATATGGCAAGTGCTGAGAAGAAACGCCGGAACAAACTCAGTCACCACTTATTGCCAGGAATTATCTAACGGTAAGAATAGTCAAATTTAAGTACATCAAATATGTGCAGACTGAACTGACCACGCATCCTTGTCATCAATATAGTCTCGAACCTTGTAGTACCCTTTGGACATAAGGGTATTTTTTATATGTATCTTAAATTTGTTTATTGGCAATTCGACAAGGTTGTGTGGTATTTTGTTAAATATGGTAATACATTTCCCCAAGAATGAATTACCTATCTTATGCAACCTAAATGATGGAACAGCAAGTTTATTCTTATGTCTCGTGTTAAATGAGTGGACGTCACTTTTCTTAGTAAATAAATGTATATGTTTACGGACATACATAATGTTATCAAATATGTATTGCGAAGCCACAGTCAATATATTGATTTCTTTAAAAACTTCTCTAAGCGAGTCACGTGGTTTAAGACCGTATATTGCCCGAACAGCTCTTTTCTGTAAAATGAAAATTGATTCTATGTCTGCTGCTGAGCCCCACAGTAAAATACCATAAGACATAATACTATGAAAATAACTAAAATATACAAGCCTTGCTGTTTCAACATCAGTCAAGTTTCTGATCTTTCTCACCGCAAAGGCAGCTGAACTAAGTCTTCCCGCCAAGGCAGCAATATGGGGGCCCCATTGTAATTTATAGTCTAGGGTAATACCTAGAAAGACAGTAGAGTTTATCAGTTCAATGCGTTCATTATTTACTGTAATATTAGTATTAACTTGTTTGACATTAGGCATAGTGAGAGACAAAAGGACGGGTAAAAATCAAGTTAGTTACTAGATTTTTCTTATGGCATTTAATTATAACCAATATGCTTACCTTATGTATGTAAGTAATACTTCACTACATAGTATAAAACAAAAGTCGCTTTCCTGTCTGTCTGTGTATGCTTAAACCTTTAAAACTACGCAACAGATTTTGATGCGGTTTTTTAGTAGATAGAGTGATTCAAGAGGAAGGTTTTTTAAGTATACGTAGCACCCGTACGAAGTCGGGGTGGGTCGCTAGTAGCAAAATAAGATAAAATCACATAAATACCCCAACTCGTCCCAATTATGCAGTACATCCATCGTCTTGCACAACGAAAATCCCGAAAAAGGCCTTAATCAAAATCAACTGAATGATAGAGGATAACAAGGAAAACCCTAATTAAACAAAAGGTCACTGATTAGTCTGTTTCTTTCGGAACACCCGCTGGACGTGGCCAGAATTCGCTCCGATAAAAAACGGCATAAATTTACTTGCGCCCTTTTCGAACTGAATACATTACGGCGAAGATTGTCTTTTAAACTTTTTTGTTCTTTTTAACTGATACTGAAATTTTCAAAGATGCTCGGATTAAGAGGGAATTTATAAACTGATCTTGTTAGTGAGCGTTTGAAAGGAAAATGCTGGTGTATTTGTAATACTTGGGAAGTGATGTAGAAGTTTGAAAATTTTCTTTATTGAAAATTCCTTGTTAACATCACTGCCTCAAGCGGGCTTTGAACCTACGATCTTGTCAGCAGACGACTGTTCTGACTAGTGAGCTACGGAAACATAGGCACTCAGGTAAATCGGTTGAAATTTCCAAGTGAATTTTACACTGTCAGCCAACTTTGCTAAGTTGTCATCAAAGGCATAACTTGTTTTTCTTCTTTTAAAGTTTGTTCTGCACCTTGCTCTCTAGAAGTGATGAAGTGAAATATGACACCTATTACGTGATTTTGACGTTGATTGAACTCAATTAATGGCCAAACTGTAGATCTTGGCTATCCAGGAGTTTCAGTGGTGAGAAAGAGTGTTAGAACTAGTGCTATTATATCTACACTAGCTCTCGACCCACGGCTTCGCCCGCGTTAAATGTTTTCTGTTAAAAACCGGGATAAAAACCATCACTATACCTTTTATCAAAATCGGTTCAGTGGTTTAGGCGTGAAAGCGACACATACAGACAGAGTTGCTTTCGAATTTATAATATTAGTAGGGATAGTAGGGACTAAGGAAGTAGGGATAGGTAAATAAAGCTTACCTACAACTCAAGAGTTTAAATAAATACTCCCTCTGCATGGGGAAAAAACATTTAACTAGCCGCCTAACTATAACGGCGCCCCACATATGACATAAAACGGGAAGTTACTTGAATTAGAGAGCACACTAATTAGAATTTATTATATCTATGTATTTACAGTTCATTTAACTTAGGTAAGGTTGGTTACACACGCACGACTTATGTCCGTATTCACAAACGATGCTTGCTTCACTTATGAAGCAGCAAATCGAACGCACAACGTTGAATAGAGCTCTGTGATTGATTAGTGTGTCACCCTGTGCGTCCACGCGGACTGTGAGACCTCATGGTAATATTTGTGAATACGGGCGTTATTATGCAATATTAGGTACATTTACCTACTTGAATAAGAAAAAGCATTGTGGGATATTGTTGAGGAAGGTGTTCGTTAATATACTTTCAGGAAAGGTTGTTACTAAATAATAAATTATCGAATTTTATTAGCTCTCGCAATCGGATTCTTTCTTTTTCGTGTAAAATGTCAGTTTCTTACAAATAGTGAATGAGCAGGATATCACTAAATATCCAAATATCTTTCCAGATGTCATCACATTACATAACTGCCAAGTTTACCTTCATAGCTACGGACTTCAACAAAAATATGTCACACACATGACAACCATTGGAGAAATAACAGTTTCTAAAACCCTAAGTAATTGCCATCAAAAAAAGAAGAAAAGGTCTAAGTTTTTTACGTAGTAAGTACCACCACCATTTTTGTATAGTCCGACGAGTATTTGACTCTAACAAATCGTACGACAAAGTCGTAACTGTGTGATCGTCCTTGCCCACCGCCCATACGTTCGTTAGCCGGGAACATAACACCCCAGGCGACCATTTATCCACCTAACCTAATTACATCAGAAACGAGATCTATTTATTTTGTACTACCAGCGCCCCCATGCGGCGTTCCCGAAAAACGCGACTCTTTGCGCAACGCAGATTTTATTCCAACTATTCGTGCCACTATTTACATGTGACCCACATGTTTTAAATAAACATTTTGTTTTCGAGTTTAGGGATTTAACTGTGTGGGTAGGTATAGAGCATATACTATATACAGTAGAATCCCGATTATCCGGATCAATTAAAACCAGGGGTGTTCCGGATAATCGAAAATCCGGATAATCGATTTCAAAGTAAAATCAAACAATAATTAACTTCTTACAATAGAAAGGGTTTTCAATACATCATTTTAGAGTCTAAAAATCTAAATTTTAGACCATTGGTCATCCATTTCTTTTAACAATGAACTAAGAAGACGTCCGTACCATGTTACGGTGGCGGCGCCTTCGGTTTGACCCTGAATCGGTAATTAGAAACCGTGAAGAATGAGTCCGGATAATCGGATATCCGGATAATCGAGATTCTACTGTAATTGAATTTGAAACAGCGTCCATTTCTTCTTATAAAGTTTTATAACGTGATTTCAGAGCAATATAAAAGGTCGAATCGAATATAGCAAATTGTAAGTTAAATTAATACGATAACCGCTTTCACGTATTTTTGTTAATTAAAGAGATCAAGGTTTTATTTGCAAATACCTACTGAGCTAATTAAATCAGCGTTAAAAAAATAATTCTAAAACTTTTAGCTTTTAAGTAAATGCTTAAAATGATATTTACATTCAAAATCTAATAAACAATAGGCTAGTTTCCAAAAAAAATTTTTAGTCCGTCAATTTTGATATAAAAAATAGGACACGTATATTTTGAATTGTCAATCAAACGAATAATTACAAAGTTAAAGTGCGTTGAAGTTCCGCGCGACGTCACAAAGTGCTGCAGTTTTACGCACTCATTGACGTCACGGGCCTTTACTTTAGAACTTTGGCACGCTTTATCTCTTTACATTTTCATTAGTTTTAAAAAGTGAAAAATACGTGTCGTGTAGTTTTTGATAAGCTAACTGACGCACTAATTAAAACTCTTGCTTTTACCCAGGAAATATCCCTATTGGCCTAACATTCATACAACACTGGTTTCATTTGTAAAAAAATAAAATCTCGTTGCCCCAAAAAGACAAAAAGACGACCAATTCGCAGTCTTATTAAAGATACTCCCTTGAGTCAACAGACCTATTTTCACTAAAACTTTTTGTAGGCTGAAAAAGCTTTCGCCTTCGTCGTAATTTCCATTTGCCACTAAAATGGAAGTTGGAACAATACTGATGCTAATTTCAGCGAGATATAAAGCTTATCCTCCAGTTATACCGGAAGAATACAGTTAATAATAAAACTACCACCTTAAAATAAGTACCTAAAGTACGGCCAACGAGAAGCGATACCAAATGTAAACAAACCCAATGTCATGGGTGAACCCGTCTGACTTATATCGTATTGACCTTTTGTATCGCTGCTAGTTGGCCGTACTTTGGTTTGCATTTATTATTTTGTAAATTGTAATTCCTGTAATAAATAAAAGACTGACAAATCTAACAGAGTTTCTCCCTCCACTTCTTCTCAACGCCAGCCGATAATGTTAAGTTTTTCAGGGATAAGATAAGTATAACAAATATTTACCACGAGAAGTGTAGAAGCACGACCGGCACTCTCTAATTTACCAGCAAATGGAGGATTTTGCTTACACTCCCCACGCTGGCCAGACGGGTTGGGAATTACCTTTTAACTTAGTAATAGTGCAATATCACGATTCTTTTGCAGAAGTAATAAATTAATAATAAACAAATAATAATCTAAAAATGTAGTCGCTTTCTTTTACTGCTTTGGGTGCACTACATACCTAAACCCAATAGTCAGTCGGCTAATAGTTTTCATAGAGCGAGTTAGTAAACTCATCGCGTTTTCTACACATATCATTTTGAAGAATCAAACGAAGTATTTAGCATTTAATCAGATAAAAACTATTTTGGCTTAATGTAAGGGAGTAAAAAGAAAAAAGACACGTGGGTTTTTCCAGGTTTGTTGTGTTTACCGAACCAGAAAGCTGACTCTACATTTTATACTTATAAAAGTTTTACAAATGTTACCTGGTTACCACATGAAATACATAAAAAAACTATGTAATAATGTACGTAAGTACATTCATTATTAATACTTGCTTTATGATAACTCAAAGTTGTGAATCTGATTACAATTCTTCCCAAATAATGTGACAACAGCCAACGAAGAAATACGTAATTTTTTAACCATTGGAACACGGTAGTGTTTCACTTTTCCCTGACTTGTAAACGTGTATCAATGTCAACTTTATCAAAATAAAGTTAGACAGGGGTGGGCAACTCCCATCCACAGTTTATGTTTTAATTAATTTCTGCAACTTCTGTTTTGCCAACTTTAACAGCTCGTTGCGGTGTGGGTTGTTATTTTTGTCGTTTGAAGTGCTAAAATTCAGGTAATTTCAACATTATTAATTGTTTGTGTTGACGACTGGAATTAGAACGTTTTGAGTGGGTGAACCATAATAATAATTGTGGTATAATTATTGCGGAACTGAAATTTTGTTGCTGTTTTCATTGCGAAATATAATTCTGCTATTAAAATTACTACGAGAACCTATTCAGTGGGCTGTGTGAGTTTACATCAAACGTTTTCACTAGTAGCCCGTTAGAAAAATGTATCAAAATTTTAGTTTTTGAACGTTTCCCCTAGGGGCGCTGTACAATGACATTAAATTTATGACGGATTGTACAACGCTCCTAGCGGAAATGCATTAAAAAATAATAATAATATTGAGCGCGTTTGATGTAAACTCACACTAGGCCCTCTGTAGGCAGTATTACCCATCGGTTCAGCCATTTTTGTACAATTTTTAATTACTTTTATCTCTAAAGTTTATTCTATTAAGAATGTAATTAATTCATGTCAGGATCAGCTTCATCTTAAGTGTAAAGTTCAGTAAAGTTTTAGTTTTAATTTCAGCTCAAAATCCAATGTCACATTAATTAAATAAGTTTGTTTTTATAAGTAATACAAGAGCATAAATACGCATATTTTCAAAACTAACGTATTCACAAACGATACTTGCTTAAATGAAGCAGCAAATCGAACGCACAGCCTTGAATAGAGCTCTGTCATAAGTTCCTGTGTCACGCTGTGCGTCCACGGCGACCTCAGAGTTATGTTTGTGAATACGGGCGTAAATGCATTAACATAAGTATAAAAGTTCAAAAGTGATTAGAAACGTTTCGGAGTTGATGGTAAAAATTTAAAATCTCCTTAACGAAAGATCATAACGTCGCGTCCCAAAGGATTTCAAGCGATTAAAAATTCAAGCGCAAATGATCAACCGCGACTCTGGAACACTCCACTTAGAATATTAACCAGCTTTGCCCGTGGCTTCGTGTGCACTCTAGAAATTATTCTTAGAGAAGGCACTAAAAGTAAAAGCTTTATTAGTTGTAATAAAACCCACCAAGTGTGATTAGGGCGTTTCGCACACGAAGGGTTTTATGTCATCATAATATTTAACTCTACATATTTTAATAGTGGTTTATAGTTTCATATACGAGTAATATTTATGAGGTCTATTACGGTGTAAGTTTCAACTGTCTACCTTTATTGCTTCATGTCAATGTAAAATACTACCAAAAAGTGCCTTTATTGGTTCATTTATAAAATACCACAAAAAAGGCATTTTAAAAAGTTTGACTTTCTCAAGCAGCTTTCCTTGTTATTGAGGTACCTTATAGACAAAGTTTCTAAGTCTGAGTTGCACCACCTTACTTTAACTTTGACAAACGTCAAAAATCTGTCAAACTCCATACAAAAAGCACCGGTTATTGTTATTGTTACGGTTAAAATAAGGTGGTGCAACTCAGCCTAAGTTTATCAAACGTTCATGTAAATGAAAGACAATTAGGAGAGGTCCCTGACATTTGTCTTCCCACTTTCCGATAATCTGGTTCCTTTAAGGACTCCGGTAAATTGATATAAATAAACTAAGCAGAGGAGCCATCTTAAACTCACCCTTAACGCACACCTAATCAAAATATATTTATATAACTCAAAGGTGACTGACTGACTGACATCTATCAACGCACAGCCCAAACCACTGGACGGATCGGGCTGAAATTTGGCATGCAGGTAGATGTTATGACGTAGGCATCCGCTAAGAAAGGATTTAACGAAACTTCACCCCTACGGGGGCAAAACGGGATCCACGCGTACGAAGTCGCGGGCGGCCGCTAGTTTCAAATATAAGAAGGAAGTAATTATGAACTTGACTCTCCTGTTAATCAATTTTCATCATAGAACATTCTTTAAACGCCTAAAACACACTTCAGTATTTAATTAGATTAGAGGCTAATTAACTTTCGCCATAATTGGAATTACGCTCGCAATAGCGAATTTGAAGTTGACTGACAATGACATAGCAAGCGAACTATTGCTATGGGAATGCGATAATGAAATGATGTCATTCCGTTTCAAATATAGGGTGATTTTGCAAACAGTAGTAATTTTTTTAGGAGCGACACAGAATCTGTAACTTAATCGATTTATGCGAAGAAAACAATTTGTTTTTTCATATTCAACTATTAATTATTATCCGCTGCGCGCGGTTTCAAAATTGGCTCAAGTGGATAATTTGCTTTGATCATAGAAAAATACGTACACACAGGTAACTGCTAAGCATAATAGATTATTATGGTGCGTGAAAATAAGCCTTATCCTTTGAAACTTAAGATAAGGACACTCGCGAATCGTATCTTGATTTTTTTTTTTCAAAAAATACCACGAATAAAAGTAACTTACAATGAAGTTTTATTGACGTTCATAAGTGCCACTTGTGGTCTAAACTGAATAAATATTTTTGATTTTGATTTTTTGATTTTGAGTTTATTGTTTTACTAGCTTTCCGCCCGCGACTTCGCCCGCGTGAATTTTGTCTGTCACAGAAAAACTTTATCGCGCGCGTCCCTGTTTCAAAAACCGAGATAAAAACTATCCTATGTCCTTTCCCGGGACTCAAACTATCTCTATGCCAAATTTCATTAAAATCGGTTCAGTGGTTTAGGCGTGAAAGAGAGACAAACAGACAGATCTACTTTCGCATTTATAATATTAGTAGAGATAGAGCCTATTAAAAAATTGTTTGCAAAATCATCCTGTATTTGGCAGATGAATGGAATAGCTGACACACGACGCGTATTATCGATGGAACTTTATACACGTGGCGACTAAAATCATATCTACCGGTAGATAATGTTTCGTTATTACATTAGAATTTAGATTCCGGGATTTTGGATCCCAAATTACTGAAGTAGCTCAGCTATAACGTAATCGAATATCTACGAGTACATCGTATTAAATGAATTCGTTTCCATTGTCTGTTTGCTTAGATCTTTTAAACTACTCAACGAATTATAATTAGTTAGCAGTTTTCAAAAATAGGATAGAGTGATTCAAGAGTGTAGGAGATTGGGATAGGAATGGGATGGGATACCTTCGATTGAGCAGACTCCACAGGACGGTCCAAGCTTGGTTCTTCTTTCACTTTCACAAACACTTGAATTTTTATTGAGATGAGTTTAGCGCGCGATTTGGGTTTATTTGAATTGGTTTATTTTGGATACTTATTTATTATTAACGCCCAGATAGGTAGGCGAAGCGGCGCGTTGCGATGCGAGAGCGAGACTGAAGGTGGGAGGGAGAGGATAGGAAAAGGACTGTCAGAATGAGTGATAGAATAGTGTGACATGAGTTTGAATTGCATGAGGTTTTAATGCTGGCGCGTACAACTCCCCCGGCCTAGAGGTCTTCCTCTAGATTGAGTAGCGTTTGTAAAAAAAATAAAGTTAAAAACGCAAAAAAGCATGCGTTAGAGAGAACTAAACGAGTTAAATTTGAGTTAAATGAGCGTTAAAGTTGAGTTAAATTAAAGTTAAAGTTGAGTTAAATTGAAGTTAAAGAAAAATTAAAGTTAAAAGCATTATTTGAGTTACTGTAAAGGAAGAGGACAAACTCTAACTACAGGCCGAACATAAGTACCGGTTGCAGTGCGAATCTTTAAGGTGCGAATGATTTTGTCCTTTCCGGGATATACTTCCACAACCACACCCAATGGCCAACAAAGAGGATGCGCATTGTCATCTTTTATAACAACAACAGAGCCCACATCTATCGGTTTGGTCACCGTATTCCACTTTTCACGGCGTTGTAGAGAAGTTAAATACTCCTGACTCCAGCGACGCCAAAAGCTTTGCACTAATTTATTGACTAACTGATAACGCGTTAACCGATTGTCAGAAATATCAGAGACATTCTCTACTGGTAAGAATTTCAGTGGAGTTATATTGAGAAAGTGATTGGGAGTGAGAGCGGATATATCAGATGGGTCAGAGCTAAGAACACACAATGGTCTACTATTCAATAAGCCTTCTATTTGTACAAGTACAGTGTTGAACTCTTCGTATGTTAACACTTGAAGACCAATAACTTTATAAAGATGCGTTTTTACATAACGAACATTTATCTCTGTGATGCCGTTAAAGTGCGGACCATATGGTGGACTATGAAGAAACTTAATGCGTTGTTCAGCCAAATGTGAACTTAAATAATTTTTGTGAGAGTCAGATTCTAAAAGAGCGTAAATTTCGTCAAGCTTGCGTTTAGCGCCAATAAAGTTAGTACCTCCGTCGCTATATATCATGGAAACGGGGCCTCTTCTACAAATGAATCGACGAAAAGCGGCGAGAAATAGATCAGAGCTTAAGTCTGAAACTAACTCTATGTGTAGAGCCTTAGTTGTAAGACAGCAAAATAAACAAATATAAGCCTTCTGGCTTTTAACACCTCTGCGGCGAATGTGAGTAATAAAGAAGGGACCTGCATAATCGACCGATGTATAAACAAAGGCTTTAGCTTCTGAAACGCGAAATGATGGCAAGTCGCCCATAAGAGGGTTTGTAGATTTAGGGTTTAAACGAAAACAGATATTGCATTGATGCACTCTTTGACGTACTAAGTTACGTGCGGAAAGTATCCAAAATTTCTGTCTAAGCAGACTGAGTAGAAGTGAAGGACCAGTATGTAAATTACATACATGAAAGTAATCAACTAAAAGTTGAGTGAAGCGATGTTTTGGCGATAGAATGATTGGATGCTTTTGTCCATAGTTGAGTTGAGAGTGAGTGAGTCGACCTCCGACACGAAGTATATTATCAGAGTCAATGAAAGGGTTAAGTTTGAGAAGCGATTTGTTAAAGGGTTTATTATTTTTAATTGCGTGCATATCTTGAGTAAAAAATAGTGCCTGTATATGGCGTACTAAATAGAGTTCAGCGAGTTCTAAATCAGAGGATGTAACCACTCCGTTTGAACGTAGTATTTTAGCGAAGCGTAACACGTACACAGTAGCGCGTAATAATTTTGGGTACGTGGAAATGCGATCAATTAATCGATCGAAAGGGTGAGAGTTCGATTGAGAGCTTGTCTCTGAAACAAGAGCGATAGTTTTCTCTTCCAGTCGAACACTGTTAGATGAAACTTGAAATGGCTCGATAGGCCATTGCGAGATTGGCTGAGCTGTCCATTGAGGAGAGTGAAACCAATTTAATTGATTTAATAATGCTTTAGGAGTTACAGGTCGCGATATTACATCTGCAGGATTTTCATTTCCATTAACATGATACCAAATTTTGGCGTTGAGTTTCGAATTAATTTCAGTAATTCTATTCGCAACAAATGTGTGAAATTTGTACGCGGGAGAATGTATCCACGTGAGAGTGACAGTCGAGTCTGAAAATGCGTAAATTGAGTTAACAGGATAACGATTCTCTATTAGATACTATCGCGAACCGATAATAAAAGATTTGTCAAGAGCAGCGCTGCGCACAGTTCAAGCCGCGCAAGAGATATTTTCTTTAAAGGCGCGACGCGCGATTTGGATGCGATAAGAAAGACTTCACCGGGTGAATCTGCATCAGAGCTCACGCGCACATAAACTACAGCTCCGTAGCATACTTCGCTGGCGTCCGCGAAGCCCATGATAGTGACGTGACAACCCGCGGTGATTCCTATGTGACGAGGTATTTTTAATTGCGATAAATAGTTAATCTCACTATCAAACCGATTCCATTTATTTTTTATTGAGTCTGGAACTGGCTGATCCCATTCAAGTTCGCGCTGCCAGCATTCTTGAATTAAAAGTTTGAGAAACGCTGTCACAGGGCCTAGCAAACCCAAAGGGTCGAATAATCTAGCGGTTGCGGAAAGAATCGTGCGTTTTGTGCATTGGTCAGAGTTAGTAGAGTTAATTTTGTAAAGAAAAACGTCATCATTAGGAAGCCACTGCATGCCTATGATTTTTGTCGTAATTTCTGAGTCAGTGTCAAAATCGACGAGCTGTGGATTTTTATGCGAATCGGGAATCTTATTTATAAGCTCAGGGTTGTTCGAGATCCACTTAACCATTTTAAACCCCCCGGCCATGAACATCTTAACCATTTGATGGTAAGATTGTTCAGCTTTTTCTAACCCGTCCATAGATGAGACATAATCGTCCATATACATACAGGATTGAGCTTCAGACGCGGCGATAGGATAATTCGCGCGCTCGTCCTCAGCGAGTTGGCGAACGACACGCATAGCGAGGTAAGGCGAGCTAGAAACGCCAAAAGAAACCCTATTGTATTGATAAGTATCAATCGGTGATTCAGGATCAAATCGAAATAATATGCGTTGAAACGGGTGGTGATTTTGATCAAGCTTTACACAGAAATACATCTTTTCAATATCAGCAGATAAAGCGACTGAGAAAATGCGTAAGTTAATTAAGAGATCAAAAATATTACTTTGTAAGTTTGGGCCAGTGTAAAGAACATCATTTAACGACTTTCCAGAGGTTGTTTTACAACTTGCATCTAAAACGACTCGAGTTTTTGAAGTGAGTTTATCTGGTCGGTATACTGCATGATGAGGTATATAATAATTTGGAGTATTTTCCTCTGAATTCGATGCGTTTTCGACTTTTGACAGAAAACCGCGATCGATACAGTCTTGAATATTTTCATTATAGTTAGTGCGTAAGCCCGGAGTTGAGTCTAACTTTTTCTCTAAGTTATAGAAGCGACGCCTAGCAGTAAAGTAAGAATCGCCGAGTTCTGATGGGTCGAGTTTAAATGGCAAAGAAACGGTATACGTCCCAGAGTCGTCGCGAGAATGAGTTGATTGGAAAATGTTTTCACATATTTCGTCGTCAGGGCTGATGTGTCTCTTAGTAGGTACACTTTCAAGCTCCCAAAAGCGTTGCGTGAGTGATTCTAATGAGTGCGAGTCTACATTGCAAAAGAATGCTTTATTATCATTGCGTGAATGAGCTGAGTAGCACTGAGCGCGTCCCATAGCGAGATATCCGAGCGTGGTTTCGATAGCGATGACAGAGGATTGCGGTGAAGTTATTTTATTACTACCTAAAAGAAGCGGGAATATCTCATTGCCTAACAAACAATCGATTTCAGCAGGGATATCGAAGCTGTCATCAGCCATAGGAAGACCTTGTAAATGCGATAACTGGGTTATGTCAACCCTTACATTAGGTAAATAATCGGTTATTGTATCAATGACGCGTGCGTTAATTGTGTATTTACACCTGGGATCAAAGCGTGAGGCAATTGTGAAAGATACATATCCTAGCGACACACTTTCAGACTGACCTATGCCCTTAATAGTGGTAGGTAGCGGATTGACTTTTAAGTTTAGTCGCGCACAACATTTATTTGTGATAAAGTTGCTCATCGAACCTGTGTCTAGAAACACGCGTAATTTTTGACACGTCTTATTATTGTCATAAGTATACACTGACGCGGTGGGTAATAAGACCGTGGTACTAGATTCATCAGCGATCGACGGCGTGACTGCAGAGAGAGATACATTGTTGGTTGGCATCGATTGCAACGGCGGCGTGACCGGACCGGGCGCGGACATGGACGCGTCGGTCGGCGAAAGCGTCGCGCTGCAAGTCAGCTGTTGTGACGTCATAGGTCTATTCACGTTAAAGTTGTCTATATGAATAAGAGTGTGATGTTTACGTTGGCAAACTGAGCAACGATTTTGAGATCTGCAATATTTAACATTATGAAAGCCCAAACAATTGAGGCAAAAGTTACATTTTTTCACTAAAGAGTAGCGAGTTGGCGCATTTTTCGAGCGAAAATAACTGCATTTGAACAGGGCATGTTCAGGTTCCGTCTTACAAAGTTGACAATTCTTGCGTACAGCGGATGGAGTGTATGAGCCTTGCGAATTCGGTTGAGATTGGAAGTAATGTTGATTGGGTTTTACTCCAGAAGCTGTATTAGAAACAAACGACTGTGTCGGTTTCGAGTTTTTAGACTGCGATGCGAAATTCGTTTTATTATTAACGTACGGCTTATTCTGCGTAAAACATAAGCGTAAAGCATGGATTTTATTTTGTACTTTTATAAAAGTCTTGAGATCATTAAACGTAGGCATTTTTACGTGCTTAATGGATTGTTCAAATAAATTTAGAGTGTCTTTGTCTAATTTACTGAGAGCAATATGAGTCAAAATGAAATCGGAAAGGTCATCAATCTGTAAACGTCGTAAGGCACCTTCAGCTGAGCAATACTGTTCCAAAAATTCATCTAAAGATTGCGATTTGAAGTTTATTAACTGTTCCAAATACATAGAGGCTTGTACTCTTATGTCTTGGTATTTTTCTAATAGGTTGTTCCAAATTATGTAATAGTTCTCACCAGTAGGTGGAATACCCGAGCAAATTGTAAGTGCTTTTCCGGAAAGTTTTCCTATAAGGTATTGAGCCTTTTCACCTGGAGACAAACCAGTGTTCTCATGAATAAGCGTTTTAAAATTTTGGTAGAAAACGGGCCACTTGGAAGGGGCTCCGTCGAAAGAGACTAGTTCTAAAGGCGGTAATTTTTTTACGAAATCCTGTTTGCGACGCTCTGTGTTGGCCTTTAGTTGTGCAATGGAGCTTTGCACCGAAAGGATGTTACAGTACAAATCGTCAAACGAGTTGAGTGCGGCAAATGTAGGTTTGAGTTCCTCATCATTTTTCATATAACACAAATTAAGTTCGTCAATGGTATCAAGAAAATCCGATCTTGTTTTTTCAATCGAATGCATGCGAGACATGAAAATTTGTTCAATCTGAGGGTCGGAGACCTTTAGGCTGAGGTCGTATAATTCCTGAACCCTCTGAAAAAGCGCTTCTTTTTTAGCTTCAAGCAAATTAATTTTGCGTTTTACTCCCTCCATTGTATTGTAGGTGAGCAAACACACGCACGAGAGCTAGCGTTAAAAAATGAGTTGAGTTGTGCGTATTTATTTATAATCCAGTAGGAAAATAAAATGCGTAGCGTATGTAAGCGAATTTGAAATTGAATTGAAATAAAATTTTAAAAGATTGAATTTAAAAAATACACGTGTTTACAAACAACGAGTTGACGTTTGAGCGAATAGTAATTTCTAGAATGTGTCAAATGTCAAACGAATCGAACTTTCCAGAAAGAATGTGTCAAACGAGCGAATTTTCTAGAATTTTCTAGAGAGTTGTCAAAATGACGGATGCGTGAAAATGTGTAGTTGTGATTTTCTGTAAGTGTAAAGGATAGGAAATGAACCATCCGGCTCGAAGGACCAGAAAGGAGTTGTAGGAGATTGGGATAGGAATGGGATGGGATACCTTCGATTGAGCAGACTCCACAGGACGGTCCAAGCTTGGTTCTTCTTTCACTTTCACAAACACTTGAATTTTTATTGAGATGAGTTTAGCGCGCGATTTGGGTTTATTTGAATTGGTTTATTTTGGATACTTATTTATTATTAACGCCCAGATAGGTAGGCGAAGCGGCGCGTTGCGATGCGAGAGCGAGACTGAAGGTGGGAGGGAGAGGATAGGAAAAGGACTGTCAGAATGAGTGATAGAATAGTGTGACATGAGTTTGAATTGCATGAGGTTTTAATGCTGGCGCGTACAAAGAGGAAAGTTTATATTATGTATAAAAATTATTATGTATAATGGTGTAAAAACGGGGCAGGTATTAAATAACAATACATTGTTCAAACGACGCCACATTTAGCTAAGCACTGGCACAAAAAGAGGAGTTTTTGTAATTTTGTAAATACAACGTGTATATATTTCTGCATGATAAAATATGCAATAGATTCAGTATTACGTTTTTAAAAATGCTTACAATTTCCAGTATTTCCCATTACTATAGGCAGTCGTTAGCGCCGGACGCTATTTGGCAAATTCCAAAACCAATTCCGAATTGGACTACGTTTAGAATATTCCAGTGTAAAAAATAGGCAGCAATTTTAAATATTCCAGCGTTTGACCTCAATCATTGATAGCTGGATTAAGCAATTCCAGGAAACACTCTTTGCAAACTATTGATCTTGATTCGTTCATTCGTTTCAGCCAAATGACGTCCACTGCTGGATAAAGGCCTGCCACAAGGATTTCCATAACGACCGGTTCTGCCCTGCCGCATCCAGGCTCTTCCCGCAACCTTCACCAGATCGTCGGTCCACCTAGTAGGAGGCCTGCCCACTAGTGCCCACGCTACGTCTTCCGGCCCGTGGTCGCCACTCGAGAACTTTTCTGCCCCAACGGCTATCGTCTCTACGAGCTATGTACCCCGATTTTAGCAATTCTGAAAGCTATGTCAGTCACTTTGGTTCTCCTGCGGATCTCCTCATTTCCGATTCGATCACGCAGGGTTTATCTTGATTGCTTGGTGTTATTGGCTTAATCTTTAAATATGATAAATACTATAGTAACTCTGTCTATCTGTTGCTTTTTCATATTATACCTACCCAGAGTAAATAAAAACAAAGGATAGTGCGCGCAATGAAGACCTTTTGTGATAGATTCACGCGGTTGCGAGCAAAAAAGTTTGTTTTAAATATTTTTCACGTGTAAATTTTTCCATGAAACATTTTAAATTTTTTTTCTTAATCCAAAATATACAAAAGCTAGAAATATATCGATAATTTTAAATCACTCGTAAGTAACATAGATACATTATTACTGTCCCAAAGTCCTCGAAAACAAAAATACGTGTCCACATGCCTCCGAGCTAGACCGTACGTTAGTATGCGGGGCTCGTGACGCCTAACTAAGGCGTTGTTCACATAAATCTCATTTATCGCTAATAGGCGGTCCGTACTGAGTCAGATACTCGAGTGTTTGTTGGTAGGCAGAAAAGTCTGAGCCCCGCCGGCGGAGTTTGAGAGAGAGTACAGCAATGATAGAGCACATGAGACAACTTTTGTTGCTTAGAGGACAGCACAGACAAGTTTTGACCTAAGATTGTAAATGAATCACTCATATTACTGTTACTACGTCATAAGGTGCTATAGCTAGTATTCAGCTTAATGTGTTGTCTTATCACCTGTACAACAATAACCTACAATAGTAATTAAGCATTAGCTAAACCCACAATAGTAATTAAGCATTTGGCTAAAAAGATAATGTACGGAATATTATAGTGAATTTAAAATCAGAAACATGCAGTCATTTTGACTGCGCAAAGTTTTTGCCAGCACACTCATATTTGTTTTAAAACAGCACTTTTTACAACTAAATAAACTATTACATTGTTAAACTTGATGTTGAACACTCAAAAACATACGAATTGTGAACCTCCTCCTTATTTTTAAGTCGGTTATAAATAGGCAGGACGCTTCTGAAATTAGTTAGTCTATGATAGGACTCGTGACTCCTTAGACTTGTAGATAATTTCAAGTCCGATATTCTTGAAGCTTTGTCGCCCGTCGAGATAAATTTTAAATTCATCTGAATATTTTACATGACTTTTACAGGAATAAAAAAATACAACAAATAAAAACAAATTCCCAAAACGACAGAACTTGAGACAGGCTTAACCGACTTAATGTGTTGGAGAATTGAACCCAGAAACTCTAAGAAGATTCAAGCCCGTTTTCACCATCAATCCCTATTTTTTAAGTCACTCCTATAGTAACAAATAACAGGAATTTTGTTCACTTAAAAATTAGGGATGGATGGTGAAAACGGGCATCGTCTAACTCACTAGCTCATAAGAAGATAAGAAACGACGATAGGTCGTCACTCCGACCCCAATTCTAAAACAAAGCGAATTCCCACACTAAAACTAGTTACGACTAAAACAATTTAACGTCTTAGCTTCACCCCATCTAAACCAGTGTATAGTGTAAAGAAAGCCTTCAACAAGAATTTACAGTGTATTACATTAGTCCAGTTTGCGCTCAGAGCGTGTGGTGGGATAAATTCATGTTACTCGCTCCGCTGGGCGCGGGATACTGTTTGTGAAAATGTAGACGGGCTTAGAGGAAAGAAGCCGGATCGAGTCCTTTATTTCAATCGGCTAGGTGTACTATTTTTCTAAACCCATTAAAGAAAGCTAAATATGTCTTTTTTTATCCACAACGAGGAAGCTCTTGCCCCGCATCTCACCTGATGAAAAGTGATGATCGCCTCGAAGGTGGAAGCGACCTTCACCCGGAATCCTCAACGACAGAGTTATGTATGTATGTATCAAGTAGTGGCTATTGACTCGTATTAGGAGCATGGTAACCACAACAACCAAACCACAGGCAGCCAACAGTCTTGCATGATTTGTCCCTTCCCTCCCTTCATCTATCTTACGCGGTTTAGATTTTTTCGTACTAATGTTTTTTCCCGCTAACTCCCGTTCCCGTAGGAATTTTTCAATATCCTGTTGTAACTAAGCTTTAAGTTTACTAAGGTACCTGCATGCCAAATTTCAAGCGTCTAACTTAATCGGTTTAGACTTTTCATACCAAATGATATTCCCGCTAATCTTCCCGCTAAAATCCCGCTGAGTTGCACCATCTTAATTTTACGATTAAAATAATAATAACCGTGCTTTTGGCGTCCTTGGGGGAGGCCTTTGTCCAGCAGTGGACGTCTTTCGGCTGAAACGAACGAACGAACCGTGCTTTTGTATGTAGTTTGACAGAACTTTGACGTTTGTCAAAGTTAAAGTAAGATGGTGCGCAACTCTGCCTAAAATAATATTAAACTGTAAAATAATTTGGTATAAAATTAGATTGTGACTTAATGAATCTTAACGACGCAATCCTAGTGATGCTCTTTATGGTGTGAGGTAGTATTATTGAACACAGGATATGATGTCTCTGGTGTTTAGACACAAAATTAAAGTTACGTTCTCTCCATAAGACTCTGAAAATAAATTAAACAACTGTGCCTTTCAGTCTCAATCTAGGCAAGGCTTTTTAGGCTCAAATTTAATCTAGAACCCTATCAATGCGGCGTCTATTAAGACAGCTAAGTTGTCTACAGCTAGAACTATGCCTCGAGGAAAACGTTGCGTAAATTCCACCTTGTGGAACACTTTTAAACCTAAGTGATGGAAATTTTCTTTTACGGCGGAATGCATTCCGATTGTTTCAATTTAACTAAAGTTTATTTGTACGAATGACTGTTTAATATAATTAAATGTAGGATAGTTTAAATCACGCGTATAACTGTTTATAAAATTATATTTTTGGATTCTTTCAAATATTTTTTTTATGCATAACAAGGCAGGTATTTGACCACAATCGCACCTGATGTTAAGTGGGATGCAGTCTAGGATGGTACATATCTGCCCTGTAACTTACTTACAGGCTGTAAGTGCCTATTCACTCTCGCCTTGAAGAGGCCCGGATTATAGTTTACGGGGAAGCAACGAATTCCAGTCCCTAGCTGTTCGCATTATAAAAGTAAATCAAGTTAAGTACCTACCTGTTTAATTTCATTATTTTCTTTACCTATTTATTTTTATCAACTTATAATGTACTTGACTGTAAGTGTCCCTTAAAATAAAATACTTATATCAAACCACTGTAAATTAGGTTTCAGACTTCATAATAAGTGTTCAACAGCTAAAGTTTTCTGTTTGGGATGCTTATAAAATTTACTTAAAATATATGAAACAACTTATTAAGAAAGGCTTAGAGTGTATTTTATAAAGCTAGACAATGGGTATGTTGACTCAAATTAATTTTAAGCCTCGTTTGGCGCAACTACTCTTCTCGCTGCGCGGATTTCCCAAGTAATCCTAAAAATCCTTCTGACGAAACTTTTGTAGAAGATTTTTCCTCGCTGCAGCTTTACTTATGGAGGTAAGCGCTTAGCACTAAAATTAACATCAAAAACTCTATCTTTGATATTAGTTGTAGTTTCATTTGAATTTTATCACCAGTAGTTTTTTATATAAAAGCAGTTTAAAGCTTACACTTAGGTATTTTATATTGTTGCATTATTAGTTTTCTGACACCTATAATGTTTTAAAAATCTTACAAAGATTACCTACTTAATTTTTTGTAATGACAACTGACTTATTTCATTCCAGTTTTGTAAAATTTTCTTTTATATCAACAAGCATTCGATAAGTGGACTTTGGAAACATAAGTGATTTTCAAATATCCACATAATATGAAGTCGCTTAACGTTTCGACTGCTCCAAGCTTTTTATTATTAGATCACATTAGAAGTCCTGTAAACCGATAAAAACTCTGAACTGAGAAAAACAAAGTTAGCCTATACCAATAAGAGTACTCATTCCAATCTAGCCCTTGAATCTCAAAATCATTTTCTACTTTACATACACAGTCGCGCGCAGATCCACCTTTACACTTTTCCTCAAAACCACACCTAATACAGCCGCATAAGGTACCACAGTGTCAAGCTGGATATGCCATCTCCTTGGAAAAACTCCTCGCACTTTGCAAACTCATTAAAAGTTGCTCAGTCCATTAAATAGTCCCGAAACAAATCAGTTCACGTGTAGGTTTCAGCGCGAAGTAATTCCCAAGTCCTGGGAATAATATGGAAACTTTCAGGCGGAGATGTCATTTCAGCAACTTCTGGTACATTCATTAGAGCGTGATAATAATGTAAGTAATGTTTTAAAATACCTAAATATCATTATGGTTCTGTCACAATAATAATGTAAATACTAAGGCTCGGTTGCACAATGAAAAGAGGTACAATTAATGGTTTTGTGAAACCCGAACCGCGCGGCGTCAAGTGGCGAAAGTCATAAAAAATGATGGGGCACCCTAGGGTTGGCGTCAAGAGCCCGTCCGGGCAAGCCAGCGGTTACTTTAACTTTGAGAAACGTCAAAAAACTGTCAAACTTCATACAAAAAACACCGGTTATCGTTATAGTTACGGACAAAGTTAGGTGGTGCAACTCAGCCTAAGAATTACATAAGATGAACACATTAGTAAGGTTTGTTAACTCAAATAGAATTTAAAACAAAAGTTTTCACAAAATATACCTACATTAAAATTCATAATTCTAAACTTAAACCTCTAACTTATAAGACTAGCAGCTATCCCCATCAGGATTCAAACTCGCATCACAAACCACCAGAAGCAACTTTAATGTCAATTATTGTTGTTCAAACAGGCTTGAATCGCTCTACCAGCTATGCTACGGGAGACTCTGGTAAAGCTTTTTTAAATATTTTTAGATAGGATGGAAAGTGATGATCAGTTTCACCAGAAATTCTCAACTACCTACAGATCTGAATTTTTACACCTTTTTTTGTCACCTGTCATCCGCTTTGCAATGGAGGGAAGTCGAACCTTAATTTCGAACTCCTATGTTCTTCTGATTACTTTCGTTGCGGGTCCAATGACAGTTTAACTTTCCCCCGGGACAAACTTGACCTTCATTGGTTGGGTTTTTATGGGGGTCAAGCTGTAGATCCTGGCTACACAGGAGTTGCAGTGGTGGGAACGAGAGGTGGGAATAGTCCCGTACAGATCTGAATTTTAACCTAACTACCTAACGGGCCGTAGGTCCGTATTACAAAACAACGCCCAAAACTCAATTGAATCAGTCTTAGATTATATCCTGTGTTTAACGTAATTATTTAAATACAACCAATTAAAAGTCTGAAACTATGCTTAAGATTAAAACTAGTTTCTAGCTTCTGTCTGTAATACAGTGATTAGTATAACCGCAACAATGATAATCAACATGCAAGCCCCAAATGAAATGCAGCAACGTCTAATGAAATAATGACAATGAATATACATTACAAGTTTATGCAACTAGGCGAAACAATTGCTATGCGTTTCGTGCTGAATACAGACGACTGCGTACCGTGAACAGTACATCAGACTATACATTTTAATAGCAAAAATAAACCTTATTACAACGAGATAAGACGCCTCTGTGCTTAACTTGATGTGCTGTATCATACCAAAGTTCTTGCCAATATTATTTGCATAACTTAATATGCATTCCGTATTCCGCTCCATCTAAACTTGTAGATACCAAGTTTTTAGAAAGTTTTGTTAGAACTTCAGAGGTTTCTGTTATGTTTCGAACTTTTAAGCGTGATCTCGGTCATTTAATTTCGCATAATAATTGTGACTCTTGAAACTCCTATTCAATAGCTTCAAGTATTGGTAAGAGTTCATTCATTTCAGCCACTGCTGGTCAAACGCCTCCCCCATGGATTTTATTTTTTACCCGACTACGGCAAAGCAAAAGGAGGGTTATAATTTTGACAGGCTATGTTTGTATGTATGTATGTATGTATGTATGTATGTATGTATGTATGTATGTATGTATGTATGCATGTTCATCGGTTCCCTCGTAACTTCTAAACTACTTATCAGAATTCGACAAATGACATATCATTAGAAGCGTCTTAATATTGTCCGCTGGTTATAGGCTATATGGGGTTTCACAAAATCTAATGTGGCGCCCTCTAGCGGACAAATCATACAGAGTAAAAAAATAAAGTTAAGATAAATATGCCGTGTTTGGTATCATTTGAAAGTTCTTTACTTGTACATTTTGAGTATATATGTATATATTACTAGCATTTGCTTGTGACTTTACCTGTATTCATGGTCTGATTGCATATAATTCACATCTTTTCGTTCATAGCTTCTTTACTACTTATTAGTTCATCAATTTAACTTTTGTTAATATTATGCGCCACAAATACACTATAATACCAAAATAGTACAAATAATAAATAAAAAGTAAAAAAACTAAAACCCAACTATGTACGACAAAAAACGACGCTGAAAAAGTATAAAACAAGATTTTCAGAATACTGAACTGAACAAAGTTGCTAATGTAGTTGAATAGTAATTTTTATGCTTGGAAAGGCGTAGTCACACGTTACATATACCTACCTACCGTAGCACTTTGACAACGTGTGACTGCGGTTTTCCAAACATGAAAATTACTATGCAACTAAATTAGCAACTTTGTTCAGTTCCGTATTCTGAAAATCTTGTTTTATACTTTTTCAGCGTCGTTTCTTTAACAACGACCGGTCATGCGCTTTCCACCCAAGTGTTTCTCGCGACCTTTACCAGATCGTCGGTCTACCGAGTTTGAGCTACACTATGATACTAAACTTATCGAGTGTTTTTTTGCTTAATTTTATAATTATTTGCAAAAATAATGGATTAATAAAATTAAATATGTACAATGTTGTTTGATATTCATAGTACAAAACTCCGTTCCTTTACTTGTATTTCGCAATCTTCCCATATTTAAACTGAAACTATTGAAAATCAAAACGGAGAAAGTTTTGATTTTTTTAACACCTTGTAAAGTTCGTACTTGAACCGAGTAGTATCTATTCAGCCAGCTCCAACTACGATCAAAGGATAGCTCCAAAGCAATGGCGATTGGAATTCCGTTTGCGAGTAGCCAAAGGGTCGAGGGCTCTCAAGTCAGGACTAAAGACTCGCGAACCTAAATAAATGATCCAAATTGCGACGTATACAGGGTGTGAGAGACTAGTTAACATAAATTGTTTTATTTCTCGGCATTTTCTCGGAGAAATGCCAAATGGTTTTTCAGTATTCAATGTACACCGTAATTTTAATCGCCTGTGTTACATCAGCATGAATTATTCAACGAAAAAAGAAATATCTTTATTAATGTAAATACACGGTAAATATCATTTTATTGACTCTACTACCCACTCGAAAATAAAAGATCGCGAGTGCACAAGACCAGCCAATATTTCAATCTGTCTCTCAATTGATCATGACAGACGATGAGGGCCCATTACACCGGGGCTACCCCGGTAAAAATGCATATTCGATAATTTATTATTTTAATTATTTCATTAGTATTCGTCATTGCTAAGTTACTAGATACTAGTTATTATCAGAAGCTTAGTTTCAATTAACTTTTAAAGTTTTGTACCAAAGTCACCTTTACACCCTGTATTCACATTATTACACATTATAACTCCCTAATTTATCCTATTCATTTGCAAATTGTCAAGCTTGTGATCCCATTGTGAAAGGGGTTAACATGCAATTTTATACCAAAACAGTAATAAAACCTTAATAATGCCGCGTTGGAGGTTCCTCGCCTGGGGTTTGGTTCAAACAACAAACTGACATAAATAATGAGTTTTTCAATGCCAGAATATAAATAAAATGTACAGCTGTTTACATTGCAACATTGTACAGCAATAAGTTTGAAAATACAGAGTTGAACAAATCGAAATCATTGGTCTGAT
This sequence comes from Ostrinia nubilalis, assembly GCF_963855985.1. Taxonomy (NCBI): domain Eukaryota; kingdom Metazoa; phylum Arthropoda; class Insecta; order Lepidoptera; family Crambidae; genus Ostrinia; species Ostrinia nubilalis. The sequence goes on along the minus strand of NC_087089.1, from coordinate 16,129,158 downwards.
CCAAAAGCTATGAGTGAGAAAAAGAGAATCCTCCGCCGCGTCTGTTTGTTTGCAATAAAGTCATAAACTACTTATCGAATTTTCATACGGTCATTACCAATAGACGGAACTTTTCATGAGCAAGCTTTAAAAGTGCATAATTTTTCATGGAGAAAAACGTAACATAGTTTTTATTCCAGTTTTTTAAAGAATTAAGTACGCACAACTTTCTGTGACAAATTATTATTCACGAGGGCGTAGCTACGTAACAAATGTACTACAAATGGTAATCAAAATAAATAAAGATTGTATTATCGGAAACTTAAAATTAAGATACATGGTAGCACTCCCGTCAATAATAATTATTAAGATATGTGTGTCATCATCAAAATGTAACACATGCACAAATTTTATAAAACTGGTCACAGGTAGGTGTGCTAGAAGCTTAAATGACTTTAAACTTTCAGTTTTCAAACTCTACCAAACCTGAAACTTTTCACTTAGACCACCGCCCCTGGATTTATTAGCGGGATCAGGTAAAAGGGGTAAAAAATAAATAAGTCCAGCCTTCCGGCGGCTTTTAATTGTTTCTCTGATTGTGGGATTGGCCGAAAAAATTCACGCTCCTAGAAACGGGGCTTTTAATGAAAATGTTTATGGGGATCATCCGTTTCCTTGGGCAATAACTTTGCGGATTTGCAAATGGATAAAAAGGTTTTTAAATAACACGGTTTAGTTAAAAGTAGGGTAATTTTATGAGGTCGTCGGTCCACCTTGTGGGTGGAGGTCCTACGCTGCGCTTTCCGGGAAAGCGCTGGATGCAGGCCGCCACCAACCGGCCATTGTGGAAATCATTGGGGGAGGCCTATGTTCAGCAGTGGACGTCTTATGGCTGAAATGATGATGAGGATGATGAGGGTAATTTTAGCGACATTTATGAATGAGTTATATTATGTACTCACGGCAGCCGAAACGTCAAGCCGTGAGTACCTACTTGTAACTCAATCATAAATGTCACGTTAGGACCCGTGTATTTCTATTTTAGTTGAAATGGAACGCGAAAGTTGAAAATCTTATATTAAAAACCTATATTATATAGGGATAATTTTGTTGTAAGTAAGGCTGTGTTTATCCTCAATCTCAACTGATAGTAATATGATAAAGAAGGTTTAAGGTACGAGTACTTAACGTAACGTAAGACGTCATGTACGTTTTGAATACAACGTTGTGCTTGGCCTTAAGTGGCAATATCATATGGCATAAGTTATTATCACACGTCTTAGTTTTTCATAAGGGTTACTTTCGTTGTTGGTGTGCCTTACTGCATAAATAAATAGCTGAATAAACGTTCCATTAAAAAAAAACACTACCGAATATTTTGGTGACTTATTATTTACTTATTCGTATGTCACATGGTGATACTTAGTATTATCATGATAAGTAATACGATATTATTGTTTATACAGGATGTTAGGTAAATGGGTTTATTAGCCGACACTAGCCCATGTTAACATATAAATGGTATGGTGAAGTCAGAAATTTGATATCATCATTTTTAATTTTAATACAAAATAAAATTTATAAAATCAGATTTGTGACATTTGTAACACCCTGTATAATAAAAGACGATGACTATATTCTCTCAAATGAAGCCACGGGCGTCCACTATGTTTTTCCATAAATAAGAGATATCAACTTATATCTCTGATAGTTTTCCTAATTCACAAAATACACATATGTCTGAGTATGAGCCTAATGCCCGTTTTCACCATCAATCCTTAATTTTTAAGTGACCCCTATGAAAACAAAATGCCTGTTATGTATTACCATACCATTAAAAATTAGGGATTGATGGTGAAAACGGGCATAAGGGTCACAAAGTAAAGAACATATTATAAGAACCCTAACCTAATGGAGTCCCCTAGGAGAAAACTTAAGTCCAAGCTGTAATACGACGTGGTGACTTGACATAATGATTTTCTTATGAATAACGAAGGACATGGGGTCAGTTAGGGGGCAAGACGTAACACACAATTTTGCAAAAAAACAATTTTCTTAACATTTTATTCAAATCAAATAAAAAAATATTTATTCAGTTTAGACCACAAGTTAAGTGGCATTTATGACCACGACTTATGACCACGACACACATGATATTTGATTTGGATTTCCTCGAAGCGCACCTATTTTGAGGTGCACCTAATGAAGCGCACCTAAACTATTCCTCGAAGCTGACCTATGTTTACTAAAATAAAGATTTTAAAATTTATATTTACTAAGAGCTTACGCTTTGAGTAATAGAAAAAGTAACTTTTCAACGAAAATACCCAATTTTTTGTCTAACAAACCCTCCTAGAAATATAGGTTCAACAAAAAAATATCAACTTAAATTAAAGTTATTTCTGTAACACTCAAAGGAATCTGTCTGGATCGTTAACCTTCTAATTAGTATGATTGTAGTTAAGTCTCATTAAACTGAAAGCTTTCATTTACCTTCAAGAATCTGTTAAAGGTCACAGAAAGCTCCTGAATGCGGGCAGCTTTTGTCAAGCAGTGGGAGTCTTTCAGTTTGATCCTTCATCACTTAAGACTCAAAATCGATATAACTTTGACTCCCTATCCAACATTTTGAGTCAGAACCTTACATTGCATTAGAGTTGTTCGTTCAACTCCAATAAAAGTACCTACGACTCTTTTAAAATTTCTACGAGTATTTTTTCTTCTTAGTTTTCTTTCCCTCAAGCGTGGGTAGAGACAACATGGCAACATTTAATATTTCGAATGAAAGCGCAAAATTGTATTATGTCTGTTAGAAGACCTCGATTTGAAATTGAGAACATAGAATTGGATTATTCCTGTGTTCATTTCTGCGTGAAAAATAAACATTTTCATAAAAACTTTCTTAGTTGCCTTGGGGTATACTCTATTTTGGTCTAGTTGGAATAAAATTCTAACATTCATTGTTTATTATTTTTCAGCAATGTAAAAAGAGATAAAAAACAGAAGATGATGAAAGTGGCTTTAAAAGCTCATTGTTTTTTTGGTTTAATTGTTAAACAAACTTAACCTCAATTAACGTGAAAGTTGCAAAAACAAAAGATAATGAAACTGAAACACGAATTACGCACCCACATTAGTGTTGTGCTGTCATGTGCCAACAATATTAGTCGATAGATAATATTTTGTCTTATAAATTTATTTATACAGCTAACAAGATACACAATCAAATGGAAAGAAACATTGAAATCAATACATGTTTATTATTATAAATATCAAGTATTGTAGCAATGGTCAGATCTTTTAGTTTATTGCATAGAGATCGTCATATAATCAGGACTAATGAAAGTCGTCAAAACAAAATCAAACATAGCTGTTAACAGCATTTGAATCCACTGAAAATATCGATTTAATTTCTATTTTATTTCAAAAAATCAAACGAGGAATATGCGTGACCAATGTCACTACGCGTCAATACGCTCTATCGACTGCTGACACATAATATTTGATTTTGCCTCACGTACTCGATTTGACTTCTTCGAACATATCGATAACGGAACTAAGAAATATCTCACTACAATACAACCCTAACTTACACTGAAGGCGAAATTAATTAAAACCGTTCATTGTTTTCATTGAAGTTCGACGGCAAAAAATAAAGAAACAAAATAACTTGAATAATATTTTAATAAATCCCTTGTAAGGAGGTACACGACTTAATTGTGAAACTTTTCCATAAGACGGCTTTTGTCGAAAAATTTCTACCGAAATTTTATTAAGACTCCGGCTCTAATTTTGTTGGGGTTTTATGAATTTCACTTTTACTAGGTGTTTGGTGGAAATTGCGATTTAAGAGATTTAAAGATTACGCGAGATTGACAGGCTGGCCGTGTGCCCGTGTGGGTGTCTTAATGATATTTTTCGTTCATAGAAAACCGTGCTATTAAAAAAGTTTCCTAATATAAAAGTGTTAGAACTTCTTTTCGCCCGAAAATCTTCTGAGAAATTCGATGAAAAGTAAAATAATTTTAATAAAATACTCTTTTCTCACCAAAAATTAAGGAATTCTTGCTTTAAAGGGCACACAAACACTAATACGACGCTTTACTAGTTATTCCTACTTAAATTACTTACAAATTACATTACCATGTATAAGTTACTAAGAAGTACCAATTCAAAAAAAATTCTTCTGTACATTTTATTAGATCTCGCAAAAAAATTCCCATTCTACGTTCCCCGTTTAAAATCTTCAAGTTTTTACAACTTTCTCGAACACAACCTGTTAAACTGCCATCTTTCTACACACACACACCGCTAACTAACATCAAAATGAAATGTGGCAGGGCGTCGCCCGACAAAATCCCCACTGCGGTAATACCACGTCCATCAAGGGGGATAAAAAATAATACTTCATAATAATTTTCATCACTCCCCTCGCCCCTAAATCGGTGGTATACTGCGAGCGTGTCGCGACTGCATAAACATTAGCCCAGCGGCCAGGAGTCTTATTATTTTAGTTTATTAATAATTCGCCTTTATTTTTTGTATTTACCTGCAGGGCTTTTCGCCAAATTAGAATAAAAATTACGAACTTTTTGTTAGGCAGTTTTTTTTAACGTCTCACCGTTGAAACGCCAATAACTTTTCATAGTGTTTATTTTCAACGAATCTTGAATTGTTTACGCACTTTGGTAATTTCATTACACGTGGGTAGATAATTTATTAAAAAGCGGGCACGAGTAGACAGCATTAGATCACGTAAAACAAAAAATTAATTATTCTAGTAAGGCCTGGATTACATAAAACTACTTTGCTTTCTAGACTAAGTCTGCTGGGCAAACATAATTCAGGTAGCAAAATTGTAACCAGATTTTGATTAAATATTATGTTGTTGATGCGCATAGGATTTATTTTATTAACCGGCTTCAAAAAAGGAGGAGGTTATATGTTCGACTTTCATTGTTTATTTTATGATAGAACCAATTATAAGTCTTGTCCGTTATAGAACGTTGTAATATCAATCAACAATAGTTATTTAACATAATTGAAAGTTCGACAACTCTTCTAATTATCAAAACACACGGTTAAAACTTAACATCTATACAAATTCCCAATCAATTCACGAAAATACCTCTGAAAGCCGTCGTATTGGATCCCTTCAACTATTCATTAACTCATTACTTCGCTGGTCCATTGTCTACCGTTATTAATTGACATCCTATTTATTAGATTGGCCGATCGATACCAGGGCTGTTATGCCCGGAACCGAAACTATCGGATATTTGAATAAGGGATAATAATGATAACTGCATTGCGTAGTGGTTCACTTACAAATTCAACGCAGGTTTGAGTTCCATCTGGAACAAAAAAAAATTAGATGCAGTGGTTTACGTAATCTTGTGTATCATTTCCTTCTTCCTCCATTGGAGTAACTTATTTCGCACACCAGGCAGGTGCTATTGTACTGCTATTTTAGAGAGAGTGATACATTCTCACTCTCTCTAAAATAGCAGTAATTTTAGATAGGTATTAAAAAAGTACCATAAATGATGTGTGACTTCACTACTACTACATGGTACCTACTTAGTACACAATAAAGTCGCTTTCTTGTCCGTCTGTCCCTATGTATGCTTAAACTTTAAAACTGAGCAACGGATTTTGATGCGGTTATTTAATAGATAGAGTGATTCAAGAGAAAGGTTTATATGTATACTTAGCGCGGGATGGGTCGCTAGTACTATAAATAAATCAAAATATATTTAGATAGTGTTCAAATATCCGAAAACCAATCATAACCAGCATCCCTAGTGCAAATGCTTGATGTGGGTTATACCACATCCATAAATTTCAGCCCACCGAAACGTTTTGGTCTGATAACTTAATTATATTACGGACTCTGCTATTCTGATGTGCCTATTTGGATTACCCCATTTCAATCAATAGGATTGGCATTGACGAAATTTCATTCTCCACTAGTAGAAACTGAGTAGGTATATTTCAACCAAAGGGCGAACGATGCTGGACAAAACCGAAAAGCCTCCCCCCAAGGATTTCCACAACGACTAGTCTTGCGCTGCCTGCATTCGAGTGCTTCCCCCGATCTTATCTAGATCGTCGGTCCATCGAGTGGGAGCCCCGCCTACATTGGTACGTCTTCCGAGCAATAGTCCGTGGAAGTAATCTTTAGTACATAGAAAAACGCTTCATTCCAACTCTGTAACGCAATTTTAGAAGTAGTTTGTTAATTGCTGTACAATTCGCAGTGAAACCACCAAATAACTCAATTACAAAGCTTTTTGCACAAATGATTTATGGTGAAAAAAAGATGCGAAGCCCCTAAACTAACCGCTCTCCGTCTTCATCTTAGTACCATTAATCTAGCTATGTGTGTAATATTTCTCACCAACAGATGTTATATTTACGGCAAAAATATTGTTTCGCCATTATTATAATAATGTTTATTTTGTTGGTGGTCTTAGCCGAGATAAGTAAGGTTTTATAGACTAATCAAATCTACAGCAGCTGATAAGCGCTCCCGGGGAAAATGAACCTTTAAAATAAGCAATCTTATTTTTTTCGGGAAGTTTTCTTCGTAATTTTTTCGACAAATTGTCTTTATAAAATAAAAAGGAAAATGAGAATTACTCTGAACTAATGGTTCTGTACACTTTAACTATATTGGACTTTTTCACTGATATTACGCGATGAAAAGCTTTATACTCTTAAATTCATCCTATCCTATGAGTTATTTGTAGGAAAATTTCGCGTACCTAAGCGTTGCGCTTCAAAAAATTACATTTCAAAACTTACCACCTTATTACCTACTACGGAACCCAAAAATGACCTAGTTTCACTGAACATTAAATAAGGTTTTATTAAGATTTTATCTGTAAATTAAGAACAAGAACTTTATTATAAAGGTACTCGTATAAACTCGAACGAATAAGAAGTTATTTACTTTTGTCTTTGCAAGAAATTAGGTATTATTCAAAACATTATCTCCAAAATGGCCTCAAATCCGATGCCACAAAAGCGGTCAGTTATTCACTTGGCTCAGATATGAATAGAGAGAGGTATTTAAGCTTTGTTTTAGATTTAGGCCGAGCCCGACTAGTAATCCGGAAATGATTGCGAGCATTTCCGAAGGCCGTCGCTAATATTTAGTGCACTACCATAGTGCAAATAGAACCAGTAATCTAACTAAAGTAATATACGAAACTTTTTTATGCCCACAAAAGAGATACAATGTGTAAAGCCCGTATTCACAAACAATGCTTGATAAGTGAAGCAGCAAATCGAACGCACAGCGTTGAATAGAGCTCTGTGATTGGTTCGTGGGTCACCCTGTGCGTCCACGCGCGAGGCCTCATGGTAATATTTGTGAATACGGGTGTAAAAAAACACTCTAGTAAATGAAACTTACTACACCACCGTCATCATAACGTTTCCTTATGGTCTCATATATGGGCCTATGCACAATAAGGTTTTCGCGAAGGTGATGACTAACTCAACGGGACGGGTAACATCGCAATATGTAGCAAAACTCTTCAAGTATAGCAGCACAGAAATACAAGTGGCGTAGTGTAAGTTTACGTCAAATGCATTCGATGTCTATTGCGTAAAAAAGTGACATTAAATGTATGACGGACAGAAACTTTCAAAAACTAAAATCTTCATATATTTTTTTAACGCGCTCGCTAGTGATGACGTTTAATGTGAACTCACAATAAGCCCTCAGAACTATATTGATCCTCGGATAATAAATTGATTCGAACCGACTACAGTCCTAAACAAACTGTGAGGTAATTATTCCCAGGAACTACCTGTACCTACCATACCAAAATTAACAAATAGACCAAGGAAGCGTTATCGAACCGTTAGTAAATAATTCTTAAGGTAATGTCAATTTAAATCACACGTTTACTACTTCTTTCTTCTTTAAGCCATCGCTATACTACGTGTTAGACACGGTTTCCACCAAGGCTGAGCGGAGTGGAGCAGAGCGTCAAATTTTAATATTTTATTTTGGAAATCAACGGCGATACATTACTGGTAATATTAAACATTTGTATTGAATAAAACATACAGCTTATTACAGATTTCCACAGATTATCAAATTGGAGTTGGAAATGTCAAAACGTTTAGATAACCACATAACTATGACAAAATAATTATGTCGACATTAAAACAAACAAAGAAAAAATCTATAACTTTCTGCTCCTTGTGTGTGTATGTGTTTGTTTTTCTATAGAATTTGACAGTGGAGAATCGTTGAACCGATTTAGAAGAAATTTAGTAGGAACACAATAATTTGTGATCATGGCAAGGACATGGAGGGGGGGATGCCAAAGATGCCAAACTCTCTCTTTGATGACATTACGGTATAAAGTTACAAATAACAACACCAACTACAAAGTACTTCTGCTTAAAAACTTGAAATCGAACCGCCCTTCCGCCACTGTAACGCATTGTAACGTTTTTCAAGACCTCCTCTCCCCCCAGATTGCATTACGTAACACTAGAACGCCCCCTTAGCAACAAATACCACATCTCACTTTAAAAAAACGCTATTTTTGTTTTCACCCACCAGAATGGGTGATAATGGGTAAAAACCGGGTTTTTACCCAAATCACCCAGTTTAAACCCAATCGGGTGAAATGGGTTTTTACCCACTACCCATCTCTACTTGTAAGAAACCGGTCCTCATGACGGACCGTTTAATTATCAATTAATTCACAAATCATACTGCGCGTTTTTGCGTTGTGCCATCGCTATGCTGTGTGTGACTGACGGACCGTTGCAAGCCAACTGGACCGGCTTTGTGAACCGAACACATTCTCGTCCACTTTTTCTGTTTCAATTTTAATAACGCTTCTGTGCCCCTTTTGGGGGCAAAGCCCAAAGCGTTTGGCAATGCTACTCTTTATTAGGAACACGATACGATTGCTGGTCGTATAAGAAGTTTTAGTGAAATTATAAAACTGATATTTACTGTTCTCACTTGGTGGACGGACGATCTAGTGAAGGTCGCGAAATGTACCCTTTCCGTTGTGCCTGTAGCGTATCTTTAAGAGACCTTTGGTACACAGTAGGCGTCCTCTGGCTAAAAAATTAAGGCTGAATTGCACCATTTGACCTTTGCCAAACGTCAAAAATCTGTCAAACTCTAAAAAGCACCGGTTACTGTCATTGTTACGGTTAAAATAAGGTGGTGCAACTCAGCCGAACTTCATAAAAGTGTAGTTATAGGTACCAATTATTTGGTATTATATCAAATTTACGATGTGACCAGTAATAAACTAAAACCAGGACTATTTCCACCTCTAACTAGGATGTACAGCTTGCAACTAATGAAAGCCAAATAGTTCCCGAGGGACAGATAACTGTCTTGGAACTCGCACCAAATCGAAATAGACCATTAAAGCTGAGTTGCACCACCTAACTTTGACCGTAACAATAACGATAACCGGTGTTTTTTGTATGGAGTTTGACAGATTTTTGACGTTTGTCAACGTTAAAGTAAGATGGTGCAACCCAGCCAAAAAGAGTACTAAACCTTTTTAGGAATGAGATAGGGAAAAATGTAATAATTAAGAGGACCCACTCGTATGTGCTACGAAGCCAAGTTATGTTTCAGTGAACTAATAAAAATACGCTGTCGGCTCAAGAACTTTTCTAGGAAGGGTGTGTGTTCTCTATATTACTATTAGATACCTTTTAAGTTAAGGAATGTTACGGGTAAAACTAAAACACGAAATATTAAAGGCATCGCCAAATAAAACTCATAGGTACCTAACGCGCGCTAGAGCGCTAGTCTGACTTAGCGCTATAGCGCCAAATTAAGATCATAGCACACTTATCAGACCGCAAAGGGATCAACACCGTATCGCCTTTCGCAGCGAAGCGATGAGTTTACGTTACAGTGCGGATAAGGGTGCATTGCGTTATGGAGTTTCATATAAAGAATTCTGACCGCCTCGAGTTGATACGGTTACGATCTCTTTTTTGGTTTGATGATGAATGAAATGTGCTTCGTCCTTTATGTTGGTAGAATGTGGATAGTTTCATTAAGAGATTAGACGCCGGGTTCTACATTATATCAATACAATTCAGCGCAGTAGCGCAAGGTCAAACTATCACTCAGCGCGCGCTAAGTAAGCGTTATATTTGGGGAAGCCTTGATAAACTCCTGTTATAAAAGCTTAAAATGAATTTTAATTACCTACCTAACAGTTTAAAATAAATAAATAGTTAATACCATCTCTGTTTTTGCGAAAATATCTGGCAAAATATAGCGGCTGTACTTTGTGGACATTCTATTAAAGTTATACCGCGGGCCGCGGCTTATTTTGCATACGCCGCAAGCTTCGCCGGCTTAATGAACTGCCCGATGCTGTTTTATGTACACTGCGCGTATCTACCGTGTATGTACTACGTGTATAATGTGAAAAATAAAGATATTTCAATTTATTTCTGACTCGTGACCTCGTTTTACCCCCTTAGTTCGTAAAATCTGTTGTTAGATATCATGTTGATAGATGGCGTTTCACTACTTTAATATTTACCGCATGAATATTTACGAACGTCAAAAACAGTAGTTTGTCCAGTAATGTAGATTTTAACCAATGACGATAGATGGCGCTTTTTAGACACGTCTTGTGACGTCTTATTTATTTATTGAAATTTATTTGTCACATAAATAAACAATAATACTGTAAAGTTTCAACAAAATCCGTTCAGCAGTTTTTGCGTGCAAGAGTAACAAACATCCAGACATCCAGACATCCATACAAACTTTCACATTTATAATATTAGTAGGACTAAATTTTGCCCGCAGCTTCGCCCTTTTGAAAAAAATAGTCATTTACGAGTAGGCCCTGTCACAGAAAACGTCTTCTCGGTACAAAAACGATTGTTGGTCCCTGAATCTCAAACTATCTTCAAAATAATTTAATTTTGTGATTTAAGCGTGAAAGAATAACAACCATCCATCCTCTTCATGCCTCTGGCAAATTGGAGAGTCGCGCTCTTGCGGTTGAGACGTCCTGTTGTATTTGACATTATTTTTTGCCCGGATTGTAGTTTTCAACGAGAAAACAGGGAAATGAACTGATGACATACTGACGTATGCGATTTCAATAACTACCCTACAGGAGTTCAATATTTTTGAACTTGGTATGATTTTTTTTACATTGAGGACGATACCTACATAATAAGTATTTATGTTGTTTTACATGATAAACAAGAAAAAAACGAGCGGAATTATCTCTTAACCTTACTAATTGTTCAAAGACTGATTTCCTTTGACATGCCTTTGACCCTGTATTCATACCTTCTCGTTTCAGCCGAAAGACGTCCACTGCAGGACAAAGGCCTCCCCCAAGGATTTCCACAAAGACCGGTCCTGCGCCGCTTGCATCCAGGTACTTCCCGCGACCTTTACCAGATCGTCGGTCCACCTAGTGGGAGGCCTGCCCACGCTACGTCTTCCAGCTCGTGGTCGCCACTCAAGAACTTTCCTGCCCCAGCGGCCATCAGCTCTTCGAGCTATGTGCCCCGCCCACTGCCACTTGATTTTAGCGATTCTGCGGGCTATGTCAGTCACTCTGGTTCTCCTTACCTTATTCATACCTTACTGTACATAAAAATATATTACTTATCACACTCCAAATAATTCCATAATTGACGATCCTAATTCGATAACTTAAAATGAATGGATCAGTGCAAAGAGAAAATGGAATTATGCCCAAATTGAAAAGTCGCTGAGTGCGATCAGAAAGCGGAATCTCACGTAATAAGGGGCTCTCGCGTCAAATTATAATGGGATCTCTGACACATCTCCGCCTTTGTGATCTTTAAAGGCCAATATTTTCACTTGGCCATATTTAAAATGGATTCCAAGAAATTTTTCGAACGTAACTGTGCGTTTAAATTGGCGCTGGCAATACAAATGCCGTTGTAATCAGAGCGTCAATTTATTATTATTTCAAAGAATGGGAATACAAATTAAGGGACATCAAAGGAATTGTCATAGGATGTCAGTCCAAAGCAGTAGCTTAGGTTGGTTGCACCATCTTGCTTTAACTTTGACAAACGTCAAATATCTGTCAAACTCCATACAAAAAGCACCGGTTATCGTTATCGGTCAAAGTTAGGTGGTGTAACTCAGCCTTAAAATTGAATTTGCATTGTAATTTTCTCAGGTGTGACATTTGACACTCAGAATGTTTGATGTTCCAAGAGCAAAAACTACATTAAAATCATATTATATTATGTTAAAATGTCCTCTGAATATCTTGACGGCAATATCAAGTCAAGACATACATTTTCAGCGAGTCATGAATATTTTCAAGAAAGACAGATTTTTTATTTAAACAAGTAGAGTTCACATTGAAGAATTGAATTCCTTTTGAGGAAAAAGCTTTGTTCAGTAAAATTACTGAGCATAGAGCTGATTATTCTAAACCTGACCTGGCTAAGAATAATTCATATTATTTTTCATCATTCAGCTATTCTCGGCGCCTATTTTTAGCGGGCTTAATTCAGCACAACTCGATTTGTTCCGATTCCTAACTCAATTTGGATCAACGCGTTTTTCAGCTGTCTTCACTGAAGGTGTGTTATTTTTAGCGAGTTTAATAAACCCAAGCCTTACACCTGAGCTTCTGAGTGAATAACCTGGCTCCATTTTGAATTTCACTTTCGTATTTGGCACATATCACAGTGAGTCAGAGTCAAGGAACATAATGCTTTTTTATTCCTTCTTCGAAACCTTAATTTTGTGAGTGCCTACCAACATTTGAGAAGTCTTGTCTTGTACCTACTTCTTCATACGACGTACAGATGCCATATTTTATTCAAATGGAATAACTAAGTTCCGATTAACAGGAAACCAAGTATCGTGTTCTGGAATAGAAAAGATGCCACTGTAACTTTTAAAAGATATAAATAAAAAATCAAGGCAATTTCTTATGTACTTAATTTTGCTCGAACTATAAAAAAGTTTTATACCAATTTGTTGCCTCTAGGAAAGCTGCCTGCTTTTGTAGGAGTGAATTAACCCGTTACGGTGATCGAACTATTAGATGTTGTTAACTATTAAATATCCGTTGGCCTATTTTCGCCTGAAACCTTTTAACCGTACTACAATACACAGGCCATCAATTATCCTAAGTTAAGATTTGCCATCACAATCAAAAAGGCAATAAAATCCCAACTTCCACCGAACTCCCGGCTTTTAAATTTAAAAAACTAAAAAGAAACGCAATCAGCCTATAGAGTCACCCACCTGGCACTCTCTTATTAATTCCGAATAGAAATTGGATTCCTTTATCGCTGCGATTATTCGCTTTCGTTCGATTCACGCGATTTCTAATTTATTCGAGATATAATTGGAGTGACGGAATCGAGCGATTCCGAGTGTGTTTCGAGTGAATATCGGTATTAGTCGATTCATTTGCATTTCGATTGGCAATTCTGTCTTTTTATCGAGAGGCATTGTTTGTTTTTTAAAACGGATTCTGTTTTTTACTAACCGTTTGATTGTTGTGCCGCAAAATATAAATCAAAACAGAATAATAGTTTCATAACATGATTATGTAACTTGACCAAATTAATGAACTTAAATTAATTTTGTTAAACTACTTTGCTCTACTTTGCTCTTTAAGGCATTCACCTTAATAAGTTAATAGTAATATTTTAATTGATAAATGAAAGACCTGTAATCAAAAATAGATAATTAAATTACAGGTGAAACCTAAAATTTGGTCGAGCTTTCAAATAGGCCTTAAAATTCATCACAAGATGACGGACTTTTCTCGGAGAGACACGGTTTTACGTCAAATGGCTTTTTAATGACTACCTAATGACGCCTCACCGTTCGGGATTGCAGTAAAATAAACGACGCAGTAAATTGAAATTTAGACACGGCTTTCTTACAGCGATGACGTCATAAAACGTGAAGACTAAATGACTGAGACTACTGAAAAATTTACTAATTGCTCGCAGAGCTGATGGCCGCTGGGGCAGAAAAGTTCTCGAGTGGAGAATTAGGCCTTAGACAAAAATGGTAATGATTATGAAAACTTTTGGATACATTGGACTTGGCATTGGTCAATATTTGATAGTAAGTTGAAGGTGGGCGACAATTGATGAGATACATGACATACTTTACGTTCTACCCTAAGTTTTACCACAATTATCCAAAGGTGCAGGTAGAGCTACAACATAAGATAACATTGTATCTAACGTCATCTTATCAAGAGACAAATCCCAAACTCTATTCCCCGTGTCACTAAACAACTTTGTCACATGTCATACTTAGGGTGACTACGAGTTTGGCTTAAAAAAACTGAGACTCGAATTCTACAAAGACGTCTCAAACAAAATGCTAAATATTTAAAATCTTGAAGTGAAATAAAAAAGGGTTCCCGATGTTTTTAAAAACGTAGTGTAGATTACTCCTTGTTTAATGGGCGAACGATTTCAAAAAAGGAAAAGCTGGGTGCGAAAAGCATTGTCATGTTTTGGGGCGTCATCCCTTGGCCTAAAGAGTTATGTCTAGAAGTGGATTTCCACCCACGATTGGTTTTAGCGTGATGATGGTGATAGTTAAATAAATATCTGAGTTTGAAAAGTTTTTAGTGTCAAATTAGAATACGCCACCAGTCTCTTGCTATCCAGTTCATAATTGCTACTCAAATACTTACTAATTTTCAGTTCGCAAGATACTCGCAAACTCGCGGGACAATCTTGACCTTCACTAGTTGAGTTTTATTGGCGATCAAGCTGTAGATCTTGGCTACAAAGGAGTTGCAGTGGTGGGTACGAAAAGTGGGAATAGTGCCGTAAAATTCTAACAAATTTTTTTTACCTGTCCAAGCCTTACATCATAGTCACTAGCCCACTCTTTACGCGCGTACATCCCGAGTTTTTCTCGTCCGTATAAAACACCCGGCAGGTTACGGGTTAACGGTTATGCGGTCCATACGACCCGGCCACAACTTTTTTCATTGCCGGGCCGGTGGCCGGGGGTTATTCCGATTGCGTGGACTGAACGACTTCACAGATAATGGTGAAGGTACGAGTACCTACTTTGGTGATTTAGGATTTTTTGACAAACTTAGAAACTTTGGTTATTAATGCTTTAAGTTAAGAGAAAAGAAGATCTAATCTTCGTTGTACTCGTAACAACTGACCAAAATATTTATTTATTACCTAGACATAAAAATGTTAACGATCTTAATAATATTTCTATAATCTACTATTATCATATCAATAATTCCTCTGTGGTTGAGGATTCCGGGTGAAGCTCGCTTCCATCTTCGGCCTGATCGTCACTTACCATCAGGTGAGATACAGGCCAAGAGCTTCCTCATTGTGGATAAAAAAAATACATTTAACATAAATACGATCCACAAATTCTGAAATTCAAGATTAGAATAATTAGAAATTTTAATCAGAATATTTTATCCGTAGCGTAGGCGAAGGGCTTTGTCCAGCAATGTACGACAATAGGTTGAAACGAATGAATTTAACAAGTTTCCCATTCGTTATTCTCTATCTTAAATCCCATCTGAAATAACTAAGCTTTCGATGAATTTTCACCGGATATCGTAAGTTTGATTTTCGATGAAAGAAAAGGTACTCTGCTATCTTTAAATAGTAGAAATTCATATTTTTCTCGAAGTAACACACCCAAATCTATATCCATAAAAGCGAAACTTCACTGACTCATCACGAAATCTCAGAAACTACAAGTGCTAGGAGTCTCAAATTTTGCATGGGGGTTTTCAGTGATCACTAAGACGGGAATTTGCAAAATTCAACCCCTAAGGAGGTAAAACGGGGTTCACGGGCACGAAGTCGCGGGCGGCCGCTAGTTTCATAAAATTCTGCCACCAGAATCGTCGCCAGCCACATAACACAACTTATTTTCTTTACAACCCATGTTCACATACAAATAATAAACACACTCTTTTAGTCCCGTTACATCAAAGCTTTGTTCCAGCCGTGACATGCTCACTCATACAGCTATTATTTTCTAACAATAGCAAACGCGGTATGGGACGCCGGTAGTGACGTCACGCCGGATGTTGCTCCCGGCTGACGGTTAACTATTTAAATAAATGCACAGACGCGGCCGCGGTGATGGTGACAAGATACGATAAAAATTGGAACTACCCTCAATGGTGAACTTATCGTGTATACTACCCAGCGTTCGGTATTTTAATGTCACTTTAATGTGGTTTCGACATTACATGGTTAATTTGTATTAGAATTCATAATAATAATTTAAGACCTCATATTCAAAAGTGTACTTAAAACAGAACTTCAGATCATAATAGTGTACAGGTGACTGAACTTTATATTAGATAAATAAACATTAAGGGCTTTCGTGAAATTTCGCCCGAGCGCCCTGCTAAACCAAATTCTTCGAATGTAACTACATATTAAGGCAAAGTCTATAATTAGATATTGAGCTGTAACTCACCCTTCTTCTTGAGACAGCAACAACAAAGTTCTATACAAAACAGAATTACATCAGAAGTCGCGCATGAGCAAATACCATCCGCTATCCGCCCAAGTAATCCAGCTCCGCTCTCATTAGTAAGTCGTTTGTCATTACGCGGCCTGAAACTTTGGAAATTTCCAAAGTCCCCGAATTGTGACGTGTCTTTGAAGCAGAAAATACGATGTATCCGGAAAATTTTGATTGTTAGATTAATGTTTTGAGGGAGTTGCGGCTTGCCTTTGCTCGAGCTTCGAATGCATGGGCGTAGACCGAAACTCCTAATGATCATAAGCTCTGTTGCCTAAATAAACAGTCTAGTTACTGTAAATAGATTAGAATTTGGATGTTTGACGTCACACGCAAGTGTAATTAGCTTCTTGCTAACTTTGTAGACGTCATTATTTTAGTACAATGCTGTCAAATTACAGCTGTGTACTAATTACTATTTGAATTGACAAATATATCGACGGAAGGACAGACTTGGAGGTCTCTAAAATTGATTTATCACGGAACCCAAAAAAATAAAGAGTCATCAAATCAAACTTAAATATTTTTTCAGAGCTATTCTATATGACTATGATTTGCGAGTACGATACCATTCCTATCTCTTATTCCAATCGCTCTGGCACTTGTGTAGAGAAGATCTCAGCTTGGCAGCCTTTAAAAACATCCTATGAAGATATTTATGATCTTCTTCTTAGTCAGGCACTCTTGTCAGAGTGGTCGTGGTTGCGCTGACGAGGTACATGGTGGGGTGATGTCATCTCCGAGGGTAGCTCTCCTGGCGATGTGCGTCCATTTCTGACGGTTAGAGGCGTCACGAGTACACTGGACAATGGTGGACTCATTGGCCTTCGTGATGGCGTCTATCCAGCGGGTTAGCGATCGACCGCGTGTTCTCTTGCCTTCAACCTGGCCCTGAACTACCGGTCTCTACATCGAGTTCTCATTTCTAGAGACGTGACCAAAGAACTTCATACCAAAGATGTATGATATATGACCATAAACATATTTTTTCCCCGGGAAAAAGTCATCTTATTCTATCGCAATGAAACTAATCAGAATAAAACTGTGCAAAACTAAGTTAGTGTAAACTTTTATCTGCCATTAGCAGAACGACATTAACAATTTGAAATGAAATCGGTCCAGCAAAAGCTGTAATTTCTCGCTTCTCAAAGTCTAACTTCGCCCAGATGGGGCGGGTCCAACTTGACGGTATTGCGATATTAACTTACCCGTGTAATTATTTCACCCTCTTCAAGATAACAAGGTCTATGAGATTAATTAGAAACGTCTAGTCGTTATACCTTTTGAAATTGAGTTACAGATTTTCAGACTATTAAGATCGGATATCTAACGCGTTATTTTTAATAAAGTAACTGCTTTTAATTGGATCTGTAGGAATTTGGATCAAACGTTAACGCTCGTATTCACAAACGATGCTTGCTTAAGTGAAGCAGCAAATCGAATGCACAGCGTTGAACAGAGCTCTGTGATTGTGTGCCACCCTGTGCGTCCACGCGCACTGTGAGACCTCATAGTAAAGTTTGTGAATAGGTACGGGCGTTAGTATTCGTTTGTTTCTGATAGAAATAATATACCTACTATAGCAACGGACGGCATTTCTTACAATTCACACATTACAATTTGTCACAGAAAAACTTTCTTACGCACGTGTTCGCGATTCAAAAATCGGAATAAAACTGTTTTCCATAGATCTTAAACTTCATCTTAATCGGTTCAGTGGTTTAGCGTGAAAATACTTTGTCTTACTAGAGAAACACAGTCACTCTAGAATGTACGTTTGAAAAAAGTAAAAAAACTAAACATGAATATTCGCTCGCGAGCCGAGCATCCTGTAATTTCTAAACACCCATTTTCTCTTTTCTCGCTAAAGCTAACGCGCACATAGTTGTAGCAACTATTGCAACTATACTGCATATTCCCAACTACTCGATATAACATTTTAGCGAGATAGTTCGAGTATGCTAAGGTGTTTAAAAAGGCTGAGTTGCTTTTTTAACGGTAACAATAACCGGTGCCTTTTGTATGGAGTTTGACAGATTTTTGACGTTTGTCAATGTTAAAGTAAGATGGTGAAACTTAGCTTAAATGTGTTGAAATCACCTGCTAGGTAACGGACCTGCTAACCCGCTGGATAGACGCCATCACAAAGGCCACTGAGTCCACCGTGGTCCAGTGTACTCGCGACGCCTCTAACCGTCAGAAATGGAGGCACATCGCCAGGAGAGCTACCCTCGGAGATGACATCACCCCACCATGTACCTCGTCAGCGCAACCACTACCACTCTGACAAGAGTGCCCGACTAAGAAGAGGTAGGTAATGGTGCATTTAATATTGTGCGGATTAAATATGCGTATTCCACGCATTACAGTAAATACTTGTATGAAAATGACACTTGCGGCGTCACGCATGCGGACCCCGCGTCCTTGATGAAATCCGCACGTTATTAACCCTTTCAACGCCAGAATATTTTGATATGTTTATGCTGTATGCCGTACATACTGCAAAAATCAGTAAAAAGTGGTTTTGACTGATTTAAAATTTTATCAATCAGTCAATATTCATACAATGTCACAACTCTTTTCGGTCTCCCTAACGAAAAAAAGATGTCACAAAAATCGAACTTAACTGTCATTCTCGTTTGAATCATCTGAGCCATTAAGGTGGCTTTGCCTTATCAGTCATTGATGTCATTAGACATCAGATGTGACGTGGAAGTGAAATACGGTGGAAATCCGTTTAACCTTCCCTGGAATAACAGCTCGGATGGAGTCCCGAAAATATTTTTTATTGGCCAACACGCACCAAGCGATTGGATTGACAAATACATACCGATAAACAAGTTACTTTGGGGCGGTGAGACACGGCCGCGTAGAATACAAAGCAGACGGTATAATTCAAATATATATTTTTGGTTCGCCTTTTCCTGTTAGAGGCGGTCAGCGTTTTTGTAGTGACATTTTTGTTTCAACTGTCACTTCAAATGTTTAGATGTCCAACAATGAACTATCCCAACTATGATATTGTCAAGGGGGCGCTCTATCTATACTGATTATTAGTAACCATATAATTATGACATTTACAGGAAGGTGCTACTGTCAATACTGGGTTGTTAGTTTTTTATTTTTTCCACTAAACGTTTCAGAATGGTGGGACTATAGAGACAAAACTTAAATCGAATTGAACAGTGAACAGCGCTATAGGAAATTTTGTGTAGGAGAAATGCACCTTTTTTTTTCGTCGGGAAATGCTTTGCGCATACCCACTGGTCTATGGGGACGGCCAGTGGGTTATGTGGGACTCTCCCCGCCTACCCACTAAAGGCGGGGCCTACCCACTAAAACCCGACGGTTTCCACCAGAGCCCAAAGAAACGGAGCCGCGAGTTATTGTCCTGGTTGGACATTCGTCCGCAGCTCCGCCTCAGGCTAGCCTCTCTGGCTTCGAGGGAACCCCCAACCTCCTCCTCCAGTTGTTTTTTATAGAGGTTTTCTCCTCGCGGCCCTGGTACAACAGGACCCCCGGCCCGCCGTAGCGGGTTACGGTCTGCTCTATGCCGCTGCTCGGTCAGCTCTGCTGATCAGAGAAGTACCGAGGCCCTCCAAAGAATGGGCCCGGGCAAACGCCCCGCCAGCCCCCACCTGTGGGGGTTTTTAAAGATGTCCCCTGCATCGTGGCCCGGGCAAATGCCTCGACGGCCCCCGGCCCACTCAATTGTGGGTTACGGGTTGCCCGACAGGCCCGCCGAGTTGACGAGACCTGCCGCGCAGGTGAGAAGTTAGCCGCCCGCGTGAACAGACCACGCGGACGTTGCCCAGGGTGCACCACGAGGAGGTCCGTCACCATCGCACCCCAGGAGAAATGCACCTATTGCAACTTAATAAGGCACCACACCAAATTGTTTACCTTGGTTTACGTTGTCTGTTCGTAACTTCGTCTGAAATTGTTTGTTTAATAGAATAATTCTAAGATGAGTTATAGTAGTAAGAGCTATCTCGAAATATAATGTGATAGAAATTAACATTGAGATGATTAGGTGACCTAAAAATATACTTGCTCATACAAAAGTAAACCTTACAGTTCTGTACAAGTGTAATAAATAAAAAATGCAAAAATATTGAAAAAATAAACTGTTGTTTACAACGATCGTCTGTGTGTCCCGAGCACTTCGCGCGTTCCGCTCTCTCAGCGGATTCAATTCCGGGACTTAATCATAAAAGTTTTTGAATAAACAATGGTCCCGTACCGGGGCTTGTTACTTGAGGAACGCGGGCGAACATCTGCGGATGGTAGATATAAACTTGGAGACAGGTTTTACTCGAGCGTTTCTAATGTGCCTGCATGATAGGTTGAACGGTATATTATTGTGATGTCACGCATCGTCGACTCTGCACAAACCTTATGATATCCAATCGTAATTAAATAAGCGATTATAGTCGTTTCTCAAACTAAATTTTAAATAAACAACTCCAAAAAATCGAACTGCCTCAGGCGGGAACTGAACCCACGATAGGCAGTTTGATTTTTTCAAGTTGTTTATTTAAAACTTATAATATCGAACTAAAAAATATTCAATAACTACTAAAATCCGAATTTGACTACGCACTACGCTACTACTCGTAGTACTCTGCTACGATCAGAATGATTGCTACTATCCGTAGCAAACTACTACAATCTGAATGTCAGCTACGAAACGCTATGCGCTACGACTCGTAGTACCTACTCCACTACGATCAGAGTGATTGCTGCTATTGCTATCCGTAGCAACTTACTACAATCTGAATCTCAGCTACGAAACGCTATGCGCTACGACTCGTAGTACCTACTCCGCTACGATCAGAGTGATTGCTGCTATTGCTATCCGTAGCAACCTACTACAATCTGAATCTCAGCTACGAAACGCTATGCGCTACGACTCGTAGTACCTACTCCACTACGATCAGAGTGATTGCTGCTATTGCTATCCGTAGCAACCTACTACAATCTGAATGTCAGCTACGAAACGCTATGCGCTACGACTCGTAGTACCTACTCCACTACGATCAGAGTGATTGCTGCTATTGCTATCCGTAGCAACCTACTACAATCTGAATCTCAGCTACGAAACGCTATGCGCTACGACTCGTAGTACCTACTCCGCTACGATCGGAATGATTGCTACTATCCGTAGCAATATTAGTTCTACACTTTTGAAACCATGAATGGCTGAACTAGTGCCGCACCAAAAACCGCTTAGATGAATAATAACATACAAAGGTACAATGCATTCAATATAATAGGCGAAATCAATAATAACATATTATTTTATTGGTAAAATAAATATCCTACTATCCTACTAATATTATTAATGCGAAAGTTTATATGGATGTCTGGATGTTTGTTACTCTTTGACGCAAAAACTATAGAACGGATTTTGATGAAAATTTACAGTATTATTGTTTATAACCCAGAATAACATATTATTGGCCATAAGTTATGATGATCTGTGACAAACTAAATTTCACGCGGATGAAGCCGCGGGAAAAAGCTATCTGCTATAAATCTATAACACTACATACAATGATAGATCACACCCTGCGCTGAAGCCAATGAAGTAAAATATGTAGTAGTTCCAACAACTGATATAAACTTGATGAATGCCACACAAATATGACCTCTACATCCTTAAATTTACAACCCAATATAACAGAGTTACGTCAGGTATAAGGTTACAGCACACTTATCAACTTGGAAAGGGATAAACACTGTTCATCGCCTTTCGCCGTGCGGTCAACCCTACGTAAGCACGAGGCGAGGCATTTACTTACGGAGCCGTAGTAAGGAGTTTCATACAAAGAATACTGACCACCTCGAGATGAATTTACGGTCTGCTTCCAGGTTGATAGGTGTTGAACAGAGTGATGCGGCAGGTACAAAAGACACTTAACTTCAGTGATATTCTATTTATTGAGAAGATAATTTACAATCATGTGCACACACTTGAATGGTAGGAAAAAGAGACCATAGAGAGGGGCCATAGAGCATACAACGCTTCTGGGTTGCCAGATATCGTTATTACATTTTTACCATACACCCGCCCCATTGAAATTACATTTCAATCTTCAAACAAAGAAGTTAAAGTTATTAACATTACAGCTTACATTTTGCAATATAATACTTAAGCAATGAAATACACCTACAAACAAGAAGAAAGTAAGTTAAGTTAGTTAAGAAATGCACTTAACAAGAAAGAAATTAATTAAGGTAAGTAAGTTCAACAAACCTAAGCGCTCTTGGCGTCATACATAAGTACAAGCTCTTGGCATCATACATAAGTACACAACCATAAGGTGTCCTACGAGCTATAATAGCCTACCAGTTACATACTAGTAGTAAACAAGTTTTACTTATTGTAAATCCTTTAAATATAACATGTAATTATGTATACAATATTTAGTTTAATACACAAGATAGTATACACTCATAGTGTAGAAACAAATCAAACTATGTTCTTAATAATGAAAGTTAAACAAATACATAATTAAACTTTTAACTTTACAGTTTAGACAGTAATTATAAAATTACATTTATCAGTTCTTAAGTTAATTATTTTGCTCAATAGGCAATGGGACAATTTTTGTAATAGGTCGAGAATACAAACCAGTTTTAGTTTTTACAACAACAGCTCGAATATGATTATCTTTACCTTTATATAATTCAACTACACGACCCAATGGCCAAGACATTGGTGGCTGATTATCATCCTTTAATAAAACAATAGTATTTAACATTAAATCTGGGTTTTCTTTGTACCATTTATACCTCATTTGTAATGTATTTAAATAGTCAGTCTTCCAACGCTTCCAGAAGGTTTGCCGTAGCTTACATATTTGTTGATATACATCCAATCTATTATCAGGAAATTCTGCAAAATCACCCTCCGGAAACGAAGTCAGACTGCTCCCAATTAAAAAATGAGCTGGCGTGAGACACTGCTCATCACCATCCAAGTCTCTCAATGGAGTTATTGGTCGACTGTTTACAATAGCTTCAATTTGAGTTAAGAGAGTATACAAATGTTCATAACAAAGTACGGTGTGTCCTAACACTCTCTTTAAATGATGCTTTACAAGTTTTACAGAGCTTTCCCATAACCCGCCCCAATGAGCTGAATGAGGAATTATAAACCGCCATTCAATACCTTCTGAAATTACATAATTTGAAACTTGTTCAAAATCGTTCTTAAACATGTTGAATAAGCTCATTTTTTGCCCCATGAAAAGTAGTACCATTATCACTGAATATTTTAGCACATTTACCTCGTCTAGAAATGAATCTACGCAATGCATTTAGAAATTCCTTAGTAGTGAGATTCGACACTAGTTCGATATGAATAGCTTTAGTACTCAAGCACACAAAAAGGCAAATTTAACCTTTAGTTATAATAGGTTTCCTTATACGAGCAACTTTGACAGACAGCGGTCCAGCAAAATCTATGCCTGTGAACAGAAAGGGTCGAGAAGGAGTAATACGACATTTGGGTAGGTCAGCCATTATTTGTGAAGCAGTTTCTGCCTTAAACCTGTAACAACGTACACACTTGTGTATGAAATGACGCACAGAATTTCGAGCGTTTAGCGGCCACACAAATCTTCGTAAACTGGACAAAGTCGTCTGCGTTCCAGCATGCAACAACCTCTCATGCTCATACCTAATCAACAAGTCAGTGACATGACAACGTGCTGGCAGTAGCAATGGAAATTTTTGATCAACAGGGATATCAGCATAACGTAAGCGACCACCCACGCGCAACATTCCTTCGCCATCTGAAAATATGTTTAAAAACTTCAAAGACTTAGAACCAGAACCAAGTTCCGAGGAAACATTACCATTAGCATTTTTTTGAAAATGAGCATGCTGCAGGCATTTGATGATACAACTTGATGCTTGATTAAGCTCCTTACTTGTGAGAAATTCAGTGATTTTAGATTTAGCATTTTCCATATTGTTAATAAATCGACGTACATAAGCCATGACTCTAACCAATCGACTCCAAGACGAATATCTCTCAAATAATTCAAGAAAATCGTTTTTAGTCTCCTCAAAGGTAGGTAGTGCTACACTTGGCATGTCATTACTATTGTCAACACCCACTGAGTCATCCTGAGAAAACGCTTGATGTGAATGAAGCCAAGGTGAGTCACTTTGAAAAAGCCAGTTAGGTCCATTAAACCATAATTTGCAATTGGAAAGATCCTGTGGTTCCAAACCACGTGAAGCCATGTCAGCAGGGTTCTCTGAAGACTTTACATGAAACCAATTGTCTTTAGGAGACAAATTTTGTATTTGGCCAACTCTATTCGATACAAAAACATCTCGTCTAGAGGGATCACTCTGTATCCAACACAGGGTAATCATGGAGTCAGTCCAATAGAATGAGTTCTCAGAACTAATATTTAAAGTTTTGGAAACAGTGCTCATAAGCTTAGCAAGCAACAGTGCAGCGCAAAGTTCTAACTTAGGCAGAGTGACAGGTTTGAGAGGAGCAACTCTTGTCTTCGCACATACTAAGTGGACTGTAGTTTTTTCAGGACAACTGCAGCGGATGTACACGACGCAGCCATACGCCTTCGTGGAGCTATCTGCGAAGCCATGAAGCTCAACCCTCTCTGCGTCAGTATTAACCATGAGACGAGGCACTGAAATGACATTCAAGCATTCAAGATTGGCACAAAAAAAATTCCATTTAGATAAAATAGCGTCAGGCACCTCAGAATCCCAGTCAACGTTTGCCTTCCAGATATCTTGCATTATCAACTTAGCATAGACTGTAACTGGAGCAATAAAACCCAAGGGATCATAGACCTTAGCAATATCAGACAAAATATTTCTTTTGGTATGACTAGTGGAAGTATATTTAGGTACCTCGACCTGAAATTTATCTGAGTTTGGCTCCCACTTCAAACCTAGCGTTTTAATACAAGAACCTTCTTTATTGTCAAAGGAAAAATGACATTTTTCAAGTTTTTCAGGAGGAAATTGCGACATTAACATTGAGCTATTAGAGTACCATTTGTGCAATTCAAACCTTCCTTTAGCTAACAACTCTTGCAACTCATTTATGGTATTTAATGCAGAAGAAAGATCATTCTCGCCATGCAAAATGTCATCAACGAAGGTACTTTGAAGTAATGCCTTAGAAGCAGATGGAAAATTATCACCTTCATCCTCAACCAATTTCACCAATGTCCGTGTAGCAAGGTAACTGGCTGATGCTGTTCCATATGTAACAGTATCCAGCTGAAGACACTGTATATCATGCGATGGATCATCTCTCCACAGGATGCGCTGAAGTACTTGATACTGAGGTTTCACTCGAATTTGCCTGTACATTTTAGTTATATCAGACACAAAAACATAAACATAGGTACGAAATCTCAGAAGTATGGTAAACATGTCAGGTTGAACAACAGGACCCACAAGAAGTACATCATTTAAGCTCAAACCCGTAGAAGTGAAGAAGTGAGAATACAATCCTAAGCTTGGTAGTAGAGGAACTTTCCTTCAAGACAGCATGATGAGGCATGTAATATTCAATTTCATCACTTTTGTGTGGATTTATATGAACAAAGTGAGCATGGCCAAGTTTAAGAAATTCCTCAATAAAAGCTTTATAGGCCTTAAAAAAGTCAGAATTATTTTGGAATTTTTTCTCCAATGACATAAGACAACGAAAAGCAACATTGTAAGAATTACCTAGTTTTGGTAGAAGTTCTTTGTTTATTGGCAAATCGACATGATACCTTCCTTCTTCATCCCTGGACACAGAATCAAGGTAGCTCTGTTCGCACCTTTTCTCCTGAAATGACAACATATTATCATTAGGCATTTCTTCTAATTGCCAAAATTTTTTAATGTCGTTATGTAGGACAGACAAATGACATTGGCTTTTTAAACCCGAAACATGTTGACCTACCACAGACAATTCACCACAAAATACCCAACCAAATTCAGTATTTATTAATGTGGGCATATTTGGACCTAGATCGATCTTGCCTTCTCGAAGACATTTTGCAAAACATGAAACACCAAGAATCATATCAATGTCCTTAGACACATTGAAATTAGGGTCAGCTAAATGCAAATGCATGAGAGACGGCAGTGCCTCTTTAGACACATTGACCATTGGTAAAGGATCAGTAATAAAATCTAACACACCGAATTCTGAACAATATTTAAAATCAGAACAGTTAGAATAAACTGATAGTGCAACTTTATGCTTTATTTTACAAGTATGACCTCCCACCCCGGCCACAGTTTGACTAGCATCTTCAAAATTAACACAGTACAATTTATTAGCAAACGCAGAACTAATATAATTCTTTTGGCTACCTATGTCCAAAAGCACAGTGCAGTCATATCGCTTACCATCACTGTCACACACATTCACTAATGCAGTGGGCAGAAGGGACACTTGACATACAGAGGTACTATTTTGTGTAACTATTGAAGATGTCATTACAACATTACTCGGGGAATTGATGTGAGAATCATTTGAAGTAGAGCTACGGGCAGAAGTCTCATTACATGTCTGCGAATCAAGATGTAATAAGTGATGATGCTTTTGTAAACACTTTTTACAGACAATATTGGATGTGCAATTGCTAGTACAATGTTTATCTGATAAACAAACAACACACAAATTAGTTTTGTTAACAAATGTCTGTCTGTCATTGGGACTCAATTTAATGAATTTAAAACACTTGTAAGTTGAGTGATTTTTGTTGCAGTACAAACAAGAAAATAACTTACCATTTGCATTACTGCCGCTGCCAACAGTCACATGACTAGTGCTCTTTGCCGGAGGCACAACCTTTGTAGTGCTCACTGCTTCATCACGGCATAGCATATCTAATGCTTGGCAGCGCTGCTGTATAAAGTTAAGAAATTGTTGCAAACTAGGGAAATCACTGGAATCTCTATGCAATTCAAAGTCACGCAAAGAACTGTAATCAATTTTTGTTGACAAAATATGTATGAGAATAATATCTTGCAATTTTGAAATATTCAGTGATAATAGTGAGTTATAATACTGCATAAATTCATTTGTTAATTGTCTTAGTGTATAAGATTTACCATTGACTTTATGTAAAGACAAAATGTGTTGCAAATGATAATTAGTTATAAGAACCTTATTGTCATATCTTGATGTAATCGCAGACCATGCCTTCACGTAGTTTTCGTTCGTACATTCCAAAGTCGTAACCAAAGAGGCAGCTTCGCCGACCAAACACGACTTCAAGTAATAGAACTTCTGCACGGGACTTAAATCTTCATTTCCGTGTACCATAGTGACGTATAAATCCTTGAACGACAACCAGTCTCCATAACTTCCACTGAACTTGGGCAACGATATCTTGGGAAGATTCGGTTTATGCTGGTGCTCTTGCGTCGATCCGGAGTCACTCGCCGATGAGTTACAATGATGCTTCAGCGCCTCACGACGTTCACGAATGTCAGTTAGTATTCTTTGACACCTTGACTCGATTTTCGATCCCTCAGCGGTCTCTGAAGTATCCATCGATTCCAAATTGAGATTGACGTCCTCCAATCTCGTAAAAAGACTGCTAATTCGTTCGGCGGCAACATCCAACATGGCGGTGGATTTTACGGTAGAAATGTCCCCCAGCTCATTTTCCACAAGTGATATGCGGCCTTTGATGTATCTTCTCACATTTATCAATTTTTGCTTGTCTTGATGAGCAAAATCACTGCTGGTATCCTCGCCGGTTAGGGGCATTTTGAAAGCACGCAATAAGTGGTATGCAATGCGTTAACGTCACCCCGGGCCGGCAGCACACAACACGAAAAAAACTGCTATAAGTACAGATTCTCAGTACAGACTCCTACATCCAGCTCTGAAGGACCATGAACAGAGTGATGCGGCAGGTACAAAAGACACTTAACTTCAGTGATATTCTATTTATTGAGAAGATAATTTACAACCATGTGCACACACTTGAATGGTAGGAAAAAGAGACCATAGAGAGGGGCCATAGAGCATACAACGCTTCTGGGTTGCCAGATATCGTTATTACATTTTTACCAGGTGTGCTTTGTCCTATATTCTGAAACGTTACATTACTCGCCAACGTAGCGGCATACAACAGGCGTTTTTACGGGCGCTTTACTATTTTGCTATACGGCGCGAGTCGTCATGATGAATTTCCGTTCATTTACATACATATTGGACTGAGTGCTGGCAAAAGTTCCGGGACATACAGGGTGTATTTAATAAATACAGATTACACTAATAGACATTGGAAAAATTTCCTGGAAAACGAACAGGACTTATTACGGCTATTCTATAAAATAATATTACCTAATTATGACATTATTGGAATTGACCCGGAGTTGAGTTAATGAATTTCGCAAAAATATTCAGTATCATTAACTTGATATTTTAATTAATAGACTATTAAAGCAGATAATGAAAATATAAAAATATTGTGTTGCAATTGCCCGGTGGAAAATTGCAGGAATTTAATTATGTATGCATCAAAAAGTCGCTGACAAGTCAATTATAGGCACTGCTTTCAGTTGTGAGAAAAATAATAAATATTAAGTAAATCATTATTGCTTGCTTGTGTAATTTTAGCACATAATATACTAGCGACCCGCTCCAGCTTTGCATGGGTGCTAAGTATACATATAAACTTTCCTCTTGAATCACTCTATCTATTAAAAAAACCGCATCAAAATCCGTTGTGTACTTTTAAAGACCTAAACATACGTAGGGACAGACAGCGGAAAGCGACTTTGTTTTATACTATGTAATGATTTATTTTATTCATACAATAGGTTGTTTATTTTATTTGATTTTAAGCAATTTGAAATAGTCGATGATTAATTTCATATAATGATCGGAATAACTTTAAAAAAAGTTATATTCAGAACTAAACCGGTGTGTTACGCCCTGTATAGTATGAGTTGCAGCTTAAATGTAGCGGCTAAGTACTCCTTTGTTGCCTGGAGACAATGAAGGTAAGAAAGGCTACCTCGCATTGGCCGCCATGGGCACAGTGGATAATAATATACTCGTCTCGTATTATCCATAGAGATATACGAGTAGAGAGATGCCAACTAATGCGTTGAAGTTCGGTACTCAGTGTCGCATTAGAAATTCACACAGCAAAGTAATCAAAATTGTGTGCTCATTATCCACTGCGGTTACTCAACGTTCGAATAATCTTTAGTACTACGATATTTTGAAATAGCCACTGAAAACATTCAATAGTTGAAATCAATACCAGCCGTGGCAGCCATTATGTAAATACCACAAAGTGAAATAAGTTCCTGTTTAATAAAACACAAAGCGAATTATCTCCCCGAACTCATCAGCCGTCGTCAAACAAAATAAAACAAATTGAAAATACATTAAATATGCATCCAAAATTTTATATTAATATTTCTCACGCCGATCGGGCCAAATGAAAATGTAGAGCTGAAAATGTTTTCCGACGATTTCGGTCATTGTGTTCATTATTGTCGTATCGTTATGCATACAATTTTACAATTAAATTTTGTTATATTTTACATCCAATTTCAATTTAGGTAAATAATAAAAATCGTAACGATTGTACATACGAGTACATAGCAGTGTTTCTTTGACAGACTTGTGTACTTATTGAAAATCGTTCTTGGTACACAGTTTTATCTATTTTATGTTTTGTGACTGAATTTCAACTGTTCTATGTTGATAATTAGCTAAATATTTTCCATACCAATGGAGAAGAATGACTCATTGAGATACTTATTTAACTAGTTAAGTTAAAATAAAGTACATTCGGCAAGACATAACTATATTTTTTTAGTGCTAGATATCAAAAATTTCACTGGATCATTATAGTATTTTTTACTTTCCTTTTTTGGCTATAAGTATAACTAGCTTTCCGCACGCGGCTTCGCGCGCGTGGACTACATTATTTACATATTTTACGGATCCCTATTTTTTCCAAAATAAAATTTAGCCTATGTTACTCGTGGATAACGTAGCTTTCGAATGTCGTAATTTTTAAAAACGGTCAAGTAGTTTTTGAGCCTATTCCTTACAACCAAACAAACCAACAAACAAAGTTTTCCTCTTTATAATATTAGTGTAGATAAATAAGATGAATTCAACTTTCTTGAACATTAAATCATAACCAATCCTCATTACCTTCATTAATACCCGCCTGTACCTTCATAAACCAATAACCCCTAAGCGAAAATGTAAACAGTTTCCAATATGGAAAAGATAGTAAGCTCACTGAGCTGAAGGCCAGTCACAAATGATGTTTAATGCTCCTTTGATATGCAGATCCAGGTTTTACGCTATTGAATACTGATGAGCGTACATGTTTGTATAATGGATCATAAAATCGCTTTGGTTAGGCCCGCTCTATAATGAGTTTCATAGTTCGCGCTCGACTAATCAAGGTGAGTAAAACAGCAACTTCATAATTTTGATACTTGCGCTAAAATTTTATAGCCACGATCGCCGAACGGTGAAGGGGTCGGAGTGGCCGACTCGAGATCCGAGAAACGCGGGTTCGAATCCCACCGCCGCGACTATTGTATTGAGCCCACTCGTAACACAAGCTCATTTAGTTTAACACGAAGGGCTAATGGGACTAATAGTAATTTGGGCAATACAAATTGCTAATACGAGTAATATTAAAAAAAAGATGGACAGATTTTGACGTATAATTTGGTTACAGACAGACTTTGTGTAATGTATTGTGATTTAATATTATGCTAGTAGAGATGAGATGATCCATTTGAGATGTTTCTAAAAGCATTAATAAAGAGATTGTACCTGGAAGATGGGCATTTAGGCTACCTTTTGTCGTTAAAATTGAATGGGTGAAAAAGATGAAAATAGCTTGAATGGGGATTTCATATTTTCTCATGTGAAGGCGTGAAAAATTATGAATGAGACTCGCGATAAGAAACTCTCTGAAGCAGACTGAAACCCACGCGGATGAAGCCGCTGACAAAAACTAGTTCATAAATATAAACGTATTTTTCACATCTTTTTCTTGTTGAATTTAGGCTAAATATGCTTGTAAATCTGTCATGGTAACTGTTTTCTATTTGAATTGATGTTAAAAATTACTTCAATGAGGTTCTTTTGGGCTTACACAACCACATTGGTATCACAAGTTTTAACGCGAGCTAAACCGGACTATTCCCCCCTCTCGTTCCCACCGCTGCAACTCCTGTGTAGCCAGGATCTACAGCTTGACCGCCAATAAAAACTCAACCAGTGAAGGCAACCAGAAAACGCTAGCCTAGCCTATAAAAGATAATGTAAAACAAATTCGACTTCTACCGTGTGTATCGGCCATAACAGTTTCCTAATCCCATAGAACCGAGCCATAAATTGAGTTTACAAATTATGGAAATGTCCGGTTGTCCGGTAAAATTAAAGTTTTGTACCGTACACTACGGTACCCTGCGTTGGAACGATAAACCGTTCCGGACACCGTAAACCTTTATCAGTTTTCATCCGTAATTTCGTTCCGGAAAAATTACGATGTATTTTAAACGGGGTAGTTATTGTATTTATATTACGATGACGGTTAAATTGAACAGTCTTTCGGGCTTTTATACGCTGGATATTTTAAAGCTTTTCAGCTGTATTAAAAACGGGTTCATATAATTTTTTGTGTTAATATTCAACCTGGATGGGGGTTTTATGGCACAAAATGACTAAGTAATGGTCTGCAAAACTACCTTGGATATTGATTACAGTCCCTTTTCCTTATCTATCGCTAGTTTTCTCTCTCATTCTCAACAGATGTGACGAAAATGTGTAAATGAAGCAAGCTTACATTTATATTGCTTACAAATACATGGTATTTCTGAATACGTAATAATACTGCGATTTACTATTGTAAAGCTATCTAATATCCAAAGTTTCACCAAAACAGTAATAGGATTCTATAGTTGAATCAACATTTATGAGACATAAATATTGACTGTACTATTGACGTGGCAAATATAGTGCATGCCTGTTTAAAAATATTGGATCTTCAATATGCGGCGGCAGAATATCAGATTTTACGTTTTTGTTGCAAAATAGCACTTATTGTAACTGTATACGATCCCGCTAAGCTTGTGCAGTTATTTAAAGTTGCCATGGAGTTTATTAATATGAATAAGACTCAAATTGTAATCGTTTTGCAACAGCCCGCTAATTAGGTCAAACAAATCTTCCTCATCCGAAAACCTTATTAATTCAGTTCGTGACTAATAACGATCAGGGGCAAAATGGCGAAAACCAAATTACTCCACTGTCACGTAATCTAAAGCTGGTCTCCGGTAAACATCTGCGAATAATTAAGGTCATTGGGAGACGGGGAATCATTCGTTTGGTGGAGTAAGGACTAGGTGCGTTCGTTCGTTTCAACCATAGAGATATAGAGAGATGCCAACTAATGCGCTGAGTTCGAAACTTAGTGTCGCATTAGAAATTCAAACTCACAAAGTAATCAAAATATGTGCTCATTATCCACTGCGGTATCGGTACTCAACTTTCGAATAATCTGTAGTACTACGCAAGCAATGTAAGCTGTTTGCATTATGACGTCGCTTCTGTCATCATTGCTTACACGAGCAATGTGTTCTGTTTTTGGGCATATTGCTGCGACACTGGTCACGCCCCCTTGCCATTTCTCCTTTAGTTTCTGTGATTTGTGGTTTCTGCCAAATGACGTCCACTGCTGGACAAAAGCTTCCAAGGATTTGCACAACGACCGATCTTGTGCTGTCTGCATCCAGATGCTTTGATCATCGGTCCACATAGTGGGGGGCCTGACCACACTACGTCTTGTGGCCGCCACTTGAGAAAATTCTGCCCTAACGGCCATCAGTTTTACGAGCTATAGGACGAGGGTCTATAGTTGGAACCCTGTCGCCGCAGTTCTATTGTAGTGAACCACTCTTAACATTTAGTTTGTGGGGTTAACGGGAATATACGTAATTTGAGCAATAAAACTTACTGATATTCTTTCTGAAACAAAAAAAGATAAGGACTCAAATCCACCACCATTACATAAGCTAAAAACTCGATTGCTTTGCCTCTTTACGAAAAAAAACGTTTCCCTCATTGAACGACTGCGTACTTTCGGAATCCTTTTTTCGTCAAATTAAAACGAATCGAAATTACATTTTCCTTTACAAAAAAGCGGACAAGTTTGTTCGAAGTTCGCGCCCGAGGCAGTCCCAGACTCGTCCGTCCTCTTTTTAGTGCTTAAAATTCTATTAACGCGTTTGTTCCTTTAAAACTTTCGGTAATGTATCTTTTCACGTTTTATAAACCGCTTAATGTTGTCCAGAGGGACGCTGAAGTCTAGACGTTTAATTTACTTAATGTAAATAAATATTCTGTCCTGTTACCCAGAACTAAAAAATGTGCTCATTAGTAATAGACTAAGAGCTAGTGAACGCCAGACCTACGTTATTTTATAAAGGCTGAAAGTTTGTCAGCGCATGCTCCCAACATAGCTAAGAACCATGGCCAAACATGAAGTTTGGGTCATGGTGGCTTTGGCAGACAGACGGTACTAAAGGTGTGTAAAATACCAACTTAATTACGTCAAAGTATAAAGGCTGATTTTTTGATATTTCCTTCAAAATGTTATTAGAAATGACGTCATTAATTGACAGACACCTACCATGGTGGCAGCCCTTAGCCAGACGCCTTAAAGTTCATGAAAATGTAGTCCTACTTACGTCATACTATAAAGGCTGATATTTACATAAAATATTTGAACTATCATTTGATGAAGTTTCCTCATCAGCCAGACACTTCTGATGGTTCCTTCGCCTTACCAGACAGCTTTTAGGGTGGCTGAAATTGCGAACGCGAGGCACTATAAATATTGTTTTTTGTACCTTTTCTTATGTTACTCAAGTATTTGAGTCTGTAAATCATCATCTCATGTTGATGAGCTGATGATGGAAGGTAAGTACAACTCCTTAAAGCTTAGGTAATCCCTAATTTTAAAGTGATTACCTCTGAAAGTTGCCTAGAGTAAAGTTCTTAGCAACATTATCATTACCTATGTTAATGCTAATGTTGCTAAGAACTTTACTCTAGGCGTTTAGCAACTATTTTGAAGATAAAATTTGCGGCACCACATTTTCCGCGTATATAAATTCTAGTGAGGATTTGGGGATCCTAATTCAATATAGAATTGTTATAGTATTATTTGATACTATAAATTTGATTATACTATGCATAGTAATAGATATATCGTGATGGTTACGCTGGTAGGATACTCTGCAGCGCAACCACTTTCAATAACAAAATACGGCGAAACCTGTGACATCATTTTTTTTTAAATAGGACTAGAATTTTATAGACATTTCAAAGATTTATTTTAGAAACTTACACTAGACTAGTTAAATCAAAAGTAGTTCCGCCGTGGGAGCATGACGTGAATTATCCTACAACTCCTAAGCGTTAAGGAGTTGTACCTTCCATCAACATGGGATGATGCTAGCTGATGCAAACACCCAAATAACTTTAGAAACTATACTTATATATACTGGTTAAGGAATTGTCCTCCAACTCCTAAGCCTTAAGGAGTTGTACTTTCCTTCCATCATCAGCTCATCAACATGAGATGATGATTTACAGACTCAAATACCTGAGTAACTTAAGAAAAAGTACAAAAAACAATATTTATAGTGCCTCGCGTTCGCACTTTCAGCCACCCTAAAAGCTGTCTGGTAAGGCGAAGGAACCATCAGAAGTGTCTGGCTGATGAGGAAACTTCATTAAATGATAGTTCAAATATTTTATGTAAATATCAGCCTTTATAGTATGACGTAAGTATGACTACATTTTCATGAACTTTAAGGTGTCTGGCTAAGGACTGCCACCATGGTAGGTGTCTGTCAATTAATGACGTCATTTCTAATAACATTTTGAAGGAAATATCAAAAAATCAGCCTTTATACTTTGACGTAATTAAGTTGGTATTTTACACACCTTTAGTACCGTCTGTCTGCCAAAGCCACCATGACCCAAACTTCATGTTTGGCCATGGTTCTTAGCTATGTTGGGAGCATGCGCTGACAAACTTTCAGCCTTTATAAAATAACGTAGGTCTGGCGTTCAGTAGCTCTTAGTCTATAACCTTTCTTTTTACAATTTTCTCCAATACATTATTATCTATGTAAAGTAGGTTCCAAAGCTCCCGTACATACTGAAAAAGCACAGCGGAGCTTTTACTTATGTAAATTATTTTATAGGTAAAAATAACGTAACATAAAATCTTAACATTATAATTTAGACATTATTACAGTTTAAACACCTAATAGGCTTAAAATCTAGGGTAGGTATATTGAGGTAATTTCTATTTATAACGTAGATCCAACTATGCAAGTTGAACCCTCTACTGAATACAGTCACTTGAAAAAGGGAGATCTTGTTAAACTGGAAAAATTTAACATAATTTCCACACGTTAAAAATAGCGCACACATATTTATTAAAAAAAACATCTAGGTGCATCTACAATGCGAGAATATTAAAACATTGAAGCCAGTGTTTTCAGAATCTTAATAACTTATCGATACAATATTCACAATTACTAATTAAATGTTAATGCATCAACAGCAATAAAAGAACACAAAAATTATCTTTTCATTCCATTTCATTCAAAAGAGTCACATGTTTTTATCAAGTTAAGGGACGGAATTGCACAACAGAACGAAACAACGATCCATTGGCAGTTAATGGAGTGGTCTCTCATTTCCTTTTCCATTTCATAATCTATTTATTTACCCTCGTGCATGTTTCCTCGAGTGTTTCTGTAACATTTCTGCAATATTTTCGGTAATGGAACGATTTCATTAGTAAAAGTATGAGCAAAAGGCAGTGTGGGGACACATACACCGCACATCGAGACGCGGCGACCGCCCGCTCGGCTCGCCGCCGTGCCACTGCTGAAAGAATTTGACCTACATTTGATTGCGCCCGCACCGCGAGTGCGCGACAGAGACAGCGCGCATGCCGTCCTACTCATTCCTCCGGAGTAGCGGGCGGTTGAATATTATTTTGTGCGATGACAAGGACAGCATTAGTATAGCCGTCTTACTTAGTCTAAAATTGTGTTAGGTAGTCTAGTAAATAATCTACCCATTGTTATTATTTTTATGTACTAGGAAATATATATAAAGGGTGCGAATACAATAAGATTTTACCATTCTGCAATCCGAGTTTTATTAAGAAACATCTCCCACTACACGCAACAATACCAACAGTGGTGACCAACCGACGTTTACCCGGCTTCACTGAAACATATTACTATGGAGGAAGAATTCCGCGATGCTGTACCCACTGCGCTGCGCTCTGAAGAGAAAGAAGTGTCAACAATTTCACTGCAATCAAGAATACCTGCGTTCTGGAGAGCTCAACCTAAACTTTGGTTCGCGCAATTTGAAGCTGTGGTTTCTTCGTGCAAGATCGGCGATGAACAGAAATACAACCTTGTTATACCGGTGCTGGAACGAATGGATATTGAACAAGTCAGCGACATCATCTGCAAGCCACCCGCCACTGGAAAGTACACAGCGCTGAAGAGAAGATTACTGTCAGTATACGAAGAATCGGAATCCCGTCAATTTCAAAAGCTTCTAAGCGGCCTAGAGCTTGGCGATCAGAAACCAACACAACTACTGCGCGTTATGCGTGACCTGGCCGGCGAGAAAGTAACCGACGACGCCCTGAAAGTGCTTTGGATGGGACATCTACCCTCACAAGTTCGAGCCGTACTGTCTGTGAGTACTGAATCATCTCTAGACACACTGGCGATCATGGCAGACAAGATGATGGAACACACAGATCGTAACACCATCGCAGAGATTGCTTCATCACCATCACAACCGTCGACAAGTCGAGACCCACATTATGAACTTCTGTCAAAGCAAATTGAAAAGCTCACACTCGAGATAGCAGCGATACGTGAGAGCAGGACAAACTATCGCCGTCCTTATCGTGCACGCTCAAGATCAAGGTCTAGAACAAATGGCAAGAAACCTGGCGATCCCGGTTGGGAATGTTTTTATCATCATCGATTTGGAGATAAAGCGAGGAAATGTGAGCCTCCGTGCGCTAGAAAACCGTCGTCGGAAAACTAACGTTAACACCGACCGTGGCGGACGTCGGTGTTACTAAACTGAACAATCGCCTTTGCATCACTGAAAGAAACACTGGAGAGCGATTTCTAGTCGACACCGGCGCAGATATATCGGTCTTAGCGACAAAGAATAAGCGAAAACCGATAACGTCTACAACCTACGCCTTATTTGCTGCCAACAACACACCAATCAAAACGTACGGCGATAAAACAATTCATTTGAACCTGGGACTTCGACGCAGCTTCAAGTGGACATTCATCGTGGCCGATGTGAAGATGTCAATTTTGGGTGCAGACTTCCTACGACACTATAAGCTGCTGGTGGACCTACATCACAAGAAGTTAATTGACAGCGTAACTGAACTATCTGTCAACACCGTCGAGATACAGACAAACCAAGACGTGTCAATTCATCTGGTTGAGCCAAGCCATCGATATCACAAAATACTTCAAGCCTACCCTGAAGTCCTCAAGCCAACATCGATGAAAACGCCCGCTAAACACGGCGTTAGACACCACATTGAAACCGTCGGCCCGCCGCTGTTTGCCAGACCACGCCCGCTACCGCCAGATAAATACAACGCAGCCAAGGCAGAATTCCAATCCATGATGGAACAGGGAATTTGCCAGCCGTCGAAGAGTCCCTGGGCGAGCCCACTACATGTTGTGAAGAAAAAAGACGGTACATTGCGAATATGTGGCGACTACCGTCGATTGAACGCGGTTACTTTACCTGATCGATACCCGCTGCCAAGAATACAAGACTTCACATACCAGCTACATGACATGAAGATTTTCTCTAAAATTGACCTGAAAAGAGCATTTTTTTGGATTCCAATGGCTGAAGACGATATTAAGAAAACTGCTATCACCACGCCATTTGGGCTTTTTGAATTCACCCGCATGACGTTTGGACTTCGAAATGCACCACAGACTTTCCAACGATTCATGCACGAAGTCCTACAAGACCTAGACTCATGCTGCTTCTGCTTCGTTGATGACCTATTAGTGTGGTCAAAAACTGAAAAACTTCATGAAATGCACCTACGTCAAGTCCTAGAACGACGACTAGCAAAGTACGGTGTCGGAATAAACACTGAAAAATGCAAGTTTGGTGTCCAGAAACTCAACTACCTGGGATACGAAGTTACAAGCGAGGGTATTAAACCAACTGAAGAACGCATCGAAACTATTCTCAACTACCCGAAACCAGCAAACATACAAGAGTTACGACGATTTCTGGGGATGCTGAATTTCTACCACGATTGTTTACCTAAACAAGCTGAACTTCAAATCGACTTGAACAAGCTACTTCACAATAAGAAGAAAAAAGACAAATCGCCTATTCAATGGACGCCAAGCCTTGAAGAAACGTTCGAGCTCAGATCATAGAAGGGAATAGATGTGAAACGGGGGCGTGGCGCGTGTCTCCGCGATATGCCCAGAAACGAACATCGGCCGCGTAGCTAGGTTAGTCGCGATTCAGTCGTACTAAGGAAATGTTCTCCGATATTTTGGATAATGCGTCGTTACGTGCAATAAAACAAGTGAAACGCAGAACTACAGGAACAATGGAGTCATTTACTACATGTAAGTATTGCAAATCCATTGGTATTTTGCTTATAAATAAAAAAAACTAAACATTTTTACGAACGAATTCAGTGCCGTAACAGTTACTGCGATATCGAAATCAGTGGTGATAAAAATTCTAACACACTTGTACATTGACGATTTAGTTAGCAACCACTTTATGTCATGCTCAACTACTGCGCAATGTATTTAATTTCTTCCGATATCCACTGTCGTGTGAAAATACACAGTACGGCCGCATGTGCCGGTCGTAACATAGTGCCGTGCTCGTGTTCTAATGCGGTTTGCTATTATCGATAAATAAATTATAATTTTCTATTTTGTAATTTTAAATAAAAAAATGATGTGTTACTTGCGATTATAAGATTTTCCAAATAAAATAATAACAGTAGAAGTAATTAGTAACTGTCAACTATGTAATTACTATAAGAGCTAGTTGAAAGCCTAATATAGGCATTATTTTTGATAAACATTATGCGGTACGCAGATCGCCATAATTAAAAAGTAAATGCGTGATAGTAGTTAATAATAACGT
This sequence comes from Ostrinia nubilalis, assembly GCF_963855985.1. Lineage (NCBI taxonomy): Eukaryota > Metazoa > Arthropoda > Insecta > Lepidoptera > Crambidae > Ostrinia > Ostrinia nubilalis. The sequence continues at coordinate 16,089,349 of NC_087089.1, read as the reverse complement.
ATAATAATAAAAAGGTTTTCATACATAAGCATTTTGTGCAATCAGTTTCGATCCTTGCCCCTAGCGATTTAAAGTATCGATATCTTGTCGACTCCATTTTATCTATGTTCTCTCACTAGCGTTTTCAATGTGTGCGTCACGTCACGCGGCCATTGATTGGCCATGAGGCATGCCTTCTGGCCAATCACAGCACTTTTAAGCCGGTTGCACATGTTGTCGTAGACTCTCAGTCGCTTTGTTTTTACACAGTTGAATGTGTGTGTGGGAGCTGTGGTGGGGGAAATGTGGGGACACTGGTTCTCGTTGTAGTTACGCGCGACTTCATATCTATTCTCTTTCTATGATCTGAGCGTTCGAGAAATGCCGCCAAAGCATCTCTAACGCCACGGTTTTGACTCATCCCGTCTCAGGCGCACCGCTATGCATCATGACAGACGCGTCAGACGTAAGTGTTGGCGCAGTACTACAACAAAAGATAGACAACGTGTGGAGACCACTATCTTTTTTCTCAAAGAAGCTGAGTGACACACAGAAGAGATATAGCGTATACGATCGTGAACTATTAGCGATCTATATGTCTATTAAGCACTTTAGAAGATTGATTGAAGGCAACGACGTCACTGTCTATACAGACCACAGGCCTCTAACTTACGCCTTGATGAAGCCAACAACTGCAAATGACACACCTAGACGAGAGAGACAGCTACTTTTCATCAGTCAATTCTGCACAAGAATAGAATACATAAATGGCGAAGAAAATACTGTGGCTGATGCACTATCACGCATTTCATCAATCGATTGTCCTACTATCATCGACTACAACGAGTTGGCTGAAAAACAAGCGCAAGATCAAGAGCTGAAACAACTGTTACAAAAGCCGCATCTCAGTTTTACTACGATTACACTACCCGGCCTAAAGAAACCTATCTACTGCGAAGTAACTACAAAGACACCGCGTCCCTACCTACCGCCAAGCCTTCGTGAAACTGCCTATAAAGCGTTACATGAGCTCAGTCATCCAGGAATACGCACAACAAGAAAAATGGTTACCGAGAAGTACTTCTGGCCTAGCATGAACAAAGACATATCAAAATGGACTAGATGCTGCTTACCTTGTCAGCGAGCAAAAGTGAGTCGCCATACAGTAACACCACTCGTACAATTTCCTACATCAAGCCGATTTGAACACGTACACATGGACATCGTCGGCCCATTGACACCATCAGAAGGACACCGCTACATTGTTACTATGATCGATCGATGCACTAGATGGCCTGAAGCAATACCTGTCAACGATATAAGTGCAGACACAATAGCCAGAGTCTTTTACGACAGTTGGATCGCAAGATTTGGTTGCCCACTACGCATAACCACCGACCAAGGAAGGCAATTCGAATCAGCTTTATTCGAAAAACTCACAAAAAAGCTCGGAGTCGAAAGATTAAGGACTACCGCCTATCATCCACAGTCCAATGGCATCGTAGAACGCTGGCATCGATCACTGAAAGCCGCCCTAATTGCAAGAGGCAATAGAAATCAATGGACGCAAGAGTTATCTTCAGTATTGCTAGGATTACGCAATGCAATACATAGACAAACCAACTATAGTGCCGCTATGATGACCTACGGAACCTCAATGCGACTACCTGCCGACTTTTTCACACCTACAACATCTACAAGTAACAATGAAGACCCGGAAATAATACGCAAACTCACAGAAACAATGTCATCACTAAACTATTCAACGTTTTCAACTCAACAACAACGCACAAGCTTCGTTCCCGATCAGCTGTCAACCTGCAAACAAGTATTTATACGCACAGATGCAACTCGCAAATCACTAACACCACCGTATGAAGGCCCGTTTGAAGTTATAGAAAAACACGACAAACACTTCAAGATAAAACTACCGAAACGTGAAGCGAACATATCACTAGATAGACTGAAGCCCGCCTTCGTGATGCCCTGTGAAGAACTGCCACAAGATCCTCAATACGTAACCCGTTCCGGCAGGATAGTCAAACCTACAAGAAATGTACGGTTTTCCTGACGGGGGGTACCTGTGGGGACACATACACCGCACATCGAGACGCGGCGACCGCCCGCTCGGCTCGCCGCCGTGCCACTGCTGAAAGAATTTGACCTACATTTGATTGCGCCCGCACCGCGAGTGCGCGACAGAGACAGCGCGCATGCCGTCCTACTCATTCCTCCGGAGTAGCGGGCGGTTGAATATTATTTTGTGCGATGACAAGGACAGCATTAGTATAGCCGTCTTACTTAGTCTAAAATTGTGTTAGGTAGTCTAGTAAATAATCTACCCATTGTTATTATTTTTATGTACTAGGAAATATATATAAAGGGTGCGAATACAATAAGATTTTACCATTCTGCAATCCGAGTTTTATTAAGAAACATCTCCCACTACACGCAACAATACCAACAGCAGTATGAATAAAGTAATAATATGCATTAGTGTCGTAATTCTAAAAGTCAAATTCAAAGTCGCAAAAATATGCAGCGTTTTGAACTTAGGTTCAAACCATGCAATAATAGGCTTATGCCTGTTTTCACCATCAATCCCTAATTTTTAAGTGACCCCTATGGTAACACATAACATGTAGTCTTCATAGGGGTCACTTAAAAATTAGGGATCGATGGTGAAATCGGGCATTAGGCTCAGTTTTGACTCCTAGCACTTGTAGTTTCTGAGATTTCGTGATGAGTAAGTCAGTCAGTGACCTTTCGCTATTTATACATATAGATATTATTATAAGAGTTAAATGTTATCAGGTCCTAGTAGTATCCTTTAAAATCATGAACAAGTAAGAATCCAGAGAGGAAACGTATTTATCGCATTAAAATAATATTTACTTTGCTTTTTCATTTCGTCAAACAAGATATACCAGGGACGTATTAAGGGCTAAAAATATTAGAATGGTTTAATAAAAAATATTTAAAAAGTAATCAAAAGTATTTTAGCATAGAATTTTAGTCAAACAGTTATTATGAGCTCTGCTCTACTTTATGTAGGTTATTCACTAGTAAGAAAAATCTGTTTTAAAATTACTACAAGATGACTCTAAAGAAAACAGTTAACTTTTGGTTGGTGAAGCTCGCTCCTTCGACCTGATCATCACTTTCTATCGGGTGAGATGCAGGCCAAGAGCTTCCTCATTGTGGATAAAAAAACATACAGTGTGAGTCACGTTAAAGTGTACATATGAAAATAGATTAAACTAGACCTATTTTTATCGACAAAAAAGAGGTCAAAAATTTTTTGAGATTTTTTTTTAATTTTTTATACAATTTTTTTTCTTCCAATTACTTATTGTAAAGAAAACGTAATAACTTTTAAACTAAGCGGTATATCCTGATGAAATAAAAACAGTTATAATGCTAAATAACAGGCGATACTAAAAAAATACATAAAATACACAAAAAAGGCCAACAAATAATAAAAAATTAAACTTTTTGAAAAAAATCTGCTTTTGAATTCGTGTTTTTTTGGTTATTTGATAAATTTCTCAAAAATATGCCCCTATAACAGGTAGTTTTTATTACTTTGTATTATTCTCTATCGTATTATCTTTGTAAAACCAAAAATCGCATGTCTCAATCCCTATCACAACATTTGCTATGATCGTATGAACAAAGGCCTGCCACAACATTTTTCTCTGCTACAGGTAGAGACAATTTTAATTTTAACTAAAATTCTTATTTTACTTCGAAATTTTTTGTTTTTATTTGAAATCTAACTTGTCTTTATCAAAATTACAGAAAGACAAATCTAAAGTCATTTTCAGTTTCGTTGTTAACGAAGTGTTGAATGGCGCGCCCGGAGAGGCTTAGTTCAAACGATCATTGCAAACGTTGTGATAGGGATAGAGACATGCGATTTTTGGTTTTACGAAGATAACACGATAGAGAATAATACAAAGTGATAAAAATTACCAGTTATAGGGGCATTTTTTGGAGAAATTTATCAAATAACCAAAAAAACACGAATTTAAAAGCAGATTTTTTTCAAAAAGTATCATTTTTTATTATTTGTTGGCCTTTTTTGTGTATTTTATGTATTTTTTTAGTATCGCCTGTTATTTAGCATTATTACTGTTTTTATTTTATCAGGATATACCGCTTAGTTTAAAAGTTATTACGTTTTCTTTACAATAAATAATTGGTAGAAAAAAAATCTATAAAAAATTAAAAAAAAAATCTCAAAAAATTTTTGACCTCTTTTTTGTCGATAAAAATAGGTCTAGTTTCATCTATTTTCATATGTACACTTTAACGTGACTCACACTGTATATTGAAATCAATGGTGTTAAGATGGGGGAGAATCGTGGTTCTATTAAGCCCTACCTAAGTCCATCCCTGGTGTAAGTAACAAGGAATCTCGCTCATTCACGTCAACACGTCAAAATTCCGCTGAGATTTTGAAAGCATTCAAGCCGCCATTCAACGGCTTTCGAGAATCTTCCGAGCCCGAAACATTGGGGCCTATTCAGCAGGCGTGAGACATAACTTGGAACTTACGGAACATTTGCCGTACAAACTTATTTGTACAGCTACCATTTTAATTTACCTTTGAAATGTATGTTGTTAACGAATATTTATTAATACCTGTGGAGTGTTGAAAGCGTATTGAGTTCGCAATTAGAAGCCCTTTCTGTCTAAAGACATATTATAATGTGATAATTATTTAATCACTTTGTGTTTGGGAAATACCTACATAATATTGGATTAATTCTGTACTTAACTACACACACCGATACTTAAGTCTCTACATTAATAACATTCATACTTATGATATCACATACTCGTACATTTTCGTAACCCTGGGATATTAGAGATATCCCAGGGTTACGAAAATGTACGAGTTTTGAATTTTGAGAGAATTTTGAATCAAAATAGATTAATGAATACCTATGTAAGCACCTATTTGATAGTTAGGTAGGTATACGCTTTGTAACTTAACTGGTTGGCTAACTTATGCATATAACATGGTAAGTTGGTTTGCCTCTGAACTATCTGAACTCAGAAAGTAAACGAAGTTATCAACATTGCTGTTATTTGTAAGATACTTGCATCTTTAGGATACTCGAAGAACACAAATTTTCTCAAGCATGTGGCCTCAGTATGAATAGTTCCAAAGTTGCAACCAGTTAAGAAACTCATCGCCAAGTTAAAATTAACTAGCTCATGCCTGCGGAGCCCCACTCAATATTTTTTATGAAGATAGGGTTTCACTAGCCCGTAAATAGTAATATTGGGTAGGCACTTTCACCTATTTGCAGATTATTTTTGCAAAATTTCGTAGACACTAACATCATAAGAGATTGACAGAAATAAACTGCATCATTTCACTCCCGTCATCTTAGCAATCGCCACACGCACCCTAAGCCTTTTTCCCTCCAAATTAATCGGTTAGGTGACGTCACAGCCCACCGAGGCCCCAAATTGCCTTGTATGATTAAATGGGACCCCTCAAGACGAATGCTGAGCCCAGATAAATTGCTGTGTACTCCACATGAAACATGATATAACGCCTAACGTCTTTTGACGCGCAATGTTTAATTCATGCAAATTTGCTCACGCGACTTTTGCAAGTGCGTGGTTTTGCGTTGACTGAAATATAAGTAACTTTATAGCTTCATTATTGAGCTAATGCATTTTGATGAAGGTAAAACAGGTTTTTGAAATTGACCTAGTTACAAAATTAGGCAGGTGCCTAAATATGATGGCAATTTGTATGCAAATGAGGCTTCTACAGACTAATCGATGAAAATCGATCAACCTATAAAATTCTAATTTTACTTAAATACATGACTTCATTGTGTACCTGCATGTTAAGAGAGACAATAATTATCTTAAGTTGTCGTCTTAAGATTCACTACTTTGTTCCCTTTACGCACAATTAAGTCCCACAAATCAATGCAATATACCGTGCAATTCGAAATAATCTTTCCCACTTAGTACAGTCTTAACTCAGTTGCCGGACACCGTCTCGCTATAAATAGAGCACGTCTCATAACGGTATTATTAAGTAAAATTTAGTACGGCCGGTTCCTTGGGCCCCGGACGCGGCAACAGCAATTAAACCTTAGTTATGGCTCAGGCGAACTATGCAGGCGCATAGGGGGTTGTGTTGTGAGTTGAGACGCTTGAAATACTATAGTGGTAGAAACTTTTGGAAACATGTTAGGAAAAAAGACCATGTTGTATTATGAAGATTGTTTAGTTTTCTAAATAAAATCTTCATTAGAGCTTCATTGGGGCAGAAAAGTTCAAGTGGCGGCCATAGACCGGAAGACGTAGGTAGACTTCCCACTGTGTCCGAAAGATATTTTGAAGGTAGCGGAAAATTACCTTCATCCACGTGTATTGACAAAAAACAGCTGGTAAATATCATAACCGACGATGACCCGGTGGCATACTTTCAGTAATTGATAATATCAATACAAAAAGGCCAAGTAGTAACATAAATCATTAGGAAGTGTATGAGCTTACTAGCGGCCGCTCGCGACTTCGTATGCGGATACCGTTGTACCCTCTTAGCGTAAAATCCTTTCTTAGCGGATGCCTACGTCATAACATCTACCTGCATGCCAAACAGCCCGATCCGTCCAGTGGTTTGGGCTGTGCGTTGATAGATCACTATGTCAGTCAGTCAGCAGTCAGTCATTCAGTCAGCAGTCAGTCATTCAGTCAGTCACCTTTGAGTTATATGTTTTAATTTTATTTTGGGTCCAGATAAAAAGCACTCACAAACAAGATTCAACAACGTCAGTTGCAGGTTCACTTGGGGTAACTGACAAAATACGGTTTTTGAGTTAAATATACAGTTTTTCTTAGTTTTTTCTGCTCTTTCGAATGGTATACGTAAAAAAATTCTAGCTTTAAAAAAATTACAATTACACGGACATTTTCAGGTGTGAACTTTTCAGATTTCCTTCACAATTTTGGTGTAACTGACATTGTAATAATTTTACCAGGTTGAATTGGTGTATCTGTAATAATGTAAAAATTTTGCTACAAAACTTTGCAATTACACTGATTTGCTAAGGTTTATAACATGAAATAAAATAGGAATTTAGAAAGTTTTAAGGCATATTACATTATTATTATACCAGCAGTATCAGTTAAAGAAGTTAAAGTTAGCTCAACAAAAAAAAATTGAAATTGAGCAACTATCCAGCCAACTAGGCGTCACTGCGCGTTGCTAACATTAACCTGTTGTTACTCTGTTACTTTTACTGTTGTAGTACTCATGACCGTAATTCAACATTGCTATAAAGAGGTGGGAAATTAAATCCATTTTGTTTTCAGTTTAAGTTGCCCCGTGGAGCTAAATACGGTATTGGTAAGTCAAAGCTTAAAAAAATATTGAAATTACTTAGTTTCACAGTAATACTTTAGTTATTTCAATATTTCTGTCTTAAAAAAATTAAATACACATATTTTCTTGATTCCCATGGCTTTTTTAAAAATTTTTAATGAATAAAATAAAAGTTTCTTCTAATAAAATTAAAAAAAAAACAAAGAAATCGACAAAATGTTATTTTTTTCATGAATTCTCTTATTTTTTAATACTTTTACATAAATTATACAGCAACTAAGTAAACAAAACCCAGCAAAAACATCAAATTATTTAAATTTGGGCAGTACTTACACCAATTTGACCTATGTTTTTTCCAAAAGTATGGTGTAAAATTAGTGTAACTGTCAAAAGTACAAAAATACATTGGTGTAACTGCAATTTATTTCCTTAACTAAGACATATTAGATAATTCTTTTTATTTAATCTAAAACCGCGTAGAATTCTAAGCATTTCTGTAAAAACACATCCAAAAAAGGTTAAATAGGAAAAAAGTTATGTCCGATTTAAGACGAAAAAAAACTTTAAACGGCTCTACTGAAAAACTGTATTTTGTCAGTTACCCCAAGTGAACCTGCAACTGACGACAAAATCAAACATCAATTTGTAGTCATCACTGAAAATCGTCCGCAATATCCACCCGTATTTTCCGTCATAAATTGGTCAACTTCTCAAGAGTTCAAGCTACGATGTTCCAGTTATTCTACGGACTTCCGACTCTACAAGTACAGGCGGTACACCAAGCTAAGCACTGAATCTTAAGTTATTGTAATAGGGGTTATTTTACAACTAACATGATGTGCTGTCGACTGTACATAGTACTGCGAAATTGTTCGTAACACGTTCCCTTTATCGGATCCTTGAAAACATCTATCGAGCGAGATCTGTAACATAATAACTACCCCTAAGCTTTAAAATATGGTTTTATACGATTTATCGGGAAGAACAATACTTGTTATTTTTATTTGTTTGCACTGGAACCATTTCTGGTATAACTTCTTTTCCATACTTTTATGTTCAAAAGTATGCAGGCTGTCTCTACGCATACCATGATAAATCTAATATTTACAATCGAGGGACTGAACTACACATTTTTTAAGCTAATGTGTGAAAGAAGACGTACCGTCATCGAAATACTATACTATACCTCACTAGCGGCCGCTCGCGACTTTGTACGCGTGAATTTATTTTACCCCCTTGCTTAATGAGCTGAGCACCTACGTTCTAAAAGGAACCCCCTTACAAAATTTGAGACTCCTAGCACTTGTAGTTTCTTAGATTTCGTTATGAGTGTGTCAGTGACCTTTCGCCTTTACATGTAAAGTATAGAATGATGAGAGACATTGTTATCAACAGCCAACCAAATGACAGTACCTACTAATACAACGATTCCGATCATCTCATCAATGGAACAGCGGCCATCACTGAAGCGGTAAGTCTGCTGTAGAGATGAGACGTATTTACTAGAACAGATCCACACACTAGGTATTTTACAGTACTAGGCGGCACCTATTCCAATTTTTTAAATACTTGATCCACCTAGTATTTTATAAATTACACGATTTCCGACCCTACCATCAAAGTAATAGAGGTTATTATTGCGTAATCCGTAGTCGTGTATTACGCGCACCTAGTATTTCTCGCTTAAAGATTCACTCCGTCTCTGTCTGACCAAACAAATTTGAGCGCGACTAAGCAAACGCACACAAACGTAGTCAAACCATATTCATGTAAATAAGAAAAAATATGTAAATATTTTTATGAAATTGATATCTTTTAAATACGCCAACTTTTAAGTTGACAGTCCTAAGCCGGTTGAAGTATGAAGGGAGGAATTATTATTCAATTTTAAATTGCATTATTCATACTACGGTCGTATCTTTTCAAAGAAAATTGTATTTTAAAGACATATTACGTGGATTAGTCCGCACTAGTCGCGTCAAGTATGCTAAATTACTACGTACTAGGTGGAATAGGTATTTGGATCGAGTATTAATAAATACTAGGAATAGGTGCACCTAGTATCAAAGGACATTGGGAACTTTAATATGAGAAAATGCCCCACGGCGGACAAAGATGAAACGTATTTTATTTCAAAGCTTTATACTTGTAGGTATATTCACTTAAAGCGCTATGTTGTGATATATGGGAATTCTGAGATATGACGAGTCTAAGTTGAAAATATATTTGTCTAAAATGATTTGATATTTTTATATGTTATGTTGTTTGGCAGAGTTACCAATAAAAGTAAATAAAATAATATAAATAAATAAAATATTATAAATACTTAAATTAATATTAGACAACATCTCATATATTACTCCAACCCAAAATAAGTAGCTAAGGCATTTGTGTTATGGAAATCGGGAACGACGAACCACAACACACCCAAACCAGAGACAATGTGAAAAGATCGTTTTCTATATTGTCCCGGCCGGGAATCGAACCCGGGACCTCAGGATTGGCCCGGCACACCTTGAAAACCGGTGTGTGCGCCTCTCCGTCACCGAGGTCGTCAAAAATGTTACCTAAATGTAAAATAAAATAAAATATTAAAACTTCATTTTCTCAATATTCCCATATAAGAGAGAAAAAAAAATGCACGGAAATTCATTGGATATTAGTATGTATCATCTGTGATAGGTTTCGTTTGTGTCCGCTACTTTTCGAAAAGTGGGCAAAAAGTTCCCAATGTCATTTACCTAGTATAACCCATCTCTAGTCTGCTGTCTACCTCTACTGTGTGACAGTACTGAAAGGCAATCCCAGAGGCCGTATCGGTGTGAGACGCAATTAAGGCGATCGCCAGCCGAGTCCGGCAGCTTAGAAACGTAGGTACTCTACGTACGGGCTAATTGTGTGTCTTTAAAGCAATAGTCCACCATCGTCCAGAGTATCGCGACGCCTCTAACCGTCAGAAATGGAAGCACATCGCCAGGAGAGCTACCCTCGGAGATGACATCATCCCACCATGTACCTCACCAGCGCAACCACGACCACTCTGACAAGAGTGCCCGACTAAGAAGAGAGAAAGCAATACTAGCAGTTTAGTAAATTTTATTAAACGCATTCGTTCGTTCGTTTCAGCCAAATGACGTCCACTGCTGGACAAAGGCCTCATCTAAGGATTTCAACAACGACCGGTCCTGCGCTGCCCGCATTCAGGTACTTCTCGCGAAGATTAAACGTGTATAGTGATTGATTTACAGCCTGACCATATTAAATCCTCATCCTTATCATCATCTCAGCCACAACTAAACATAAGTGAACTCCCAATGATTTCCAGATTCCACAAGAACTCTATTTACTTTATAAGGTGGTGGTCCGTGGTCCTACGTTTTGCTTGTAAATTAATTCAAATAAAAACATAAAAATCTTGTTTAGCCAAGTATCTTGGCTTTGAAAAACCATGCTTTTTCGTCAAAGTTACTTTATCAGCTCTTTACAGCTTATTCCGTCAATACATATATTTCAATTTTCCATTATTTGTCGAAGGGTTTGTAAGTAACGTTAAAGATTTAACAGCTTCATTCCATCTAGATACGTAATACAACACTGCATATGGCTTATTCAAATTAGTTTCGCATTAAGCTGTCTACGACTAATGAATATGATATACGTCCGCGATAGCGCCGTCTCGGGAAAACTCATTCCCTGAGCACTAACGTTCTAAGACACACGAAGCTATCGACGTGATTATGTAATTTTAATTACATTTGTAATACAGTCAGCGTCAAGTAGTTCGTGACACCCAAAGTGGCCAAAAAGTTTATTTTATTTCAATTGTAACAAGACGTGTTGCGAATTTTTAGGCTACTTTTTGTGTCTTGTGATTCAATGCACACTGTACGACGTCACGGAGGGTTTTCGCGATTGAAAAATCCGCCAGATGGCAATACGTAGACGCGAGGTCCAAATGCTGCATGATTGCTTATTTTTGACATGACATTGACAGATATGTCAAAATTCACCAATCACGCAGCAGTCAGATCCCACATCCACGTCCCGCCATCTAGCGGATCTTTCATTCGCGAAAACCCTCATTGTAACAAGACGTGTTGCGAATTTTTTGGCTACTTTTGATGTCTCCAACTATTCAACGCTCACTGTACGACGTCACGTTGACTAATTCAGTTCATGTCGCTGTCTTTTTATTTATGATTTTCATTTGTTTTCTATTATTCATTTTGACGTTCACTTGTTTTCAGTAGGTATGTAAACTATTTGATTTCACAAACTGCGATTATTTTAAGTTGGGCTATTGTTGCCCTATTTTACAAAGTTTGTTGAATATTATTTCGTCATGAAACAAAGGTAAGTAAAACATGAAAAACAAGGTGTAGCAATGAATGGAATATACGAACCCCGCGTTAGAGCCGCTTAGGGAATACCCAATCCTGTGTTAATATCCTGTAATATTTCTGAGAAGGAATATCATACTCGTATGAGACAAGCATAATTTTATGATGTATTATGTAAAAGCTAAAGTGCCGCCTTTTCATATTTTTTCCGTATTTCACTTTTTGTTTTGTTTTATTTTGCTATTTAACCTATTTAAACTGTCATGGTCACTAACAGAAAAATAAATTATTATTCTGCTATTATCTATTTTATCACCGGTTTCGTCTGCAATGCTTCCTAATTTTTTTCATGATTTTCTGTTATTTATTTGTTTTAGTGCTGGCCACTATTTCTTTCTTTTAATCGTAAACTTCTGTACAGTTGACACATTCCGATGACGGTTTCATTGTAAAAACGCTTTTACTACAACAGTATAAAATGCCAAGTTGATTATCTTGATGTGCCATCGTCTTACGAAATCAAAGCAAGCAAGCAAACGTTGAATGAATACGCGTTACCATTAGGGTTGCCAGGTATCCGGCATTAGCCGGACATGTTTGACTTTTAACAGTCTTGTCCGGCCAAATATTGTCTTGTCCGGCCTGTCCGGCTTCTGTTAGGCTTTTTATTTAGCTCTCGCGTCAGGCGAAAGTCGAGCCACAGAATAATATGAAGCGCACGCATCAGGATGTTGGGAAACCGATGATGATAGTACGCCAAATGAAGCACAGAGTCCGCCTTTTGTGTTTTTGGACCTGGCAACCCTAGTTACGATAGAGCTGTCTGGGAACTCATTCCAGCGATAATGTCTTGAGACGCGTCTCTGAGGGTATTACCGTGTAATACTGGACTTAAGACATCCTTCAGGTCTGTTGCGATTCTACTCAGCATCTTTAGGGTAAGCGGATTTCGGGAAGCAATTTGCTGAGTTGCAACGCGAGTAATTTGCAATTCGAAATCTTAATATGTAAAGTCAACGTTTGTGAGTTTGTGGCAGTTATTTAAGCACGGCACTAATTTATAAATAAAGATTGGTACTCCTCGAAATGTTTTATTAGCACAGAATAAGTAATAGTACCATGTTATTAGTTACTAATAAATGCTTTGACTAGAAATTTCAGCCACTGAAATGTTTTCTTGTAAAGAAAAAATAATTACTATCAGGATGATTTAATCTAGTTCCATATTTATCTTGTCAAGAGCTCGCTGTTGTTTAAACAAAAGATGTAAAGTTACAGTTGAACTGAAACGTGTGGGTTATGATGAGTATCTACAATTATTTTTTAACAAGGAACCAAACTAATAATCAAATATTGGACACTGAAAATTTAGGCTTAATTAACATCTGTTGGTTCACTCACAAACGCCGCGGGCCAAAAGTTGAGCACACCTGTTCTATACCGATTATAAGGCCGCATTTAAACCTGAATTTTCCCCCATTTGCAAGGTAGCGTTGACGTATAGCGGGGTAAATGCAAATATGCGACCCTCACGCGTGGGACCTCATTAGTGTGACGCGTTATGTCTTCATCCCACAGGAATATGAACATTAGTTTTCGTAATAAAAACACTCAAAATACGCCACCGTATCAGACACATTTCAGAATATTATGCAAATATTTTGCAGGCAAATCTAAAGTGAGTTGAGAGAAATTTTCAAAACAGATTTCTGAAGTCATTACTGTCATTTTAGATAGATAGATATTAGGTTTATTTGCAAAACGCATTGACACACTTTAAAGCAAAAAGTAAGAGTAATAAACACAGGAGTAGCAAAAAAAATAGTACATTACAAGGAAAAACAAGAAAATCCTGCGCTAAGGTGTAAGTGTGCCGCAGCGATGCAAAAAAGCAGAGAGATTTTGCACTCTACTTACATGAAGACAAAATTAATATTACATATAACAAAAGTGGCAATACGAAGTGTTTTGCTGCTGTGAGCTTTAAAATATTAAGTAGACTACTTATTCACCACAGCAGTATAAGCGCAGACTCAAGCATTTGCCACACTTGATACGGTCTGCGGTGACTTTGACCTGTTAGACTTTGATTGAAGTATTTTCTAGTGTTAGCTATTAATGTCTCATCCTATCTGTACTTACTAGTACCGACAGAAAATTCCATTTAATATGCCAACGTTACATCGACCCCATACGTCCCGTTCCGTAGTAATTCGATATTTTTGGTAATATTTGTAAATCCGCTACCGTATCTCTTGTAAACATCTCGGGTTGCCCAGAAATAATGTTATTGGGACCCTTTTTGGCACACTTTGAGTTTTATAAACAAGTTTTAGATTGGTTTTGGCGACCGGATACTGATACGAAAAAAGTCGTGGGATGTAGCAAAATATTATCTCGCTTCATACCAATAGTTGATTTTACCATCGTCGGATAAGTTTTGACTGAAGAATAAACTTGTCATTTTGACATATTTCCCATACTGAATCTGTCAATGTGCCAAACTTAGGCTGAGTTGCACCACCTTATTTTAACCGTAACATTGACAATAACCGGTGCTTTTTGTATGGAGTTTGACAGATATTTGACGTTTGTCAAAACTAAAGTAAGATGGTGCAACTCAGCCTTATTCTTCAGTTAAAGTTATCCGACGACGGTTAAGGGCTGATTTTTCAATCGTCGGATAACTTTTATTTGCAGAATAAGTTTGTCACATTGACAGTTTCGGTATGGAAAATATGTCACGATGACAAGTTTATTCTTCAGTTAAAAGATATCTGACGATTTGAAAATCGGCCCTAAATCAGAGGTAAAACTGTTTTTAATGCAACCCCCTGGAGTAGAGATTCTCGTAGTCGTAGATGATCACAAACGCCAGCTAAAGTAGTAGGTAAGTTTGAATCCAAGTGGCAAGCTTTTGTGTGATGAGCAAGAGTATAAAATATTGTAACCTACATAACAATGTTTATTCAAAGAATTAAAGTGCAAAATCTCGTTTTGGTCATATAGGGTATTTGAATAAGAGGTGTAATTTTGATATTCAAAGAAAAATGCTATTTTTTAATATGAAGAGGAAGGTATGCCGTTAATAGTGGAAAATAACATCAGGCAAATTACCACGCTTATAAGACCTTTTCATGAAATTTTCCATAAGCAAATCGCAAAAGAATGGAATAAGGTTGCATAAGGTTTAGAAATCACCTATTATTATAATTATGCTAAGTAGAAGAGAAAGCGTACCGGAAAACACAGCGTGGGACGTCCACCTACAAGGTGGACCGACGACATCGTAAAGGTAGCGGGGAAGCGCTGGACGCAGGCCGCTACCAATCGATCAACATGGAAAGCATTGGGGGAGACCTATGTTCAGCAGTGGACGTCCTATGGCTGAAATGATGATGATGATGAAGTAGAAGAGAAAATTTTGTAACTATGATTACAAAGAGCAGGCTAGAGTTAGATAAACCACCAAATAATTCACATAATAATCAAAACACGATACAAAAGCTATACATTGATTTCAAAGCATGTAATTTCACAAGTAATTTTCAGGTATAGAATGAAATAATAAATAAGGTAATATGAATGTATAATAGGTAACTTGATCGCTCTACTACATACGGTCTTAAACAAATTAGACGTTTTGATTTGATGAATCGTGAATACTGAAACTCGAGGCAAATTCCCTGAATAAAGCTGGAGCCTTTATAAGTCGGTTCACCCGCGTAAAGGCAACCTTGAAAAACTAATACAATTTAGCTCCGTTTGAAGCTCACCAACCGTTTTGGATTCCTTTGTGTTTAGATATGTGGGAAATAACTTTACCCTAGGTCGTCTAGATGAGCCTGTTATAATATTGAATAGAATTTAAAAAAGGGCCATGTGATTTCAAATTCTCTCACTTATTCACTCAGAAATCTTCATAATAATCTTACATTTTCACTATTGCAGTAGACACCTAATTACCATTCCTAGAGTGAATCTATACTAATATTATAAAGCTGAAGAGTTTGTTTTTTTGTTTACTTGAACGCGCTAATCTCAGGAACTACCAGTCCGATTTGAAAAATTATTTCAGTGTTAGATAGCCCATTTATCGAGGAAGGCTATAGGCTATATACCATCACGCTACGAGTAATAGGTGCAGAGCAAAATGAAAAATGTTGCGAAAACGGGTTTTCACGCGTACGAAGTCGCAGGCACAGCTAGTAATTTTATAAGGACAGGCGAGGCGATCCATTCAGAACTCAACATCTCAGCATTGGGTGAGATTAAGTCCAGTTTCAAGTAAAAAAAATTTTTATTAAGTCTATTTGAAAACACAAAACTGCTTTCAAAAATGGGTACTTACTCATATTTCGTAGCAATGTCTTAATGAAACATGTTCTTTTAAACATTTTCCTTAAGAAGTACATAGCAAGAACTCTTCTAGTGAAGACGAAAACAATAACAGACCGAGGGTTTCCCACAGGCACCCATTAAAACGGTATCCTTTCCAATAAATTAGGCAGATAAAGAACATATTGCGTACGTACCTATCCACATACGTTTGAGTCGGCCCCGAAAATTTTATTAAAAGGAAATCTACGTAACTCAAGTAAGATGCTTTGCGGGAATAATGAGAAGATTTCCGTCCCATGAAGTATTGGGGCTAAAGAGCTGGGATTTGGGGCATGTAAACTTCGATTTTATAGTCTTAAACGACACTTAATACCTATTTGCAAAAATAAAATGAATTTTATGAATGAACTAGCGGCCCGCGACTTCGTACGCGTGGATCTCGTTTTACCCCCTTTGGGCTGGAGTTTCGTAAAATCCTTTCTTTCTGCATGCCAAATTTCATCAGTAGGTACACCAGACTAATAAGTACAGTAAAATCTGATTATAAGAATAAGAATACTTTATTCAGCATAGAAAAATAAAATAAAAATACAGTACACGACGACGCTTAAGGTCCGTATTACTGGACGTCGTAAAAGCAGTCATTTTTACGTTATTTCTCAAGAAATCAACTAAACAACTCCAATTATGCATCGCTAAAAGCGGCCGACCGTTATAATCGACGTCGTACTAAAACGGATTCTACTGTACCTACTTTGTACTACTCCATTATAAGGTAATAAGATGCCTTTGTGTATAGCTTGATGCACCTTCGTCCGTAAATAAATTAAATAAAAATAAATAAATATTTTATTTTCCAATACCTTGGGGGAGGCCTTTGTCCGGCAGTGGATGTCTTTCGGCTGAAACGAACGTACATATCTTATTACAAAATATTACATTAAAACAGTGCATTTCTGTATCAATGCCAAATCTGTTAGCAGAACATTCACAAATTAGTGGCGATTCAGAGAAAGGAACCTCAAATTCAGGCTACACATAGCCCACATTGCAACGTTAGTATTTCTTAAAGCGCAGAGTAGGCTTTCGTGTGAACACCTGTCCGGCAAATCTCACACATTTCGGACACCGTCCGGAGAATTCAATTGCCGGTGAAAACCCCAAGTCCTTTAAATGACCGATATAATTAAGATCTGTAATCCACCATCGTATAAAATAGAGAATATTTTCTTATGAACCTAAGACAATAAAGTTAAATCTGGTTTTTACTAACTATGCAGCCATAATCAGCTTTGCATGCAAGTTTGAAATTATGAATTATTTATTACGTGAAGCAAAGTTTACTAATTCATATATGTTTTTGGATATTATGTTAACATTAATGTAAGATAGACCTCGTTTTTAAAAGAAAAAGATTGTAAGCACGGAGACTATCTAGTAGGTCTAGTTACTCACGCATCATCTTAATTTGAGTAAGTAAAGGATTTGAAGGCAGGCTCTTAGAACGTTGACTCTACAGTTTTTCTAAAAAACAAGTATTTGAGTATTTGAATACTTGTGTCAGGTTTTACAACATCATATTGCGATAACATATTTAGATTCTTAGTAAAAATAGGTTATCCAATTAAAAGTATGTTATACAAGTACTTAACTACTTAAGTATTCTGTTCCACGGCGAGGAATATTTAAACAGAGTAAATTACTCTCATACGAATTTCCTTTACATTTTGTTCAGAGCAAAATCTTGAGACGCTCATTCGTAATACATTTGCAAGGGAAACCAAGCGATTTTCTGGAATAATTTTACATTTATCAAATTAAGGGCTGCCCTGTCAGATTACGGTGTAATCCAGTAATTTCCGATAGGTGGGTGAAAAGCTTAACGGCTTATGTTATTTTTAGGGTCCCGTGAGGGATATAATTGTGGTCGTTCGGCAGAATGTTACTAATGACGGGACCCTAAGGTCCTTCCTTTCTGTGGTACTAAGGCTAACATGTAACTACTAGGTAATCCGGCTTCTCACAATTTCATTATATTTACATCTTATCCTTCTTAAATCACTCTATCTATTAATGAAAACCGCATTAAAATCCGTTGCGTAGTTGAAAAGATCAGTGTACAGACAGAGCGACTTTGT
Source organism: Ostrinia nubilalis (assembly GCF_963855985.1). Taxonomy (NCBI): domain Eukaryota; kingdom Metazoa; phylum Arthropoda; class Insecta; order Lepidoptera; family Crambidae; genus Ostrinia; species Ostrinia nubilalis. Next base: position 16,071,188 of record NC_087089.1, on the reverse strand, counting down.
TTTAAACTATGTATAGATGACATCGGTGACTGTAATATAATTACTATTTTTGACAGGACCACTCCCAGTGGTTGTCTTGATGCTCCTCTACTATAGCTTAGAGTGAATAGCTAGGTATACTACATAATCTTGCGCCTACATTTCACCTTTAGGTACACCAAGAAGAAATATTGAGGCATTAATACGCAGACGTTCCAAGTAAAAAAGTGCCGAAATACAATTAGAAAAGTTTCAAGTAAAGAATCTGAGGTAAGACTTCCATGATATTAAAGTAGATACGGAATTCATAAGGTTGATCTTACTCGGTTTCTTATATAAAAAGAGGGAAAAGTTCCTAAACCTTAAGTATATTTACCGATGCCAATAAATCGTCTTCTTGACATTCTCAGAACGGTTTCTTGAACAATTATTATTAAAATGTGTCAAGATCTCCTGGTGGGATGCCAGATTGTTAATTCAATCACGTTTCTGTGACGTCATTATGTCTAGTTTTCGATATAGAATCATTTAAACACAATCTGACAAACATCTAGCTCATCATCATTGTTTTTACACTCTGATGGTATTGTAACATAAGAGGAAGAAACTAAGCAGCAAGAAAGATTTTCTTTTTAAATTTAAGATTATCACGATAAGTATACACATACGCCGTCATTTTGTCCTAAAATATGCAAAATGATAGGTAATTTTTGTTTGTAAAGTTAATAAAAGTAGTTTAGGTACAATAAGTATGGCGCTGTTAAACTATCAAGATGCAATTTGCAACACATTAAATTTTCTTTTTGTAGAGACGATGACACGTCAAACTTAACTTGGCAGCATCTTGTACAATCGAAATAGGTGAAGTTAAGTATGCAATAAAAAAAACTCACAAAACTCATTTGTTTTTGCAAATAGGCTTTTAAAAAGCACTTTTACACGTCCCTGTATTAACCCTACCACTGCTTCGGGACAATAAATGGGCCAGTGCTGAGAAGAAGCAGCGCAAGAAACTCAGTCACTAAGTAACAATAAAATTGTAGTCTAAGGTACTGTAGACTGTACCTACAACTCTAGGTTTACCAACCTACTACATTTTATCGGTATAACATTACCCCAAGTTTCAACCCGGAACGTTGTTTGTAAAGTTCAAGCGAGTACGTTTCGCCCACGCGATCCTAAGTTCGGAAAGTAACTCTCCTCAAAAATCAAACTATACAAAGTAAATGTAAAGTTGCGGAACAGTTTAAACTAGGGACGTGCACTGGGCCGGTTCCGTGGGTCTGTTTGTGTTGGGCAACCCGCATCCAAGGCTCTCGGATCTTCGAGGCTCGTTCAGGTAACTAGCTACAATGTTGCCTTATGTCAGGTTTTCCAGATTATTCTGTAGTCTATTGTGTATTTTTTTTCAAGTTTCAAATCGTCGGATGCAGGCCGCTACCAACCGTGCGATGTGGAAGTCATTGGGGGAGGCCTATGTTTAGCAGTGGACGTCCTGTGGCTGAAATGATGATGATGATGATGATGAAATCGTCGGAAACTAAGAATCAAGAAGTAGAAACTAAGCGCTGAACAGTTACTCCTAGTTTATAGATTCTTTTACATGAGGTAAAATGAATTGAAACATACCAAAATTTTAACAAGTAATAAAACTAGCGCGTTTGAGGATTAGATTAATTTTCAGCGTTTTCCAAAAAAGCAGCGACAGGGTCACCCGGGGCGAAAGCAACAATGAGGTTGAAGTAACTAATTGGTTTTATGCTTAATCTGATGGATTTTGAACAAACTGTCAACTGTTGAAGCAGCATTCATTGCTTTTTATGCTTAACTAGCTTTCCGCCCGCGGCTTCGCCCGCGTGGAATTTTGTCTGTCACAGAAAAACTTTATCGCGCGCGTCCCTGTTTCAAAAACCGGGATAAAAACTATCCTATGTTCTTTCCCGGGACTCAAACTATCTCTATGCCAAATTTCATCAAAATCGGTTGCGAGGTTTAAGCGGGAAAGCGTAACAGACAGACAGACAGACAGAGTTACTTTCGCATTTATAATATTAGTTGGGATACCAATTAGTCACTTTAACCTCATAGTTGCTTTCGCCCCGGGTGACTTTACATCATATTCAGTCACCTGTGGCTAAAAGTATCAATACTACAATAAACAAAACCCCAAAGGAGAATGCCACAGTACATAAAGGCAAGCAAATAGATATAAAAGTAGAAAATACAAGACCATAAAGGTTTACAAGTCGCTCGCTAGCTCCAAACCGAGCACAGACGCCGGTGCATGCAATTCTAAACCTCCTTATTCCTGTCTGCGACGCATCGAAGGTTATTCATATTTCCACACAAATACAATTTCAGCCCCGACATTAGATAGAATACGTTATTCGATGTGATGTACACAGGGTATTTGAATCACATGTGCATTTCTCTGTCGTGTGTACTTAATGTTAGGCAGCCAGAAGCCAACGTATGAAATTGGGTTTTGAGTTCGTATATTATGGGTGTGTGATCTTTTCACTAATGTTGGGACTTTTAATATGAAAGTAGGCTTTATTACATGTATAGGCGGAGCACACATAAGACTTACATACTATTTGCACGGGCTTGAAGTTTCTTTTATTAAAAAAGGCAAGATTTGATTGTGTATTTTTAAGTGCAAACAAAAAATCCCTTTCATATACCTCTAAAAACAATTCCTATATCGTTTTGCTGATAAGAGTCAGTGATTCATTAGCTACGATTTTAAATTTCAACAATTATTGTAAGTATTGCAACCTCAGATCATAGAGATTGCAACATTGTAAAAGTACAAGTTACGAGTAGTTTTAAAGTAGGTACTACTTGAAATGTAAAGTAGTACTTAACTAAACAATAATTGAACTTATCTACAAAGTGATAATAGAAATTAACACTGTTTAAATTAGCGCGCAAATTCCATCATCCATACAACATAATCTTTTTTTAACGCAATAAAATACCAAGATTTAAAAAATTCCAAGCCATGGGGAGTCCAACCCAGTGTTCCTATTTAACCATCCCATACAAAAACCACAAATAGGCCGCCCTTAAACATTATTCATGCTCCACAGCCATGGAACTAAGTAATTAATTAAATTAAATACCCCGCGGACCTGTTAAACTTCACTGTGGTCGTGAAAAGGTATTGTGCGGCGTATTTATTTTTACAACGTATTAACCCATTGTCATGTATTTAATTTACAACTACAAAATATTAACTTTGGGATATCAAATTTAGTAAACGTATAGTAAAACTGTGACGATGTGGTGAAAATTTAGGTCCGAGTTAAAATTAGGAAAAGCCTGCAACTCCTTTACATTAAATTCACAAACCTGAGCCTGAGACGATGGCCGTTGGGGCAGAAAAGTTCTCAAGTGGCTACCACGGGCTGGAAGACGTAGCGTGGGCAGGCCTCCTACTAGGTGGACCGACGATCTGGTAAAGGTCGCGGGAAGAGCCTGGATGCGGGCAGCGCAGGACCGTGCATTGTGGAAAACCTTGGAGGAGGCCTTTGTCCAGCAGTGGACGTCATTTGGCTGAAACGAACGAACGAACGATGACGTTCGTATTAGTTGGATATTAGATTCTGGTATATGTAATAAAAATAAACCAGGTAGACAAATATAAAAACAGAATCCGTAAAACATTTTGGTGCGGAAATACATTTCTAAAAATCGTTTGAATTGGTTCTGTATGAACATCTGTAAAGGTATTTTAACCTTCTCTTTCTATAGAAATGTTTGATGTCGACTGTACATTCGCAGCAATAAATACAGTAGCACACACAGCTAGGCACAGTCGACGACCCGCCAGTCCGTCATTAGAGTGGCGGGCTCAGCCGCGTCTGTAAAAAGTTTTGCTGCACGGAACGGAGACGAGCATGGAGTCGAAATGTGTATGAAAAATATTTACTTAGAAAGATCAAACGTGTACTATTCACTCACATAATATTTACTTACTTAGCATAGTGGAAAAAGTCCATACTTATTACTAAGTAAATATTCAGCCGACCCACTGTGGGGGTAAGGCCTATTCTCTGTAGTGGGCAGCATGTTTTATAAGCTTACGTTTGTTCTTTTACTTTTAAATCAACTTTATTTCCTTTAATATTTCAGTGAACTAAAAAGGCACATCCACACATGCCGCCGGGTTGGCCTCCTGCCGTGTTGCCGCCCTGCATGTGTGAATACGCCATAAGAAAGCACAACGCATTAACTTTGCAATCGGACTAAATAAAAAAAAACAAACTTTCCGTCGGCAAACTGAAACCTAGAGGTATTAACATGAACAAACCATAACCGAACTGTAACGAAATACGACTAAAAATCGTCCCAACCGGCTACACAATAAACACCTTCACATCTCCCACAAAAAAAACTAAAAACACCAAATCCACAGCTCTCCCTGTTCCCGAAACAAACGCTTCCATCCCCGCAGGTTCCCGCTGTCGAAACTTATTTGCATAAGTAAAACTGGGAAATGGACCGAAAAATGTGCGGGGCCCGATTCATTTGTAGACCACGGTTTCTGTAATCCTATTGTCATTTTCCCCTCGTTAATTCGATTGGTCATGTCGAAGTTTTTAACCATAATGTCATGCATATAATCGATGCATAATTTCTAGTCTCAACTAAGAAAATAAGTATGATGCAGTGTAAAAATTGTTGACATAAAAGTTTGTGAATATACAGAGTGAAATTTAAATCGTTGGCATCCTTTTACAATAAGACTACTCATAGTACGAGTGCATTCCCCAACCTACTCCATAATAAGAGTTTATAACACCAGCATACAACTCTGGTTATCAGTTCTGCGGTGCCTTTTGTTCACTATGCATAAGTAGTAGACAAACGCCAACAAAAAACCAAAACCCAAAAGTGAAAATTAAATAGCATTGGTATTTAATTAGAGGCTTATTAGACTATAAAATTTTAACCATGGCTGTAACTAAGTACCTACTCGTATAAGATCATCATAATAACTCTATGATAGGATTTTACTTTATTTTCAAAACAAGTTACCTACTCTTGATTTTCGCTACAAAGTTGAAGTGGCCGCAAACTTCCTTACTAGAGTTATTCTCTTTACAACTATTCTCTATGAAAACCCAGGGATTTCCATAAGCGAAAGATTTAAGTGAACCTCAAAAAAAGGACAACAGAATCTACAGAGTCGCGAAGAAATTCTTTTATTCATAAACTAGAGCTAAAGTTGAAGCTACAGTAACAGAAGTCAGTAATCTTAGCAATCAAGTTAGTAAGCCAAAAGCCATGGAAGAAAGAAGTTAACGCCATAGAGCTGTAGATTTTAAATAAATCAAAACAATTCTGACGGCCGATGGGGCAGAAAGGTTCTGGAATGGAGGCCGCGTACCGGAAAACGCAACGTGGGACGTCCACCTACAGGGTGGACCGACGACATCGTAACGCAGGGAAGCACTGGACGCAGGCCGCTACCAATCGATCAACATGGAAAGCATTGGGGGAGGCCTATGTTCAGCAGTGGACGTCCTATGGCTGAAATGATGATGATGATGATGATGAAAACAATTCTAAAGCTAATGTTCTCTAAAATACTTCATTCTATAGTTTACAATAGTGAAATATGATTTATTTTGAAAGTTGAGTTGACGTCATAGATTTATATTGCTATTCAAAATCTATGGGCATTATTACTATTTGGCATTCAGAAGCAAATTGGCTTTATACTCGTATTATTCTTCTTAAATGAAGAATCGGAATTTTATTAGCTAAGTAGTGCGTAGTTTCAGAAATTGATATTAACAGACAAACAAGCATATTTACGTCTGTAGAATGATAGCAAAAGTTTGTTTAGCTACCGATAAATCTATTTGTAATGCTAAGTGACTGTTCTCCTATCGAAAGCCACATTAACGACTGACAAACTCTACAATTTAGAACAGACAAGAAAGAGAGCTATTTTCTTATTAAATTTTCAGTGCCAATTTTATTTTTCAAAAGATTTTCTTATTCTTTTATAATCTAACTAACTCTGACTGTTAAATAAAGAAATTTTGTAAGTATTTAATATTGATAATTCTAAGGACCGTACCGTATCACGTTAAATCTAAGCCTTCTTTCCCCACCTGTATTGTATAAGAGAGCCGAATGAAGCCACAAAAAGACGATCAATCATCAATTGATTTAGAAACTGAAAACTGGGACGTCGTGATTGGACTGTGAACTCCTGGAGCTTTGTGCATGGATTTTATTTCTGAGGCCACGATTCTCCTACGAGCCGTAAATGCAAAAGTAGCTGTCAGTTTTACTTTTAGGTATTTTTTTGCGCTCTCTCCCAAACTATAAGCCTTTTTGTTCCATTATTTAGTTTTAACATGTCCAAGAAGCTCCACACTCCTCATTCACCACCAGTAACCAAGAATATCGCGAAATTTCAGTTGTTTAGTATATTATATTGAAAAAATGTAATATAAAAAGATATTTTATTTTTATATTAATAAGAACAACCTAATTGTATTCTGCCATTTACTTAGCTAGCTATCATGTCATATCATGTTATTTACGGAACAAAAAATCATGTAAATAAACCAGTCACAAAGTTCGTCGACATAGTTCGCATAATTTGGGGTTAGCTTTAATTGGTGTAATTTTCTAAAAATAGCAAAAGTTCCTCAAGGTTCCAAAGATTACTTACAAACATACAATTTGTACCGTTTTCATGAGACACAACCGTTTATTTCTGATACCTAGGTATGGTAGAGATCGCCTCGCACGCATGTCTTCTGGTATCCTACTAATACTATAAATGCGAAAGTTTGTGTGGATGTTTGTTACTCTTTCACGCAAAAACTACTGAACAGATTTGGTTGAAACTTTACAGTATTATTGTTTATAACCCAGAATAACATATAGGCTAAAATTTATGACGATCTGTGACAAACAAAACTTCACGCGGGTGAAACCACGGGCAAAAGCTAGTTTTGTATAATTTCCACAAGTCATCCTCTTAATGACATGCATTAGGTGCATTAAGATTAATACTGTGTCACGATGATTTACGTAAAGTAACGAACTGATAAAATAAATAATATGCTACATATTGTTATGATTTATTTATGATGCTGGTATCATAAATAAATCAAACAATTACACCGATATTTTTGATAAGAATGCCTGTATGTGGATAATTATCTCAGGAAAATAAAAACAATATACAAAATGAGAAATAAAGAAATACACAAGAGACGACTTTTGCACGAATTGCACGATATGCAATTTAGACGGTCTTATCGCTTTAAAGCGATATCTACCACACAACTTAGAAGAGGGAGTTGTTTAAAATAAGTAAGATTATGCCAAGACAATTTATATTGTTTTCTGATGATAGTCAGTCAACGTTTATTCGTGAACATCAATCGTGTCGAAAACTATCTCTCTCACTCTCATCCGGACATGTTTGACTTAACTGATTTTATTTAACTTGCAACCAACGACAGCAATAGAGTATCAATAAATAAATAGGTAAACCAATGTTACTCGTAACACGTGTATTGTACGAGTAAGAGACCGATAATTTCCTCTTCATAGGCTAGGCTAGGAACTCACGGCGCGATTTTCACCCGCGCTCGCGGCGGTTGAGGAATTGCGGTTTTCTTGTAATGTATACAGTTCTATAGAGAGTTAGCCCTATATTTCACCGGGACACCATGGCGGCGCAAACAGTCGCCGGCTACCAACAAAATGTATACAGCTCTATAGAGAGTTACTCACCTGGTATCCGTTTGGTTGCGCAAAGCTGTATACATTTTGTTGGTAGCGGCGACTGGTTGCGCCGCCATGGTGTCCCGGTGAAATATAGCCCTAAGAACTCGCATACAACCGCGCCCGCTGCGGGCGAAAACCGCGTCGTGAGTTGTGCATTAGTTTTTACATAAATATCTGCATTCTACAGAAGCTGCGGGCGCTGGTGAAAATCGCGCCATGAGTTCTTAGCCTTAGTCTTCATAGAGTCTTCACTTATCTTTATAAGTCAGTGGTGTATCATCAACAAATCACACCATGTTACATTGATCTATACGCCAAGGCTTGCCATTGATAACTTTTTGAACTTGGTACTGTACAGTACATAGATTCTAATGTTGATATTTGGTACTCACATAATTATAAGCAGACAAATTTTAACAACAAATTTTATCTAGAATTTAATTAGTTAATGTATCAATTACTTAATAGTAACATTAAGAAGTAAGTGCCATTCAATTTTATTATGACTACTCTTTGTTATTATTATGAACTTTAACGAGTTTACTTATCATTTCGTTAATTATAATCAGCGACGATTGAAGAGGTCACGCTTGGGCCAACTCTCATATAAATACTACAACTCGCCACAAATCTGTCAGTCACACCGCGAACCGTATAGACACAAACATGTTTTTGTTTCTATTGTTACTAGGCTTGGGCCTAAGCGCATTCCTCGTGTATTTACGAGGAAAGTACAATGAAATGTACTGGACAAAACGCGGAGTGAGATTCCACGGGAAAAACAAATTTATGGGCATCTTCTGGGACTTCATCACGCAAAATCGACCGCTGTTCCAGATTTGTCACGATCTTTACCTGCAATACCCAAAGGAGCGTGTTGTTGCCTTCGGATCTTTCTTCACGCCGTCGCTGTACATTAGGGACAAGAACAATGTACAGTTCATAATGCAATCCACCAGCTTCATAGACAGGGGAGTCGATTACAACGATGGAGACCAGCTCGCTGACAATGTTCTCTTCATGAGTGGCATCAGATGGAAGCTAATGAGACAGAAAATGACGCCACTCTTCACACCATCTAAGCTCAAGAATATGTATTACATTATGGACAAAAGTGCTCGTGACTTCGTCGAGTACTTAGAAAAGTATCCGGAGAAAAGGAAAGAAAACTCATTCGACACGTTGACGACCTTCTGCTGTGCTGCTATAGGTGGAGCTGTTTTCGGAATAGGATCAAAGTCAACGTTTGAGTCGCCCTTTTTAGAATGCACTAGAGGAGCATTTTATCCAACCTTCTGGAGTAATATTAAGTTTTCACTGGCGAATCTATCTCCAGGGCTTTTCAAGTTATTCAATCTCAAATTCTTCGGCGAATATGAGAATTTCTTCATTAGTGCAATGAAGCAGGTATTCAGACAGAGGGAACAGGAGGGCAACAAAAAGCACGACTTTGCTGACATTTGTCTGAGTATTCAGAAAAGTGGTGACATAAAACATGACGAATCTGGCTTCAAGATGGCACCAACCGATGAGTTGCTGGCAGCACAAGGATTTTTCTTCTTCACCGCTGGTGTGGAACCCGCGGCAACTGGCGTATTTGGAGCCCTAATTGAAATGGGAAGACATCCAGAAATTCAAAAGAAGGTGCAAGAAGAAATCGATAGCGTATTTGAAAAGTATCAAGATAATTTGACAGCCGATGCCGTAGGAGAAATGGAGTATCTTGAGAAAGTGTTGAGTGAATCTTTACGAGTTCATCCTCCTATTGGTTTCCTGACAAGGCGTTGTATTGAAGATACAGTTCTTCCAGAAGGGAATATCAGAATTGAGAAGGGAACACGAGTGTACACTCCTATTTATGAATTCCACCATGATCCTGAATACTTTAAGGATCCTGAAGTTTTCGATCCAGAGAGGTTTACAAATGAAGCGAAGCAAGAAATGGGAGTTACGTATCAGCCTTTTGGGTATGGTCATAGGGCGTGCATTGGAGCTAGATATGCGAAGCTCCAGGTGAAGAGTGGACTTGCACACATATTACGGAATTTCGATATCAAGACGATAATTCACGATGGCGGTATCAAATACGGAAAAGACCAACTTCAAGTGAGAATGAAGAACGTTGACGTGGAGTATATTCCTCGAAAAGTGAAATCGTCCTAAGCAGAAGTAATTTTAAAGATTTTTTATCTTATTGTATGAAGTGAACTGACTGAAGGTTGATTATTTTTACTTGTACAGTCACGGAATGAAAAGGTTCGTCAGTTTTCAAATTGATTCCTTCAACGAATCGCGAGCACATATTACCTTTTGAAACTATGTTACAGAATCATCTCGAGTTAGAGAAAATAATCTTTAACTGTTCGTCAGTAAAGTTCAAAATTATTCAGATCAAAGTTTTTTGATGATTTATCTTGTCAAGATGATTATTATGATTGATAAACTAAAACCTTCTTGTTGGTTCAACCTGCCATTATTATTTCTATTAAATAAAAAAAACTATTGTCAATTGGTCAATGTCATCATTGCATTGCACTGATGATGGGATAGAAAAATAAACAAGCAAAACCTTATTCGTTAGCAAACGTCATATTTATTTAAATGTTTGCAGCACTGTTTCTTGCACTGTTATGTTGGCAGGTTTGACTCTTACAGTACGTAGTGCAAGCGAAAACCGACACTAAGGTGACGAACCTTTTCATTCCGCGACTGTACATAACTTGGCTTAAGTATCAATGTGTAATTATTATATTATTCATTTTGAAATATAATACTTACTCATAGAATGTTTTTTTTTTCTTATTTCCTTTTAATATTTACCTACTCTTATAAAGTACACAATAAATAATATCTATGAACCATAAACATTTCCAGAATCAATGGAAGGTTAAGTTATCATGAAAAGTTATCGATTTGTTATTTATTTAGCCTAAAAACTTGTATGTATTACAAACAATACAATGTTGCAATGCTCTTACAGGGCACATGTTTCAGAGCTGGAATTTGATTAAAGGTTTACCCCTTAGGTACTAATAAAACTTACACGCTCGTTGAACAGTGTTTTAAAGTGACGTTTAGTATAGGAAATGTCATTTTAAAACAGTGTTCAACAACTGTGTAACTTTTTATTAGTTAGGGGGTTTTAATTTTTATGTACCAACATGATTCAATAAATAATTACAAGTAAGTATTACCATCATTGTATTTGCAAGCTATACATGCAAACTAGTAAGGAACATTAAGCATATTCGTCTAGGCATTTCTTTCAATGGCTTGAAACAATATCTCAGCCCGATTCACACACTTTTGAGTAAACATGTGTTTGAAACAGGATGTATTTGACATACAAATATTGACACTCGATACGAACACAGCTCTCTCAAATGGCACGCAAACTTAGTGGAAGAAGGTGCATTGGTTTAACTAGCGAATCTTGATTTTTTGTTGGTAAGTACTTTTCTATTTTTTAACTACAATTATTACCTATTTAAAAACAATGTTTATTTAGTGCAGTGTTCCCCTTTTTTAAAACTATGTTGTTTAAATGTTACGTGCGTTTGAAAACGTTAGAACACGAATTGATGATAATAATATGGCTCTTGGACTACAATACAAACTAATTAATGTACACACTTCTTACTTAGACCACCCGTATTCACAAACATTACTATGAGGTCTCACAGTGCGCGTGGATGCACAGGGTGACACACGAACCAATCACAAAGGTCTATTCAATGCTCTGCGTTCGATTCGCTGCTTCACTTAAGTAAGCATCGTTTGTGAATACGGGCGGTACTTCTTTTGATCTGCGTGTGCGTTCTTTCTATGTATTTTTTATTCTTTTAATGTGTGTTTTGTGTGCGTAATACACTAAGGTCTGGGTTCGATTCCCGGTGAACTGGGCGTGGGCACATAAAATGTTATAGTTCCATATTTCAAGACCGTTTTGTGTCAACACATAAATACCTTGCTGGTTTCCTGGTACTAAAACTGACTATAAAATTGGATGATTTACAGACGTTTCATTCTGAAAATGGATTTCAGTCATACGTATCTCCTGTGTTTATTCTTCTTAAACATTGAATGTAAGTATTATTACGTTATTTCTCTCTGATATCAAATCATTTAGGTATACTCATCATCACCATTTCAGCCACTATTGAACTTTGGTCTCCCCCAATGATTTCCACATCGCTCGGTTGGTAGCGGCCAGCATCCAGCGCCTTCATATTCCGCAAAATTATAGAAAAATCAACACAGTGACTAGATTAGCTTAGTTTCTTCATATTTTTTACATTCTTATCTATTAATTAAACCTCGCAAGAGACCACGGTTATACTTATGTAGATTGTTCTACTAAATTACAGATTTGAGTCCGTAACTTCACTTCATAAAATCATGTTAGAGTCACATGCTTTATAATTATCCAGTAGACACTACATTTTTAGGGTTCCGTACCTCAAAAGGAAAAAACGGAACCCTTATAGGATCACTTTGTTGTCCGTCCGTCCGTCTGTCAAGACCCTTTATCTCAAGAACGCGTGAACGTATCAAGCTGAAATTCACATGAAATACTCAGGTCTATTGTCCCTTTAAGCTGTGAAAATATCAAACTTCTAAGTCAAGCCAATCAAAAGATACAGCCGATTATGTCGATATTTTCAACAAATTTTCGACACTCGCAAAGGAATCAAAACCTACAGGATACTTCCCGTAATTTCAGAATCTTGAAATTTGGCATAAAGCATTGTCATATAATGCAAATATAGGAAAAATTGCGAAAATTACATTTTTTTAGTTATATAATATAATAAAAATATTTTAATAAAATGAAACTTACTACCTTATTTCTCACGAACGAATAAAGGTATCAAATTGAAATTTATACCAAATACCTAGATCTATTGTCCCTTTAAGAAGTAAAAAAATCAAACTTCTAAGTTAACGCGATCAAAAGATACAGCAGTTTATACCGACACCTTAGACGAATTTCCGTCACACGCTAGGGAATCAAAACCTACAAGGTACTTCCTGTGAACTCATAATCTTGAAATTCGGCACGAAGCAACGTTATATGTATAGTACAGATAAAGGAAAAATTGCGAAAATGATAAATTTGAAGTTATATAAAATTTAAAATATTATTTTTGCTTACATGACATAAAATATTTTTTTAATAATTGTAAACTTACTACCTACCCTTTTTCACATGAACGCGTAGAGATATTAAAGTTGAAATTCATATCAAACACTTCTTAAATCTAATTGCCTCTAAACTGTGAGAAATTCTAAATCAACGCAAAAATTCAAAACGCTGAGGTAGGTACCTACCTATAATGCAAATATAGGAAAAATAAATAAATAAAAAATAATCATACCGCATATTTTGAAATTCGCCACTACTCGCAACGGAATCAAGTAAGTAATTTGATTTAATACGTCATAAATTGTAAACCGCTACGTTTGTACGGCGGAACCCTCGGTGTGCGAGCCCGACTCGCACTTGGCCGGTTTTTTATCGCACTAGAGCATTAGATAATGAATAATTAATGGTGCTATTATCCCTTTTTAAAATATCTATAAAAGAAAATGTTAGGGTAAATTATAAATCCTTAATTACATACAATTACTTTTTAATTTCTTGTCATGAATATATTTATTGCAAATATGGTGTTAAAAAATAAATGACATTTGTATCCATATTAAGCACGGCTAGATGGGGACGTGTTTGCCCACGGGTTTCAGTATTAATTTGCACGTAATCTGCAGTATCTGTAATCTGTAAGGGACGGGTGTAAAAGTCGCCCACCATCAGATTTTATCATGCTTAAAGGTCGTAATAATATCAAATGGAAACCACCGGGCATTACTGTTAATACGACATTGACGCCCGTATTCACAAACATTACTATGAAGTCTCACAGTGAACGTGGGCGCACAGGGTGACACACGAACCAATCACAACACTTAAGCAAATATCGTTTGTGATTACGGGCGTTAATTAATCAAAAGTGCAACTTCTGGCCGTAAAGATTGTAATAATCGAATTTAAGTTTTCATAATAAACTGATATAGTCACCTAACGTGCCTTCCAAAGCACGGAATCATATTTCTTTTTTAACCGACTCCAGAAAAGAAGCCTAAAATGACCTTACCACCTGAGAACAAATTCATTTTCATCCCTTCTTCTACCTTCAAGTTGAGCGAGCCTCACTCTCTTAGCACTATATAGACGTCTCTGATCTCCGGACATGATACCTTTAGGTACATTTTTACTAGACCACTGCACTATAAACTCAAGTGCACGGCTACTAATACCTACATGTTAACTACTTGAGTAGTACTTTGGACAATCAAGTAAACAAGTTTAACTAATTATCGTATTGTTTCAGCGTCATCTGGCCAATTCATACCAGCTATGAGGAAAACAAACAAATCAAGTTCATGCGACGGCACCAGTAAAACTGCACTAGTAGAACACTTCTTCAACGTGATATTCACAGAGTTCCACAACAACCCACCAGTGTGTGTCTGTGTCCAAATGTGCAATGATCAACCTACTTACTGCTACCCTAATGGATGCCTGAAGAAAGTAGACAATAAGAAGAAAACCCCAGAAGAGAACAGACCGGCTGCTCCGGTGAATGTCCAGAACGATGATATAGCGAAGACAATGTTCTTGGTCGAAAATGACTTTAGCCGTTTATTGAATGAAAATTATGAAAACAACAAAAATGGTAAGTGTAAATGAAATGCTATTCAGACTAATTTAAAATCTTAATTAAATTAAATAAACCAGTCAGCATTTAGTCACACTCAAATTATAGACAACTAAAAACAAATCGCTTAATTACATTTTTCATGAGTATACTCTGACACAGAGAGTAACATTTTCATCAATAGTGAAGTTACTAAAATTTCTAGAGAGCACTATTTTGAGAGACGTTTAAAAACATCCCTTCTTAATTTTTCAGCGCAAACAGAAAGGTCTTCTGTAAAAGACATGCGTCCAGACCCTTTCAAAGATAGATACAAATCGCTATTCAAATACAAGAAAATGCCCAAAGTTGAACTAAGGTACAACTTACGAGAACAAGTAAAGAATATGAAGTCTGACATACTCAAGGTGGAAACTCAAGACGTGTCTAAAACGAGATGGCCAAAAACTAACCACATGGTGCTTCGTGAACAACAAACTTATAACCTAGGTGATAAATCTAATGAACCAAAATCTACTGATATTGGATCAAACAAATTCTTTATTCAAGGACCTAGTATCGAAAGAGATCTGTATTCTCCAAAGTTCTTCAAAAGAGATCTAAGAAGGAACCTCAAAGATGATATCGATGTTCAATCCGAGTATTTGACGGAGTTGCCGGACCCTTTGGAACCAAAAACCTTTTCATTAGAGACCTTGATAGATAATTTAATAGGAAACAATTTTGCAAGAAAATCCGACGGTGAAATAGAATTCAAAGAACCTCATAATGACTCGCAAGCAATTAGTCAAATTATAACAACCACAGAAAATACAATCAATGATACTAATACAACAAAAGACAATAAAGAAATTACTTGTGTTGTCTCTTTGAACATGACTAATGAGAATTTAGACGAAAACAAATACGAAGAAAGTCCTATCATTAAGAAACATTTAGACAAATGGAAGAATTACACATTTAACGAAATGATAGCTGCTCTGTCTAAACGAATTGAAAAACAAAATAATACTAGTTTAGAAATAATGAAAGATGCTTCCAAAGATAATATTGAGGTAACCATTACCGGGCCTATGGATAATTTGAAAGATAAAGATAATTTAAACGTCATAGAAGATACAAATATGAAAAAAGCTACAAATAGCACACAGAAGATTACATCAACTACTGATAGCAATAAAGAAGAAAAACAAACGGCAACAGTGATGAAGTAGAGAAAAGGAAAGGAAAGTGATTACGCTTGAAAGATTGCCGTGTGATCATTAATATTAAGTAGTTTACTACTATTAGTCTAATAGGAGTGTGAGGAGATAATAAAATTAAAGGAAATAAAATTTTACTTGACGAGTATTTTTTACAATGTTCCCAGTTCCCAACGATTAGATGCTCCTGGTAAGGCTAACTTCAAAAAATAGTTTATTTTTGAATTGTACTTTTTCCTTTGTTTTTGTTATTTTAAACGTCTAAGGGACACTCAAACCTTAATGTTTATTTACACCAAAGGTTCAATACAACCCGAAAGTTTATTTTTACAAGGGGTACCCCGCAAACTCATCCCTATATCCCATAAACCCTATACCGACTCGTAATTCCTCCGAGTACGTATAGTGAAGTTTGTGGTAATTTTCCTTTGGTGACAGTCAGTTCGACGGACGCTTTATAATACAATAAAAATTATACGTTTACTTTTCCGATGAACTGTCTCGAATGATGGTGCTCTTCTAGCTATGTGGAATTAGAGTACAAGTTTTAACTCACATCTAAAATAGTAACCGGTTGGTAGAGGCTTCCATCCAGCGCCTAGCTGCCACCTTTACAAGGTTGTCGATTTGGACTGGGACTTTGTGGGTAGACGTCGCACGCTGCGCTTTCCGGAACGTGGTCTCTACTCCAGCCAGAACCTTGCTTCTCCATCGGCCATTAGACCTATGTGCAGCTGTGGACGTCCTGTGGCTGACATGATAATGATGATGAAAATAGTAACAGTAGGATAAGGTGGGGCACAATGTTACACAGGGTACAATGTTACAATGCATATTTCTCCGTCCCTTTCTATAGTTGTATGATGCTCAGTTCAGCAGCTCTTATGAGCTTGACAAACGTGTATACCAACATCATACAACTAATAGAAAGGGACGGAGAAATATGCATTGTAACATTGTACCCCGTGTAACATTGTGCCCCACCTTACCCTATAATATGTCGATGCCATCAACTAGTCGTTGTCTAACAGACGAATTGTGAAATTCAGAAATGAAAATTAAGTTTTTCTATTGTTATTCAAGAAGTACTGAAAGAAAGAAATAAAAATACAATTTTAATAAAGAAATAGGTACGAGTACTTACCTTGATGCAATAAAATACGAGAGGAAAGAAAAGGTTGACAGAAAAATTTACATTTTGCGATTTTATAAGCCTTCAATCAAAAGAAAAAAGAATCCGGTAGTGAAATGAACAAATAAAACAATTCAGGAATTTGGTATAAAAAAATATCTGTAAAATTTGATTGTCTAAATAAAAAACTGCATGGAACCATTGTCTATGGCATCCACATTTATTTACTAGACTAGAGTTGAGGATAGACGCAATAAACTCAAAATAAATTATGTATAATAAAGAATTTACATAATGTTAATGCTAATAATAAGGCCGTAAGGGGTTGTTCCCACGGCAATCCAATTTGGGATTCTGCAGTAATGTATGATCCCGCAAAACTGGACTCTCGTGTCGTGTATGAAAACCTAGCTGTGTTTGAAATTCGAAATACAAATTCCAATGTATCGGTTTTTGCGGACACTGCAAACGGGATGTTCTTGTGACCGTTTATATTAAAACGTTTATTATAGGTACCTGCAAAATGCGGGACGTCCCCATGGCAAACAAGTTCTAACTCTTAAAACGATTTACACGCGTACGAATTCGCGTACACCTACTCAAAAAGTATAACGCCATTAATCTTTATTCCCTTTAAGAATCGCAAACGCCCGTATACCTGAATTAATGACTTACATAAACTTCCAAAGAACGCTCAGCTCCGCTCTCGTACCACCAATTTAATCTCAAACAGAGGAATAAAACTAATTTGTACCGGAACAAAGTACAGCCCACCGCAAAACGCAGATGGATCCTTAAAACGGTGTGGTAAGAGTTAAAATTGGATGTGCTGTTATGCGGTTTTACCAGCATTAGAAGGACCATTCTCTATTAAGTTTTGCTGTGAAACTTTTTCCATTTTAGTCATTAGGCGGCTCGTGGAGAGCTCGGCCAGTGATAATAAAACAGAATTGTTTGCATATAGCTGCGCGATAAATTGACAAAACATAGCACTTTTGTAGAGCCAAATTGATAAAATTGCCGTTTTAATGGTCTTTTAGTATGAAAGCCATAGATTTGTGGATGCAAATCTCATTTATTAACACAATTTACAAAGAGATAAACCATAGGTAACCTAAAGAGGCTATAAAACTTTTTGATCTCCTAAATACCAGTTTCATGTATCATCTGATATTATAATTCTACCTTTAACTGATTAATTCTCTTTATTTTTAAAATCATGTTAGTTTTTGAACGAAATAGCTGAGTTCGTTCCGAATTCAATATTATTTGCTAAAGTTCGTACATAAAATAGAACATTAAAGTTACTACCTACTTCGAAAGTAGGTAATACTGGTAATACTCCGAAATCGAATAGGTAATTGATGGCCGTTGCAAATATGTAGCACGGTAAAAGGAAGAGCTATTGTTTTCCAAAACAGACTCGTTAATTGAAATTCAAACATAACGAAAACGCTTGTTTGCACTCAACAAGATTGTTCAAGCGTTCTGCAATTATCTGGGGGCACGGCAGTGCCCCCGCCAAGTCGAGCGCGAAGCAAACACTGCCGTACCATCATTTACTGGAACCATTTCGCCGCATTTTCAGGCCCCTATTTGAGAACCTCTGGATAAGACCAGAACGCTGAAATTTTCGTTATCTAGTAAGCTATAATCACATACTTAAAATCCAAAATTTCAAGTCTGTAGGTCTTTTATTTCCGAAGTTAAGCGAAAGCAAAGTTTCGCATTTATGACACTCACTCACTGATGATCATCAAAATAGAACTAGTACTTCCCATAAACTCAGAGAGCTGAAATTTGGTACAGAGTTAGGGTTTAATGGCCACATTAAGGGAAAACTATAAAAACTAGGAAAATCGAAGATCTGGAGTAACACCACATTCATAATCAATACTACTAGCGCCACACCGGCATCGTGGTGTTCGCCTGTACCGCTCACCGCTAGATGGCGCTAGCACTTTGAGCGTCGATTTTCTGCACCGCGGTGTCCAGATTTTTTTTCCTTTCTAGACCCCCCCGTCGATTAAGTTGAATGTTGTGTAATTTATATTTACATTTCGTTGATTTCGTTTATTATATCGTAAGGTTCGCTCAGGCTAAGGTTATGTTATTAAAACCATTCTGATTCGTTGTCCATTTTAAAGGTCGTTGAGTTTATTTGTGTTTAACTGTTTAATATCGTAAAAAAATGTCGATAATATAATTTAAAGACGACGACGTTAAATAATTATGCCACATTCTACAAAAAGAAGTGAAATCCCACCAAAAACATTCTGTAAAAAACTAGCCAAGTCTCGATGGAGCTGCTTGTTTATCTCTAAAAAGTAATGAAATCTAGACAAAGTCGTGCCAAGTCTATGGTTCCTTACTGCGATTTCTTTATTATTATAGTTAATGTTGTGTGACTTGGCCGTTGAACAATCTTTATTAAGATAATCATACATAAGTATTATTGAAATACGCAGCTTTATTAAGCCTACAATTGTCTGGTTATTAAATCAACGTTTTCCAAGTGGCAATTTTCCATCATCAATGGATAGCGGTTCTGGCGACAGATTGGTGCAATGGTGTCATAGAGCACCTGGTTTTGTACACTTCAACGGCCAAGTCACACAACATTAACTATAATAATAAAGAAATCGCAGTAAGGAACCATAGACTTGGCACGACTTTGTCTAGATTTCATTACTTTTTAGAGATAAACAAGCAGCTCCATCGAGACTTGGCTAGTTTTTTACAGAATGTTTTTGGTGGGATAAAATGTTTCCTGGAAACCAACCTCATAAAGCTTGCCGAAGCATAATTGACTTGAAACGCGTTAAACAGCTCGCAAACTGACTAGTTTAAGTTGAAGTGGAAGTTGAAGTCGGCTTCAACTTTAATTGCAGGCCACTTGTGAGACAGGTGCCTGTGATGCTTCCAGCAAATAACTTGCGTTCTTTGAGGGTTTGTGCGCGTTAAAATGTGTCTTACCTTTGATAACGTTTATGTAAATATTACAATCTGAGTTAAAGACTCATTTTCTTCTCAGTGCAGTTTTCTCCAGCTTTGTAATTAGGTTTGGTTTTTCTAGTTTTATGTTTGTCATTTAATTGAGGTCGTAGGTCAAATCGTTAATAGGTATGTACCTACCTTGAAAAATATGCAAATTCAGTTGAAAGTGAAAGAAAGTTCGTTACTATAATAAATGTTCATAATTACTTAAGGATAACGTCAATAATTCCGAGAGGACATTTTACCTATTGAATTGGTGCTTCAGAAGTGCGTAAAGTATACCTACTTACTTCTATTTTCCTTTGACCAAACAAGAATGGGTGTTACGTAATCTTCCCACTTCCCCAAACCGTTGCAAAAAAAGCAAAATAAATCTCCGTTTTAGAACCGCACAAGTTTGAAGCGCCGCGTGTAAAACATAGCCGCGGCGAAACTTTTTGTTTTGGACACATTTTTCTTCCCGCATCTTGATAACTCTTTTAGCCACGCCATGATTTAGTGCGTTGGGTTTCTTTTGAGATAGAGGGCATGGGGAAAACAGCCAAATCACTTTCTGATTGTCGCTGGGGAATCTGCAGATGTGAACTTTGATAAAAAATGCAATCTCCTTTTTTAGCCTAGGAAGATTTACGCTCGTATTCACAAACGATGCTTGCTTAAGTTAAGCAGCAAATAGAAGGCACAGCGTTGAATAGAGCTCTGTGATTGGTTCGTGTGTCACCCTGTGCGTCCGCGCCCACTGTGAGACGTCATCATAGTAATGTTTGTGAATACGGGCGTTAGTATCCTTAGGCTGAGTTGCACCACCTAACTTTGACCGTAACTTTAAGGAGAACCGGTGTTTTTTGTAGGAGTTTGACAGATTTTTGACGTTTGTCAAAGTTAAAGTAATATGGTACAACCCAGGCTTAGTGTCATTTTATTTGTATTCCAGCGTATGTTAACTGCTGAACATGGGAGAGTAAATCAAAATTATTGTTTACTGCATAACACTTCATCGGTCACTCGATCGAGCCACTCTACTCGAGAGCTGTTCTATCACAGCCATTGATTTTATATTTTTAATGTGATTTAGCGATATATTTTAGTTAATACTGCTTATCGCTTGGTAATCTGCTAGTTTTACTGCTGTTAGTAAATGTAGAGCTACTAATATGAATCTTTGTCTGATCACTATCATTATTATTGTCTTCTAGCTAGATAGAGGTCAAACCAAAGCGACTTATGCCCGTTTTCACCATCAGTACCAAATAAATATTTTTTCTTTCTTTCTTTCTTTCAATACCAAATTTTTAAGTGACCTATATGAAAAAAAATCCTGTTATGGTAGGGGTCACTTAAAAATTAGGGATTGATGGTGAAAAGTAAAACGGGTGTTAGGGTCGCAATTTAAGAACCATTTCTCCTCTTAATGTAGGTATATAAAACTCTTAAATTAGCTGAATGACAGCCGATTTTGTGAGATGGAAACAGAATAAAAAGTTGTTTTATTAGAATCACTGACCAAGTTGCAAAATTTCAGAAACGTCATGGCTGAAGAAGATTCCCGCCAATATGACCTAGCTTTTTTCTTTGCACGTTCTTCAGATAGAACGCGTTCTCAGCAGCCATTTGTAAAAATGGCGTCCATCCGTCCCCATTTGGTGGGTAGTGGGGAGTGTGGTACCTAATAAAGATGCTAAATCGGCATCCTGTTTCAAAATGCTCAGTGAACAATGTGGGCTGAAGAACGATTGGGCTTTTAGGTACTCTAAATTGGCGAATACATTGAGAGGTCTATAAACATTAACAGGGGTTAAATAGGCATGTTCTTTAACCGAAAATATGGGTATTGGATACACCATTAAAGTAAAATTTTAGTGTGATGAATACAGTGGTTTGGTATAGCCATACCACATAATTGTTTTGAGTAAGTTGAAGTGTTAGGGCATATACAGTTTATACAGCTTCTAAGCTTGGCTCTTCTAGTCTGAGATCTGATAACTTTTTCACAATGAGAGCCATACCGTTCGTCTTGGCAACGTTTTACATGGAAAAAGGTCATGAATCTATTTTTAGTGGGATTTAAAAAAAATGTTCTAATGTAACCTTTCAAAAGGTCAGACCATAGCGTAGGAGTTAGCTTAACTAACATTAAGTACATGACGAGTAATCACTGTTACTAGTTTTAGCAGTTTTAGTGTGAAAGTCTAGATAAACTGAACTCGCGTTTAAAACGACTCAGTCTGGCGTGGCTCGAAATAAAATGTTTAATTAAACCAATAAAAGACTGCTTCACGGTCAGCTTAAATGAATTTGCTTGCTACCTTTACTGCTAAAGTTGAAGCAGTAAAGAAAGTAGCGATTAAGTGTGTCGCGACTGGGATTGACGGGGTTCCGTAGAGGTAAAACTAGTACTTTTGATAAAGTTAAAATAGTTGACGTCTACACGTGAATTCCATTTCACTAAAATGGTAATTAACAACAGCTTAAAGATGGATTAACTAATAATAGGTACATTAAAAAGCAATTTGTAAATGTTTTATCTAAATTTACAAGGAGAATGATGGGCGACGGGCATCATACTTATCATACTTAGTAAACAACAAATAATTTAGTTATTGTTATTTTTTCCTACGAGACCCTAAAACGCCATTACTTTGCTGGCAACAACAACGAGAAAGAAATAGATTTGTTTAGTTTAAAAGTAAACATATTTGTTATTCTCATAGCTGAAATAAAGTTTAAGTAATACCTAAATATTAACACGACTTGAAAATTGTTTGTTTCACTTAAATAAAATCGAATAATGGAAAACTTTAAACATTAAGAACATTCTGTAAGTTTACGATAAATCTTGTGAGTGAATTGTTTACTATTCATAAACGTTACTATGAGGTCTCACAGTGCGTGACACACAAACCAATCACAGAGTTCTATTCAACGCTGTGCGTTCGTTGTGTGAGACTGCTTTACTTAAGCGAGCATCGTTTGTGAATACGGGCGTGTCTGTCCCATCTGAGAATCAAACCATACTATGTGCCCTGTCCATTGCCACTTCAGCTTGCTAATCCGTTGGGCTATGTCAGCGACTTTAGTTCGTTTACGGATCTCCTCATTAAACATACCCTAATGCACAAAATAGCATTGAATTTAGTGCCTAAACTCTGTGACATCGTAATTGTAATAGGTGCTATTATGCTACAACTTATAGCCTAATGTGCTGTCAATTGTAGATAACTACCAGTTTCAAGTTCAATTGAGACGGAGCTGGTTAAAAGTAATCACATAGTTGCCGCCACTTGATATCTGAGAGGTACTGTTTAAGTAGTAGTTATCTACGAGGCATATTTTAATTGGTAGATTAAGGCGTATTCTATCGCTGATTTGGTACTTAAATAACATAGTTTGAAAAGCAACTTGGGGTTTTGTTAGTCATCCAGAATTATTCAGTTTAATAAATATTCGGGTTTGTTATTGGTTAATTAGTCCTTAAAAAGTCTTAAAACCTTTACTCAATCACAGGATGGAATCAATACTAATAATAATTCGAAAATGTAGATAAATAATAATTAGGGAATTACAGTTTCGTATAGGTAAGAGCTAATAACATCAAGTAAGATCTACTTACAAGAACTTCCTTGGCTCTAAAACACTCATTATTATACTATGGCTCTACCTAGGTTAAACCAATGTTCCAAAATGGAGACTATATCATAACATTAACCTCTACCAGCCAGACAAATCCGCGAACTTATAGCAAGCGAGGAAACGCCCACACAGACGTCACATAGCCGTAACATAACCGCGCATACCGCATAACAATAAGAGTTTAATTCAATTCGCGCCGCACACCGTTCATAATAACGCTAAGAGTAGGCACACACCGTTGATTTTCAACCGACTTCAAAAAAGGAGGAGGTTCTCAATTCGACCCGTATGTTTTTTTTTTTTTTTCTATGTTTGTTACGCGATAACTCCGCCAATTATGAACCGATTTGAACAAATCTTTTTTCGGCGTATAGGTAATACCTCAAGGGTGGTCCCATTTAAATTTAATAATAGAAAAAACAACCCCCAAGGGTGGAAAATTGGGGATGAACTTTTTTATACGCAATATCTCCGCCGATTATAAATCAATTTGAACGATTATTTTTTTGTTGAATAGGTATTATCAAAAGGGTGGTTTCATGCGAATTTGAAGAAAATAATTCACCCCCAAGGGTGGAAAATTGGGGATGAACTTTTTTATACGCAATATTTTTAATTTTTAGTTTTTTTTTTTGTGTTCACACATTTGAAGTCGGTTTTATTTTTTTTTAAAGTTATTCGTCGGCCGATAGTTAAGTCTGGCAGTTGATCAGTATGGGCATGTATGGGAGTGCGCACACTACGCCGATTCGATTTGGCCGATTCTTCATACAATTTAAAATCGGGCACAACTATCGGCCAACTAAAAATCAACGGTGTGCGCCTACTCTAAGAGTTCCAGGGAGATTTCCACAGGATCTGTACTGTAGCTACTAAGTAGAAACTAGAGATAAGTGAGTAGGTTTGTATCCGACTAAGCGTTAAGAACATGATGAAGCGTTTTTACTCGCGCGTTCCGAATCGCGTAAACGTGAGGGACTAGCTAGAGGTTCTATTCACATGCAGTCTAGTCTATCTAGTCTAGTCGCAGTCTAGTTGCAGTTTAGTCGCAGTCTAGTCGCAGTCTAGTCGCAGTCTAGTCGCAGTCTAGTCGCAGTCTAGTCGCAGTCTCTAGTCGCAGTCTAGTCGCAGTCTAGTCGCAGTCTAGTCGCAGTCTAGTCGCAGTCTAGTCGCAGTCTCTAGTCGCAGTCTAGTCGCAGTCTAGTCGCAGTCTAGTCGCAGTCTAGTCGCAGTCTAGTCGCAGTCTAGTCGCAGTCTAGTCGCAGTCTAGTCGCAGTCTAGTCGCAGTCTAGTCGCAGTCTAGTCGCAGTCTAGTCGCAGTCTAGTCGCAGTCTAGTCGCAGTCTAGTCGCAGTCTAGTCGCAGTCTAGTCGCAGTCTAGTCGCAGTCTAGTCTAGAGCGGCATAGCCGTAACATAACCGCGCATACCGCATAACAATAAGAGTTTAATTCAATTCGCGCCGCACACCGTTCATAATAACGCTAAGAGTAGGCGCACACCGTTGATTTTTCGTCGGCCGATAGTTTAGTCGGGCTGTTGATCAGTATGGGCATGTATGGGAGTGCGCACACTACGCCGATTCGATTTGGCCGATTCTTCATACAATTTAAAATCGGGCACAACTATCGGCCAACTAAAAATCAACGGTGTGCGCCTACTCTAAGAGTTCCAGGGAGATTTCCACAAGATCTGTACTGTAGCTACTAAGTAGAAACTAGAGATAGTGAGTAGGTTTGTATCCGACTTGGGGTTAGGAGCATGACGCGTTTTTACTAGCGCGTTCCAAATCGCGTAAACGTGAGGGACTAGCTAGAGGTTCTATTCACATGCAGTCTAGTCTATTTATTCAAGTCGCATTCTAGTCGCAGTCTAGTCGCAGTGTAGTCGCAGTCTAGTCGCAGTCTAGTCGCAGTCTAGTCGCAGTCTAGTCTAGAGCGGCATACCGCATAACAATAAGAGTTAAATTCAATTCGCGCCGCACACCGTTCATAATAACGCTAAGAGTTCCAGGGAGATTTCCACGGGATCTGTTGGTAAGTAGAAAGTAGAGACAGTAAGTAGGTTTGTATCTAGCTAGGGCTTGGAGTTGGTCCAGATTTATTTATTTATTTTATTTTATTTTATTTTATTTTTGCACCACCTAACTTTAACCGCAACTATAACCATAACTGATGTTTTTGGTATTGAGTTTGACAGATTTTTGGTACTGTTATAGCCTAAGAGTTAAATTCAATTCGCGTCACACACCGTTGATAATAACTCTTAAGAGTTCCAGGGACATTTCCACTGTAGCTCAGTAGAAAGTACTGTGTAGGTACTGTGATTGAAGACTAAATTTTAAATTCGTCACCAGCAGCGTACAGCTAAAAGACCGTGTTATCGGTGTTAGCTAAACTTCTAGGGAAAAAATTGATTGAAAATGTATAAAACGCAGTAGAAAAATTTAGGCACGGTTTAAAGTAAAATGGACCTGCTGCCCCTTTAGTATGTCGTGGATAAACTTCGGTCGGTACTACTAGCCTAGGAAAAACTTAAAGCTAGTGGAAAATGAACTAAAACGTATTTCTACAAACTAGAAAAGCTTCTTTACCTAAATGCTCACTGTTTGTTTTTAGTGAGAAACTCTAGCTAATTAGGTGGGTAAGTACCTACTTATTATAGTCACTATTCTCTATACAAAGACATAAAATCCATTAAGGAATTAACATTGTACTTAAAATAGACTGAAGTTCAAGAGTTTTGTTCGAAATCTATTTAATGTCCTAAACATTACCTTTCGTGGTGCCTTTGAAGTTATTCTACACGAATTCTAGCTGACACAGCGACCTCCGTACCGCCATTTTCATCAGATATAATGTAGGATTCTAATGGTAAAAAATTTTTTTTTAAATCGGCCCAGTAGTTTCTGAGGCTATTCTATAAAAATAGTCAAATTCGTCCTTAATATTAGTGTAATTGTAGATGAAAACATTGAAAACCCCAACTAAATGCTGTCTCCTATAATAAAACACTAGCAACATTTCTCAAAAACTCCACTTGTCTGTTAATTGCCGCGACAACTTGGTGCATAAACAACGCGCGAGCCTGAGTCTGTACAGCTGGCGATAAATTTGCTTAACTGTGCAACTAGGACTTAGATGGGAGACGCAATTTATACGTCTTACACGCATGTGTTTATTTAACACGTCTAAGGAAATAACACTAAAGTTTTATATTAAAGAAACGAAGTGTAGCACAGGTTTTAAGTAAATTGCGTTAACGACTACTTACCTGGATCTTTGATTATTGTCCAAAAAGTCTACAAAAAGCATTCGTATTCAAAATTGTAATGAATGGGCCTCGCCTTGAAGCTAATTTATCTTTTTAATGTATTCAACCAATCCAATAAATAAAATAAACGAAGACGCAGTAGACAATGAAAAAGTTCCTAAATAGCAGTAGAAATATAGAAGAACTGCGAGAGCCTTACATACTATTTCCCGGCAGTAAACTTAGGTACGCGTTAATAGTGTACCAAGTTTCAACTTGAATTAAAAATTCCGGAAAATCACGTGATATCTGCTTTAAAATCACACCAAGACCAGACCAGAAGTATTTTTATCACTGTGCCGCCCGCGGAGCCGCAAGAATTTCAATATAATACCGCGCCGCGCGAACTATTTGAATAAAATCCTTTGTTACGATGTCCTGCGGTAATTTGAAAATGGTGCTGCAAGTTTTAGGGCGCTAGCTTTGTGCGGAATAGGTTTTAAAAGTCTGCAAGAAAGTCTGATGTGAAATCCTACTAAGTTAGCAGACAGCAGCGGCAAGACTTCCTTGTTTATAGGTAGGTAGGTACATAACCTGCTCACAAATGACACCTAACACTTAGAACCTAAATATGAAACTACTGAATTCTTAGTACTAACTTCTTACTAACTACTAATCTGGTTGGAACGTAGAACCAGACATCAGTCTGGGTATGGTCACAGGTATTTCACAGTACAGTCAATAACGGCGTTTTCCAGACAAACAACAGCCGTCATAATAAGTAAAATTTGAGAAAAATGTACTGTCATTATCTTCCTCAAAGTCTTTCGTCCTTAATCGTAAGATTGTGTAACTTAGATGGAAGTTTTCTCTACATTCTGTATCATGGCCATCGCTCAGCGTCCCAGCATTCCGCCTCGGATCGTGCTAGGGTGAGTCGCCATTTTGTGTCTGTTACTGATTTAGTATCAAATCGATCTATTAAAGAAATTACTAGATACGAAGTTATTTCTCTATTGATTATGTTGTCGTAAAGAAGTTAAAGTAAAGAAGGAAAAATCTTTACAATACGAAATAAAATCATTTTCAAAGAAAATACGAAGGAAAGAGATACAATAAGAATGATGTTTCCATAGGATTTTTAACTAAGCATTAGTGATTCTTTATGTGACTAGCAGTGCTTGCAGATCTTAATTTACTATTTTTCAAAAATAACAATAGGTATCAGCTCTATGTGCGTAAAAAGTGCGTAAACAACTATTGTTCATTACCAAAATCTCATATTAATGTAAGTATTGTAATAGAGCCTTCGTCCGATCTTTGGTGCCCTCATTAATCTCATAATTACCTGCAAATAACTACCATTGGAAACTGTGGAAAACCTTGGGGGAGGCCTTTGTCCAGCAGTGGACGTCATTTTGGCTGAAAAGAAGAAGAAGAAGAAGAACTACCATTAGTCAACTTTTTGCTATTCAATTTACCACAGGCTACTTCCCAACCAGACGTATCAAGGCATCCACGTTTTCCCGTTTCCCCTGCGACATCTCGGTCGATTAGTCCCGTGTGCTCGGGCTGATTGAAAAATGTTCGCGCGTCGCGGCCCAGACGTAGCCGGGACCGGGACGCGGGGACTCGGGACTTGGAGCAGAGTAAATACAAATGAGTAGGTAATCTTCATAGAAACGCACGGGCGCGGTATGTATGTGAGCGCGCCAACACGTATACGGCGCGCACGCACACTGACAAAATTTAGCGGGGATTAGCGGGAAGCCAGTCGTGGTTGCACCGAATTTTGTCAGTGTGTGCGTACGCGCCGCATACGTATATTGGCGCGCTCACATACAAACCGCGCTCGGTGCGTTTCTATGAAGATGACCTACTCATTTGTATTTACTCTGCTTGGAGCGATAGCTGACGAAATGTGTTTAGGAATTCCTCTTTACAGCGGGGAAATAACAGCGTAGTGACGCTCGCTCGTTTTCAGGGTCTATGGTATGCCGGGCTATTTGCTGGAGAACGAAATCAGCGTTTAAACTGTTTTGTTTAAAAGGTTTAAAGAGATTTTTGTAAGAATGTAAGAATTTTCTTTCTTTCTTTCTTTCAAAATGCATTCAAGAGGGCTTAAAATTCGTCAGCAGGAATTAATGAGAAGAAAAAAATCTAAACATAAAAATAACAATGTTTGTGTAGATTACATACCATGAGTAATAAAAATATCTAGGAAATCATTTTTTGGCAATTTGATTAGACGTTTCCTTGCCTTTTAAATCTACGATAATAATAGTGTATTAGGTACATGTTTGGAAATGTTAT
Source organism: Ostrinia nubilalis (assembly GCF_963855985.1). Classification (NCBI taxonomy): domain Eukaryota; kingdom Metazoa; phylum Arthropoda; class Insecta; order Lepidoptera; family Crambidae; genus Ostrinia; species Ostrinia nubilalis. The sequence goes on along the minus strand of NC_087089.1, from coordinate 16,042,200 downwards.
TGTTTTTGTCTCGTTGAATTTGTTCAAGTTACTTAGAACTAAATCAATTTTTAAATTAGCGCGTGATGACGATCAGTTTGACGGACATAAAACCAAATTAAACGCTAACATAAAGTGTTGTAAGTTAAACTTACCATCAGGATCTGCTCGCGCGCTTATCGAGTGGCGGTCGCGCTCCAAACCATTCACCATGGTAATTGTTCCTTGCACAGTCTTCAGTCATCAGTCCACCAAGTCAGCCACACAAACAACACTATTTTTCACAATTCACAAACAACATAGTCACGCTCAAAAACAGGTATTTTATTAACAGTAAGTATGCCACAAATAACACATGCTTTCCAGAACATTTCTACGTGGATGCTCGGATGCAGTTTGATATTTATCATTTTACGAGAAATAAATAGTATTGACAAATTAAATTCGCGTTTGACATTTATTTTTTGTCCGGATTGTACCTAGTTTTCAAAGAGAAAACAGGAAAATGAACTGATGACATACTGACGTATGCGATTTCATTATTTACCCTACAAGAGTTCAATAATTTTGAACTTGGAACGTCAATCCTCATTGTTTTTTTTTTCTAACAGGTTTAACGGCTTCGGATAGTATCCTTACGGCCAAATCTCAATCCTCTTTGACAGCTAAACATGACAGCATGTATTTTGTGTTTTTTTTTTTTCAATTTCGCATTATGGCAAATACGTAACACATACAGTCTTACAGCTTCAACGCCTGCGTACATTTTATTAACACATTCGTAATGTTTGAATGCGGAACGTGAGAAAATTTTAAACAGATAAAATAATTCGAAAATGGAACTAACAGGCGATACTAAAAAAATACATAAAATACACAAAAAAGGCCAACAAATAATAAAACATGATACTTTTTGAAAAAAATCTGCTTTTAAATTCGTGTTTTTTGGTTATTTGATAAATTTCTTCAAAAAATGCCCCTGTAACCGGTGGTTTTTATCACTTTGTATTATTCTCTATCGTATTACCTTCGTAAAACCAAAAATCGCATGTCTCTATCCCTATCACAACGTTTGCAATGATCGTTGATCTCTATCGCTCTATCCCATACTTCAACCACGGACTCGGTTATGCGCTAGACCTGTTAGTATAGCCACAGTATAGCTGTGTTTTACCATCTTTTTATTGTTCGGCTTCTTTATTATATGACAGTACTAGCTTTCCGCCCGCGGCTTCGCCCGCGTGGAATTTTGTTTGTCACATGAAAACTTTATCGAGCGCGTCCCTGTTTCAAAAACCGGGATAAAAACTATCCTATGTCCTTTCCCGGGACTCAAACTATCTCTATACCAAGTTTCATCAAAATCGGTTCAGTTATTTAAACAGACACACAGACAGAGTTACTTTCGCATTTATAATATTACGAGTAGTATAGACTAAAAACAACAAAAATCTAGTAACGTAAATACTCGTAGATTCGACAAAATGGCAAGATTAACATTGATTTATTTTTATACAACATTTTTCTAAGCTTGGGCATTGAACTCTGCGAAGAATAACATTTAATAATTCAAGAGAAAACTCAATCATACATGCTCTTGTTTCTTGTACAAATAAGAGTTGTATTTTCGTGCTTACAAAATAAACAGACTTTGGAACTGTTATTTTTACTTACTTATGAATTACTATAAACTCCTACAATTATTATTTATTTTGCGTTTACCTATTGTGGGTAGACGTACCTTTTACAGTCTATTCTGTTTCGCTTATTTGCTTTGGTGTTAATTTTCAAAGCTTTTATTGTTGACTTGTAGCCTTTTGTAACCTTTGAATAATTTTAACATTTTAAATAAAATCAGTAATGTAAGCGAAAATCTCTGGAACATTCAGCAATTATTTTCATAGTCTTTAAATTCATATTAAAATTATTTATTGGTCTAAGTGACAATTTGTTATGTTGGAAATTACATAGACATGGGCTTAAGACTCGTCGAATCCAACTCGGATGGGCAGCGTTCGGGAAGCTTCGCCATATACTCACGTCCGAAATACCGCAGTGTCTCAAGTCGAAAGTATTCGACCAATGTGTGTTGCCAGTGATGGTATACGGATCTGAGACGTGGTCGCTTACTATGGGCCTCATAAGAAGGCTCAAGGTCACCCAAAGGGCGATGGAGCGGGCTATGCTCGGAGTTTCCCTGCGTGATCGAATCAGAAATGAGGAGATCCGCAGGAGAACCAAAGTAACCGACATAGCTCGCAGAATTGCTAAAATCAAGTGGCAGTGGGCGGGGCACATAGCTCGTAGAGACGATGGCCGTTGGGGCAGGAAAGTTCTCGAGTGGCGACCACGGGCTGGAAGACGTAGCGTGGGCAGGCCTCCTACTAGGTGGACCGACGATCTGGTAAAGGTCGCGGGAAGAGCCTGGATGCGGGCAGCGCAGGACCGTTCATTGTGGAAAACCTTGGGGGAGGCCTTTGTCCAGCAGTGGACGTCATTTGGCTGAGACGATGGGCTTAAGACTTAGTTACCTAGGAGGTATTGCAACAGAGTAGGTGGCTATGCAGGGTGGAATTTTGTAATGCCACCTGCAAGGAAAGCACTCTTAATGCAGATAGAAAACTTCTTCGAAATCGTAGAAAAGTTTTTGTAGAGAAAAATTGAAAATCCTTTTTATGGGATATGGATTTCTATATTCAAGATATAGTAGTTTTTCAAGACAATAACTAAGTAATAGGCTATCATAGGCCTATTAGCACGTGCAAAAATTACAGTCTTTTCATTGAACTACTCGTAAATTAAAATAGAATCGGTATTTTTTTTAATCTTTAACTTATATTTTTTACACTCCTAGCAATTTTCTAATAAACAATGAACACTTAACATAATTCGGTCATTAAGTGCTTAAAACAAAGAGGTACTTATATTTCGCAATATTTAATGCAGTGTCCCAAGTCCGCAGACCATAAGCCCCTCAGATCATAGAAGGGAATAGATGTGAAACGGGGGCGTGGCGCGTGTCTCCGCGATATGCCCAGAAACGAACATCGCCCGCGACGCCAGGTTAGTCGCGATTCAGTCGTACTGAGGAAATGTTCTCCGATATTGTTGGATAATGCGTCGTAACGTGCAATAACATAAGTGAAACGAAGAACTACAGGAACAATGAAGTCATTTACCACATGTAAGTATTGCAAATCCATTGGTATTTTGCTTATAAATAAAAAAAACTAAACATTTTTACGAACGAATTCAGTGCCGTGACATTTACTGCGATATCGAAATTAGTGGTGATAAAAATTCAAACACGTTGTACATTGACGATTTAGTTAGCAACCACTTTATGTCATGCGTAACTACTGCGCAATGTATTTTATTTCTTCCGATATCCACTGACGCGTGAAAATACACAGTACGGCCGCATGTGCCGGTCGTAACATAGTGCAGGGCTCGTGTTCTAATACGGTTTCCTATTATCGATAAATAGAAGTAAATTATTATTTTCTATTTTCTAATTTTGAATGAAAACATCATGAGTTGCTTGCGATTTTTAAGTTTTTACAAAAACAATAACAATAGTAGAAGGGATTAGTAACTGTCAACTATGTAATTACTATAAGAGCTAGTTGAAAGCCTAATAATTATAGGCATTATTTTTGATAAACATAGGCGGTACGAATTTCGCCATAATTAAAAAGTTAATGCGCGATAGTAGTTAATAATAATTACAGTGATCCTGTTATTATTATTAAAGTAAATAATAATATATTACCAATATTGTAAATACTGGTAAAAATCGCAAGTACCTACTTAACCCATGACTTTTCATACAAACTTTGTCAGTCTATAACTTTTATACTCCATCGATAACGACATTGAGCTTTGGTTGGGGTAAATTAATATAAGGTAACTTCATTTAGTCCCAATAATTGATTCTGAGTTTTTCGTCCATACAAAATGGAACTGACTCCTTTATGCAAAAATCGTTAAAGAACATAATAATAACGTATAATAATAAAAAGGTTTTCATACAAGCATTTTTTAAACCAATTTCGAGCCTTGCCCCCAGGATTTAAAGTATCGATATCTTATCGACTCCATTTTATCTTTCTTCTCTCTAATTGCTTTTTTCAAAGTGTGCGTCACGTCACGCGGCCATTGATTGGCCATAAGGCACGCCTTCTGGCCAATCACAGCACTTTTAAGCCGGTTGCACATGTTGTCGTAGACTCTCAGTCGCTTTGTTTTTACACAGTTGAATGTGTGTGTGGGAGCTGTGGTGGGGGAAATGTGGGGACACTGGTTCTCGTTGTAGTTACGCGCGACTTCATATCTATTCTCTTTCTATGATCTGAGATAAGCCCCTTTGTCTGCGAAAGTTTTCCAATTAAAAAGGTTTTACGCTGGTCAGCGGGGATAAGACAGTGTAAGTACATGCTATGTGGCAAGCGCTGATGGAAATGAGAGGCTTGTGTTTTAATCGGGAAGAATTGTTAGAACGTTTTGGATACAATTTTGTTCGTTCATCTCACCCGCAAGTTTCCTCAGTTACTCCGTGACCATGGCGCTTGCAACAGTGCCGAAATATCGGAAACCCGTCAGTAGGTAATAATAATTATACCAAAGGACGTCTACTGTCGGACGAAGGCTTTCCAACAGTGCACGTTTTTCCCCACGATTTCCACGACTGGTTCTGCGCTGTATTATTATTATAAGTCCTGTGTTTCCCGTAACCTTCATTAGTTTGATATGATGTTGGCAATGAAATGTAATATTATTATCTATAGAATTTACCCCCATGAAAACTACAAACTGCATAACTGAGTAAATTCCATATGCCGCAAATCTTCAGAAATGGCATTACCTACCATGTGAGTTCTGTTTGTTACGTCACATATCACCTCTCTCGCACTGCTCCACTACCACAGTTAAAAGCGCTATGTTTTAAAAGCAACGCTACTTAATTCTTCTGTGAATATGAAATGTCCGAAAAACTAACTAATGAACACACGTCCTTAGGTCTCATCCTCGGATATTAAGGGATATAGTGATTGATTGCGCTGCCTCGCCCTGGACCTCGGAATCCAGCATCCATCACTGTGTCAGAGCTAATGGTAACGCCTCCGAGGCGTAGTGGTTTTGGTAAGGTTTGGGATCGATTCCCAGTAGAATAAACTAATAAAAAAAACTTTTAGCTGTATCAAATAAAAGTCAAATAACACTACACCCAACCCCAAAAACCGTCCTATTGCCTCATCAGTATTGTTATGACTTTTTCGCCTGAGGTACAGGAAAAACTTACCTTTTACGAGTAAATCTTAAGATTAGCCTAGTTTAAACTGTCAAATAAGATACTCAATAAAGATTTATTTATTTTATTTTCTAGCAATTTGAATAAACTTATCTTTGATTGAAAAATGAATGTGGACTTTGAAGACTGACGTCTTTGAGTCGATTTTTACCATATTGATAATACTTATTTTATTATTTCCTATTCAAAATTGAGACGCGGACTATGGAGGAAGAAAAAATTTACAAAATCATCATTTACATCGTTTCATACACGGTGCGTTATCTGTATCTAAAGATATTTTTGAAGTCTAATCAGTCAACGATCAGTGATCAGAACGTGTTCAGCTGATCCAGTATACATTTAACTGATCTTACCTGTGAAAGTGTATACAGGGTGGAAACGATAAGTGATCTCACTCGATTATTTCTAAACTATACAAGATATCAAAAAACTAGTTGTACTGATTCTGAAAGTGCTTCATGAGCTCTATCAAACGGTACTAATAATAGGTTAAAGAATAAACTGGATCTAGCCGAAAATTCAATGTTTCCGGCTTCCATACATTTATTAAATTTATTAAAAAGCCTCATAATATTAAAAACTACAAAAGATATCGTAAAACTGGTTACTGACCCTAAAAGTGCTTCACGAGCTCTATCCAATAGTATTATTATTAAATTCTAGAATAAACTGGATCTATCTAATAAATCAATGTTTCCATCTTCCATACATTTAGTACTATCACAGATATGGCACTCATCTCTTGATAATATTATAGCAAATTTTATAGCAAATGAAGCCTAAAACTAATGTTTTCCATAAATAATTTTAAATAAGAATGCAATTTACGAGTTTATTTTAAGTTTTAAAAAAATTACACTTCTAATATTGAGTGGTTGGCATACATTTAGTATGGAAGCTGGAAACATTGAATTTTCGGATAGATCCCGTTTATTCTGTAAACTGTTATTGGTACCATTTGAAAGAGCTCGTGAAGCACTTTCAGGATCAGTAACTAGTTTTTCGATATCTGGTATGGTTTAGAAATAATCGAGTGAGATCACTTATCGTTTCCACCCTGTATGTATATTAATGCTCTTCCAGGTTCCAAACGGTGTATTGGGTGTGTGCTATAAATCCCAGGATCCCATGAAGACATTACGGCCATCTGCGTCGCGCGCGGTCCGGGTGCTAATGAGTGCTTAGTTATTGGCTTAAAACTGGATAAAGAAACTATTTGGAGTGAAGGTAAAAGAAACCCAAAAATATGGTAATTAAGGACGAAAATTGCCGTGTGGTTCTGGCAGAGTAGAGTAGTAAGTCCACCATTCTTCCCGTGGATGTCGTAAGAAACGACTAAAGGAGAAATAAGTATGCAAACGTCAGGCTTCCTCAACCCGTCTGACCATTGTAGGGTTCCGTAGCCAAATGGCAAAAAACGGAACCCTTATAGATTCGTCATGTCTGTCTGTCCGTCCGTCCGTCCGTCCGTCTGTCCGTCCGTATGTCACAGCCATTTTTCTCCGAAACTATAAGAGCTATACTGTTGAAACTTGGTAGGTTGAAACGTATTCGGTGAACCGCATTAAGATTTTGATGCAAAAATAAAAAAATAATAATAAATATTGGGGGCTCCCCAAACCAGGCCTGGCTCACTCCGCGCGGTACATCCGATACTTACCTACAGCGAAGCGCCCCGCCGGCGGGTATTATATCAGTCGAGTGTCACGCGCGTGCCCGTCAGGACCTGTGGTCAGGACGCTGGCGTGCGTTGTAGTACCTAATTCTATGATCGAAGTATTATTTAAAAATGGACATAAAGAGAAATAAATATTGTGCGGCGTTCGGGTGTTTAAATTCGAAAAGAAATCTACCGGATTTATCTTTTTTTTTTTTCGCTTCTCAAAGATGCTGAAAGGTATGTTGGCCATGTAGGTACCTAATCAATAATTCTTAGGATAGTATAGGAACCTAACCTACCATGACTACTGCTCAGAATGCGTTCGTTCGTTTCAGCCAAATGACGTCCACTGCTGGACAAAGGCCTCTCCCAAGGTTTTCCATAATGAATGCGTACTTACCTACATACGTACTTCATTACAAATAAGTAGATTAATTATTTTTTCACTAGACAGCAACCCTAACAGCGTAAGAAGAGTTCAGAGGTATGCGATAGAAAAAGACAAAACTTGTAGGTGAATAAAATTGTAGGTACGTAGTGCTGTGCGAGCTGAATTCCACTGTATCGCGTGGTAACAAGACTCGCATTTATTTAAATCGTCTTGCGGAGTAATCCTTCTGTACCTGTACTATTACTTATTCTGTGCCCAAACTTAGAACTGAAACTCAACAATTTTTTTTTCATCAAACACATACGTGTGGGGTATCTATGGATAAGTCTTCAAAAATGATATCAAGGTTTCTAAAATACTTTTTTTCTAAACCGAATAGTTTGCGTGACAGACGCTTCCAAAGTGGAAAAAAGTTGCCCCCCCCCCCCCCCTCTAACTTCTAAAATAAGAAAATGAAAAATCTAAAAAAAACATATGATGTACATTACTATAAAAACTACCATCGAAAATTGTTTTGAACGAGATCTAGTAAGTAGTTTTTTTTTAATACCTCGTAAATCGTAAACCGCTTATTACCGCGTAATCTTTCATACTAATAACTTAAATAAAAAATAATAATTTTAATTTCATAAATCAATGGTACGGAACCCTCGGTGCGCGAGTCCGACTCGCACTTGGCCGGTTTTTCAGTCGTGATTATTAAATACTTAAACTTAGACATTACCATTTTCAGTTGAAGACTCAAGGTCTCAGCCAATGTTTCACGTGCCATCGGAATCGTGGCTTCACCATTCAAGTCTCTGCCATAAGAGTACCTAGCGTTCATTATTGCAATAAACAATGCCTTCTGTTGTATAATAGTTAATAACAAGACCGTCTATCTTTTAAATTGTAAAATTCTAATTACCTTCACGTGATATGGCGTTTTAGTGATCGATTTCAATAATGGTAATAAAACACTTTTCAAATTTGTTCTTACAGTTTGTATTAGTGATTTAATAATAAACGTTTTCGTCAATATGACTTCATTATCCATTGTTATACTTGCTTCTAGAGTTTTTTATTCACAACGAGGAAGCTCTTGGCCTGCATCTCATGTGATGGAAAGTGATGATCAGGCCAAAGGTGGAAGCGAGTTTCACCCGTAATCCTCAACCACAGAGGAACTGGCTATCTTACCTCCAATTGCCGGCCGCAATGGATTCTATAAGTACTCAATGTCTCTGACATTTAAACTAAATTTAAACTCTGTGTTATATTCATGCAATGGTCATCTTGACCAGAATAAACTTTACAAAACTATATTGCACAATATTCTGTTTCATCAGAAATACTAAAACCTTAACCCTTAGTCATACTTCTTAACCATGTATTTCACGATTTTCTCCTCTCTTGGGTAGTCCAGGCCGGAATCGGCCAGTTCTGCCCACGTGACCTGGGCTATGGTGGTAAACCCACAGTTGGCTGCTAGCTTCTGCGAAGCTGGTCCAGTAAACACTGTAGCTGTCCCTTTTATACCCACGGATTTGCAGAGGGGCTCTCTGAAATAGATAATCAGATTAGGCATTGTGACTTTAATACAAGAAACAAAAATAAACTTGCCGTTCCAAATTTCAGACTGCATAAGATTGGGAATTCATTTATGGGGAAATGTATTAAATTATTTAATAAATTACCACAAACTGTTGTAGAACTACCCATTCATAAATTCAAAGCACATATTAAAAGTACCTTAATGAAAAAGGGCTACTATAAAGTCGATGATTATTTAAAAGATAAAAATGTTTGGGATGCGTAACTGCCTAGCTCGCATAAATATTTATAACTATGTATTTTGAAAACCTGTAAACCTTTGAAAAAGAGGCTGACAATAGTGTCTGAGTTTCTTGCGCTGCTTCTTCTCAGCACTGGCCCATTTATTGTCCTGAAGCAGTGGTAGGGTTAATACTGGGACGTGTAAAAGTGCTTTTTTAAAGCCTACTTACAGAAATAAATGAGTTTTACTGAGTTTTACTGAGTTTTACTGACCACATTAACAAAAGCAGTTGAAATACCCAATGATAGTTACAGTTGATCTACAGGATCTGCCTATGATTTAATTCCCTGAATTACAAGGCTAAAATTAAGTTCTAAATCTTTTGGGTAATTCAGTATGTGTTGGTTCTAAATTATTTTGTTGTTTATACTTTAGACTAATAACTTTAGTAACTAACAAATTACAAATCGTCAGATGCCTAAAATATTTCAAAAACGCACAACATTGCAAGTTTAATTATTTGTTGCCCAGCGCTACGAAACGAAACATTTCAAGAGCAGATAAGAAGCTGCTTTCTGTGTAGAAGTTCTCTTCAAATGCCTATTATCAATTTTTTTTAAAGATTATTTGTAATTTGTTACCTCACAAATTACTAATAGTCCCGTTAGCCCCTCGTAGTAAGCTAAATATGCTTGTGTCACGAGTGGGCTCACGATTAGAGCGGCGGCAGGGACCAAACCCGCGTTTCCCGGATCACGAGTCGGCCAGTCCGACCCCTTCACCGTTCCGCTATCGTGGCTTCAATGACTACATGATATGATACGATGCTCACCTCGCTGCCAAGATTCTGCCCCCCAGTCTGGACCCTCGGAACTCTCTGCTGACGACTAAGCCCAGTGCATGAAGTAGTACATCGGTTCCGACCACTTCAAACGCATCTTTCTTCTGCTCTATGTAATCTATCACAGCATACACATTCTTCCACGCTTTGCCTTCAATCTGTGAAGAAATAAATAAATAAATAAATAAAGAGCACTGTGATTAGCGTAATATGCCCACTTCCTAACTAAGGTTCGAATCAGCGTTTCTTGGATCTCGAGTCAAAAAGTCCGACACCGACACCGGTGCCTTTGGTCCACAACTTTTTAACCTTTGGCACTCTGAGCATTCTGAGCATAAACGTTTTTTTTTCTTATACATATATGTTACAGGAAATGTATGAATTCTAGGAATTGTATACATCTCCTAGGAAAAGTATACAATTCCGAAGCTATTTAGGAAATGTATAAAATATTTATTCAGAGATTATTCAATACGCACATATCCTAGGAAATGTATACAGTTCCTAGGAATTTTATAGAATTCCAATGTCGTATTAGGAAATGTATAAAACGAACACTATGTGTGAATAAAATAAGTAAATCACGTTTATAAATGAAGAATCAAAGTTTTTAAGAGTCTCATTGAGACATTTATGTAACAATCATACAATGTTATGTAATATTTTAAGCTTAATAAATCAACTAAGTATTATATTAATTCTTTAATCGGATGATGCAATACCCTCCCCTCGCTCCACGCGTATTTATTGAAATCTTAAATAATAATATATTACATTTCCGATTGCTGTTTAGGAAATGTGTGTAATATAATTTACATCATACATTTCTGGGTGATTTTAGGAATTCTATACAATTCCTAGGAATTGTATACAATGACGGATTTCATACATTTCCTGTAACATATACACTCGGATGTTTTACTCATCGTCATCTCAGCCTTAGGACGTCCACTGCTGAACATAGGCCTCCCCCAATGCTTTCCATGATGTCAGGTTGGCAGCGGCTTGCGTCCAGCGCCTTCCAGCTACCTTTACGATGTCGTCGGACCACGTTGTGGATGGACGTCCCACGCTGCTTATGAAGGACTGCTTACCGTTAATTCAGGGTGTTCTCCTTTCTCCATGACAGAGCAAGCGTTCAGAGCCACGAGGGTCATTCGACCGTTCACCTCCGTGTAGCATCCTAAGGTCATACGCTCAGCTATAGTCTTCTTCCAGACCTCTTCGATACTTGCTATGCTGACTGGATCGTTGTAAAAATCTGAAGATAGTTAAATAAGAGTAAACCTCCATGGTTTAACAAATACGCGCTGTTGTGAGCTCGCTGATAGTAGATAGATTGACAAAACTTGACAATGTCACAACTCTGTTACAACTCTCCTCGGTCTCTCTACGTCAACATGACGTCATTATAAAATGAAGAAAACTCACCACAAGATGCACACAGAGCCTCATCAGGGACAAAAACATCCACCATCATTCGCAGAGCTTTCTCGTCGTCCTCTGGCCGTAGGTCCTGCACCACCCAAGTCCTTCCGTTGGCTTCCCATCGGTCCCACACGCGCGGGCAGGACGAGTCCCACTCTCTTTTGAAAACCATTACCTAAAAGGAGTTAAGAGTATTGTTGTGCTCTCGATTAGGTGCTTCGAATATGTGTCCAGATTTGTACAGTTTTATAGCAATCAGCTATCCGCATTTAGTCCAATCTTGGAAAGTTTTTAGATTAATTTTATTAAACGGTAGATAAATAATAGGAAGCTTCACTCCTTCGCAATGGTCATGTGGATGATAATGGAGTATCCTAGGGTACAAGATTTTCCAAACTCTTTTATTATGAGTGTCTATGAATGTGTGTAACCTTTGACATCGGAAAACGACGTTAATCAGGATTGGTTGACCCTTTAGTGCCAATATAGGTCAGTCTCGGTCATCATTCAATTTAGTGATCTATTCTAAATTGGCTTTTGTCTGGGTACCGCGTACGATAGGCTGCCTTCGAAATAATCCTACCCTTAGTAGTACGTAAAAGAGGATTTTTAATTATTTTACTCAATTATTTAAAGTTAAAGGTACCTATTTATTATATTCTTTGAACTTTCAACAGTTTGATCACCAGATTGACGATTTTAAAATCCTTAGAAAGTTATTATATTGTTGATGATGCAAGTAATTACTTCATTCTAATCTTAACTCTAATTTAACTTTAAATAATTTTAATTTAAAAGTTTATTTAAAAATATTTTTGTTTTGCAACTCGACACTTTTAAAGAATGACTAAATTTTAAGTTTCGTCCGATAACATAAAAACTTACAACTGCATTTTTAATTTGTTAAATTTAAAGAAATACCTTTTTAATTCATAACAAAAGAAAACCGTAATTAACAATACTCAATACACTACGTAATCTTTATACGGAAGTAATAAATAATCTCAAATGCTTGCTATACTTACTCACATATCAATAACACACTCGAGAAACTATAAACAAACGTGCACGTGCGCAACTGGACGAGCACTGATAGCAAGCACTATATGAGTTGACAGATTAAATATAGAATGCTATAGATCAGTGCAGTCGGCTAGGGTTGAAAATCAGTTATTACGAAAACGTTAAACGCTCGATGAACACAGGTTTCAAATGTCTATTATTAGCGACCAACGCGAGTTTAACGTTTTTTAATAAGGGGGATTTAGAGGTATTGGGATTTGAGGAGCGTAACGTTAGCCGATTTCAAACAATAAATGGAACACTGTCGTGTGATCATACAAGTCCAGTTTTGTAAAACTGGATTGTTGTGGGAAATGGCCCGTAGAACTTAAGGGCATCTAAGGCTTAGATGCAGCCGCAATGCAACCATCAATAATTAATGCATCGTTGAATGCAACATAACATACTTACTTTTCGTTTATACCACCTTTTGGTAACCCTAAGATGTGGACTTGGCGTTTCCGGTCTTCATTCAAAAAGGGCACCTAACTAGTTGTTACTTGAGTTGTTACATTACGGTTAAGTAAGAGTAGGTCTACTAAAGCCCGGTCCGTGAGGACGTAGAATTTTGTCCAATGACCCCTAGCTACCCATCCTTATCGCTCGCGCATAATATATTGCTGTCGCGACTGTGCGGCTGGCGCCCGCAGTGAGTGTGCGAGCGCGATAGCAACATAATTACGCGCGAGCAATAAGGATGGGTAGCTTGGGGTCATTGGACAAAATTCTACGTGCTCACGGACCAGACTATACACTATACTCTCGACATCAGCAAATCAGATTAAAGGTACACTTTTGTCCCAAAATAGGTTATTATTAGGTCTAATAAGCCATAATACGCCGCGAGTTTAGTTTGGTGTGCTGTCGTCAGTACAGTCAGCCTAAAATAGTAACTTACGTGACACCCAAAGTAGCCAAAAAGTCTTTTGCCATTGGAATAAGGTTGTATTATCAACTTTTTGGCCACTTTGGGTGTCACGATCTATTTGAAGCTGGCTGTACAATGTCCAACGTCTTATTATGCTACATTTAAAACGTTATCACTGCCAATGAGCTTATAGCCAAAACAGGTAAAGGTCGCGGGAGGTGCCTGGATGCGAGCGGCGCAGGATCGGTCTTCGTGGAAATCCTTGGGGGAGGCCTTTGTCCAGCAGTGGACGTCTCTCGGCTGAAACGAACGAACGATGTCAACTTTTAGCCACTCAGGGTGTCACCAACTATTTGACACTGACTGCACTACTTGCATGTAAGTTTGTTGTTTTTTGTTGAGAAGTTGAGATTTTTTGTCAGTAATTTGTACACAAATTAATCATCTGAAATACGAGTAATATGTAATCGCCGTAGATACTTGTTGTGTTTTATTGTTGTTGTTTGTACAGAAACACGAGGATGTGATTATGAGTGCAAATATAACATACTAGCTTTCCGCCCGCGGCTTCGCCCGCGTGGAATTTTGTCTGTCACAGAAAAACTTTATCGCGCGCGCCCCTGTTTCAAAAACCGGGATAAAAACTATCCTATATCCTTTCCCGGGACTCAAACTATCTCTATGCCAAATTTCATCAAAAACGGTTCAGTGGTTTAGGCGTGAAAGAGAGACAGACAGAGTTACTTTCGCGTTTATAATATTAGTATAGAAAACAGGTGTCAGTCAATGCTGTCGGTTCTAGGCCGAGCTATAAATAGTAATAATCTTTACTATGTCATTTCCTTACCAAGACAGGTAGATAAATATGTACCTACTACCCGTTCGCACTAAGATTGCCGGTCCGTGGAATGCGCGTCCCCTCCCCCAACCACGATTAAACGCAATTAGGTAGTGATTAACGCAATTAATGTGTCTTATTTTACGCATATTCACAATATTAATAAATAAAAAATATTTTCAATATAGTTTGCAATAGTTATAGACACTTCTTTTCGAGTGACGTCATATCGGCAGCGGCAAACTTATCGCGAACGGATAGTATAGCCTGACCAGGAACATAAAAACCCTGGCATAGAGGCGCGTCAATTGCATTTGATAGTGCAACACTGAGTACAGTCGTACCTGTGTTAAATTAATAGTCTAACTTTATGTATCAGGATTCAGGATTACGGGCTAATTTGATATTTTCATAAATTAACGAAAAAATATTATTGTAGGTAACCTGGTTTAAATAAATTAAATGAAACCATCAATCGAGCTAGTGGGATTTATTTTATTATTCATCAATAATCAAATTCAGAACTTGAATATTCAACTGCAATGTTTGCTCATGAACGCTTCAAACTCGATATTTTTCTTTCCCAACTCCATAAAATTCAACACTTAGAAAGTGACAATTTTTTTTAGATAATGTAGTTGAAACAAACCACAGCTTATTTTCATAGTGGACTGTACTATGCGATAAACATGTCAGTCAATTTGACAACCTTTGTCGGAAACATTAATCAATGAAAATATGGTCCGAACCTTTAGTATTTCTCTTCGACAAATACTTTAACACATTGTGAACCACTTTTCTTTCACGACTATAAAAATATTTAAGCAATTTAATTCACAAAATCAATTGCGCACATTTAAAATAAAGTTTGTTTACACTTTGACAGCAATAGACTGACATGCAAGGTGACATGTCAATGAAGTTTTCAGTGACTGTTGCCATTAAAAGAAATTAGTACCATTAGTTTTCCGCAACATGGCGAGGGTTTTTATGTTCCTGGTCGGGCTATAATATGCATTTTACTAAGGGTGCGTCCACACTGGGCGAACGGGCTCGCGCGGCAAACTCGACATCCTGCTCACTCAAGAGCCAGGGTGAGCAGGATGACCAGCGTGCCGCGCGAGCCCGTTCGCCCAGTGTGGACGCACCATAATACCATAAAATACATACTCATCTGTGGCATTCAGGCATTCAGTTTACACAATTATATTTTGGCTTTACCTACTACAAAATGACTTGGATAATAATTACCTGATTGTTTATAGTGGTAATTAAGTAACATAAGTAGTTGCCCAAAATTAGTTCCAAGGTCCCGGGTTCAGTTTTAGACTATTGTTATTTGTTGCCTTTTCATCTTTACACTTGACATCTACACGTATACGTACAGGTACAGTACCTAGTCTACAGCAAATCAGACTATAGGTACATTTTGTTGCAGAACGGCCTAGATCTGACTCGGTGGACCGACGATCTAGAGAAGGTCGCGTAAGCACCTGGATGCGGGAGCCCAGGACTGGTCGTTATGAATATCCTTGGGGGAGGCCTCCCAGATAACAATTTAAACTTGAATCTGACTTGCAGTAAGTTTGATGTATCAAAAATGAAGCTTTGTTTCAAATTTGCCATGGCAAGTATATAAACTTGAGGCAAGTTTAAATCAAACTTTCTAGTTTCCGAGCGACAAACTTGCATTAATGTGTTTCTATAAAGTATATGCAAGTTTGCCTTAACAAACTTGCATTATGTCTGCTTCTATAAATTATATGTAAGTTTGCCTTAACAAACTTGCATTATGTCTGCTTCTACAGGGTGTTAGGTAAATGGGTATATGAGCCGACACTAGCCCATGTTAACATGAGCATATAAATGGTATGGTGAAGTCAGAAAATTGATATCTTCATTTTAATTATTTTAATTTTCATACAAATCGGATTTTATAAAATTTATTTTGTATGAAAATGTAAAAAAATAAAATGATGACATCAAATTTCTGACTTCACCCATACCATTTATATGCCCATGTTAACATGGGCTAGTGTCGGCTCATATACCCATTTACCTAACACCCTGTATAAATAATATGTAAGTTTGCCTTAACAAACTTGCAATGAATATGCATGTTTGACATTAAATAAAACAACAAACATAACATATATTTTTTTATTATTTATACTTTTATCTTATCTTACTTTAAATGAGAAAAAATCGGTTTCATGGTCGCCGCTATTGGTTTTTTTCTTTATTTTGTGTTTCTGCTCTGAAACAAAAAGAAACAAGTATATTTACCACAGGTTAAGACATTATTTTACATTTAATTGTATAAGTTTCTGTACTACTAACAAAATTATGAACTATGTCTGAAATAAATATATTTATAGTAATCCTTAAAAACTACTATAAGGGTAAGGGGTTATTAGTTAAAATTCTGAAAGGAGCACATCTAAAAGGACAATGTTCGTTCTCCATACATTGTTCGCCTAAAGAACCAACAATTTTGACATATTACTACCCGAAAGCGAAATAATACGATTCTGTGTGTAAGAACAATGATTCCTGATGGACACTTGCCATAAAATTAATGATTAAGAATATTAAATCACAGCGATTTTATAATATGTCGTTTATGACAACATGGCGTCTAATGTATTGTGTGAATGTATGAACACCGATTCGCGAAAAATGTTTTGTATTGTCGTCACGCCGAGTCGCAGCCAAATAGTATAAAATAATAGAACAAGTTTTAGAAATACAACTCGGCATTCCACTTTTACAATATGCCCACATATTGCACGTAAATAAACAACATGAATCGTAGGTTGTTTCCACCCTTGTCATCTGACACATGAAATAAACTCCTATTGTATTATAGATATCGAAGCCGAATCGTATATAATAATAGAATGGGTTTTGGAGATCACTCGGGGTTCCACTTTTATAAAATACCTACATATTACATAAAAATACCACGAATCATGAGTTTTCTTTTCACCATTTACATCTGACACGAGATAACAAACTCCTATCTCCATGACTACCATCGTAGTCTATGCCAAAGACTACAATATTTTAAGCAAGAAGTTTCAAACCTTAGCGGCTACGGTAACCCCTGGGCCACATACATCATGATAACATTCGGTCGACACCGGAACGAAGTCTTGCGATTATGCAAAAAAGCATCGTATTCTAGTGCGGCTATATCACGTTCAACCGGGGTTTTAATTCGACTAAAGTCCTGACTAAAGACTGGAAGAAAATACGCCGCATTGTATGAGCACTTCGTGTTCGTTAAAGCGGCTTCAGATCTAGAGCCCACATAGTTTTCTTTCCAATAATATCCGCAAGTAGCGCTGCATGATCTTTACAACAAAAACGGCAATAGTTATTAAGGTGCCAAAATTATATGATTACTTTGGCACGGTATTATACACGTGCGAAGATTTGTCATTTTCATTCATTTCTTCATCATCATCATCATTTCAGCCACAGGACGTCCACTACTGAACATAGGCCTCCCCCAATGACTTCCACATCGCACGGTTGGTAGCGGCCTGCATCCAGCGCCTTCCCGCTACCTTTATCAGGTCGTCGGTCCACCTTGTGGTGGGTTGACATTGCAGAATATGACTTTTGATAGGTTCATCATAGAATTCGGCGGGGATATCCTCACGGAGGAAGTTCGTAAAAGGGCGGAACAAGATCTTATAATAATGCAAGGCCGAAGCTGTTACGCGCGTGCTCCTACGTGTAATCCGGCGAGTATGCAATAAATAGTAATGTCTGGTAAATAGTGGTAATACGTATCGTTCGTTCGTTCGTTTCAGCCGAAAAGACGTCCACTGCTGGACAAAGGCCTCCCCCAAGGATTTCCACGAAGACCGATCCTGCACCGCTCGCATACAGGCACCTCCCGCGACCTTCACCAGATCGTCGGTCCACCTAGTGGGAGGCCTGCCCACGCTACGTCTTTCGGCTCGTGGTCGCCACTCAAGAACTTTCCTGCCCCAGCGGCCATCAGCTCTACGAGCTATGTGCCCCGCCCAGTCTATGTCTGTATGCGCTACGATTACAGGGTATCATTTTGCATAGTCGCAAGACTTCACTCCGCTGCTGTCAAATCAATGTCGCATAATGTTATCGCAATGTGTGTGGCCCTTGGCCAAATCACAGAAGCCTATGCGAAGAAAGAGCACTTGAATGACAATAAAAATCAGGGTTACCATTTTATAAGATTTCCTCACTATTGAGGGTAACAAAGTAACATTAATAATCTAGCCATTAATTACATTTATTACCTATACGAGAAAGTAAAGCAACATGCGGTTTTATTTTAATTTGTAAAATATTAAACCCCTCATATTTGTAACAGTTTGTTCCAAGTTTAGTTTTACTTTTTTGTTAACAGTATTGCTGTTTCAGCTGTCACTGTGAAGCTTTGGGAAAATAAATAAATAGAAAAAATATTAACATAAATATTTATTTAAGTTTTTATGTTCATTATCATAATATGCCAATTTAAGTTACACTGTGTGACAGTCTTTGACACTAAACAAACTCTTCAGCTTAATAATACCTACCTACAGGGCGTTTTTATAGTTACTCTTGCTGATGAAACAAGAAGGGTTGATTCTACTACTGAAATACAACTACTTTTCTTACAGGACCAATATCAAATTCTCAAAAAAATTCACATCCTCGTGATGGTGATAATTTCTATGGAGAGGTTTTTTTTATATTCGGTCTCTTGGGATAAGTTATTCCATTTGAGCAGTAGAATTAATCCTTTTTATTCGATCACATATAAAAACAACACAAGTGTTTAGGAAAACTTCTTCTTTGGTATGGTATCACTACGGAGTTATAATGTCGGCAACTCTGTATCACTGACTTGTAACTTTCAAACAGCATAAATAATAAGGGCACCACATTGGTTTTCTTTCTGAAAAAAGGCTTTCAGTTTTAGTACTAACCCTTTAGCACTATTTCATTGAAATAAAAATACAATAAACGCACAGAAGACTGAAATTGAGTCAACTGACGTGACATTTATAATTTGTTGACATTATGACAGTTTGACAAGACTAGGGATTGAAAAAGTTTTAATTGAAAAAGTAAAATGACAATTTATTAAAACGATTCACATGGATATAATCGATTAAAAATATTTATAAAATGTTCTGATACTTGCCTGTAGCGATTATCCAATCCTGGTTTCTACTGAAAAACTACCTCGTGGCAACATTTTAATAAAATAATAAAATCTTTATCTTCTCTTTCACAATCTATAAAAGTTCATTTGGTCTATTATTATACATGTGCTATGAATGAGGGTTTTCGCGATTGAAAAATCCGCGAGATGGCAATACGTAGACGCGAGGTCCAAATGCTGCATGATTGGTGGATATCTGTCAATGTCATGTCAAAAATAACCAATCATGCAGCATTTGGACCTCACGTCTACGTATTGCCATCTGGCGGATTTTTCAATCGCGAAAACCCTCATTGGCATAGATTATGAGAGACTGGCAACTATACTAGGTTGATATCAGGTGATCCGTCTGCTCATTTGCCTCCTGTCACATAAAAAAAAAATATATATGTTTCTCACACTTCAACTGGCATTGGATTCAACATCGGATTCTGACACTTTTACAGTTATGATACCATGAATATCAGTTTATGGTCCTAATTATTTTTATTTTATTTACGACCTTCGACCAGTTGGACACTTTAGATAGCTTCTTGTAATAGTGTCAATATCTTTTTAGCTTTTAACGCAAATCTAGTCTTCAAAGCAGTTTAATCGATTTATTTTATTTTCAAAATCGATATTTTATTGTCTATGATGGCCGCAGGAACATCACTATACATGGACTCCCAGCAATAAAGTACGGTAATGCCTCGTACAGATTTTATCGGCAAAAATTATGGAACTTGATAGGTTTTAGACCATGCCACGCACCAAAACGTCCGGAAGTTGTAATAGTATTATAGAATAAACGTTAAAAGACTTATTTATTTAATTTTTCAATGCTTAAGTGTCCATTAGAATGAAAGGGTGCTTAATGTATTAAAAAAAATAGAAAATAATTATGATGGGTTAATGTTTTTGGGCGGTTTTTTAGGCGGTTTCTGACAATGTCCTTTGTAAATCACTAGGTACATAGTATAAAAGAAAGTCGCTGTCTGTCTGTCCCTTGTGTAATAATAATGTAATATATGTATAACTAGCGACCCGCCCCGGATTCGTATGGGGTTCTATTATATAACCTTTCTCATAAATCCCTCTAACTATTGTTGAAAACCGCATCAAAATCCGTTGCATAGTTTTAAAGATTTAAGCATATGTATATAGGAACAGACAGCGACAGCAACTTTGTTTTATACATATGTATAATACATGTACCCGTGTGAAGCCGGGGCGGGTCGCTAGTGTAAAATAAAATACATCTAATGTAAATAAATTAAATCTTACCTTCTTGAAAGTCTAACTATAGCTTGATTTAGCCAATCACTTATAATTTCTTTTAGACTGTCTTCAGTTACATCTTCGTTGATTTTTCTACATATTTCTGAAAAATAAAATAGAAATAATTAACACTAACAAACACGAATGATTCAGAAAATAATAGTAGTAGGTATATTGAGAGATATACAGGTGTATCTTAATGAATTCATTGGCAACCTTGCAGGGGGAAGCTCAGACCATCATTATGAACAACTTTATTTTCGTGATCAGTTTTTGTATGAAAACAGGAAAAATTGGTCATAGGAAAAGTTCATAATGATGGTCTGAGCCACCCCCTGCAAGGTTGCCTATGAATTCATTTACACCCTGTATAAGTTTGTAATAAAATAAAGGTACTTACGAAAGATTAATTTATAGGTTTCTGTACTCATAAATGACTTTTTATTCGAATTTTTCATCTGTTTCCCAGTTAACGAATACAACTCGGCTACATCATCTAGAATTATTCGTCTCAACATATTAGTCGTAAGGCTTCTTACATTTCTGCCGCCAATACCAGACAAAAATGACATTTGAAATTTAATTAAAGTAGCATTAGAATGTTTTCATAGAATAATAAAATTTGCCCTGTGTTTAAGTATTTAATTTATACATACTATTGCCTGTATTCTTGTTTATTTTTAAATGGTCATCGAAATTATTAAAACTTGCAATATCTTTACTGGTAGACTTGCCAAAAGTTCTGAAAGACCTGCATTGTCATCTGTTGGTGAAAATGTTTCTTCGGACCTAGCTAACGGTAAATCCAATTTTCTATTGATTTCAGCCATTTGGTTAGCTAGGTCTGACACAATCTGAATCATATGACTCTGCTGTATAGCATATTGCTTGTTTGTAATGCACTCTGTAACAAATAAAAAAACATGGAAAAGTCATAACTAAAACAAGTGAAAATATGAAATTTTGTCGCATTGCATCTTTGACGAGAGAAGCTCATTGCATGTTATAAAAACCTGTTACCTGATTGGCAGTTAACAGCTTTGAGTTGTGTTTGCTTGGCCTCTTTAGAACCGGAGGTGACTGGGTAATTTACAGCAGACATTATGTCCACTGTCACTTCATTTGTAACATCATTTTCTGCTTCGTCTGAGTCCAAATTTCAGGTTTCTTCCGCTTTTTTTAAATGTAATCGTGCTTCGCCATAAGTTTCTGAAATAAATAAAAAAGTCTCACAATAGTAGAATCTAGTTATAACTTAGCAATACAAAAATAAAGAAAATTATTGTACCATAACTTTTAAGTATTTTTATTTGATATTGTGACCATGTTGCTTCAGGTGCAGGCATCTTCTTCAAGTTTGTTTTTGATTTCTTCAGTGCATACATTAGGGTAATAACAAGTGTTGGTATCTTAACCACTTTGATGAAACTATGCCAGGAGCATCATCTTCATCTAAAAATGTAACCAAAAAAAATTTTTTTGATTCCATTATGCAAAGTCTGAAACCAAATAACACTATTAATTATAATTATATTATATAATAATAGATAGGTATGTAGGAGGAAATTTATGTTACCTTTGCTAAGACATAACTCGATGCCTCCTAAGTAAACTATCGTATGTCCTAAAACCAAACTTTACAGTAGAGCCATTTAAAGATATTTATGTGTGCAGTTTTCCCATCTTTTGAGCTAGGGGTACGATTTTTTCAAAACATATAGTCGATATAAGGTGTATTCTCATACAATAACATTTATTTGTAAATATATTGTAGTTTTGGAGATATTGTTGTTACGGTGTTTTACGGCGGATAAAATTAGTCATAGAAATCGTAACATAACTATACAATTATTTACTTTGTCTAGCTGTAGGTAAAATATATAGTAAGAGCCACATACTCCATTGTACGGGAACATAATCATTTATACTGTCGAAGGTATGTTACATATTTATTAATTTTTCATTGTAAATTCATGCTAAAACTAAATTATTCAATTAGGTACTCATCTATTTTGGACAAAAGGATTCACAAAATCAATTTGAACACAATCAAAGTCTTGAAATGAAACCTCTGTTTTAAATACCTTATTTATTAATTTGTAACAAAGAATGACGTTATAACAGTCTTTCTTTCTTATGAAAATATAATTAAAATAATTTTAAATTAACATAGAATGTGAAGTTATTACAAATAATTAAATCAAAAGTAATTAACTGACGAGATCAAATAAAAAAAAAATTGTTTTCTAATAAACATTGATTATTTTTGAAACATAGCAATTACGACTAAATTAAAAAGTTTTATTTATAAAGTGATAAAAGGAATATTTATCTTCTTTATTAACCTTAAAATAAGCAAAATCTATTCTTAATTGATAAAATCAATTAACAAAGTTACATCGTTTTTACTCTTACTTTAAAAAAATAGTATTTAATCTTATTAAAGCCTCTAATATTATTCAAAAATTGCACATAAGGAATCTACATAATAGGTAACATGAATAATAATTAATGATACTTCAGTAATTTTTTTATAAGTAATCAATAATAGGTAAAAAACTTTATAACTAAAAAAAGTTAATCTGAATCAGTCTCAGCATTATGATTATGATTATGATCTACAAGAAGATTGTGATAGAATTGGTGATGCACCGCTGGAATGACACCTCTAGTACAAAGGCTTACCAAGTATTTTTTTTAACTTTGGTTATAGTAGCACATGGTTAAAAGGGGGCAAACATCAGAGTAATCTTGCTGTCGTCGTCTCGTGTTAGTTTTAGTAACAACAGTCATATATTGAGACTCATCCAAATGATATTTATAATGGAGTTTATTTGGCTCAGAAGGAAGCACCTTGACTTCTTTTATTTTCATCCATTGCACAACATCACCTTTCAAGTTCTTGGTCCAATTTTTACAGCCTAAGGTTGACTTAAAATCCAAAAATTTGGTATGATCCAACTCGATTACAGTACATGGTTGTAGTTTCATGCTTTGATTGAAAGATGTGCCAAAAATAAACGTATTTATACTCCTTTAGAATGGTTTTCATTGGTACGATGGGCTAAACAAGATGGGAAACCATAATATACTGTAATCGAGTTGCATCATACCAAATTTTTGGATTTTAAGTCAATCTTAGGCTGTAAAAATTGGACTAAGAACTTGAACGGTGATGTTGTGTTCAAATAAACTCCATTATGAATATCATTTGGATGAGTCTCAATATATGACTGTTGTTACTAAAATTAACACGAGACGACGACAGCAAGATTACTCTGATGTTTGCCCCCTTTTTTAACCATATGCTACATATAACCAAAGTTTAAAAAAATACTTGGTAAGCCTTTGTACTAGTGGTGTCATTACAGCGGTGCATCACCAATTCTTATCACAATCTTCTTGTAGATTCTTTTAATCATAATGCTGACTGAGAGTGATTCAGATTTACTTTTTTTAGTTATAAAGCTTTTTACCTATTATTGATTACTTATAAAAATACATACAAATGTCACTAATTAAAGAAATTTAGTTTGTCACAGATCATCATAAATTATAGCCTATATGTTATGTTATTCTGGGTTATAAACAAAAATACTGTTAAGTCATCAAAATCTGTTCGGTAGTTTTTGCGCGAAAGAGTAACAAATTTCCAGACATCCTAACTTTCGCATTTATAATATTAGTAGGATCGAAGTACCTTCATCACTAAGTAAATCACTGGAGATCAAATTAGAAAATGCTTGGATTTCTATTATTCAGGCAATGGCGAATCTGAAAATATAAAAAAAACACAAACATAAAATATAATTTAACTTCACAACGAAGACGAAAAAATCGTAATTAAACGTTACAATAGGAATAAATACTCAATTTACTAACGTAAACAATATTAAATTGCACATACAATATCAAACGTACGAAAACAAACCACGTTAATAATCATACGTATTACATACGATAAAAAATAAATTTAATTGACAACGTTTATCATGGTATGTAAAACATACGATGCTTTGTTAGCTTAAAAAAGGAACGTAAATAATCGTATGTGTTAATTACTATAGTTTTGAATAGCTAGTAACAAAATAGGCAATTTTCAACACCAAAAGGAAAACTGTAATTACTACTTACCTTACAATAGTATGCGTTCGCTAGCGGTGAACCAAACCATTTCTCCCCTGTAGACGATCGCACAGGACATTACGATAGTATACGTTGCGAGCGTGGATTACATACGATTGAATACGTGTGAAAAATCTTTTATTTTAAATGATATTGCAATTTTTGTTCGCGGGTTCGATAATACGTATTTTAGTAATTATAAAATGCTTATAAAATCAAAATTGATATTTTGTGGCTTACGATTATTTACTTAGGAGGCATCGAACTAACAATTTTAAGAATTAAACGAGGTAGGATAAAAGTACATGATAAGGTGGATAGGATGTTTAGGGGGTATTTTATATTTACATTTACAATTTTGAAGTGCTATGAGTGTAGCATTTTCATAGCAACATGATAATTATTGAAAGGAAAAACTATGACTTTTCCATCAATGTCAGTCACTGTACAGCAATTAATTTATTTTATTTGAGGATATTTGTTAATTTTAGACGTTCTATTTATGTATTATTTTCCAATTGCAGTGCAAGACAGGGTCCACGATGTACATTTACAACTTACAATAACACCTTTCTGTTACACATAGATAATTAGAAATAGATATTGAGTAATATGCATAACTAAACAGGATCGAACATGCAGGAACTATTTAGGGTTAGGAACACTTGGAACACGTTGCCTGGGTTTGAAAGTAGGTAAATAAGGTTTAAGGGATAGATATGAACTACATATTATCATTAATTCTGTTTGTAAAAGTAAAAATAAATGAACTAACCTTTAATCTTCAGCACGTCACGCGTCCAATTCGCACAACAGAAGCGTTTATTAAATAAAACACCGTGCAAAACAAAAAAACTTGTAGGTTCTACGTTCTACCACTGATTTTGTGCACTGCAAAACACAGATTAGAAGAGAGTATGCTGCAAAAGTGCAAAACACTTGGCTGTTTTTTCTTCCGGAACCGGAAGTTTTTGTTTTCTTTTTTATGGCTTCGGGCGAGTGACGTTGGCGTATGACCACTAGTGATTATTTGCAGTGTTGCCAGTCGGGTCTTGTCAGAAATTACCAGAAATATAAAAAAATGTAACCTTTTTGAATAAAAAGTAACCTTCATACGGGGGGGGGGTGCGGAGCGATTGTGTAAGGTTGTTCATGGATGGTTCATGTTTACCTAAATTCGAAATTTTGACCATTCCATGAAGACCGAAAAGTGACCGGTCGTATAAAACCGTGTCATGGATTTGCGTTTTATTATCAAAAAAACATTTGCTAAAACTCATTGTCTTTAACAAATAATAAATCAAATTCATGTTTAAATGCAGTTTATGACATAATTTTTAAATTGTCACTATTAATATTTTTACTGAATAACCTGTAAAAGTTAATTCTACAATTTCTGAAAAATCACCTAAAAGTAACCTTTTCATTAGTGTAACCAATGCAGTTCAAAAGTAACCTAAAAGGTTACAAAAGTAACCTTCTGGCAACACTGATTATTTGCTCCATGCGTATGACAGTTTAACGCAAGTTTGTAACAAACAAAAAACAAACTTGATACTTCATCTTTGAAACATAGCGCAAAATGCAAACTTGCTTCAAAATTAAAAAAGCCTTGAAACATCATACCTAAATCAAAAAGCTTACAGCAATATTGCCACAAACTTGATTTGTCATATTTGACGTGACAATCTAATTTCAAATAAAAATCATGTTTGCAGCAAGTTCGCTTGCTATCTGGGCTACGTCCAGCAGTGGACATCATTTGGCTGAAACGAATACTTATTCGTAAGTAATGAAAATCAAAAATTGGATATAAATTTCTTCCGACTCCGAAGCGTAGTCGGAAGTCTCAAAAATGTATGAAACGCATGTGACTTATTTTAGTTATTAGCTTTACCCAGGTACTTTTCTGCAGCATAGTATGTAGCCGTAATCTATGACATGCTGTATCGCAAAACTTCTACAACCTTTATTAATATCGAAAAGTTCTTTCCTCATTTAATTTCGTTGAACAAATTCAATAAGGTTTTCGACGGACCGAAAGAACGCCTGATCGTTTCAGAGCGGCATATTCTCTAGAAAGCTCCTGATTGCAGTGCATTTTGCAATTGGATTGCATTTTACTTTTATTATGTCCCAGTCGATGCTATTTGTGAATGAGATTCCACCTGCGACAATTTTCAGGATAAATTTTTGTATTGTAAAAGTAGTTTCAACAGAATTGCCAAACTTAAGTGGCACATAGCTCGTAGAGCTGATGATGGCCGCCGGAGCAGAAAAGTTCTCAAGTGGCGACCATGAGTCGGAAGACGTAGTGTGGGCAAGCATCCCACTAGGTGGACCGACGATCTGGTCTGCAGCTCATTTCGGAAATGTAGTTACCTTAAGACAACCCTAAGACTGCACACTTTTCTTCGGTCGATAGTTTGGTCGGGCTGTTAATCAGTATGAACATTTATGGAAGTGCACACATTACACTGATTTGGTATCCGCGCCGATCTAAGTATCGGCAGTAAGCGTGCGTGACACTGGCCGCTAAGAAACACTTTCTTTTTTCATCGACGATTTTCGACTTTTTATACTTCTCGCTCACGGCCCTTCGTCACGCATTCAGTTTCCACGTCTCGTTTTGCAAATAATTATTTTATAATAGTCACGTTTTTACCATAATCGAGTATAATTATAACTATGAAACCACGAAGCACACGTAAACCCCAACGTCATGGTAATAATTATTATAGTACCGTGCCAACGTTTAGACCCAAGCTATTAACTTTCATTAATAATTTTAATTTAGACAAAGTTTTATGATTTTCAACTTTTGTTTGAACTCTTATCGTATTAACAGCGATTAGCTTTACCAGGGTTGGCACTGTGTAGTATTTTATTTATTGTTGTTTTTAATTTAATTTAAATTTCAGTGAGACATTGTTAAACTCATGATTATTATTTTGGTTCTTCCACTGTTTAGGTTGAGACTAAGTTTAAACTTAGTAAGTACTTGTTTCAAAGAAATCGTTCTGTCTGTTGGTAACGTCGGGGAGAGAGGTAGACCTACTTAGTAATATCTTCTGCATATTTTGGCCCCTATAGACTTTATCATACTTACTTAAAAAATGAGACGCCATTTTGTAAAATAAACTGTCACGAATGTCAGATGTCCTGAGATATCCTGAGGGTCCTGATCATGACATCAAGACCCCTGATTTATACACCTGCTATGCCCAGTTTTCAACCGACTTCAAAAAAGGAGGAGGTTCTCAATTCGACCCGTATGTTTTTTTTTTTTTTTTTCTATGTTTGTTACGCGATAACTCCGCCAATTATGAACCGATTTGAACAAATCTTTTTTCGGCGTATAGGTAATACCTCAAGGGTGGTCCCATTTAAATTTAATAATAGAAAAAACAACCCCCAAGGGTGGAAAATTGGGGATGAACTTTTTTATACGCAATATCTCCGCCGATTATAAATCAATTTGAACGATTATTTTTTTGTTGAATAGGTATTATCAAAAGGGTGGTTTCATGCGAATTTGAAGAAAATATTTCACCCCCAAGGGTGGAAAATTGGGGATGAACTTTTTTATACGCAATATTTTTAATTTTTAGTTTTTTTTTGTGTTCACGCATTTGAAGTCGGTTTTATTTTTTTTAAAAGTTATTTAAATTCATCATCAGTCAGTATTGATATTAAACAGAATTGTACAGAAAAATGTGTACGTAACCCTAACAGAAACAAAGTGAATGACTTATCAGAACTGCCAACATTGACCAACAAGGCATCGCCAGCCCTACTCAACGCTCAGTTTCTGTGAACAATTCTTTTTTTAGACATACGACATTATTAGTGTAGCTGCCACGCGCTTGTGTTGACGTGTTATCTCGGGCAATCATTCATAGTTTACTGATTAGCAAAAATCACCAATAAAATTAGTAAGTACAGGGGACATCACTACATACTTTTGTTGCATAATAGACAATTAGTGCAAAACGATACAATCTTTAGCATAAGCTATGTCGTTCTTCGGCGGGCTCAGTTACTCTTTCATTATGGTACAGTAAGCATCAGATAGTGACACCCAAAGTAGTGAAAATGTTCGCAACACGTCTTTGTTACAATTGGAATAAGGCATAAAGTTAATATTCCTTCGGAATAGAGCAACAACCACGAACTGTCAAACTGTCACTGGATGTCATTTATTTCTGTATCAGTGTCAGGATTATTTCACTGTTTTGTATAATAAATAAATCACTGTACCAGAAACCACGTTTCAGAAACACTAATTTCTCATAAACATCCACGATTTCACTCGCGTAAAACCTGAAAAAATCTCAAGAGTTTAATATTTTCAGCGTGCCAATAAGTGCTAACGGACTGTCAAATAGTTGCAAAAAACGGTTCTGTTACATCGCCTCTCTTTTTATCACACATTATTGCTGCTCGTGACATCTCGCTCGCTCAATCCTTTGTTGCTCTATTTCGCTCTAGTTCTCTAGAAAACGTAAGTCGCACTTCGCGAAAGTATTGGAGAAGTTCTGGTCCTCGAGCTGGTCTTCGAGTATGCAGGTTACGTTCTTCCATCCTTCTTCTTATTGTGTGCTCACTAACATTCACTGGGCTTGCTGTTTGTAAACGCTGGCGTATCTCAAACGTAGTGAGAACCCGATTTCTTGATATTGTAAGCACGATAATCGGGTCATCGCGCGCTGACATACACCTTAATTCCCCACTTCTTGGTCTTATGTGTAGGTAAATGGCGGTCTAGTCATGCCTTTTTAACGTGTATCTTAAGTTTGTACGCCATAAATTGAAAGTTTCAGCCATCTCCCGCTGCATACGCCCTTGACTTCTAAGCAACACTATTTGAGCAACTTGAGCTGGAGTAATGGGCATTATTCTCAAATTATGGAATCGAGAATAACCCTAAGATTAATTTAAAAACAAAAAACAAAACGCCAAACCCTTACAATATTGAATACCGAATTTAAACTTACCCGTAATCTTTACGCTCCAACAACGAAATGCGTTTCTAGAGTCAAAAAAGTTAAACAGACGCATTTTTTTTTATTAATCTAGCCTCTAAATTAACAAAAACAAATGTTCTGTTAACATGCCACACGAAACAAAGGCATACAACACCTATTTGGCCTCATATCCGAGTGTTTAGGCTTGGGCCAAATTCCGTGCCGCTGAGTGTATTTAACGCTGACTGTAGCTTAATTACTCGTATTGTGATTAGTACAGTCATTGACCGACGGTATTGTGGTAGGTACATGCCAGTGATAATTAATCATCTTGTGCACATAAAAACAGAGATAAGTTATCATAGAACACGCATCATGCCGCAAACCGTCAAAAAACTAGCAGATTCAAAATAATATTTTGAATTATTATAACTCATATTAGGGCTGATTTTTCAATCACTGGTAAGGGGCGTCCATAAATTACGTGAGACAATTTTGGCTATTTTTCAACCCCCCCGCCCCCCTTGGTGAGATTTGGTGAGATTTTGCCTGACCCCCACCCCCACCCCCTAATCTCACGTGATATTTTAAAAAAATCCGAAATTTATTAGTTTTGGAGTAATTTAACTGAGAAAGATTTTTTTTTGTGTGCTTAGTGCGAGTTTGCATTTACCGTTGTCGCTAACGAGTGCATCAAAAAGATCTATAAAGTTTAAGATTTTAGTTCTTGAAAGTATCTGCTGGGGACGCTGTACAATCATCTTACATTTAATGCATGTCATTGTCACGATCGATATAAAGTCGCACTAAACCCACTGATTACAAATAGATCCAGAAAAACACGTTAGTGACAGCGGTTAGTACTAGGGTCTCATTGTTTTTTTTTTTACAGAAGTAGGTACCTAGTCTAATTATTGTTCCTTTCTACTTAATCTAGCAAAATCGATTTTGATAAAAAAAAACTTGTTTTATAATTTTCTTAATTTCGTCATTTATTCTGCATTTTAGTATTCACACATGCAGACGGAAGCATTTTTAGTTTTATTTGTTTAGACGGTATAGAATAAAATGTCATTATCATCATAGAAAATATAATTTTTGAGGGTCTCGTAGTCCTGACAAGGAACCCTTATAGTTTCGATATGTCTGTCTGTCCGAGGTTTTGTTGGGAAACTATAGGCACTAGACAAAACGGTAGAATAAAATTTTGAAAAAATATTTTTTTGGGGTAGCTCCCCTACATGTAAAGTGGGGATGAATTTTTTTTCATCTTCTACACCATCGTGTAGGATATCGTTGGATGACTTGGGGGTTTCAAAGACTATTTTTCGATTTAGGGATCCGTTTGCAAATTATTAAAGTTTAAAGTGCCAATTTTTGTTCGAGCAGGGCGTCCCCCTCTCTAAAAACTAGACTGTTGGCTTGAAAAATCTGGAAAAATTCATAACAATACTGCTTTTTATGAACTTTCAAGAAAACTATAACGGTTAGGGTAGGTCAGTTGGTTTAATAGTAATAGTCATTTAACTCATGTATTATACAATTTCATATCTAATAAAAATTCCTTAGAAGAAAATATTAAAAGCGACTTTAGATGAAGTAATTGCTTGCTTTTGAAATATATTTTGTTAACGACGGACAACTACGGAACCCTACACTGCGCGTGGCACGACACGCACTTGGCCAATTTTTTTACTTAAGATTTAAACCCAGTTTTCTGGCAAACTCTATTTCTCTATTTCTTGCGGAAAAAATTACGTGATATTTCCTGAGACCCCCCCCTCCCCCCCACGTGAGATTTAGTGAGGTTTTTGTGAAGTCTCATGTAATTTATGGACGCCCCCTAACCTTTTAACTGAAGAATAAGTTTGGAACATTGACAGTTTCAGTATGGGAAATATGTCAAAATGACAATTTTATTCTTCGGTTACAAGTTACCCGACGATTGACAAATCAGCCCATAATGACGCAAAAAATATTACAGACTGTCTAAAATCAGGTTGACTTTAAGCCTAGGCGCAGACTATCGATTTTTCGTCGGCCGATAGTTTAGTCGGGCAGTTGATCAGTATGGGCATGTATGGAAGTGCGCACATTACACCGATTTGATTTGACGATTCTTCATACAAATTAAAATCGGGCCCAACTAAAGGCCAACTAAAAATCGGTGGTCTGCGCCTAGTCTAAATCCTTTTTTTAATTAGCACTCTTTATGCCTGCCCTCTTCCAACGCACACCTGAAACCAATACAATTGCCATTCTATGTGCTTACCTAAAATTATTACTTCCAGGTCTAGACAATGTTGCGTTTCAAACGAGATCTGGATGCGTCGTATCCCCACGTGTGGGACCGCTGGGAAGCCTACGGGAAGACCTGGATAATCCAAGACTTACCTCCCGAGGACGATGAGACCGCGCTCCAGATGATGGTGGAACATTGGCTTCCTGATGAACCTTTGAGCTTTAGTGCTGGTATGTTAAACAAGCTCTTTAAGCATTCGTCGTCGTCGTCGTTTCAGCCGAAAGACGTCCACTGCTGGACAAAGGCCTCCCCCAAGGATTTCCACAAAGACCGGTCCTGCGCCGCCTGCATCCAGGTACTTCCCGCGACCTTCACCAGATCGTCGGTCCACCTAGTGGGAGGCCTGCCCACGCTACGTCTTCCAGCTCGTGGTCGCCACTCAAGAACTTTCCTGCCCCAGTGGCCATCAGCTCTTCAAGCTATGTGCCCCGCCCACTGCCACTTGATTTTAGCGATTCTGCGGGCTATGTCAGTCACTCTGGTTCTCCTACGGATCTCCTCATTTCTGATTCGATCACGCAGGGAAAGCATTACATTGGCTTAATTGGCTAATACCACCGTCGGACATGGTTGGTTTTACGGTCTTGGCTAATCCTGTCGGCCCCCCATTGAGGGTCTCAAAGTGGACTCCAAGCTACACTGGTGTCCTTTGATCACCCATGGATAAAAGTCCATTTTGATCACCTAGATGATCTTATCAATGGGTGATCAAAGGACACCAAAGTGTCGCCTGGTGTCCATTTTGATCACATGGGTGATCGAATTAATGTGACCCCATTGAGGGGAAGGCGTAGTGTGTCCCGTGGTATCTGTAATAACGCCGCAAGACTACACATTTTCCCTGGCAGTCAAAATGTAACCTGGATACGGGAGTTGCAGTGGTAAGAACGAAAGCTGGGATATATTAGTTCCGTAAAATTGAAGATAATGCTGAGAGAAAAATCAAAAGCTGCCTAAATGACTCAATATACCTCCAAAGTACTGACAAGTCAACATGCTTTACATATTCGACATGATTACTTCACCACATCCTTTGTTTTATAAAACAGGTGTATTCAAATTCGAATCGGTTCAAAAACTAATATTCCCATGTCTTCAGGCAAAGTCAATAGCATGCCTATGTTAACTAGGCTCTAATTATTTAAGTCAATATCTATCAAGGTTGCTTTCGAAATAAGTTTGTGTAAATGAATGAATGAGGATTTGCCAGCTGTTTAACTAATATTTACTAATAATATTTTATTATCCAGGCATACTCGACGATCCGGTTAGTTTAGAATGCTTCAAACACATGTGGAGAGAGTGTTTGTCCCAGCGCATGAGTCTTGGTTGCTATACAATCGTCGAAGGCCAAAAAAATCTAGTAGGGGCAAACGTGTGCATGGTAATGCAAAAGGAGGATAATGATAATATACAGGTGATGAAGACACTAATCCTTTATATTATTAGAAAAGACAGGATTTAAAATATGAACTTAATTGATTAATGAATCGTGCATGCAAACACAAAATTTCATTCACGCTGAAAAAAACTGGTTGGGGAAAACGTAATCTTCGCATATTGTTTGTCTCTTAATCGCCCTTTAAAACATCTACACTACAACATAAGTTATCTACTTACTCCATAACTTCAGAACTGCTTTATCGTGAGAAAATTATGTTCATCTATGTAAAAACAGACATGTAACGGTCAAACATTGTTGTTGTAAATCAGTGACTCTAAGGCCCAGAACAGACGTTGAAACGCAACTGCAACGAAACTGCAACTCTCTGATGATTCTTATGAATGAAACTGAAACTTTCAAACTGGTCGCGTCATTTGTGGTCTCTCAACGGACGCTATGGCAGAAACTTAGATGCCACTCAAAAGTAACTAGCAGTTTCGTTGCAGTTGCGTTTCACCGTCTGTTCTGGGCCTATGTAACTCAAATCACTACATTTTTTTTTCAAGATTGCCAAATCGCCTTTTCGAAAATTACCTACGTATGAATTAAAAAACTCATAAAACTCATTTATTTATGCAAGTAGGCTTTTAAAAAGCACTTTTACACGTCCCCGTAATAACCCTACCACTGCTTCAAAAAAGAATAAGTGGAATAATATTATACATATTTTCCACTCACACTCTTCCCGCGGATGTTGTAAGAGGCGACTAAGGGACAATTGCGAACATCAGGCCTCCCCAACCCGTCTGGCCAGTGCAGCGTTAGGAGTATAGACCAAATCCTCTATTATCTGATGAATTAGAAGACCATGCTCCTGCAGTGAAGACTATAATGACCTCATGATGTAATGATTTATGATTTTCAACCCACAGTTAGAAGGAAAGAGAGCTCTGAACGTATACGGCGTTCTTTTACATTTGGAATCAATGGCTGACCAGTATGAGCACCTCGGAACGGAGAAAGTACTAGATGCCTTTGGTCTGGTCGTACACAGGGACTACCGAGGATGCCGGCTTGGAGGCAGAATTTTAGCTGCTAGGTAAGTACTTATCAGTTTGAAGGTTCACATTTCCTTGCATTGAGTACGTCAGTCATGACGTTTTTATACGCTTGATTAAGCGACAGCGCACATTGGGCGACAAAACGCGGCGACAGACGCGGCCACAAAACGCATGCGCGTGTAACGTGCGTTTTGTGGCCGCGTGTCGCCCAATGAGCGCTGTCGCTAAAAGTGCATGTCAGTAAAGAAATCCTTTCGCCAGCTGTACACTGAATTACCATTCCGTCTTCGCCTAAAACCTAGTCGTTAAATTCTGACAAAGCTTGTAAAATACATCATCATACTTACAAAGAGTTAAAATACCGTATTTGATCCGAAATGGGACATATAGGGCTACCACTATCGAAATGTAAAAAAAAGAGACCACCAAATGATTTCTTCGTTCTTCAATTTTGTTGTATTTGAGCACCAGAAGCATCTACCACACATCTACCTTTCGGATCGCACAGTCTTTTTATACTACCTTATACAATCGTATATTTCATATCTATTTCAGGGAGCCTCTAAGCAAGTCTATAGGTGTGAAAGGAACAGTATCAATGTTCACTGGGCCGGCCTCACAGAAGTTAGCAAAGAACTGTGGGTTCACAACAATCTCCAAAGCAACGTGGTCGGAACTAGCCGACGTTGGTCTTGACTTCCCGAGAGAGGACAAAGTGGTCAAATACATGATCAAGAAGTTTAAATGAAAATATTTCAGCAACCAAGTATCAAGTACGACCGAGCATTTATTCATATGAAACCACCGAAACCATATTCCCTAAGGATGGTTTTAGTGTCACGCGGACCGTCCGCTCCGCACGGCCAATCTGTATGAACTTCTAGGTTCGGCTACAGATCGGCTGTGCGGAGCGATCCGCACTGACAGTCCGCGTGACACTAAAACCAGCTTAATATTCCACTTATGACACTGTAAAATAAAACAATGACATTCAATTTGATATTTTTTTCGTCTTCGGCACATTTGCGATTTTGGTTAAAGTACCTAATAATGTGCTCACAGTTTATATAGATCGTTTCATCTACGAAGACGCGTCCCACCATTCTTCCGCTAATGTCTGCGTGTTATCGGTACACGCTAAATTATCCATGAGTGCACACGCACACTACATTAATGACGCTTGGATTGCTCGGATCAAACTCCCCGCACCCCGCGCTTCCCTCGACCAAAAATTGGTGGGGCGCGTCTTCGTGGATGAAACGATCTATAGCTACCGAGGCATACTAAAATTTATATGTCAAAGGTAATATTATAAGTCAGAAATGTAAACCATTTAAAAATAAAATATTTATTAAGTCCTGTATTTTTAACAATTAATAATATACACAATCAGTTAAACGTAGTTACAGTCAAACAACAATAGACTTTTTGCCTGTACAGTAAAGATCAGGGTTCTCTTAAAATAGGCGTTCTTATAGATCTTACTGCAAGAAAACTTAAACATTAAAAAGGGCAACAACTATATGAATTAAGCATAATAGCAATAAGGATATTCAGACTTCAAATATATCGTAATTTTGAATGTGTTAAAATTAGTGTCCGACCGAAATTTCGGTTTCGGTTTCGGTTTCGGCCAGTTTCGGCCAAAAAATCAAGTTTCGGTCCGAGTTTCGGTTTCGGCCAAAAACGGCCGAACCTTTCGGCCGCGCCGAAACTTACAACATCGTACCTTAGGGTAGTTAAATTTTCAAACAGAACCTCTGTAACTGTGCTGAAATTTCATTGTGATAAATCTTTGAAAGTAGAAACCTGTAATTATAGGTCGGCGAGATATTAATTTTAGAAAAAAATGGGCTTACTATAGGTCTACCAGAATCTCATGGCAAACAAAAATATTGGAAAAGTGTGTTTTTCATAATTATGGCAATTGTCTATGGTTTAATTGTCACCTGTCAATGAAAATTATGAAATCTGTCAGCCGCTGCAAAAAATTTGTAATCTCTTTTTGACTATTTCTTATTTTTGTGAAAAAGTCGAAAAAGCTCAAGCAGGTCATATTGTTTTCAATGTGAATTTTAAAATGAGGCATAATTCAAAGTCAATCTTTGATTCTAAAGCGCGTCGTCGAGTTGACAGTAAGTTGGACTGAAATGTTTTGATACATTTAGTTTATTACCCAACTGCGTCAGAAGGAGGGTTATGTTTTTTATTATATTATTCTTACTTAATAGCTGCTTTATCGGGGTTTTCAGGTATATCTCACAAATTGGTGCAGAGGAAAATGTTATGACCATTTAAAGAAAAATGAAAAAGATTTCATCAAGCAAGATTGAATAATGGAGAAGTTTCCAATTTTTTCTTTAAATAAACTTGAAATAAATATAAGTAAAACTAATAATAATAATTGTCTTTGTGAAAGAATCATGAAAATATCTCTACAAATGAATAAGTTACAGGGCCCTAAAGTTGCGCATAACTATTCACGCCATTTTGATCGGTGTATTCACGACAGTCATTCGGAGTACAAACAGTAAATCACCCCTAATCCGGTGCTGTTGACAGATCCATTTTTTTTAAATCTAGCAG
Organism: Ostrinia nubilalis; assembly: GCF_963855985.1. Taxonomy (NCBI): domain Eukaryota; kingdom Metazoa; phylum Arthropoda; class Insecta; order Lepidoptera; family Crambidae; genus Ostrinia; species Ostrinia nubilalis. Next base: position 16,005,172 of record NC_087089.1, on the reverse strand, counting down.
TTTTTAATTTTTCAGCTAGGGTCACTCAAGATTCTTTCTTAGTAAAATTTTGTAACCTTTTTAAATATCCCAGACCTGGCCATATACAAAAAGAACGGCACCGCCTGTTTCAGTTCCACGCGAAAATATGTAGGTAATTTAAATAATTAATTTCCCAGACATTTCTTGATCGATTTAAAAAAAAATTCACCGTCTTTTTAGTTTTAGTATATATTTTAATCCCATTCAGAGAAATATAGTGTTTTTAACATCAGGAAACTTCTCCATTGAAATGCTGGAAGAGCAATTTATTTACAATACCTCTTTATCTTGATCATCTATTGAAGAACAAGAAATGCAATTGGAGTTCTTAGAATCGTTTTCTAGTTTTGAATGAAGTGATAAGTTAAAAGTATGATTCATAATAAAATTAGTTACTTAAAGTAATATACGATTTATTTATTTTTCAAGACATTTTCCTATGTTAAAAACCCTATGTATACTACATTCTTCATACACATTCCTACCTAAAATGTATACTCGTACTTCATGTTCATTAATATTAAAGTCATAAAAGTAAAAAATTAAACAATATCAAGATCGTTTATTCCAATTTCCCCAGTATTGCTCTCAACAAAGTTTATTTTCCCTATTTGCCATGAGATTCTTATAACATTTTTTCGACATTTTAAGGACTTTTTTTTTATTCTATAAAAGGTTCGGTTTCGGTTTCGGTTTCGGCCGAAATTACAATGAAACCGAACCTTCGGTTTCGGTTTCGGTTTCGGCAAAATAACATGTTTCGGTCGGTCACTAGTTAAAATGTACAGTCGCAAGCGCATCAACGTACCGCAAAATTGGAAACTACGTCAATTGACTTTGATATTTACGAGCAAAACATAAAGTACAAAATACTTTTGGTATAATATTTCATATTGAGGAATAGTTTTCTGTACAATAAAAAAATCTTTAAATATTTGTCCATTATTTTAAGTAAAATTATAAAATTAGACAACTGTACTTTTTCATTCAAAATAATGATATAAATTGATTGTCAAATACAGGCCCAATTAAAGTTAAAAGTACCGTACAAATTAAAATGGTCTCTTAAAAGTTCTATAATCAAAAGTGGAAACGAAACGTTTTAAACTGGATTCAAAGTAAGTGTCCTGATTATTGTCCTTATTGTCATTCGTTGAATTAAAATCTATTTTCAAGTGTTGTACAAATCAATACTTCTGGCCTTAATATTTTCTTTGCTTATAGTTTTAAACTGACAGCAGAATATTCTTTCCAGTACCCAAAATAAATATCACACTAGATCGCAAATGGTCTACCAAAGTTTTGCGGTCCGTGGATTTTTATGAAGTTAATGACCGAATACCGATTCATGTGTGTTTCATCCAACTTTTACATGTCAAGTTTTATCACTTGAACTAACCAAATAAATAAAGTGATAAACCTTGAGATACATTTTAAAATCGACCTTTTTTTTGCACGATACGGTCCATATTTTATCCGTAGTCTGCTTACAATACTGTAAAATCAAATGTTACAGAAATTGTTACCTTAAAATCATCGTCACAAGTTCTACTTTGGCCTGAAGTCGGGTAAGCAGTGTTCGACGGGGTTCGGTGGGTGTTCGTCGGTGAGATACGAGCTTAGTAGTACGGGTGCACATACTGGTATCCTACGGGACACCAACCACGCGGCGTCCCGGTCTGAGAGAGGGTACCTTTTGATGTCGGCAAAGCATACGGTGATGTCTTCGTTGTTGTATGGGGGCCTGGAAAAAAGGGGTTAGTTAAGTTTGCTATTATTTATAATGCACATTGGTAAGAGGTAGGTTGCAACGCTTGGAGTTTCTAAAACAAATCACATCAAGCGCTGCATCACATTAATTAATTTTATAACGCGAGGAAAATGGCGGAGTATCAAGCCTTATTTATTAAAAAAACGCATATTACCCCTTTAGACCATGGGCGTACCAACGAAAAAGTGTCAAAGAGCGCGATTCTGCTTAAAAGCATTTTGACTCAACCTTCAGAATGCCCTCCTGGGCCAGAAGCTGGGTAAGCCCATCGCTTAGAGTTAGACGGTACGAACTTTGGAAGGGCAGTTAGTTATTCATATTATGATACATGCACCAGCGTCAAGACACCCGCCAGGAACGCCCGGAACGCCAGTGGACCTTATCCCTCATACTATAAGGTTCATTATTGCTCTGGTGTTATTAATACTCACTCGTCTTCGGGCGCTATTCCATCTCCAGCGCTGACCAGTCTAGCCAGCAGTCTTCTCCTAGCCGCTGGTACAAGTAGCAAGGCCACGACGCCCGCAAAAGGCCCCGGTAGCCACTGCTCTTGTACAATAAGGTTTACTCTAGCAGTAGGTACTTGTGTTATTAGTACTCACTCGTCTTCCGGCGCTATTCCATCTCCAGCGCTGACCAGTCTAGCCAGCAGTCTTCTCCTAGCCGCTGGTACGTGTAGCAAGGCCACGACGCCCGCAAATGGTCCCAAGCGCCAGTGGACCTTAATTCTAGCAAAATAAGGTTCACATTGCTCTTATGTTATTAGTACTCACTCGTCTTCCGGCGCTATTCCGTCTCCAGCGCTGACAAGCCTAGCCAGCAGTCTTCTCCTAGCCGCTGGTACGTGTAGCAAGGCCACGACGCCAGCAAAAGGCCCCGGCAATCGTCGCTCATACCCCGAGCGCTAGTGAACCTTAACTCATGTACGATAAGGTTCACATTGCTCTTGTTATTAGTACTCACTCGTCTTCGGGCGCGATTTCATCTCCAGCGCTGACAAGCCTAGCCAGCAGTCTCCTCCTAACCGCTGGTACGTGTAGCAAACCCACGACGCCAGCAAAAGGCCCCGGTAGCCACTGCTCTTGTACAATAAGGTTTACTCTAGCAGTAGGTACTTATCTTATTAGTACTCACTCGTCTTCCGGCGCTATTCCATCTCCCGCGCTGACAAGCCTAGCCAGCAGTCTTCTCCTAGCCGCTGGTACGTGTAGCAAGGCCACGACGCCAGCAAAAGGCCCCGGCAGTCGTCGCTCGCGGCCCGATCGCCAGCGGTAAGCGGCCCGGGCTAATGTACGCTCCGCCCCAGAGAGAGGAGGTAGGCATGTGGCTTTGGGATTCCCCCATTCGAAGTCTTCCTCCTGGTGAAGATAGGTTTGATGATGAGAAGAAATAGACGTGTTTTAAGCACACACAAGTTAGTCAAAAAGGTAGCAGGAAGGCCCAGGATGCAAGCTGCTACCAACCGCACGATGTGGAAGTGATTGATGGAGACCTATTTTTAGCAGCAGCAGCTGAAATAGTCAAAATGACAAAAAACGTGTTCTTTGATCAAGGGCTTGACAGACATAGTCAGTGGGCTTGATTATTATCAAACTAGCTTTTGCCCGCGGCTTCACGAGCGTGATATTTAGTTTGTCACAGATCGACCAAAATTATAGCCTTTATGTTATTCTGGGTTATAAACAATAATACTGTAAAGTTTCATCAAAATCCGTTTAGTAGTTTTTGCGTGAAAGAGTAACAAACATCCAGACATCCAAACAAACTTTCGCATTTATAATATTAGCAGGCCTGTTCATCTCCGCGAGTTTACATCGAAAACAAAACACGCACGATGGCCCACCTACAGGATACTATTCGACAAGGCCTCACATACGAGCGAACATTGACTCACGCACGCGTATTCTTGTGTATGATGGAACAAAATAAAGAAAATGGTGTACTAAATACTGTGCAGTATTTAACTGCCTAAATAATAATACAAACACAGAATGTACTTTTTTAAGTTGCCTCAAGATACTGAGAGGTAAATAAGTAGTTAATATTAGGTATTCATGATAATTCATTTTAAATCATGTATTTCTTCCGCCATTTTCCGCAGTTTGGCACCTCACGTCACATCATTTTACCGAAGTCAGCCCTATAGCTTCGGCGCAGTGCCGATCACTGACGTTTGTCAACAAAATGGTGATTGACTCTTGAGACAGTCTAAATTACACCATATTGTTAATGACATTGAGCATACATTTTTTAAATACCTTTGCTAAGTAAAACTTCTGTACGTAGTACTTATTATTATTCTGTGATATTAGTACTAAAGTAAGATCCCAGAGCCAAGAACGTTCTCGTTGCGGAGCCTCGCATCTCCTCGCTGCGGCCCGCGCGCCATGCGACAGTGGGCCCTATGTCCGGGCAGGAAGGCTCACCGCAAGGAAGACTCGCATCTCCTCGCTGCGGCCGCGCGCCACGCGACAGTGGGCCCTATGTCCGGGCAGGAAGGCTCACCGCAAGGAAGACTCGCATCTCCTCGCTGCGGCCGCGCGCCACGCGACAGTGGGCCCTATGTCCGGGCAGGAAGGCTCACCGCAAGGAAGACTCGCATCTCCTCGCTGCGGCCGCGCGCCACGCGACAGTGGGCCCTATGTCCGGGCAGGAAGGCTCACCGCCAGGAAGCCTCGCATCTCCTCGCTGCGGCCGCGCGCCACGCGATAGTGGGCCCTATGTCTGGGCAGGAAGGCTCACCGCCAGGAAGCCTCGCATCTCCTCGCTGCGGCCGCGCGCCACGCGACAGTGGGCCCTATGTCTGGGCAGGAAGGTGAAAGCCTCGCATCTCCTCGCTGCGGCCGCGCGCCACGCGACAGTGGGCCCTATGTCTGGGCAGTAAGGCTCACCGCCAGGAAGCCTCGCATCTTCTCGCTGCGGTCAGCGCGCCACGCGACAGTGGACCCTATGTCTGGGCAGTAAGGCTCACCGCCAGAAAGCCTCGCATCTCCTCGCTGCGGCCGCGCGCCACGCAACAGTGGGCCCTATGTCTGGGCAGTAAGGCTCACCGCCAGGAAGCCTCGCATCTCCTCGCTGCGGCCGCGCGCCACGCGACAGTGGGCCCTATGTCTGGGCAGGAAGGCTCACCGCAAGGAAGCCTCGCATCTCCTCGCTGCGGCCTGCGCGCCATGCGACAGTGGGCCCTATGTCTGGGCAGGAAGGCTCACCGCAAGGAAGCCTCGCATCTCCTCGCTGCTAGGAAGCCGCCGCCGGTCCGGCTGCGCGCCACGCGACAGTGGGCTCTATAGACTAATGCCTTGATCATACGTACCGAGCAAACGGGCGAGACAGTGCTCTCGGCCGAGTACTCGGTGTGTATGAACATTACGCCGAGTGCTCGAGTATGTGACTCGCTCACCCAACTGTCTCGACCGAGTAAACATTTTACTGTCTCGCCAGTAAAATGTTTAATCGGTCGAGACAGTGATGTAAGCGAGTGCTGTTCACACGTGTTTTGAAATTAGCACAGTCAGTTCAGTTCTATTGAGACTTTTCTTTTTCTCTAATCTGTGGACGTGACGTCAAATCATTTGGCCGAGTGGCGAGTGGCGAGACAGTGCACGTTCAGACCTGCCGAGCGAGCGAGCGAGACAGTGCGGGGCAGCGGGAGGGTGGATACTCGGCCTAGTAAGTTGAACGGGAGTCGAACCACTGTCTCGTCGCTTTGCTCGGCGAGACAGTGCTCTCGGCCGAGTACTCGGAGCGTATGTTCATACATCTACTACTACGAGAGCACTGTCTCGTCCGTTTACTCGGTACGTGTGATCAAGACTTAAGAGCTAGTGAACGCCAGACCTACGTCATTTTATAAAAGCTGAAAGTTTGTCAGCGTATTCTTCCAATATAGGATAGAATGTTGGTGAATCATGAAATTTGGGTCTTCGTGGCTTTGGCAGCTACCCTAAAAAAACTGTCTGGCAAGGAGTTGGAACTGTCAAAACTGTCTGGCTGGTGTGGAAACAACTTCTAATCATCCGGGCAGGAAGGCTCACCGCCAGGAAGCCGCCGCCGGCCCTGCTACGCGCCACGTATGCAGGATGCAGCACCCAGCGGCCCGCGGCTATGGAGCCTCGTATCTCCTCGCTGCGGCCGCGCGGCACTGTCTATGTCTGGGCAGGAAGGCTCACCGCCAGGAAGCCTCGCGTCTCCTCGCTGCGGCCTGCGCGCCACGCGACAGTGGGCCCTATGTCTGGGCAGGAAGGCTCACCGCCAGGAAGCCTCGCATCTCCTCGCTGCGGCCCGCGCGCCACGCGATAGTGGGCCCTATGTCCGGGCAGTAAGGCTCACCGCAAGAAAGCCGCCGCCTGCCCTGCTACGCGCCACGTAAGCGGGATGCAGCACCCAGCGGCCCGCGGCTATGGATCCGAGCATCTTCTCGCTGCGGCCCGGCGCGGCGCACAGCAAATGCGTCGCCTCCGGATCAAGTTCTGTGCCTTCGCACACTTCACCGCCAAGGTATTGGATCATTTCTATTATCTCTTCGCGGTTCTGTAATCATAAATAACAATGGGTCAATCTCTTAACAATTTGCTGTCAAAGTATAATGGTGCGACCACACTAGGGCGCACGAGCTCGCGTGGCACGCTGGTCATCTTGCTCACCCTGCTCTTGAGTGAGCAGGATGTCGAATGTGCCGCGCGAGCCCAGTGTGGACGCACCATTACGATGAGACAACGTAGTCTTAGATCGATGTCTACCGAGCGGAGTCACGAGATCACGATTAAACTCGTGACTCTATGCTATCAATATGCTCTATAATAACTTGCACAGGTAGAGCAAGCGTTTTTGGGTTGCAAGCGGTTGAGGGAGCATGGTCCCTACCCTACCTCAACTTAAGGCTTGGTATTTCTGCTAAAGTAGGTATTTCGCGCTGTCAAAATCTGCGCGCGCAATTCTTCGCCGAAGACAGCGCGCCAAAGAGCTCTCGCGGCTACACAGTATAGAAATACGCAGTTTAGAAAATATACGCAGTTGGTTAGTTTAGGTTGACTTCCTTCCGTTCAAGCGTCACACTTTCTAATACAAATCACAGTAGCGGCGTAAGGGGGGGGGCGGTGGGGGCGGTCCGCCCCGGGTGCCAAGCATCAGGGGGTGACACAAGTCGCGCAGATTAGTACTCACTGGCAAATCTGCGGTCTATGTCATGATACGCGGGGGGGGGGGGGGGGGTACGATTGTCTTTCAATCTTCGAATCGGTAGGTAACTCCAAAATCCTGGGGGGTATCAGGGGGTGTCTTAGGACTTATGACGGGGGGACGGGGGGGTGATCGCCCCGGGTACCAACCCATGCTACGCCGCCACTGACAAATCATATCCAAGTGATACAAATTAAAACAACTTTCAAAATTTTTGGGAATATATTTTAGAATCGAATAAATATAGAATATAACTGCCAAAGTAAACACGGTTCAAAGAGGCGTGGCGTCACCCGACCTTCCGAAAGTTCCGCGCCGGCTAAAAGAATTTCAAGATTACGTCACCCGACCTATCGGTAGATCCTCGGGAGCTTGAGCGATTGGAAAAACATTTTATGATCAGTTACTCGTAGTAGCGATTATTTAGAGCTTGGATAATAAATTATAGTTGTTGCAATTCACAAAGCTTTGCATGTGGTTAATTACATTAATCAGTACACGCATCAATTTTGTTCAGTCTTTTTGTTTATTAATAAATAAAAATATCATACTAAAATTGCATACATATTTGTTTGTATTGGTCTGGGTATAATTTGTGTATAACGTATGTACGGGGCTCTGTATCGAAAATCACTATGAGCAATAAGCATCACACACGGTTACCTGGAGTGCATCACCGCAGCAAAATTTTTATAAAATTAAATGTTGTGCTTTAGAGAGTCGAGAGTATAGCAGATAATTAGTCCATCGTGAGCAGAAATTTGTCCACTAATAGCAAAATTCGTTCAAATTATAGTTTTAAAGTTATTAGGAAAAAACAGATTTTGCTGGGGTAACGTTTCAAACATTACCCTGGCAATTTTTTTTTTTAAAGTCGTTCTATCCCGAAACCAAATACATGGATAGATAGCTCTTGTTGCGTAGTAATTTGTCCACGAATAGCAAAATTTGTTCGTGTTCCGGTTCTCAAGTTATTTAGAATTTTGCTGGGGTAATGTTTTGTGATGTCCCAGATCTCGTAAATGGCTCAACGCAGAAGTTTGAAAAAAATATCAATGATAGACCTTGATATGTCCAAATTAGTTCAAACATTAGTCATTGATTTGAATGATAAACACCAGTGTAATTAAAAGATTTCGAAAATCAGATAAAACGGATTTGTGAGTAAACCAGTACTCTTACAATCGAATAAAAAGGTGTAGCATGTACCCTTGATACACCTTTATAACCACAGTAAATATAAATGATGTGGCTTTGCGCAAAAGAGAGATTTCAAGAAATCTAATTTATTTTACAGTCTTACTTTCGTGGCCGAATACGCGATTCCCTTATAACAAGGGAACATGGCATACAATGGACAAATTAAAATGTTCCTTGAATAAGCTATCCTGTTAATTTCAGCTTTATATTACGACTTATAAGAAAGTTATCGAACTGCAAAAAAATATCAGGATTTCTTCTATAAGCCGACCAAATTATAAAGGTTACAAAAAAGCGACCGTTCCATACATAAGGCTTGCCATCTTAAATGAACGGTATAATATCGAGGTTTCGTCAGTACAGTTGCGAACAAAGGTGTTTGTGTAGTGTAGTTGAGTTGAGAGGTCAGATTATTGAAATAATAAAACGAACATTTTATTTTTTAAATACATTTTAAAAATAATTTACATTACAGATAACAATGAGAGGATGACATTGCAAGGTGGTGCCAGTCCAGTCTTAAATCCGTTGATATATGCTGCATCTGCCATGTTTTTGGCTAAAAGATTCTTCTATCTTGCAGTTTAGACTTTTATTACAGACCTCAAGACAGTATTTTTGGAAAACTTTTAATCATGGTGGAGGAAGGGACGCTCTAGAGACTCAAGTCTAGAAGGAGTCACATGAACTCCAAGTTTTAAATCCGTTGACATCTGCTGCATCTGCCATCTTTTTGGCTAGAAGATTCTTCTACCTTGCAGCTTAGACCTTTAGCTACAGACCTTAGACAGTATTTTTGAAACATTCTTACGCATGGTGGAGGAAGGGACGCTCTAGAGACTCAAATCTACAAGGAGTCATATGAACTCCAGTTTTAAATCTGTTGACATCTGCTGCATCTGCCATCTTTTTGGCTAGAAGATTCTTCTACCTTGCAGCTTAGACCTTTAGCTACAGACCTTAGACAGTATTTTTGAAACATTCTTACGCATGGTGGAGGAAGGGACGCTCTAGAGACTCAAATCTACAAGGAGTCATATGAACTCCAGTTTTAAATCTGTTGACATCTGCTGCATCTGCCATCTTTTTGGCTAGAAGATTCTTCTATCTTACAGCTTAGACCTTTAGCTACAGACCTTAGACAGTATTTTTTATTATTTATTTGTGTCAGTGTGCTCTTCTAAAGAGTGTAAGACGATTGTATGTAGGTACTATTAAAATGTAATTTTAACTCATTGGTTTTGTCTCATATTTGAGGAATTTATTATGTATCATGAGTAGAGTCTTCGTTTAAAAGGATGCGAACGATTTAAATTTCAATAGGTAGACAAAATTGATAATTTTTAATTATCAAAAATTTAAGCTTTCTCCAGTAACACTGATATTATTATACTGTGACTCATCAAAGTCATCATTGTGAAAAATATTGACAAATCGCGAACTGTCACGGCCAAAAAACTGACACGCGTCCGTCCTCCGTAAGCGCCACCGCGCGACTGATTGAGATTGTCCAAGCCGTCATGGACGATTTTTTCCACATTTTTTAACATAGTAACTAAATAAGACGCAATATAAAAATTTCATCCGTTAAAAGCCCTCAAGTTATTTCTGAACTTTAGTTTAGTAAAAGATTTAGAATCTCAAATCGCTTATTTAAAAAATAAAACCATAAATAGAAAACGAATAGAGGTAACTTTGGGAATTTATTCTATCGAGTCAACTTCATCAAATCGTGTTTCCATCCGTTAATAGCCCTAGAAAATATCCTCAACTATGCCCAATAAAAATCTTAGCCTTTAATTTTACTGTTTAGTACCTCAAAAATGAAAAATGAAAACCTCATTTTCGCCATTTTCTCTGCTACCCGGCCTTAAAGATTATGTAGACTTGAAACGATCTAAATCTAATGGGAATTTAATAAAAGTAAATATTAATAACTTACATCAACATTCGAAGACAGCATGAACCGCTTGGTGGCTTGCGTCTGTACCGGCGCGTCCTGTACATTGTTGGCGGGCGTTGTGTCGTCCCATCCCACTGTATTGGGCTGCGATTCGGGGCCTGTCTCGACCTCAATCGGTGGTGGAACTATAAATTAAATTATTAATCTTTAACACTCTTTGGTTTGCTAATTAAATAAGATGAGACTTGCTGTAAGATATTTAAAAACACAAAGAATGTCCCAAAATGCGTACACTAGCTAGCTCAGGAGTTCCCTAACTTATTTGAGACGCGCCCCCTTTCGACCATACAAAAAATCAACAAACTCTTATGAATACGGAATCACCTAATAAATACATAATATAGTTATTTATTACCTGGTACAGGAAAAGAGTCTCTAGTGCGTCTTGCCTTCTGCGAACTCAAGCGGCTGCTAAGCGCTGCATTGAGCCTGTTTAGCTGAGCGTCCACCGCTGCAGGCAAAGTGCTTGAAGCGCTTGAAGTTGAGTTCTTAGAACTGTCTTCATCTTCGTGAACGTGACTGCTTATACTGCCAGCACTCTGTGGGAAAAAGTTTGTGATTTTTCGTCAATAGTGGACCAGTCACAAATAATTCGTTGATGAACTAAAGCCCGTTCTGTGGATGGGTAGCTTGGGGTAATTGGACAAAATTCTACGTGCTCGCAGACCAGACTATACTATTATGTAAGAAGGAGTCAATTAGCCTAGTATAATTTTTTTAGACTTACTTGATCTGCCGATAATTTTGGCATTTTAGCGGGTGGAGTATCTGCTTGTTCCTAAAAAAGGAAAAATAAATTATGAATTTTCATATTTGCATTGACTTTAATTAAACAGTCGGTTGTGATATATGTCTATAATCACCTGTAATTGTAATTTTCTCGGAGCCGCGTGATGTTCCGAAGGGGGTGTGGCTACGTCGCCATTGAATTGAGCGAGGAATCTGTTGCGGATTTCTGATAGTGGCTGTAAAAATTTTTATGTTAATATGAATTAAAGTTAAACTACTTTCAGTATGAGAAAGTCGATTGAAATATACTTTCACTTTTGTTGGACGATATTAAAAAATTTTGGTTATTCAAATCGATTAACCAAAATCGAATTAAGATAGGGAAAGTAGCCAACGTATTGTAAAATGTTTGATCACTTAGGGCAGTGGTTCTTAACCGGTGGTCCGCGGACCCCTGGTGGTCCCTGGAGGCATTCCAAGTGGTACACGAAGACATCATAATAAACAAGTGACGTGACGTGATGAGTCGAGTCAACACAACGCAAACGGCGCACAGTGGGCGAGAAATCGACCTCCCCTTTCATAGGATTTTGAAACAAAAAGTGGTCCCTGACAAGATAGAAATTAGGTAAAATGGTCCCTCGTGACTTAAAGGTTAAGAACTTAGGACTTAGGGTGAACGATCTACTTGACGCTGACTGTACTTCAGTTATTCATTCGATTGTATACGTAACACTTTGTATAATTGCGAACTATGTCAACGATACGATAAAAGGGAATTTTAGCTTATATTGATGCGAGGGTTAACTGATAAACTACCTTTAAAACAACTTACTAAAACAACATTACAACATTCTTACTCACCGTATGCCTTTCCTTGGACAGCTGTGGTTCCTTAGAAGGTAGGTCTTGCACGACTTGCCACAATCGTTTCCTTGCCTCTGGAGAAAGTCGGCCTGAGCCCGGCCTTAGGGCTGCCCCGAATGCACTGTCGGGAGTGTCTGGATTGCGATTCACTGTGGAAATTATAATAAATCTTCAAAAACTTCTTGATCATCATATTTTGGACCTAATAGTTTTGTCTTAGGGATCAAAAGGGTCCTGTGGTTGAACTAGTTTTTGTTCATTGAAGACAGAAGATGCAGATTTATGTAAGTACAAAGATTATTCGAAAATATCACCAGATCCCTCATTTTTGAAGGTCGAGGTAATTTAATAAACATTTCTAGAAGTAAAATACTTTTCCTTATACTTATCGACATTTATCTACGAGTCTATAGATTTATAGTGTAAAAATAGCATATTTTCAACTTTTGCGGCTTAACCAGGGTTCTGTCATACTTTCTATAAATGAATCTAGCAGTTATGTGATCTTTGTGTGAACCACAGTGTTAGTGGCTTAGTGGCTACCTCTGATGTCAATAAAAATTAAGAATTACAGGTCTCAATGCGATTCTCAATTTTAATTGTAACGGTTTAAAAGCTCCTCTGTCAATATATCGTATACTCACGTAGGTCTTTAGGCGTGCGTATTGGGTCGGAAGGCATCTCGCCTCGCTTCACGGCTTGCAGCCGCCGCCTCGTCGTTGGACTGAGACCGACCAGATTGGGGGTGGATAGGGCATCGTCTAAAGGCGGCGTTCTGATTTCACCATCTAAAAAACATTAAGTAACTTAGAAATTCTGATGTATTGAGTCAGATTAGACGGGTTTGACGCAGACCGTCCCATTCGCATTTCGTCACGAATTCTAAAATGATCGTTCATTCTGTTCCATACGCAAAATGGTCACACTCAGATAAAAATTGTCTAATATTTTCAACCTACAAGTTGAACTATAGTGCCCATTTTGAGAATGGGACGGTCTGCATCAAACCCGTTTAGACTTTCAGTAAAATATAAATACTTGCCTTGTCTAGCATCATCTTTCAAAGCTTGAATCCTCTTGGGCGTTTCTTGAGAGTCGCCGCCTAAAAGTCCTTGGCGAGCCATCGCTATGTATCGTGATGCGGGAGACATATCGTCGACATCTAAATAACAATTAAATAAATTAGTAAAATAAATATTGCATAGAACACGGCAAAGCATAGTAAGATTAGTAAGCTTCCAGTCATTTGTATGTATGACAGCGCTATGTAGTCGGGTTATTGGCCGTATTTTTTCATGTTATCATTTCGTTGTTATCATTGAGGGACATAACTTAGAAAGATAGGCCATGTTCAGCAGTGGACGTCCTGTGGCTGAAATGATGACGATGATGATGTGATGCCGACTACCCCATTAGTCATAAAGAACAATAAGTTACGATTTGCCTTAGAAGTAATATTCAACCTTATGTGCCAAATATTACAGTCGCAAGTATATCTTATCCATATTCTTCCCCTTCGGAGTTCGGAGCGGTCGGAGGCGGCCGCATGTCATTCTCTTTGTCTGTGGTGGAGATTGTATATTCAACCCTATGTGCAGAGTATTATAGTCGCAAGTAGCTTACCCATATTCTTACCCTTCGGAGTTTGCTCTCGACTTGGTATGGAGCCTCTACGCGGCACAGCCGCGGTCGGAGGCGGCCGCATGTCGTTCTCTTTGTCTGTGGTGGAATTTGTTTCGTCTTTGGATTCTGGCGGCATTTGCTCTATGGTCTTCTGTGGGCTAGGAGGAGCTGATAAAACAAAATAAAATAGTTTCAAAAACTGTTTAGACACATTTTAGCAGTCCGAATTGAAAATAAAATAAATATACTTTGACATTTTACACTGCGCCATCTAGTCCCAAACAAAGCAAAACTTGTGCTATGGGTACCAGTGAATTCAAACATTTTTATATCTCGAAAGTACTTTATATTGAATACTAGCTGTGCCCGCGACTTCGTACGCGTGAAACACCGTTTTCGCAACATTTTTCATTGTTTTTTTTTTTTTTTTTTTATGTGATAGGAGGCAAACGAGCAGACGGATCACCTGATGGTAAGTGATTACCGTCGCCCATAGACACCCGCAGACCAAGGGGCGTTACAGGTGCGTTACCGGCCTTTAAGGTAAAGATACGCTCTCCTCTTGAAAGCTTGCAGATCGTATCCGTCCGGAAACACCGCAGACGACAGTCCATTCCACAGTTTGGTTGTACGGTGCAGGAAGTTTCTAGAGAAACGTACTGTTGTGGACTGCCAACCATCATGTTGCTCTGCTCCTATTGATCGTAGCGTGATGTTGTATAGACTATAGCCTTTCTCGATAAATAGGCTATTTTTTAACATTGAAATAATTTTTCAAATCAGACCAGTATTTCCGGAGATTAGCGCGTTCAAGTAAACAAACAAACAAACTCTTCAGCTTTATAATATTAGTATAGAAGTATAGATTTTTAATACAGTAATTATTCGAGTAGGTAAGTTAATAACAACTGAAAAGCTAAATTAGGTAACACTACATTTTAATTACAACAAACTTCTTACTAGGGGTTGCAAGTCCCGGTACTAAGGAGTGTTACTGAATTACCGGTACCAGGTCTAAGCCAGTACCGGGAAAACCGGGAAATTCGGGAATTTCGGTACCCACGTGAATGGTTATTAAAAAAAAAACCTAATTTGTACGTAATTTTAATAAAAATGTGAATAGGTCAACAAAAATATTAAACTTTTTCTGTTCAGTTCAATTGGTCTGTTACCTTAATAATAAATCAGTCAAAACAATTACACAATACGACAAAACTAGTTATAAATGCCCATTAAAAATCATAACCGCCATATTCATAAAAAGCAACAATCGTTTAATCAACCTATTTTAGTTAAAATGTGTTTCCTCACTTTCTATCAATGTCAAATACTGGCAGCGACATGAGTTAGGGACAAAACATAAATTAACTAAATTAGGTTTATAAAAAAACACGCTATTATAAGAAATAATAAGTAGTACCTAAGTACAATCAGATAAAACAATCAGTCTTAAAAGGATAGTAATGAATTAGGAATATTATTAATATTTTTTCATTTGTTGATAGTGTGTACGTAAAAAGATGATGGCATCTAGTCAAAAAATTGTTATTCAAAAATAAATTATTGAAGTCCCGAAAGTACCGAAAGTCTCGGGAATTGCATCGTCAGTACCGGAACTAGATAAAGGATTAGATTATCGGGAATTCCCGGGAAAAATGAGTACCGGTATTTCCCGGGAGCAAACCCTACTTCTTACCTTTAGTGTCACCAACTAAATATTCCCTCTCGCTCACTCTCTTCCCAGTTCTAGCGCATTCAAGCAGCCAGGTCGCCTTGACCGCCGGTAAGCCCCATTTCAATGCCCCAGTGTATTTGTCACCGGTGGGGGTGGGGCATATGAGGTGCGTAGACGCTAACGCGTTCGCTGTGTTACGCCGACAGAAGCGGAGTTGCGTTCTACGAAAAAAATGACAAACCTTACTTGACATGAAAACTTACTCAAGATTGAATGAACTGTGCCCAAGGCCCCGATTGGGGTAAAAAAATTTCAGCTTTGGACACGATTGGACGACGAACGAAAATCAGCTTTTTGAAAAATCCATATCGCGGTATCGTTTTTACCACTAGTTCAAACGATGCGGTAACGTAAAGGGAGCGCAACTGCGCCTTTACGTAAAAGCTGACAGAAAGCTACTTTATCTCAAATGCAAGCCAAACGCAAATATAAACATTTACTGTGATTTAGTAATTTTAGTTTCAAAAATAAGGTGTTCGGACTTTTAATGGGAATAACATAAATCTATTGTTTCATCTTTATTACCGCGTGAACTTTACCGTGATACCGAATTGTACATCAGCTGGAATAAACATGGAGCACGAGTGGCGCGCAACTGGAGATGAAACGCAAGTGAATTGGAGACAGGGGATCTGCGACGGTAGTACTCTAATCTTTATGGATCAATACTATTACTTACGTAGCACCAAGCAGTTTCGCCAGTTCGTCCAAGAACGCTCTCTCCATCCCACTGTAGGTACTAAGACTCGCTACGACACCGTTTAGGGGGGGTGGCCCGTCACCCCAGGTGGGAATCTGTACGGGTCGATGGTAATACTCTATGGATCATTATTATTACTACAACTTACGTAGCACCAAGCAGTTTCGCCAGTTCATCCAAGAACGCCCTCTCCATCCCGCTGTAGGTACTAAGACTCGCTACGACCCCGTTAAGTGGTGGACCCGTCACCCCAGGTGGGAATCCGTACGGGTCGATGGTAGTACTGTATGGATCATAATTATTGTTACTATAACTTACGTAGCACCGAGCAGTTTCGCCAGTTCGTCCAAGAACGCCCTCTCCATCCCGCTGTAGGTACTAAGACTCGCTGCGACCCCGGTGAGTGGGGGTGGCCCGTCACCCCAGGTGGGGATCTGAACCGGTCGATGGTAGTACTCAATGGATCATTATTATTACTACAACTTACGTGGCACCAAGCAGTTTCGCCAGTTCGTCCAAGAACGCCCTCTCCATCCCGCTGTAGGTACTAAGACTTGTCAAAGTCAAAGTCAAAATTTCTTTATTTGTTTAGACTAATAAATAGTTCTTACAAATCGTCATTTTGCTCTTAAGGAGCCTCTACATGTCTCATAATCTTTTTGCTACGACCCCGTTAAGTGGGGGTGGTCCGTCACCCCAGGTGGGGATCTGTAAGGGTCGATGATAACACTTTATGGGTCAATATTTATTATAACTTACGTAGCACCAAGGAGTTTCGCCAGTTCATCCAAGAACGCCCTCTCCATCCCACTGTAGGTACTAAGACTCGCTACGACCCCGTTTAGGGGGGGTGGCCCGTCACCCCAGGTGGGGATCTGTACGGGTCGATGGTAGTACTCTATGGGCAGTAGCTCTTGTTGGGAGAGACAGTCTTTCTGTAACAATATTGTTGATTTAATGACGTGACATTTTTACACCAAAAAATAGTTAACTTGAACGTTACATTCACGAAGTACTGAGTTTGTTTTATCACGATAGGGCAGCTTTAAGCCTGCATCGCACCTGATAGAATCTCTAGAACCTCAATGCTTATTTTCGTTTCCTTCTCATTTCGCTTCGAGCAACCTCGTCCCGACTTTCAATTTTTGGCAGTTGGCGCAGTTACACTATGCGCGATATTGATCGACAATAAGCGCGAACGTATACACGGAATTATAGGCGACCCACGACGAAAAGTGCCAGTTTACACTGTCTGATTTGATCAAATTCGCGCATAGCAATTTAACTGCGCCAGGATAGCGTTCGAGTCAAAGGGCTTGAAGCGTTCTGAAGTTGAACACGAGGTATCTGACTACACTACTCGGCTGACTTCGAAGCGAGTGACGTATAACACTTACCACCCAAAACACAGTTACAGCCTCGGCGTCCCTAGTGACCAGCTCGGAAGGATCAAAGTCCATCGGCACGAGCGCGTGCGAGCCGCCCGCGCCCGCGGCCGACTACGTACATAGTATAGACACGCTCTTAACTTACTTCGAAGCGCCGAAGCGAGTGACGTATCAAGAACTTACCACCCAAAACACAGTTACAGCCTCGGCGTCCCTAGTGACCAGCTCGGAAGGATCAAAGTCCATCGGCACGAGCGCGTGCGAGCCGCCCGCGCCCGCGGCCGACCACGTACATAGTATAGACACGCTCTTAAAACTTACTTCGAAGCGCCGAAGCGAGTGACGTATCAAGAACTTACCACCTAAAACACAGTTACAGCCTCGGCATCCCTTGTGACCAGCTCGGAAGGATTAAAGTCCATCGGCACGAGCGCGTGCGAGCCGCCCGCGCCTAGCTCGCATAACGCTTCTTCGCCCAAGCTTCATACCTCAGCTACGTTACTCGCGATGTTGGCAGAAGAAAAGTCGTCAAAGTGCTTGAAGCGTTCTGAAGTTTGAACTTCGGATCTCTACACCACTCGGCTAATTTCGGCCCTTCATGAAAGCGCCGAAGCGAGTGACGTATCAAGAACTTACCACCCAAAACACAGTTACAGCCTCGGCATCCCTTGTTACCAGCTCGGAAGGATCAAAGTCCATCGGCACGAGCGCGTGCGAGCCGCCCGCGCCCGCGGCCGCCCACGTACATAGTATAGACGCGCTCTTAACTTACTTCGAAGCGCCGAAGCAAGTGACGTATTACTTACCACCCAAAACACAGTTACAGCCTCGGCGTCCCTAGTGACCAGCTCGGAAGGATCAAAGTCCATCGGCACGAGCGCGTGCGAGCCGCCCGCGCCCGCGGCCGACCACGTACATAGTATAGACACGCTCTTAAAACTTACTTCGAAGCGCCGAAGCAAGTGACGTATTACTTACCACCCAAAACACAGTTACAGCCTCGGCGTCCCTAGTGACCAGCTCGGAAGGATCAAAGTCCATCGGCACGAGCGCGTGCGAGCCACCCGCGCCCGCGGCCGACCACGTACATAGTATAGACACGCTCTTAAAACTTACTTCGAAGCGCCGAAGCGAGTGACGTATCAAGAACTTACCACCTAAAACACAGTTACAGCCTCGGCATCCCTTGTGACCAGCTCGGAAGGATTAAAGTCCATCGGCACGAGCGCGTGCGAGCCGCCCGCGCCTAGCTCGCATAACGATTCTTCGCCCAAGCTTCATACCTCAGCTACGTTACTCGCGATGTTGGCAGAAGAAAAGTCGTCAAAGTGCTTGAAGCGTTCTGAAGTTTGAACTTCGGATCTCTACACCACTCGGCTAATTTCGGCCCTTCATGAAAGCGCCGAAGCGAGTGACGTATCAAGAACTTACCACCCAAAACACAGTTACAGCCTCGGCATCCCTTGTTACCAGCTCGGAAGGATCAAAGTCCATCGGCACGAGCGCGTGCGAGCCGCCCGCGCCCGCGGCCGCCCACGTACATAGTATAGACGCGCTCTTAACTTACTTCGAAGCGCCGAAGCAAGTGACGTATTACTTACCACCCAAAACACAGTTACAGCCTCGGCGTCCCTAGTGACCAGCTCGGAAGGATCAAAGTCCATCGGCACGAGCGCGTGCGAGCCGCCCGCGCCCGCGGCCGACCACGTACATAGTATAGACACGCTCTTAAAACTTACTTCGAAGCGCCGAAGCAAGTGACGTATTACTTACCACCCAAAACACAGTTACAGCCTCGGCGTCCCTAGTGACCAGCTCGGAAGGATCAAAGTCCATCGGCACGAGCGCGTGCGAGCCGCCCGCGCCCGCGGCCGACCACGTACATAGTATAGACACGCTCTTAAAACTTACTTCGAAGCGCCGAAGCAAGTGACGTATTACTTACCACCCAAAACACAGTTACAGCCTCGGCGTCCCTAGTGACCAGCTCGGAAGGATCAAAGTCCATCGGCACGAGCGCGTGCGAGCCGCCCGCGCCCGCGGCCGACCACGTACATAGTATAGACACGCTCTTAAAACTTACTTCGAAGCGCCGAAGCAAGTGACGTATTACTTACCACCCAAAACACAGTTACAGCCTCGGCGTCCCTTGTGACCAGCTCGGAAGGATCAAAGTCCATCGGCACGAGCGCGTGCGAGCCGCCCGCCCCTAGCTCGCATATCGCTTCTTCGTCCAAGCTTCATACCTCAGCTACACTACTAGCAAAGTTGGCCGAAGTACATAGTACAGACACGCTCTTAACTTACTTCGAAGCGCCGAAGCGAGTGACACTTCACTTCTCCCAACGTCCGATTCGTGTTGGTAAAGCGCCAGAGTCAAAGGACTTGAAGCGTTCTGAAGTTTGAACACACTACTCGGCTAATTTCGGCCCTTCATGAAAGCGCCGAAGCGAGTGACGTATCAAGAACTTACCACCCAAAACACAGTTACAGCCTCGGCATCCCTTGTTACCAGCTCGGAAGGATCAAAGTCCATCGGCACGAGCGCGTGCGAGCCGCCCGCGCCCGCGGCCGCCCACGTACATAGTATAGACGCGCTCTTAACTTACTTCGAAGCGCCGAAGCAAGTGACGTATTACTTACCACCCAAAACACAGTTACAGCCTCGGCGTCCCTAGTGACCAGCTCGGAAGGATCAAAGTCCATCGGCACGAGCGCGTGCGAGCCGCCCGCGCCCGCGGCCGACCACGTACATAGTATAGACACGCTCTTAAAACTTACTTCGAAGCGCCGAAGCAAGTGACGTATTACTTACCACCCAAAACACAGTTACAGCCTCGGCGTCCCTTGTGACCAGCTCTGAAGGATCAAAGTCCATCGGCACGAGCGCGTGCGAGCCGCCCGCGCCCGCGGCCGCCAGCGTACATAGTATAGACACGCTCTTAATTTACTTCGAAGCGCCGAAGCAAGTGACGTATTAAAAACTTACCACCCAAAACACAGTTACAGCCTCGGCGTCCCTAGTGACCAGCTCGGAAGGATCAAAGTCCATCGGCACGAGCGCGTGCGAGCCGCCCGCGCCCGCGGCCGACTACGTACATAGTATAGACACGCTCTTAACTTACTTCGAAGCGCCGAAGCGAGTGACGTATCAAGAACTTACCACCCAAAACACAGTTACAGCCTCGGCGTCCCTTGTGACCAGCTCGGAAGGATCAAAGTCCATCGGCACGAGCGCGTGCGAGCCGCCCGCGCCCGCGGCCGCCAGCGTACATAGTATAGACGCGCTCTTAACTTACTTCGAAGCACCGAAGCGAGTGACGTATGACTTACCACCCAAAACACAGTTACAGCCTCGGCGTCCCTTGTGACCAGCTCGCAAGGATCAAAGTCCATCGGCACGAGCGCGTGCGAGCCGCCCGCGCCCGCGGCCGACTACGTACATAGTATAGACACGCTCTTAACTTACTTCTAAGCGCCGAAGCGAGTGACGTATCAAGAACTTACCACCCAAAATACAGTTACAGCCTCGGCGTCCCTTGTGACCAGCTCGGAAGGATCAAAGTCCATCGGCACGAGCGCGTGCGAGCCGCCCGCGCCCGCGGGCGCCAGCGCACATAGTATAGACACGCTTTTAATTTACTTCGAAACGCCAAAGCGAGTGACGTATGACTTACCACCCAAAACACAGTTACAGCCTCGGCGTCCCTAGTGACCAGCTCCGAAGGATCAAAGTCCATCGGCACGAGCGCGTGCGAGCCGCCCGCGCCCGCGGCCGCCAGCGCGCCCCCCGCGGCCCCCACTTCCGCCCCTAACTCGCATATCGCTTCCTCGTCCAAGCCTTGCACTTCGATCTTTATGCCTGCCAAAAATGTATCTTATTATAGTCTGGTCTGTGAGCACGTAGAATTTTGTCCAACGACCCCAAGCTACCCATCCTTATCGCTCGCGCGTAATTATGTTGCTGTCGCGCTCACACACTCACTGCGGGCGCCCGTCGCACAGTCGTGACAGCAATATAATTACGCGCGAGCGATAAGGATGGGTAGCTTGGGTTCATTGGACAAAATTATACGTGCTCACCGGGCTTTAGTTGTTATTCTGTTGTGTACTTTTTCTTTCTTTTTTTCTTTCTTTTCAGACCGGGCTTTAGGCCAATATGCACGCCGTGATAACTTTTATCGACGTCAAAATGTATGGGCAAAATCGATAAAATGGCGAGTTCGATAGGAAAGGAAAATAATTGATAAAAGTATCACGGCGTCTGAAAGAAATTGGTAGTAATGGATATTAATTTAAGAATGATTTGAAACCCAATCGACATACGTTATGAGCTGTGAATACGCGTCACGCCCATATCTTTTGTAATGCAATGGGGACTATGATATGATGACGTCATTAGATATTGATTTCAAAGCTCATAAATCAATGGATAACTCCGTATAACCCTCTAACTATAATGAAGTGTTTTTAAGAAGTTGTGTCACCATTACACTAACTAGATGTGATAACTACCCAATTAATAACAACACCAGTCTAAGGCCCAGAACAGACGGTGAAACGCAACTGCAACGAAACTGCAACTGCTAGTTACTTTTGAGTTGCATCTAAGTTTCTGCCATAGCGTCCGTTGAGAGACCACACATGACGCGACCAGTTTGAAACTTTCAGTTTCAGTTTCATTAATCAGAATCATCAGAAAGTTGCAGTTGCGTTTCACCGTCTGTTCTGGGCCTTACATAACTTATACCGGTTATTTTTTAAGTATTAAAGGACTATTCTTACCTCTAAAAATCTGTTCAATTTCTTCAGTCGGCTGCTCCGTGACGTCGGACGTGACGTCAGGCTGTTGCACTGTTGCATTTGGTGCTGCCGGTTCTGGTGTCTTCTCTCTTGGAGGCTCTGGTTCTGGCATATTTTCTGGGAAAACAATTTGCATTTGTATTTGATGAGTATTAAGGTTCACTGTTCTTTGTCCAGCAGTGGACGATATTAGGTTGAAAACGAATGAACAGTTTGTGACATCTTTAGGATATATTCTCCAATTCTATGACAAGCAAGATGACTGTTTATGATTGATTTACGCCCGATTCCCATATTCAATCCTTGTCCAAATCCGGATTACAACTGTCAAATTGAATTCAGTTTTAGATTATATTTCCAAAATTATCGATTTTTCTAACACTTTAATATTGTTTAAATATACTAATAAACAATATAAAAATGTAAAAACATCAAAAACCGCAGATATTTTGGCCAAAAACATATTAAAATTTGACAGTTGACAATCCAAATCCGTATATAGATGACCCACGCTGAACTGTCCCACCAAACTCAATGACAGGGGGGCGCTACCATCGTTCAACTATATGGTTTCCAACATGGCAAAAATCGGAATCAGCGATCCGGTATTGACGGTGGCGCCCCACTGTCAATGTCATGGATAGGACAGTTCAGTATTTTGGAACTATAATTTGGATTAGGATTGAATATAGAAATCCAGCATTAGTAGGGGTCTATTGGTCGACACATTTTCGACGACTAAAGTGGATTCAGTCACTAGCCGAAGCTTCGTATCGACAAAATCGATAAATAAGGCTTTCTTGAAACTACTGAAAATACTCGAAAAGCCTAATCCGTATACTTCAGTCATAGAATTCATAATACATTTGATTGCTTATCATCTCATAAAGATAGAACTAAAAGTTTAAATAAGAAAATTACACTCACGGCTCAAATAATGGTTCACAATTTCATCCTGCACTGGTTCTTCGACCTCCGGCGTGGGAGGAGGTAAGTCCAGCGGCCCCCGTCTTAATAGCTGCAAGTTTCTCTTGCTCATAGGAGACGCGGGTTCGATTTTAGGTTTACGTGCACTTGATTTGGCTGGCGTTGTGGGCTTCGTATCTATTAGATACTGTGAACAAAAATGCATATTGTTATGGGGGAGTTCTAAATGTAAAATGCAAGTTCGATGAGTCATCATCATCATCATCATCATCATCATTTCAGCCACAGGACGTCCACTGCTGAACATAGGCCTCCCCTAATGACTTGTATATCGCACGGTTGGTAGCGGCCTGCATCCAGCGCCTTCCTGCTACCTTTATCAGGTCGTCGGTCCACCTTGTGGGTGGACGTCCCACGCTGTTCGATGTTCGATGAGTTAAATATTAGAAAATCTATAAATCTTTAAATTATTGTTAGTGTCCGGTTTTGATTTTTAAACCTCTCTTGATGCGTCCACTTTAAGTGCAGCGACAGTGATCAGTGATCGCCATTGTACAGATCGTACCATCCACGAAGACGCGCCCCACCAATTTTTGGTCTCGGTCGCGCGGGGTGCGGAGAGTTTGATCCGAGCAATCCAAGCGTCATTATTGTAGTATGCGTGTGCACTCGTGGATCATTTAGCGTGTACCGATAACACTCAAACATTAGCGGAAGAATGGTGGGGTGAGTCTTCATAGATGGAACGATCTATACTGACAGCGTCATTTCACGTGGAACAACTGCCAACCTTATCGATTTATGATAAGGTCGAAAGTCACACACTGGGCGGCGAGTGACGTCACAGAGCAGCGCACACCGCTAGGGCCGCGGCCTTACTGCCGACGACGGCTAGTGACGTCACACAGTGGGCACTCGCTGCGGCTGGTGACGTCACACAGCGGGCACTCACCTCGGCCTCGTCCAGCGGCCGCCCCTGGCCGGCCATGACGCTGTTGACCAGCCACAGCGGGCTCAGTACACACGGCGGGCCGGCTCTGATGACGTCACACGCGGGCACTCACCTCGGCCTCGTCCAGCGGCCGCCCCTGGCCGGCCATGACGCTGTTGACCAGCCACAGCGGGCTCAGTACACACGGCGGGCCGGCTCTGATGACGTCACACGCGGGCACTCACCTCGGCCTCGTCCAGCGGCCGCCCCTGGCCGGCCATGACGCTGTTGACCAGCCACAGCGGGCTCAGTACACACGGTGGGCCGGCTCTGATGACGTCACACGCGGGCACTCACCTCGGCCTCGTCCAGCGGCCGCCCCTGGCCGGCCATGACGCTGTTGACCAGCCACAGCGGGCTCAGTACACACGGCGGGCCGGTTCTGATGACGTCACACGGCGGGCACTCACCTCGGCCTCGTCCAGCGGCCGCCCCTGGCCGGCCATGACGCTGTTGACCAGCCACAGCGGGCTCAGTACACACGGTGGGCCGGCTCTGATGACGTCACACGCGGGCACTCACCTCGGCCTCGTCCAGCGGCCGCCCCTGGCCGGCCATGACGCTGTTGACCAGCCACAGCGGGCTCAGTACACACGGCGGGCCGGCTCTGATGACGTCACACGCGGGCACTCACCTCGGCCTCGTCCAGCGGCCGCCCCTGGCCGGCCATGACGCTGTTGACCAGCCACAGCGGGCTCAGTACACACGGCGGGCCGGTTCTGATGACGTCACACGGCGGGCACTCACCTCGGCCTCGTCCAGCGGCCGCCCCTGGCCGGCCATGACGCTGTTGACCAGCCACAGCGGGCTCAGTACGCATACAGAGGGCAGCGCGCGCTGGGCAGCTAGGGCCGCGGCCTTACTGCCGGCGACGGCGTGCGTGACGCGCTCGTGCGGGCAGTCGTAGCGGACGCCGCCGCCGCGGGACACGCAAGCCACGGCTTTCTCGCGGCAAGTGCCTTCGAGGCCGGTCACCCAGATCTAAAAAGAAAAGGCGTATATAGAAAGAAAGAAAGATACATTTATTACAATGGACATCACACAAATATACAGGCAATTACATAGACATGGCACATAATAATGGAAGAAGAAAAAAATAAAAACAAGAGTAAACTGAGCAGTGCCACCCTTTCGCCAACAAGATGCCCACTGCAACGGGACCCCACTCAGCATATGCCGTGGCCCACGGTGACGAAGGCCACGGCGCTGGTTTTCAGTGTGCCCCATGCCGAGTGAGGGTCACGGACCATTGGTAAAATAAATATGAGTTGTTATATCTAATAGCTTACCCTACTACCACTTATGGCAACATCTTGAAAAAAAATTGAGATCCGGCTCGAAGGACCATCGTTTGAGCCTTAGGTCTTGACCAAAACCTTTTTTTAACAGTCCCGTTAGCCCCTCATTCGTTCGTTTCAGTCGAAAGACGTCCACTGCTGGACAAAGGCCTCCCCCAAGGATTTCCACAAAGACCGGTCCTGCGCCGCTCGCATCCAGGCGCCTCCCGCGACCTTCACTCTTAGCCCCTCGTACTAAATATGCTTGTGTCACGAGTAGACTCACTACAATAGTCGAGCGTCAGCGGGGTTCGAACCCGCGTTTTTCGGATGACGAGTCAGCCAGTCCGACCCCTTCACCGTTCGGCTATCGTGGCTTCGAAATACTTGAGCTGTTACAATGATGGTGGTGAAGGAGACAAAGGGGAAAATAAATAAATAATAAACATTTTACTTACGCAAAATCCGTCAAAAATAGGCCCAGCCTTCTTTATGTAACTGACGTCGAAATTCTCAAATGCAGCTATAATTTCCTTATCAACTAGCGATGAATCGTTTGATTTCTTTGAAGACTCTTGAGTCAGCTGAAAAATACAGAAATTGCTCATTAATAAAAAGTCAAAGGAAGAGCAAAAATATTATTATGTAACTATATCAGTAAGTAAAGTTTACCTTCATTCTTCCTGATAAAGTAGACATGTCGGTCGCTCTACTTTCATCAACAAAATTACTGGGCGGTCGCAAATTAGTAATACGCGAGAAGTTCAGACCTGAAACAAAATATAAGGTGCTTTAATATAAGAATCCTTATTAGACCTGTAAGATCTTATTGGGTGTAGGTACTCTTCTTGTTGTACTTAGAGGCTTTTTTTTGTAACAAAAATGTATTCTCCATTCATAGCGCATAACGGAGTAGGTTCCTGTGGTAGAAGAATGGAACAGGAGGCAACCCTCTTGCACCGTTTTGCTTCGTTAAATCCCGCGAGGCTAAAGCAGTTAGCAGTGTGCAGCTGTGACGTCACACGTAGCCTGCGTCACTCAGTCATGTCAGGCGCGCGATGCTCACGCCTGCTGCTCTAGCGCCGCCTACTGCGTGTGACGTCACACGCTACGTCACTCACTCATGTCGGGCGCGCGGTGCTCGGCGAGCGGCGATGACGTAGACGCGCCACACACGCGGTACTGCGCCAGCGGGAGCGACACGCCGCGCGCCGCCGAGTCTCTGATCCACGCCTAAAGCCCGGTCTGTGAGCACGTAGAATTTTGTCCAATGACCCCAAGCTACCCATCTTTATCGCTCGCGCGTAATTATATTGCTATCGCGACTGTGCGACGGGCGCCCGCAGTGAGTGTGCGAGTCATTGGACAAAATTCTACGTGCTCACAGACCAGACTATACTGCTGTAGCGCCGCCTACTGCGTGTGACGTCACACGCTACGTCACTCACTCATGTCGGGCGCGCGGTGCTCGGCGAGCGGCGATGACGTAGACGCTCCACAAACGCGGTACTGCGCCAGCGGGAGCGACACGCCGCGCGCCGCCGAGTCTCTGACCCACTCTTATTGCTCTAGCACCGCCTACTGCGCGTGTGACGTCACACGCTACGTCACTCACTCATGTCGGGTGCGCGGTGCTCGGCGAGCGGCGATGACGTAGACGCTCCACAAACGCGGTACTGCGCCAGCGGGAGCGACACGCCGCGCGCCGCCGAGTCTCTGATCCACGCCTAAAGCCCGGTCTGTGAGCACGTAGAATTTTGTCCAATGACCCCAAGCTACCCATCCTTATCGCTCGCGCATAATTATATTGCTATCGCGACTGTGCGACGGGCGCCCGCAGTGAGTGTGCGAGTCATTGGACAAAATTCTACGTGCTCACAGACCAGACTATACTGCTGTAGCGCCGTCTACTGCCCGTCTGACGTCACATGCTACGTCACTCACTCATGTCGGGCGCGCGGTGCTCGGCGAGCGGCGATGACGTAGACGCTCCACACACGCGGTACTGCGCAAGCGGGAGCGACACGCCGCGCGCCGCCGAGTCTCTGACCCACGCCTAAAGCCCGGTCTGTGAGCACGTAGAATTTTGTCCAATGACCCCAAGCTACCCATCTTTATCGCTCGCGCGTAATTATATTGCTATCGCGACTGTGCGACGGGCGCCCGCAGTGAGTGTGCGAGTCATTGGACAAAATTCTACGTGCTCACAGACCAGACTATACTGCTGTATCGCCGCCTACTGCGCGTGTGACGTCACACGCTACGTCACTCACTCATGTCGGGCGCGCGGTGCTCGGCGAGCGGCGATGACGTAGACGCGCCGCACACGCGGTACTGCGTCAGCGGGAGCGACACGCCGCGCGCCGCCGAGTCTCTGACCCACGACGGTAATACGCACGCCTTGCCGTACTCTAGGGCTGCCTTGTACTTCTCACTGCCTATGCCTTCCCTGTAAATAATGATTAGTAGTTTAGGAGCTGCCACACTGGCGGATTACGAGCGTTTCCAAAGCGGAGCGGCCACGCAGTGAACACGTCGCGGCTGCACGTTTCCGCTTCGCGTCGCCGTTCCGCTTAGAAAACGCTTTCAATCCGCCAGTGTGGCAGCTCATTTAAAAGGTACAGCTAAGTAAATAAATGAACATACTATTATAATTTATCTTTTGCATGTCTGGTAAAGCATCAGCCAAGCTTTCTCTCATAGCAATTTGATGCACCCATTCTAAGACACCTACACTGCACACTGTATCAATAAGAAGGCTTAAATTTTCTAAGACTTACTTTGTTAACACCACCACATCGGTTGTCTCACTCTGGAACGCCCCAGAAAAAGATCCACCATGTTCACTCACGAGCTTCATAATCATGTGTTTATCTTTCTTTGAAATGCCTGACGTGGTGACTTGCAAGTTCGCAAACGGTGGCAACTTGTGGCTATCGAACTCTGACGACGAACCGTTGATGTTCATGTTCATGGATGCCTCCCAAACGGCTTCCACCCATGTCTCACTCATGACTGGTATTCCTTTTTCTACTGATTTCTGATAAATAAAGGAATTACTTGTTAGTTATTTTTGCAGGGCAATCGAATACCGCACTTAGCCTCATGATAGGGCCATTGTGCGCGATTTGTGGTTTATCTTCCGACTCCAACCACCCCAGATCAGGAATTACTTGTATATTAAGATCTAATTAGATTTTAAAACTGAATCAAGCAATAAAATTGAAATCAAAAGTAAGTAGGGAATATTGAGTAAATGATTTGTTACTTACAATATACTTGTCAGAAAGGACAGTATCGGAAACAAGGTGTGTAGTGTCATCAGTTAAAACTGTACTGTATAGACCTCCCATCCAGTGGACTTTTTTCTTTATATTTTCCTGTAAAAATACAGCACTATTTACAAATTTATCTTTGCTATAAGCAACTGAACTCACAGGCGCGGATCCACCGTTGTGGGAACTGTGGGCATGCCCACAACCCTAATTTGCTTGTTTTAATTATGATCTATTGATAAGATCGATAGGCATGTATGTATGTGCGGGCATGTAGTGATCAAACTCTCACTTTGCTAATTTTTGGTGGCTGTGCCCACAACCTTTTTTGAGGGCTGGATCCGCGCCTGTGAACTCAATGCTAACATGTTTTTAGTCCAAATTCCATTGGCAAAACTATTGCAACATTACTTCATATCATACCTTTTTCTGTTTGGTCAGTCCACTTGCAGTAATTACAAGACTTTTCATGGCTATAGTGAAGATTGGCTCAGGACCTGAGGGTATGGGTATACCCTCAGTTAGACAACATGACAAACATCTGGGACCCACAATTCTGGTAAAAAAAGAAAACAACACCACCTAACTTGAGTGAAACTACTATCACAAACAAAACAAGCAAACAATAGGTATGCATTTTATAGGATTTTAATAAAATGTTAGTATTCTTTGAATAAATAATATTCAGTGACTAGTCACTAGATGTGATGTGATATCACTACAATACCTTTAACATGTAAAAGTTAGAAAAAAGATATTGGTTTTTGATCTCATTTAATTTACATTTTAGGATAAACAAAAGTTTACTTACAAACACTTTGTTGTTCGAAGTTTATCATACAACTCGCCTTCGAACTGGGACATAACGAAAACATCTTTTTTCGTTAGTCCCGTGAAGAAATTCCAACTTTTTTCTTTTATCCATTGGGCTGTGAGACCGCCCCCGCAATGCTGCTCGCAGGCCTTTTAATCATAATTACAGTAATTAGCTTTAGTTATATGCAATAACAGCCATGAAATGTATAGTAAAAGTTATAAAACTTACCACAAAAGCAAGTTGCATGTCTTCCGAGCACTCATTTTCACTGTTACAGTCTTTCGGTATTATAAACGCAACTTTAATTTCATCACCCATTTTCAACAGCTTAAGAATACACTAAGGTCGTATTAGTTGTAATTAGATTTGCGGAAATTAATAGGTTTTACGACATTTTTACAATAAAATTCCGCCAAATGTTTACAAATTATTTGACATTATTTGACAACTTGACAACATGCAAAATTCCGTTTTCCCTCCTCCATTCGTTCAATCAAAATTTATGACATTTCATATTTTAACGTTCAATCAAAAAATGTGTTTTTTGACTGGAGATGAACAGTTTAGCCAGGTTTGAAATAGAGGGGACAACAGGGGGACAAGGAATTTAGTTGACCCGAACTGTTCATCTTTATTTAACTCTTCTTTCCATTGTTTCTTGATAAACTGATTCCGATAAAATTGATTTTAATAAAATCAAATTAAGAAAATAATCAAAGACATTAAATTCCAAACTATCTTACCAGTGGCCATAGCTGGGCACCGTTAATCAAATAGTTAACTTCGTTAATCGTTAAACCGTTAATAAAAAAATTAACTTCGTTAAACGTTAAAACGTTACATTTCGCAAGACTTAACGCAAGTTAACGTTAATCGTTAATCCGTTAACACAGTCTTTCCCAAAGTGGGCGATAACGCCCCCTTGTGGGCGCTGCAGGCTTAAAGGGGGGCGGTAAGAGACCCAGAAAAAAAATCGGGACGTTGTGTAGAGTAGAGATGGGTTATACTAGGTAAATTTGATACTAGGTGCACCTATTCCTAGTATTTATTAATACTCGATCCAAATACCTATTCCATAGTCTATAGTAGTAATTTAGCATACTTGACGCGACTTAGGATTGAGGATTAGTCCGCACTAGTCGCGTCAAGTATGACTTTAAAATACAATTTTCTTTGAAAAGATACAACCGTAGTATGAATAATGCAATTTGAAATTGAATAATAATGTTTTTGCTGGCTGTTGATTGATTGATATCCTCCCTTGATACTTCAACAGGCTTAGTTGGCGTATTTAAAAAACATCAATTTCATAAAAATATAAATGGTTTGACTACGTTTGTGTGCGTTTGCTTCGTCGCGCTCAAATTTGTTTGGTCAGACAGAGACGGAGTGAATCTCTACGTTCGCACATAAGCTTAGCGAGAAATACTCGGTGCGCGTAATACACGACTACGGATTACGCAATAATAACCTCTATTACTTTGATGGTAGGGTCGGAAATCGTGTAATTTATAAAATACTAGGTGGATCAAGTATTTTATTTAAAAATTGGAATAGGTGCCGCCTAGTACTGTAAAATACCTAGTGTGTGGATCTGTTCTAGTAAATACGTCTCATCTCTAATGTAGAGGCTTGGGAGGCGTCATTTACTAGGAGCACTCGACTCTCGACTACAAATGGGGGCGCTAAAAAGAATTTATTCTCAAAGTGGGCAATAGACAAAATAAGTTTGGGAACCGCTGCGTTAACACATGATAACAAAACGAAAAAAAATATTATATGCAAGGTTCAAATAATTTAGAAAGCTTGTATCGCGCATGGAATTTATTCCTCTTTTATGTTTGCGCTACAAGCTTTCGAAATTATTTGAACCTTGCATAAGTACAATTATTTTTTTCGTTTTAGTACAACTGCATTTCAGAATAAAAGCTTGTTTTTAAAAAAGTTTAAAACACTTTTTAGTAACTAGTTCCTATCTCAATCTCAGAGCCTTGGTTCAATTACAATACAATTTAGCACCAAAGTGCTCGAAAAGACAAATCCAGCAAACCCAAACTCGATAAGTTTCCACAATTTCATTTAGGAATTCCTATGGCCACCTCCTGACTCCATCATCAGGACCCTGGACATCATCTAGTACTAAAGTGCTCGAAAAGACAAATCCAATGAACCCAAATTCGATGCGATGACGCCGTTTCATTTAGGAGTTCCTATGGCCCTGTTTTACCCGTGGTCCCCCCAACGGGGACATGTTGGGGGGACCACGGGTAAAAGAGGCCGTCGTTAGTGATCTGGTTACAAAAACTGTTGTTTTGGGTTCTGGAAGTTCTGGAAGCCCGAACGTACTTGTCAGAACGCGTTTTTCTAGCGTTTTTCAGCGTGCCTGCTATATCTTTTTGGTAAATAGTAGGTACTGGATTAACGATTAACGGACTTAGGATAATTTAACGGAAGTTAACGAGTCCGTTAACATTTTTTAAAGTTAACTTAAAAGTTAATCCGTTAATAGAAATGTTAACTTCGTTAATTAACGATTAACGGATTAACGAG
Source organism: Ostrinia nubilalis (assembly GCF_963855985.1). Lineage (NCBI taxonomy): Eukaryota > Metazoa > Arthropoda > Insecta > Lepidoptera > Crambidae > Ostrinia > Ostrinia nubilalis. The sequence continues at coordinate 15,973,357 of NC_087089.1, read as the reverse complement.
TTAATGCCCAGCTATGCCAGTGGCGGACTTACGTCGCCGTGCCAGCGAAATTTGTTCAACCATTTCGTAACCGTTGTCTCCTGACTGGTTGGATGGACCGATTAACGAGTTAGTGAATCCGACACACGTTGACTTCAACAAGCCCAATCTCGATGCCGTCTAGCTATAGCGAAAAATCGTTTTATTAGCAACCGACCTCAGGGCCTCTGCCACAGATAGGGTTGCCAGGCGTCCGGATAAAGCCGGACATAGTTAGGCTTTTTGATTGCGTGTCCGGCCAAAATAACCGATATCCGGCCTATCCGGCTTTTGTTAGGCTTTTTATTTAAGCCACAGAATAAGGCACGCACGCATCAGAACGTTAGGCAACCGATGATGATAGTACTCACCAGCCACTCGTGAGGTCACACTAATTGCACATCTGTGGCCTCTACTGTGTGTACTTCTGATTGATTGATTAACCATTTCTGGTAAAACAGAGAACACATTGAACGTTTGCATAAATGCACCTAGCGTGGGCTTCCTTCGTAGGGCTCGGATGATAGGAATAAAAGACAATTAACATTTAAATACGTTACTTTAATAAAAATAAATACACGCAACATTTTTACCTACTAGTACATAGGTACCTAAATATCAACGAAGTAAAAATAATTTTATCTACTTACACAGAATTGGTATTAAATAGACGATTGGAAACTATATTTCTATAATTTTTACTTTTAGATCATAAAATATGCTTTGAATATTATATTTTATTAAGATGAGAGAAAGGCAAATTGTTTTCATCTCCTGAGGTATCTACAAAAATGTATAAATTATACCTTCACATACTAAGTACATAATAATATTATGTGTAAATTATTATTTCTAACAAAACAAACAAAAGTACATTGATTGTTATTATGAATCAGGCAAACTAATCTCAGTAAATAGTGATATGTGGTGTTTATAATTCAAATATTTTAGTTCAACAAATCATCATGATTTAAAACATTAATGTCTAACTCTCACAGGCAAAAAGTATACATATTCAAGATAAAAAACATATCTATAATATTTATTGCATGATCCTAAGTTGCACCCTAAGTAAGGCTAGCACAATTTAGCTAACATTCACTTTAACAAGCATATTAATATTATTACATTACAATCATTCTATTTAATGCAAGTACTACTTCTATACATATAAAATCTATACCGGTAGGTACTTGATTGAGGAATTATTTACTTTTGTTGATCAATAAAAAGTTTTATATTAAAACTAATCTACAGTTTTTTCAAATTTTCACAATCTACTTTGCTTGTAAGGTGCCAGAGCATTATATTGTAAAAATATCAGTATTAAGTTGATTAGTTGCTGTATATTTATTCAGCATCTAAACGTGACTAGAGGTGTCATAATCATTACACTCTAACCACTATCACACAAAGTGTACGCTTGCCATTAAGCTGGTTTTTCACAGAAGCTGACAAAACGGTCTCTTCCATTCATCTATCGTGAATCTAAACTGATAACAAACTTATAATATGAGTTATTATGTTGCTAGTCTATTTCCTCCTCCGTGTCCGTACTACCGTCCAGCCGGGTTCAACGTCTTCATCCATTGGTTCGGGTTCGTTATTTTGGTGGGATGATGAAGCCACTTCTCCATTTGTTTGGTCATCATCTTCTCCACTGCTACTAGTTGTGTCGTCATCTGGATTCCCATGGTACTGAAAGTGGTAATAAGCATATTAGTGTTAATGTTAAAATTGTATGTTATTGTTCTAAAATGATTGGATATTTTTTTAAATATTTTGTATTATTTCATCATCAACCTTTGGAAATACACTGGGCCCAGCTAAGGTGGCCACTGCCTTAGTGAATACCCCACTGAGAAGCTCTGTAGTCTGTAATTAAATTACATTTACGTATAAAATAATGCATGTAGTAACAACTTACTTGAGGAGGTACCGATTCATGTATCGGCTGACTGAGCCACTTCTGGCACTTGGGCATAGCTTCGATTCTAGCTCTCAGCTCATCGTGCTGGCCCTCCTTCAGCAAACTCAGGAACATAAGGAGCACTGATGCTATTTCTGTAAATTACAGTCAGGGATCAGCATACCGATTTTTAATTAAATAAATGAAATCATAAATCGTTTATTTATGCAAGTAGGCTCCCAAAGAGCACTTTTATACGATCCAACCCTACCACTGCTTCGGAACAGTAATATGGGCTAGTGTTGAGAAGCAAAGCAAGACTCAAAAAACTACTTTTAAAAAAGTTATTAAAAAATCAATAAACCTTTTGGCGAGTTATCATGGCATACGGTATCAAATTCTTCGTCCATAAGATCCTCTATTACTTCTGTTAGTTCTGGGATGTCTACTACATTCTCCACACAAAACCTTGCTATGTAAACTGACATCAGCTGGGCAGTCTGGAAGTTAAAACGTTATTCTAAGTATTTCTGGAATCTCTATAATATTTGGGTTAAATTATAGAAATGCTACAAAATAAAATAGCCCAAGTTAGTGTTGATGTTTTGAGTAAGGGTAAGCTTATTGAAATTTATTTGTAACGAAATTGTATGTTATCTTTTTTGAAATTATAACTTATTTTTTGTTAATTTAAACGAATTAATATTAAATTTACTTAAATTTACATACTTTTTCCCCGCCTGGTGCACCCATGCCATGTTCAACCGCAAGTTGTAAGGCTGTCCAGTTATTTAACACCAAATCGACTATAGGTTTGAAATCGTCGTACAACATATTTTCACTTAAACTTGTTTAAATAGAATACAGAATTCGTATATTCGCAAACAAAACCCAAAATCACACGCTCACATCTGGGGTAACCTCTCAAATTGAAGTTGACGACTTGACTGACTTTATTTTTTTTTGTTTGATCAATCAATGTGTTTTTTTTGGTTCTATATTGGCTCACATAAAATTCTAAATCCTATTCTTTGTCTTACTACCGATTTGTGTTCATAATAATCACTCTTCATAATTTTATTTTTCATACTTTTTTTATTCATACATTTTTATTACTACCATCGGAGCTCATAACATTTAGTAATCATAATTTTTTTATCAATACTGTTACTACCAAGAACCATTTAAAATACATAATTTTTATTTTCAGATCTTTTTTCTTCATAACATTCATTGATCATATTGTTTTAATTAATAATGTTGTTACTAAGAACATACTTCAACTCAAATAATGTTGTTCAGAATAATTTACTTAATAACAGACATACTCGTATCTTTAAAAAAATCGGTAGCGCATTTTCTTACATAACTTTTCAATTCCTATCATTGGAGGTCCGAAAATAGTTCTCATACAATTTGATACCATAATGATCATTCTTCATAAAAAATTTAAAACCTACATATTTAAAAACATAATCATTGATATTCATAATATCACTAATCATACACTTAGTTTTTACTAATATTTGTTTTCATATATTTTTCTATACTAATGATCGAAACTCATAATCATTCGAATAAATAACTATAATATTCATAAATGTGATGTATCCTAATATTTGTTTTCATAAATTTATTACTCATAAGTGTATTTATCCATATTATTGAAAATCATGATGTCTATTAATCGTAATCGTGTATTAAATCGTATTTTAACATTAAATTAATTTGAAATGGTCCAAAACAGGCAATATTTTGTGCCACAAAACTAACGTGACAGAAACGAATCGCTGCAAAACCGACTCCACGTAGTCTTGTCTGCCCTACCCCTAGAGTGTAATTTAAAAGCCGGAGGCGCGGAGGGAGGGCAGCCCTCGCCCGCTGTAACGAGGCTCAGGCGCCCGGGTGAGTTGGAGCGGCTGAGGCTGGTCGCCGAGGCGCCGATGGCGATCCAAAAAGCCGAAGCTGCGGAAGCAAGCGTGGGTGCCTGAGCCTCGTTACGCAAGGGCGGAAGGGCTGCACATCCCGCAGCGCCGGAGACGAGGAGATACCAATGCATGCTGCATGCTTGCTTTCATGCTGCATGATCTGCATACTTATCTACTCTATTAAATTATATATGATTTTTTTAAAGATACGAGTATGTCTGTTATAAAGTAAATTATTCTGAACAACAACATTATGAGTTGAAGTATGTTCTTAGTAACAACATTATTAATTAAAACAATATGATCAATGAATGTTATGAAGAAAAAAGATCTGAAAATAAAAATTATGTATTTTAAATGGTTCTTGGTATTAATAAAAAAAATTATGATTACTAACTGTTATGAGCTCCGATGGTAGTGATAAAAATGTATGAATAAAAAAAGTATGAAAAATAAAATTATGAAGAGAGATTATTATGAACACAAATCGGTAGTAAGACAAAGAATAGGATTTAGAATTTTATGTGAGCCAATATAGAACCAAAAAAATCATATATAATTTAATAGAGTAGATAAGCATGCAGAGCATGCAGCATGAAAGCAAGCATGCAGCATGCATTGGTATCTCCTCGTCTCCGGCGCTGCGGGATGTGCAGCCCTTCCGCCTTTGCGTAACGAGGCTCAGGCACCCACGCTTGCTTCCGCAGCTTCGGCTTTTTGGATCGCCATCGGCGCCTTCGGCGCCTCGGCGACCAGCCTCAGCCGCTCCAGCTCACCCGGGCGCCTGAGCCTTGTTACAGCGGGCGAGGGCTGCCCTCCCTCCGCGCCTCCGGCTTTTAAATTACACTCTAGGGGTAGGGCAGACAAGACTACGTGGAGTCGGTTTTGCAGCGATTCGTTTCTGTCACGTTAGTTTTGTGGCACAAAATATTGCCTGTTTTGGACCATTTCAAATTAATTTAATGTTAAAATACGATTTAATACACGATTACGATTAATAGACATCATGATTTTCAATAATATGGATAAATACACTTATGAGTAATAAATTTATGAAAACAAATATTAGGATACATCACATTTATGAATATTATAGTTATTTATTCGAATGATTATGAGTTTCGATCATTAGTATAGAAAAATATATGAAAACAAATATTAGTAAAAACTAAATGTATGATTAGTGATATTATGAATATCAATGATTATGTTTTTAAATATGTAGGTTTTAAATTTTTTATGAAGAATGATCATTATGGTATCAAATTGTATGAGAACTATTTTCGGACCTCCAATGATAGGAATTGAAAAGTTATGTAAGAAAATGCGCTACCGTTTTTTTTATTTAAGGGTCCATTCCATTGATGCGACTTTTACCTGAGGTTTTTTGTGGAAACAACTATCTTCGTAAACAGTCAACATAATGTCATATTGACAGCTGTAGCCAGCTCAGTTTTTGTCAAGTTGTACGTGTGGAAATTGGGTTTGCGTTTTCACGATTTTCCGGGCCTGAAAATTAGATCTCACCTCGTCTTTGCTATTATTAGATGCATTCGTTTGTAATTTAGCTTTCCCGATGCCGTTAACAGCGCGTCAAAGGAGTATTCACAACAAGAATGGCGCTAAAAGGGGTGCAAGTTTCAAAGGGAAAAGAAAAGCTAGCGAAGGGTAAAGGAACGAAAAGTGCTTGTTATTAACACGAACAAAGTATTCTGTGTTCTTAAAACACGTTATGAACATCTTGCTTCGATGATAGATAAGCTTTTAATCTCAGTTCTTTCGCTTCTTTTTATTTTTTGTTGACCACATCGGTTTGGCGTTTATCCAGACGCCCGCCGCGCCGACGAAGGTAAAGCGCTTTGCTGACGTTATACGACGCGTTTTAATTCTTTTTGTGTATCCCGCCAACATTTTTTGTTAATTTAAAACATTCTTTACATTTGTGTGTTCTAAAACTTTTGTATTAGCATTTATCTTTTAACATTTTTTAGGAAGTGATAACCATTGCTACTCTAAGTAAATAGATATATTTTTAGGGCACAACATTAATTCGATGAACACAAAGACCATTGTTATACTCTGCATGTTCCTTAGTTGCTTGGTAGAGAATAATAATAAATCCTCAAACAATAAAACAATATTTTTTACAAGCAAAGGATTGAATGTGAATGATATAAGGCTGAGTTGCATCACTTTAACTGTAACTATAACCATAACCGGTGTTTTTTGTAGAGTTTGACAGGCGTTTGATGTTCGTTTAAGTTAATGTAAGATAGTGTAACCCAGCCATTTCTTTTTGATTTTACAGAGAATACCTCGTGACCAGTGCACCTTCAGATCTTCGTAGCATAGGATACCCGGGTGGGGCGTTGGCTTTAGTTTTGTTGCTCACTGTCCGGCTCTTGTCGGCACAATACGGCCACATATCGGATTGTGACGAGACCTACAACTACTGGGAACCTCTGCATTACTTAGGTATGTGTCTACTTTTAAGTAAATTTCTATTATTTCTAACCAGAAATGTAAACTCTATAATGTCACTCAAAACGTCAAAAATGCTCACAGTCCCTTGAGTGTCGTTATAAGGAGTTTATACTGTATTTCTAGAGCCCGGTCCGTGAGCACGTAGTAGCTCGCACACTCACTGAGGGCGCCCGTCGCATAGTCGCGACAGCAATATAATTACGCGCAAGCGATAAGGATGGGCAGCTTGGGGTCATTGGACAAAATTCTACGTGCTCACGGACCAGACTATACTTGAGCACAAGATTACCTGTTGGTTGATTGTTTGTATTAAATAGGCTCCAAAACTGCTGAACCAATTTAAAAAATTGGAATCCTACATTTTTCCTCATAAACATAGGCAGTACGAACTATAGTTCGTTTCATCCACGAAGACGCGCTGGGTCGAGGGAAGAGGGGGGTGCGGGGAGTTTGATCCGACCAATCCGAGCGTCATTGTTGGTCATTGACTCACGGTCCGGATAAAATGAACTATCTATACTTCTATACTAATATTATAAACCTAATATTATACACCTAAACCGCTGAACCGATTTTGATGAAATTTGGCATAGATATAGTTAGAGTCCCGGGAAAGGACATAGGATAGTTTTTATCCCGGTTTTTGAAACAGGGACGCCGGGATAAAGTTTTTCAGTGACAGACAAAATTCGATCGGCGAAACCGCGGGCGGAAAGCTAGTAGTATTATAGAGAAGAAAAAAAAATGTTCTCAATCAATTTTAACAATATCTTTAATCTGTTTTTCCTTTAACATATGTCACGGTTAGAGCTTTAGGAGCAGTGACATAATAGAATTTATAGTTAAGTTAGAGAAATAAAAGATAGTTTTGGTTAACAAGTCATTTATTTAGATTAAAGAGTAAGAGATCTTAAGGGTGTGGGTTACGAGCTAACTATCATATCGCACAAGTAGAATTTAGATCTGTGTATATGTGTAACGGTCAGCGGTAACGCTAACCGTTACACATATACAAATTCACCTGTTACTATGTTACAGTGTACGGCAATGGTCTTCAAACATGGGAGTACAGTCCGGCATACGCGATCCGATCGTACATGCCCCTCTGGCTGTTTGCGGTCCCAGGCAAGATACTCTCCACAATGATGACTCCAGTCGCAGTGTTCTACGCACTGAGACACATCCTGGCTATTCTGACCGCTTGCGCCGAACTTATGTTTTATAAGTAAGTTGAAATTTGTTTCTTGAGCAAGTTTATTGATGTTCTATGGAATTTCTATTATTATTATTTAAAAAAATATAAGTATTTTTCAAAACAGTCAATAGAAGTCACTGTACCAAGTTGCATGGCAAGTTGTATGTTTTTAATGACCTGCATATTTTAATGACCCGTTTTGGCGTGAGTATAAAGATGATTTCATAGATAGACTATGTCCTTTGTTCTTTGTTGTAATTGTTTGTCACATCTATTGCTAGCGACGTCGTCTGAAGGTATTTAAAAACCAGATGTCACAGCGATACGTCGCTTGCTGCTGCTGTGTGTAATTGACGTCGAACTTTTGAAGATTTCTGATCCGAAACTAAGCAGAGAAGTGTTATGGATATAAGGAAATCTGATTTCTTTCATCTCTCCACTCCACTTTGGTAAACACCAGATATTTCTCTGACTTTTCTCTTTATTTTATTTTAAACGACCCGCCCCGGCTTCGCACGGGTGCTAAGTATACCTATAAACCTTCCTCATGAATCACTCTATTTAAAAAAAACTTATCAAAATCCATTGCGCAGTTTTAAAGATCTAAGCATACATAGGGACAGACAGCGGAATTATACTTTGTTTTATACTATGTAGTGATATTTTGTACTCAGAGCCATATGCCACGAGTTCGGCGTCCACGTAGGCCGGCTATGGCTCTTCTTCACCCTCCCAGCGGCAGGTGCTTGGGCGGCGGGCGCGGCCATGCTGCCTTCAGCCTGGAGCCTGGCGCTGGGCGGCGCCGCGCTGGCTTGCTGGTGGCGCCGCCGGTACCCGCCGGCTGTGGCTTTGACCGCGGCCTCTGTGATTATAAGTGAGTACACTCGTTTCAGCCAAATGACGTCCACTGCTGGACAAAGGCCTCCCCCAAGGTTTTCCATAATGAACGGTCCTGCCCGCATCCAGGCTCTTCCCGCGACCTTTACCAGATCGTCGGTCCACCTAGTAGGAGGCCTGCCCACGCTACGTCTTCCTGCCCGTGGTCGCCACTCGAGAACTTTCCTGCCCCAACGGCCATCGTCTCTACGAGCTATGTGCCCCGCCCACTGCCACTTGATTTTAGCAATTCTGCGAGCTATGTCGGTTACTTTGGTTCTCCTGCGGATCTCCTCATTTCTGATTCGATCACGCAGGGAAACTCCGAGCATAGCCCGCTCCATCGCCCTTTGGGTGACCTTGAGCTTTCTTAACTTAAGGTCCTATGACCCCTAGATGGGGCAGAGGGCGTCCACAACAGTCCTCCATCGCGTTCGGTCTTGAGCTTCGCGCTTGATCTCGCTCCAGGTCTTGCCGATTACACTGCTGCCTCATAAAGAGGCTCAAGGTCACCCGAAGGGCGATAGAGCGGGCTATGCTCGGAGTTTCCCTGCGTGATCGAATCAGAAATGAGGAGATCCGCAGGAGAACCAAAGTAACCGATATAGCTCGTAGAATTGTACCGGCCGTGGCGCTGACCGCGGCCTCCGTGATCATAAGTGAGTACACTGCTGCCTCATTAAAAGGCTCAAGGTCACCCAAAGGGCGATGGAGCGGGCTATGCTTGGAGTTTCCATGCGTGATCGAAGAAACGACGGCCGTTGGGGCTGAAAGATTCTCGAGTGGCGACCACTGGCTGGAAGACGTAGCGTGGGCAGGCCTCCTACTAGGTGGACCGACGATCTAGTGAAGGTCTCGGGAAGAACCTGGATGCGGGCAGCGCATGACCGTTCATAGCGGAAAGCCTTGGGGGAGGCCTTTGTCCAGCAGTGGACGTCATATGGCTGAAACGAACGAACACTGCTGGGGCGCGCACTAGGCCGACTATGGCTCTGCTTCACTCTCGGCGGGCGCGGCCATGCTGCCTTCAGCCTGGAACCTGGCGCTGGGCGGCGCCGCGCTGGCTTGCTGGTGGCGCCGCCGGTACCCGCCGGCCGTGGCTTTGACCGCCGCCTCCGTGATCATAAGTGAGTGGCACTTACAGGGAAAGCAGAGAAAGAAGCATTAGCGTGCTGGTGGCGCCGCCGGTACCCGACGGCTGTAATGCGATCACGAGTAAGTTACACTTCTGGGACGCGCACTAGTCCGGGGTGGATCTGCTATCATCCGCAAAAATCCTATCCATTAGGTATCATCAATCAAGTTCTTGGGTGAGAGGAACTTTATAGTTTTCTGGCCCAGGAGACCCATACTAGTTCTTGCTAGCGCATCGCATTCGCACAGTAAGAGTTTACATCAAAACTTTAGTGTCTGATATAGATATATTTAAAGAAGCATTAACGTGCTGGTGGCGCCGCCGGTACCCGCCGGCCGTGGCGCTGACCGCGGCCTCCGTGATCATAAGTGAGTACACTGCTGCCTCATTAAAAGGCTCAAGGTCACCCAAAGGGCGATGGAGCGGGCTATGCTCCATCCCTGCGTGATCGAGGAGATCCGCAGGAGAACCAAAGTGACCGATATAGCTCGCAGAATTGGTAAAATCAAGTGGCAGTGGGCGGGGCACATAGCTCGTAGAGACGACGGCCGTTGGGGCAGAAAGGTTCCCGAGTGGCGACCACAGGCTGGAAGACGTAGCGTGGGCAGGCCTACTAGGTGGACCGACGATCTGGTAAAGGTCGCGGGAAGAGCCTGGATGCGGGCAGCGCAGGACCGTTCATTGTGGAAAACCTTGGAGGAGGCCTTTGTCCAGCAGTGGACGTCATTTGTCTGAAACGAACGAACACTGCGCACGCACACTAGGCCCCGCTCTTCTTCACCCTCCTCCGTGATCATAAGTGAGTACACTGGGTTCTTTGGTCACGTCTCTAGAAATGAGAACTCGATGGAGAGACCGGTACTTCAGGGCCAGGTTGAAGGCAAGAGAGCACGCGGTCGATCGCCAACCCGCTGGATAGACGTCATCACAAAGGCCACTGAGTCCACCGTGGTACCACCGTCTGATATAGATATATTTAGAGAAGTATTAACGTGCTGGTGGCGCCGCCGGTACCCGCCGGCCGTGGCGCTGGTCGCCGCCTCCGTGATCATAAGTGAGTGGCACATACAGGGAAAGTAGAGAAAAGCATTGGCGTGTGTGTTCTATATTCTGTCATCAACACACAGATTTCTATCATAAGAAGTCCACAACACATCAAGCTAAATACTTTAGCATCTTCTTATCTTATAAGGGTAGTGTGGCCGCTTAGTAATAATAATTATGTTAGTGACCATGAAAGTTTAAAACAATATAGTGTCGCCGCTGTTGTGCAGACCGCTTTTGTGATGCATAAGTGAATAGCAAAAACGCTTCTATGGAGAAGGAATTCTTGAGAAAGCACGTGAATACTGCTAATGCCTTTTTCGGTACACTTCTATGACTTCTACGCAAATCTGAGGCACTTGAAGATAAATTGTGGCATTTTATAACAAAGGGGGCTCTAGTGTGCATGTGAAACCGCCGCTATACAACACCTTATTCTGGAGCCTCGAAGTTCAAGTTGTTATTAACGAAAAATTGAGTTACTGTAACGTTGGGCGTTGGGACGATTAAATAAGTAGACTGACTGCGTATTAAGAGCTCATTTATTAAGAGTGCATAACCTTATATACCACCTATGGGACGTGAGTGTGTGCGTGCGTCGTGACGCGCATACTACACCTCCCCCGTTTTTTTTATGCAAATTATTATTCTTTCTTACTATCCAGTATTACTATATTGTTCAATATTATTATGTTATCAGTAAATTTACTAAGTCGTCAACAAACGTTATTATAAAATGTAAAACAATTACACAACAAAAATATTCAAATTACCTAGTAATAAACATTTTACATCTTCAATAAAAATATCGAATTCTATATTTATTCCTTTAAGTATATAAAATTGCAGTTTTGTAAATTAAGTTTAAGTAAATTAGTACATACATTCAATATATCCATAAAATATTCTCACAAAATAATAATAAATCTTTACAAAGTTACGAAATTATTAAAAAAATATATCTCAAATTAAACCAATAAATTAACACTTCAAAAATTAAATTAATCTCCAAAATTTAAATGATAATCATAATTAATGAAAAAAAAAAATTTTACCGTAGAACGACGACCTAATTTTTAAGAGGACAAGAGGACTTTTCTTCATGGGGCATATGGGGACTTCTGCACGGGGACTTATCATGATGTAGGGTTCTCCCGGCTGCGACCACTTCCGACTCGAACACTCCCGGCACCCTGCTAACTGCTGTCAACCTCATCATCTGGCTCCATCATCGCCCGGCTCCCAGCACACTGTTGTTACCTCATCTGACTCCATCATCGCCCGGCGCCCAGCACACTGTTGTTACCTCATCTGACTCCATCATCGCCCGGCGCCCAGCTCATTCAGTTCTTCATCACCTCGGTCCGTTGTCTTCTAACGTCTTCATCAGGAATTTCTTGATTTTTGGCACTTGATATTACTATTTTGCGTACATATTTGTAGTTCGTTATTTTTATTGAAGATTTGTTTTAAGTCCTGATTTAACTACTTAGTCCATTTCTGATAGTTCACTTCATTTTACACTATAAGTTTCACATTATATTATAATTTAACACGAGTACTTTATTTTCCTAAACCATCTGCGCAGCGCTGCGTGAGCAGCACTGGCAGGGTCGCCATGTAACGTTGGGCGTTGGGACGATTAAATAAGTAGACTGACTGCGTATTAAGAGCTCATTTATTAAGAGTGCATAACCTTATATACCACCTATGGGACGTGAGTGTGTGCGTGCGTCGTGACGCGCATACTACAGTCCTCTCACTCAACTTAAGCTGAGAATTGCATTTGTGTGAGTGCACACCGATAGTTTAGAGTGGCAATCGGCTTGAAGCGCGGCGCGTCCGCCACGCACCGCTTCCTTGTCGCTCACATACTTCACTTCACCCCCAGTACTGGTAGCAGATACGTGTAATTTTATGTAATTGTGTTCCAAATATTAGTGAAATGGCTCCTACTGTAAGTGAATTTCCTGTACGAAATCCATTAAGCAGCCAAGTGAAAGAAATTTTATGCAAATTGAATACGTATTTTAAAGGTGTGAACGAAAAGTTTTTAGTCTGTTTTTATTTTGTAATTTTATAAAGTTTGTCTTTTTGTTGTATTTTGTAAGGCTGGCTGGACGCCCTCTCTATAAACGGTGCTCGCAGAATATCAGCGTCGAGGTACTTCGTGCCTTGGCATATGCTGAGCGAGGACCTGTTTTTATTTATTTATTTATTTAAAAGGATGTGTCAAGTGTCGTTACATCGGCCCAATTGGTAGCAAGTGTTTTATAGACTTCCTTTTAATAAAACATTAATTTTATTTGTATGTGTTTTACTAACGGTACTTTTGGCGATCACTCACACAAATGCAATTCTCAGCTTAAGTTGATAGGACTGTACATTACTATAAAATGACGAATTTATTAACTTTCCTTTTCTAAAGTACGAGTTTATTAATGATAAATTTTCTTTCCAGGCTGGCCCTTCACAGCGCTTCTCGGCGTGCCCATAGCAATCGACATGCTCTTCATAAAGCGGCAATACGTGGAATTCTTCAAGTGGTCGGCCATCTCCCTCGTCGTCATCCTGACTCCCACCGTCATCATCGACTCGTGGCATTACGGCCGACTGGTGGTGGCGCCATGGAATATTGTGGCGTACAACATCTTCACTGACCATGGACCGGATTTGTATGGTGTGGAACCATGGACTTATTACTTTGTGAATGGATTCTTGAACTTCAATGTTGTTTGGGTGAGTGGCAGTGTACTGTTTAGAATTTAGATGATGATACATAAAGTTGTAAATATTGTGAATAAGACTGATATCTTATGTGCAGTACCGACGTAACGCACTGTTGAACCTTGTGTGGCATCTCTCTTACCTTGTGTCCGCGACTTCGTACGCGTGAAAATTATTTGAATAACTTGTCCCGTTTTTGCAACATTTTTTTATTGACGATCCGCTCCTAGCGGGACGTAGCGTGATTTTTTTAATATGTGATGCCTATAGCCGTCGAAAAATGGGCCAGATGAATGGATAGATGAGTTTCCAACACAGAATTAATTTGTCGTTTCGAATCTTAGTTTTCGTGCATTTGCATCAAAAACAAACTGTAATCGCACGGTTAGTCTAGGCGCAGTCCACCGAGTTTTAGTTGGCCGATAGTTGGGTCGGGATGTTAATCAGTATGGAGAACTATGAAAGTGCGCATTACACCGATTTGATATCGGTCGATTCTTCATACAAATTAGAATCGGGCCCAACTATCAGCCAACTAAAAGTTGGTGGTCTGCGCCTAGGCTTATTGACTAGACTGCCTCAGTGCCTCGCTAATGAGAACCACACAAAACCCGCATGGTTCCCGCGTGTCTGAACCAGGTCTAAGGCTGGTTTTAGAGTCGCGCTGACCGCACGCTGATCGTCGGCGCTGACAGATCTGACAGGGAACGTTCCTGAGTGACGCTGATCGCTCGGCGCCGACAGTTCACACATTTCGGCTGTCAGCGCTGACGGTCAGCGTCCGTCAGCGTGACTCTAAAACCAGCCTAAGGGCCTTGCTACACTGGCGGCTCACTAAATATAGGTTTATTTATACTGTTCATCAGGTGCTAGCCCTATCCAGTCCGCTGCTACTCCTGGCTTGCACCGCGATGTACCACCGTTCTATGCGAGCGCACTTCTGCTCGCCCTACTGGCTCGACCTCATGCCGCTCGCGCTGTGGCTGGCCGTCTTCATGCCGCAGCCACACAAGGAGGAGAGGTGCGTCATCATCATCATCATCATCATCATCACTTCTGCTCGCCCTACTGGCTCGACCTCATGCCGCTCGCGCTGTGGCTGGCCGTCTTCATGCCGCAGCCACACAAGGAGGAGAGGTGCGTCATCATCATCATCATCATCATCATCACTTCTGCTCGCCCTACTGGCTCGACCTCATGCCGCTCGCGCTGTGGCTGGCCGTCTTCATGCCGCAGCCACACAAGGAGGAGAGGTGCGTCATCATCATCATCATCATCACTTCTGCTCGCCCTACTGGCTCGACCTCATGCCGCTCGCGCTGTGGCTGGCCGTCTTCATGCCGCAGCCACACAAAGAGGAGAGGTGCGTCATCATCATCATCATCATCATCATCATCACTTCTGCTCGCCCTACTGGCTCGACCTCATGCCGCTCGCGCTGTGGCTGGCCGTCTTCATGCCGCAGCCACACAAGGAGGAGAGGTGCGTCATCATCATCATCATCATCATCATCATCACTTCTGCTCGCCCTACTGGCTCGACCTCATGCCGCTCGCGCTGTGGCTGGCCGTCTTCATGCCGCAGCCACACAAGGAGGAGAGGTGCGTCATCATCATCATCATCATCATCATCATCACTTCTGCTCGCCCTACTGGCTCGACCTCATGCCGCTCGCGCTGTGGCTGGCCGTCTTCATGCCGCAGCCACACAAGGAGGAGAGGTGCGTCATCATCATCATCATCATCATCATCATCATCATCACTTCTGCTCGCCCTACTGGCTCGACCTCATGCCGCTCGCGCTGTGGCTGGCCGTCTTCATGCCGCAGCCACACAAGGAGGAGAGGTGCGTCATCATCATCATCATCATCATCATCACTTCTGCTCGCCCTACTGGCTCGACCTCATGCCGCTCGCGCTGTGGCTGGCCGTCTTCATGCCGCAGCCACACAAGGAGGAGAGGTGCGTCATCATCATCATCATCATCATCATCACTTCTGCTCGCCCTACTGGCTCGACCTCATGCCGCTCGCGCTGTGGCTGGCCGTCTTCATGCCGCAGCCACACAAGGAGGAGAGGTGCGTCATCATCATCATCATCATCATCATCATCACTTCTGCTCGCCCTACTGGCTCGACCTCATGCTGCTCGCGCTGTGGCTGGCCGTCTTCATGCCGCAGCCACACAAGGAGGAGAGGTGCGTCATCATCATCATCATCATCATCATCATCACTTCTGCTCGCCCTACTGGCTCGACCTCATGCCGCTCGCGCTGTGGCTGGCCGTCTTCATGCCGCAGCCACACAAGGAGGAGAGGTGCGTCATCATCATCATCATCATCATCATCATCACTTCTGCTCGCCCTACTGGCTCGACCTCATGCTGCTCGCGCTGTGGCTGGCCGTCTTCATGCCGCAGCCACACAAGGAGGAGAGGTGCGTCATCATCATCATCATCATCATCATCATCACTTCTGCTCGCCCTACTGGCTCGACCTCATGCCGCTCGCGCTGTGGCTGGCCGTCTTCATGCCGCAGCCACACAAGGAGGAGAGGTGCGTCATCATCATCATCATCATCATCACCAGCCGTGCTGCTAACGAAAACTTCCCGTTAGGTGTAACAATACACTTAGGCTGAGTTGCACCATCTTATTTTAACTTTGATTGAAAAATCTGTCACTCCATACAAAAAGCATCGGTTATCGTCATAGTTACCGTTAAAGTTAGGTGGTGCAACTCAGCCTTAAATAGACATAAGAAGAACAATTCATAGTAAATGTTCCTTGAGAGTTGATAGTTTATATTTGAAACACTTTTAAATAACAGCGGAGTTCCTCAGGGTAACGTTCTGGGGCCTCGGAGTTCCTCAGGGTAGCATTTTGAGGCCTCTGCTGTTTAAAGATCGGAGAAGATAAAGCCTGGTCCGTGAGCACGTAGAATTTTGTCCAATGACCCCAAACTATCCATCCTTATCGCTCGCGCGTAATTGCTGTCGCGACTGTGCGACGGGCGGCCGCAGTGAGTGTGCGAGCGCGACAGCAACATAATTACGCGCGAGCGATAAGGATGGGTAGTTTGGGGTCATTGGACAAAATTCTACGTGCTCATGGACCAGGCTTTAACATTATGCAATCAGTTCCAGTCCCTATCAATTTGCATTATAAAAGAGTCACATAATTTACCATTAATTTACATTACAATAGTAGATCCTTAACATACTTTTTTATAAAATATTTTTTCCACAATGATCATTATTTATTATGTAACACGTTTCAGATTCCTGTACCCAGCATACAGTCTAATCGTTCTGGCTGGGGCCATAGCCTTCGACTGCTTACAAAAGATGACCTTCGCGGTAGGGACGGAGCTATTCCAGTGGCGGAAGGAGCGAGAGAGACGGCACTACCTGGCGTATACCGGCCAGATCATGATCATCTGTATTATTTGGACTGGGACTTTGGGTAAGTAGAAAGGCGTTATTTACTAGTTTTGAATCTTACTACGTTGTCTTAAGGTCCAATAACAATTTAACTTTCTTCTGAAAGTTGAAACTGATGTCTAACTACAAAGCAGTTAGTTCTACGTAATTTTTAAAAAGTGTCGTTGGGCCGCTAAAAACTAGTGTTGGGACACTGATATCCTGAAAGCGTATTATTGCGATAAAACTGGAGTTTTTAGATTTCACTATAGTCTTTTTCACCTAAGATGATCCGTATGACACTTCAAGGTTATCCATATTACGCATATTACATATGCAGAATATTTTTGAAAAAATATTTGTATTTTATTAGCAATATAATAAACTACTTAAAAAATTAACTACTTGTCTTGAAATATACAGGGTGGAAACGTTAAGTGATCTCACTCAATTATTTCTAAACTATACAAGATATTGAAAAACTGGTTACTGATCCTGAAAGTGCTTCATGAGGTCTTTCAAACGGTACCAATAATAGGTTACAGAATAAACTGGATCTATCTGAAAATTCAATGTTTCCAGCTTCCATACTAAATGTATACCAGACACACACTATTAGAAGTGTTTTTTTTATTGAATAATAAACTTAAAATAAACTCGTAATTTGTATTCTTATTTAAAATAATATTCGTGGAAAATATTGGTTTTAGGCTTTACTTGCTATAATATTGTCAAGAGATGAGTGCCATGATGACTGTGGTAGTACTAAATGTATGGAAGAAGGAAACATTGAATTTTTGGATACATCCAGTTTATTCTTTAACCTATTATTTATACCATTGGATAGAGCTTCTGAAGCACTTTTAGAATCAGTAATCAGTTTTACGATATCATGTGTAGTTTTTAAAATAATGTGACTTTACCAAATGTATGGAAGCTGGAAACATTGAATTTTCGGATCGATCCAGTTTATTATGTAACTTATTATTAATACCGTTTAATAGAGCTCATGAAGCACTTTCAGGATCAGTAACTAGTTTTTTGATATCTTGTATAGTTTAGAAATAATCGAGTGAGATCACTTATCGTTTCCACCCGGTATAGTAAAATCTGAGTCTATTGATTTTATTTTAATTAAATACGATGTAATAATATTTTTTATTTAATGTACGCAATGTGTGAAACGGAATAGATTTAGTGCTGGGGTATTTGTTGTATAACAAAATCGATTACAAAATAGATTCATTAATCGATTGCAGTGAATACTTAGTTATTAAAAACATCACAAAAATCAACTATATTTTTATTGTTGACTTTAATAAACGCATTGAAAATAAATTAATAGTTTATAATTTAAATAAATAGAACCAGTACTTTTTAGGAATCGTTTTTTTGAACACGAAGTCCATGGAATTTGAATATTATTAATAAAAAATTGTTACAAAAATATTTGTAATTAAAAAAACATGTTTTTTTGTTAAAAGACACCTATACAAAATATTTCTCTAAAAGTAGGTTTTACTAACTCTTAGAAAAAAATCGATAGATATAGATGAACTACACTGAACTGTCCTTTATTTGACACTGACAGGGGGGCCACCGTCAATAGCGGATCGCTAGTTCCGACTTTTGCCACGGTGGAAACCATATAGTTGCATGAAGATGGTGGCGCCCTGCTGTCAATGTCGTCGGTGGGACATTTCAGTGTAGTTCATCTATAAATCGCTATGGTTTAGTTATGTGACATCTCTATAACTTTCAAACTCGAAACGTCATACGGATCATCTTACGTGAAAAAGACTTTAAGACATCGTCATCATCATCAAGTTTTTTATTTAATGTCTACTGCTGAAGTACGATAGGGGTGATGACTGGGTAATGAAATCGAAGTTCTATTTAGTCCGTCAGACAGATAATAAAAAAAATTTGGACACTTTTTTTTCATAATCGAATAATTACAGTATTATATCGAGTTGAAATGTCGCGTGACGTCACTTTTGAGTAAAAAATCTGCTCAAACGTGACGTAACGCGCCATTTCGGTGGACGGGGACTCAGCGTGTGCTACCGTGCGGCTTGCCTTTATGACGTATATCTTAGTTATTCAGCAATTTGCTTTAAATATTCTTTATATTTATTATTATATTCATAATTAAAAATAAATCAAGATATATCAGCTCAATTGACTATGAGGGCACCTAACGCTGCGGTATTGTACAAAGATTGACTCTTTATAAGAGTAAGAATCAGGAATACGTAACTCGCAATCTTGTTATTTGTTTACATAGACGCAGAAAACTGTAACTTGTAATAATTACATAATTTAGGTCACTGTAAAAATAATGCTCATCTAGTTGTTAAGTTTTAGTTTAGCAGTAAATGTATTTGTTTTTAGTTTGTCATTAATATTTTCATACTGTTTAGTAAGCACTTTTAAAATAGATAACTAAGATACAGGCAAAATATTTTGCTTAGTTTAGGTATTATTAATTATGTCCGTGCACTAATTTTAATTGAAACCAAATGTGTACTTATCTAGGCTAAGTTTTATACAGAAACAAATTATTTATTTATATTATTTATTATTTATAATTATTTTATTTCGAATCAGGCTTATCCCGCATCGGAGCACTATACACCAACTACCACGGGCCGATGCGAATACTACGATCGCTCCCCGAAACCACCGATACCGAGTACGTCTGCTTCGGCAAGGAATGGTACCGGTCCCCGTCCAGTTTCCACCTGCCTGAGAACTACGAGATACGGTTCATACCCAGCGAGTTTAATGGACAGCTGCCTGCGCCGTACGCTGATGCGAAAAATGGTAAGTTATTTAAATACTAGCTTTCCGCCCGCGGCTTCGCCCGCGTGGAATTTTGTCTGTCACAGAAAAACTTTATCGCGAACGTCCCTGTTTCAAAAACCGGGATAAAACTATCCTATGTCCTTTCCCAGGACTCAAACTATCTCTATGCCAAATTTAATCAAAATCGGTGCAGTGGTTTAGGCGTGAAAGAGAGACAGACAGACAGACAGATAGAGTTACTTTCGCATATAATATTAGTATAGATTAATTCATTCTTCCTTTATGTTCGCAGTTGCCTATGGAAGTAATACATTCGAGGCATCGATCGTTTGTTGTTTTCATTGATAATTTATTTCAAGGCATCTCGAGTATCTCACCTCTAGACGCTCAATGATCAAGTATAAAATTAGAATGGTATAGAATCAATACCTTATTAATTTAAATTATTACCTAACCGCGTAACGTTAATACCTGATAAAATGAATAAAATATGCAACGCGAAAGTTTAAATAATCAATTCGTTGTCAATGTAGTGAACATGTAACATCACTGTTTCCTTTTGGAATAAAAAATATCTATAGCATTTTGTGCGTTCATAAAAGTGTCTCAAATCTCAATTTAATGACAGTATCAACTACCAAACTTGACACACTAATCTGGCACTAAATTACAGGATAATAAACAAAGCATTTGATCTCAAAACTTAATTATCTGGTTAAAAAAATAGTTGCTAATATCCTCTATCTTCCACAGCGACCCGCCTCATCCATCCATACTTCAACGACCTAAACCAAGGAGACAATCGAACCTACGTCCAACCGTCTCAGTGCCACTACCTCGTCGATTCCGACATCGGAAAACCCACACCCCTACAGCCGTTCTACCATAAAGACCCGCTATGGGAAATCATAGACTCAGTTCCTATACTCGACGCGGAGAAATCGCACCAAGTCTTCAGAGCTTTCTACGTCCCGATATTGTCAAGCAAACATAACGTTTACGCTAATTTGTATCTGTTAAGGAATAAAATGCTATTTGCATAGGTGTTGGGTTCAAATTTGATTGGTCATTGAATATCTTGGTGGACCTAAGTCGGGCAAAGAAAGAAAGAAATTTCGCGATTGAGGTGATGGTACAGTAATTGAGTCCATCAATGGTAATCATACATAACTAACAAATCTTTGCACTGTATAAAACCTAAGTCAACTTAGAGGTTTGTAAATACTATTGTAAAGCATATTTGAAATATTTTTTCCGAAAAATGTTTTCAAACTACTTTTGTTTAGTGGCCATTTTTTCGATGTCAGATTAGATTCACACAAATAAATAATTTAAGTAAATAATAATTAATCAATATAATAATTGAATTTCAATAAGCAACGAGACTGACACTCGGATAATACTTCTGACAGTGAAAGTTTTATACTGTAATACCAAAATAATCTTCTAATTTTTTTCTATAGACAATAATTTACAAAACAAAAAGTTTCAAAAGATTACATGTAGTTCTGCCAAACGATAGATCGACTCGTTAAAATCGTAAATTTCGATGAGACTACGATTGTCCTTCGCTATCGATCAGCAACTATAGTTATATGGAAATGTGTTCGCGTGATACAGACAAGTTGTGAAAGATGAAAATTACACGCAAACATATCATGTAAATAAGGTCGAATTTAGGTTATCACTGTATGTTACATAAAAAACGAAAAAAAAAATTGTAACAGCGTAAATTGGTACAATGATAATTTTGTCATTCGTTGTAATAGCAAAGAGAGTAGTCGAATCATGGGTAAACTTAGTATAAGGTAACGAATATAAATGTGAATTTTTATAACGAATGCATGAAACAACAAATTTTAAAATAAAGCTTTGAGTTTTATCACTAGTAGAAGTTTTCCCATCGGTTTAACCAACCACCTTATGTCTTGTGTAATGTATAGTTATTTTATTTATGATGAAAACATTATTTAAATATTGTTCAGGATTAATAATTCAGCAAAAACAAATTATTTTAATAGAATACTAAACTAAATGTAAATTGATGCTAGTCATCTAACGAGTTTTTTCAATTTTATACCAAATGCGAGCTTGTTTTAGTGCAATAATTTACGTTAATTTATGTACTTAGCTGTTAATTGTTAGATTAAGACCATACCGATTTCCAAAAGGTGACTTATTGACACGTCATATCTTAATATCGTGTTTCTGCTTAGATGTTTTTTGTTTTCAAAATTAATAATTTGCCGTCGTATATAAAATACGTCTTTAATATAAAATAGCACCAATTATTACTACTACAAGATACATTATGTAGCACGTAACGTAGCATGTAACGTAACTAACCTTCAAGTGAGTACGGCTCGTCCACGGTCATCGCGTATCTGTCTGCGAGCTCCTGAATCCTACTGCGAGCCGCCTTTGTGCTCGCAGTGATACCGCCACTCGGCGGGTCGCTGCGATCTCCCTGCGAACCACGCGCGAGCAGCTCGCAGCGGGCTCGTGCCTATGTACTCACTTGATACAGTGTCTGATACATTACATGCTACACGGCTAGATGAGTACACTGCTTATTATACACTGTGTTTAGTTTGTCTGTAGCTTTTTTTTTCAACCGTCAACTATCCTTATTGTAAGTAAACATTAGAGCAAGAGTGAACAAAAACACTAATTGCAGCTAATCTTTTGAAATTTAACAAAATGTCACATGTCTTCCTTTCATATAAAACGTGCATTTGAAATTATTCTGAAACTTTTATACTATCACATTGCATTTTTATAGGATACATGACGTAATGTTGTAATTATGTACAATAATTGTATGAATTTTATTAAAAGAAATTTAAATATAAATTGTTGTTTCATTAATTATTATTTTGTATAATATGATTTTGAAATATTTTAAATATTTTTATTTTTATTTGCATGACTGTACAACAGACGCCATCGCGATTTTTTTCCTCATCAGGGTAGCTATGAAACAAAATAGCTTTTTAATTTAATTATGTGTTAGGTTTTATACTAAGTAGATGTAGGTTAGGCAATTATTTGTTTTTGTCTTAGATATTTTGTGAATATTGAATTTATTTATTTGTGTTTGCTAAATTATTGTCATTTGTAAACTATGAGAGAAATAGTTCATATCCAAGTTGGAAGATGCGGGAATCAGATTGGTGGAAAGGTATGGTGTCATGAATAGTTCGTTCGTTCGTTCGTTCGTTTCAGCCGAAAGACGTCCACTGCTGGACAAAGGCCTCCCCCAAGGACTTCCACAAAGACCGGTCCTGCGCCGCTTGCATCCAGGTACTTCCCGCGACCTTCACCAGATATCCATGAATAGTAATTTAATACAAATCAATTATTTAGGTGAAGTCAGTGAATACAATAATATGGACTCACTTTTTTGATCCGTCTTTATCGTAAGCTCCATAGAAGAACATCAAACTGTGCTAAAGCTCTATAAAACGCTTCCAAAAGCTCAAAATCAAATGCATCACAAACATTGTCAGGTTATTTAATTTTTTCAGTTCTGGGAGGTGATATCAGACGAGCACGGAATCGACCCTGAAGGCTGCTACCACGGCGACTCCGATCTCCAAATAGAACGCATCAACGTTTACTACAACGAAGGGTCAAAATGCAAATACGTTCCTCGCGCCGTCATGGTCGACTTAGAACCTGGTACGATGGACGCTCTCCGAGCAGGCCCTTTTGGCCAACTCTTCCGACCAGACAACATAGTTTATTCTTGCTCCGGCGCAGGCAACAACTGGGCTAAAGGACATTACACAGAAGGCGCAGATTTGCTTGAATCGGTCCTCGATGTTGTGAGGAAGGAGGCTGAAGGTTGCGACTGTTTGCAAGGGTTCCAGCTGGTTCATTCGTTGGGAGGCGGCACTGGGTCTGGTTTGGGAACGTTGCTGTTGGCCAATTTAACCGAAGAGTACCCTGACCGTATTACAGTATCGTACTCTATTGTTCCAAGCCCTAAGGTATCAGATACGGTTGTAGAACCTTACAACGCGACCCTATCTATCAACCAGCTCATAGAGAACACCAACCAGACGTACTGTATCGACAACGAAGCGCTGTACGACATTTGCTTCAGAACCTTGAAATTGAAAACTCCTACATACGGAGACCTTAACCATTTGGTGTCCCTTGCGATGTCAGGAGTGACGACTTGTTTGCGGTTTCCTGGACAATTGAATGCTGATTTGAGGAAATTGGCAGTCAATATGGTGCCGTTCCCTCGACTGCACTTCTTCATGCCAGGATTTGTTCCACTAACATCGAGGGGCAGTCAGCAGTACCGAGCGCTGACGGTACCAGAGCTGACGCAGCAGATGTTCGATGCGAAGAACATGATGGCAGCGTGCGATCCTCGCCACGGCCGCTACTTGACAGTCGCTGCGGTATTCCGAGGAAGAATGTCCATGAAAGAGGTCGACGAGCAAATGCTGAACATTCAGAAGAAGAACAAAGACTTCTTCGTGGAGTGGATACCTAGCAATGTTAAGACTGCTGTTTGCGATGTACCGCCAAGGGGCTTGAAGATGTCGGCAACTTTTGTTGGTAATACGACAGCAATCCAAGAGGTCTTCAAGAGGCTTTCGGATCAGTTCTCGTCGATGTTCAGAAGGAAGGCTTTCCTCCATTGGTACACCGGAGAAGGTATGGACGAGACTGATTTTGCTGAAGCTGACAACAATCTAAACGACTTGATAGCAGAGTACCAGCAATACCAAAATGCGACGGTGGATGCGCAGGATTTTGGTGGCGAGGAAAGTGAAGAAAGTGAAGAATGCGAATGAATCAACTTTTTATTTATTTTATTATATTATTACACGTTATTTGTTTTTTAAACCAGAAATTAAACGCTAATTTCCATTTGTTTCATTTTATTTGCAAGTTAACCTTTGGTATGTAGGTGCGAGTACCTACGTTGAAATACGTGTATAATAAGTGCCATGCTTATTAAAAACCAACTTAGTTATTTGTAACTCAATGTATGGAATATTAACCTTTAAAGTCCCAGACGGCCATACATTAATGCCATAATTAATCTACTCTATCGTATTGGGGTAACCTGTAATGTTAGAGCTAAGATTGTTATTAAATAAATAAATAAATAAAAATAACAATTGATTATCTATTGTGTCTAGATTCGCGGGCCTTGAAGGATTAATTAGGAATAATAAATACACTTTATTGCACACCAAACAAATAACATAACAGAAAGAAAAGGAACACACAAGGTACAACTAGGCGGTCTTATCGCTATGAAGCGATCTCTTCCAGACAACCTATAGTGAGGACAGTTACAATGAGGAATTTGAGAGTCTAACTGGTCTAACAGTAAAAATACTCCGTATCTACAGATACGATAAGAATAAATCTCAATCAGCAATATTTCCAAAATGTATTTCATGAGCTTAGAGAATCTAATTCCTCTATGATCATGAGCAATAAATATTGATCGACAAATTATCAATATCATTAAGCATGTTCATGCCAAATGTGGGCATTCGTATTTATTCTTTTTTCTTACCTACCCGCTTCTATCAAATAATTTTACGCCGCTATTATTCGCTGCTTACTACACTAGTCTACGAACTGACGTGGCTCACTCCGGATGCCGTCGCGCCGTTTCAGAGTCACTGCTTTTTCTTTCTGGAACCTTCTATTGTAGAAGTCCACACAGGTGTACTGTATTTGACCTGAACTGTTCAGCCAACGCTGAGAACTGAAATATTGTGGAGTGTATTCTGTGAAGTTCCGTTATAGTGTGATAGTGTAGATATAAGTGATGTAAATTCAGCCGCCTTGACTGACTGAGTCGAGGCTGATGCTTCATAATCTTCCATCTTCGAGGACAGATAAGAGATTGGGAACCGCGGTTCACGCCCCTGAAACTGCTGGTGCTGGTGGATTGCCGAACGGGTGAGTGCGCTGTTTGTTCGTAGTGGATTATTATTCTGTGGTACTTATTAATGCTAGAAAGCAGCAATCTTCCCTTTCTTTATCTCTTTTCTGAATCATAAAATCATCACGACCCGTTCGCGCTAAGTTTGCCAGTCCGTGGAATGCGCGGCTCCTCCCCCAACCGCGATTAAACGCAATTAGTTAGTGATTAAACGCAATTAATGTGTCTTATTTTACGCAAATACACAATTTTTATCAATAATAATAAATAAAAAATATTTTAAATATAACCTACGAATCTTCGAATGATTTATTATCGCTCGTACAACAACGCAGCTCGCTCGCTTATCAAAACCTACTTGGTTGGTCAAAGCCGTAACAAAAAGTTTTTAATTACAATTTATAACATTTTCTTTCAAATTTAAAATTCGAATTTCATTTTCCATTCGGTTTGACAAAAGAATACAGACCTTTCATTATTCCAGAAAATTTTGTGTACGATGCACATGCAATAGTCCAACTGTATTTTTTTATGTTTTTTTATGACGAATTAACGGAAGGCAAATTTTAACTAACTAGATTTTAGGCTCAAAATTATCGTGAAACAACCAAAATGAGGGAAATCGTCCACATCCAGGCCGGGCAATGCGGAAACCAGATCGGAGCCAAGGTAAATATCAAGTTTTCATTATTTCCACACTTTCCACTACGCTGGGAAGTGTTTTACTCATCTAGATTTTCTCAATGGTGTAATTAAAAGTAGATCAATCCAGCAACATGTCACGTCATTTGTTTCTACTATTTAACTTTACAGAAAAATAAATTGATGTCCCGAGATC
Source organism: Ostrinia nubilalis (assembly GCF_963855985.1). NCBI lineage: Eukaryota > Metazoa > Arthropoda > Insecta > Lepidoptera > Crambidae > Ostrinia > Ostrinia nubilalis. The sequence continues at coordinate 15,947,051 of NC_087089.1, read as the reverse complement.
GTTACTATAAAGTCTACACAAGCTATTCATTCGTATAGCTCACGATGAAAACGTTTTTTCAGTTCTGGGAGGTGATCTCCGACGAGCACGGCATCGACCCCACCGGCGCGTACCAGGGAGACTCCGATCTGCAACTAGAACGCATCAACGTCTACTACAATGAGGCTTCTGGCGGCAAGTACGTGCCCCGAGCCGTCCTCGTGGACCTGGAGCCCGGCACCATGGACTCCGTGCGCTCCGGACCTTTCGGCCAGATCTTCCGGCCAGACAACTTCGTCTTCGGCCAGTCTGGAGCCGGCAACAACTGGGCCAAAGGACACTACACCGAAGGAGCAGAATTAGTGGACTCTGTACTAGACGTGGTCAGGAAAGAAGCCGAAGGTTGCGACTGTCTGCAAGGATTCCAATTGACACACTCCCTAGGCGGCGGCACTGGATCAGGAATGGGGACGCTACTAATATCAAAGATCAGGGAAGAGTATCCCGACCGCATCATGAACACCTTCTCTGTAGTCCCCAGCCCGAAAGTCTCCGACACAGTCGTGGAGCCGTACAACGCCACGCTATCAGTGCATCAACTTGTTGAGAACACAGACGAAACGTACTGCATAGACAACGAGGCTCTATACGACATCTGCTTCCGAACGTTGAAGCTGACGACGCCGACCTACGGAGACTTGAATCACTTGGTATCAGCAACCATGTCCGGGGTCACAACTTGTCTGCGGTTCCCCGGGCAGTTGAACGCGGATTTGAGGAAGCTGGCGGTGAATATGGTGCCGTTCCCGCGACTGCACTTCTTCATGCCTGGATTCGCGCCGTTGACATCGCGAGGCAGTCAGCAGTACCGAGCATTGTCAGTGCCGGAGCTGACTCAGCAGATGTTCGACGCGAAGAACATGATGGCGGCGTGTGACCCTCGCCACGGGCGGTATTTGACGGTCGCCGCCGTCTTCCGCGGACGCATGTCCATGAAGGAGGTGGACGAACAAATGCTCAACATCCAAAACAAGAACAGCAGTTATTTCGTTGAATGGATTCCGAATAACGTCAAGACTGCCGTATGTGATATTCCTCCTAGAGGGCTGAAGATGTCCGCTACCTTTATTGGTAACACGACGGCAATTCAGGAGCTGTTTAAGAGGATATCTGAGCAGTTTACGGCCATGTTCAGGCGGAAAGCGTTCCTTCACTGGTACACTGGTGAGGGTATGGATGAGATGGAGTTTACGGAGGCCGAGAGCAACATGAACGACCTGGTGTCAGAATACCAGCAGTACCAGGACGCTACCGCCGACGACGAAGGGGAGTTCGACGAGGAGGTCGAGGAAGAGTGACGTCAATGTTTGTCCTGTCCAGTGTAATTAATATTGTCATTGTTAAGTGTAACTGTTTTTGATGTTTTTGTGGCTATTTAAAAGCGTCAACAATAAAAAACGCTTATACATATTTGGATTTTGATTTCAACAATTTAGGCCTCCTGTCATAGCCCTCCTGTCATAGCCCTCCTGTCATAGCCCTCCTGTCATAGCCCTCCTGTCATAGCCCTCCTGTCATAGCCCTCTGTCATAGCCCTCTGTCATAGCCCTTCTGTCATCGCCCTCTGTCATAGCCCTCTGTCATAGCCCTCTGTCATAGCCCTCTGTCATAGCCCTCTGTCATAGCCCTCTGTCATAGCCCTCTGTCATAGCCCTCTGTCGTAGCCCTCTGTCGTAGCCCTCTGTCGTAGCCCTCTGTCGTAGCCCTCTGTCGTAGCCCTCTGTCGTAGCCCTCTGTCGTAGCCCTCTGTCGTAGCCCTCTGTCATAGCCCTCTGTCATAGCCCTCTGTCATAGCCCTCCATGCACTGCACTGGCTGTCAAATACCTCCCTACGTTAAGCTCGCTCCCTCCCTACGTGAAGCTCGCTCCCTCCCTACGTGAAGCACGCTCCCTACGTGAAGCACGCTCCATCCCTACGTGAAGCACGCTCCCTCCCTACGTGAAGCACGCTCCCTCCCTACGTGAAGCACGCTCCCTCCCTACGTGAAGCACGCTCCCTCCCTACGTGAAGCACGCTCCCTCCCTCCATACGTAAAGCTCCCTCCATACGTAAAGCTCCCTCCATACGTAAAGCTCCCTCCATACGTAAAGCTCCCTCCATACGTAAAGCTCCCTCCATACGTAAAGCTCCCTCCATACGTAAAGCTCCCTCCATACGTAAAGCTCCCTCCATACGTAAAGCTCCCTCCATACGTAAAGCTCCCTCCATACGTAAAGCTCCCTCCATACGTAAAGCTCCCTCCATACGTAAAGCTCCCTCCATACGTAAAGCTCCCTCCATACGTAAAGCTCCCTCCATACGTAAAGCTCCCTCCCTACGTAAAGCTCCCTCCCTACGTAAAGCTCCCTCCCTACGTAAAGCTCCCTCCCTACGTAAAGCTCCCTCCCTACGTAAAGCTCCCTCGCTACGTAAAGCTCCCTCCCTACGTAAAGCTCCCTCCCTACGTAAAGCTCCCTCCCTACGTAAAGCTCCCTCCCTACGTAAAGCTCCCTCCCTACGTAAAGCGCCCTCCCTACGTAAAGCGCCCTCCCTACGTTAAGCTCCCTCCCTACGTTAAGCTCCCTCCTATGATTGAAAATCTAAATTATAGCAACCATTTTATTTAGGACGAACACAAGGACATACACAAATGAACACCAAATTATTAATTGCTACTCCATTCCTTCGCCTTCTGCTTCCTCGTCGAACTCTCCCTCGTCGTCCGCCGTGGCGTCCTGGTACTGTTGGTATTCTGACACCAGGTCGTTCATGTTGCTCTCCGCTTCTGTGAATTCCATCTCGTCCATACCCTCACCAGTGTACCAGTGAAGGAACGCTTTCCGCCTGAACATGGCCACGAACTGTTCAGCCATCCTCTTGAATATGCTCTGGATGGCCGTTGTGTTACCAATAAACGTCGATGCCATCTTCAATCCTCGTGGAGGTATGTCACAAACTGCAATCTTGCAATTGTTCGGTATCCACTCCACAAAGTATGTGCTGTTCTTGTTCTGTATATTGACAAGCTGTTCGTCAACTTCCTTCATCGACATTCTCCCTCTGAATATCGTGGCCACGGTCAGGTATCTACCATGTCGGGGGTCGCATGCCACCATCATATTCTTCGCGTCGAACATTTGCAGCGTTAACTCTGGTACCGTCAACGCTCTGTACTGCTGCGCTCCTCTCGACGTCAAGGGAGCGAAGCCAGGTGTGTAGAAATGAAGTCTAGGGAAAGGCACCATGTTGACTGCTAGTTTCCTCAAATCTGCGTTCAGCTGACCCGGGAACCTCAAGCACGTCGTGATGCCGGACATAGTCGCACAAACCAAGTGATTTAAATCGCCGTAAGTTGGTGTCGTCAGCTTTAGCGTTCTGAAACAGATGTCGTACAACGCCTCGTTGTCCAAACAGAACGTGTGGTCCGCATTTTCCACGAGCTGGTTCACGGCCAGCGTGGTATTGTATGGCTCCACTACGCAATCCGACACTCTCGGGCTTGGGAATACGGAGAAGGTTAGGATGATTCGGTCGGGGTACTCTTCTCTGATGCGGTTGATTAGGAGTGTGCCGAGGCCGGAGCCGGTGCCGCCGCCTAGAGAGTGGGACATTTGGAAGCCTTGGAGACAGTCACATCCTTCGGCTTCTCTGCGGATGACGTCTAAGGCAGATTCTAGGATTTCAACGCCTTCGGTGTAGTGTCCCCTTGCCCAGTTGTTGGCGGCGCTGTTCTGGCCGTAGACGAAGTTGTCGGGGCGGTAGAGGCAGCCGAAGGGCCCCGAGCGCACGGCGTCCATGGTGGCAAGCTTGAGGTCCACCAGCACGGTTCGCGGGACGTACTTGCCGCCGGACGCCTCGTTGTAGTACACGTTGATGCGCTCCAGTTGGAGGTCCGAGTCGCCATGGTAGCAACCGCTAGGGTCGATGCCGTGCTCGTCGGATATCACCTCCCAGAACTGAAAAAGAAACGCGTGGTTAGGTACTTCATAGAAGATAAACATAGAGCGTAGGTTGGCTTAGATAAAGATACCGCGATCAATGGACGTTATAAACTACACACTAACGAGGCGGTCTTACCTTTCCTCCTATCTGGTTTCCGCAAGCGCCAACCTGCAGGTTAATGATCTCCCTCATCTTGATAATTTATCAGATTCTTCGTTCCAGATACTTGTAAATTTCTCTAAAAACTATCGAAAAACGATCACAAAGTTGTTGCTTAACATTAACTTAAAAACTAATAAAAAAAAAATAAAAAAATCTATCGCGGTTTCTTCACACTGTTTGCATCTCGGATTTCAGGAAAAAATGAGCTTGGCAAACCGTGTTCAGTCATCGTTGATTTTGAAATTGAATTCTAGAACATTTTTAGAAGATTTAAATATTATTTAATGCCAGGAACAAATTAGAAGAGGTCACTATCGTATCCTTTAAGAAAAAATAGTTTTTATCTAATAGTACATTTTAATGTACGGTACATATTATAATAAACTTTATTATTAAAGGTTGAAAATAATAAAATTTATTTATTATGTCGGTATACCAACGCCATCTTGTAAATAATTTTTCAGCTATTTTCAGCACAGTTTTCAGTTTATGTCAGGAAGTGCTACAAACTCATGCTAGATGTCGCTACGTCCCTTTCAGGGAGGCTTGTTTTGTTTTCAGTCGCAGGGTATGTGTCAGAATTGTCATGGCGCTTGCCCGAAATGTCAGCTAGGTAGCGGCTCGTATACAAAGTAAAATTAGTAAGTTATTCTGTATGATGTAGTTGCATTTGCACCGCGCAGTGTGTTCAGAGTGCGAGCGCCCGCGAAGTAATGTCAGTGGCCGACAGAAATGCTGTCGGCGATGACAAGAAAACGGCCTTTTGTGAGGACAGCACCGACAGTGATAATGATACGGAAAGGAAGCCCCTGCTGCGGAGGATATCAACCAGCAAGTGCGTCGGTAGGCTGGTGTGTATAATGTTTACAAGCTTTTCGTTTGGTCGCGAGTTTGGGCGTGCCAGAAGTCAGCTGTCAAACGCTGCGCGGGACGCGGGGTAACCATGTGTAGTTTCGTCCGAGACACCTTTTTTGGATACAATTTTTAAGTATTTTAATCGTTGAATAAATGAGGTAGGAACGTTTGACCTATTTAGCGGCAAGCAGGAGGGGAGCTGAGGTGACTACGATTTGGAGCGAGACAACATAATGTTTTTATTCGCGCTGGATAATTATGCGCCCGAAATTGGCACACAGGTGCGACGGTATCTGGGCCGCCTAATTGCTGAAAGATTTTTGGCGAATCTTGAGATTTCAAGGAATACACCAATATACTAAGACCAGAATTATTTAATTAATTAAATAATTTTCAGTTATTATTTATACGTGAATCCTTTTGTGTTTTCCCTCTTATGTAGGTAAGTAGGTATGTACCTAGATATTTTTTTAGTTCATAATAACAGTCATCATATTACTTAAAAAAAAAACTTTATGTTGTCCGTATTTTTTTTATCTAAAAAGTTTTTTTATTTTTTAATCTATGCAGGTATTTTTTTTATTTTAGTTTCATTAAGTAAATTAAAACATCCATTAACGAACTTCAAATAGTATTATAAAATTTTAATGTCACCTGAGGACAAAGCAAAAAATACTTTAATATAATTGAAGCCCGCCATAATCGCGTAAAAGCAATGACCTTTAAAGTAGTAGGCACTTCAAATTACCAAATTCTAATACACCTATTGAGAAAACTACCCGCGATCGAAAAAAAGTCGAAACGTTTCTAAGCAAATTGCTACCCAGACCACTGAACACGTAAGAAGTCACTTTACAGATGTTTTCAGAGTATTTTTGGAACTTCTCAGTATTTTGTCATCGAGTTATTATTAGAATTCTAACAAAAAGTCAGATTTACAATATTACATATTTATATTGGTCCTCATCTTTTTATAAACTCGAGTTATTTTCGAGACTTACTCGACCGAAAACGACGTTTACATATTAGTGTGTACGTTCTTATTTCACTTCATAATATTACGTACAAGACCAGGTTACATTTATACCAAAAAGCCTAAACTACATAATACTTGGGAACATTATCATTTATCACCCCATAGACTAAACTTTGAAACTTCTCACGTCACAAACCGAATTCTAACTAAGTACACGCAACCTGTCAATAAGCTGTCAGTGCCGTCGAATCCCGCACTATCTCCCGTGTGTGGGCACCCTACGCGTCCGCCCGGACGTCCGGGCATCCGGCCGCGTCACAAACTGGGTCGCGTTTTGGTGTTTGACGTGACAGAGCGGTAAGGAGGGTCCTTGGTTGTGGTGGTGCGAGGAATAGAATAGTTCGTTTGATTCATGGGACACATAAGCGACACCTTTCAAGCTTACCTACTCGAATATGGGATAGTTGTTGAAGGTCATGTCAATACATGACCTTCAACAACTATCCCTACAAATCTAATGGCCGAGTTCTTACCTTGTGACGGGTGGATTGGTAGGTAGGTACTTACTGGTTTTACTGGTTGACAGATCAAGACTTTACGTACAAGTAAAATTTGAGATCGACTTAAGATTCCTAAGAAGAAGTAAACGAAATAATGAAAGACAAATTGATTAGTCAAAGTTCTTTAATCTAATTAACCAAAGACATGTAATTTCAGGACCCATTAGGATAATTTGTCATTTTACGTAGGCTGCGGTACCACACGGTTAGAATACCAAATAGGACTTTGTATTTTGTATGGACAGTTGAAACAATTGGTTGATTTTTACGCACGCACAGCACGAGCCTCAGTAAACTCCCGTACTACACGCGAGTATCAAAGAATAGACGTGTCTGAACTCCGAAGCAGTTGTCCCGTGACGTCACGCGCGTTGTGTGTAAAGTGCGACGACCTTAGCTTAATCAAATCGTTTTATTTTTCTTAAAATGTTTAAATATATTTTTACTGAATAGTATGAAAGTTATTGTAACAAAAGGTATTCAACTTTTTTTATTTAGTTATTTTAACAAAGGTTTTAATTGAAACGCAAAAATATAGACCTACAAGAGAAACAAAGCGATTCAATAAAACAATTTTTCGAATGAATCTTTAAATTTTTTTTTATTTTGACATTTAACTTATTTTTCTGACAGACTCGTTTAGAACTATTGCGATGTTTAACTTTTTTAGTTATTTATTCTTTTAGGCAAATTTTAAAAAATCAACAAGAAATCTTCAAAATTCCCACTTTTATCCCGCCACCAACCTACTGTGGTCACCCTACGAGTCTGCAACGCATCCGGACGTCCGGGCGTGTCAATCTTTAGCGAGCGACCCAGTTCGATGCGTCCCGCGCCGCAAATGACATGGCTCTTCAATATGACGAGCGCCTATGCATGCTGTATCTTCTATCAAGCGACAAGTACGGCCAGACTTGATGGCTCGACGTCTTTTAATATCTTTGGTACCAAGAAGGCTGGTACAACGTCTTTATCTATTTTATTTTTTTAATAAATACAGGGTGGCCAGGGAGTTAACATTCAAAGCTAAAATTTAGATTCCTTACATGAAGGTGTATCTAAGTCACCCCCATGTATGTTCTACGATATTTCTTAGTTTAGGAGATAGATAGCTTTGAAAGTTGAACATCATTGGAAGCTTCTCTAACTAACGTACGTAAGTAAGTAAAAACAAATTACAAGTGCTCGCCAGAATGAGAAAAACATTAAAAACCAACCATAGATGAAAAGAAAAAAATACAAAATTTACTTAATTTACAAGAGTTAGGTACTATCTCCTAAACTAAACAAAATCGTAGAACATACATGGGGGTGATTTAGATACACCTTGATGTGTAAGGAATTTAAATTTTAGCTTTGAACGTCAACTCCCTGGCCACCCTGTATAATGCCAAAAGAATTGCACAAATTGTTCTTACATAATCATTTAAAATAACTTCGACAGAAAATGACGTGTATTTTTATTAAAATGAATTGCGAAAAAATACTAAAAATAGACTTATTTATAAATGCTTTTTTATAATTTAGTCCTACCTACCCGCTTTCAATCTTTGTAATGAATTTTCATATTAAACAATCAGGGTAAAAGAAAAACATAAAGCTGTAAATCTTTTAACGTTTATCTCGTAACATTAATTATCGTGTTTTTTCAGCGAAATCTCATTACAAACGTGGGGATTTACATTTCCAAGCTTCAATTTTCTTTCAAAATTCCTTGTCGGTAATTAAAAATATTGTTTTTAAATTCTCTAGGTCCACAATACGAAGTTTAGATTTAAACACAAATGTTGCTCATTTAATTAACCGTATAAATATTCAGAATAATGAGACATTAAGGACAATTAAACGATAAATCAAGTTTTCTTACCTTTCCTTAACTCAGTCTACTTTAAACTATGCTCTAAAGGTGCCAAAAAAAGTAAACTGAAGTGCCCCCGACTTCGTACGCGTGAAAATTGTTTGAATGGACATGGCGCACAATTTTTGTTGAAGATGCCAAAAAAAACTACATAAAATTAGAATGAATACTGTATTTTTACTTTTTTGATATCTTTAAAAATGACTGAAATATTCAAGCTCAAAGTGCGCTCTTCCGCTAGGAGCGATTTTCCGCGCGGATTTTGAAAATGTGACGTAGTAACATGAAAAGCTGCATGTAAGATATTATCTGTGTACAATGGTTAGAATGGTTAGTAGGGGAGCCGAAGCGGGGATTTCGGGACTTACTAAAGAGTGGCAGACTAACATACAAGGAAATACTTTGTACCTGGTTGATTACCTCTAAGTATGAATTTTTGATATAAAACGGCATTAGTTCTTATGCCTCTCACCCAAAAAATACCTCAATTAAGCCCAAATTTGAGACCGCAGCCAAACTTTGAGTGACGGTGGAAACTAGCCTAGATGGAGGACACATGAAATTGAAATTCTGCTTCTTCATTGATAAAGACTTATCATTTACCATACCTTATCATTTTGTATTCCATTTTCAAGTCACTTTTTTTTCGTTTACTGTTTAAACAAAACGTGGGATTTTTTTAAATCTCAGGTCTTTTGAACGCACATCTGAACGATGTCTGGTTTTAATTTCTTCAGTTACTCCGTGACCATGGCGCTTGCAACAGTGCCGAAATATTGGAAACTCAAAACTAAGGTACATGGTAGCAATCCCGTCAGTAATAATAATAGGAAAATATCTTGAAAAATAAGTAAATCGTATATTACTATATGTAACTAATTTTATTCTGTATCATACTTATAACTAATGCACTTCATTCAGAACTAGAAAACGATTCCAAGGATTCCACTTTTCTTCAATAGATGATCAAGATAAAGAGTTATTTATTATAAATTGCTCTTCTACCATTTCAATTATTCTATCTTACATCTTACTTGATGAAATCTTTTTCAATTTTATTTACATGGTCATAACATTTTCACCATTCCTCTGCACCAATTTGTGAGGTACACCTGAAACCCCCGATAAAGCAGCTATTATAAGAATAATATTAAAAAAAACCCTCCTTTTGACGCAGTTAGGTAATAAACTAAATGTATCCAATTTCACTCCAACTTACTGTCAACTCAACGACGCGCTTTAAAATCAAACATTGACTTTGAATTATGCCTTATTTTACAATACACATTGAAAACAATATGACTTGCTTGAGCTTTTTCGACTTTTTCACAAAAATAACAAATAGGCATGAAGAGATTACAAAATTTCTGCAGCGACTGACAGTTCACTTGATTTACTTTGACAGGTGACAATAAAGCCATAGACATTTGCCATATGAAAGACACCTTTTCCAATATTTTTGTTTGCCATGAGATTCTGGTACACCTATACCTATCATTTAATGAAAAAATAAACTAAATTTTTTCAGCACAACGAAAATCTGCATTGGCGCGTAGCAATGCAACGTGACAACTGCAGTTCGGACTTCTTTATGCGTCCACTACACATACAATAAAATTCGAACTATCGCACATTTTTTCTTTTTAATTCTAATTCAGTAAAAAATGTTTTTGAAACCTTCATTCAAAATTCAAAAGTTATTATCATATGGCAGAACTTATTACCAGACTATGTACATTGAATAAAATATTTTTCTTTTTATCATCAAGCTTAGCAGTCTAATAAGTTACTATGACACTCGAGTTAATCCACATTCAGCACCATAGCCTCCCCTTCTACAAGGCCCTCTACAAATGTCAAAACGTCACTTAACCCTTTTAGCACCAGTTCTTTTGTTTTTGAGAAGATATACTCAAATTTTTATATCAATTTAATTATAGTCCAGTCGTTTGGTACAAATTAACGTGGTTACCTGGAAAGTGTTCCGGGAGTTTTGAAAATTGGTGATTAAAATAGATTTCGCTATGCTCTCTGTTAGTCTGTTAGTTAAGTGTGATTGCCGCGCTCGTTGCGAAATTGGAAAAATGCTGCCTTGAGAAGATTTTTGATAGTTACATTCTTTCCTATTTCGTCGTTACAGCCAAATGACGTTCACTGCTGGACAAAGGCGAGAGGCCTTTGGGTTTTCCATAGGTTTTTCATAATGAACAGTCCTGCGCTGCCCGCATTCAGGTTCTTCCCGCGACCTTTACCAGATCGTCGGTCCACCTAGTAGGAGGCCTGCCCACGCTACGTCTTCCAGCCTGTGGTCGCCACTCAAGAAATTTTCCGCCCCAATGGCCATCGTCTCTACGAGCTATGTGTCCCGCCCACTGCCTCTTGATTTTAGCAATTCTGCGTGCTATGTCGGTCACTTTGGTTCTCCTGCGGATCTCCTCATTTCTGATTCGATCACGCAGGGAAACCCCGAGCATAGCCCGCTCCATTAATTACCCTTTGGGTGACCTTGAGCCTTCTTATGAGGCCCATAGTAAGCGACCACGTTTCAGAACCTTAAACTTTCCTATTTATTATACGACTAGCTTTTGCCTGCGGCTTCACCCGCGTGAAATTTAGTGTCACAGATCGGCATAAATTATAGCCTATAATGTTAATCTGGGTTACAAACAATAATATTGTACAGTTTCAACAAAATCCGTTGAGGACTTTTTGCGTGAAAGAGTAACAAACCCGAGACACAGGAATCTTCCTAGTTCAGGTATCAACCCACCAACATTCTTACTAGAGATGAAACGGATATCCGGTAACTATCCGGTAGGCCGGATATCCGGCCTAAATTTACTATCCGGCCGGATACCGGATAGTAACTCACTATCCGGCCGGATACCGGATATTAAAAAACTACGACAATTTCCTATTACTAAAATGAAATACATTGATCTTTGAGGTAAATATCAATAAAATGGCATATAATAATGACGGCTTTCATTTAAAGTCCAAAAAGTTACAAAAAAGCCATATTAAGGCCTTTCAAAAAACTAATTTCTTTTTCTGGGCTATTCTCTCTAATGGCGAATACATAAATGGTAAATATCTGTTAATGTCGAAATATTGCCAAATAAAATAAGCGATCTTTTTTTCACTGATGATGGTCTGATGTGATGATGACATGATGCAGTTCAGTCAGATTACGCAGCAAGTAAACTAATTTAATTTTCGCTATTCAATCACACACTCACGATGGCAACCGAAATCGCCCGAATTAATCTGCCCCCTAGACAAGTGGCAAAATCTGACATTCTATTCGGACGAATTCGATTTTCGAAAAGTGTGACTAGTCTAATCTACTAATAGACCCACTGATCGCGTTCGAAGCACCGCTAAACTAGACACGAAATGCAACGAGACAATGATGGGCCAACTATCCGGCCGCCGGATATCCGGCTATCCGGCCAGCTGCTAGGCCGGATAGCCGGTATCCGGTATCCGGCCAAACAACTATCCGTTTCATCTCTAATTCTTACTTTTTGTTTTTCCTGATTGTTTGTTATCATAATTTATCTGTTATGTTGGTGGGAAATAAACATTACTTTACTTTATTTTAAACTTCCAGACATCCAAACTTTCGCATTTATAATATTAGTAGGATACAATTATGTAGGTAATGTAGAAACAAACAAGACAAAAAAAATGTATACTTCAGCAACGCGATTTTTTTTATACTTCAGCATATTTAGGACACGCGGCAGCGTGTCCTGCCATGATCAAAGAAAAAAGAACTCGCAATTTAGCAGGTACATTAATTTGACTGTTTCACAACTCTAAATCGATTTAACTTACATTACATGAAATTTATCACATTTATCAAAGCTTCTTAGCTTGTCTATGTCCCAAAAATTATAAAATGAAAAAAGTAGTTGTCAAAAACCTTTTTTAAGGCGGATTTTTTGCAATAAGGCGGGCGCGCGCGCGGCTATAAACGAGATCACAAAATTCGGAAAGAACATAGCGAAATCTATTTATTCACCAATTTTCAAAAATTCCGGAAAACTTTCCAAGTAAAATTAACAAATAACTGGACTATTTACTCGTTATTGAGCACAGAGACACAAACTTGGTTATTTTTCCAGAAAATTTATATTTAAGTGCATAAATGTAAAAATTGCTTCATAGTGCACAAAATTGGCAATAGGTGGCATAATAATGGTTACTTTTTTAGCGCCTAGTTTGAAATGTGATTGAACGATGACAACTAACAACAGTTGTCAGTTAGGTAAAATTTTATTGTAGTTGGAAAAAGACAAAAAGTGGTAAATGGGTTAACGTGCGGGGGCTGCAAAATCATGTTGTGACGTCACGCGCGAATATTGGAAATTTTTGAAAATTTTAAAAAGTCCGTAAACTTCTCGAGGGTCTATCTTCGGTAATACTGGATGGATTGAGGTGAAATAAAAACTAGTGTAATGTGTGTGATCTAAACTTTAAATTAAGTCATAATTTAACTTAATATTACAACTTATGCGTGTTGTCCATTACATTTCCCGTTTTTGTAACATTTTTCTCTACTGTTCCGCCCCTATTGGCCGTAGCCGTAGCGTCGGGTGATGTTATAGCCTAAAGCCTACCTCGATAAATGGGCTATCTAACATTTCAAATCGGAATTTTTTAAATCGGACCAGTAGTTCCTGAGATTAGCGCGTTTAACCAAACAAACAAACAATATTATAGATAGAAGATAGATTAAATGGAGATAGGCTAATCCACGCAGGGCACGACCACGACCTTCAGAGGCGCCATTCTCGCACTCCCGCATTCAAAAGTGTCCTATAATGAGCCCTTTAAATAAGCCCTCCAAAACTTGCCCTTAAATGTGTAATCCTCCACACGTGTTTAGTTGGCCTGGTTTGAAACGTGAAGGTTGGGATCTTTTGTGGCCTTTAGAAATGCCTAAAATGGGCACATGCGTATGAGAAGCTTTCTATGGGCATTTGAAACGACTGTCACGTGCCAAAATATGTATAGGTACATCATTAAAATTTCAAATAAAAATCATATAAACGTATGACAAAGGAATAATTTACATAGAGTTGCATACTTATGTGCTCGTGTCTGTGCTAAAGGTGCACGTGAAATACTTATTCAATTTCAAATAATTTTATTTCGGAAAACAGATTCCCTATTAACGTAGCTTACAATTAGGATTATTGTGGAGGTAGTATAAAAATAGCATATTCTTGAAATATAAATTTTGTAGGAACGTAGTACCTACTTTTTATTTGTACGTTAAAATATGATATTTTATTGCAAACTTTGCGGACAAAAAAGGATCAGCGTACGGACGGACATTATGAAAAGAACATTTTCTTGTATCATCGGATATCCATCATCGGTGTTGAATTGATCGTCCCTTTATAAAATATACATTGAATTTTATGTATTACATAAAAGGCGTTAGAGAAGGATTAATAAGTCGATAAGGTAAGTGCCCCCTACTTCGGTATATTAAGGCTCTTACGACTTTAACATTTTATTTAAAAATAACCAAGCATGATATCAGTATGAAAGCTTTTGTATGCTAAACTTTGGTCTTTTGACAGTAAGTTAATACATAATTTATAGTTATATAGTTTGAACTTTTTTTTATATTAATTGTTCTGCGGACCACTTGTTTGGATCCTGTTTCGTGACAAAATTTTGCTCTGTTTCTAAGTTCGTGAACTCATGTCCCCTATTTCGGGATAAGGTTTTATGCATACAGTTAGGATATTTTAATAATGAGTAAGGGTTTAATAAATTTAAAAACGATAATAAAAATTTACAATAAAATAATTATGTGAAATTGACGATATTACTTACCTGAAATATTCATAAGAAATAATGTGTCTAGTATAATATTTTGATTTGTTAATTCTAACAATATGTGAAATTATTTAAATAACCATTAGAAATATAGAGGGGGGGGGGGGACTTAACCCCCCCCCCCCCCTCGTACCCATAAAATTTGTATTGTCATTTCTAGCGATATCTGAAAATATTTATATAACCATTAGAAATGTGGGGGGACTTACCCCCCCCCCCCTTCGTACCCATAAAATTTTGATTTGTAACCCCCCCCCCCCCTTCTCCCCATAATCCCACCCCTGGAGCTGTTTCAAGTGAGGGTAGCGCCCCCCCCCCCCTGAAAATAACCCCAGATACGCCAATGACTCATAATAAAAGTAAGTAATTAATTAATTTCTTAGGTAGGTAAGTATTAAAAACTAAAAAATATGTCGATTTCTTTGATGGTGTGTGTCATAAAAGTACCTAACACCATACATTTATATATCACGAACTTGGAAAAAAGTAACAATAATACGGTTCCTTGTTTCGTGATACTGATTATTCCAAATTCCCCAGGTAAAATTCATGGATTATTGTCAAAATGTGTCAATTAACTATTATCTATCCCATATACAATACAAATAAACAAAGATAAATAAAACAAATCGAAATAAAACCAAAATTATGCTGGTACTACTTATGCTAATTTATCTTAAAATTGGTCATATATGTGAACTTCAAACTCGTGTCATATAAATTCTAGTGAACGAAACATATACCGAATTTAGGTCACGAGAAACTTAAATAAATGCATTATTTGTTTCATAACTTACATTTAAATTATCATAAATAATTATTTAAAAACCAAGCATCAAAATGTTATCCATAATATCCTTGAATCGGTAGTGTCACGAAATAGGGGACACACGAAAAATAATATGTACGCTATTTCGTGAGTCAATTAATCGCAATTTTAAAGGAATTCTACGTTTTCATATAACTTTTTTCTAAACCAAATCAATTGCCAAGGAACACATGAAACCACTATTACAAGTTTTATTTAAATGGACGTTCCTTCGCCTTTTTATAAGCTTAAGAAGTTGGAGCGCTAACCTTACGGTGAGAGCAACCTTTGCAAGCCGCACGGCTGTTTTTGGCTCTTTGAGAGTTTGAAGCTTCGTATTACTCTCATTTTTGGCGCCACAATGCTGGTACTTGGTTTTTTAGATAGCTTAAATAATAGAGTTTTTTCAGTAATGAAGAATTTTTATAAATAATATTCCATTTGCTTATTATTTGAGCTAGAAAAAAAACTTACGAACTTACGTACTATCACGAACTAGTAGCCGTTTACCTTATTTCAAAGTGGTTTAGGAATTAATATCAAAACAAAGTGAGTAATATTCCCAAACCCTTCTTGTTTTCTGGAATTTATGATACCTTACTATAAACTTACTTATTAGTACTTAATGAATAGAGACAATACGTCGTTAGAAAGGCTCACTAAATTGTTTATGTAAGACCTGAAAAGAAATGCATCGGTTGCGTTAACAGAATGACGTCAAAATCAACCGAACGCTGTAGAAAGAGGTGGTTTGACGTAACATCGAAAGTCATAAACTCATAAAACTCATTTAGTTTTGCAAATAGGCTTTTAAAAAGCACTTTTACACGTCCCAGTATTAACCCTACCACTGCTTCCAGACAATAAATGGGCCAGTGCTGAGAAGAAGCAGCGCAAGAAACTCAGTCACTACTGTCAACCTCCTTTTCAAAGTCAAATGATCGATTTCCTTCAACGAAAACCTTTGATCGATTGCTCCATTGATCGATGCCTTAGATTAGTTCGAATTCCCCGATGTAATAATTCACCGAAAACCAACTTTGCGATACTTGTTTCGAACGAAACATTTCACTGATAAATGAAGTCAATGTACGCTATAGATAAGTACCTACTTGTTTATTATTAAAATGTCTATTGATTTTGCGTAGGGGACCCCTATGCAAAGAATTGGCAAACATTGGCCTTGAATAGGGATAGAAGATAGAAAAACACAATAAATCGATAAAAGAAAATTTTAACACCAATGTCATTTTACTCATCATATTTTCGCAATTATTGTCAGAGGCTTTTCTTAAAATAAGTAGGCTGATAGCTTCCATCCAATATTGGGCTATAATTAAGTTCTTATATTCCCTGAACTAAATTTAACACACTGTAAATGGACACAGTAGTCTTATTTTCCATTATTTTTATTTTAAGTAAGAAAGTGTCTAATATAAACAATCATCGTAGAACATCCTGTAGTCATGTGTAACATGTAACTCCGATATTCCCGAAAGTCTCCATTTTAAAAGAAAGATTCGCTTATTAGTTTTTCTAATCACTACTTTTCCGAATCAAATTATTTCTATAAAAATCTATCTATATGTCTAAAATAATAATATTTTCAACCCGGAATTTGATTTTTCTCCTGCACTAGAGTACATTGTTGGAGTTATCCTATTTAGTTAATTTCCATGCCATGTTTTAAATTGCTCATATTTCTAGAAATTCGCGATTCCAATCATACTTTGCGGTCGTACTGTTCCTTCAATTCGTTATGTCTACCGTGAGAGCGGCCGGCTGCTGTTTTAATTAATATGAAGTAAGTTTGCAGTAGCAAATTGTATCGAGTGACGAGACTGGACAAGACCAATTTAGATAAAGTCGAGTTCGCAACTCGATTCCAAGTTTGAGAACAATATTGTTTATTAATTTCCTCTATTTACCTGCCAGAGGTTTGTTTACATTGAACTAGATTTCAACTGCAGGTTAACTGGCTTGGCATTTTTAATTATAAAATGATGTTTATGTGCCTAAATATTCTGTGTGCATAATTAATGATTATAGTGTGCTTCATCTTCAAAATGATAAAGACTTACAGAGAGACACCCTGTCATGGTTCAAAGTCCTAGAGCCACACTTCTTCTTCTTTTCGTGTCGACAACAAACCTACACAGTGTCAGCCCAAAACTCCGCCACAAGAGTGGCGTTGTCAGTAGCACTCATCAAATCCTCCTGAGTGCAGTTGCTTGGGCACTTAGGTATAGTTTGGTTACTGCTTACACAAATGAGTGACTATCGAACTGGAGGTTACTACTAACAGGTACTTTGATTATAAGGAAATAAATGTTGTGTAAATTAAACAAACTATTGTGTAATGAGCTAAACCTGGTTTGGTTATAGGTTAACACTCAGTTCGCTAGTCACTCATACTCATTTGTGTAAGCAGTAACGAAACATTTTTTCAGTGCAATACCCAGATGGACATTCGATTACGAAGTCATGCAGAACCTGTTATGAGGTGTTTTACTCTGGCTCTGATATTGCGGGTGCGAATCTACCTGTACCTATAGGAATCATTGAAATGATTCTTCCATTTCTATATTAAGAAAGAAAGAAACATTTATTGCCATGGACATCACAAAAGACAAAAGATCTAAATAAAAAAAAGCAAATAAGACAGAGGTGACATAAAACATACAATGGAAGAGAAAGTAAACTGAGCAGTGCCACCCTGTATTAGTACTTCATTACTTTAGAAGCTCAAATCTGTTACAGCATATTAAATAAAGTGCTTGATAATACAAATAAACGGAAAGATTGTGTACGTGATAAATATACAAACGCAAATAGATTTCCTTTGTAATAAAGACAATCCCCTATTTATAAACTCAAGTTTATGAGAAGTGTGAAGATGATTAGTTCAATTCCAAGATTGTGAAAAAGGTCAAAGCATCTAATATAACATAATTTTTATCAATCGTCATAACTGAATTACGTTTTTGCAGTGGCGTCAAAAGTCACAACACCTATTCTAGGTTATTAATAGTTTTACGACATAAATAAAATTCTCAACGACTATTTTACGATCACGATGAGTGCGCTTATAGTCTCCCTGAATAATATCCACAGTATTATAATAACTATAAAACTAACGAGATATTGAAAGAATTAATCCGCGAGCTGTCTCGTTATAACGCGTCTAAACAGACGGACACACGATCTATTTATAGATAATTCTCACAACTCGAATGCGTTGAATATTTATAACACTTGAAAGAACGGTGCACGTGTGTTATAAATGTAATCTTGTCATTTTTGGGACGGATTAAGATTTGTGTACAATGTACATGTTCCTAAGGATGGGTTTAGAATACTGACATCAATACTCATTTAATTTATTGCAGATCATAACAATCATAATCTTACTAGATAGTGTAGTATTGTATTGTGTTGCATTGGAGACACTTTTTGTACAAAATAATGTCAGGAATAAGTACCTACTACATAATTCTTCTTGTCTTGTCGAGAACAAACCTACACAGTCTCAGCCCAAAACTCCGTTGTCAGTAGACTTCATTAAATCTTCCTGCGTGCAGTTGTCTGGGCACGCAGGGCACGAAATCATGTGTTTCGTCGACTGGGAAACAAAACCACACTTGCACTCCAAGTTTGAGCCATCCAAGAATCCCCACTTGAACAGATTGTCCTTACTATGGCCGACCTGCGTCCGAGTCTATTTAAAGACTTCCAGATAAGCCAGGGGAGCTGATGTCCAGGCGCAGGACTATCAGACATGGGAACAAAAGGGCAGGGAAGATCCATAACCTGCATCACTCTTTTGAACGATCGTCATGCTGTTAGCTGTTGTGACGTGATCTTAATTTTCATTCTCTTGCTATTTTGTATTATGCCAGCTTTAATCCTTCAAGGCCCGCGAATCTAGACACAATAGATAAATCAATTGTTATGGCATTAATGTATGCCGTCTGGGACTTTAAAGGTTAAGTAAGCTTCAAAATGGGTCACAATGCGACACGTGTACATTTGTTAGACACATAAAAACTGTAGGTATCTGCGAATAATTGAACGGTCAACAACAAAAAGATATCTGATGGACAAAAAATTGTTTTGCTACGAAAGCTCATAAGCTTCAATTAATTAAAATTGAATTCCTTAATATGCGAACGTGAGTGAGACAATTGAAATAGAGAAACACGGGTCTCACGCAACATTTTATATTTTATTTAAAATCTTTTATTACAAGCCGATATCACCGATAAAGCAACAATTAGTTTCCAATAAAGCCTATTTATTTTGTGCGAGGTTTTAAGGCAATGTCGTTCTGAATCATCATTTCAGCCATAGGATGTCCACTGATGAACATAGGCCTAGAATAGCCCTCAACGATTACCATAATGAACGGTTCTTAGCGGCCTGCATCTAGCGCCTCCGTACTACCTTTATGAGGTCGTCAGTCCACTGATTTATCTTCTTACCATAATACCGAATGGTTATGCAAACATCTGGCATACATTTGCGTACGTGTGAGACCGACGGGTGAACTGAAGTACTGAACCCAGTAATTTGCATTCCTCGGGAATGTCTTCGGGACACTATGTTAATTGGGTTACCCTATTCTGGATGCAGCTCTGATTAGGATGAAATAAGCATTATCCGAGTGTGCAATACACCTAATATTTTCATTCCAAGAGCAAAGGTCGGCCACAATAAAATAGAAAAGTAAAACGTCTACACGTAGACTCTACAATTCTACATGTCCCTACCCCTATATCAGAGTAAATACAAATGAGTAGGTTATCTTCATAGAAACGCACCGGGCGCGATTTGTATGTGAGCGCGCCAATACGTATGCTGCGCGCACGCACACACTGACAAAATTTAACGTGGATTAGCGGGGAGCCAGTCGTGGTTGCGCTGAATTTTGTCAGTGTGTACTGGCGCACTCACATACAAACCGCGCTCAGTGCGTTAGATAACCTACCTAACTAGCTAACCTACTCATTTGTATTTACTCTGCCTATATTTTATGCCGTTTAGTTATACCTAGTCACAAATCATAACACGAGTCTAATGACATTCGTTCTGTTTGTAGTAAAAAAATATTACGAGTATGTGCTGATGCAGACTTGTAAGTTTAAAAATCATGTAACCATTAAAACTGTGGTGGTAGGTGCACTAAGGTTGCCCTGACACATTCTACTGCTTCCATTTGACTGTGCCCTCTCATTTACATTCCCGTAGGCCATGTTAATTAGGTTACCCTATTGTGGTCACATCCCTAGCTGGGAGTAACGACCGCCCAGAACAACATTATCGTGCCGTGTAGCGCTGGCGCGGTGCCAGAACAGCGGTGCTACTCCGAAAACTTTCGAAGTTTCGATTGTTGCCATCACTCTTATACAAAGCAGGATGCCGGCATGAGCGACGGTGACAGACAGATCCGAAATAATGTGAATAGAATTACAGAGTAGGCCTGCAAAGACGGTAATTGATTGGAGTAGTCTTCGATGCAATGGTGGCTCGTTTGCATTTGTTGAGGAGGTAACAATAATATTGTGTAGTACGACTGAGTACGCGCATTTTTGAGGGAATACTTATTTTCAACGTCATCTAACGTGTCTAAATATGTAGGGGACTGTCCTTAATAAAACGTAAGAATATAAAATTTTTGTTCTACTTAAAACATAAGTCACGTGGTTTTACCAGGGTAAACAGTGGTTATTAGCTAACGTAAAATTACTTTATTTACATAATTAACTGGCAAATTGAAAAGAAAACTATAGACCCTCATTAGTTACAAATATCTAGGAGTTACTTGTATTTGCCAGATGTAAAAGATGCAGAAGTTTGGAAATCGTAAACTGCTTCATTCACTGCTGCAATCCATATATCTTCAGCAACTATTTAACTTACATGGTGCTTTCAAATTATAGTTTAATAATAAAAATAAAATAAAATAAAATAAAAATCATTTATTTTCAGACAAAAGCAGTCCATAGTTTGGTTAGTAACAATTTGAACTTAGAGACTATATTAATTAATAATCCTCGTCACTTTCAACCCCAGTTTTTCCAAAATTCCTGATGTTGCATTTAAAATTAAATGTAATTTTAGTCGCCATCCACTTACCACCACTTTTTCCATTATTTTTATTAGTTAAAAGACGTTAACAGCTTATCCCGCGTGTATCTTGGGCGGTGACGTCACCCCAGTAATGGTACTCTTAGCGTCCATTAGAGGGTCGCAGTAACGCCGACTATCCACTGGGAGAGGGGAAGTCCCTTTGAAAATGAAAATCCTTCAAATATGTCTGAGAAAAGGATTGGTTTGGCCCACCCGTAAGCTTATATTGCAGTAAAGAAATATGATACGACAGAATGATCTCATTATTTACTTAAGAAGCCATCGTTTATGAATCGACTACTCCAATTATCTACTTTGTCTAAAGGCTGATTTCATCCACAAAGACGTACCCCACCATTCTTCCGTTAATGTTTGAGTGTTATCGGTACATGCTAAATTATCAATGAGTACACACTCACACTACAATAATGACACTCGGATGGCTCGGGTCAAGCTCTTCGCACCCCGCGCTTCCCTCGACGAAAAATTGGTGGGGCGCGTCTTCGTGGATGAAACGATCTATACCTTCCTACGTTTTCCCGAGGACTTGAATAACAGTAAAAATGTATTTTAATAAAATCTACGCCAAGATATCCCATAAAACATGCATATCTTGCGCTGTGCACAGCGTCAAACATAAGAGCTCTTCGTGGGTCTTAATTAAGGGTGTTTCTACGCAGCCGCCAGCTGTATCGTATTTACGGCGCTTTTGTATCGTGCTTTATTAATATCAACACTTGTAGTTAATAGAGGAAATATGTATAAAACACACATGTCTCGTAATTTAGTAAATTATTGGCACAGAAATTAATTAACTTGTAGGAGATTAAGAAAATATTCTGTTGTGTAGCATTCTTCATAAAGTTGTACAGATTGAATTATAATGACAAAGTTTTTACTATTGTTGTTAAAAAAAACCGGCCAAGTGCGAGTCGGACTCGCGCACCGAGGGTTCCGTACAAACCTGCAAGGTTTACAAAGTTCGTTCATTACGACAATCGAGTCATAACTATGGTATTTTCCCTTGCGTGTAGTTGCGAGTTTCAAAATATGCGGTATCAATGGTTGTACTTTTGCGTTTTGCGTTTTTGCGTTGACTTAGATTTTTTTTTTCACAGGTTAAAGGCAATTAGATCTAAGTATTTGATATGAATTTCAACTTGATAGCTCTACGCGTTCATGAGGAAAAAAGTAATAAGTTTATATTTTGTAATGTAACTACAAATTTAAGGTTTTCGGAATTTTTCCTTTATGTGTGCTATAAAACGTTGCTTCATGCCAAATTTCAAGATTCTAGGTCGACTGGAAGTACCCTTTAGGTTTTGATTCCCTTGCGAGTACTTGCGAGTTTCAAAATATGCAGCTTAAATTGCTGTTTCTTTTGATTGCGTTGACATAGAAGTTTGATTTTGTTACAGCTTAAAGGTATTATAGACCTGAGTATTTGGTATGAATTTCAATTTAATACCTCTACGCGTTTATAAGGAAATGGGTAGTAAGTTTAAAATTATTAAAAAAATACATATTATGTGATGTAACTAAAAAGGACAATGTTCGTTCTCCATACATTGTTCGCCTAAAGAACCAACAATTTTGACATATTACTACCCGAAAGCGAAATAATACGATTCTGTGTGTAAGAACAATGATTCCTGATGGACACTTGCCATAAAATTAATGATTAAGAATATTAAATCACAGCGATTTTATAATATGTCGTTTATGACAACATGGCGTCTAATGTATTGTGTGAATGTATGAACACCGATTCGCGAAAAATGTTTTGTATTGTCGTCACGCCGAGTCGCAGCCAAATAGTATAAAATAATAGAACAAGTTTTAGAAATACAACTCGGCATTCCACTTTTACAATATGCCCACATATTGCACGTAAATAAACAACATGAATCGTAGGTTGTTTCCACCCTTGTCATCTGACACATGAAATAAACTCCTATTGTATTATAGATATCGAAGCCGAATCGTATATAATAATAGAATGGGTTTTGGAGATCACTCGGGGTTCCACTTTTATAAAATACCTACATATTACATAAAAATACCACGAATCATGAGTTTTCTTTTCACCATTTACATCTGACACGAGATAACAAACTCCTATCTCCATGACTACCATCGTAGTCTATGCCAAAGACTACAATATTTTAAGCAAGAAGTTTCAAACCTTAGCGGCTACGGTAACCCCTGGGCCACATACATCATGATAACATTCGGTCGACACCGGAACTAAGTCTTGCGATTATGCAAAAAAGCATCGTATTCTAGTGCGGCTATATCACGTTCAACCGGGGTTTTAATTCGACTAAAGTCCTGACTAAAGACTGGAAGAAAATACGCCGCATTGTATGAGCACTTCGTGTTCGTTAAAGCGGCTTCAGATCTAGAGCCCACATAGTTTTCTTTCCAATAATATCCGCAAGTAGCGCTGCATGATCTTTACAACAAAAACGGCAATAGTTATTAAGGTGCCAAAATTATATGATTACTTTGGCACGGTATTATACACGTGCGAAGATTTGTCATTTTCATTCATTTCTTCATCATCATCATCATTTCAGCCACAGGACGTCCACTACTGAACATAGGCCTCCCCCAATGACTTCCACATCGCACGGTTGGTAGCGGCCTGCATCCAGCGCCTTCCCGCTACCTTTATCAGGTCGTCGGTCCACCTTGTGGTGGGTTGACATTGCAGAATATGACTTTTGATAGGTTCATCATAGAATTCGGCGGGGATATCCTCACGGAGGAAGTTCGTAAAAGGGCGGAACAAGATCTTATAATAATGCAAGGCCGAAGCTGTTACGCGCGTGCTCCTACGTGTAATCCGGCGAGTATGCAATAAATAGTAATGTCTGGTAAATAGTGGTAATACGTATCGTTCGTTCGTTCGTTTCAGCCGAAAAGACGTCCACTGCTGGACAAAGGCCTCCCCCAAGGATTTCCACGAAGACCGATCCTGCACCGCTCGCATACAGGCACCTCCCGCGACCTTCACCAGATCGTCGGTCCACCTAGTGGGAGGCCTGCCCACGCTACGTCTTTCGGCTCGTGGTCGCCACTCAAGAACTTTCCTGCCCCAGCGGCCATCAGCTCTACGAGCTATGTGCCCCGCCCAGTCTATGTCTGTATGCGCTACGATTACAGGGTATCATTTTGCATAGTCGCAAGACTTCACTCCGCTGCTGTCAAATCAATGTCGCATAATGTTATCGCAATGTGTGTGGCCCTTGGCCAAATCACAGAAGCCTATGCGAAGAAAGAGCACTTGAATGACAATAAAAATCAGGGTTACCATTTTATAAGATTTCCTCACTATTGAGGGTAACAAAGTAACATTAATAATCTAGCCATTAATTACATTTATTACCTATACGAGAAAGTAAAGCAACATGCGGTTTTATTTTAATTTGTAAAATATTAAACCCCTCATATTTGTAACAGTTTGTTCCAAGTTTAGTTTTACTGTTTTGTTAACAGTATTGCTGTTTCAGCTGTCACTGTGAAGCTTTGGGAAAATAAATAAATAGAAAAAATATTAACATAAATATTTATTTAAGTTTTTATGTTCATTATCATAATATGCCAATTTAAGTTACACTGTGTGACAGTCTTTGACACTAAACAAACTCTTCAGCTTAATAATACCTACCTACAGGGCGTTTTTATAGTTACTCTTGCTGATGAAACAAGAAGGGTTGATTCTACTACTGAAATACAACTACTTTTCTTACAGGACCAATATCAAATTCTCAAAAAAATTCACATCCTCGTGATGGTGATAATTTCTATGGAGAGGTTTTTTTTATATTCGGTCTCTTGGGATAAGTTATTCCATTTGAGCAGTAGAATTAATCCTTTTTATTCGATCACATATAAAAACAACACAAGTGTTTAGGAAAACTTCTTCTTTGGTATGGTATCACTACGGAGTTATAATGTCGGCAACTCTGTATCACTGACTTGTAACTTTCAAACAGCATGAATAATAAGGGCACCACATTGGTTTTCTTTCTGAAAAAAGGCTTTCAGTTTTAGTACTAACCATTTAGCACTATTTCATTGAAATAAAAATACAATAAACGCACAGAAGACTGAAATTGAGTCAACTGACGTGACATTTATAATTTGTTGACATTATGACAGTTTGACAAGACTAGGGATTGAAAAAGTTTTAATTGAAAAAGAAAAATGACAATTTATTAAAACGATTCACATGGATATAATCGATTAAAAATATTTATAAAATGTTCTGATACTTGCCTGTAGCGATTATCCAATCCTGGTTTCTACTGAAAAACTACCTCGTGGCAAGATTTTAATAAAATAATAAAATCTTTATCTTCTCTTTCACAATCTATAAAAGTTCATTTGGTCTATTATTATACATGTGCTATGAATGAGGGTTTTCGCGATTGAAAAATCCGCGAGATGGCAATACGTAGACGCGAGGTCCAAATGCTGCATGATTGGTGGATATCTGTCAATGTCATGTCAAAAATAACCAATCATGCAGCATTTGGACCTCACGTCTACGTATTGCCATCTGGCGGATTTTTCAATCGCGAAAACCCTCATTGGCATAGATTATGAGAGACTGGCAACTATACTAGGTTGATATCAGGTGATCCGTCTGCTCATTTGCCTCCTGTCACATAAAAAAAAAATATATATGTTTCTCACACTTCAACTGGCATTGGATTCAACATCGGATTCTGACACTTTTACAGTTATGATACCATGAATATCAGTTTATGGTCCTAATTATTTTTATTTTATTTACGACCTTCGACCAGTTGGACACTTTAGATATCTTCTTGTAATAGTGTCAAACTGTCAATATCTTTTTAGCTTTTAACGCAAATCTAGTCTTCAAAGCAGTTTAATCGATTTATTTTATTTTCAAAATCGATATTTTATTGTCTATGATGGCCGCAGGAACATCACTATACATGGACTCCCAGCAATAAAGTACGGTAATGCCTCGTACAGATTTTATCGGCAAAAATTATGGAACTTGATAGGTTTTAGACCATGCCACGCACCAAAACGTCCGGAAGTTGTAATAGTATTATAGAATAAACGTTAAAAGACTTATTTATTTAATTTTTCAATGCTTAAGTGTCCATTAGAATGAAAGGGTGCTTAATGTATTAAAAAAAATAGAAAATAATTATGATGGGTTAATGTTTTTGGGCGGTTTTTTAGGCGGTTTCTGACAATGTCCTTTATGGTTTTTGTAATTTTTCCTTTATCTTTGCTATAAGACGTTGCTTCGTACCAAATTTCAAGATTCTGAGTTCACGGGAAGCACCCTGTAGGTTTTGATTCCCTTGCAAGTGTCGAAAATTTGCGGCATAAACGGCTGTATCTTTTGATTACGTTGGCTTAGAAGTTTGATTTTTTCACAGCTTCAAGGGACAGTAGACCTGAGTAATTGATATAAATTTCAGCTTCATACCTCCACGCGTTCCTGAGAAAAAGGGTCTTGACAGACGGACGGACAGACGGACAACAAAGTGATCCTATAAGGGTTCCGTTTTTTCCTTTTGAGGTACGGAACCCTAAAAATACAAGAATACCGATCAGAATAATGAAACATAAAAACGATTTTCTTATAGAGATCCTATAAGTCTAGATTTATTTAGCAAAGTCCTAATTTGTTACTTTATTCTATTTAGTTCCAGATGTAAAGACAGCTATTAAACAAATCATATTTTTGTATTATGTTTACCTAACCAGATTTTATACTATGCTAAAGTAGGTATAATAACAATATTCGCTTTGCTTTTATTATAAAAAGTAGCAGTTTATCTTCACAACGCTTGATTGAAACTGCACTTTTTATTCAAAGTATTCCTTGTGAACTTAACTGATGCAGCTTAAGAGTAGGCGCACACCGTTGATTTTTAGTTGGCCGATAGTTGTGCCCGATTTTAAATTGTATGAAGAATCGGCCAAATCGAATCGGCGTAGTGTGCGCACTCTGATCAACTGCCCGACTAAACTATCGGCCGACGAAAAATCAACGGTGTGCGCCTACTCTAAAGAAGATAGTAATGCCATTTTAATTATTAAAATTTCTCTCAGCTGAAGTAAAATCTCTCATGAAGCCTGGAGCAAAAAGTTACATTTGTACAAACAACATTAAAAACGAATGGCTAGTTTAAATAAAAAAAGTATTTCGACTCAACTGTTCGCGACAAGTCGAGGCCTCCAACCCCGTGCTCGTAGCCATTCGTAGCTGTTCGTAGCAGCGTAGCACGTGTCGTAGCTGCGGCTGATGCGCCTGTCTACGACGTAGCACGCGCGTAGCGTTCCCTTTTATCACTGGACTAGATTCGTAGTACCAAGAGGTTCGTTGCGAGTTTGAAAAAATATAATTTACTACAAATTAATATGGAATAGTAAAATAAACAACGGTGATGAATGAACCCATAGATACAATTATGAATCAGTAAAATGCGGGCTTACTAAAATCTGTAGTCAAGAAATAGATTTAAATCATAAAATATGAAAAATAATGTTAAATGTTAGCCACGATATTGTTTATTTTTTAATTATATGTATAGCACATCACAACTGCTTTCAACAAAACTAAGGATTATGAGAAAAACTGTAATAACCATCCGCATTGCGTGAAAATAATTTTAGCTTTCCATTACCCGCATAACTGACTTTTTTAAAATAATAAACCCCAATTAAATTCTGATCAATTCTTTACGGCATTTATAGAGGAGTTTCATACTATTTTTAATGTAATAACGGAAACAATATCTGACTGGACTAGCTCGCAATATGCTTTTCACATTGAAGTTTTTTTTTAAATTATAGGTAGGTAAAACAAACGAGTGTTTTTATTTTTATTTATTTCGTTTACCTATAAATTATTGTTTTGTGTTTGGTAGGGATATAAAAGTACCTACATAATAGACTTATGTAAAATGCACTTATGTTTAAGGCTGGGTTGCACCATCTTACTTTAACTTTGACAAATGTCAAAAATCTGTCAAACTCCATACAAAATACACCGGTTATCGTTATAGTCACGGTTAAAATGGTGTGGTGCAACTCAGCCTAAGAGTAGGGTATAGTAGACTCCCTTGTCAATAGACATACATTTTATGAGCTACGCTCCTATAAAGAGGTCAAAAGGTATCAGGTCGCGAACTTAACTGACGGATAATTATTGATTGAAAAATATTTGCGAAGAGTAACAAACTTCCACCTATCCATCCTCATCAAACTTTCACGTTTGTGATATTATGTACTAGGATTGGTGCCATCTCATATCATCATAGACAACAACCAGGGATGTTATGGATATCCGTAACCGTAACCGAAACTTTCGGATATCCGAAATAAAAAATATCCAAAACCGTAACCGATTTAAAAGTTTCGGATAGTTTCGGATGTAGGCACTTAGGCAGTCTAAATTGTTTTTTGTATAGCATTATAATGTAAAGGCATAACAGCCTGATTTACCTTTATAATGTCATTTATTATCAATTTTTATTTACTTTTTATTCGATGTAAAGTTTGCGGCCATGAATGAACCGTGTTGGACAACTATTCCAAATTGCATTCTAAAGCACAGATATCCGTAACCGTAACCGAAACTTTCGGATATCCGAAATAAAAAAATATCCTTAACCGTAACCGAAACGGGTATATTATTATTCCTATATCCGTAACCGTATCCATAACCGAAACTACATATCCATAACATCCCTACTAACAACTTGTTTTCCCCGCAGCCGGTGGTCAAGGAGGGTTACCTGATGAAGCAGACGCACAGCTTCCAGCGCTGGCAGCGCCGCTACTTCAAGCTGCGCGGGCGCGCGCTCTACTACGCCAAGAAGAAGGACGTGAGTACTTTACTTATTTCTTTATTACTTTTTAAGACTGTGTGTCCGAATTTAAGTCCAAGATGCTCTAACAGCTAAAGCCTGGTCCGTGAGCACGTAGAATTTTGTCCAATGACGCCAAGCTACCCATCCTTATCGCTCGCGCGTAAAGTTGCTATGGCGTTCGCACACTCATTGCGGGTGCCAATCGCACAGTCGCGACAGCAATATAATTACGCGTGAGCGATAAGGATGGGTTGCTAGGGGTCATTGGACAAAATTCTACGTGCTCACGGACCGGGCTTTATGAGTTTCAAGTAGAGATTCCAAAGCGGGCCCGGTGCCCTTTTAGGCACCCACCGGACCTGGGAATTCGTACTAGTGATTGCAACCTGGAATGTTTTTCATTCCGGCCGGGCCCGGTCTGCAATCTCTAGTTTTATGTGGTCACAAGACTTAAACAGGGTGATACCCTGTCTTCAATGACCTTTAACCCAGTTCTTGAACATGTGATACGGCAGGTATGACATTAGATGAATTGCGTGGAAAGCGTAAGGCTATTCGGATAACCTGGCAAAATCGTTATTTTTAATAAAAATATTTATATTATTACCAAAAATTCATCAGAATCAAAGATATAAACATCTGATAAGCAACGGAATAATTTATTTGATACACAACATAGATAGGCTATATAATAACAGAAAAAATATGGACGAAGTAGGTATTTATAAATAACATAGCGTGGCACTACTGACAACGACCAATGGCTGTCATTTTTCCTTGATCAAAGAAAATATTTTTTCTGAGTATAAACGTGTTACGTCATTCGAAATATCAATCTTTGATCATCAAAACAAACAGAAACTGGTCAGTTGGAAATAGTGAAACCACATGTTTTCCTTAACTTGTGTGGACAACTCAATCAATAGTCTGACAGAACTGGGCCGCAGGAACCGACATGAATTCACCCGAACAGAATCAGCTGAGTTGGGTTCAACACTTTGAATATCTGGCTAATTTCCATACAAAATCCTTATATCCATATTTTTAAAGAGATCATCTAAATATAGGCTAATTTTGAACCATAATTCCGTCTCTTTGACTGATCGCAAAATGTTTTGGTTTCCAGCCGACAATTTAATTCAACACAATAAAAAACAGCTTTAAACTGCTTTAAACCACTTAACTTAAATCAACAATTAAGTAAAATATAGTAAACGTCTGTACTTCGATCTTAAAATTTAAGAAACGGTGTACAGTCAACGTCAAATAGTGACACCCTAAGTGGCCAAAAAGATCACAACGCAACCTTATTCCAATTGTAACATAAACGTGTTGCGAACTTATTGGCTACTTTGGGTGTCACGAACTATTTGGCGCTGACTGTACAAAGAAATGCCTACAAGACCAGATAAAGAGATCATCATCATCATCTCAGCCACAGGACGTCCACTGCTGAACATAGGCCTCCCCCAATGCTTTCCATGTTACCTGGTTGATAGCAGCCTGCGTCCAGCGCTTTCTCGCTACCTTTATGATGTCGTCGGTCCACCTTGTAGGTGGACGTCCCACGCTGCGTTTTCCGGTACGCGGCCTCCATTACAGAACCTTGCCGCCCCATCGGCCGTCAGTTCTGCGTACTATGTGCCCTGCCCATTGCCACTTCAGCTTGCTAATCCGTCGGGCTAAAGAGATAGGTAATAGTATTATCGACCTGAGGCGTACTCGACCGCAAATTTCACTTAACATCCCGCAAACTTAGCCAATCTATCTTAGCACAGCCTGCAGACCTACGAACTTTGGTCTTAGACCGTTTCACTGAATAAAAGTATTCGGCACTACAGATTTATCATTTAAAGTTTCCTAATCTAAGTAAGGAACTTTGAAACGATGAAGTTTTGTAAGAAAATGACCCTGAAAGGAGATTCAAACTTGAAAAGCGGGCTCACGTATCCTCAAAGGGCCTTATTAACGTGAGAATTCGAGCTACAAGAGATAATTTGTATGACAAAATTGTTTAAAAAGTTTCTGAGTTACATAAGTGAATTAATTGTCAAATTAAATGGCAAGGAGCCTTGAGTTGAGACGATCACGTGTGACCTGAATAGCACGTCGAAGGCTGAGACCTAAATCTATTTAACAGGTGTACAATTAACATTTTGACAACTAAAACCCGTATTAGGCCTCAGCCTCGAACTTAGC
Organism: Ostrinia nubilalis; assembly: GCF_963855985.1. Taxonomy (NCBI): domain Eukaryota; kingdom Metazoa; phylum Arthropoda; class Insecta; order Lepidoptera; family Crambidae; genus Ostrinia; species Ostrinia nubilalis. Next base: position 15,915,810 of record NC_087089.1, on the reverse strand, counting down.
GGGCAGCGGGGCGGGAGCGGCGGCGGCGCTGGAGCGGGGCGGGCAACGCAGACCCGTTCTCGAAACAAGCGGGCAGCTCGCGCGGCGCTTTAGCGGCGAAGTGTTGTGTTCGGGGTTGTGTTGTCGAGATATTTGTTTTTATTCGCAAACGAAATGTCTAAACAACGGCGACAATTTTATTTCGATGCAAATGTATTCCTAACGCTCGATTTATTGTGGGCAAAAGAAGAAGTGCGCTGCCCGCTCGTTGCCCGCTCCCTCGCCGCTGCCCGCTCGTTGCCCGCTCCGGCGCCGCTGCCGCGCCGCTGTTTTCGAGAACCGGTCTATTTGATTTTACGCATAAGATCCTGCCGCTCCCGCGCCGCCGCCGCCGCCGCCCCGCTGCCCGCTAAGTTCGAGGCTGAGGCCTTAGGGTAAAACCTATGTAGGTATATTTTATAACATAAAGTGGTTTATAGAAATTCACAATGCAGCCAACTAGTGTCAAAGTTAGAACAATGTTTCATACATGGTTCTAACTTTGACACTAGTTGGCGACATCCATTAAATCAATACTAAATTGTAAGAAGGTGAAGCGTTTGTATTGTATATCATCCTGTCAAAGAGCTGTTCTCTCTATCAGGTTCAATAGTAGATGACCTAATAGTATTTATTTTTTACCCAAAAATTCTCGAGAGTGATGGGGCAGAAAAGTTGTCGAGTGGTGTTTAAGGACCGAAAGACGTAGTGTGAGCTGGCCCCCCACTAGATAGACCGACGATCTGTTGAAAGTCACCTGGATGCGGGCGGCGCTGGACCGTCGTTGTTGAAATCCTTGGGGCAGGCTTTTGTCTAGCAGTGGACGTCATTTGGCTGAAACGAACGAACGAACCTAAAAATATTTTCCCACTTCCTTTCTTCTATAGATATGTTAGCCGATTTCCCACCACACTGTAATTCCACATAACCTATACTCCAATTCAGATAAACGGTTCCACTCGCTCATCCAATCAAAACAGTTTCATATTTATGTTTCGAGGCACTGTAACGCAATTCCCTGTAGCAGAAAAAAGAGGCAATTTGAAATAAGAAAAAGTTTTTATGAAATTCTGAAAGTTCAACTTGTATACCGCAGACGTAGCATGGCGTGGTGATTACTTTTGGGAAACTTGATGCTGTTTATTTATTTGGAGGTATAAGTTATTTTTTTTAATAACAATATGAAGTGCGAAAATTCGAATACTTATTTTAATAGTTGCTTTCAAGTTTTCTATAGCTTTTTAAGAGCAGATGATAGAGATTTTTATGATATAAAATGGCATTGGCATACACACACATAAGCAGCATTTTCAATTTTTTTTTATATACATAGGTATTCTTAACGTTCATAATAATCTTTGTCAAATAAATCGAATACCTAATAACTGTCTTTAAGAAGGTGATAATTAAATATAATAAGAATTATTACTCATGCCCAGCCCTTTAAATCCTTTTACTTATTCATTGGCTCATATCTGGGATCGTTAACGACTCGGAAAAGCTATGTATACGCTTGTAACCTTATGTACACACGCAATCCCCAGAGATGATATGCCCGTGGTGAATATTTAACTCAAGGGGAGAGGGATTTCCCACCCCCACGTTCCTACCACAACTGTGTAGCCAGGAACTACAGTTTGCCAATAAAACCCAACCAGCGAAAGAGAAGTTTAGTTAGGTTAGTCCCGAGAGAAAGTTAAAAGTCGGTGGACACGCAACGGGATCAATCTGAAGAAGTTGCAAAAAAGTTGTCTGTTGACCTAATAAGCCAATAAGTAAACTTTAAGAAATAAATAAGACGCATTAAGTATGAGCATTAAACTATCAAGATCTGTTACTACATGAGCTGTTAAAATCTTTCAGTAAGTAATATTTAAAATAAAAAAAACACTGTAAACAAGAACGGAATCTTTAATGCCCGATCGGTAAATAAAAAATCTCGTCGTCAAAGATAAATAAACGTACGCTCTTAAAGAGCATTAAATTATTACGTTACAAAGATCACGCTTCCACAACTCCCGCAAGATTTGATGACTGACTTCAACAGGGGAGACGGAACAAGTTGGCATTCGTGTAATTTACGTTTGTGGAGGGGAGAGGGGGTATAGGCGTACCTGGGTAGACTGCTGGGCGCCCAGCCCGCCCAGACCGCCCCAAATGGATCCAGTCGCGCTTCCAGCGCCAGCCGGTTTACACGTGTGGTCTATATCGCTTTGTACAAAAACCTAGCGATCACACAAACATAAAATCATTAATGAAACTCTACTTAAATTTCAAACTTACGCAATAATTCTTGCCTTTTACTCGTTGTGTGTCTTTACTCTGTATTTCTGTGTAGTTTTAAGTTGTTTTGGTGCAACACTCTTGGCTGAGAACGTAAGTACGTCCGTGTTTACGTTTTATTTTGTGATGTGTTAGTACACTTAGCCAATCAATATTGCTGTTTGTAATTAGATCGTTAATCAAACAGATTAACACTGAGACAATGTGTCGAGTTTTTCTGATATATTTTCTTGAGAAGTAGATAAATTCGTTATGGTGCAAAGATTGTTTTTCAGGTGAAATTTTACGTATAAATGTAATTTCTTCGAAGAAAATTATAAGTTTAGGAATTAATAACCAACTTTTGACGTTTTTAAATAAAATATTTTCTTAGAAGATTTAAACACCTTTAAAAATATTTCGATAAACGACATTGTATTATTTGAAGTTAAAGAAGAGGTCAGGATTAACCCTTTATTATTTTTACCGTAAAATAGGATAATATTTATTTTGATGATGATATTAAACTTAAATAATTTTTAACGTGAAGTTTAGGACATTGCTAATATTTAATGATAGCGGAATCATTTTGTTTAATATAATTTAGAATGATTAAATAATTCATTATTATTTTTAAAAATCTACAGTTCGCCTCTCGAACTAAATATTTTTAAAATTCCTGAAATTCAAAACAAAACCTAATAAACAAGTAGATAGGTACGAATAGGTACGTTACTGGATATAAAATATTTTCTTGACATAGATACAAGTCCTCAGTTCCGAATCGACCAGTAAGTAACCATTTAATATCTAATTAATTACGTTTACTTCCAAGAAACTCACATCTTACAGTAAACCGCTTTCATCCGATCAAATTAGATAGATTGTATCTAACCATCGCCTGTGTTACATTCTAAGGATCTCATTGTAATATCTTCCGAATAAGCCTTTGTGTGTAATGAAACCGCTTAAGAGATTACAGTACTAAGGTAGAGGTGCTGTTTGTGGCCACTAAAGTTTGAAAAAGGTTTAAAATTAATAAACATCATTAAATTCATTTTATTTTTGTAAGTAGGCTTTTAAAAATCACTTTTTCATGTCCCTGTTAATACCGGGCAGCGATTAAAACCCGAGCAGAAGTACTTCGGGACAGTAAATGAGCAGGAAATGGGCAGTAATAGACAATAATATAATAATGACAGTACTAGGTAATAAAAATAATAAGAATTTTTTAAAATATAAAAATGACGTTGTAAATAATTTACACTGAAGATTTTCAAATTTTTTATGCATAACAAGATTAATTTATAGATTAGTCATAAATATATATAGTAATCTCTAGTCTCCGTCACACGTTGGTAGGTAGGTACCCGCTGAAAACCAGCTTCACGTCATGACGACATGTGTCATGTCACGATTTTTGCTAAGCTAAAATAATTTTATTTATAAAGATAAAGTTATTTCTACTCGTATTATATTCTATTCTTAATGCTTTACATACCTATTAGTTTAAATATGGTCATAACCGGCACTTGTACCCCTACCGTTTAGTTACCCCAACACCGCGGGCTGACTGCGAAGATAACGTGCCAAACGCAAACATTTGCCGACCAGCGCTGACGGGCATATTTATCCAGTTTATTGCTTCTGTTACACCAAACAAACGCCATGGAATATTAATATCACGTTAAGATCAGAAGGAAGGCTGTTTTACCCTAAATACCTACTTGGGACACAACTCAGGCGGCATGGGAATTCGTAAAATGTCGACATAAAAATGTGCAAAGATTTGCTTTGTGTCAAATATTTAATAAAATGTCAAACACGACTGAAAAACGTTTTTGTTACCCGTTTTGCCTTACTTTTAATTTACAAATAGCTTATGAAAGTCGATATAAAGTAAAAAACTTGCTAACAATTTTCAATGTATCATCATCCATCCATCAATTTGTAATTTATATTGATTATGGACGTTTGAAATATTGGAGAAGGTTAGTTTCTCTTTTGTAAATTTTCTTTACAGTAATTGCTTTTAAGACATGATGTAGCATTTAGTTGTGCAATTTTGACCCGTTATTGTAACAGAATTTTCCAATCTAAATTGACACCTACTTATAATTCGAATTCAAGGTACAATATCCCTAAAAAGCTTTACTTTAGTCCTAAAACCCAATTAGTTCCTAATTGTAAAATGAATTTTTAATGGGTTTGGAATCTTTACGTTAGATGACGTCATAGACTACAAATTATATTATGGGATTTGTGAATCTATAGGCCCAAAAAAGGTCAATAGATTGGTAGTGTCAGCTACCCAATTAACGAAATCCGAAATCGCAAGCCCTATTACGCGAAGATGCAATTATCCTGTAAAAATCTCAGCTTCCCTTCTGTTTGTTTTTGTTTGATACTAAATACGTAGACGAATTCTGCGACGCTAGAAATGTGAGATATTTTTTTACTATACAAACATGGTTCTTGCAAACAAAGTTTGTTTGGAGAGGGGGTCCACCCAGATTCACGTTGTCGCCACAAGAAACGTAGTTACAGTAGATTCAAGGTTAGTTAGTTAGTTAGTTTATTTTTGCTTGTATCCAACAAGCAAAAATAAACTCTAGGGATAGGAAAAATTGTAAAAAGTGTATACTTGTACAAATAACATATCCAAGACGAGACAATGGTTATATTACCGCGTATAAATTGTACTTGTTCTCATTATAATGACCCTAGTAAGATTCGATTAAGCAACTGCAGCTAACGTCAAAGGCTGTCCTTATTATTCTGTCTATGTTAGGAATTAAAGAAATAAAATTATGTTACGATGTATGTAACACCACAGTAATACGTGTAGGTAAATGTTACTGACGTTCATCTCCACTGCGTATCCTTACGACCTACATAAGGTTATGGTTTGCCTGATATGAATAATGTTTGGCGACCTCATCAGATTCTATAAATATTAGCACGTCTGTCAACCTGTACGAAACATAAGATAGTAAAACTGATGAAAAAACACATTGTCTCCTTTGCGTTGCCATTTTTACCAGTCTAGTTACATTAAATCGAAAAATTAAAAAGCTTCTTGTTTTGTTTCAAAGGCTAGGTTTCATGAACAGCCTTAAGCATCCGACGTAACTCAACGTCTCTCAAAACATAAACTATCAAATTGCATTACAGATTCGCATGGATGAACTCCTGAGTAAGATATTTCAATATGTCGAGTTGGCGGAATGTCAATCCAATATCAATTTGTTGAAATGGCCTTATGATCGATGAAGATTCAATCTGTGATCTCAATTTGTTGCAGACATTCCTAAGTACACTCGCAGCTTAATTCTAATTAAATTTAGCTATTACGTCTTTAGAGATCATAGAATAATCTTATTTATTTGATTTGGAAAAAATACGCCTATGAAGGAATGGTAAAGAAATAAAAGTAAAAGTGAAAATTAGAATCTTTATTCCTGTAACTATTAGTGCCACGAAAGGTCAATATCGTTTTAGGGCTTACAGGCAGTGTTAATTTAACTTCAAGACTTATTACCTGGTAAAGCTCTTGATAAACTACGTCATTGAGCTTCCAATGCCCACGTTGACGTCACTGGTAGGTTGTTTTGAAAAGCCAAATAAAGGAATAAAATAAAAATCAGATATAGCAAATATATGCTTAATATTACAAAGCTAAAGACTTTCTTTGACTTTTTGATTGAACTCGCTAATCTCAGGAACTACTGGTCCAATTTGAAAAATATGAGGAAGGCTTTAGGCTATATAACGTCACCCTATGGGGGCGGAGCAGTAAAGAAAATTGTTGCAAAAACGGGAAATGTTATTCAAACTACTATAAGTATTCACGCGTACGAAGTCGCGGGCACAGCTAGTAAACTTAATAAATTAGGTTTACGGTACGCTCGCTTGAAAAGTAGGTAATCATTACGTTAATTACATACTCAATTAAAAAGTTTACCAAGTACGTTATAACATTACACTCTCGACCTAATTATCTGAGAGTATATTTTGTCTGCAATTTAATTTAAAGCTGATTTATAAACCAACGAAACTCCTTAAAAGTTTACTTCTCGTTTCCAACAAATCGAGTTGCGAGAATCTTTGCAATCGAGTCACGTCGAGCCGCTCGGCTCGAGTATTTACCTGAATTTGCCATTTATTCGATGCTAACTCGAGCCGAGACAGCGTTTAATCGATTTGCAAGACTTGTTTGTTAACTTTCAGTTCCTTGTAACTTAGTAGGCAATTTTTTATTATTTTATTTTGGTTTCCTCTGAAAATACGTGATTTTTGCTATTAATATATCTAATGTCTATGTCTACAACATGTTCGATTCTACTTTGTTCAAACTAAGTCGTCATGTATGAATGACTCTGCATTGCGATGCATAAGCTAATATAAGCCAGTTCGCTCCGTAAGGGAAGCCAATATGCTTTTTAAAGGGATTAGCATTTAAGACTAGATTGCATTTAGATTGTCATTTGTCTCTGGTCTAAATCCCGAATGAATACCCGCAAATATCAAGATTGTTCCGTCACCACATAGGTACCGTACCTACAATTAACAATCTCGTATTTCAAGCTATAGGATAAGTCTAACGAAGGAAAATAGACCGTAACTCGATCTGCCTTCGGTCCCCTGAGACGCTGAAGTAGTAATTGCTGACTTAAAACAATTTCCAATAATCTGCCTTTACGTGTGTTTCGCTGAATTCCAAGAATTGTCAATCGATTGAGAAGCAGTTGTAGCGTTAGTTTGAAAAGCTTAGTTATTGAATTGAGAATAAAATATAATCATGATGCCGACTACAATGACGTAAACTTTAGTACGTTGTAGCGGGAAATACTTACTGAAGTTAATTATTTGATCTTAGTGCAACGATATCGATAAAAACTTATTTGTCTTTTTTATTTTTCAAACAAAAGCAAGACGCCTTCAGAACCGCCTCTGTGGCTTAGTGGTAAGGCCACCTGTCTCATACCTATAGGGGTTTGATTCCAGTGGGAGCTTTTCTGTCCACCTGACTAGTTACCTCCCACAATCATCTTACCTAAACCTATCGCCATTACAGCAACGTTAACATCATTATTGTCTTTCGGCAGTTGTAGCTAAGACAGTGATTCTATCAAATGCGATGCAGGCTAAGTTTCTCTATTAAAAACATACCAACTGAATTGAGAACTTCTCCTTTTTGAAGTCTGTTAAAAGTTCTCTTACACGCATAGACGACCCCTACATACTTCATGCGGGTCACGGCTTCATAAGCTGCTTATAACGACGATCATTTGAATAACCGTCAACTATGTTAGCTTGGATCGGTTAATCGGGTGACGTCACTTCGCGTGACATATTGCGGTCATCCGCGCGTTTTACTATGCGACATGACGCAGCTTGTCCGCCCTAACACGTAGCAATAGGGTGCATTATAAATTAGCAGGTTTTGAGGCCAGCTGGAGGAGAAAATGTCCAGCGTGCCAAGTGAAAGATACAGTTTTTAGGGTTCCATAGCCAAATGGAAAAAAACGGAACCCTTATAGATTCGTCATGTCTGTCTGTCCGTCCGTCCGTCCGTCTGTCCGTCCGTATGTCACAGCCATTTTTTTCCGAAACTATAAGAGCTATACTGTTGAAACTTGGTAAGTAGATGTATTTTGTGAACCGCATTAAGATTTTGATGCAAAAATAAAAAAATAATAATAAATATTGGGCATTATTGGGGGCTCCCCATACTTGAAACTCAAAAATTTTTTCTCATCAAACGAATACGTGTGGGGTTGTGTGGGGTATATATGGATAGGTCTTCAAAAATGATATCGAGGTTTCTAAAATATTTTTTACCGAATAGTTTGCGTGACAGACGCTTCCAAAGTGGAAAAGTGTTGGTCCCCCCCCCTCTAACTTCTAAAATAAGAAAATGAAAAATCTAAAAAAAACATATGACATTACTATAAAAACTACCAACGAAAATTGTTTTGAACGAGATCTAGCAAGTAGTTTTTTTTTAATACGTCGTAAATCGTAAACCACTTATTACCGCGTAATTTTTCTTACAAATAACTTAAATTAAAAAAAAAGAAAAAATTTCATAAATCAATGGTACGGAACCCTTTGTGCGTGAGTCCGACACGCACTTGGCCGGTTTTTTCTTGTTACATTTAGAACGGGCAAATGTTGACTTTGGTCTCTAGAATTTTTGATCTTTATGAAGAAGATTTCTTGCGTGCTTTGCCTCAATTTTTATGACAATCTTCTCTCTGATCACTCTGATTTAGGTCTTTGTTTTCAAGGGCCTTTAGTGTTCCACTTTGCCTGTGAGGGGATTAAAATTATTCTCATTGGTACCACTTGGTATACGAATATATGCAGTTCTTTGTCACGTTCTCACCTGATGTTTAATGCAGATACAATTTGTTGCAGTTACATACCATAAAATTCTTACTATTTCGAATATCTGTTTCTTATTGTCCACCAGGGAAGCAGTTTTGCCAACAATTTTTCAGCTGTCAGTCTTAACCACTTACAATATCGTCGCGTGCCGGCCATTAGCGAAACCTACCCTTTACCTTGGTCGTTGGAACTCCCTCTGAAGCATTAGTCGCACCTTGCTAGATTGACGGAAATGTTTTATACACTCAGCGTCAAACAGTTCGCCAAAGTGTTCGCCAGTTCAAAGTGGCGAAAAAGTTGACAAAACAACCTTATTCCAATTGTAACAAAGACGTGCGAACTTTTTGGCTACTTTGGGCGTCACGAACTATTTGACACCGACTGTACAGTCGAAAGCACGTCAGACTACTCATGTTTGTTGTAAAATAGAACCTATTACCACGATATAAGATGCCACAATGTTTACCTTGACGTGCTGCGGCCGCTGAAATCGGGTCGTCGCATCAATCATGAGCAGTTCCGTACTGTAGTTGTTATTACAGAAACCGGTAATAGTTGTTTGTAGAGTTTGTTTGTTCCGATGCAGAATGGATACAGCGTGATTTGCATGTTTGCTGTGACTCAAATCGTCGGAAAAGTGACGTGAAAAGTTGGCTTTACGTTAACACTGTCTATTTGTCACAGAAGCGTCACAACAATGACACAGCGTGAAGCGTCGTAAAACTATAAATAATTGTGATTCTTATAGGTTTTACCATGTTGCAATAGTAAGACAAGATTAGGGAAAATAATTTGATACTCTTTCTAAAATCCTACAAATATAATGTTCAACGTAAACATTACTTTGCTACAAATAAAGGTTTGAATTTGAATGGCAGTAGCTACTGAAATACTGCATTCATAAACTCATGAATCTTGAAGCAAATATCGGCAATTTCATAGTAAAGACCTATTATTAGAAGACCACAGTGAAATAGTAAAATGTAAAATTTACGAAGTGGGATAGACATGTAGGTCAGAACGGTCGGTATTCCGTTGCAACATCATTTCGATAAGTGTTTCAAAATGTTTCGCTCGCTCGCATAGAGTTCACTCGGCGTCAAGAGTTTATTAAAAACTTTTTCACAGAATTCGTTGGTTAGTTTATTTCGTAAGTTATTTTTGATTGAAACGTAACGAAAAGTCAACATGTTAGCAAATACAAAGCACAGTAAACGTTTGAAATATACTTTCGTCTGCAATCATTATAATAAGTCAAACGAAAACAGCAGGAAAAATGATTTTTTTTTGTTTTAAAGTTTTTCTTTACGTAGCTACTAAAAACACAATTTCCCATTCCAATTAGCGCATTATTTATTTTCTAATGCATCCGACACGTTAATGACCATCGTTAATTGATATCATTTGAAATCGTTGCCGTGTTGTTTGATAATTGCGTTTTGTGCCATTCTTCACATACACATCTAATTGAGTTCTATCCCTTTTGTTTGTCGATTGTTTTCTTCTTTTTTAGGTCGGCAATGCAAAATGCCAGTGTCATCCTCGTTTTTCGGCGTTATTGAATCATAAATTAATTACGCATAGGTTAATTAGCCGCAAAAGACAGTAAAACTGGACGAACCCATTTAATCATGCACACAGCACTTCGCAGTTACGGTAACGGTATAATTTAGTACGGGGTTGCCGTTAAAAAAATAGAATGTAAAAATGTGGCAACCCGAAGAAAAAAGCTTTCGTCAGACCTGTCTTCCACAGATAACCCTAAACAATTTGTCGGGCGGGATTGTTAATGACACATTTGGGATGAACCGTTATTTCTCTTTTTATTTTTGCAACATAATGGAATTTCAGTTAAAAAGAAAACGGACCAACTTATAGAATTGCTGAAGACAAGACTTCGTTAAAATAAGTCTTAATACATTTTTATTGGCCTATACGTTTGTGTCTTTGTATGTCTCTGATACTAATTTGCCAAGTAAATAGTTACCTACTAAGATAATAAATGATTCACGAATCCAAAAGTAGATAATAGCAAAAACATTTTTGGATTAAGTTTTCGTCTACCTACTAAATTTTTCAGTAACGTGATATAATGTAGATTATTTGAATAAGTATTCATCTATTACTAATATTATAGTGAGGTCAAGTTTGTCAGTTCGTCTGTACGAAATAGTCTGTGGAACTACCAAACTGATTCTGAAATCTTTCACCAGCAAAAGGTTACATTATTCCGAAATGACATTTTACCTATAGATACGTACTAAATTTTCTGTGATAGGCTGATGCCACGGGTAAAAGCTAGTTAACAATAAACTGTAACTATCCTCCTGGGGCCCAGGAATTTTTTTCATCGTGAATTCATATGAAAACTATCCAAATCGTAATAATAATTGATATAATTATCTTAAAAAATAAAATAAAAAATATTATCTGGAAAACGGCAATTTTCTCTATGTCATATATTTACGACATCGGTTCCCAATGTCAACGATTTTTTTGTTTCATGTACAGGATGTCCCGTAATAAATAGCACAAAATTAATTCCTAGTTAAGTTTCTTGACTACTTACAACGAATTTGAATCGATTTTTGAAATATATTGATTTTCCAAAATTTTTTTTGCTATATTTTTAATTTTTTTTCTGCCTGTACTTAGTTTTTTCTATGCAGTGGATGCAAATATTGATATTTTTTAAGAATTTTTTCGTTACAATGTAGCTAGATAGATTCTTTATCAAGTTTTATGTCGGTTTTGGCCAATAACATTGCATCTCTATTTTTTTTTAGATAGTATTTCAAAATTTTATTGCATTTCATTTGGATGACTCAAATTAAAAAATCCTCTTGATAAAAAAATGCATCACACCGAAGTGTTATTAACATTAAGTGATGTAGATAAGGTCAATAGCAATAATAAAAATTAAAAAACAATTTGATTAAGTGCTTAATGAAATTATTTTAATTTCATAAAAAAAATGAAAGTGACTTGAGGTGTTGATAATACTTCTGGGCCGACTTTACCAGTAAAATCGAGTTTTAAGTGTTCTAATATATTATAATCGCATATATCTACTTAAACAAATAAATAAATAATATCAGATTGTATGCTATTTAATAGAAAATGTATAATGTCATACAGGTATTACACTGGGCTCTGTCAGTTTACACTAGTAATTGGGACCTCATGTAATACCTGTATGACATTCAGATTTCACCATGGTTTTCGTAGTTTTCATACGTATTTCCACAATCAGTGATACTCAGATAATAAAACAGTTCAAATCCCAAAACGAATAATAACAAAGGCTTATAGAAATCGTTCATATTTTAGTAAAAATCTCATTATTACTAACCACTTGTTCTCGGTCGCGGCGCCGTCGCTAGTTCAATTAAAGATAAAATAAATATAAATGTCACTTCACTGGCCAATCACAGCTAAGAATGATGGACAGATGCATCATCTAACTAACTAACGTAAAAGTTCTGGTAAATTTCAACAGATAGCGTTGATTTATATTTCTTTGTTTTATGTAATAAATATATGACGCCAGGCCCCAGGAGGCTATACTCTATCTATTGCAATAAATAGACTATAGACTTTATACTTCGTAGAGTTGAGAATACTCTTAAAGCAATTTTAAAGTACAGATTTGAAACTAACGTGGTATACGTTAGCGTAAACGTAGTAAACGACTGAAAGTAAAAATATGTTAACTACGTGCCAATCACTCACTACAAGGAAACAAACGTATCATAACACCGAAATAGCAGGTGAACAACATCCAATGTAAACAAAGAACGAAAAAGCAAATACTTTATTATTGTTCGCAAAATGCCACTCCGAACAAGCTACGGAGTCGGATAAATACTTCAGTTCCGTCCAGTTACAGTTTCTGTAGTGATGCCAGTTTAATTTGTCGATGTTTATTATTTACTTTTTGTGTGAAAATGGTTTTTGTGTGAAACTCACAATAACACTTCACTAAACTTTATATTACACAAAAGAGCACTTTTCTCGTTGAGTAAAATAGAAACACTGCCATATTGTCAAGAAACAATATCAAACAAAAACAATAGAAAATTGAAACATTCTAAACATAAATACAATAACTTTTTAAAAAAAATTAAACCGACTTCAAATGCGTGAACACAAATAATACCTATTCAACAAAAAAAAAATCGTTCAAATTGGTTCATAATCGGCGGAGATATTGCGTATAAAAAAGTTCATCCCCAATTTTCCACCCTTGGGGGTGAAATATTTTCTTCAAATTCGCATAAAACCACCCTTTTGATAATACCTATTCAACAAAAAAATAATCGTTCAAATTGGTTTATAATCGGCGGAGATATTGCGTATAAAAAAGTTCATCCCCAATTTTCCACCCTTGGGGGTTGTTTTTTTTATTATTAAATTTAAATGGGACCACCCTTGAGGTATTACCTATACGCCGAAAAAAGATTTGTTCAAATCGGTTCATAATTGGCGGAGTTATCGCGTAACAAACATAGAAAAAAATAAAAAACATACGGGTCGAATTGAGAACCTCCTCCTTTTTTTGAAGTCGGTTGAAAATAGAAAAGTAAAAAATAATAAAAAATAAATAAATCTATATTTCAAAATAGTCCATAATATTATTGATGTTATTATTATTATTGATTTTTTAATAAAATAGTTATATTAATCTGCCGATATTAAAATCATCGATATTCTCACAACTCTACTCTACCTGTCCTAGACAACCTCAAAATTAGTGGTAACTTTTGTTCGCCGGTTTCTTATAACGACCAAAGTTTGTGGAGCTTTCCTAAAGATGGCGCAATGCAACGAGACCACTATTCTAGCTGCAACAATGTAAAAAGCATTAAGGTGTTTCTTTGAGTATTTTCCTTTCGGTATTTTTACAACTTTAAAGTTTTTACGGCTGTTTTTGCATTCTAAAGTTCGGGTAGATCGTGGCGCTAACGGTTTACGGGTTGCACTCGCTTACCACAGCCACCCAGCCTTAGTCTTGGTTGCACCATCTTATTTTAACTTGACAAACGTCAAAAATCTGTCAAACTCCATACAAAAAGCATCGGTTATCGTTGTAGTTACGGTCAAAGATAGTTGGTGCTACTCAGCCTTAGATTAGATATAATCTTGAGCAGTTTTTGGTTGAAACAAATCATCGTACTGTTCAAGTAAGTCGTTGATCATAAAACAGTCGGATGCGTCAATAAAGGAAAAACCATCGCTAAATCGCATTATGTTACATGTGATGGGCTTAAATCAAAGATTTTTTTGTTTATTACAACATAGAATAACATCATTACGTTTATTAAATATGGCATGAAGATGATATGACATGGTAGTATGTTAAAGTCTACGCACTCCTTCCAACAAATGATTCTGTTTAACATTGATATCAAACCGTCTAATGTCTCTAGTGATTTAGGCAAACATATCTTTGATCATAAAGTGAAGTAATGTGGGGTACTAAGGTAGTTCTAGTCAGTTAGAAGTGACGTCTTTTGATGCGTACTACGTTCATATTTTCAGACATCTTGACAGATCTGCCTTAACTCGATGTGGTTTTGTAATGTATCACAAGTTTTGATGTGAGTGGTTTGGTTTGCCGCGACTTGGGACATGAGTTGTCGTAACACCAGTTGACAGCTTAAGTGTTGTGAAGTTATTAAAGAAACAACTTTGGAACATTTCATAGACATTGGTTTGAGACATTAGTTTAATAGTTATAAGTAGGTATGTAGTATGGGGTGGACTCTTGCAATAGTGATAAATTGTATACAACTAAGATGAAAATACATTTAGTTATCTTTATGCAAACATATTTTTAAGAACTGAATTAATTTAAAAACAAAATTACAATTTAAATACTTTGAGATAGGTTTACTTAGGTATCATTTTAAACGGAACAAACCCTAAAAAACTATAACAGGTGTATAACAATACACCACTACTTTTCAGTAATCGAAAAAAAAACTGGGTGATGAGTTATTGATACTGATCCTAATGCAAAAAAAAAGTAAAAAGTATGTACGAGTATTGTGTATCCTTTGTATCCTTTGGATTTTAGAGGACTTGGATTGTTGTTCCACGTCCTCTGGGAACATCATCGAATACAACCAAAGGTTTCTCGTTTCTAAGACCCTCACAATAAATACCACTTTCGCTCGTAACTGCAAATTGGAAACCACTAAAGTTTCATACAAACTATCTGTAATTTCGGCCCGGGTGTGAATCGAAAGCAATCCACTTAAATAGTTAATTGGTAAGTGAACAGACACGGTTTGTATCTTTGTAGCAGTGGGTATACCAATTAGGATAAATTAACAAATGTCTGGGATTTCGCTACGTTGTACGTCAAAGCGAAATTTTAGTAGTAAATACCACTAAAGCCCGGTCTGTGAGCACGTAGAATTTTGTCCAATGACCCCAAGCTACCCATCCTTATCGCTCGCGCGTAATTATAATAATTGCTGTCGCGACTGTGCGACGGGCGCCCGCAGTGAGTGTGCGAACGCGACAGCAACATAATTACGCGCGAGCGATAAGGATGGGTAGATTGGGGTCATTGGACAAAATTCTACGTGCTCGCAGACCAGATTTTAACTATTATCTATGTATTTCGAGATACAAATAGAGAAAGTAAGAGAAGCGTAAGATGATTATGTAGTGTGTTGCACGTAATTATTTTGCACCTAGAGAAAATAGCTAGGAATATCTTAGATAGGTGTAGCGTGTCTAGGGTAGGCTTATGTAAAGATATAGTCTACTTGGCTGAAATATTTTTTTAGTAAGGAACGTCAGTCATTTGGTTAGCAATTTTGTATAGAGTAGACTAAAACGACTCTCACTCTTTTCGAGAAAAGGAGGCTGACAATAGTGACTGAGTTTCCTGCGCTGCTTCTTCTCAGCACTGGCCCATTTATTGTCCCGAAACAGTGGTAGGGTTAATACTGGGACGTGCAAAAGTGCTTTTTAAAAGCCTATTTGCAAAAATAAATAAGTTTTATGAGTTTTTTTTATGAGTTTCTCGTGGTTATCATAAGAGTCGATTATGGGATAAATCTGCTAATATCAGGATTCTGTTTCCCCAACTCGTTTGGTATGGTCCCTGAAGGCCAAATCTTCTATGCCTCTGACACATAGAAAACTCCGTCGTACTCCTGCAGTGGGGAGGCCTTTGTCCAGCAGTGGATGTCATTTGGCTGAAACGAACGAACGAACTCCTGCAGTGGAGACTAGCGCCCGTAT
The DNA here is from genome assembly GCF_963855985.1 of Ostrinia nubilalis. Lineage (NCBI taxonomy): Eukaryota > Metazoa > Arthropoda > Insecta > Lepidoptera > Crambidae > Ostrinia > Ostrinia nubilalis. Next base: position 15,899,877 of record NC_087089.1, on the reverse strand, counting down.
TCACAAACGATGCTTGCTTAAGTGAAGCAGCAAATCGAACGCACAGCGTTGAATAGAGCTCTGTCATTGGTTCGTGTGTCACCCTGTGCGTCCACGCGCACTGTGAGACCTCATAGAAATGTTTATGAATACGGGCGTTAATGATTTGATGATGAACGGCCGTTACACTTACGATGCGATAAAACCATTGAGAATTGGGGCAGCTCGTAAAGTCTTACGTCTGAAGTTAATTACTATCAGGTACTTAGTTTAAGTATATAGAAAGCTATTTATACATACCGCTATAAACCTTTCTTGGTTAGGTCTTTAAGTTACGGTGTAATTAACCGTATTACTATTTTTTTTCTGGTATTGTTTGAACTATCCAATGTAGCGCTGTTAGTACAATATTAATTAGATAATTTGAATCTATTTCCTTCATTATTGCTATTGTTTTTATACTGAATAGCTGGCATCATGCGGGTGACAGGACCTTTACTCTACAGTGGCGCCAACTGGTAAGCGCTAAAACAATAAGCCTCATTGATAAATCGGTATACCTTTTGATAGCTCAAATGATTATTTCAAGAAATAAAACGGTTTCGCATTAATCCCCCATTACAAAAGCTCATAATCCCACCCCGATAATCGATTTACAACACAGCCTAATTATATTTCACACGAATCGATTCAGCTCTAAATATCGAATCAGCCCGATTGCCCGGTCCTAATAGCATCAGCGAAACTCCATTATGGCGGGAATCGAACCGACGACCCATCCAGTAATTGTGGGGGCCTAATTGGGGACGGGTCCACCTGGGTCATATTCAAAGAGTGCCAGGATCGGCCTATGAATACGATTTTGCGTAACCTAAATGCGATGGTATGAAGCTATAAAGGGCACGAATAAAATCGAATGAAAAATTGAATAAAGGCACGAATGTGTCTGTAAATTGCAAAGGTGGTGTTGCTAAAACGGGATATTTTTGGCACTGAGTGATAATGAACAGATTACGATTCGATTAAAAAAGGGACAATAAATAACTGCATTGTTATATATTAGCTTCGTACGCGTGGATCCCGTTTTACCCCCTTAGTGAGCACCTACGTTCTAAAAGGAACCCTCATGTAAAATTTGAGATTCTTAAATTAAATTCTTAAATTAGAGAATTCTTTAAGGAGATTAATATACTGACAGTAGCTTCACAGTTCATTTATGAAAACCTTTTATATGTTCGCAAAAATATAGAGCAATTTACTAGAAAGAGTGATTTACACAAGTTCAATACAAGAAACAAAAATAAACTTGCCGTTCCAAATTTCAGACTGCACAAGATTGGTAATTCATTTATGGGGAAATGTATTAAACTTTTCAATAAATTACCACAAACTGTTGTAGAATTGCCCATTCATAAATTTAAAGCACATACCAAAAGCACCTTAATGAAAAAGGGCTACTATAAAGTTGATGATTATATAAAGGATAAAAATGTTTGGAATGTTTAACTACCTAGCTCGCATTAATACTTATGACTATAATTTGTATATTTTAAAGACTGTAAAACCTTGAAAAGGAGGCTGACAATAGTGACTGAGTTTCTTGCGCTGCTTCTTCTCAGCACTGGCCCATTTATTGTCCCGAAGCAGTGGTAGGGTTAATATTGGGACGTGTAAAAGCGCTTTTTAAAGCCTATTTGCAAAAATAAATGAATTTTATGAATTTTTATGAATTTTAGCACTTGTAGTTTCTGAGATTTCGTGATGAGTGAGTGAGTTAGTCAATTGGTGACCTTTCGCTTTTATAGTTAAAGATTTTACTCTCGCTGTATGCATTCCATTGAACTCGTTATAATTTTTATTTTCTATCGTGGAATCGGAATCGTAAACATATTGTGGTCTTACATTAATATTCAAAACAGCAGTTTATATTTTAGTTTGTATGACGTAAGTGTAATCCTAAAAGATAATGTGTGATTGAAAAGTAAATGCCAAAGAAGCATCAAGTTTTATTTTTTCTACTACACACTATCTCTCATACAATAAATAAACATTTGATTGAAATAAGCATTCGTAATCGTTTAATAAATAAACAAATACCAATAAAAACACAGTCACTGGAAGGTTAGTAGCAAAACAAAGAACGCACAAAGAGTAACAAACGAAGAATTTCCATCAGATTCCTTTATCTTGAAGAAATCTCAACATACATCAGTATCATGTGACTCGAAGGTATTTTTTTAGCATAAACATACATTTGCAAACGTACCTTCAGGCGTATTGTATATACAAATTAACGTTACATACATAATGTATGAAAGATATGCTTCAAATCCGACCTTTTTACCCCCTATTTCTCTACCACCAAGTAAAATTAATTTCCCTTTTCGGGGTGAGTAAGCGTCTGGATTCGAGAAGTCTCAATAGAACTCCGTTAAGTTCACTGTCAAGTAAAAGTTTTTTCAACCACGCCTTGATTTTGTTGGTCTGGATATGATTAATCGAGTAAGTAAGTTGTTCTGGGAAACTTCATGCATGTTTATCATCGTATCGCGTTGTAAATGAGTTGTAGTTGAGTTGAGATTGATATTATGAAATAATTAAATCACACCAAAAACATTTTCATGAAAAATTTTGCCAAGACGAGACCATAATAATATGACTCGCACTGTCAAAAAGTTATCAGATCTCATGTAGAGCCAGGCTTCGTCCTAACTCTTCAAGGCCTAACTTAACAAACTCTAAACCTAAGTCAAAATATATGGCTTGGCCATTTCGCTACATTCACATGGGCGTAAGGTGAAAAATGTTATTCGCTGTTCATTACTTTTCTGTTATACAATATAGTTCTTGTAATAATAACAAAATATGCAATACTTTTTTTTTTTTTATATATTTTATTTTATAAATATCCTTGGACATTTTACACTACGCTTCTAGTCCCAAACTAAGCAAAGCTTGTACTGTGGGTACTAGACAACGGATATAAACATACTTAAATACTTTTTTTTTGTAAATACATACAAATTATGTTTAATTTCCAAAGAAAACAAAATTAATTTACAATATTATGAGAATGCTCTTCATACAGTCAAATCCAAGCAGGACTGAAAACCACTGGCAAAATAGCAGGCAAATGTATTAATCTTTCTTCTATTATAAATGCGAAATACCACTCACTGATTAATCACGAAATCTCAGAAACTTAAACACCTACAAACTTGAAATGAGGCAGGTAGGTTCCTAGACATTCGTTAAGAACGTATTTTACGAAACTCCACCCCTAAGGGGGTAAAACGGGATCTAACGCTTACGAAGTCGCATAAACATTTTTTTTGTTGCAAGTAAAATATAATATCGTCAGTTGCAGGTCACTTGGGGTAACTGACAAAATATGGTTTTTGAGTTAAATATACAGTTTTTCTCTGCTCTTTCGAATGATATATGTTAAAAAATCTAGGTTTCAAAAAAATAGAATTACATGGACACGTTTCTAAATATTATTTAGAAACAATTTTCACAAACCGATGAAAGTCGTATTGGGAGCGATAACACTTCCCTGTCAAGCGTTTTCCGAAGATCGAGAAAACGAGGGTGGAAATGAAAGCCCATTGTGTATAGAAACAACCAAACCGAGGAACTTTGTATATTTAGGTATACGTAGCTTCGTTTTGACATTGGTGGAAAGCGTAAAGAATCTTTCAAATACTTCTTGTTATGATTGGATCGACATTTTGAATTTTACATTTCACGATTGTGTAGGACTTTATTTATTAGACATTATTAGTGTTACTACTTAGTACTTAATATTATCATATTATTCTGTGGTGTTACCTACATATTTTAGTAGTGTTACAATTTAGACACCTGTCTTTTTGTTTCATAGAACTAGAGTGTCTGCAATATTAATAACATACGAGAGTGTTTTGAATTTTTTTTAATCCACGCTCATATAGAATTCGTTTAGAATTTTTGGAAGGGAAAATATCTATTTTTAGTATCTGTATGTACAGTCGACTGAAAACAGACTGTTCGTTATCCTTCACAATATGCCTCAGTGTTTGCCTTAATGTCTCCCATACTGTGCTGTAATTAATTGTTGTTTTTTTGGTAAGTTTGACAGATGACACGGCTTGTGAGGCTTCAAGATGGTTACTCCAAACTTATGCCTGTCTTTTCATTGATTATCCTACACATAAGTACCATTTAGTAGGTACTCCACCAATAACCTATATTTTCCCCCCTCAGTACAGGCGCCCATTGTCTCTGTTGTTCTCAAGTTACAGGTCCGTAGTATACAACACGTAACACTGCTAACATAAAACAGACAGTTCAAATTAAACCAATTACAAATCTAAGTCTAGCTAAAACAGCATAAAGAATATAATTTTCATAAAACAGTCATAGCAATAGAATACATTGGTGGTCATGAAAGATATACATACTCACACTGTGCATTTTTGATCATTGATACAATGTTTCATAGATTCAGCTCCTTTTTATTTTTTTGTCAGATAAACTACATAAATAAATGTGTCTAATACAAAGTATAGTTGAGAAACCAGCTAATAATTCGCGTAAGCTGAAATGCCATATAGGCTGTTTTTATTTTTCCTTAATTAGAAGCTTTTTAAAATAGAGAAACAAACTCAACGCGACATTTTTATAGGAGTTACATATGTAAGTACTCACGGCTTGACGTTTCGGCAGCTATGCTGCAGCCGTGGTCACAAGCAGACGTTTAAAATCTTTTAACGCGAAATTTTAATATCTTATAGATAGAATATTGTGGTTGGTTTGTGTGTTTTTGTCAGGCTATGGCAAGGAGCACGATCCAACTAGCGGTAATAGACTCAATTAACTGCAGTCTTCGATACTACCCTCTTTAACTTGCTTAACGAAGCAGGAAGTTAAGGAATGTGCGAAAGAATAGAGAATCATTTAATAGCTTTTATTTTATTAGTTAGTACACATTTTTACAGAGATATTATGCTTTTTTATGAGTTTTCTTGTTGCCGACAGTGGATAGAAGATACTTAAGTACATAATCTAAGATTTAAGATAATGTAGAGAGATAACTAAGTGAAGTACCTACATATAACCCTGTTGGATAATGGCAGAACTGTGTTTATTTGATTGTTATAGGTATTTGTCACTTACCATGGTTTACTAAGCTCCTAGTTTCCATCACTTTCGATACGTCATCCAGTTTCAGGAAGTGCGCTCTCCGTAACGAATATATTGTTTTAAATTTTTATGGTCACTAATATTAGAGTAATTTTATTAAACGGCATTGCTTATTTACGAGCCTCCGATACTTGCTTAGTTACTCCGTAATCATGGAGCTTGCAACAGTGCCGAAATATCGGAGGCTCGTAAATAAGGTACATGTTAGCAATCCCGTTCATAGGTTCATAGCGGCCATCCGCGATTTCGTAAGCGTCGAACCCATTTTACCCCCTTAGGGGTTGAATTTTGCAAAATCGCGTTCGAGCACCTACGTTCTAAAAGGAACCCCCATGCAAAATTTGAGACTCCTAGCACTTATAGTGTCTGAGATTTCGTGATGAGTGAGTGAGTCAGTCAGTCAATCAGTCAGTAACCTTTCGCTTTTATAAATAAAGATTACCGTAACAAATAGGTTTTTTTTACGTGCATGTATGCGTCGTAATCGCGGCATAAATTGTACAATGATATTAAACATGATGAAAGTTTTTTCAATACGTCTTACCCAAATGATACACTTTTCACAAGAACGGTACCGTAAAGTTGAGACCAGCCCTCGGAGAAGTGAACGAAATGCCCTTTGATGTTTGTCGTTAAATATAAATAATACAATTTAATTATGATTTTTGCTTGAAACGTAGCCGTCTACTTGGAACGAAAGTTACAAAGTTAACATTTTCAGAAGGTTAATAATTCAGCTTTCACTTGCCCAAAATTCTCGAAGTTTCTGCAATGAAAGCCTTACTTTTATTTATGACGGTTAAATGTTTACAAAGAAAATTATTCTTGAAGTTTCTTTAAGTTATGGAGAGTAACTAAATTCCATACCATGAGTTCTTGAAACTTTTAAGCTCTATACCAACCTATTTATATTCTTAGTGAAGTCTAACAGATGCAAAGAATATTTAACAATACAAATTGAAGAATGAAAGTTTTCTTTGTTATTACAGTTTACAACTCTTTAAGTTTGCATAGAAGTTTAGTTTTCTTATTGAGGGACAGAAATAAAGTGTTATGAAGTCTAAAATTCAAAAACTGTATTATGTATTCGTAGGTTATTTCTGTATACAGAATCATGCTCTCTTGTCTATTTTATCATTTCTTCAAAAATATTATATTGCCATTTAAGGCTGGGTTGCACCATCTTACATTAACTTTGACAAACGTCAAAAATCTGTCAAACTCCATACAAAAGTACCGTCATAGTTACGGTCAAAGTTAGGTGTTGCAATTCAGCCTAAATGTGTGAAGACTATGTATACAGTTCAGCGTTTTGATTGTGTGCGAGTCTAACGTCAAGCTGTACTCGTAAGTATAATGTACCTACTAAATAAAATTAATGAAAGAAATCTAGTCTTATTTACTTCTACAACAAAAATAAATGTATTATTAGAAAGTCATTGTCTTACAAGGTCCTCCTTGTGCCAATCTCAGTGCATTTATATCGATCTCCAGAACATTATTAGTGCACGTGCAACTTCTTACCACGAGAGCACTCAAGCTGTTGTTTTTCTCATCGCTTACCTTCAATATTCTGAAATAGCTCTATTGAACAGTCCTTTCTAGAAAACTAACCTTGGCAGAATTGTTAGAAGTCTTTATTGTATAATTTTTTCTGTTTCTGGTTTGCCGCCCTTTGGTTAGTTTCTGAAAAAACCTAAAGTGAGGTTTAGACTAGCAATAAAACTCGCAGAAGTTGACTTTTTCGTTAGCTATTTGCCACACCACTAATTAGCTGTGGCAAGCCAACTTCTGCCAGATTTACACAGTGGTGATAGAAGAAGTCAACTTCTGCAAATTTTATTGCTAGTCTAAACCTCACTTAAGATGCAAAGTAACGAACAAGTTCCACATTTGTACCGCTTTTCGTTTGTCAAACTTGACAAACATATCTATGTGTTCAAGCTTTCTTCTTCTTCTAATTCGTTTCGCTCTTGGCAGAGCGGTCGTGGTCACGTTGAGGCGTTGTTCACATCGGTTTAGAAGCGGATACAACTCTCCGCACGATCTCCCGCCCATCTCTCTCTGTTGGCACACTGTTCAAGCTTTACACTGTAGCATATTAGGTCTATAATAGGTACTATTTTACAGCAAATATGTAGTCAAATATGCTGACGACTGTATATGAGGTTGGTAACCCAACTCGGGCTCTGATTGTAGAACGAGTATGCAATGTTTGTATTAAATCAAGTGCTTTATTATTTCACGAACAGATTCTGTGGTTAATTGGATCCGCGGGATCTCTGAACGCCTGTGATTGATGTTTGTCTGAGATAATGCTAAGAAATCAGATATGCACGTTTGCGCAGTAACAGTATAATTAATTAATAGTGGTTATTTTTTACTCCAAAACGTTATATACGTAATCCATAAAACTTGAAAGTTCGCCCTCAGTAGGTAGAGGTACTACAAATCATTTTATAAGTATTGTATTTTGAACATTTTATAAGTATTGTATTTTAAACATTGACCACATCACACACTTGGTTAAAAGTAGTTTCTTTGCCACGCACCTACACTATTTTATTCTTCCGTATTTCTTCTTCAAACTAAATATAATTGTTATTTAATGAAACACACACAGACTTCAGTTAATTGCTAAAGTTACATCGTTAAGTGTGACATGGACGTGAGTCCGTGACTGCGAACTCTTAGAAGAACTTAAACGAACAATGGGAAATGCCTTCATAGATTAAATTCAAATTCTTATTTAGGTCCTTTTCAGGGCACATAAACACGTCCCAAATATAACGTGCTCTATTACTAATTCGGGACAAATCATTGGCTGGTGCTGAAAAGAAGTGGCGGAAGAAACTTATGCTCGTTTTCACTAATAAATTTTTCAGTGACCCCTATGGCAACACATACCAGGAATTTTGTTTTCAAATGTGTCACTTAAAAATTAGGGATTGATGGTGAAAACGGGCATAGTTACCTTTTTCTCGGTCCCTAGTGGGAACAATTCGGAACGTCATGATTTAATGCAACGTAGTTCGGCTTATACTTACTAGTTCATCATCATCATCATCATCTCAGCCATAGGACGTCCACTGCTGAACATAAGCCTCCCCCAATGCTTTCCAAGCTGCCCGGTTGGTAGCGGCTTGCGTCCAGCGCCTTCCTGCTACCTTTAATGATGTCGTCGGTTTACCTTGTGGGTGGACGTCCCACGCTGCTACTGCTGCACTTACTAGTTACCCAATATAATAGGCGGACGTTATAAATTAAACTTTGTGATTTCAATTACTTATTTGCCCCAATAGATAGACCCACATTCGATGTGGCGTCTTAGGCCCGGTCTCCACCACAATGGAGAGGAGATTTGAAGAACCAATCATATTTCTTTATTTCCACAACACCTATTGTTTCAGCTTCGGTTCAGAATCTGATTAGACATCACATACAACACATCTCTCAGCTTTAGTGGAACCAAACATCTTAGACGTTCATAAAAGCTGTTCAATTCCAATATTGTGTAAATTACCCAAAGTCCATCATTTTAATTTGTTACATAGAAGGACACTAATCGTTAGTCGCCGAATAAGTATACAGAATGTGGACTTGTATTTGTATAGTTATGTATACTACTAAGCAATGTTCTTTGTATTTTCTTAATTAACGACGTAGCTCTGCCTCCCGTAAGTTTTACTTTGTTCTCGTGGATAAAATTATTGCGTCAGATGAGAAATTGCTCTTTGGGTTATTTGCGAAGCAGATTTGGATCGGCACGGAATTGTCTATAGGAATATTGGTGCGAATTTAATTAAAAACCGTGAAGGTACAGAATTAGACGGCGTGAACGAGCTCTGATCGTTTGGGTGCGAGTAATTATTACATATTGATTGTTAAAGAATTTTCAAATGGAAAACGGATGGTCCGAAGAAAACCAGCATCGACTGGGGCTAAATGGGTATTAGTAGTTTATTATCCTACTGATGATGATGATCCATCCGACCGATTTCGGCCATGGCGACCACTCCGACTCCTAGCTGTCTTGGCGGCGCTGGTGTGCCCGAAGATGGCTTACGTAGCCTATTTTCGCGGTAAAATCCCTCGCGCATTGAGGGCATCTGAGCACGCCGCCAACATAGTTATAGTGAATGGCGGCAGATGGACGGGCCTTCAAGTCATCGCGCTTCGCGTCGAGTTCAGTCGTACGCTGCTCCTCGAACTCGTGGACTTGCCTCTTCACAATCTCCCGCCATTCTGGACGCTGTGTTGCCAAACCTTCCCACTGAGAGGGCTCAATGTTGCATCTTTTCATGTGCCGCTTCTGTACATCTTTGTACCTGAGGAGTTGACCGCCATGAATTCAAGAAACTTTACAGTATTATATTGTTTATCCATCAGAATAATATAGGCTATAATTTATAATGATCTATCATCATCATCATCATTTCAGCCACAGGACGTCCATTGCTGAACATAGGCCATAATGATCTATGACAAGCTTAAATTTCACACGGGCCAAGCCGTGGGCAAAAGCTAGTAGTGTTAAAATATTTTAAAAACTGGTAAAAATCACAAGAAACACAACATTTTTAATACACACTGACAGGCCCCTCGCTCTCCTACATAACTCCTATGCCCCATTGATTTCGACATTGAGCTTTCGTTGGGATAAAATGTGCATTACAATGAAACAAATGATATCCATCTAGTCCCAATCGATTCAGTGTTTTTTCCATACACAATGGACCTTCTCCTTTACCATTAAAAAGCGATCTTTTTGCTAAATTAATTTGCAAACTTGATTACCTCCGAAGCCGCGTCGCGATGTCAATCCGATGTTTCGGGGCGTAATACAATAATCCCGTGATCCCTGTTACCATCCTCGGGATCGGATAAGACAGTTCCAAGGTCGGCCGATATTTTAATGTGCCGAATTTGCCGGTACCACGAATGAAAGCGACTGAAAGTTGCGACCGGTCGCTTGGTTTATTGGTACCTGGATTACAGGATAATGTCGTAGGGCAGGCAAAATTTGATAAAATTCACTTCCTTATTTTATGGTTTTATAATCACTTCGTTTAGAATTTGCGGTCAAGCTAATGTTAACCGCTAATTACGCTAAACAAGTTGTTTTTTCTTAAATAAAAAATAATTAATACATAATTACTTAGACACATTACTCGTACACACTTGTCCACAAAAATTTTGATTACATATGATAGAAAACAATAAACTTACAACGTCGTTTGGAATGTTGGTACTGCTAAAATAAGCATCCACTATATGCGTACTTGCAACGATCTGGTAAAGGTCGCGGGAGGAGCCTGGATGCGGACAGCGCAGGACCGTTCATTGTGGAAAACCTTGGGGTAAGCCTTTGTCCAGCAGTGGACGTCATTTGGCTGAAACGAACGAAAAAAGGATATTCGTACTTAAGAACTTGTATTGCGTTGTGAAACACCCGTCAATATAGAAGAAAGATCCTATAAACTACCCTACGTCTTTATGCTCGCCTTGTTACGTTGTAGAGACTTCTCGACTTGATTAGCCACTTGTGGAGCTCTACATATTAGGGTAAGACGCAGATTGTGGCAAAACAAGGACGCTTGTTTGAGATATGAATATGAGAATGTGTGTGCTTTAAGCTTTTTATGAACTGGATTTTATTCTTTATAGTCAGCTCCAATGGTTTAGATAGTTTTTTAAATATTATATTTAAAAAACTATCTAAACCATTGGAGTTAGATAGTTTTTTAAATATAATATGATAAATATTGCCTCAATCAGAGATTGAACTATCTCAGTATGCTTAATATTACGACACTTTGTACTCAAACATAGGTTTACAAAAATCCTTAGATGCATAACTCGGTGTCTAAATGGATCTAGTGAATGGATCAAATGAGATAGATCGTGTTATTCGGCTGTGTCTTTTAGAAAAATAATCGGTACTACAGTAGGTATATTCACATTTTCATTTGCACATTTTGTCATGACGTATTAATCGGAATAAAAGTTTGCTCAGTGCTTAATAAAATAGGTACATAACATTAACTATTTTTTCTTTTTAATACCCTAAGGACGGTATACGGACAAAACTAAATATTATTCAAATTCTAATTCAGCGGTATATTCTAGTATTTGCTCAAACCTCATTCGCGCAGACTTGTCTTCCGGTTTGCATTTTATATGTTCCCAGCCGGCACAAAGTGACCGCCGCGACCTAGTTAGGGCCTTTTCAGCCGCCCGCCCATTTCGCGGCTTTTGTACATTGCACAATACTACAGACAGAACAGTCGACTGTAAAATAACGCATTAGGACAATTATATGTTAAATGTTTTCAAATGGGAAACTCACTAACATCACTATCTAAGCTGGAGTGAATAGGTTCGTTCGTTTCAGCCGAAAGAAGTCCACTGCTGGACAAAGGCCTCCCCCAAGGTTTTCCACAAAGACCATGCACCTCCCGCGACATTCACCAGATCGTCGGTTCACCTAGTGGGAGGCCTGTCCACGCTACGTCTTCCGGCTCGTGTTCGCCCCTCGAGAACTTTTCTGCCCCAGTAGCCATCAGCTCTACGAGCTATGTGCCCCGTATAGGTTCACACCAGCTTTAATTGAGTCCCTTTTTAAGGCACTCGTAACCTTAACAAACGTCAAAACTTTGTAAAAGTCCATACAAAAACACCAGTTAACGTTATAGTTACGGTTAAAGTTAAATATTTCTATCTACTACTTAGTCTGAAACAAGGCTAAGTACTCATATTTTAATCATTAGTTTAACTTGTGTATTTCCATCGGTGGCTTTTCAAGTCAATTTCATTTCTGCTATCCTAAAATAGCTGGATCCGGTCTGTGCCTGACTCCTAGTATTCTTGAAGTTTCAACGGTAACCGATCCCAAAGGGAGCTAGTGGCCTTGAAAAATGTCTTCAAACACGACCAATCTACCGACCCAGTGGATTTGAAATTCGGCCATTTGAATATTATTAATACTGCCCAATCGGTCGGAAACTGTTTGTGGGGCGATACGGGTGTGCTTGGCAACTTCAATTGGGATGAAAAACGATAAAATGTATAATATAATATATAGGTAACAAGGCGGCGTCGTCTGTTTGATGCGGAAAGAATTTTTACACATTTTGGTTCATTTTTGTTAGGGTTCTATCTTAACCATATTTCAACAGCACAACATAGGCTCCTCCGGTACATTCAACAGCAGTTCATAATATAGTGTGATTTAGTTAACAAGAATTTGTTCTGTTACAAAATATAACCTTATTACCACTGCAATATGCTATAGCGTTTAGTTTATGTGCTGACCCAGATCCTCAGCTGCTCTCTTTCACATACTTACTACAAGGCACCTTGAGTTCTTTCGTTTCAGCCTAATGACGTCCACTGCTGAACAAAGGCCTTCCCCAAGGCTTTCCATAACGATTGGTCCTGCGCTACCCGCATCCTCGTTCCCACGACCTTCACCAGATCGTCGGTCCACCTAGTAGGAGGCCTGCCCACGCTATGTCTTCCGGCCCTTGAGTACCTCGATGTTAATAATTGTAGACTGATCTTCGTTTGGCGACGTTAAGACTTTGCAAGCTTCTGAAATAACGCTCAACGCTCTTTTATTGTTTTCAAGTCCCTTCCCGAAGTTTCTCTTATTTATCCACAATTTTTGTCTAACTATATTCAAAATACGGTATAAAACAACTGGAAGCCGCTTTGAATGTTATTAAATACAATTTGTTTGATCAAACTTTCATTTGCTATTTTAACAGCAAAGCCGGCAAGTAATGATGAAACCTAACATCTTTTTGATTATAGACCCGTGTTTCAGTTAAATGAAAAATAATTACACCGGCCTTCTAAACTTTGAGCTCAGAGGCTTTAAAAATGTCAGAGGTCGTTCAAGTCAGTACCACAATATACTAACATCTAGTAAGGTGGAATTGCGCACGTGTAACAGGTAACATGGCCTGCAGTTGAGATCTGTAGGTAGAGTTGGATCCTACAAGCATGGTTTAAACATTATCTTCTTCATTTTATACACACTAACAGCACAGATTTCTAATAAGTTACCGAATAGGGTCAGTTAAACCGTAATTTTCTTTGTAATGAAACTTATTTATTTATTTATTTTAAACTTATTTGCTTACAAAAGGTGAATTTAATGCCATAAATGGCATTTTCGTTCAGTTGAACTTCGAGCCTAGCAAAAAGAGTAGACCTAACTTTAACCGTAACTATAACGATAACCGGTGTTTTTAGTATGGAGTCTCACAGGTTTTTGACGTTTGTCAAAGTTAAAGTAAGATGATGCAACCCAGCCTTACTGTGTCGTCTTTCACTGTGTCTCTCGCAAAGTTACCGTTTGAGCGTGCAACTCGCCCAAATCACCGCATTGTTGACGGCGGCCATGCTGAGTTTGCAGAATGAATAAATGTTTGCCGAAATTCAGGACAGCTTGATGACAGTACCCATTCGAAGTTCTGCTTTGATGTTAGAATCTGTTCAGGACGTTTAGATGTGTTCAGAAGTTTTTTAAATTGAAGTCAGTACATCGATATTGACTTTAAGTCATGGGTAACCTACCGAATACAACATATGGGTGGGTACAGGTTTATTCGTTTCTACCAAAAGACGTTCATCATCATCATCATCATTTCAGCCATAGGACGTCCCCTGCTGAACATAGGCCTCCCCCAATGACTTCCACATCGCACGGTTGGTAGCGGCCTGCATCCAGCGCCTTCCTGCTACCTTTATCAGGTCGTCGGTTCACCTTGTGGGATTAACAAGCTGAAGTGGCAGTGGGTAGGGCACATAGTACGCAGAACTGACGGCCGATGGGGCAGCAAGGTTCTGGAATGGAGGCCGCGTACCGGAAAACGCAGCGTGGGACGTCCACCCACAAGGTGGACCTACGACCTGAAAGACGTTCACTGCTGGACAATAGGACTATAACAACCGGTCCAGTGCAGCGATTTTTATCTGGATGCGGGATTCAGGTAAAAGTCACTTTTATTAAAGAGCACCGAATTGCACTCATCTCTAAATTGCAAGGATATCCGGGCCGGCCTTAACATAAGTGCGATTGCAGTCAAATAACTGCTTTGTGCAGCTGCATAAAAAACCTCTGTATCCGTAAGAGACTAAGAGTGAGTCTTTTTTGGCTGGTATTGTTGTTAATACGGTCCAAAATAATCTGACCACGATCTCACGATCAGCGAATTTTCGCACATAAAATTAATTGGTTATGATATTAAGGGGATTATTCTTAATGGATTTTTAAAATGTAATTAATATAAAGTGGTGGGGATGGAGGGGCGAATGCCTGCTGTACCTGGGGTGATCGCTCTGGGGCCTAGGATGTGACCTTGGTTTAGGGTTGCCAAACGTTTGAAAATAAATAAAAAATAAACACCCCTCTAGTTAAGGTAAAAATCCTAACATTTCTGAATTTTGTGATTTCTGTAATGTATAAAGTCAAAGTCTACGATTAAAATAGTGCTTACAAATATGTATAATAGGAAATTGATTCATTGTTGGCATGAGAAAGTTAAGCATAAAACAAATAGCGATTAAATCTGAAATTTACCTCTATTACAAAAGTCGTTAAAAAATAAGACTACCACTAATGTGGGACATTACTATAATAGTAATCTATGAAGTCGGTTACAAAGTAATTTTTTGGGCTTCCATGATCCTCTATCATCATCATTCGCCATAGTAGAAAGTCATAGAATATTATTTTGATTCAAACCCGTCTAAAACCATTTCAATGTGACTAAAAACTGAAATAAGTCATAGGGATACTATATCCTAATCCATAACTTGTGTGTCAGCCCTACTGGCTCGCTGCCAAAGGTCGGCCCATTCCTTTCAGTTCTAAATATTTTATTGAGCCGCCATGCAATACCGTTTGTTCTAATATTCATTTACTAGCAGTTCCCGCGACTTCGTACGCGTAAAAATATTTCCCGATTTTGCAACATTTTTCTTTACTGCTCCGTTTCTATTGGTTGTAGAGTGATGTTATATAGTCTAAAGCCTTTCTCGATAAATGAGCTATAGTCTAAAGCCTTTCTCGATAAATGAGCTATCCAACACAAAAATAATTTTTCAAAATGCTCCAGTAATTCCTGAGATTAGAGCGTTCAACCAAACAAACAAACTCTTCATCATCATCATCATTTCAGCCACAGAACAGGTCTTCCACTGCTGAACATAGGCCTCCCCCAATGATTTCCACAATGGCCGGTTGGTGGCGGCCTGCATCCAGCGCCTTCCCGCTACCTTTATGAGGTCGTCGGTCCATCTTGTGGGGAACAAACTCTTCAACTTTATAATATTAGTAAAGTATTATAGATTGTTTTGTGCCGTAAAAGCTGGCTCGATAAGATGGAAAAGGTGAAGTACACTTCATCGGGAGACGAACCACTCAATAAAGTAAAGTGTAAGAGAAAGAGCGATTAGAATTAAGCCTCTTATAGCATGATGAAGTGGAAAATTGGATTTCTAACGCTTTGCATTTTTAATGTAACGGACTGTAGTTTCAATTTTAAACGATTTAGGCCCGATTCGACCAAACTTTCATCCGAAAATAACTCCTGGTATAACTGACTCATTGACAGTTTTAGAATGGGAAATATGTCAAAATGTCGAGACTGACGAATTTTATTCTGAGATTAATATTTACTCTTGTTTGGTCGAATCTACCCTTAATGTCATAAAGATAACTAGCTGTGCCCGCGACTTTGCGTGAAAATACTTTTGAGTAATATTTTCCATTTTTACAACATTTACTGCTTTGGCTGTAGGGTAATGATGTATAGCCTAAAGCCGTCCTCGTTAAATACCCAACACAAAAATATGTTTTCAAATCGGACCATTAGTTCCTAAGATTAGCGCGTTCAATCAAACAAACTCTTCAGCTTTATAATATTAGTATAGATTCTCCTGGATCAATATTTGCCGTTCTTTGACAATACAATACTTCTCAGGACCTAGGATTGAGAGAATAAAATAAAAATGTTGGTCACGTGAGGTTAAAAGTTTAAAAGGCTTATAAAATACTTACCATCGGTCCGTGTTCAATTGTTCATATCTTTTTATGCTACGGTATTTTATGTTTGGTCCTACATAAAGTCGCTCAAATATTCATAAAACATTCAAATCATTGCAGGGCATCATAGATAACATCATTAACATACATGCCTTAGTCAGTCTACAGGGTGGAATTCTGTAATGCCACCTGTAATGCCAAAGGGAAAGTACCTCCTCGTTAATATTCCATTTAATTCGGAAGTCTTTAAATGCAGTTTTTTGAACTCATAAAAACTCATTTTATTTTTGCAATTAGACTTTTAAAAAGCTTTTACACGTCCCAGAATTAACTCTCCCACTGCTTCGGGACAATAAATAAAAAAAAATCACAATTATTTAATTTTTAGCGTCGCATCTCAAACTAATTTGAAAATTATAAATAACTTGAAAAAACGAACTGCCTAAGGGTATTTAAGGGCAGGTATACCCAACATTGATGAAACAAACGCTGGCCGTAACTTGAAAAATTTCGACGGGTTCATCCAGTGTCTAAGTAGCTCAGTTGAAAGAGCAGTCGCCCGGCAAGCGGAAGGTCGTGGGTTCAATTCCCGCCTTAGGCAGTTCGATTTTTTCAAGTTATTTATAATTTTCAAAATAAAATCATGTTTTCTTTGAGTAAAATTTTCTATGTATATTTCTATGAGTACTTTCCCTTCAAGTGGAATTACAAAATTCCACCCTGTAAAGCCTTCTCAACCTCGCAACAGAAACCAGGTTAATACAAATTACAGGCCCGACATAACACGATGGCTGCGCATCGGAAATTGATGAAAGCAATCATGTAAATTGCCACCAATTAGTTGGGGGCGTTTTGTTGACAGGCACCGGAAATGAATTGCAACAGGCGACGCGGGTACCGGATGTGGGTGTTTACATGCAATTTGCACGGTTTAAGGGGCTGGGCTATAGATATTTATAGCAGAGTAAATATAAATGAGTAGGTCATCTTCATAGAAAGGCACCGAGCGCGGTTTGTATGTGAGCGCGCCAATATACGTATGCGGCGCGCACGCACACACTGACAAAATTCGCGCTCACATACAAACCGTACCGTAACCAACTGACCGCCCGTGCGTTTCTATGAAGATGACCTACTCATTTGCATTTACTCTGTTTACAGTTATGGATTAAAGGACGTAGCATACTTATCAACCCGGAAAGGGATCGTAACCGTATCAACTCGAGGCGGTCAGTATTATTTGTATGAACCTCCATGCTGCAACGCACACTTATCCGCACCGTAACGTAAACGCCTCGCCTCGCAGTTGGCAGCACGCTAAAGGCGATGACAGCTCGTAAAAAACGATACGTTGTTCATCCCTTTCAGAGTGATAAGTCTGCTATGATAGTGGCTATTTGTTTAGGTGTGGAAAATTAAAAATAGCCAAGTGCGTGTCGTGCCACGCGCAGTGTATTGTTCCCTAGTTGTCCATCGTTAACACAATATTTCAGAAGCAAGCAAAGTCAGTTTTAATATTTTCTTCAAAGGAATTTTCACTAGTTAAGAAATTTTATAATACATGTATTAAATGACTAGTACTCTTAAACTAAATGTTGTATTTTAACCGCTATAGTTTTCCTTGAAAGTTCATGAAAAGCAGTATTATTACGAATTTTTCCAGATTTTTAAAGCCAACATTTTAGTTTTGAGAGGGGGGAGGGAGGCCCTACTCGAACAAAAATTGGCACTTTAAACTTTAATAATTTGCAAACAGATCCCAAAATGGAAAAATAGTCTTAGAAACCCCTAAGCCATTTTAAAAGACCTATCCAAAGATACCCCACACGATGGGGTAGAAGATGAAAAAAAAATCATCCACACTTTAGATGTAGGGGAGCTACACTAAAAAAAATTGTTTTTCAAAATTTTATTTTACCGTTTTGTCGGCGTGATTAATATACATACCTCCGCAAAATTACAGCTCTCTAGTGCCAATAGTTTTCAAGCAAAACCTCGGACAGACAGACAGACATATCGAAACTATAAGGGTCCTTGTCAGGACTACGGAACCCTAAAAATAAAACATGAGAATTAAAAACGGAATTGCTGCTACCTCTCTCTCCCACCAATGGAAATACTGAATAGCCAGAATATTTAGTTAGGCTGCCAAGAAAACCCAACCAGCAGGTTGAGTAGTCCCGAGGGATTGCTGGCTGTCTTGGAACCCGCAACGAATTTAATCAGAAAATAGGAGCAGGTCGAAGTATAATGTCGACTCCCCCGAGGTATAAAGGCCTGCTTAAAGGCAACACTTATGTTTTGTTCCAACTAGTGTAATAAATAACAAAGTATTACTTCAGTGTGTTTTATAATATTAAGGCTAGGTTGCACCTGCATCTTTCTTTAACTTTGACTGATGTCAAAAATCATCTGTCAAACTCCATACAAAAAACGCCGATTATTATTTATCGTTATAATTAAGGTCAAAGTTAGGTGGAGCAACTCAGCCTAAATGTTACTTCAAAGAATTTCTAGTATATTTCAGCGCAAGTGATTAATACTGGTACGGTAACGACGTTAGTTCTAAAGTAAATAGTAGACGAAATGTATACTCGCTGCAACGGGGACAGTTGTGACAGCGAGTTGTAAATATTTTGCTGAATTCGCAAGTAGTTTGCGACCCATTTCGGTAAATGTATGCATTGGCAAGGTAACAACAAAAACAAGAACGCTCTTTTGTCGACATTTTCAAAATATTTTTCGTTTGAACCCTCTTTCTCTTCACCAAAAACTGACCGTGTGTGTAATATCTTACAATGATATTCATTGTACACTGACAGTTTTTTGGATGTAGGTACGAGTACGTCGTTCAATTGATCAGTCTATAGGCTCTTTAAAATTAGACGTTTTGAGATGGACGGTTATTATATTTACAAAAGCTAAAGGTCACTGATTGACTGACTGACTTACTCACTCATCACGAAATCTCAGAAACTACAAGTGCTAGGAGTCTCAAATTTTGCATGGGGGTTCCTTTTAGAACGTAGGTGCTTACTAAGAATAGTATTGCCTTTTTCTTAATGCAAAAAAGCTCCAAGTCTCCTATTTGCAAAAAACATATCTACAGATGCTTATTGTGTATTACCAAAACGTAGAACCTCGCTTAGTTTCTGCGATCAAATTGCCGATTGCGAAGTTAAAGTTGGTGGCCCCAAGACACGTCCCAGCATTCAATCTTCAACTGTATTTGACTCGAGTCCCAGTAAATGGCCGTTTCATCTCAAGGCAATTCATTTCTAGCCTTGGGCTATCTGATAAGCAACATCTTGAGCCCTAATGCTGGAGACGCTACGAAAGTTTAAGTTTATTATTATTTATGTTGATTGTTTACAATGTTCTTTAGTACCTTAATAATAATTGTGCTCATATTGCCATCAGATTCTCTTGCCATCTTGTTACTTCGCATCAAAAAATGCTGCTCACTAGCATGGACTATGCTATGTGTTTTTTACAGCACTAGCTATGCCCGGGACTTCATTCGCGTTTTAGCAATTTTTTTCATTGATGCTCTGTTTCTAGGTAGGTCGTAGAGTAATGGTATGCCTTCTTCGATAAATGAGCTATCCAACACAAAAATATTTTTTCAAATCGGACCCAGTTCCTGAGTAGTATAAAAGTACCTATAGATTACTTCAATTTATGTAGGCATGATTTCTTACTAAGAGGAAAGATTTTATGAGTATTGTTTATTTGTTTGTATTGAAAAGACTCCAAAACTACAGGAACGATTTGAAAAATTCTTACAGCATTAGAATCCTATTATATTTCTGATTAATATATTTGTGGTACAAAGTTCGCCAGGTCAGTCAGTCATAAATACGTGTGGATAGATTGCAGTCATTCGCCTCAATATGCGTATTAATGCGCTGGAGTTGGATTTATTCCCAAGACCTGTTAGTTCAGCTGGGATAATAAATTGTAGAGAGCTTAGCCAGGGCACAGACAATTGATAGGACTGCTTTACAAGACTCATACTCTCAAGATATTTCCTAAGATTGATGTTCTTTAGACTTTTAGTCTATAATGAATGTTCATCCATATGTAGCAGCAATATATCTGTATTAAGAGAAGGGCAACGATACTATAGATCTTCAGTGGAATCAGCATTTCGGTTTGTGATACTTGAGGGGCAACGGCCTTTGAATTAAAAGGCAATATCGGTTGGCTTTTAGAGGTACAAACAACGGCATGTCAAACTGTACACTGTGGCATCGTATTGTAGTTGAAATAGGAGTTATTTTGCAACAAAAATGAAAAGTCTGATGTGCTGTTGTCTCTACAAAACCGTTTTATTGCTCACTGCGCAAATTCTAGTTCGGAGGGTGCAATGTTTTTATGTCATTCGGATGAAATACGATCGAAGAAGATTATTATTATGTTTTCTGGCTAAACCTTTTTGTTTTGCATTTTCCAGTTTATACTATAATTTATATCTAGTTATATTTAATTGAACCTAACGGTCGCGTTCTCGTCTAATTGTGCCCGTGTCAAATTCAATAGATTCCAAAGCAGTTTGAAATTTAACTTAGAAAATTAAGATATCAGAATTCAATACTTCACTGTATGGCCTACTAATTGAACTTTTACTGAAATGGAATTAATTTTGCCTTTTTAGACTATGGAATATTTGCTCTTATTTATGGTATTTAACCCACTCTTATCTGTAGGAGTAAATAATTTAGGTACTAACCAACAGCGTCTTTTTACTTTCCCAAGCATCAAATATTTTAATAGTGCTACTCCAGCGTCAGCAGTACCTACTTCTACACTTCGCAAAACGTATAAGTAGATGATTTACTGGATTTAAGAGACATTATTAAGATAATAACATTAAAGTTGCTACCACATTTTGAACCTTAAGCTCTAAATAGTGAATTTGCTGTACAATAAGGGTTAGTGGCCTTAACCACCATGACCCAGATTGCAACAGTACCTCAATTTGTTCCTCCAACATTGCTAGCCTCTCATTGTATCAATCGCCGTAATGGCTCAACCACGATATTATAGCCAGCCGCCTTATATTGAGGCGGCGAAGTATCGGCTCCCTTTCATAAAGTAATTGGAAACAGTAGCACCAATCTTGGTGTATACCCACTAAAATCTTCCACTAATGGAAGTGGGAATAGAACCATGATTTGATGATACTTCATTTTGCATACGTACACAGACGGCGGCATTTTCGTTCGCACTGGTTTAGACTGGTTTGCGATTAATGGCAATAACGAGTCCGTGAGCAGGCTGCTTTGAACTTCTTTGTAGATAGAAAAACTTGACACCTTTTCTTGCCGTTGCGACTTCTTTGATCGACGAATTTTAAGTTTAGGTAAAGTACAGACGACAGCATATCCAGCTAAACACTGTGGCATCTTTCGTAGTCGCAATAAGTGCTTTTTTGCAACATAAATGTATACTGATATGCTGCCGTTACTGTACATTTGTCGTAGCACGGAGTAACTTTGACTTACTTGACTTAAGGTCCTATGTCCCCCAGATGGGGTAGGTAGAGGGCGTCCACAACAGTCCTCCGTCGCGTCTTGAGCTTCGCGTTTGATCTCGCTCCAAGTCTTGCCAATTTTCTTCGCCTCGTCTGCCACAGTGCGCCGCCAACTTTGACTTCAACCGGGGCGACCACGTTTGCGTTTTCTTTGGGGGTTCCAATCCAGAGCCTGCTTGGTGATCAGGATCCCTTCTGAGAGCCGATCCAGTTCCACTAGCGGCGCTTGATCTGCCGGTCGATCGGAATTTCGTGGCAGCGGAGTAGCTTTACTCTGTGTCTACTGTAGGAAGGTATCGCGTCTCAACCCTCAGAACTGGGACGTCCTGATTAAATTGAAACACCTAGCTATATAAGGATAATGTTGTACACAACACAATTCTTTTGGTATTAATGTTATTGACGTTGAAGATTCATTTATGTATTGAGCTCTTACTAAATAATTTTGGAAGGACATAAACAACAACGAACATAAGTAAATTCGTGATATACGATTCGCAAATCTTAAGCAATTCTGGTCCAAAGTATAACACTTTTCACTAATTCCTAGCCAGAACGTGGATAGAAAATTCCATCAAGAGCCTGTAATACACTTTAATGAAGCCATTTTCTTAAAAATACCACTACTTAAATGTTATATTCTTATTCAGAACTGACAGAGATGCGGTTGTTTTAGTCGTTCCATCAAAACTTTCGCGGTAGAGACGGCCGGCTACACTGTATTGTTACTAAATTGATGACTTTTTGTGTTGAAAACACAGGGTTTGATGCTCGCTCGAGCAATCAATTAGAAAATGTCTTTATACCTCTATTTCATCATCATCATCATATCAGCCATAGGACGTCACTGCCGAACCTGCCTCCCCCAATCATTTCTATAATGATCGGTTAGTAGCGGCCTGCATCCAGTGCCTTCCTGCTACTTTATGAAGTCGACGGTCCACCTTGTGGGTGGTCTTTATATTTTCAAAGCTTATTTATAGTTAAAATGGTTAAAGATTGAAAGCTTGACCAGGCTCGTGAAGAATAAACCTACCATCAGAATCAGCCGTGGTGTAATTTTTTTTTGCACGTTACGGGTATTAAATATTTACTATTTTTACAAAAAAATATCGTGGCAGAACAACCACCAGACATTATCATCTTGTTTTATTTCAAGATACTCTATAATAATAATAATAAACAAATAATATTTTATTTAACTCTAAAGAACTCTACATAATTTTTATTATAAAACGTTTTGTTTGGATCATGTAGCTTATATTCTACAGGTCTAGCAGCCAAGTTTCTTTCAAAGAAACACAAACATAACTTTTTGTTCAATGTACTTTGAAACAACTTAAAATGCGTGTCCAAAATTCCAACCGTGTTTCCAACTTCGTCCGTCTGCAAAGTTTAAACTTTTACAAGAGCTCGCCCCGCTGACATCATTCGGAGGACTGACGCCCACTGCTGGGCGTCGGGTTGTCAAACTTTTGGCATTTTTAATTAGACCGATTGTTATGAAATTGCCGGTTCGTTTGCCAATGGGAAAAGTTAGATGTGATTGTTTGAGACGTATCATGGCTAAACGTACTTTAATTAGTTATCTGCATGAGTTTTCTTTTAGTGTACTTATTTCATTTATTTTGCTACTCATATTTGAAGAGCATAATATATCAAGGTGGACCGACAACCTCATAAAAGTAGCAGGAGGGCGCTGGATGCTGGCCGCTACTAACCGCCTATGTTCAACAGTCGTGTGGCTGAAATGTTGATGATAATTATTTAACAAGCGTATACGATACCGGGCAGCGCAGGACCGTTCATTGTGGAAAACCTTGGGGGAGGCCTTTGTCCAGCAGTGGACGTCATTTGGCTGAAACGAAATACGATACCTACATAAATAAGTGTATGCTTACGTTTATTGACGTCTCTTACCTCTGTAGATTCATATTACAAAAGTTAATTCTCTTTATAAAGAATTAACTACCGAGAAACAATTGTTTGTTTCTATAAAACAACTTGTAAAGCTTTTCTTGCAAAAAGTTTGTCTTGACATATTTACTTTGAGTCTGCTTGTTGCGTTACAAGAAAGTATAAAGAGAAGCAGAATTCATTTTCCATTCAGTAACTTAGTATATAACAAACATAAAAAAACAATTACGTTATTCAAACATAATTCGAGTAATTTATATTTGGAAGTATCTCTCCATCAGTAAGGTCTGAAACCTGCATCTACATTAATAAACATTTAACCAAACGTACAAAATGAAAATAATTTAAAATGTCTATTTGTTGATGAAGTAAAAATAACTCGATTCCTGAACTATAATAATAATAATTGTCTTCTACTGGAGTAATACCGAAATTACTGAAACAAAGCCTTGAAATTTTAGATGTCCCAAGTAATTTGCTCTACACCCTACAAAAAGCCTCGCTACTGAACACCTGCCGCATCACACGTAATTTTTTATCCTCTGGTTCCACAGCACTGTGCCCTATGATGCTTGGCTGAGGCCCGCATCATAGGAGTACACCCATCTTTAAGATGGAAAAAGATATAATCTTAAAAGTAAAAAATAATAGTAATAAATACACTTTATTGCACACCAAAGAACAGAACAGAAAGAAAAGGAACACATAAGGTACAACTAAGCACTATTTTACATATAAACTCAATTTTTGATAAAAAAAAAATTAAGTGTGCATTTGTTCACAATTGTTGTTAATAAAGGACAAGCGCTCGTTCACGCCCCGGGTTTTTTTTTCATGATCGTGTTACACGTTACTCTTCGTAAAGAAATTGGAATGGGATAACGAATTTTCGTCATCATTTCGGCCTCTAAATTTCTACTGATGAAAAGAAGTATCTCTCCGTCTCCCGTCTCCTTATAAGAATGTTCCGAGTGAATATGTATCAATAACTCACGCAACCTGAAGGTGTAATGGAAAATCGGGTCGGTCGGCCTTCTGAACGTGTTCAGATCATGGTTCTGCATCGTTATCCCTTGGATTTTCCTATAACTTGATAACGAAATTTTAGTAAAAACATATCACTGATACCAGACAATCATTGGAAATGGAAAGACTTGAACGTCATTTGGCTGAAAGGAACGAACCCAGAAAAAAGTAAAACTACCGTACTTAAACTTTATGTCCTAAACTCCTTTATGTGTGAACTCGACGTAACTTTAAATTACACACTACGACAACGTTTTGTAACTAGAACTGGAATCTTTTATTGCAGTTACCTTTTGAATTTCAATAAATATTCAGTGTAAACTTACGTTATTATACTGAACCCATTATAATTTTAATGACTAAAACAGCACAACACCACAATATGACAGGTAGCTACCAGCTGTCCCGTCCCCTACATATCAACGTCACAAGTAAACTTTGTTAAAGTAATGAAAGAATTCTTCACAGAGGAATCCAATTATAATATGAGCGAGGATCGCGAAACGGACGCAAAAAGTTACAAAAACTTGTTTGGACTTTGTTTAACTTTGATTTTAAAGGTCCTAAAAATAGAGTGTAAAATGGTAAAATATCAGTGACAAAAAATGTTGAACGCCTTTGTAATTGGGTAAATCAAAGCTAATTCTGTATTCTTCGGCTATTCTTAGTCATCTAAGAATAGTCTTTCTCGCTGGGTGGGCGATGTAGGTAAATATAGTTTACTCTATCTAAAGTGAGCAGTGCGGAAAGGAAAGGTATATTTACTCGCAACCCACAAACCTGAATACCGTTTTATACAACTGAAAATAAACAAAGGTGTTATTTTTCATTGAACATTTAAGGTACTGACGTTAACGCATAAAAATGAACACGTTCATCTCATATCATCATCATCATTTCAGCCATAGGACGTCCACTGCTGAACATAGGCTCCCCCAATGATTTCCACACAGCCCGGTTGGTAGCGGCCTGCATCCACTTCCTTCCTTTATGAGGTCATCCTTCCACCTTGTGGGTGGACGTCCTACGCTAAGCTTTCCGGTACCAGAACATTGCTGCCCCATCGGCCGTCAGTTCTGCGTACTATGTGCCCTGTCCATTGCCACTTCAGCTTATTAATCCGTCGGGCTGTCAGCGACTCATCTCATGTACTTAGTGGCAATAAGTATGATTATCCAACTAAAATGTTAAGTCTGATCAATACTTAATGCTACATAATACATATTAATATTGTTAGGTATAAAACACGGACCGATACATCTCTCTAATGAACTCTATTTTCTACATTGTTAAAATTACTGCACACTAGACGTTTCTAACTATCTATACAGCTAAATTGTTGCACTAATGTACTAAATGAAACATTGTAAAGATATTAACGTTAAGTTTTGATAGCAAAGTTGTAATAATCGTATACAAGAAACTTTGTAGAGTTTAAACAAAAGTAGCGCCGCGGCGTTAGCGCGTAAAGCTCTCCATAAAGCAACACCATTCAGCTGTACGGGTAACGTCAACAGAAAAATCTTTCTCATGGTATTATCATTTTAAATACTTTTTTCCATTTTATTAAACAGTTGAGTAGAGGTAAGCTTATTTCCGATTTAATTTTCATTTTACATAAGGTGAAATACAAGCTCTCAAAACCTTCTTTTTAACAGTGAAATTATTTTTCTTGTATTCTAACTGACAATTGATAGGGAAGAGCTTGTTTTGTTCAACATATCTCAAACTTTTCGCATGGAAATGACTATTAAATAATGTATGTACCTACTTAATTACATAAAACCATTATTTTAACGACAAACCCTTACGTATATCCCTCAAATTAGAGATTGTAAAATTGTTTCGTAGTTTGCATTTGTTGTTTGCATTGCATTGTTGTGTTCCGGCAGTTAGAGGTAAGATAGCCAGTTCCTCCGTGGTTGAGGATTCCAGGTGAAACTCGCTTCCACCTTCGGCCTGATCGTCACTTACCATCAGGTGAGATACAGGTCAAGAGCTTCCTCGTTGTGGATAAAAAAAAATTATAATATTTTTCAGTGTTTCTGCAGTCGGTACACTAGGCTAGGCCAATAAAATAGTATTTACGAGCGATTTGCGGCGCGCGGCCATCCGTCAGCGCGCAGATTGCGTGACCGCCCGTATTACTTTGATGAACTGCTCCAACCAGTGCTATTATGTGCTATAATATTAGGCTATTGGAGTACAGTCACGGCCAGTATAGTTTCAGGGCAAAGTTTTACAGGCAAAGACAGATTTTATCTTAGGCGACTGTGATAAAAAACAAAACGGCATCTCTAGATTTCTGAAAAAAAGAAGTAACGACAACGAAAATGAAAACTGAATGGAAGAGAATTTTCTGACTAAAAAATTTAAATGTTTATTCAACAATTTCTTGGTACCTGTTCTCTTGATTTTATAGATTTTTTTTTTAAATAAAAATGTAATGTGACGCGATGCTCCGCTATAAGGTTTCGTTGCATATAATCCACGGATATAAAATAAAAATAAAATACCCCAAACTAGGTTACACCTGTCTCTTGGGGAC
The DNA here is from genome assembly GCF_963855985.1 of Ostrinia nubilalis. NCBI lineage: Eukaryota > Metazoa > Arthropoda > Insecta > Lepidoptera > Crambidae > Ostrinia > Ostrinia nubilalis. Next base: position 15,872,631 of record NC_087089.1, on the reverse strand, counting down.
TGGAGTACGAGGCTTGAAGTAAATAGCATTGTAAATGCACTTTATGCTAGTAACAATAAATACAATATCAAATCACAATTGTAAAAAAATGCGCATAAATTTTTTTAACTACCTCAAACCAACTCGATTTTCGATTGTCAGATGTTTTAATGGCTATCTTTAAACACCAAAAACCCATCCTAATTTCGTTCGTTTTCTACTATTTTCAAATGTTTTCTCCTGACTGTACCGTGGCTACTCGGCCCGAACACCCTGAGCGGTTCCCATTGTTTGAACACCCATTGATACGCCACATTCGACCGTCATTACGCCATTGTGGTGTCCGAGACTTTTGTACGCGTCCATTAAAGTTGTACGCAATTGTGTTTTATCAGGAAGTTTGCTCAACTAGTTTTCTTAGTTTGACTGAAGAAGAAAGAAAGAAAAATAAGTAGTTTATTTGGTTCAAACAAACGTTTTACACAATTTAAATAACATACATAATTTATTGAACCAAAATGGCTCCTACTCAGCTTGTATCATGTTCCATTCAGAACATGAATGCTGGTATTTGACTTAGAAAAACTATTTTCATTGTTGAACATTTTCTGATACTTATCTATTTACTTTCAATTTGTTACGAATGGAATTGTTTTTGGCAGGCTGATACCTATGCTGAAAGAAACACGTAATGAAACTCATTTTCTGGAGACTAGGTATTTAGAAATATATTTGAGATAGGTACATTGTACTTGTATCATTTAATCGACCATACAAAAGTCTACTTAAAGTTGTATCTATCATCATCCATATTTTTTCTGGATCGTGATGTTTCGTTCAATCTATTTCTTATTATTCTTTTACTGACTTACTTGACTTATGGTCCTATGTCCCCTAGATGGGGCAGAGGGCGTCCACAACAGTCCTCCATCGCGTTCGGTCTTGAGCTATGTGTTTGATCTCGCTCCAAGTCTTGCCGATCTTCTTCGCCTCGTCTGCCACAGTGCGCCGCCAAGTTTGCTTGGGGCGACCACGTTTTTTCTTTTAGAACCTAACCATTTTATTTTTTGCCATATTCTTCTTCTTTTGCATCAGTTAAGTAATAAATCGTAGGGCGATTTCACAAAACCAATATCATTCTACAGTCTTAGCTGGCCCAAAAGAATGATTTTCGATTCAGATATCATTCCCCATAGTAGGTATTCGTCCAGCCTGAATGGTCTCGCATTGTTTGGTACCCTTTCATACCGCCACAGTGCTCGTTATTACGCCATTGTGGTCCGTGAGGCCCACCCTGAGACATTTATATTAATATTTGGTACGCAATTGTGTGGATTTAGCAACAATAATATTGGTGTGTTACAAAGGACTGAATGAAAAAAGTGTGCGGTTATTCTTTTAATATTTAGATGATTTATGTGTGATAGAGGTTACCCCTTGGAAAGCCAGGCTCACAGCTGGGCTGCGGAATGGATATTATTTCTTTTTATAATGTCGTAATTACTCTGGTCTTTATAATTTATAGGCGTCTTATATGACTCAAGTTATAATAGTATCGTTTTTTCGGCACATTCTACACATACCTACAGTCTACGCCGATTATAGCGCTAGATAGACCCGTGCGATACGTTTGAATTTGAATAACATGAAAATAATAATAAGTTAATGAATCTAAGGGTGAAGGTCGCTTCTAATTAAAAAAAATATTAACCATCTAATTTGTTGTGTCATTCCAAACAACAATTAAACATTATTTCTAACTTATAAGAGAACCTCGGCGTGTTTTTTCGAGTAAATATTAAAAACACCAACGTCGGTAATAAACGTAGATTAGCCGGGCTTGCTCCGTGCTATAATCGCTGTGTAAGTTCTCTTATTTCTTGGTAAATATTCCAACTTCTTTTTAAATACTCATTTGTAAGCATACCTTTCTTTGTAAAGGTCGCAAGAAGTAATTTCAAGACGAACTCGCAAGTTTCACGAATCTTTTCTGTGATATTTTTTTTGTTTGTTAATGCTGTACTTATTCTAATACTGTCCAAAATGCATGCCGTGCGTACCAGCCTTTAATTAACCCATTCATTGCCGAGCCCAAAAGAAGTTTTTCACATGCCGAGCCCGCCCATGGGCGGGTGGATTTTTTTCAATAAAGCCAAATAATATCAAAAGTTACGTGATAATAATTTGTTGTATTATAAGTAACTAGCTTTCCGCCCGCGGCTTCGCCCGCGTGGAATTTTGTCTGTCACAGAAAAACTTTATCGCGCGCTTCCCTGTTTCAAATACCGGGATAAAAACTATTCTATATCCTTTCCCGGGACTCAAACTAACACTATGCCAAATTTCATCAAAATCGGTTCAGCGGTTTAGGCGTGAAAGCAAGATAGACAGACAGACTGACAGAGTTACTTTCGCATTTATAACATTAGTATAAATAATTAGTATAGATTTACTAGTGGCCGCCCGCGACTTCGTACGCATAGATCCCGTTTTACCCCGTTAGAGGTTGAATTTTGCAAAATCCCGTCTTAGTGAGCACCTACGTTCTAAAAGGAACCCCAATGCAAAAGACGTGAGACTTGAGACTCCTAGCACTTGTATTTTCTGAGATTTCGTGATGAGTGAGTCAGTCAGTGACCTTTCGCTTTTATAGATAAAACCTTTCTTAGTAAAGGTCGCAAGAAGTAATTTCCAGACGAACTCACAAGTTGCGTTTCGTGAATAGTTTCACGTAGTATTGAGGTGTTGACTCAACTCATTAGTCAGTGCGTTGCTGAGTAGGGTCGTAGGTGATGCGCCGTGACGGGACACATGCGATATCGTCCATTAAGCCGCGCTAGTAATCAGACAACTTGGGAAAAGGTTACGAAAAGGCTAAGGTTTATTCGGATTTAGTTATCCACGCATACACTGAAAACACAAATATTTGACACACTCACTCTCACTCAGTTTGATTGGGAACTCAGAGATGGAATTATGTAAAGCAATCGTTATCATTTGACAGTTCATAACGTACGATAAAGTCAGTTAAACAAAGCGTTTGACAAAATAATCATACGTTATGAACTGTCAAATGATAACGATTGCTTTACACAATTCCACCTCTGATATACCTCAGAGGTTGTGCGTGCGTTTCTTACTCAAAAAATACATTGTGTGCATCAACATATCCGTTTGAATTGCTCGTATATTCTAAAATAATTAATAATTTCGTTTTTCTTTTTTTTTCAGGTAAGTACCAAATTATGGTGTTCAACTTTATGAATAACAGGTATTTACTTAAGGTCTTACTTCTAAATCGCATGACTTTTAGATCAAAATTCAACATCGCTCTCTAACAAGTATGTATAAGGTATAACACTAATATTTCACAATACCTAAAAACCGATCAGAGTGTAGATTCCTCACGGTGTTTTTGCTAAACCATTTGGCAGCGATATCAAAGGGAAGTTGGTAGGATTTGGAGAAACCCATCAGTACAGGCACCACCACCCTCACGGATGATGTATGGCCCTTATCCTAATCCTTATCTAGAAAATATAAATATGTAATAGCACAGCTCGTGTTCGTTCTCAATCTGTATTAAATTGAATAATATAACATGTCCAGTGCCTGCTACTACAAAAAATACAGAAGACTTGAGGAATAATACGATCTCTGCATAAAACGTACAAAAAAAGACGATCAGTCTGCTACATCAGTAGCATCTTATAAAGCAGGACAAAAACAAAAGGTGCCGTAAGTATAAACTAAATTCAACACTATTTTAATAAGGTTCAACTAAAATAGAGGAACACGGGTCTCAACGCGATATTTGCTATATTACTAGTCATAGAGTTCAATGAAAAAATCTATCGCAATTTTAATGAATGTTAACTTAAGTATCATTACTGGTTCCCCCAAACATTTTCAGCAATTTTACATAAGTTATACGGCTTACGTTGCGGTTTTGTTATGTTTGTCGCAAAGTTAAGTTCAGAATAATATTTTGTCACAAATCAAACAAAGAGCGTAAACCCTTTATAACCGAAATCAAAGAGTTTAGGAAAACAAAACAAAGATTAGTTTTAGCAATGAATATGTAAAAGTAATAATCAATAATTTATTGCTTTACCAAATTAGCATTTAGGTCTTACAATTCAAGCAGAACAATATGAGTGTGATCAGCATAAATTGTCTGGTTATTTTTTATTTATTATAAAGTTTGTAAATATTAGTTTTATTATTGCAGAGCTTTCAATTGACGTCGAGAGAGTCAATGGTTTTTAAATTTTGAAACTAACATCAAATAGCACTTAGACACGCTGAGAAGATTAAGAAACGTCGTAGTCGACCTGTCAAGTAGTCTGGTGGAAAATAAATTATTCTAGAATCTATAGATTGTCGATGCAGTTTTCATTGTAATTTAATTCATGGGATGTTTATTCAACTCTAAACTAAGATATGTTACTTAGGGCTGATTTTTCAATCGTCAGATATCTTCTTCTTCTTCTTCTTCTTTTATTTTGGCCACAACTTGGTTTTGAGAACCACGATTTCGCCAATGTCACGTAATCAGCTTTGACAAAGTTTACAGGGTTTATAAAATTCAAAAATGTTTAAGTTTAAAATGTTAAGCTAAATTATTTGTGTGAGTACCTTAAACAAAAAAGACATCACAAATTGAGACAACACACAGATATCTTTTAACTATAGAATAAACTTGTCATTTTGACATAATTCCCATACTAAAACTGTCAATGTGCCAAAGTTATTCTTCAGTTTAAAGTTAAAGTAGTTATCTGATGATTGAAAAATCGGCCCTTAGATTAGAGCGAGATTGAACAGGCATTTACAGGGCAGATAAATAAATAAATGTACCATCCTAGACTGCGTACCACTTAACATCAGGTGCGTTTGTGGTCAAATTCCTGCCTTGTTATGCATATAAAAATTCAACATAAAGCCCTGAATGATGTGTCAAATAATGTCAACTAGCTTAAACCCGCGGCTTTGCCCGCCTGAAATTCAGATTGTTACAGGAAGTCTGACTTACTTGACACTTATCGTTGTAATTTAGTAAATTAAACATAATTAAACATAAACAATAAATAGGTACTGTTTGTTTCACCAAAAGATTTTGAAAGTGTAACAAACATTCATTCTCTGAAACTTCCATATTCATGATACATACATCGTTATATGTTATCGTCGCAAAAACATATCTTTTTCGTACAGATTATCACTCATAATGAGTCACGCAACGTAACTCACGCAAGTTTGCATGTAGTACGTAGCGTACGGGCCAGCAGAACTACTACAAAACGTTGTTTACGTAGTTTCGAGTCTATCTGTCACCATCGCTCATACTGGCATCTCACTTTGCGTGAGAGGGATGGCAACATTCGAAATTTCGGATAACGTTTTTCGGAGTAACACCGCAGATATGTTCTGCTAGTAATCAGAAGTTGAGTTGTTATTGGATCTCGTTTTATCTGAGGTGAACACACGCAGGGCTGTACCACAAAATAAATAGGAGCAGAAGACGATCTACGTACACGCCCGTATTCACAATCGATGCTTGCTTAAGTGAAGCAGTAAATAGAACGCACAGCGTTTAATAGAGCTCTGTGGCTGGTTCGTGTGTCGCCCGCACAGGGACTGTGCCACGCGCACAGTGAGACCTCATAGTAATGTTTGTAAGTACGGGCGAAAGTGCGCTCGGGCATCGTACATAGAACGTTCACACTACACGCTCGAAGTGTCGCAAACCAGTCTAAACCAGTGCGCTTGAGCCTTGCGTCTGTGTGCGTAAGCAAAATGAAGTACAGTCAGCGTCAAATAGATCATGACATCAAAAGTGGTCAATAAGTTTACAACACATCCTTATTCCAATAGAAACAAAGACGTGTTGCGAATTTTTGGCTACTTTAGGTGTCACGAACTATTTCATGCTGACTGTACATACATGCGATTGTCTTCTGTTACTGTTTTGTGGCTGTATGTTATAACGATACAATAATAGGGTATTTGACACCACCAATCAATAGACGTACTTTTTAAAACTGTCAAAACGACACTCGCCCATAGGTTTTGTACGGCAATACTAGCATGTGACGTCACAATTTTATCAACTCAATGAAAATACTTTTTTCAATTATAATGCAACCAAAAATCGTAATTTACAGGTAATTAAAAATTAATTATGTTTTTAAGACCAGAAAGAAGTGTCTTTTAAAAAAAGTTGTGCTTTAGAATTATTGGGAAATGGTGTCAAATACCCAATTCGTTGCGATGTAATACCGCAGAGATTTCGTACAATATCGTGTATCCAACTACGATAGTATGAGGCTTATGAGTGTAATTGGTTGATACAAGTTTTGGGCGTCCTATATAATATCTGTAGTCCAAGGTTAGACCGAATAGAAATTGGCAATCTTGCAATAATCCCGATGATGTGAATGTAATGTATTTGTGTTTCTGTGATCACTGAGATTGCCACAATTCCTTGTCCATAAACAAGACTGTTGTTTTCCCTGTTGAAAGCTGTTAAAAATAAGTATCACGAAAAGTTCAGATAAAAGCTATTTAAAGCCTGATTTCTTGTAATACTATAGACCTTACTAAACACGCTTTGATAACTCTGGGTTTTTACTTTATTCAGATTTCACTGAAGAAACTTTTCGTACAAACATAACAAATTGTGAATTTCAATACTTATTCCTAACTTAAAATATACACAAAAACTTTCATTTCCTGTTTCGCCTTCAGGATTTTTTTGCGATGTTGCCTACATTTTCAACTGACTTCTTAATCACACATTTAGGTTTAAAAAAAAGCTTGTAATAGCCTTAAATTACGTGCTTTTTTGATGTGTATATAGATGTACGAGTATAGCTATAACAAATTACAGTGGCATCAAAATCACTCTGGTAGTTTTTACCAGGATCAAGTAAAGAACATCGACCCATCCTCAAAAACTTTCAGTTTATCATATTAGTAAAGTTTAATAGTATGGCAACAGCCCTACAGCCGTTACTGGGGTACGAGGTGAACGCACTATAAAAACACGCGGTCCAGCTCGGATTAGAATAGTTTGTGGAGTAAACAAACATGTAAACGCTCCGACGTTTCCGCTTTTATCTACAAATGTAGCAGGGCAGTTGCTAAGTGCTCTTTCTCTTTCTTTCTCGAGGACGAACACGGCCCGGAAGATGCTGTGTAGACAGGCCTCCCATTCTATGAACCGACGATTTAGTGAAAGTCGCGCGAAGCACCTGGATACGAGAAGCGCAGGAACGTTCGTTGTAGGAAACCTTAAGCTTTGAATCCAGCATGGGACTATTCCCACCTTTCGTTCCCACCGCTGCAACTCCTGTGTAGTCAGGATCTACAGCTTGACCGCCAATGAAAACCCATCCAGTGAAGGTCAAAGTCCTGGGGGAAAATTAAAATGTAGTAGTTGGAAAATGCTGTGCTTTTTTTCTCTTTACTTTCTTTCTCGAGTAGAGACTACGGCCCGGAAGATGAGGTGCAGGCAGTCCTCCCTTTCGATGAATCGACGATCTAGTGAAGGTTGCGCGAAGCACCTGGATGTAAGCACCACAGGACTGGTCGTAGTTGAAATCCTTGGGTCCTTTGTCCAGCAGTGGACGTCCTTTACTTCAAACGACACGTGCTCTTTACTTAATATAAAATTAAATTCACTTGTCCTCCCCAGGCTTGTCTGTTCTGAACATGGCAGAGATCTAAGCTGAACTTAATATATTGTTTGCAACATTCTTGAGCTGCTGAGAACACAAGACGAAGCAATTTCTGAGTTCCTGGAAATTAGTCTTTAACGGAATCTAGCTACCAAATCTAAAATAATATGGTAGAAGCGTAAGTAAGTTATGTAGGTCGGGCTTACGTTTTATACCAAACTGCTTAAACCTTTAGTGATGAATTAGGGTAGGTACTAATGAACTAAGTATAAGCGATACCGCTTACCAAAAATATTGTTCCTTTGATTAAATCGGAGTTCCAAGTCAGCCAGCTATCCCCTGGGACTACTCAGCCTTCACTGGTTGGATTTCCTTGGCGACCAAACTGTAGATCCTGGCTCTACAAGACTTGCAGTGGCGGGAACGAGACGTGTCACGAGACCGGCTCATTACGCAGCGAACTTTATACCTACATTTATTTTGTAAATAACTACATTAACTTGCCTAATAGACAGAAAAATAAGTAGGTCAAACACACTCTTTTTTCCTTTGTTTTAACCAATTTAGGGTGATTTCCGGTTAATCAGTCACGGCGTAACCTGTCTGGCAACCGACAAGAAGACACATACATTAGCCTAAAAACATTAATAAATATAATCTAATTACGTGTGACATAAAGTTAAATTAAGGACACTATGAGAGTTCTTTTTTAATGCATGACAAGGCAGTTATTTGACCGAAATCGCACCTGGCGTTAAGTACGGAAGATTTATTTTTTCTATCATAATTAAAAGTGTGTGAATTACCTATGGAACGCCAATATACCTTTATAAAAATAACACCTATAATCCAAGTAATACCATCGCTCACCATAATAATATCAGCCAATTACTAACTACACTACATTATTATCATCATTGCTATCAAATTGTATCAATAATTATAACTGATTTTGACTTCGCTTTCGATACATTTCATAGGCTATCGTAGCGGCGTATACAGCATTTGTTATTTAGTAAAATACGGGCAATCTTCTTTCCCGGGAACCTACCTTTATTAATCTAAATCTACCACTCAACCTACGCTTGCCCAGGCTTACCCTGGGTACGTTTGATAAAGTCCTGCCATTCATTTCTTTCTACAAAGCCCCGAGCAATAACTAAACCATCGCGATGAGATTGAAACCCTTCTCTGGCTTAATTAATCTACCAACTTTCCTAATCAATTCTGCGGGCACATCTCGGTCGCTTCCGTATAATCACTCAATGTCACCTGACTGCTCGGCCTACTGACACAGATGCGCTCATTCATACTTGCAAATGGGAAAGGAGCTATTTCAATATAACCTTAGACGTGTTGAAAACCCGTGTATCTTGCTGCAAATTGATTGCACCGTGAAATGGAAAGCTTGGCTGTGTAGAAAATGGAATGAGCTTTTATGAGTTAATCTTGAATACTCTGGTTAGTTTCGAACTGAGTGTTTGAAATTATAAAGCTAGATTCTTCGCTTCGCTTCTGTGCATACTCTACGGAGTATTATTAAGTTATTTTATTCTATTTCAAATACCTCTAAGCATGCGACCATATAGAATCAAATTGTTTAAATGTAACATCTAGATTATTTTCGAAGCTTTCCTTGATCCTTTCCATATAACGCCGACTCCTAAAAACCTACCTAATCACTATTTTGAAAATGGAAATAAATATTTTTATTTTGATTGCGAATCCTCTAGGATATTGGTCCCCCTGGGATCTGTGTGCTTACCATGAGTTTACGTTACGTGTGCTCGCTAGCGACTGCGTAAAAAAATGACATTAAATGTATGACAGATTGTACAGCGCTCCTAGCGGCTACTTTCAAGAACTAAAATCTTCATAGATTTTTTTGACATACTCGCTAGCGAGCACACCTAACGTAAACTCATGGTAAGCAGACTGTAGACCCCAGTTAGGGCAAGAGTCTGTAACCCCAGTGAACCCCATATTAGGAAATCGTGATCTAGTCGCATTTGGTCCAGGTGAGCCTCATAATATTGCCCGGGACCCCGCGACCTAGGTCGCCGACGATCGATGTCACGCTCGCTCGGCCGCAGTTAAACTAAACTAAACTTTGGCGAAGAATAATGTGTTTGGATACGTCCAATGGTATTGTTTACCTAGTGTTAATTGTATTTTCTTAATGCGCTATCACATAATTTAATCGTTTTAATAAGCAGTTTAGCAATAATAATTATTGCTGGCGTTTCTTCTCAGCACTTGTCATGTTTGTCTCGAAGCGCTGGTAGGGCCCAAAAGATAAGGAGACATGTAAAGTGCCCCTTAAGGGCTACCTTTTTTTTGTTTTGGCATTCATAAGTGCCAAAATCTATTACTTATAATAAATCTGTAGAGAGGTCAATTCTGTACATGAAATATATTTTCAAAATAACTTTTAAAAAAAAATAAAACCGACTTCAAATGCGTGAACACAAATAATACCTATTCAACAAAAAAATAATCGTTCAAATTGGTTCATAATCGGCGGAGATATTGCGTATAAAAAGTTCATCCCCAATTTTCCACCCTTGGGGGTGAAATATTTTCTTCAAATTCGCATGAAACCACCCTTTTGATAATACCTATTCAACAAAAAAATAATCGTTCAAATTGGTTTATAATCGTCGGAGATATTGCGTATAAAAAAGTTCATCCCCAATTTTCCACCCTTGGGGGTTGTTTTTTTTTATTATTAAATTTAAATGGGACCACCCTTGAGGTATTACCTATACGCCGAAAAAAGATTTGTTCAAATCGGTTCATAATTGGCGGAGTTATCGCGTAACAAACATAGAAAAAAAAAACATACGGGTCGAATTGAGAACCTCCTCCTTTTTTTGAAGTCGGTTGATAACTATCAGGGGGTGATTAGTGATCGATACTGATGCCAAAAATGCAATCAGTAAAATTTTTGTCTGTCTGTCTGTCTGTCTGTCTGTATGTTCCTTATAGAAACAAAAACTACTCGACGGATTTTAACGAAACTTGGTACAATCATTCTTCGTACTCCTGGGCAGGTTATAGGATACTTAGGAATTCCCACGGGAACGGGCATTAGCGGGAAAATCCTTTTGTATGAAAAATCTGAACCGCTTAAGTTAGACGCTTGAAATTTGGCATGCAGGTCCCTTAGTAAACTTAAAGCTTAGTTACAACAGGATATTGCAAAATTCCAACGGGAACGGGAGTTAGCGGGAAAAAACATTTGTATGAAAAAATCTAAACCGCGTAAGAGATGAAGGGGGTAAAACGGGATCCACGCGTACGAAGTCGCGGGCGGCCGCTAGTAGACTGAATAAAATATTTTTGTTTTTTTTTTATAAAAAAGCAAGTCAAGCTTACAAACATTACAGTACAATATGTTATGATATGAAAAATGTAGGTAACTTTTTTTTAAACTTTGGTTTCTTATTTTAGTTAGTTCTTTTGTAAATTGAGCCAACATTTGGCTTACACTCACAAACATTCCTAGAATTATTATCTATTACAGCATTTTATTTCAAGTAAATTGAACTGTCAACCCTTTCGCTCAGCAAAATAAACGTTTTGGAGTTATTCGTCATCTCGCACCTCTAAAAATGCGAGTTGGCACCTTCTGTTTTTTATGTCATCAACTCGCACCTTTTTGAAATCTGACGTGTTTATGTATCTACAAAAATGTCAGTCATCTACAAAAATGTTTTAATAAATTACTTAAAGGATTGTGTAAGCCACTTGCAATGAGTTGAGTTTAATAATAAAACAAAATGTACTTTTCAGATAGGTTTATATTCTAAATCAACATGCTAATAAATATAAATCGGGAAGAAACAAATTATCAACAACTAGCGGCCGCGTGGACCTCGTTTAATTACTAATCCGCATAAATAATTTACGAACGTCAAATTTTTTGATAGATGGCGCTTTTTACCCACGTCTTATTTATTTATTGAAAAGTTGGTCACATATCGTCATAAATTATAGCCTATATGTTAATCTGGGTTATAAACAATAATACTGTAAATTTTGAACAAAATCCGTTCAGTAGTTTTTGCATGAAAGAGTAACAAACATTCAGACATCATGACATCATCCAAACTTTCGCATTTATAATATTAGTAGGAAGTAGGATATCACAATGTCTTGAGGATACCTAATACCTAGTATGTAAACTGTCTACTAATATTTAAGTAGGTATATTTAAAAACAAAGCTAGATTTCTAGCTATTTAGTAATGGCAAATTATAATAAGTCAAGCCGCAGATAATTTTTTTTGCCACGGCATCTAACCTCAGATTTTATAACTAAGCCACGGGATATTAAAAGGCTTCAAATATATTAATTCGCGTTCTTTTAAATGCCACTTAAATATCCCAAACAAAGTGTCAAATGAAGAACAACAATTATTATTACCAATTTTACAATTAACTAACAATTTACATTGTACAGCTTTAACAAACAATCCTAAAAAAAAATAGTTTAAGCTTGAACTAGAGAACATCAAATCTTATAAATTTTCGTAAAATTCTTCTTACAAAACGCTAATTTAATAAGTAAGGAACTAGTATAAATAATTCCTAATAAAAGGTTATTTATTGCAAACAAATAATTTGAATTTGAATAGGTAAATAAAATTATCTCTTGGTAGAAGAGAAAAGAGACACGAGTTTCATACATTTCATACAAAAAAAATATGTTTAAATATCCGTTGTTTTTTTTACTTTGCTTAGTTTGGGACTAGAAGCGTAGCGTAAAATGTTTAAGGATATTTATTTATTTCATTTCATTTTAAAGTAGTAAGAATGGATTTAAGTAGAAAAAATATGTCATTTTCACTTTTCAGTTATTTTACAACGTAAGAAAAACCAGATATTCTACAAAACGAATGTACACTTATTAGTCTAGGTCTTTTAGTTTCGACGTCATTGTTGAACAAGGATACCCCTTCCCAGTGGTTCCATAGCGCGGTTAACATGCGAAAATGCACTGATTCAAAGAATCCCTTAAAGTTTGATCACTACATGCCCGACACACTGAAAGTTTTTAGTTTCAATTCGTTTTTATTTGACTGTACTTTTGAAAAGGTGCGAGTTGACGAACAAAATAATAGGTAAAATCGGAATTTCCCAACTCGCGCCTGCTAGCGAGTTTGACAGGTGCGAGATGACGAACAACCCTTTGTAGCCAAATATCACAAAGACATGATTACAATATTTTATTATCTAACTTCTAAATTATTCAGGTCATTTCATTGAAAATAGTTGAATATTTAGCTTGTATTTTAGAAGGCAAATGTATATTATTTTCGACATTCAATTTAAGCCTAGGCGCAGACCACCATTTTTTTCGGCCGATAGTTTAGTCGGGCAGTTGATCAGTATGGGCATGTATGGAAGTGCGCACATTAGACTAATTTGATTTGGCCGATTCTTCATACAAATTAAAATCGGGCCCAACTATCGGCCAACTAAAAATCGGTGGTCTGCGCCTAATCTTACTCCACACATTGAATTATACCAGCTCTATGCTCGTTCTTTGAATAGTCAATTTGCCTTTGAAACAAGCACTTTAAACCATCCCATAGTTTCCATTCATTCCCCTTGCCTTTGATCGGTTCACAAAAACCGACAGCACGAGTTTACGTGTGCTAATTTGGTTAGTTTTTTTTTAATAGTTCTTTTTATCCACAACGAGGAAGCTCTTGGCCTGTATCTCACCTGATGGTACTTTTATCCCCAAGGTCTGTCTAAGACTAAGAAAGTGTAGTGGATCAAAAATAGATGGTATCTTGTTGCAAAAATCAGTAAATAGTGACGCGAACAAAAATACACCCATTAACTAAATTTCAAAAGAAATCAGTGAAGTAGAAATCGGTAAAGTCCTAAAAATTAAATTTATAGCTTTATTTCCAAAAGCGTCTTCTGTGAATTCATGTATGAATTTAATCATAAACGCGTCTAAATGAGGCGCTGCTATTAAATTTTCTCGCTCGCTGGCTACGTGTCTACGACGCTACGAGGCTACGAACGCTACGTCGTAGTATTAAACTTTTTTACGCCGTTTTATTCACGTAGTCGTAGCGTAGGACGATTTTATCGTAATAAATAGTGATAGTAACTCTAGTAGTAACGTAATGAAATAGATCGGTTAATTTTTTATAGTTACTTTTGTGAAGCCTCAATGTAACCTTGTTGGTGTTCAAATAAATAAATATAATTTACGAAAACAATTATCGACGATTTTTTTTCCGAAGGTTTGTCGTCTTTTTCTCAATATGTTTCTTCAATATTCTATTAATTATTTACGTTGAAAGAAAAAGAAAAAGACCCACATCAAAATTCTGTGACACCATATTTTGTGAGGTCATCACAAAATTCCAGCGGACGACGGGGATCCGGACGAGTAGTCTTTTGAAGACGATAATTTTTTATAAACACATATTTATTCTTAACATAGCTCGTAAAACTATAAATAAATAATAATCATTTATAAGCAGTTCTCAGATCATCGCTACAACAATAAACATCATTGATTATATCCCACTAAAAAATTGAATCAAAGAGCCTATAAATGAAACTCTCGTTTTATACTGTTGTCATAGTTTTATTGTTCGATTTAGGAGCCATAAAGTATATTTACGAGGTAATAAAGTGGGGGTGATTGAACATTTAATGTGTCAATGAACTGCCAGGAAAACTTGGGCAGTAAAGTGATACAAGAAAGTGTAGGCGCCAGATAAGTCTCAATTGTTCTAGTCTCATTTAAGGTTCAGCCAAACGGCAATCAAACAATAGTAGAATACCATTTTAACCCACAATCGATTTACGATACAATCGTAATTGTAACACGATTGAAGAGCAGACTAGCAAATAGTCCAATGGCATTCCATTGGTCCACGGTGTACTGCAGCCACAGCCGCTGTGAGCCCTTTCTTCAATCATTGGTCTTTTCTTATTAGCAGAATACCAAAAGTGTATTGAGATTAAATTACGATTCAATTGAGCCATTTGTAAATTAGCGGACTTGGGGTCCTGATGTCGTGTATGATTTTTTTTAAAAGATTATTAGTAATTTTTTATTACACAATAGCCCCTCGTACCTTAGTACGAGTTCACTCGTGACACAAGCATATTTAGCTTACTAAATATGCTTGTGTCACGAGTGAGCTCACCACAATAGTCGAGCGGCGACGGGGACCGAACCCGCGTTCCCCGGATCACGAGTCGGCCAGTCCGACCCCTTCACCGGTCGGCTATCGTGGCTTAGAAATAGAATTGGTAGCGATAAGTTCACATCAACGCGTCCTGTCATTGGTCGCGGCGATCTATGCACGCGCAGTGATCGCCATCGCCATCGGAAGCTTAAGGCAAACTCTTTGTTGACACAACCATGCTTATAGGTTTTGAAAATTAAATAAACAAACTTGGAACTGTTAGAATCCACAAACAATAGGTAAAGGTAAGGTAAACTTAAATAGATATTAACCTAGATGAAGTTCGGAGCTCACTGCGAATGTTTTCCTGAAATGTTTGCTCGTTGCCTAACTTAAACTATTTTTGATGTAACGAAAATAGTTCGGTTTAAAGAATCTTTATTCTCATAAGAACAAGGTAGTTCACTTACATGAGATTATAATAATTTACAACAATATTTGTCTTGTGACGAAGCATGCGCTAAGCCAACAAACAAAAAATAATATAGGTACATAAATAATGATTAACATTATTTCGAATAAGTAAACATCAAATCTGCAACTCCGTTGACACAGAGATAATGGCCCTCAAACTAGTTTAGTTCATTTTTCGCTGCTTTTGTCAGCGTTCACTAACAGATTTATCCACGTAATTAATTTGATCTATCCATGAATACAGATTAGTGCATGTAGCCAAAATATGCGGGCATGTAGCTTTTAATGGGAACTCTATTATGTAATAATATAATCCCAGCTTTTGCTACATTATTGCGTGTGCAAAGCAGATTATACTTACGTGTTAACAAAATTAATGAAGATGCGTATCACCGTATCGAAATCATTAGCATTATAGCATATTGTGGATTACTACGTAGTAAGCTGAAGAGATAATAACACCGAATCTACAGTTCAAAACGTTTGTAAACAAAGCCAAATGCTATTCCAATCAATTTCTTGCTCGCTGCTGTTTTGCTAAAACGTGTACGAAGCAAATATTGATTAGCAAAACACTAACCACTTTCGCTGGCAACTGCTAAGTAATCATTTTTCGTGATTCCATTACGCTGTTTGACTGTGCAGAGGTTAAGGTGAAAGTAACCTTTAGCGTATCTAGGGTTTGTAAAACGGGTTAATCTGGGGCCGATCTTTTTGCCGCACCCTCGCGGGGTCGGAGGGACCTTTGTGGAGCCGACAGGGCCCAAAGAGGGTCGTTTGGACCCCACAAGAAACAACCGTTAGATGAACTTGCTCTTATAAATTTGTGCGCTGGTTTGCGGGCACGTTTATAATTATTAAGCCTTTGAATTCGGTTTGTCACAGTATAATCATTTAGATGCGTGGGTCGTGGGTTTGTCAAGGTGATACGAGGCTATGGTTACAGTTACACTTTAATATTTGCAAATGAATCCGGCTGAATTTATTCATAATGTTTTGTGTATTTGACTGAAAGACGGCCAAAATAAATAATAATAAATAAATAAATAAATAAATATCCTTGGACATTATACACTACGCTTCTAGTCCCAAACTAAGCAAGCTTGTATTATGGGCACTAGACAACGGATATAAACATACTTAAATACTTTTTTTTGTAAATAGGTACATACATATTATACATAGTAACACCCAGACCCATCACAGAAATTAAAATTCATCATTTCAATTTCTGCACGGAAGGATCATCCGGTTTCGACTTTACTCAATTTAATCGTTGGATTTCTTTTTGTTGAAAAATGTATATTTTAAGCGTTTTTTAGATAAATGTTTCTGAAACTCAATCACAAACGTCGGCGACCGAATGACCCAATTTAATAAATAATAACGTCATCACTTTTACGTAGCTCAAAACATTATCTTTACGGTCGATTCACCTGAGTAATTTGTAACAGTCAAAACGGATGTAGCTCATCGCATCTCGCTCGCTCAACTCGCCGGGAGAACGCGCCAAGATGAATGTAGCAATCCCATCGGCTCGCTCGACACGTCTCAGAACTTCTTTGGAGGGGTTTGTAATTTATCACAACTGTCAGATCCACCGGCTCGAGGCTCTAAAATCAGCGATCAGTGTATGAGTAGATACTTTGCAAGTGAAGCGATGTGCGAGAAATTTCATGAGTTACTCAAGTGAAACCGTAAAGACGTAAGAGGATTCTCAACAACTTGAGTTTACTCGGTCCGATTCATGCACAGCTCGGTGCGTTAGTGTTCACAGCGGTCGTCTTATTTATTGAGTCTATTACAATGCTGGTAACACCACAGAATTAGTCAGGGAATGGCTATTAAAACAAGATTTAGGTATTTATTAATGGGATGATTAAAATAGCTACCTACTTATCTGAAATTAGGATTCCTTAGTTTTTATTGGCCACCCTGTTATTTATTTTTAAATGCTTCATGAATAGGTGCGTTAGGTGAACCTAATAGGGCATTGTCGGCCATTTCTATGTAGTAGTTAACCATTTGTAAAAAAAAAAAATTTTCGTAACAACATGCTAAGAAAGTTTTAATTTGTAGAGCTCATTAAATCTAAATATACAGGGTGTTAGGTAAATGGGTATATGAGCCGACACTAGCCCATGTTAACATGGTCATATAAATGGTATAGTGAAGTCATAAAATTGATATCTCCATTTTAATTATTTTAATTTTCATACAAATCGGATTTTATAAAATTTATTTTGTATGAAAATTAAAAAAATTAAAATGATATATCAAATTTCTGACTTCACCATACCATTTATATGACCATGTTAACATGGGCTAGTGGTCGGCTCATATACCCATTTACCTAACACCCTGTATGTACTATAACTCAAAGGTGACTGACTGACTGACTAACTGATATAGTGATCTATCAACGCACAGCCCAAACCACTAGCCGGATCGGGCTGAAATTTATAGATGTTATGACGTAGGCATCCGCTAAGAAAGGATTTTACGAAACACCACCCCTAAGGGGTTAAAACAGGATCCACGCGTACGAAGTCGCGTGCGGCCGCTAGTTACTAAAATAAAACAATTTTGTCAGGTGATCATCCGTGCTATGACTTTATTTACATTCCCAGAACGCGTCTACCGGAACATAAAAGACTGTATACCTTCCGAGTTGTGAGGTTGGCAAATAACCGTAAAGTTTTGTGGATGTATGTCGCCGCGTGCGAGTAGTTTGCAGTGTGAGGTCCGGTTTCCACGAAGGCGGAGCAGAGACGAGAGATGTGCGGCGAAGCTGGCAGGCTATTTCCACCAAAGCGGAGCGGAGAAGAGTGGAGCGGTGCGGAGACGAGAGATGTGGGAGCTGTACATAGCTTTTTTTTATACACAACGAGGAAGCTCTTGGCCTGTATCTCACCTGATGGTAAGTGATGATCAGGCCGAAGGTGGAAGCGAGCTTCACCCGGAATCCTCAACCACGACAAGTGCGCCCGAAACTTCTCCGCTCTTCTCCGCTCGATCCATTTCCACGGAAGCGGATCGGAGTAGAGATGTGCAAATAAGGGAATCTGATTGGTTATTCCAAAACTTCTCTACTCCGCTCCGCTTTGATGGAAACCGACCCTCATGGTCTATGTGATTTTTTATGACCCTGCGACTACGTGGCACGATAAATATTTGTGTAGGGTATTGGATGTGCCGGGATTTGTCGAGTTTGTAAGGATGCTCGCGTTGGCTATAAATAGTTGATAGAATCTTGAGAGCAGTTCAAGGTTTTGATGCTGAATCGTTAGATCCATCAACTAGTACTGTCGTGTACGGAAAATATTACAGTAATAAATAACTACTGCCTTTACTTTAATATAAACTTTAATAATTGGTTTGTTTTATTAATATCGTTCAGAGTTCACTCGCTTCTCGCACAAAATTGAATACAGCGAAGCACAGGGATTCTAGTTATTGAAGTTTATAAATTGGCTTCGGAAAGTTTAGAACAGCTGGATAAAGGTCATACGAACAACTTTATTGTGAACTAGCTTTCCGCCCGCGGCTTCGCCCGCGTGGAATTTTGTCTGTCACAGAAAAACTTTATCGCGCGCGTCCCGGTTTCAAAAACCGGGATAAAAACTATCCTATGTTCTTTCCCGGGACTCAAACTATCTCTATGCCAAATTTCATCAAAATCGGTTGCGAGGTTTAAGCGGGAAAGCGTAACAGACAGACAGACAGACAGAGTTACTTTCGCATTTATAATAAAATAAAATAAAATAAATAAAAATAAAAAATGTATTTATTGCCTTCGAACCATTAGACATAGGTAGGTACAGGTAGTTAGACTTACAACTAATAAGTACACTGAAGGCAATTGGACCTGGCTCAGTATACGTTGTAAGGACAGATCCTTGCAACACTGGTTTTCAGCCATGCCCAATTCTCTAGGATGTTGAGCGAGAATAAAGTTATGAGGGCTTAAGAAATAATTATAAACTTTGAATTGAAACAATTATAAACTTTAAAGGAAAAAAAAAATATTTGCAATCTAAATTACCTATTTATTCATAAGCATACCTATAAAAAAACGAAAATGTACGCCTTCTATGCCATTACCCAATACACTATAACCGTGTGTGTGTGTGTTTGTGTGTGTGGGTGTCTGTGTGTTTGTGTGTGTGTGTGTGTGTAGTGTGTAGACTATTTGAAAAAATCCTTAAGGGGCAATAATTTGTTTGTATTAGTTGGGATAGTGGTGGTGAGTCACACGATACATGAGACCGCAGTATTTTGTTGGATTATGATGAGTAAATCGACTATGAGTCATACATTATGAGCCCCATAAGTGGTTAACGTAGCTTAATCAAAACATCGCAAGTTCGCATCGCATCGTTTAACCATAGAGATGTAGAGAGCTGCCAACTAATGCGCTGAGTTCGAAACTCAGTGTCGCATTAGAAATTCACACACATAAAGTAATCAAAATAATATGTGCTCATTATCCACTGCGGTATCAGTACTCAACGTTCGAATAATCTTTAGTAGTACTAAACAAGCAATGTAAACTGTTTACATTATGAAGTCGCTGCTGTCATCATTGTCTTCACGACCGGTCCCGCCCCCTTGTCACATCTCCCTTTAGTTTCAGTGATCTGTGGGTTTAACGCATCATCCGAAATAGGAAATCTTATTTCCTTTCAGATAACATTGATTCAGTCCTAACTCCTAACCAAACTATACATAATGTGATTTTACGCTTAGCATGAGTCCTCGGAGAATCTCTGAGACTTCGTTACTGGAAGTCACGACATATTTTGCTAAGTGTGGTCGTATTGTAGTTAAAGATCGTGATAGCAACAAGGTAGATTGGTTTATTTTCTTTTCTTTCTTCGTGTTTATCTGTCTAATGCCACCTATTTTTCAGTGTGCCCCATACCAATTCGGTTTCAGTCTCAGAAATGCTCTGAATTGGAACATACCAAGCGTAAAATTATTATTGAATTGGATCTGATTGTATTGTCTGTGTCCCATCGTAATAACTGTTTCTTTTATAACTGGACGATAGAGATTTAAAGTCCCTTATTTCGTGGCCCCATTTCTATAAGCTCGGCGAGGCCGCAGCTCGTCGCTATAAATCAGCTCAGGCCAGTTACGAGGTTGTAAAATTTTAATCGCCCTGTAATTGACTGGCAGGTCATGCGGGTTCTTTCTGCACAATCAGGTCATCCGTTACGGGATCGATCGTTCAAAAGAGACTCATCACGTTCAGTGCTGATCGATGCACGATAAATCGTTTTTATGTCCATATCAGGTTCAATCTTGGTCTACTTTTGGTTTCATTTTATGTGATTTGACTTTATTGTCCAAGAAAATGTAGGTTATATTTTGATTTTATTGTCTAGGAATAAATGTAGGAAGTAATATAAACAACTGAGAAGTATTTTTACTTGTTTAAGCTTATCCAAGGATGTCAAGTAGGTCACTTACCCCACCCTTTTGTACGGTTGATTGTATCCAACCACCCTCAAATTGAGATGTGGTTAGCAACGTACGAACATTTGCCCAAGAATTACAACAATTGAAACCCTTGTTTCTAAGTCCTGAAAACTTCGATAGCTGTTCGCAGTCAGTCATTATTCAACATTCTCGAGAAGTAAGCCTTTACAACTACGTTTTGTACTTAAGCTAATAATACGTAGGCCTGAGGCCGGAATGCTTTGAAAAGTCTAGTGATGTGACGCAACGGGGTTAATTTCATGTTGATTTTATACGAGTTGGTTCGTTCGTTCGTTTTATCCGAAAGACGTCCACTGCTGGACAAAGGCCTCCCCCAAGGATTTCCACGAAGACCGGTCCTGCGCAGCGTTATACGAGTGCTTGCTTATAAATGACCGTAGGTTACATCGTAACTTAATTTTAAATCCCTAAAGACAGGCATACCTATTACACCCTAAAGAAAAATAGCATACTCACATTTTATCAGGATTAAAAATTGCCTCTATTCTCGTGAACGAGGCGTATTGCGTCAGCCCTTGTGAGTCATACATTGTTATATGTATTTTAGTATGCCAGCTCTGTTTTGCACGTGTAAGTGTCCTGAAAAGAACCTACTTATTAAAAAGGGTTTTGAATTTATATTTTACTTTTGCCTAGACGCTTAGCTTAGTTCGGGGCTAGGCACACTTAGAAATAAAAAAAAAGTATTATTTACAAATAACAAAATAGTGTAAAAAATATTTATTACCTTTTTATTCTCTTCGTAGGTGTTAACAAACATTTCCCTTCCTTAAATAGTAAGTGATAGCCTCTATGAACCAAACCTATCCATACATCTTAACATGTAAGATGAATTCACACCTTTATCAGTCGGCAGACAAAGGAACACTCAAGTGCCATTGTATTACGAGTCAGAAAATGGCTCTTCACATGTCAACGACATCACTATGCTGCGAGTACACGTGATAATGCTAGCTAGCGCAGCATCATGTTTATTTTAGTATAATGGTTTCTAGTTTCACGCAATAGGGGTTAGAATTGAGCAAACAGAATAATAGATCATGAAAAAATTCTGTTAGAAAATTCCATTGAGAAATCACCTTTTTTTTTTGTCTAACGCGATGAAGTTTTTTTACGTTAATGTGACCATTAGGTAATTGCACTGACATAAAGATATATTAAATGTCAAGTTGTTTAATTTATAGTTACGTAGGTAATTATAAAAAAAATATGCGATAAAAATGTACAAAAGCCTCTATGTACGAGCTCAACTCGCACTGAACTCGAGAGTGAATAGGCACTTACAGGGCAGATATGTACTATCCTAGACTGCATCCCATTTAACACCAGGTGCGATTATGGTCATACACCTGCCTTGTTATCCATAAAAAAAATAAGTTTCTATCCTTAAAATTCCTAAGCACTACGACAAATTTATATAAGATAGAAATTCATCGTAACACTGATTGATGTATCAGTTCGAACTTTACACATCACTAAACTATTTTCGTCAGTCCTTTGAGCCAGGACATTGTTGGGCAGATGACTCCAATGCCTGAACAACTTAATACCTTTCGCCTAGCGTTTGAAGGCCGCATATTATTGGATCCTGAGGCTGTGGCAAGTCTTGAGGTATCATTGCGAATATTTAGTCAAACTTTAGGTATTGAACATTTTCCTTGTAAGTGTTTAACATAGATAATAAAGTCACCTAGGTTAGCCCTTTTTTCAAACACTAGTTGGTACGCCTATGTTGTTTAGAAATAATGTAGGATTCTAATGGTGCAAGAATTTTTCAAATCGGTCTAGTAGTTTCAGAACCTATTCAATACAAACAATAAAATCTTTCCTCTTCATAATAGCAGTGTAGAAAAGATATAATAGCTTTAATATTAGTTTTGTTAATGCAACAATACTAATATTAAAGCTATTATATTTAAAACTATATGACAACTTAGACAAAATATTGTACGAGTGGGTAATCAAGCTTTCTTTTAAAATAAATAACTATAAATTCAAGTGCGAACGTAATAAGACTTAAATCTAAACGTAAAAAGTATCGAAAGTCAGAAGTAATTTCAGATATGTGAGTGAAGGCTCTAAAACGAGAAATCAATAAACTCTTAACCCATTCTCAGTCGAACAAACTCAGAAGAAATTGCTTCAATTCGTTCAACAATTTGGCTTTATTCCCAATGGGCTTGAGCTTGACCATCGATTAAATTTCTTATTTCTTCTTATTCTTTGCCCATGTTGTTTGATGGAAAACCGAGGGTTGATTTAGGACTCGATCGTACAGATAGCAATAAAATTTTATGGCTTTTACGTCCTAAAATAATTGTACTAAAACTACAAATCAAAATTAAAATAGTTCTATTTTTAAAAGCTTAATTAGAAAAGTTTGCTTCACAATCATTTATTTTATTTTATTAGGGATAACAAATAATTGTACAAACAGATTTCACAAAAAGATACTACTATTACTAGATTTATTACTAAAAGGTTTTAATTAGGCATTATCTGTTTTATTCACAAACATTATAAGCAGAAGAATTTAGCTATTTAAAACGTTATCATCCCAACTAATATTATAAATGCGAAAGTAACTCTGTCTGTCTGTCTGTCTGTTACGCTTTCCCGCTTAAACCTCGCAACCGATTTTGATGAAATTTGGCATAGAGATAGTTTGAGTCCCGGGAAAGAACATAGGATAGTTTTTATCCCGGTTTTTGAAACAGGGACGCGCGCGATAAAGTTTTTCTGTGACAGACAAAATTCCACGCGGGCGAAGCCGCGGGCGGAAAGCTAGTTTTCTGATAAAAGTTGATTTGTTTATGGAAATAGTATTTTAATGATAATGTTACATTTAATGGTTAATAATGTTGTCCTCAATAAGTGCGGTAATACAAACGCATTAAACATTGATCATTCAAAAATATCCGCTATCAAAGATTTAATCACTTTTTAGCACTTAGATTAAGTTTAAATATACGATGTAAATATTGATTGTCTTATAGTGTATGTCTTGTTGGTTGTCCTGTTAAATAAATAAAAATAAAATAAAATAAATTTATTCCTTATAAAACAACGAGCTGAAACCAATTTCGTTATCATGTAACGGCAACCTAACAAAATATTAACAAGACCTGTGAAAAAGTAATAAATATTCATAAGAATATTCCAAGAAAAATCCGGCGCTAGTGAAAATGGCTCGTATAAAATTTTTGGGTTGTTCCGTATTCTAATACTTTTCATTGGGTCATTGATCGTCAATAATTTTTATCTGATTGGTACTTCGTACAGTGTGGTAAACATTCATTAATGTGCGTGTATGTTTAATGTCTCAGAAGCGACTCCCGTCAAGTGATGATAGCAGCATTTCTCTGTCCCTCTCTCTTAGAGATTATAATATGGAGAAAGGTTTTGTTTTTAATATGTACATACTCTATACGAAAAATCCTTTTTCATTTTTGTGTACAAAAGTGTTCAAGACGTTAGTGCCAGCCGGGTCTAGATATTTTTTGTTGAGTAATAAAATCACCCCAATTTCAAGGAAAGTTGAATATGTTAGTGCCAACTCGATCTAGATATTGTTTTGTTTTAGTAATAAAATTGAAAGTTCTCGAGTTGCGACCACGGGCTGGAAGACGTAGCGTGGGCAGGCCTCCTACTAGGTGGACCGACGATCTGGTAAAGGTCGCGGGAAGAGCCTGGATGCGGGCAGCGCAGGACCGTTCATTGTGGAAAACCTTGGGGGAGGCCTTTGTCTAGCAGTGGACGTCATTTGGCTGAAAAAAGAAAAAAAAAGAAAAAGTAATAAAATTACCCCAATTTCAAGGAAATTCAATACCAAAATATACGAGCAGTAAAAAATGTTCCCAAACACTTCGTTTACGCAGGCAATTTTATGGTGTCCGAAATGAGAAAGTTCCCAAATGGGATAAGCCCAAACTGTTCATGTTGAAAGACATGGTGTTGCATTATTCATAAGATACACTACAACTTTACCGTCGGTTACACAAATTCTATAGAAGTATACGGTGAGTTTTTGGCTCTGATATGCTTGCTTGCCAATCCATCATTTACCAAGCTATAACTATGTATTTGGGCGAACTTAGCCCCAGATAAAGTGTACTAGATAATCTTTAACTTTTTGTTAAGCTAAAAATATACAAAAAATATATGATATATTTTTTTTATCTAGGATATTAAGTTTGCAAGTAAGACTCCAAAATAAATTTAAAATACATTTTCGTATTTTAAATTTATTAATTTCATAAACACAAAACATCGATTGACGTTTATTGACGTCATTAATCTTATTTAATTTAATTAGTAAATATGTAAATAAATTAATTAGTAGCTCGTAGCAAATTACACATAGTCGTAGCATAGACAACACCTGCGGAGTTCGCATCATTTATCTGTCATGTACTACGAGCTACTACGGAATTGCTACGGTTTTCTACGAAACGCCTACGGATTACTACGGAATTGGCGCGACGAGTGACGGTCGAAGTTGTATGGCGGTGCCGATCGCAATTTATATGCCTTGCACGTGGACGCGTCCCACGATGATGCATTATGGTTGCCAATCAAAATAGCATTTTTAAAATGTTTTATTAATTTGACATTCCTTTAAATAGACAATAATAGTACTAGTGTCACTAGTTCCTGATAAAATTACTGTCCGAGAGTATGCCGAGTCAGAGAATATATCAATATGTCAATTTTTAATTTAAAAATCTGACTAAAGTAATCCATCCTAGCTTATGTATATAGTCAAGGGCTTATTGTAACGTAACTTGGCTACTTTCATCATCATCATCATCATCATCATAATTGCTATCAATAGCCATTTAGTTCTGAACGTATACCTACCCTTATAGTAATTGTTAAAAGTATTTACGCAAGTATTGTAAAAAATCTAGTAAATACGCAAGTGAAATCTATTATTAGATCTTTTTTTCTATTTCACTGAAATATAAATGAAACAAACGACGACTTTTAATTAATACCAACATTAATTTCCACGACGCAAAAGTTGAGTCCGTTCGTCACAGGAAAGTTTTGGCCGAACAAAAGCTTTGCCAACCCTACAGGCAGCTTAATTTCGTAATGCATTTTAATCATACTACGAGACTGTGAAATGGAATTCTGTTTTTATTAACTTGGCAACAATAAAGCTCATTAAAATTATTGAATCGAAAGATCAAGTGTTTTTATGTCGGTTAGTCGGCATGAATAACTAATTAAAATATCAGAAATATGAAAAAAGGAAGTGAAGAAAGTGGGTCATTTCTCGAATTGGAGATATGAAAACTCATTAGGTGCTATTGGTAAAAGATTTCAGATCAAGCAAGAATAATATCAACATTAAAATTGTAAATTCGAGTAAAACTACACTGTTGTTCGTTACTCTCGCTTAACCGCTTAAGTCTCAGACGGCATTCATTAATGTCATAACAATTGATTATCTATTGTGTCTAGATTCGCGGGCCTTGAAGGATTAAACTCAAGAACAGCTTGACCGATTGATTAGAATCACGTATTTTTGTAAATATATACTTATTCACATTTGTCAAAACAAGATTTGAATGGAAAAAACAACGGAAAATTTACAAATACCATAAAAAATATCTCTCTAATGGATGGAAAATGTTCAATTTGGAAAGAATTGACCTTTTGAAACTGCGCAAACATCGTTTGGAATAATTGTCAAATATGGACAACACGTTTGTCGGGGCATCTAGTAAATAATAATAACAATGACCTCTTTAATATTGAGTGCCCTGAGACAAGGTCCGCCCGGCAAAGCCAAGGCCACTATTGGGAGTGACCTCGCTCCGTGCGAGGAATCCACAATAATATCCTATACTTTATCTTTTTCTTTCTTTAGCCGCGTGCTGTTTGCTAGTGTTGGGATAGCATTGTTTTTGTCGATATTCCTTCGGTTCTCACTGTAGAGTATTCATCTTTCAAGATCGTATTATCCAGAGGTGTCATCTTCAAATAGGAACTGTATGTGTACAATAAAGTAAAGCGTGGCGATTAGGGCAAAACCCTCCTAGATGATAAACCTTGGAGGAGGCCTTTGTCCAGCAGTGGACGTCATTTGGCTAAAACGAACGAACGAACGATGTGTACAATACTTTCTCAGACAACCTTTTTAATTAGTTAAATACAAACAATAGGTACAGTCAGCGTAACATTATAACACTCAAAGTAGCCAAAAATTTCGCATCACGTCATTGCTACAATTTAAATAAGGTTGTGTTGTCAACTTCTTGGTCACTTTAGCTGTCATGAACTATTTGACGCTGACTATACAAGGAGGTCAATCTTTATGTAGGTAAACTATCATTTTTAAAACAAATGATCTAAAATCTCCGTATACGTAGAGGGGACAAAACCCACGACCCAAAGATCGATAACTGTATCGATAGAGTTTTTCCGCTTCACTAACGTATACTGTTTATTACGCTTTCACTGAATAGCGTATGTTCGCTGTAAAGGCAATGCCAAGGCCAGCGTAATGTGTGTATTATACTCTAGACGCCGTTTCTGTTATTTTCTTTGTCTCCAAAGCACTGTTTTATTATTTTTGATGGCGGTTTCAGTTTTTATTGCCACGGAAACCTTCAGAATCCGAAACATTTTCGGCAGTAAAGCTGATTGTGATTCAATGACGAAGGTTATATTATAATATGATTTTAGGTGAAAAAGATTCACGGTATCCTACACTTACGCCCTTATTCACAAACGATGCTCGCTTAAGTAAAGCAGCAAATCGAGTTGACACACAGCGTTAACTAGAGCTCTGTGATTGGTTCATGTTTCACCCTGTGCGTCCAGGCGCACTGTGAGACCTCATAGTAATGTATAGGTTTGTTGTCCAATGACTTACTTAATTATGTAAACCTAGTCTCCCTAATATAAATAACTGTTTTAAATTCCCGCTTACAAAGCTTCATCGGTAAATTCAAAGCAAAACTACAACAAGTGCAAAGTCACTCAATCGTGTCGCTACAAAAGTGGTCATAATGTTAAGCCCCTTAAATCCAACCATGCGAATTATTTATTCCTTAGAGGGTTACCGCAATAGCGCGTCAATATGGGCCTTGTTGCCTCGGCATAAGATACAAAACTGTCGTCTATGAACATGGATATTTAAAAAGATGTCCACTGCGGCGGTCTCGGGAACGCGTATGTAGAGATACGGCTCCTACGAGACCCTTTAGCCGGGAAAGGCGTAAGAATGCGTGCACATTACGTGGCCTACACAGAACTAAGTAACTGTAACCCAAACATTTTAATTAATTTTTTCATAGTGTGTCACCATTAGCAAAAAAATATTATTGAATAAACAAAAAGCCCAACTGCGTAAAAATGAATAAGTATTCACAAATGCAGTCGGAGGCATCAAAGTCAAAATCAAAGTCAAAATGTCTTTATTTGTATAGACTATTATATGTATAGTGCTTACAAATCGTCAAATATTTTGCTGTTAAGGAGCCTCTACATGTCTCATAATCTTTTTACCCTACCAGCGCATCAATGACTAACACCTTATGTACTTTATGAAAGTGTGCATAAATTACTCATTAAATTCAACCGGTAATTATTCTAATAGGCAAACATAATTCAATTTCTCACCAGCCTAATAGTTCAGTCATTTGGTAGTTTTACTTGGAAAGTTTTTCTGGAAATCCTTGGGGGAAGCCTTTGTCCAGCAGTGAATTGTAACGAACGAACGAAGGAACCTGGAAAGTAACCACGTTAATTTGTACCAAATGACTGGACTATAATGCTGCCGCAGTTTAGGTTTATGGATTGTTGATGTTATATGGTTAAGTAAATTGGTCTTTCTTATCAATCAACTTATAATAACAAAAATATTGTCGCTATCTTCGAGCTATTTTATCGTTAGTGTGAGCATAGCCTAGGATCCTTGGACATCTCTGTGTCATGGAATCGCGAGCGTTATTGTATGTAATCGGCTTTCAGACCGATCGTGTATATTATGGGAATATTATGTTATAAAAAAAAATAAAAAATGTATTTATTGCCTTCGAAGCATAAGACAGGTACAGGTAGTTAGACTTACAACTATAATAGTACACCAAAGGCAATTGGACCTGGCTCAGTCTACGTTGTAAGGAGAGATCCTTGCAACACTGGTTTTCAGCCATGCACAATTCTCTAGGATGAAATGATGAGCGAGAATAAAGTTATGAGGGCTTAAGAAATAATTATTAACAAATAATTATTAAAAAATAACATTGACTTATAATTCAGGGTAGTAAACTGGTTAAGCGTGTTTTAGTATTTGCACGGCAAAAAATGATATTAAGGTAATGCAATAAGTACTGGCTGATGCTTTAAATAACAGTAATTATATGATTTACATTGGAAATACATTGTAAGCAAATAATACACGTGTTACATTACATTTTGAAAAGAAAAGTGAATAAATAGAGTATCTTATTTCAAGGCTCAGTAGGTGCTAACATGATATTTTGTATTAACGTAGGGAGGGATTCATCTGTGTTGTGGGAATTTAATACTTACAGTAAAAACCGCAAACACTTTATATAAAAATAATAAAGGTCGGAATAAACATAAATTCTGAATTAATTAAAAGCCTCCAGAATCCGAAAACGTGAAATTCAAATGATTAGGGAGTATAATGAGAAAATGGCCGACCTAATCCTGGAGGGCTCGTAAGACGGATCCGACTGTCAGCTGTTTCAAAATGTTCCCAAGATAAATAAAAAGAAGCGTTCAATTTGACTTCAATTGTAATAGGAAAATACTGGTTCAGCTGTTTCACTTAAGTAACAGTCAACGGCAGCAAAAAAACTAAAAAAAAAAATAGAAAAAATCAAAATACTCATGTACAAACAAAAGTGAGCCCCATCACTTAGATGTTTGGCAGTCCACAACAGTACGTTTCTCTATAAACTTCCTGTCCCGTACAACCAAACTGTAGAATGGACTGTCGTCTGCGGTGTTTCCGAACCGATACGACCTGCAAGCTTTCAAGAAAAAAGCGTATCTTCACCTTAAAGGCCGGCAACGCACCTGTAACGCCCCTGGGACTGCGGGTGTCTATGGGCGACGGTAATCACTTACCATCAGGTGATCCGTCTACCCGTTTGCCTCGTGTCATAAAGTGAAATGCGTACACTAGAGATATCAGCGATTCGTTGTTAACTTGCAAACAAACAATACCAATTTACAGTAAGAAACAAGTCTATCATCATCGTCATCATCATTTCAGCTACAGGATGTCCACTGCCGACCATAGGCCTCCGTCAATGATTTCCAGCTTGCATTCAGCGCCTTCCTATTACCTTTACAAGGCCGAAAAAGCTCTATAACAGAATTATATTATATTATTATATCAAGCAAATCTCAAATTCCAAACCTCATCCAACTTATTGAAATAAAGCCGTAAATACTGAGAGCTGACACGAATTTGATCGAGTTGAAATTATTTTCTTTAGCAGGTCGGGCACGTACGGCCCTTCGGCGTGGAATTCGGCGTCCAATACAAATACTTCACCGCCGGCTAGGTCAGGTAGTAGCGCCAGTAGAGATTGGCAATCGTTTAAAAAAATAAGTATTGACAAAAACGGAAGATGTAGTGTCGGTAAGCCCCACTAGGTGGATCGACGATCTGATGAAGGTCGCGGGAAGTACCTGGATATCGGCAGTGCAGGACCGGTCGTTATGGAAATCCTTAAGAGAAGCCTTTGTCCATGTCCAGCAGTGGACATCATTTGACTGAAACGAACGAAAAGATTGTCAAAAAATTGTGTATGTGTCCTTAGAGATTTATATGCTTAGCTGACTCTATCGCTTGTCGCTAAATTGGGAAGACAGAAAATACAAGTAACAATGAAAGTACTAAACATAAAAATAAATCATCATCATCGTCATCATCAACAGCCCTTTACAGTCCACTGTTAGTGTCCGTGACTCCCACTCGGCATGGGGCACACTGAAAACCAGCGTCGTGGCCTTCCTCACAGGGGGCCACGGCATATGCTGAGTGGGGTCCCATTGCGATGGACATCGCTGTGCGACAGGGTGGCACTGCTCAGTTTACTTTCTCTTCCATTGTATGTTTTATGTCACCTCTGTCTTATTTGCTTTTTTTATTTACATCTTTTGTCTTTTGTGATGTCCATGGCAATAAATGTTTCTTTCTTTCTTTCTTTCACTGCTGGACTATGTGCCTCCTCCAATATAGTGGAGGGTTTTGCCATAATCCCTACGCTTGGCAGGCGGGTTGGAGACTTGGAGATCGCAGTTTAAAAGATTGATGTTTTTCAGAGTGCCCGTTCTCTGTTTGATGTGTAGTCCCTTTTTATATGAAAATCACGCGCTCCGCGGCGGAGCGCGGTGCAGTGTGATAACCGCCTAAGTCGCCTCTTACGACACCTTACTAAAAATAAATACAATGAAAATATGTGTGGTTATAAAATAAGTCCTGTTACAACAGACTTGTTTTCTATTTTATTCACAAGATTTCCAAGGCCTATTGGCTGCACTGACTTCAGGTATTCGTACGTGGCTAGTAAAGATACGCTGTTATTATTTATGCGATCCACTTTGTTAGCTATAAGAGTGCGGGCTTGGATATAACAATAATCTTGGCCGCGTTTCCAAACATAAATATGTCCTGGGCATGATAGTAATTATTAATTTATGATCATACTAGCTGACCCGGCGAACTTTGTTCCGCCTTAATGGCAATAAATAAGCAGACTTTTTTTTATTTCGAACGGGATAAAAAGTATCCTATGTCCTTCTCCTGGCTCTAAACTACCTCCCTGACAATTTTCAGCTAAATCGGTTCAGCCGTTCTTGAGTTATAAGTGGAGTAACTAACACGACTTTCTTTTATATACAGGGTAGAATTTTGTAATGCCACCTGGAGGGAAAGTACTCTTAATACGGTAGATAGAAAAATTTACTCAAAGAAAACATTCCTTTATTTTTTAAAAGAAATAGAACTGCATTCAAAGATTTTAGATTTTTTTTTGAAAATTCGCTACCATACCATAAAATTTTCTGTAAATAATTTAAATAATGTAAGATTTTATGGCTTTCCTTTCATTTGATTTATCAAGTTTGTTAGAGAGATTTCATCCTTATACTTAACCCTAACGATCGATGCAATAAAAATACAGGGTGTAATTTTTAACAGATGTTAGTTGGTTCGATTCCTGGGTATGGCAAGCAAATTTTTGAAAATATTTGAATGCACTTCTATTTCGTTTCAAAAATAAAGGAATGTTTTCTTTGAGTAAAATTCTCTTTCTACAGTAGTAATAGTACTTTCCCTCCAGGTGGCATTACAAAATTCCACCCTGTATATAGATATGGATAAGTAGAAGACACTATCTTACACCACAAAAGAAAAGAAAAGATAAGAGATTCACAAAAAGGTTTTTAAAAATTTGTAGAGCAGAAAGAAGTAAATCCCTACAGTTTAGGTCTACGTCCAGCAGCGCACTGACATTGAAAATGTACTTAAAGTACTCATTGGATTGTCAGGAGTACGTGCTTCGTTTATATTTACTACATTAGACGGGGACTGTACTCGTGTCTCATACGATCAAGCACTCCGCCTAACTGAATAAAACTTTACTTGAAACTTGTCGATCAGTACATACTAAACTTAATACATTTTCTAAGAATTTTCTCAGAAAATGTATTGCCTAATCGACTGATAGCAATTTCAAATAAGTATATTTTCTAAGAATAACTTTATTTGTAATCAAGTTGTCTTTTATTTTACCTGAACATTGTCTGCCTCATTTATAACTATGTTTTCTATAACTAGGGGCATGTTCCCGCAAGTTACATGGGACTAATTACCGGCGAACCCGACCCAAGACAGACAAAATACATCAGCCAGTTACATGGCCAAAATAACTTGACCTTTTCACATAGAAGAGTACTTACTCGTATGTATTAATTCAACAATACCTATGAGATTGTGTGCAAGATCTAAAACTTAACCTTCAAAAATGTACCTAACTACATTAAATTTACAGTTCAGTGGGTGTGTACTGGTAATTTAAAAAGTGTTTAAGATAGCTTTTAATAATAAATGTAGCGTATTACAATTTGCCTGAATTTTATTTTTGATGTGTCATGGCAAGAAATGCTGTTCTTAGCTATTCATTTTAAGCTCATTGTTTATTTATTTAGCGATAGTTCAGAGCACAATATCAATTTAGGTTACAATATGTTTTTGTAAGATTTTGTAGGCCAATTATCCATACATATTGTACCGAACTCCGCAGATTCTTAAATTTCTTAAATTATTTTACTTAAATCTTCGTTCTTGGCATGCAAAACAAAACAAAGGCTTCCCGTGGCAAGTTCTAGGCCATCGGAATTTAGGCGAAGGTTTTCCTAATCTTTCTTTGACAAACCATACTTTAGGAGAGCAAAGCCGCGGTGACAGGCTAGCTACATAAATTTATTTCAGTCGAGATTTCCAATTTCAGGCAAGACAGCTCTTTATTCCTAGATTTCCATAAAAATGAAAGTTGATTGTGAAATGTGAGAAGGGGAAAGTGCCAATTGGCTGCTATATGCTCCATATTTTATGAAAAGAGCATGCGAAAGTAATAAATCATACGTATTATTATTATTCAGTGAGGCTAGAAATTGATTTATTTTGAAATTACTTTTCTAAATAAGAATGAATAGCACAATAAGCTGTACATTGTAGCATCATTTTAATAGGTACTATTTTTCAACTGAAATGTTATACATTAACTGTAGGAACTTCATCGCTAGCATTGATTTCATATTCTCACTTCCATGCCGGTTACTGATTTTTTTTATATTTTTACCTGGATTTTAAGTTTAAAGCAAATGGAATAGATGCATTAAAGCAAATGGACCTTTAAGGTGAAAGTATTTAGTCGTATTTTACTTTTTTACAACCAAAAAAACGACTTAGCAAGAAAAAAGAAATTCATTACAATACACAGGTTGTAAGGGACAGGCAAGGAAAAAATTAACACCAAACTGCAATTAGTGTCAAAAACTCCAACCATTAATTACTTACTTTATTTCCTAAATGTTGTGAAAGATTAATGCTTTTATTTACTTATTTATTTGTCCCTGAATCCGACATATTGTTTCCGCTACTTACCGTCTATCGATCATAATGACAATAATTCATTGTCCATTAATTCATAGTTAAATATTAGGTTGCGAAGAGTATTTTAAGTATAATACAAAAAAATATAAATAAAATGAGGATAAAAGTAAATTTTCCTAGCATAAGTGGTCACTAGTTTCCAACCAAAACAGTTTAGTACTCTGAATTAATTAAGTCGCTCTCCATTGTATCCAATTAACTTTACAATCGCGGAAAATTCACATCATAAAATTGAAGTCGTTTATTGATATAAGATGTAAGCACAAACAAGACGAAAACAAATTGTTTTCTGCGTATACTCGTAACTAAACAAGCTGCCGCATGTTAATTGATTCTAAACTTTGGTTTGCTAATTCAAAGTGCACTATCGTTTTAGCGCTCTGAACATGCATGGGAGGTCCCAATTAATACTCATGACGTGTCCTCAGACTACGACGTTATTAGTTTAATTGTGCGGGAACTCGATCACATCATCAACAACATTCATAATACTGTAGTATATTATGTATTAAATAAATTATTTATCTACGAGATTGCATAGATAATGTAATGTGTCTGTTTAATATATCAATTTAAGTACCTACATAATGAGTTATTTATTCGTCTCGACAGTGCATCAAACAATGTTTTTTATCCACAACGGGGAACTCTTGGCCTGCATCTCACCTGAAGGAAATTTTCGATCAAATTTTGTTGCATATTAACTCTTATTAAAACTAAATAAGATAGCACATTGAGTAGCTTGAAGTGCCACCCGTAATCAGTGTAATAACATTGGAGTAATTAATTCACTATTTCTTAACCTATATTTAAAACCAACCTCTTTATTCTCTACTAGCGGCCGCCCGCGACTTCGTACGCGTGGATCCCGTTTTACCCCCTTCATCTATCTTACGCGGTTTAGATTTTTTCATACAAATGTTTTTTCCCGCTAACTCCCGTTCCCGTTGGAATTTCGCAATATCCTGTTGTAACTAAGCTTTAAGTTTACTAAGGGACCTGCATGCCAAATTTCAAGCGTCTAACTTAAGCGGTTTAGATTTTTCATACAAAAGGATTTTCCCGGTAATTCCTATTCCTGTGGGAATTTCGGGAATTCCTTTCTTAGTGCACCTCTACGGTACCTAAGCTACGTCCCTTATAAATTTCAAGTGCCTACGTTTAGCCGTTTAGGCTGTGCGTGGGTATGTCAGTGAGTCAGTCATACAAAAGGAATTTCCCGCTAATTCCAGTTCCCGTGGGAATTTTGCAATATCCTGTTGTAACTAAGCTTTAAGTTTACTAAGGTACCTGCATGCCAAATTTTAAGCGTCTAACTTGCGCGGTTTAGATTTTTTCATACAAATGTTTTTTCCCGCTAACTCCCGTTCCCGTGAGAATTTTGCAATATCCTGTTGTAACTAAGCTTTAAGTTTACTAAGGTACCTGCTTGCCAAATTTCAAGCGTCTAACTTAAGCGGTTTAGATTTTTCATACAAAAGGCTTTTCCCGCTAATGCTCGTTCCCGTGGGAATTCCTAAGTATCCTATAACCTGCCCAGGAGTATGAAGAATAATTGTGCCAAGTTTCGTTAAAATCCGTCGAGTAGTTTTTGTTTCTATAAGGAACATACAGACAGACAGACAGACAGACAGACAGACAGACAGACAAAAATTTTACTGATTGCATTTTTGGCATCAGTATCGATCACTAATTACCCCCTGATAGTTATTTTGAAAATATATTTCATGTACAGAATTGACCTCTCTACAGATTTATTATAAGTATAGATAGATAAAAGCTTTTAAAACAACCCATTGGGTGATTGAAATCAAATATTTTGAAAGCCGGCGCGGTGTAGAGCACTCGATATATGCCACAAAAAACGTTTTTCTGCGTACTCACGTCGGATGTTCCGGGAGTAATCCATCACCATCGGTTCGTTTGCCTTCGGCCTGGAGCGAAAAATGACGAAATATTGTTTACATCGGAAGTGCCAAACATGTGGATAAGCCTTTTTATTTTGCTCGTTCATAAGTCCTGAATTTTTAATCGTCCATTTTCAGTAAATTACCCGCGGTCTGCTGCGCCTTCATCCACACAAATGACGTTCTCAAATTCTAGTATCTACTATATAAAAATAAGTCGGGTTTTCCTCCCTGACGCTATAACTCCAGAACGCACGAACCGATTTCCACTGTTTTGCATTCGTTGGAAAGGTCTCGGGCTCCGTGAGGTTTATAGCAAAGAAAATTCGGGAAAAGGGGGTAAAACAGGATCCACGCGTACGAAGTCGCGGGCGGCCGCTAGTTGCTATATAAATTGATGTTATGAAATATCGTCACAATTCGCTCGTTCGTTTGTTTCAGCCAAATGACTTCCACTGCTGGACAAAGGCCTCCCCCAAGGATTTCCATAATGACCGGTCCTGCGCTGCCCGCATCCAGTTTCTTCCCGTGACCTTCACCAGATCGTCGGTCCACCTAGTGGGCACAATTATTCAGTGAATAATAATAGTGCTATTAACACGATTTATCACTTTCGGATACTCCATTCATAGAATATGGAGCTTAGCATCATTTCGTTATTTCCACTTGATTAGATTTCTAAGGACGGGATTTCTCGTACTAAATACCGATATTCCCAGATTATTTCCCACATTTTGACCTAAAGCAGTACGTACATAATCGTTCCTTTTAGTATAGTCTTAACGGCCTCAAATGGAGCGTATTTGAAGTATTTCCAAAGCTGGGTTGCACCATCTTACTTTAACATTGTCAAACGTCAAAAATCTGTCGAACTCCATACAAAAAGCATCGCTTATCGTTATAGTTACGATCAAAGTTAGGTGGGGCAACTCAGCCAAAGTTTATTATTCTAAAAGCCAATTCTAAAGACACTCAGATATGGCAGGCGCTCCTGTATTCGTTAATTATTATGCACACCGCTCTACCCACGCGGCCCTAACACGGGCCAATATTTTATTCAAAAGTGCCTTCTCAAGTGGAAATTATTTATAAACCTACCTCGTTTCATACTTAGCGCCGGAGCTATGTTAATTTGCCATTTATAAGTGAAGGCATGAACTTGAGTGTAGGGACGGGACGTCAGTACGGTTAGATATTCTATTAAAGTTGGTGCATCATCTTTGCTCCAATTTTAGGGTTCCATACTCCAAAAGGATTATAGGATTCATTTTGTTGTCCATCTATCTGTCAATACCCTTTTTCTTGGGAACGAGTAAAGTTACCAAGTTGAAATTAACATCAAATACTTGTCTGTGATCTCTTGAAATTGTAAAAAATCTAGGTAAGTGAACAACAGTGTGCAATACAAATATTTTAGTACAAACATAATTATTTACAAGTTTGTACGGAATCCTCGGAATCCCTACTCGCACTTGCCCGGTTCTTTTATTTAATCGTAACAGAACAACAAGCCGGTAATTTCATTTTCCTGATTCGTATCAAGATTAGGTAGGACGTGACAACCACAAACAAGGAGGCCGCTCTATGACGATGTTATGCTTTGTATCTTTCTCTAACTTACGGCAGGGGTCAAGATTGAGCGAGAAAGATAAATAGAGCCGATCATTTCAGGATTGTTTTGCAAAGTAAGGCTTTGACTACAGATTAGGGCCGTGAGAAATATGCCATTTCACGAGATGGATGGGCGACCCATCTTGTTTATGTATGAGCTCATGCGATTGGACAGACAAAATATAAGGCGTCAGTTTTTCCACGTACTGAATTTGGAAGCAAAAATTGCCTGAATAATGCACAGTATGAATAAGATAGCTGCTTGAAATATAGGTACGATCAACATCATCATGCTATTGCTCTTTTTGTAAATTAAACAGTCCTACATACCTGCTTCAGTTCACTGCATTAACTACGCACTCCTTCTCTTTACCTACTTGTCTATAATTTCAGAATGTTTGCAATAAACATTAGAGTCTCTGCAGACTACAGTATCTTTATCGGACGATAGTTTGATTGGCTTCTAAGTATGAGGAATCGGCCGATACTAAATCGGTGTAGCAGTGTGCGCACTTCTTTATATGTTTAAAAACCTTGTGGTCGTCGGGGATTCTTGAGCCAGTTAAATAGTAATATGAGTGGTTATAAAGTAACACCCTAAACCAGCATTGTCTGAATGGGCGGTGACTACCTAATACAGGTATACTTTTACTTACTAGGTATGTCAGAACATTTTTGATTTGATTTTTTGATAAAGATAATTCATTTAAGGGATAGTGACATCGGCTCAAACAAAATATGCAGTAAATTCTTCGTGTAGGTTCTTGAAAATCCGCTACGTTTATGAATACAATATTATTGTTCTTATATTCGTGGTACGTGAAGGTTTGTACTGCATATTCCCAAGAGCTTAAAAACACACAGAACGAAAATACTGAAGCGAAATATACCTTTCCATGTTTTGAAATGTTTTTTTATTATTTCTGTTTCGTATTATTAAAGCTCCACTCCAAATGTGGTTAATAATAAAGGTAGAGCTAAAAGCACTTCGCACCATTTTATAGTTGGTTAAAATTTAATTAATATTGAAAATTCATTAGCAGAGTTTAATAGAGAGAAGATTTTTAAAATCTTTGTTTTATGACTTTCACTTGTACAAAACAATGCT
This sequence comes from Ostrinia nubilalis, assembly GCF_963855985.1. Taxonomy (NCBI): domain Eukaryota; kingdom Metazoa; phylum Arthropoda; class Insecta; order Lepidoptera; family Crambidae; genus Ostrinia; species Ostrinia nubilalis. The sequence continues at coordinate 15,834,023 of NC_087089.1, read as the reverse complement.
CAAAAGTAAATCAAATCAAACCTTTAATCTGAGATTGAGCAGTGTTTTGAGCTTTCTTCTGTAATATGAACTTTGTTTGTATTTTTGGGTATTTCTAGCCAAGTTTTATCACTGTGCTTTGTAAAGAGCACGTTTCGCAGTCACATTACTTCATTACGTATCAGTTACTTTATTAGCTACGTTACAAAGCAAGGGCTTAATTACACAACACATGCCGGCTAATCTTTTGAGCCGTACTCCTAGCTTTGAGAGCACATTGTGATGTATTTATTAGTCACAGTATGAAGGGAACAGCCAGTTAAACTAAAGTCAAATCGCACTTGTAATTTTAAAGACGTTCAAACTTGTTGTTGGAGTGGTTTCAGGTTTCAACATGTTACAGTTTTTACTTGATCATACTTTTTTAAAGTTGAAATAAGAATAATTTCCTAATTGCCGTGCCCAACAGGGCCCATAATGTTCTAATTTTAAGTACATAATGGACCCACAAGGTGGACGGATGACATCATAAAGGTAGCAGGAAGGCGCTGGACGCAGGCCGCTACCAACCGGGCAACATGGAAAGCATTGGGGGAGGCCTATGTTCAGCAGTGGACGTCCTATGGCTGAGATGATGATGATGATGATGAATGGATGCAATAAAATGAGGAGTATATTATAGATCTAGCGCTTTTGTTTAGTTGCTAATTGCTCATAAGATAGGCCCCCTTAATTTAATTTATTGTCCGTGGTGCATAATCTTTTCTTAAAGGTTTTAAACCTTTGTTTGTCACCTGTCATCCGCTTTGCAATGGAGGGAAGTCGAACCTTAATTTCGAACTCCTCCTATGTTCTTCTGATTAATTTCGTTGCGGGTCCAATGACAGTTTAACTTTCCCCCGGGACAAACTTGACCTTCATTGGTTGGATTTTTGTGGCGGTCAAGCTGTAGATCCTAGCTACACAGGAGTTGCAGTGGTGGGAACGAGAGGTGGGAATAGTCCCGTAGATCTAGCGCTTAACTGAGACAATGCCTAAGATATGGAAACGGCACGTGAGGGGTTATTTTAACATATTATAACGTGACAGAGATACAAATCTGAAGTCTCGCTGACATTTAACGTAAAAAAAAACACCCTACCGTGCCGCCCCCATACCTCAGGCACCGACTCAGTTAAGCCAGAGTAAATACAAATGAGTAGGTCATCTTCATAGAAACGCACCGAGCGCGGTTTGTATGTGAGCGCGCGCCAATACGTATGCGGCGCGCACGCACACACTAACAAAATTTTGCGTGGATTAGCGGTGAATTGCCCCGAATTAACAATTTTAAACCAAACCGCGCTCGGGCGATTCTATGAAGATGACCTACTCATTTGTATTTACTCTGGTTAAGCGCTACCCCTATAGACCTAAGTTTTTAGAGACAAGAAAAATACGATGTTTTCGGCCATTAGGCCTGAAAGGTTGTTAATTTCCGTTATCTTTGATTCCTTTATCGAAGACAAAACTTTAGTGTATCTCACTAGTTCTTTAGATGCTTTTGTCTCAATTAAGAATCTTCGGTAGAGTAAATTAACCACTTTAACATAAAAAAGACTTAAGTTAAAGTGGGCTGACTGTTCTATTTATTCTGACCATAAGTCCTTCACGCACCACCGGATCATAATGCTATTCCCGTCGGTGGCTGCGCATCTAACCACTGTGTCAGATGCATTGACTGTGATTATGGCATACTAGCGTCTGTCAGCGACTTTGCCTACGAATTATGATCTCTCAAATAAAGTCCTAAATGCAGGCATGTTTTCCGATTATAACCACTATTATTTTTACCAAAAGATTGTTTTTACATATAGCTAACATGAGAAAAGAAATTAATTTCTAATACAAACATCTGACCGACGATCTGGTTAAGGTCGCGTGAACCACCTGGATGCGAGCAGCGCAGAACCAGTCATTGTGTAAATCATCAGTTGGAAAGCCTTTGTCTAGCAGTGGTTTTGAATCTCTTGGTTGAAAAAAACAAATACTCATGGAAAATTTTACATTTTGTCAACAATACATTTCTTGTTTTATACTTTCATTGGATTCCGTGGAGGGTAGTTGAACGGGAAGCATGGTCGATCTTTTTTAATGGTTTCAATTTATTATTTAATGGACTTTAGTGGTATGGTGTTATTTTGTGTTCTAAAGTGCAGTGAAGTGATAAATTATAAAAAACATTCGAATTTGAGCGCGCATCGAGTGTCGAGTGGGTTGTCGTATGAACAACCCGCTTTGGACCCGGTGGCGTCTCGAAACCTGCTTACTTAACTCCACGGAATCCATGAAAAATCAATAGAACTGAAACACCCAAGTTCTATTGATACAATTATTTTTCACTCGACATTGGCAGAAATAAACCTCCCAGAGAGGTTTGGTTGCCACTAAAAAAAATATACTTTCATTGTCACTAATAGAATAATATTATCGAAATTAAGGTACATAGTAGCAATTCCGTCCATAATGATTATTCAACAATACATAATATCCTTGTACGTCTCTACGTCAGACGGGAAAGCAGTTTGAATCTAATGAATCCGTTCCCAACTGCGGTTCTGATTTGATAACATTTCAGTCGCGGCTTGCAAATCACTTCGTGGTCCCGTACTAAGATAATGTACGCAGAAATCTTAAGCTGTTTGCCAGCATAATAGGAAGAAGCAAAGGCAGAAGGCCCTCTAAGTCAAACTCGTCACTGGCACAAATAAAACTAATATTATAAAGGTTTGATTGCCATTAGACAATATAAAAAGTTTTTCGATCGACTGCTGACGTTCGCAATGGTATTAAGTAAATTTTTCTCCCAAAACTATGGTTAAGAAAACTTGATATGCTTCGAAAAAGGATTTACATACTAGCAAAGAATTTTAATTTGATACTTTAATCTACAGCCTTTTACTCCTGAATGACATTTCAGTCAAACATCCAACGCAGTTAAATGAAATGCTAGAGTAAACGATAGAGACAGATACAGCAGTAGAAAATACACGGACAATGGACCTTTGAATTTTACCTTTCTATCAATACATCTTGATAAAGGCCGAATAAAAAGCTTCTTGGAAAAAAGTTTATAAAATAAGCCCTTCTGTACCTCCTTGCATTACGGTCGGAGTGTTGTGAATAATTAAAGTGAAATACGCCTCGAGGTTGCCACTCGTCGCCCTAGCACGGCAATCCAAACTGAAATGGTGCAAATGGAGAAACTGACCTATTTACGAAGCCGTTCTTGGTTGCGTAACATTAACTGGTTTGGACGTTGGATGGTAATAAAACAACCACTTTTATACTAAGTAGTCATAATTAGAGTCATTTTACTTATATTGCGTGATAATTCGTTTTTGGTTACTTTTTAAAACAACTGAAAAAATACACAAATTCACAGAAAAGTCGCTAATAGAAGGAAAGAAAGATACATTTTATTACAATAGACATCACACAGATACAGGCAATTACATAGACATGACAGTGGCACATAATAAAGGAAGAAAAAATAAAAACAAGAGTAAACTGAGCAATGCCACCCATTCACGAATAACCACTGCAATGGGACCCCACTCAGCATATGCCGTGGCCCACGGTGACGAAGGTAATAGGTTATAAGATTTTAAACTTTCGACGACGCGGCAATTCGCCAGTCAGCTTGTGAGTACGGCTGCAGCATAGCAGCCGAAACGTCAAGCCGACATAATGTAACTCATGTAAAAAAATGTCGCGTCGAGTCCCGTGTTTCTCTATTTTAGGACAAGTTATGTCAATTACCACGAATTTTTATCGATAGAAACCAACCAGTACCTAGCAACCAAGATTTAATATTCGTTTCCTCGACGGTTCCGGAACAATTGAAAATTCAAAGCATTCCGTTGCTGTGTGCTCGAATAAAGGTGAATGCATTCAACCGAAAAAAGTTTTGTTGCTCATGCAAAAAGGCTTAAAATTGAAAAGCGAATATCGCAATCGTGCAGGCCTTTGGGACAAGTATGCTGTTATTTGAAGCAGACAATCGTTGAAGAAAGAAAACGGGAATGTAGGAAATGCACTGGAATTGTGAAACATTTTTTGCATATCTTTCTGGCATGGATTGTTTTTTTTTATTAATGTTACACAAGGTTACATGTAGGTACCTAAATGATAGTGCCTATTTACTAAAGCAAAGGATCCCCAAGGCAATGTTGGACTCACTTCACTCTGGCTTTTTCATCATCATTATCATCATCATCATCTCAGCTATAGGACGTCCACTGCTGAACATAGGCCTCCACCAATGCTTTCCATGTTACCCGGTTTGTAGCGGCCTGCGTCCAGCGCTTTCCTGCTACCTTTATGTTAGGGTTATACAATTCAGCTTCATTCTTTATTACTATCATACTTATTGACGTAGACAACATCAACAGCTTCTGATATTTAAAAAAATCGCATGAATTTTTGTACAAAAATATTTAATAGACGTACTTACCTGGTTTACTGAAAAAGTTAATTGCTGGAAAATCAGTAAATCAACGCTTCACCAAGAGCTTTTAACAAGCATTGTTACTCTTATATTATTTTAAATAAGGTATCTTCTAAAATATAATGTAGCCTGTTTATAAGTAAAACAAGGGTGATCACAGTTAATAGCTTTCTAGTACCAAACAAACCAAATGATTAAGATGGGTGGGACGTATGAGATGAATGTGCATTTAATGTGTTATTTCATAGCACTTCGATTTAAATTATATATTATTAATTATATATTATATTGAAAATTTGACATGTAATGAACATTATGAATAAATTTCTTATTCTTATTCTTATCGATGACCTGGAAATAATAACGCAAATATCGATATTTTTATCGTTTCACGAACTCCATTAGCAACACTAATCGCTTGCTGTTTTCTTAATTGATATGTTTTTGTTACCTCGACGTTAATCAGTTTTATAAAATCTTAAGTAAGAGGTTTTTATTCATAATGCCCCGGTTTTTTCCTTTTAAGAAAATTCGCGCTCAATTTGAGTAATATTATTATGTTATTTCTTAACGAAAGTTTGTTAACACCTTAACATCTCGTGGATTTAAATGCTTTTTATTTACAATTAATCGTTGGTAAAGTTTTATTATAATCTAAGGAGAGAATATCTGAGGGTATTACACAACGAACCTCAAAACTATCAATCAAATCAAAACCCTTATCACCGAATAGTTTTCCTTATTTTCTTCTTTTTGCAGCAAAAAGAATTTTAACGATTTACTCGCGAGTGTGACACGGTCTATGCTCATAACGGCTGTTGACATTATGTGAATAGTGATTCAAAGTCCTTCATTGATGCCGTTATCGATAATTAAGTTTGAATTAATTCTACGTCTCTTTAGGGGGAGGGAAGACCACAAACTCCAAACTCTTAGACTTGTTGACCTGTACTTTGGTCGGGCTGTTAATGCTAATTCCTCATACAAATTAGAAACTGACCAAACTATCGGCTTGTAAATATTCTGCGGGGACTCTTACATAAGGGTAGTGAGAATCAATGTCAAATAATTCCAAGACACGAGTTCTATAAATAGGCATTTCATTATAACACTGAAAATCTGATTAATTTTCAGTTAACTATAAATTTTCATTGCTGAAACTAGTCAATAGTCTGTAATTTGCAAATAAGTTACGTGCGTCACAGGTGTTTATAAACAAGTGAGGGCGTTGTGTTTTGACAGCTCGTATAGTATTTAAATTCTAGATTTCTAGATGGTGTTTCGCTAGGGATAGGGATAAATCATATGACTACGAAGAAAAGAAGATTTCTCTACTATCTGCCTTTATCTAATGGAACAATACGAATAATCTAATAGTGTCGTCACTTTTTTGTGTATTTTTTTATTGTCTTGTGCGGTGTGGAATAAAGTGAGCTCTGTCTCTTTCTAGCCTTTGTGCTTTGGAATCTTCGAAAAGGTATTTGTCTCTGAGAAGGTATCGATGTTTTATCCAGAGTGACCTATCAAGCAAGCTACATCACTAATCCGAAATGTCACGCCATTATAAGGTGCTCTGGGAATGCCAACTGCGCCAGGTCGTTAAAACGGTGTACAACGAATAATTAAATACGAGAATGACGTGATGTTTTGAATATAGAACCTTTAAATGGGACTAATTTGATACGCTTGAATAACATGAGATGTGTTTACCTTTAGAAAATATGAAAATAAACTTTTTAAAAATAGATGACTTTGAGAACCTTCATTCTCTTTGAAAACTTAATATACGAGCTCGCAGCGTACCAAGAGTATGTAATTTCATAATACAGAAACTTATGTAACGTGAATTTTCTCAATTATTATGAGTGAATTTAAAGATTTATAATTTCGAAGCGTTTACATATTTTTCGCTTTAAAATAAAACTGCTTCGTGTTCGGATAAACCTTTCGATTCAATAAGTTACTGCTATAATCTATCTACAGGACATATTAAGGCCGGGTAGCAGAGAAAATGGCGAAAATGAGGTTTTCATTATTCATTTTTGAGGTACTAAACAGTAAAATTAAAGGCTAAGATTTTTTTTGGGCATAGTTGAGGATATTTTCTAGGGCTATTAACGGATGGAAACACGATTTGATGAAGTTGACTCGATAGAATAAATTCCCAAAGTTACCTCTATTCGTTTTCTATTTATGGTTTTATTTTTAAAATAAGCGATTTGAGATTCTAAATCTTTTACTAAACTAAAGTTCAGAAATAACTTGAGGGCTTTTAACGGATGAAATTTTTATATTGCGTCTTATTTAGTTACTATGTTAAAAAATGTGGAAAAAATCGTCCATGACGGCTTGGACAATCTCAATCAGTCGCGCGGTGGCGCTTACGGAGAACGGACGCGTGTCAGTTTTTTGGCCGTGACAGTTCGTGATTTGTCAATATTTTTGACAATGATGACTTTGATGAGTCACAGTATAATAATATCAGTGTTACTGGAGAAAGCTTAAATTTTTGATAATTAAAAATTATCAATTTTGTCTATTGAAATTTAAATCGTTCGCATCCTTTTAAACGAAGACTCTACTCATGATACATAGTACATTCCTCAAATATGAGACAAAACCAATGAGTTAAAATTACATTTTAATAGTACCTACATACAATCGTCTTACACTCTTTAGAAGAGCACACTGACACAAATAAATAATAAAAAATACTGTCTAAGGTCTGTAGCTAAAGGTCTAAGCTGTAAGATAGAAGAATCTTCTAGCCAAAAAGATGGCAGATGCAGCAGATGTCAACGGATTAAAAACTGGAGTTCATATGACTCCTTGTAGACTTGAGTCTCTAGAGCGTCCCTTCCTCCACCATGCGTAAGAATTTTCACAAAAATACTGTCTAAGGTCTGTAGCTAAAGGTCTAAGCTGCAAAATAGAAGAATCTTCTAGCCAAAAAGATGGCAGATGCAGCAGATGTCAACGGATTTAAAACTGGAGTTCATGTGACTCCTTGTAGACTTGAGTGTCTAGAGCGTCCCTTCCTCCACCATGCGTAAGAATTTTCACAAAAATACTGTCTAAGGTCTGTAGCGTCCCTTCCTCCACCATGCGCAAGAATGTTTCAAAAATACTGTCTAAGGTCTGTAATAAAAGTCTAAACTGCAAGATAGAAGAATCTTTTAGCCAAAAACATGGCAGATGCAGCATATATATCAACGGATTTAAGACTGGACTGGCACCACCTTGCAATGTCATCCTCTCATTGTTATCTGTAATGTAAATTATTTTAAAATGTATTAAAAAATAAAATGTTCGTTTTATTATTTCAATAATCTGACCTCTCAACTCAACTACACTACACAAACACCTTTGTTCGCAACTGTACTGACGAAACCTCGATATTATACCGTTCATTTAAGATGGCAAGTTTTTTGCTGCGGTAATGCACTCCAGGTAACCGTGTGTGATGCTTATTGCTCATAGTGATTTTCGATACAGAGCCCCGTACATACGTTATACATAAATTATGGAAAGAAAACACCCAGACCAATACAAACAAATATGTATGCAATTTTAGTATGATATTTTTATTTATTAATAAACAAAAAGACAACAAAATTGATGCGTGTACTGATTAATGTAATTAACCACAAGCAAAGCTTTGTGAATTGCAACAACTATAATTTATTATCCAAGCTCTAAATAATCGCTACTACGAGTAACTGATCATAAAATGTTTTTCCAATCGCTCAAGCTCCCGAGGATCTACCGATAGGTCGGGTGACGTAATCTTGAAATTCTTTTAGCCGAAGGTCGGGTGACGCCACGCCTCTTTGAACCGTGTTTACTTTGGCAGTTATATTCTATATTTATTCGATTCTAAAATATATTCCCAAAAATTTTGAAAGTTGTTTTAATTTGTATCACTTGGATACGATTTGTATTAGAAAGTGCTGTGAGTGTGACGCTTGAACGGAAGGAAGTCAACCTAACCTAACCAACTGCGTATTTCTAAACTGCGTATTTCTATACTGTGTAGCCGCGAGAGCTCTTTGGCGCGCTGTCTTCGCCGAAGTATTGCGCGCGCAGATTTTGACAGCGCGAAATACCTACTTTAGCAGAAATACCAAGCCTTAATGATTCGCCTGGCTCTGAGAATTTTAATTTTTATCTGTAAAATATGTTGTTTCTGGTAAAAACCTATTGTAACTAAAACTATTGTATATGATGTTCAGGCAGTTTTCAACTGCTGCACCGCTTACTTAGGTAGACGCTCGCGCACATTCGGGAAGAATTTATATTATAAGTGTCACCCCTAATTTTTTCCTTCTTTCCTAGTCAGGGTGTATATCTTCTTCAACGATTTGATTCCCCATCAAATTATCAGTTTATCTAACGACAATCTTGGATTTTTTAAAAACTATCAAGATTATACGGGACTAATCCTGCCTCTCTTTCCCAACACTGCAACTCCTTTATGGCCAGGATCTACAGCTTGCCCTCGAACAAACCCAACCAAAACCAAATTATCAAAATTGTGTATTATCCTAATGTGCAATATTCCGATTGTTTCAGAGTCAACTGTGGGACGAGTTTGAGCTAGAGGACGCCACCTTCGCCGAGTGCAGCATCAATAACGCCAACAACAGCTTCCAAGTAAGTTCATGACTCGTATAATAGACTAGCAGTGCCCGCGACTTCGTACGCCTGAAAATCATTTTTGCTCTGCACCTATTACTCGTAGCGTGATAGTATACATATAGCCTATAGCCTTCCTCGATAAATGGGCTATCTAACACTGAAAGAATTTTTCAAATCGGACCGGTAGTTCCTGAGATTAGCGCGTTCAAGTAAACAAACAAATAAACTTTTCAGCTTTAAAATATTAGTATAGATATTCAAAAACTGACAAGTTTAACACCCGTATTTGCAAACGATGCTTGCTAAAGTGTAGCACCAACACTATGCGAAGTCGAACGCACAGCGTCACTCCGCCACTCAAGTATTGTCTATGAATAGGTTTGGGAACCCTGTATGTCCACGCGCACTGTGAGTTCTCATAGTTATGTTTATGAATACGGGTGTTAGTACCTAGAGATGATTTTGCTAAAACGGTCTGAACACTACAACAGGAGATCAAACTACCGCCCTTAACAGCAGTCCGAAATAGAAAAAACGCATAAAAAAGGAAAACCATGAAAGTGTTACGTATTTACCTACTTGTACATACGTAGACTATTACGTTAGTATTACATTTGTCAATGAAAAAATGAAAATGTATATAGTAAAACTTCTAAAATTAAATACCCTCTTTTCTAAGCAGCGTTGTAATCAGAAGTGAAACATGAATGAATACCCTTGCTTACCCGACAGAAAGTTATTTCATTGTAAACGTTCCAAGAATCGACCGGGTTAATTCTAGGTTTTAGTTTGCTGTTAAATTAGTAGCGCTATGAATAATAACAAATGCGAATATCTATTAATGCTTTGTTTTGGAATTTAGTTCAGTAGGTATGGCACAAAATGAGTGCGTATTTCTTTGAAAAAGGTGCCTAGGTGGGGTAATTTCCCTAAAACCAGTATATTTTCTTCAGATTCTTTTCGTTTTGGTTTCGAGAAACGATTTTTTTTAAACACAGCCTAATGAGGGCTATCGTTTTAGCGCTCACCAGTTAGCGCCACTGTAGAGTAAGGTCCTGTCACTTGCTAGTAGCGAAGACAGTGGCACCAACTGGTGAGCGCGAAAGTGGTAGGAGGACTATCGTATTTGCACTCATCAAGATGGCGCCACTATAGAGTAAGGTCCTGTCAATCGCCAGGGGTGCCAACTGTTAAGTATAAAAACGATAGCCCTCATTAGACCAATTTATTATACTGGTAGTTTTACGAAAATGCAGTAGAAAAGAGGTGAGGATTGTCCAGTTTTTGGTGTCAGAATCTCTTTGATCCGGGTCAAAGGTGCGGACTGACGAATGCCAACGCGCAATGTATTCTATTACACATGCTTTTGTTGCATTCCACGTGACGCTTTGTGACGTTGTCTACACAAATTCGCGAAACAAAGGAAGCTTGAAACATGGAAATGGACGCGACAAAATTCACGGTGGAATGTGTTCATTTGACTTGTTTTTGGTAGGTGCAACTGTTTTTACAGCTGGAACAAAAGTAGCGTGTGACGTAAAAGTTTAGGAAGCATGTAGAGCGCTACTATTAATATTTCAGTTAGCCTGGGCCTAGACAACCGCCTTTTAGTGGGTCTATAGTCGAGTCGGGCTGTTAATTAGTATGGAGTTGTATGAAAGTGCGCACATTGGATCGGCCAATTCTTCATACAAATTAGAATCGGGTCCAACTATCGCCAGACTAAAAGTTAGTTGTCTGCGCCTAGGCTTGTATATGTCAACGTGAAATTGTGAACTCTGTCAGTTTATAATATAACGCGTTAGATTGTAAACTAACAGTGGGTTAGGTTAGGTTAGATTGTAATTTAACTACGTCAGATTATAATCTGGCGGAATTCACAATTTTACGGTGACATATACATATACATATACATATATTAAAGTATTATTTAATTTTAATTTATTGCCCATTTATTTTGTGTTTCTACCTGGTCTATATGTATGTATAAGCATAATACATAATTTAGTGGAGCTCATACAGAATTACATAAACCGTTTCCACTGATGAGTATCTATGGATAAGACAGGCTTAAGATTAAAGCTAATTTACAAAATAAATTATCCACTCAATAATCATTACTCAAAGGTTTTAAGCTGTATTCACGGACTAATAACAGAGTAGAAAATCTCATTTTCATCATAGTCTTATCATCATATTTGATTTTACTAGCATCTGGGGGCACGGCAGTGCCCCCACCAAGTCGAGCAAAAAAGCGGCACGGCCGTACCATCCTTTTCTCGAAGCAATTCAGGCCATTTTCGACCGCCTGTAACTTCGTTGTGGATAAAACTAGAAGGCTGAATTTTCATTAGCTATGCAGGCATTGTAAAGACACGGTATATTTAAAATTTCATTCAATTTGAACCAGTAGTTTAAGAATTATAACGGGTCAAAGTTACTTAATTTTGTCACTCACTGACTCACTGACTCACTGACTGACTCACCGATCATCAAAATTCTAAGGCACTTCTAGCAGACCTAGAAGCTTCAAATTTGGAATATAAGTAGTGTTTGGTGTATGAATCAAGGAAAAACTAAAATATTTGGGGGCACGGTAGTGCAACCGCCAAGTCGAGTAAAATTTTTCAATTTCGGTCCAGTTTTCTAGATACATAACTGCTGTCTACAAAATACAAAAAGAAATGATATTTGGGGGCACGGTAGTGCAACCGCCAAGTCGAGTAAAATTTTTCAATTTCGGTCCAGTTTTCTAGATACATAACTGCTGTCTACAAAATACAAAAAGAAATGAGATCCCATCAAAAACAATACTTGTAAAAAAAACCAAGTCTCGCAACTCAGTTGTTCTACGGTAAAAAGTTGTGAGATCCATGTAATACCAAGTCCAGGCCAGGAAATCTTTAACGTTTTACATAAATATATTGACTTGGCCATCGCATGAAAACACGTGTAAATTAAATTATTTAGTGCGATGGCCAAGTCAATAATTTATGAAAAACGTTAAAGATTTCCTGGCCTGGACTTGGTATTACATGGATCTCACAACTTTTTACCGTAGAACAACTGAGTTGCGAGACTTGGTTTTTTTTACAAGTATTGTTTTTGATGGGATTTCTTTTTCAAGCTTAATTTTCTCTACTCCGCAAAAAAAAATACGCCAAGACTTAACAAATATTCATAATTTCCAAAGGCATCCCAATCTGGGTTGCACCCTCTTACTTTAACTTTGACAAACGTCAAAAATCTGTCAAACTCCATACAAAATACACCGGTTATCGTTATAGTCACGGTCGGTCAAAGCTAGATGGTGCAAAGTTTGTTGAAAATAATTTACAACGCGCCATCTAATCCCAGAATTCCACACTAAGTAAATCTCGTACATTCAGCGTCAAATAGTTCGTGACTCCTAAAGTAACCGAAAACTTCGCAACACGTATTTTCTACCATTGGAAGAAGGTTGTGTAGTCAACTTTTTGGCCACTTTGGGTGTCACAAACACACATAGGCTGAGTTGCACCAGCTAACTTTGACCATAACTATGACGATAACCGGTGCTTTTTGTATGGAGTTTGACAGATTTTTGACGTTTGTCAAAGTTAAAGTAAGATGGTGCCACCCAGCATAACTGTACGAGTTACCGCCGCACTTAATGGTCCACTCCACGAGTGTACAAGAAAGACTGCAATGCGGGAGGAATGGTCGCCATTGTGAAGCTTGCCACCAAACCAGGTGTGTGACGACCACGACCACTCTGCCAAGAGTGTAGCGATGAAGAAGAGAAGTACGAGTTACTCGTTCCTTACTTGTTATATTACAGCGACTATCATTTAATCAAGGCTTTGTTACATTAACTAGTTAAATGGACCGAGATAAACGAGCTAGCGTCCAGTGTCTGTTAACCCTAAAAGGTGCGGAGAAGAGTTTCTACGCAAACAGACAGTTTTCATAAAGAGTTTACTCCATTAGCCTTGCGTCCAATTTGCATGTTCTCTAGAAAACGTAAGTCGCACTTCGCGAAGGTATCGGAGAAGTTCTAGTCCTCGAGCTGGTCTACGAGTATGCAGGTTATGATCCTCCATCTTTCTCTTATTGTGTGCTCACTGACATTCACTGAGCTTGCTGTTTGTAAACGCTGGCGTATCTCAAACGCAGTGAGAACCCGATTTCTTCATATTGCAAGCACGATAATCGGGTCATCGCGCGCTGACATACACCTTGATTCCCCACTTCTTGGTCTTCTTGTGTAAAAGGCGGTCTGGTCATGCCTTTTTAACGTGTATCTTAAGTTTGTAAGCCATAAATTGAAAGTTTCAGCCATCTCCCGCTGCATACGCCTTTGATTTCTAAGCAACACTATTTGAGCAACTTGAGCTGGAGTAAAGGGCATATTCTCAAATTATGGAAACGAGAATAACCCTAAGATTCATTTAAAACCAAAAAACAAAACGCCAAACCCTTACAATATTTAATATCGAATCTGGGGGCACGGCAGTGCCCCCACCAAGTCGAGCAAAAAAGCGGCACGGCCGTACCATCCTTTTCTCGAAGCAATTCAGGCCATTTTCGACCGCCTGTAACTTCGTTGTGGATAAAACTAGAAGGCTGAATTTTCATTAGCTATGCAGGCATTGTAAAGACACGGTATATTTAAAATTTCATTCAATTTGAACCAGTAGTTTAAGAATTATAACGGGTCAAAGTTACTTAATTTTGTCACTCACTGACTCACTGACTCACTGACTGACTCACCGATCATCAAAATTCTAAGGCACTTCTAGCAGACCTAGAAGCTTCAAATTTGGAATATAAGTAGTGTTTGGTGTATGAATCAAGGAAAAACTAAAATATTTGGGGGCACGGTAGTGCAACCGCCAAGTCGAGTAAAATTTTTCAATTTCGGTCCAGTTTTCTAGATACATAACTGCTGTCTACAAAATACAAAAAGAAATGAGATTTGGGGGCACGGTAGTGCAACCGCCAAGTCGAATAAAATTTTTCAATTTCGGTCCAGTTTTCTAGATACATAACTGCTGTCTACAAAATACAAAAAGAAATGAGATCCCATCAAAAACAATACTTGTCAAAAAAACCAAGTCTCGCAACTCAGTTGTTCTACGGTAAAAAGTTGTGAGATCCATGTAATACCAAGTCCAGGCCAGGAAATCTTTAACGTTTTACATAAATATATTGACTTGGCCATCGCATGAAAACACGTGTAAATTAAATTATTTAGTGCGATGGCCAAGTCAATAAATTTATGTAAAACGTTAAAGATTTCCTGGCCTGGACTTGGTATTACATGGATCTCACAACGTTTTACCGTAGAACAACTGAGTTGCGAGACTTGGTTTTTTTGACAAGTATTGTTTTTGATGGGATTTAAACTTACCCGAACTCTTTACGCTCCAACAACGAAATGCGTTTCTAGAGTCAAAAGAGTTAAACAGACGCATTTTTTTATAAATCTAGCCTCTTAAATTAACAAATACAAATGTTCTGTTAACATGTCACACGAAACTTAGGTATACAACACCTATTTGGCCTCATATCTGGGTGTTTAGGCTTGGGCCAAATTCCGTGCCGCTGAGTGTATGTTCATGGTAAACAATATAGAGCTTTTAAATTATGTTTTAAGGGCATTTGATCTAATTACCGCTGAAAATGTAGCCATAAAAACTGTGTGTGCGTCTTTTTAGCTAGTTATTTGAATTGTTTTATTTTTCGTGTAAATAATTCAAAGTAAGCAATACCAAATGGCATAAGTAATTTTAACGAGAGAGACATTTCTGTAAAAAAATTACAAAAAAGTTTAATAATAAAATATAGCAGAGTTTAAAATAGTAATTGAGCATACTATTAGGTACCTACCTCAAAACATTTTTTTTTCTGTCAGCAGCACTAATGTGAAAACTGTGTCTATGTGTGTTCTAAAGTACCGTTGCCCTTTAGGGTCTACATTATGATATACTGTGATAATAATAGAGTAAAAGTTGCTATTAGGTCTTTAAATTAAGATAAATATAGGGTCTAATATTACAAAATGAATGTTACGATATATTGTATTTACTAGAGCCGTTAGTTTGATTTAACGTCTAGATTCTTACTGTCCACACGAAAAACTAGAACTGTCCAACTATGTTTTGTTTTAAGGTAATATACGAGAGATAAGAAGAATATTAGCCATCTTTAGATTTGAACCATTCGACTATTGGCAAGTTTATTAAGAATATTTTGTTTAAAATCTTTTTTTTTTAAACAATATTTTGGGAATGGCGAGCATTCGTTATTTAAATATATTCTATCGCGAACACATGACTTATCTACCTTCCTTTTAGATTTCCGTATTCAATAAACCAACTGTAATCGCAAAATAGTATATGTATAACCATCCCAATTCGCTAAGCGTATTATAATGTAGCCCTAGTTACCTTTCTAAATGGAATTCAGGTGCTAGAGCGGCGGTAAAACGCGGGGAATGAATAATATAAAGCAGGTCAAATGGAAACCTGTTTTCATTCATTCTTTCATCGCATTACATGCAAATAATGCCTTAATGGAGCACTCAGTGCCTGCATTGGAAAGCACTCGATTGAATCTTTTGTATTGTAAGCCAGAAATGGAAAAGTTTATTGAAGTCTCTATTGCTCATGAGTTTACTATAGACTACACAGCGAAGAACTTTGCTTGTTACCTCGTTACGTGCATAGCGTAAGGTATAAGGTATTACCTATAGTTTAAAATGTGCTACCGTATAAAGGGCTAAGTTTTTTTTTCCATGGTCCTGATCCACCAATATTGTTGTTAATTAAAAACCAAAAATTCTGTGAAAAATAACACCAAACCATAGTAACATAACAACATCTGTATTCTTTGACTACCTAGAGCTTAAATTTTATTCGTACCTTACTTACATTATAAAGAGTATTTTTCATTAATTAAAGAAGCCGCGATAGCAGAACGGTGAAGGGGTCGGACTGGCCGACTCGAGATCCGAGAAACGCGGGTTCCAATCCCACCGCGTCACTCGACTCTTGTGGTGAGCCCACTCGTAACACAAGTGCAATACAAATCTATACATAAATATAATAAATCTGTAGAAAGGTCAATTCTGTACATGAAATATATTTTCAAAATAACTATCAGGGGGTAATTAGTGATCGATACTGATGCCAAAAATGCAATCAGTAAAATTTTTGTCTGTCTGTCTGTATGTTCCTTATAGAAACAAAAAGTAGTCGACGGATTTTAACGAAACTTGGTACAATTATTCTTCATACTCCTGGGCAGGTTATAGTATACTTATGAATTCCCACGGGAACAGGAATTAGCGGGAAAATCCTTTTGTATGAAAAATCTAAACCGCTTAAGTTAGATGTTTGAAATTTGGCATGTAGGTACCTTAATAAACTTAAATCTTAGTTACAACGATGAATTCTCGAAATTCCCACGGGAACGGGAGTTAGCGGGAAAAAACATTTGTATAAAAAAATCTAAACCGCGTAAGTTAGATGAAGGGGGTAAAACAGGATCCACGCGTACGAAGTCGCGGGCGGCCGCTAGTTACTAATAATCTTAAAAAAATAGTAGTAAGTGAAACAAAAACATATCGAAATCTGCTCGCTGAACAGAAGCTGCGTTATAAATATTTATAAACCCGACAAAAGCCATTGGATATTCCCATCCTCGCGGAATAATCAAATTAAATATATATAGGCTTTGCGTTTGAGTTTATCTACCCCACGCGTCACAGCTTTATGGGATCAGCCTGCTCAGACTGCCAACAAGGCTACTGAGATAATAATTTTACATTCGGATGGACTAAGGCCGGCAATACACGGACCGCTTGAAGCAGTCAGGGTCAACAGCTTCAAGCTGCGACTGCACAGTGAACTGCAGAGTTCTATGGACGCACATACACGAACCGCTCGAGCAGTTAAAACTGATTCGGGCAGTCGACAGCACGGTGAATTTTCATCGTGCGGTCAAGCATTCGCCAGCCATACACTGACTGCTCGAGCTGTCGTCAGTGCTTCCTCTTCAAAATCCATGGTGCTACTGATTTGAAATTGCCCACCGCTCGAACTGTTGAACCAACTGCTCGAGCAGTTATCACTGGCAGCTTCAAGCTGTTGACTCTTGACTACAAGAGTGGTCCGTATATGTTGATCACTAACTGCTCGAGCTGTCCGTGTATGGCGGGCCTAAACCACTATAAAATAGAAAGACACGGGTCTTAAAGCGACATTTATGAATGAGTTACATTATGTATTCACAGCTTGACGTTTCGGCTGCTATGTTGCAGCCGTGGTCACAAGCAGACTGGCCGTGAGTACACAATGTAACTCGGTCATAAATGTCGCGTTAAGAATTGTGTCTTTCTATTTTAGTTGAAATGGAACGCGAAACTTTAAAATCTTATAAACCTTCACAATGACATAGGAATCTGATGCTTCAAGAAATACTTTTCAAGAGCAACTGAATGGGTTAACAGTAGTTCTCACGGGAAGTCGGACCCATATACAATGTATCAAAATCAGCTCAGTTAGTTTTTAAATTAAAATTTAAGTCATACAAGAAAACGAAATTGGAGAATGATGATTCTGCTTCTTAATGTACTTTTTGGAGGAATTTTAATTTTTATAAACAATCTTTGGAACAATCACGGGCTGGAAGAGGGTAGCGTGGGCAGGCCTCCTACTAGGTGGACCGACGATCTGGTAAAGATCGCGGGAAAAGCCTGGATGCGGGCGGCGCAGGACCGTTCATTGTGGAAACCCTTTGGGCAGGCCTTTGTCCAGCAGTGGACGTCATTTGGCTGAAACGAACGAACGAAACAATCTTTCTTTGTACACACAGTTTGCTGGCTGTTTTCTTTTCCCTATCGCCGTAGCTAGAGCACTGAATTGTTTTAGCTTCCATAAAATCCACTGTTAATGCAAAACCGTACCCAATTAAGGCTGGAGTGGATGTCGCAATGGCGTGGATCGAATTTGTGAGGCTTTTTCGTCCCATTATGTCGACGTCGCGTCGCTAAGCGACACAAGAGGATCGAGCCCGCGAAATATTTTAATTTTGGTTGTTGAAACTCGTTTATAATTAAGGTAAAAAAAGCTAAATCAAATCTATTTTGTGATGGCTGCGATGATACAAGTTCAATTAATCTAATGTAAAAATTATATTGTATTTTTTTAAGGATAACAATCTACGCAGGGATTTTTTATTATGTTGGTCGTCTGGGGGAGATTGCTTCTTAGCGATAAGACAGCCTAAATTGTGCGGTTTCCATTTGTATTCCTTACAGTACAGTTTTTTAAAGAGTGCAGAAAATAATAAGTATCTTCCTAGTATTATTTTTAATGGCCTCAACGGCGCGTATTTTACTGTCATTTATCAATGAATTTAATACTTTGACCAAGTCTGTTAATTTTCTTGCAAAATAAAAAAAAACTGAGCCACCAAATTTGTAGTGGCAAATATTAATCTGCCTCGGATGTCATCGCTCAGCAACCTACCTAAGCTCCATTAAGTCAAGCTGTCCAAGCGCCGAGGCGATTAGTCGCGACTCTATGGCCGCCGGAAGCTGCAACGATAAGCTCCGCAACTTTTGAGCGGCGGGTTTGCTTGCGAGTTGATGTTGATGGTTGCTAAAGAACGAGGGAAGAATTTTTCCATTAGTCTTGAACATTTTGAATCTTTGAAATTACTCGAGTATCTGTAAGTTTGTTGCTTTTTTTTTTAAATAAAATCCGGCTTTGTCTTATCTGCGATAAGTCAGGAACCTACCAAAATAGCCCAAGAGAACAATAAATCTTCGATTCGAATCGAACGATTTTTTCAAGAACGTCATCGGTTTCTTCCAACATTAACATTATTTTGTCTGTTCAATACATTTCTTTATCTGTATTTTGTTTGTTTGATAGATTATTGTCGAGGTTAACGATGCTAGGAAAATATACAGGGTGAAGTATGGGACTTTACCCTAGAATATACAGGGCGAAAGTATGAGACTACCCTGTATATTCTCCTGGCATCGTTAACCTCGTCCTGTCTCACCGGCACATTCTACCGCAGGTCGTGACCTACTTGGATACATTGACGAACGATCGTTTTATTGGCGCGGTAGTTAGATGCCGACGTGTGGTAGGGCTACCTTCAAGAAATTTTTAAATTCTGACTACGAAGCGAAAATAGAAAAAGAAATAAGTTGAAACCATAGAGATATAGAGAGATGTCAATTAATGCGCTGAGTTCGAAACTCAGTAACGCATTAGAAATTCACACCCACAAAGTAATCAAAACATGTGCTCATTATCCACTGCGGAATCAGTACTCAACGTTGGGGTGAGGAAATAAAGCATACAAAAGTTGTGGTGAGGAAATAAAGCATTTTTTAACGTTCGAATAATCTTTAGCAATGCAAACTGTTTACTTACATTATGATGTCGCTGCTGTCATCATTGCTCTCACGAGCAATGTGTTCTGTTTTTGGGCATATTGCTGCGACACCGGCCCGGCCCCCTTGTCATATCTCCGTTTAGTTTCTGTGACCTGTGGTTTAAACCGAATGGAGAGATGCTGGCTGCTTTACAATGTACAGTCTTTTATTAGATTCATTAGAGTGTCACAATATTTCAAATGCACTAGGTACTCGCCACAAAACGAAGTTTCACCAGTCCCTTTAATTAAACGTTAAGAAAGTGTTTGTTTACAACAATCTTTAAATGCTTTGTGACACATTTTTTCTTCTTTCTCGTCTGCAATCGATACAATAGTATTAATAGCGATTATAAAATTTAGGAGCAATATGATTATTTTTAAAGTTTTTCGTGTTGCATAATTTAATTAAAATAATATACCTTTTTAAAAAAAACCGACTTCAAATGCGTGAACACAAATAATACCTATTCAACAAAAAAATAATCGTTCAAATTGGTTCATAATCGGCGGACATATTGCGTATAAAAAAGTTCATCCCCAATTTTCCACCCTTGGGGGTGAAATATTTTCTTCAAATTCGCATGATCAAACCACCCTTTTGATAATACCTATTCAACAAAAAAATAATCGTTCAAATTGGTTTATAATCGGCGGAGATATTGCGTATTAAAAAGTTCATCCCCAATTTTCCACCCTTGGGGGTTGTTTTTTTTATTATTTAATTTAAATAGGACCACCCTTGAGGTATTACCTATACGCCGAAAAAAGATTTGTTCAAATCGGTTCATAATTGGCGGAGTTGAGTGAATTTATTCATAGATAAATCAGATACAAGGAAACAGACAAAAAAGGTTTGGGTTATTGTTTATGATATTTTACAACATATCTCTTTCAGAACAAAATGTAGAGATACAAAGAAGCCTTTGTCTTTCTCTTGCGCAAATGTAACTACCACTTTTTTATGTTGTACCACTGTTTTTTATGTGTGCAATAAAGATTTTAAATAAATAAATAAATAGACTTATTTTCCCAGAAGGTAGCCCTACGCGTAAGCAATAAACGACGCTTCGAATACCTGTAATGCCTGTCCAAAGCGAGTCATTTGAATTTTTAAGGTAGCCTTCGGTAGAAAAAGAGCAGCGAGTCGCCTTTCCACTTAAAATTTATTAGATCGTAAACGTCAGTGGAAAACTAGTTTGTTATTATTTATTTAGATACTACAACTAGTCATCTGTACGGTTCAATTTATAAATGGGTTTTTGAAGCTACATCTTCAACCCTAATTGAGGTAGACTCACATAAAATGGTCTCGGTTAATGTAATAACTGTTTAAAATATATTAAACTAAATAATATACATCTAAGGCTGAGTTGCACCACCCAAATTTGACCGTAACTATGACGGTAACCGGTGTTTTTTGTATGGAGTTTGACAGATATTTGACGTTTATCTCAGTTAAAGTAAGATGGTGCCACCCAGCCTTAGAATGTAATTTGCTAAATTACGTTATTCTATATTCTTCTGGTTAAATTCTTTGTGGGTTTCAAGACATCCCCTAATTATTATAGGTATTCCTGACACTAAGCAAATGATTGTGTTTTCTTGTTGCAATGGCATTAATGAAGGGCTCCATTACGTAAATGAGTATTCAAAACAAACAGTTACTTGTATAAAACCAAACTACGCTAGTTTACCCAAATAAGAAACTTCCAAAGCTTGTCTCACAGGACAGGAGCTTAGTGGAGCGAACTAATGTATTATCAAAATGGTACGTCCTGACGTAATGGGTATTCCGTGTTTGTAGTATGATGGATTAGGCAAGGCTTATAAGTTGGCAACACAGACCAAGGGTGTATTTACATTGCCGCATTTACATTCGACATTGTTTAGTTACGCACCTTTATATTTGGGTAACGTTTTACCTATTATTATGGTATCAATTTTCGTCTGATGAATTTCATTGCGGGTCCAATGGTCTAATATTACTATTTATGTATGTTTATCTAGATAATTTTATGCAGCTTACTATTTTATTTATTTTACCAATGGTCCGTGACACTCACTCGGCATGGGACACACTGAAAACCAGCGCCGTGGCCCTCGTCACCGTGGGCCACGGCATATGCTGAGTGGGGTCCCATTGCAGTGGGCATCTTGTTGGTGAATGGGTGGCACTGCTCAGTTTACTCTTGTTTTTATTTTATTTTTCCATTATTATGTGCCACTGTCATGTCTATGTAATTGCCTGTATTTGTGTGATGTCCATTGTAATAAATGTATCTTTCTTTCTTTCTTTCAATAACAGTTTAACTCTCCCCTAGGACAAACTTGGCTTGCACTGGTTGAGTTTAAGTTGGCGGTTAAAAAGTTTTTGGTACGAGTATAAGCTATCTTAGAAACTATGTAGTTAATGATTTGTCACTAATAAAAATCAACTCTAGTATCACAGTGCAGTAATTAGAGAGAATTTTGCTATTATACCGAGGATTAATCTATAATCAGGCTTGATATTTTCATTATTTTGACTCTGGTACGTATACTGATACTCCCACTAGGTGGACCGACGATCTGGTGAAGGTCCCGGGAGGTGCCTGTATGCGAGCGGCGCAGGACCGGTCTTTGTGAAAAACCTTGGAGGAGGCCTTTGTCCAGCAGTGGACGTCTTTTGGCTGAAACGAACGAACGAACGTATACTGATATCCAAAAACCTATACATAAGCGTAGGGGTAACCAGAGTCTTTAAACATTTGTAAGAAGGATTTAGTCAATTAGCTTGCTGATGGGTAACAACCCGAAAAATGTGCTATGCGGTAATTCTTTCGCGGTAATAACCCGGGAATAATCCCAGGTGCCGCGGCAATATTCCCGAAAATTCCAATACCCGGAGGAAACCGCGGAATTTCATAAATCTTCATTTGAGTTGAGCCGAAATCGATTCGCATCAGCAGTGGCACAGCTGGACTAGAGCAAACAGCACAATAGGGATGATGACTGGGTAGTGAAATCGAAATTCTATTTAGTCCGTCAGACAGATAATAAAAAAAATTTGGACACATATTTTAATTTTTTTTTCATAATTGAATAATTACAGTATTATAATATTGAGTTGAAATGTCGCGTGACGTCACTTTTGAGTAATAAATCAACTCAAGCGTGACGTAACGCGCCATTTCAACTCGATGCAGCACTGTTATTATTTAATTATAAAAGATAATATAAAATATGAGTCTAATATTTTCTAATTATCTGTCTGACGGAGAAATAATTGCAATTTTGTCATCTAGCCTATTTGCGAGGTGAAGAGATTTTCTTGGCATTTCCATCTTCAATCGACAAGCTTCCTCCAAATGAGATCCAAATCCAATTTTCGTATGAAGATGAAAACTAGTAGTATATTCTAGTAAATAATATTTATATTCACCACATAGCTGCACTTCATCATTTTGCTAGTATAAACCCGTCCTAAAAATATAAGTATACCTTTAAATTTTATTACATAAAAAATATTGATTTGTTGACACAACTTTCAGGAATAATTTTTTACACACGAGTTTTCTAATTTACTTCTGAAACCTGAAATATTTTAGCTACTCTTATTCAAGTGACATCACAATATTTATATTTTTGCTGCATAAAATATGGGGGTGATGACACATTGAGACAGCTCAAAAAAGGATGCCAATTCAATTCTCAAAAAAATGGTCTGGCGGTTCTTGTCACGCTATGTCACTACAGTACAATTTAATATTTCCTTTATGAACGGCGTTAATAATTATAAGAATCTCGTTAAACCTGAAAATGCGGTGAAAGAGACCACCCACAGACAGTAATATCAGAAATATTATGAAACAAGCTTTGTCACAGTTTGCGCATTGAAATAAAAATAGCTACGAATATAAATAAAAATACTTAGCCGCAATATAATTATAATTTGAATTTCTCTCTTTGTAGCCGAATATTATTATAAATTGAATTTCTCTCTTTGCGAATCCCTTTATAAATATTAATCAGCATAGGTACATAGCAAGTTTTGATTAGGAGTTTCCGCAACTGGCAACACGCAATTGTAATACAAATGCGATTTAAAATTTTTGATTGTTCGAAAAAAAAAATTGTTGAAGATGATTCGTAGAGTTAGTAGTCGTTGGTAATAAGTTACATACAAAAGATATAATTGAAAATAATGTTGAAGTAAAATATTTACAGATAATTAGCTATTTTGAAATTCCAAGTATTAAAAGGATGGGAAATCAATATAGTGTTTCTATAATGTATTAACAAGTTGAATTTTATTTGTTATCTTATAGTAAGTACATTAATTTATGTATTCTTTTAAATACCAAATTATTGAATCGAGTAACTTGAAATAATAAAATATCGATAAAATGTTTGTCACTTCCTACATCCCTAGTCAGTTGCGCCACGCTTGTCGTGTTATCCTGAGGTAACACCCTCATCGATTTCATTTGAGATTCGTCGGATATGATTTTGATATTTCTTATTAAGTAATTTATCTAAGAATTTTGTTTAATATAGAGGTTGACGCAGCGTGGGACGTCCACCCACAAGGTGGACCGACGACCTGATAAAGGTAGCGGGAAGGCGCTGGATGCAAGCCGCTACCAACCGTGCGATGTGGAAGTCATTGGGGGAGGCCTATGTTCAGCAGTGGACGTCCTGTGGCTGAAATGATGATGATGATGATGATGATAGAGGTTGAGCTCTCATTTCAATGGGAGCTCGTTCGCTTGATTGAACTCAAGTTCCGATTGTCATTTCAACAGAATTCTAGTTAAAAATAAGACGATAGTAATTAAAAAACTTGCAGAAATATAGATGAACTATTTTTGTGATTATAAAAATAGCTTACTAGTATTTCTACTTATTTTCAGGAAGCACAATATTTACATTATATTATTTAAAGTATATCATAGGTTACATTCGGACGTATAAAAGCATTTTATTAACTTTTTCTCCAAAACTACCTCCTACTAAAGTTAAGTGACTATAAATGATTTTTCCATTTACGTATCACCCTTTTAAAACCGGAATAAAAACTCAGTTCAGTGTTTGCAATGGTGACAATTTAGAATTTCGTAAAATTTTAGAATTCTCTTCGTTTCGTTTTTAATAACGGGAAAGTTTTATATAAGTCCAGAAAAGTCGTTAGATTTAATTATCCTCAATTTGATGGCGAGTGGAACCGGGAATGCGCCTTAGAATGGTGTCAAGACACTTCTGCTGTGATTACTGTAATTTACTGTAATTACGTCTCATTTCGCTTTAAAGTATTTCGTAATCATTCGTACACTTTAGGGTTGTATTTCAGAAGAAACACAACACAACTTAGGCCCGGTTTTGACCAAACCTTTATCCGAGAATAACTCCTGGTATAACTGGCACATTGACAGTTTCAGTATGGGAAAGATGTCAAAACTGATGATTTATTCTGAGATTAATATTTACTCTTGTTTGGTCGAATCCACCCTTACTCGTACAATGATACCAACATGCACAATATCTTACTAAAAAGATATTCGTTTAACCCAGTGCAAGTTAAATCTTCCATTTGCCTCTGCTAAGTTTGAGACGGTCTTGCTACTTTAGTGGAGACTAAATGGTGATGATGATGATTTTTTGTTGAGCGACAGATTGAGTTCGTCTTTATACGAAAGGAAACTAGATACGCCCATAAAAATCACCTTTCGGTTTCGACTACGTAATCGTATTCGGCTACCGTCTTACTGTTATTTTCAGCAAAAAAGGCTTCGTTATATTATGACAGATCATATGTTGTCACAATTTGCTTCTATTCACACCCGCGATTGCAGATCAAAAGCAGCGAGTTTGAAATATGTATTCAGTATGAAATCTTGTAGAGCTGGATTAGCTCTATTCAGATGCGCATTGCTTACTCTGATTTTCTAGGAAACCCTTAAAATAACTCTGATTTTGTAGGAAACCCTTAAAATAAATGTACAAAAATACCAACTTTAAAGCTTGCTGACCTAAAAATTCAACATCAACGACCAAATAAATATTTCAATCTCATTTCAGATTCAACTCCGTAACAAACCGTGTCCTTTTTTCCCACTTCCCCATTTCCCAAGTTCTCGAAGCAAATTGTCCCAGCTTCCCACTTCGCAGCCGCCAAGACAATTCGGGCAGTTAACGAACCATTCGCTACCCTCTAAAAACGATTTTACGCTCGTCTTTTGTTTTTCCCCGGGATGAGATTTCCCGACAGTGGCCGGCTATTTTACTTTGTTGGCTTATCGACTGCAGGGTAAATTAAATATACGAGTTCCAAATACAATTTGGCTTTTCTTCAAACGGCAACCTTTCGGGCCGGCTCGAAGGACCATTCCTTAAATAAATCAGTTGAGTGATCTTAAGGAGTTTAATGTAATGTGACTCAATATCGATCAGTGGAGGCTTTGGTGCGCCGAAAGATAGTTGATAACAAATGTGATACATTAGTTAATGTTACTGTAAAAGCATCATCATCATTTCAGCCACTGGACGTCCACTGCTGAACATAGGCCTCCCCAATGATTTCCAAATTGCGCCCGGTTGGTAGCGGCCAGCATCCAGCGCCTTCCTGCTACCTTTATGAGGTCTTCGTCGTCGGTACACCTTGTGGGTTGACTTTAAGAGCATATTGAAATAAAAATAAGGAAAGTTAATCGATTTACGATCGCTAGCAAGCAATATAAGAGCATAAATAAATTTCGAATTGCCTACTACATGAAAGTTATTAAACTATGTATTAAATAAACTCATGTTAGCATGTTATTATAAATGCCACGAGTAGCGTTGTTCTAAAATAGAGATAAGTGCGTACTTAGCGAGTCAAACGTTCACATAACTACACAGTAACCGCATCTTAGCGGTCCCAGGAGATAAATTGAGCATATTAAATGTAAATATACTAGACAACACAATTTGTTGTGTTAATACGGTACTTGTTTGTAAGTTAAATAGTTCAAAAGGTAAGAGATACACCTGTTTGGAGATTTAATATTCCAAATATTTGCGTACATGACAATCGAAATAAATTAAATAGGAATTGCAGCCATCATTCTCGCTTCGGCTTGGTGGATATATTATGATTTTTTGAATTATTAAATATTTATTTAATGGTTCGCTTTTATTTCCTTTGTAATTTAAATTTCATTAAGTACGCATGAATATACAATATTTCATTTCATTGGTTAAATGAATAAGCGAATGAAATGGAACACACAACTCTTTGGCCTTCTGAGAAATTCACCGTGTTCATTATCTTCCATGTTTCATTTATTAAAGCTACTACATATATCTACCTCTTATGATTATGTCGCATCATAAATATTATGCCAGTCATTAAAAATGCCAGGTTATGACTTTCATAAAGGCTAACAGGTA
The DNA here is from genome assembly GCF_963855985.1 of Ostrinia nubilalis. Classification (NCBI taxonomy): domain Eukaryota; kingdom Metazoa; phylum Arthropoda; class Insecta; order Lepidoptera; family Crambidae; genus Ostrinia; species Ostrinia nubilalis. Next base: position 15,807,070 of record NC_087089.1, on the reverse strand, counting down.
TTATAACCAGACTGTACGACATCGATTAAAAACGTAATTTCATATAATTAACACTGTTGTCATTATTTAAATGACTCATCTCTCATACACTTAACCACTCATCAATTTTAAAGCATCCTTTCCATGAGGGTTTTAAGGCAATGAGTCGTCGCTGTAATTTATTCCAAGGGGTGATACTGTTGACTATCAAACAGATCCTTTATCCATTAAATCCTTTAACAAAAATAAATACATAAAAAGAGCGACTCGTAACCATTTCACATTCCGTCACACATCACACTTTACGGCGCCACTGAAATAAACAATGAGGCCGTTTCCACCAAGGCGTTGGCGCCACCGTCAATACCGGATCGCTGGTTCCGATTTTTGCCATGTTGTAAACCAAATAGTTGAACGATAGTGGCGCCCCCTGTCAATGAGTTTGGTGGGACAGTTCAGTGTAGGTCATCTATAGCAATAAACTGACAGCTGACAGTTACGCACAGCGCACACATGTCCTCTCGTCTCCGCACCGCTCCGCTCGTCTCCGCTCCGCTCCGCTCTTCTCCGCTTTGGTAAAAATAGCCTGCCAGCTTTGCCGCACATCTCTCGTCTCCGCACCGCTCCGCCTTAGTGGAAACCTGGCCTTACATGCTCTTTGATGTCGTGAACTGGTGAATTCTCCCTCGTGTTGCGTAAAACATTATTATAATATCCCAGACAGCACATCAGACTACACATTTTTATTGGGAAATATCACCTATTACAAACACATAAGAGCCACAGTGTTTTCCTTTTAGTGCCGTCGACGTCAAGCTGAATATGATTGGAATTTATGAGCGAAGCTGGTAGTAAATGGCTCGGGTGTGATCGTGAGCTTTATTAACTTTTGATTTGATGCAATGTACATGAGAAAAGTAGCTGATACATCAAGTTCTACATTTTTATTGCAAAACAGTTGAATCAAATGTTACAATGTATGAAAATGTATCTTTGGTCTAATGTGTTGTCAACTGTACATGGACAGATACAGTATATTTAGCTTCTCTTCCCCATTTACGTTCATTGTGAACCACAGAAATACAGTATGTCCTACTTATTTATAAGCATTCTTTCAATGATAAACAATAGTTTTAATGGCACAATCGCTTCTGAAAATCCACGTGATTTAAAGAAAGATTTTCGGAAATAAAAGAATCATCAAAAATATAATAGGAACAACATACCTATATGAAACAAAACCTATTCGTAGCATTGAAAGCAATATAATTTTGCTGACACAAAAAGCTCTCCGGCTCAAAGTTGTCAGAAACACCTCTAATACTGCTAAAGCTACGACAAACAAAATAAGCATTAATATTTTTGTATTGTTTAATCTGATTTCCTTAACATAAAAATGGGACCTCTATACATTGGCTAGCCTGTATAAATTAAAAAGCAGAGAAATTAAATTCGTAGAGCATTTAGCCGCTTTCGGTGTACTTTCGGCGGCATTCAGCCGTCCAGCCACCGCGACCGCCTTTGTGGGCATTATTACCTTTTGTTTGTAAAAAGTTTCATTAATTCCACTAGAGGACGATGCCAGTATTTTTATGGGATTTTGTTGATAAAAATACAATTTTTGTGCTTCTGAGAATCGACCGTGGTAAGGCTTCATGGTTTTATAAATCAATTTTTATCGTCGATTTCATTCTGGGAAGTAATTATAGGTTTTCCAAAGAAGTTTCCAACAGAAAATGGGATTATAATGTTAGGTAAAAAGTTCTAGAATCTGAAAAAGTGAATAAACAGGAAATATGCGAAGAATTGTGAAGAGGTTTTCAAGAGGAGAGCATATCTTTATCTTAAAGGCCGGCAACGCACCTATAACGCCCCTGGGTCTGCGGGTGTCTATGGGCGACGGTAATCACTTACCATCAGGTGATCCGTCTGCCCGTTTGCCTCCTATCACATAAAAAAAAAAAAAAAAAAAAAAAAAAAAAAAGGTATCTTTTGAAGACGTATAGACAACAGCACCAAGTTAAACACAAATTTCCAATAATAGTTTAGAGCCTGATGCGCAAATTGAAATTAGCGCACTACATCAAAGATATTCTCGAAGAGGCAGACGATAAATTGAAGCAACAGACCTTATCCCATCCAATTAAGTTTTATAAAATTAAGAACACATCGATATCGCCTTAAAAAGTTTGCGGAACGCTTCCATACTCCGTTACTTAAGTGTAAGTCTGCGGGCACGAAACTGGCGACGCGGGCGATGGCGATGAGGAGTGGTATTGCGATCGCCTCGCCCCGCCCGTTTCGTGCGCATCACCATATCTGTCCATAGTTATTTAATTTTTAGCATTAAGAGATGCATCTAAACTAAAGAAAAAAAAACGAACTGCCTAAGGCGAGAATTGAACCCACGACCTTCCGCTTGCCGGGTGACTGCTCTTCCAGAACAGATTTTTGATTTTTTCAAGTTATTTATAACTAGTTTTCCGCCCGCGGCTTCGCCCGTGGCGCGTTCCTGTTTCAAAAACCGGGATAAAAACTATCCTATGTCCTTTCCCGGGACTCAAACTATCTTTATGCCAAATTTCATCAAAATCGGTTCAGTGGTTTAGGCGTGAGAGCAAGACAGACAAACAGACAGAGTTACTTTCGCATTTATAATATTAGTATAGATTTGTCCATGTTGTTGTATGCATCGCCGCCGCTCAGTCGTCGCGTCGCCCTGCCATCGCTCGACCGTCGCCAGTTTCGTGGCCGCAAACTTAAGACGTCATTAAGTACCGCGATACGTAAAGTTTGGGAGGACTCGGGAACTCCGACCGGGGAGTGCAAAGTCGGGGCTCCGGGTTTGTCTTTAGTGTGTGTTTGTAGCTGATTTCACGCTGAGAGTTTAAAGTTAAAACATGGGGAATTAATTGCCTGAAACTTCGTTAAAAGATCTAGGAGGTCCTGCTGAGAATGCTTTACGCAAAACTTTGTGGCGAGTTTTAGTTACACAAGAAAACAAGACCTTGAACTTTTATTAAATCCACGACATTTGAGGAAAAATATTCTTGGTATCAAAAAATTCATAATTTATTTACGTTTTTCTGTTTGATTAAGTAAGTAGTTTCAAGTGTAATAAATTCCTGCAAAATCTAAAGCGAGGTAGATCATTTTTACGGTGAGTCTATAAAACTTCGGATTTTTATAATGCTCGATACCATGTTTTCGCGTAGAATGTTAGTGATATAGGCCTTATTCCTTTTACAAATAACAACCGAACTTGTGACCGAACATACAATTTGTTAGTAAAACAGCAATTAAGAAACAAAAGAAAAATACTACCTTCTCCTAGCGGCCATTAAACGTCATTAAAAATTAAAAGCAATCAATTACGAGTATTTCCGAGTCAACATTCAATAGTCGTCCAACCGATCATTAAAGTAACGACGGTAATTGCTAGCTATTTGCTTAATCGCCATGTTTGATACTAGCTATGCCTACGACTTCGTACACGTAAAAATTGTTTGAATAATTTTCTCTGCTCGTATTGGTCATAGCGTGATGTTATATAGACGTCTTTCTGGATAGATTATCTCATTAAATACAAATACACTCGGCATCAAATAAATCGCACCTCCCGCGACAAGCACTTATCAAACGTATGCATCCCCACTTCCCACCAACATTGGTACCATTTGAAAGCCTAGTTTTAAACTTCATTTCATTAAAGGAAAGGTTTTTAACCCAAAAATGTGTCTTTACAAGGATCCAGAGTCACTTTTTCAAAAAATAGGTAGTTACGCTATAGCCATTTTTTATGACTATAAAACTGTTAAGTTGGGATTAATCGCTATCCATCTGCTAAAGAGGACACGTGAGATCTTTATTTGGTTTTATAACCATAAAAATTGGTCTAATTGATCCCAGAGGTGAGCCCAAAGTGAGGTCTATTTTCAAGTCACATTTATTGGTAAATGTTAATCATTTATTTAGAAATGAAATGTATTTTTCTTTAAGGATATTTATTGGGCTTTCAAATAACACCAATATTGTTGGGTTACCATGATTGTGTCAGAAGAAAATCTTTAGAGTTCGCGTCGCGGAAGGTGCGGTTTATTTGATGTTGAGTGTATTTTCAATTCACCTCCTAACCCGTCTGGCTAGCGTGGGGAGTGTAGGCCAAATACTCCATTTGCTGGTAAATTAGAGGGTCGTGCTCCTGCAGTGCAGACTAAATTAGGTACCTGATGATTATTTTCAATTCGAAACAGTAATTCCTTAGATGAGCGTGTTGAACCAAACAAACAATAAATTTTCATCTTTATAATATTAAGTAAGTATATTGATATGCCAATTCAACTTAACTGAGCCGTCAACCTGTTTGCAGCCTGTCACCTGTTAACGCTCGAACGGCCATAACTTGTACAAACCCCGTATTTATAAATATCCCACCCCTGCTAGACTTGCGGTAAAGGACGTCTACAATTTAGTGTTTACGTAAAATCTAGTTATAACGAAATTAGATGCTAGAGTACAGAATTTGTTTCATAAACATACTTAACTGCAAATTACATAATCAAAACATCGCGTATTACAGAAAGTAGGTACTAGATTCTACTTTACGTCCTCTATGCTACACAATGTATGGCTTATAACATCGTAAAGTTTCATTAACAAAACTCTAGTAGTTTTTTGCGTGTAGGAGTAACATACATCCATCCATCCTCACAAACTTTCGCGTTTATTATATCATAAAAACAGCTTTTATACTAAAAGTTGTATTCACAAGGGATTGAAATAAAACCAGAGCAAGGCTAGCTCGTCAAGTGACACAATTTGCATTAGAATTAGAGCCGCCATAATGGGGCGTAATGTAACCTAATGGGTTCGTGCCTAGGGCAAATAGCACAGGCCCGAGTAGAGTGCCCTGTGGCACTCCCTCTGTATTTCGCTATTGCTTTGCAAATACTACACGCTTAATGCGTATAATATGTTCAGTTATGACGCGATCTGCTAAGTAACTCACTTTCAACTACGAATTTGTATTCATGACTAGCGGCCGCCCGCGACTTCGTACGCGTGGATCCTGTTTTACCCCCTTTTCCCGAATTTTCTTTGCTATAAACCTCACGGAGCCCGAGACCTTTGCAACGAATGCAAAACCGTGGAAATCGGTTCGTGCGTTCTGGAGTTATAGCGTCAGGGAGGAAAACCCGACTTATTTTTATATAGTAGATATCGTTTTTAGTTACTGTGGGTCTAGTCAAAATGCCATCGCAAACCAATAGGAAGTTTTCACTAATGTCAGTCGCCGCGTCACCAGTAATTCGATTCGATCGGAAAATGGCAGCCAAAATGCACATTGAACCACCAACGACGCGGCGATATAAAAGTTCATTCAAAATCGAATAAAAGTTAAAAAATGTCTATGACTTTGCGATTGTTTTTACTTTTTTTAGCTTTTTTTTTTTAAATTAGTTTCTTCCTTCTTTCTGCTCTCTGTTTACGTCTATGCTTCGCTGTCAAACTAACTGTCATAACGACATCGCGATACGGATTTGTCAAAACAGCCTTAGGGTGGGTTGCACCATCTTAGTTTAACTTTGACAAACGTCTAAAATCTGTCAAACTCCATACATAAAACACCGGTTAACGTCATAGTTACGGTCAAAGTTAGGTGGTGCAACTCACCCTATTGTTTTTCGATCGAATCGAAGCTTATCACCGGGGTTTTAGTAATCGCAATGAAAATGGCGGGTTTTGCGATTCGATTCGATTTTGATTGAGTCTTAAATGCATGTTGGCTAAGCCTTTGTATGGGAAATTTCAATCCAGTCTTTCGATTATCGATAGGTAGGGCTTTGCGATTCGATTTTTTGCCGTTTGACTAAGCCTTTTTTGTTATCGACCTCTTTTGCGATTTGTTTATGTGTTTGCGACTGGTTTGCGATGGGTTTGCGATTTTAAAGTGCGTTTTGACTAGACCCACTGGACTTTGGCACAACCAAAACTATCATGTCAAAACCGTCTGCTAATAAAGGATTTTCTTAATTTTCCTGCTTGACTCAGATGGAAGACATGGTCTTATTTTGTATTTCTAATTATTTTTATTGAAGTAACTAATAAAGAAAAATATACCTAATAATATGTACTCATGAAAATCACAGACGCAGGAAACAGTTTTAGAGAAAGAGAAGGAGAAACAAGTCAATAGTATCAAAGGCCGGATAAGTATTATTGACTGTAAATTTTTAAGTACCTACGTAACGATTGTACGAGTATCTACATGCAGTTCAATTGTTTATTTTCGGAGCTTTACCCACAACGTACGTAAAACTCAGAAGATCCTTTTGCATATTTCTCTATTTCGAAATTGAAAGCTTCCATGATATAAGTATCCAAAAACATCTTATAAGAAAGAAAATCTTATTTGGTACTATCACTAATATAATCATCATCATTAGGTCATTTGGTCTCCACTGCATGAGCACGACGCTCTAATTTACTAGAAGCAAACGGAGAATTTGTTCTACACTCTCCTCTCCACATTGGGCATACGGGTTTATGGTGTTATGCCCGTTTTCACCATCATTCCCTAATTTTAAAGTGACCCCTATGGTAACACATAATATGAATTTTGATTTCATAGGGGTCACTTAATAATTAGGGATTGATGCTGAAAACGGACATTAGACAATTAAACAAATTATGTGACCCACTCATGTATGTCCAAAGATCTAGAAGTAGGTATGACAGTACACTGATTTTTATTTCAATAAATATGAATGATCTAAGATCTTATCTTCTTAGGCAATCATGGTCTCAATAGGTTAAGGCTCTTCTGAAAGACTGATGCATTCATTCAACTCAAGCCTTCTGCTCCCATCTCAAACACCAAACGCATTGACCGCAACGTTTGTATACTCACTCGCACGTGGCTCCGATAAATTAACTAGCACTAATTATAAATGCTAACACCAACACTCAACTGAACCGGTAACGAGAGCTAAATTTAGCAGTCGGTACAACGAGGAATGCATGACGTACGAGCATCGTACGTGACATGGAATCGAAAACGTGGAAATTCTCTTAGAGAACTGTGAAACTGCAAGTTTCGACGCGACAGCTGAAAAGCAAAAGCCTTTTACTGAATACAGCAATAGTTATACAATAGATTACAGCAATAGTTATATAACACTACTTATACAATAGATCTTATTTTTTTACGCGAAGAAAAACCTTACTACGAATGGATAATTCTTATCCCCAGTTTATACATGTAGTGCATGTCGGACACCTCAAGTCAGCAAGTCACGACAAATTTTCTCTTCAATTAATGAAGACAGCTTCATTATCACTTCAGGATGTCCACTGCTGAACATGGGCCTCCCCCAATGATTTCCATATTGACTGTTTGGTAGCAGCCTGTATCCAGCGCCTTCATGCTACCTGAGGTCTATGAGGTCATCGGTAACAGCATTTACACGGTTTTATTTGCAAAGCAAAAACAAAAATATTTGCGGGATGTATCCCAAAATCCTCGAAGGTAAAATTATTAAAAATTTCTGAGAAGAACTACATCTTATCTACATAGTTTAGTCCATAAACGACTGTAACATTGTACCTTTACGATGACCATTTACATAATGACGTACGGGACAATTTCACGGCAATTCACCATCTATTCTGTAATAATATTCATGAACACGACTCCCCTGACGTTGCAAATTTTTACGACCTGGAACTATCAGAGTCACGTCCACAGTAACTGCCACTGAAACGGTCGGAATGGCTCAACGGCAATACAATTAGGTACAGAAGAACTACTTCTTCCTTCCTAGATGTTACACGAAAATATTTTTGCGATATGATGATCAGGCCGAAAGTGGAAGCGAGCTTCACCCGGAATCTTCAATCACAGAGGAACTGGCTATCTTACTGCTAACTTCCGGAGCACACGAATGCTTTTAACATTGTAGTTAAGGCGACAGATTGAACAGAAGATGGTGGTAGCCATGACGACTTAGAACAAGCCCTTAGAACAAACCAAACCGAACAGAAAAATCTGCCCCTACTGGAAATTGAACCTGGACCTCTGGGTCTGAAGCAGGTCTTCACTAGCCAAGGCGCGGTGGTCAAATATAAAGTTTAAGACTATTACTATAGTTTTCTTACTAGCTGTGCGGTGGTTAGTTACGAGTGCTTCTGTACATCTGTACCTTGTAGAACTATATGCTAATTCCGATTCAATTTTACAAACAATTGAGTTCGAAATAAATTAAGACTGTCGCTTTGAAATCGCGTTGTTTGTGCATGACTGATGGATGTTTGGTTAGTAAATACGACTGTGAAGTGAAAATAAATGATTTGTTGTTGATATAGTGATTCGGTTTCAAATCACGATGATTGTTTCTCCACTTTCATGGAAATTCTAACTTGTTTTTTCACATCTGGCATTTAAAGGTTGTGTGAGTAAAGATTTGATGCCTACGCGAAAAATATAATAAGATAGCTATTCATCTGTACTTTTTTTTTTTTGGGCATAAATAAGTTTATTAAAAGTATAGAATTAAGAGATTAAGAATAATACAAATAATTAACCTACATAGACTAAAATTAAATATTTACAAATATTTACAAATAAAAAATATGTCCCAAATCGCTGTCCAAACAACGCGACATGGTGCCCAGAATGCTGGCTGCATTTCCGCGCTGAATGGGCAAACTGATTCGTTGGCCAAGAAATGCGCCAGCTCTTCTATCACCTGTACAGTCAATCAGCCGCTTGGCTAATTCCCTGTACAGGCGATGAGCACTTGGTCCCCACGGACCTAGCGTCTCGACCCCAAATGGCTCAAACATGTAGGTACTACTAAGACCTACATATTTGCGTCGCTTGAGGGATTCCGCTGAGGCAGCGGCAGTACCAGCCCCAGACGAGGTTTGCGGAAGATGAGACGGTGCCAGTGTGTCTACGCAGGTTGCATCCCACACTAGTGGCCGTCCCACCTTCCATGGAACCAAAGTCATACCATCAGGTCTCTTACCATCACTTCGAACCAGGCCATTTGGTTCAAGAATGGCCGGTACGGAAGCGCTAGAAAGAGACCTGCGTATGATGTCATTGAGGCTGGCGTGACGGGAAAATCTCCCGGCACTTCTGCTGCATGACAGTCCGTGATGACCAAGGGAGTCAACCATGTCACCGCAGGGACAGCGATGGGGGACAATGCATGGTGCCCCCAAACGGAGCGAGACTGCTAAATTAAAAGTGGTATTATCCAAAAGTGTGCCAATATGAGGAGAAGGTAGGGAGTGAAGCCAAAGACCTGATTCCCACTCGGCTACAGCCAGAAGACGAGCTCGATCTGCAGAACTGGAAGACGTGTTTAATAAGTTATTCCGTACAAGTCTGCAGAGCGGCTCGTCCCACTGCCTTTGTGAGATGAGAGACAACGGCAAATTTTCAGAGCTTAACTGCCTCCAAGCGCTAATGCCTTCGGCTAGGTGGATGGTAGTTGAGTCAGAACACTTACTCAGTATTTTTGAAACCAATCCACTGGTGCTATGAGCCGAAGACAAAAAAGCCGGTAGAGCAACACTGGAAATTTTGCGAATACCCAAACCTCCAAACCTAATAGGTAGATCTATAATCTGTACTTTTATCATCCTATGAGCTATAACGAAAAGCACTTTCGTATTACAGTACAAAAATACGAAGTTAGTGAATGCGAAAACTTTAAGCTTGTTTAAAAAGGAGTCATAATTCAACGAGCAGATAGCCACTTTTGCCATAACAACTTTTAAAGTGAATTTACGAAGTTGATAGCCCAACCATTGCGATAAGGCTAACTGAGCAAGATATCACGGCAAGTAATTTAGCTACGAGAGATTGCTTTCTTCCTTTATTATAACAAAATAGGAAATACAAGGAGGGATTCTATCCATCCGAGACTTCAAGTATCTACCGTTGTTCGGAGTAGCTTCTACTAAGGAACGCAGCAGCTCTGTGTCAAATATTGTTTTCACGCCCGTATTCACAAACATTACTATGAGGTTTCACAGTGCCCGTGGCCGCACAGGGTGACACATGAACCAGTCACAGAGCTCTATTCAACGCTGTGCGTTCGATTTGCTGCTTCACTTTAAGCAAACATCGTTTGTGAATGCGGGCGTTAGTCATTTTGTATGGTGGTCGCATTTGACGACGCTGCATCGACGGTCGGTGTATAGTTTTACCGAGCTTTTTGTCCTCTCAATAGAGACTCGTCATTTTCTGATCAATGAAAAATACTTATCGTAAAATTGTTTGTCGCACAGGTGATAACAGCTAGCCGCAGCCTCGTGCTGTGCGCGGACAGTCGCGGAGAAATGGAGTCGTGGGCAGGAGCGCTGCGAGGCGCCCTGCACCGCGGCGCCGACGTGGCTGACCTGGTCGCTCGCCTGTCTTCTGGGGACCACCACTGGTGAGCAATAACTAGGACTAAGCACTGTTGTTTATTATTATGCGAGAGGGAGACATGGGCGGGAGCGCTTCGAGGCGCCCTGTACCGAGGCGCCGACGTGGCTGACCTCGTCGCTCGCCTGTCTTCTGGAGACCACCACTGGTAAGCAGTAACCAGAACAAAGCATTGCTATGATCTTTATTATGCCGGTGGAGTCGTGGGCGGGAGCGCTTCGGGGCGACCTGCACCGCGCTATAATCCGGGCCTTTTCAAGGCAAGAGAGAATAGGCACTTACAGGGCAGATATGTACCATCCTAGACTGGATCTCACTTAACTCCAGATGCGATTGCAAATACCTGCCTGCCTTGTCATATATAAAAAAAAACTACTCTATCCTGAAGTAATAGAAGTCTTTGATAACACCAGGATGTTGTCTCCAGGTATGCAGCAACACACGCGCGTCCCACCTTCTGCAACGTGTGCCGCGAGCCCCTCGGCGCGCTGGGCACGGCGCACGCGCTGGCGTGCGAGCTGTGCAAGTTCAAGGCGCACAAGCGCTGCGCGTCGCGCGCGCCGCCCTCGTGCAAGTGGAGCACGCTGGCTTCGCTCGGCCCGCACGTGGTAGAGGACGTGGAAGGGGTGAGTGGAAGCGACAGTAGTAGTGTAGTCACTAAAGTCCGGTCGCCGAGCAGATAGAATTTCGTCTAATGACCCTAAGCTACCCATCCTTATCGCTTGCGCGGATAATTATATTGCTGTCGCGACTGTGCGACCGGCGGTCGCAGTGAGTGTGCGAGCGCGTTCGTTCGTTCGTTTCAGCCGAAAGACGTCCACTGCTGGACAAAGGCCTCCCCCAAGGATTTCCACAAAGCCCGATCCTGCGCCGCTCGCATCCAGGCACCTCCCGCCGTGCGAGCGCGACAGCAATATAATTACACGCAAGCGATAAGGATGGGTAGCTTGGGGTCATTGGACGAAATCCTGTGCTCGGCGACCGGACTTTAGCCACCTTCTGCAACGTGTGCCGCGAGCCACTCGGCGCGCTGGGTACGGCGCACGCGCTGGCGTGCGAGCTGTGCAAGTTCAAGGCGCACAAGCGCTGTGCGTCGCGCGCGCCGCCCTCGTGCAAGTGGAGCACTCTGGCTTCGCTCGGCCCGCACGTGGTGGAGGATGTGGAAGGGGTGAGTTTAGAAAAAAAATTTAGGTATATGTTTTTCCCATTGACTGTATGCAGCAGTCTCTAACATCTAAGACGACGTAAGGACAGTTCAATAAGCCGACGCTGCCATCCCCAGTAATCGACGCTGCCATACCCTTACCCAGTAACCGACGCTTCCATTCCCCAACATCCGACGCTGCCATCATGCCCATGATACTAAAACCACAGAATTATACCTCTAGAATTATATCCTAGTCACCTACCACTATTAGGCGCAAGTAAAATAACTATAGGTAAATAACAGTCATAAATAGTCATTTAACGAAACATAGCCTACGTTAAGAAGTGTAGCATGTGTCACAAGTAATAAAGAAGTATTGTTCAGCAGGGATTCATTAATTTTGTATACTTTAGTCAAAAAATAAGGACCCGTAGAGTTCACAATAATATCCTGTTACTAAAAGAGCTTTTACAAACTAACATCATTTCATCCCCTGCAAATAAACTGTATTAAATCGCAAAATATTTCAATCCTTACATCATTGTAGAGAACCAACCTCATCCCCTCCCCGAGTGCACGTAAATTATGCAAGTTAGATAAGAAGCTTGCAAAGAGGCAATATTAAAGTGCAGTGCGCGCTCACCGACCCATGCATCGCCCGGAGCAAACGCGGATGCTTATCAGAGATTTACCGACTTCTAAACTTGCTCACTGAAGCTCTGATGTTTATTTATTATAAGTATCTAGCTTACTATCTACCTAACTACGATTTAGAGCACCAACTCGCAATGTATGCACTCAGAAAGTTTAACAGGAATTTCGAAACAACTACTTCAGTAATTAACATACCAACGGACAACTAATTGAGTTGAATCTCCGAAACTACTAGACCGATTTGAAAAATTCTTTCACCATTAGAATCCTGTATTGTTTTTGATGAACATAGGTGGTACGAAGTTCGCCGGGTCAGCTAGTTGGATCTAAATGTATAAAGAATTAGCGGCCGCCCGCGACTTCGCACGCGTGGATCCCGTTTTACCCCCTTAGGGGTGGAGTTTTGTAAAATCCTTTCATAGCGGATGCCTACGTCACAACATCTACCTGCATACCAAATTTCAGTCCGATCCGTTCAGTGGTTTGGGCTGTCCGTTGATAGATCACTATGTCAGTCAGTCAGTCACCTTTGAGTTATATATATTTAGATTATCAGCTAATACCTAGGGATACAGTACAGTATAACCCCTCTTCGTAATACGTAGCTTAACCTAGTTTCCTTATTTTATTTATGACCTTTGGTTCACCTAGCTACATCATTGGATTCCACCCAATTTTCTCTTTATTCGATTCCTAGCATATAACGTTAAGAAAACCCGCTTTTCAATAAATTGATACAACGTAATCTAGTTGGTACAGTTACAGTACAGTAATTGGGTTTATATACCTTCAATAATGCCAGGTCTACCTACTGTGAAACAAAACAATTTGTATGTGATCATCATAACAATAGTTTTGTGATCTGAATCAGGCCTGTTCATCTCCTCGAGTTTACATCGAAAACAAAACACGCACGATGGCCCACCTACAGGATACTATTCAACAAGGCCTCACATACGAGCGAACATTGACTCACGCACGCGTATTCTTGTGTATGATGGAAGAAAATAAAGAAAATGGTGTACTAAATACTGTGCAGTATTTAACTGCCTAAATAATAATAAAAACAAAGAATGTACTTCTTTAAGTTGCCTCAAGACACTGAGAGGTAAATAAGTAGTTAATATTATTCATGATAATTCATGCTAAATCATGTATTTCCTCCGCCATTTTCCACAGTTTGGCACCTCACGTCACATCATTTTACCGAAGTCAGCCCTATAGCTTCGGCGCAGTGCCGATCACTGACGTTTGTCAACAAAATGGTGCTTGACTCTTGAGACAGGCTAAATTACACCATATTGTTAATGGCATTGAGCATACATTTTTTTAAATACCTTCGCGAAGTAAAACTTCTGTACGTAGTACTTATTATTATTCTGTGTCTGAATTCTTTAACTGCTATATTATGTTTAAATTAGTAAGGCATTTTTCTATAATGTAACATGCTACTGTATCATGATTGATTTCCTGAATATACGAGTATAAACAATAGCGGACATCCACCACATCTTTATTTTATGGCCCACCAGGAAGGCAGTAAAAGGACAGATTTAACAGCCGCGATCGCTGAGTGGTATTGAGTTGTTCAATCAAAGAAATTGACCCATTTCTTTTTAATGACAGAATGAAAGTACCACAGAAACGTCTGGGGTTTACTTTTTAATTTCAAGACTTTTAAAAGGTTAAAACATTCGAATGAAAGTCTAAATATACACCGCAATTTTCAACTTTATTGTCTTGGACTTTTATTACAGTCTGACTATATATTTTATTTATTAATTTAGTCTGAGGTGGAATTGTGTAAAGCAATCGTAATCATTTGACAGTTCATAGCGTACGATAAAGTCAGTTAAACAAAGCGTTTGACAGAATAATCGTACGTCATGAACTGTCAAATGATAACGATTGCGCTTTACACAATTCCATCTCTGGTCCGTGAGCACGTAGAATTTTGTCCAATGACCCCTAGCTACCCATCCTTATCGCTCGCGCGTAATTATATTGCTGTCGCGACTGAGCGACTGGCACCCGCAGTAAGTGTGCGAGCGCGACATTTTACTCGTGTCATCATCATCATCATTTCAGCCATAGGACGTCCACTGCTGAACATAGGCCTCCCCCAATGCTTTCCATGTTGATCGATTGGTAGCGGCCTGCGTCCAGCGCTTCCCCGCTACCTTTACGATGTCGTCGGTCCACATTGTAGGTGGACGTCTCACGCTGCGTTTTCCGGTACGCGGCCTCCATTCCAGAACCTTGCTGCCCCATCGGCCGTCAGTCAGTTCTGCAAACTATGTGTCCTGTCCATTGCCACTTCAGCTTGCTAATCCGTCGGGCTGTGTCAGCGACTTTAGTTCGTTTACGGATCTCCTCATTTCTGATTCGATTTACTCGTGTATAATTCGGTTTCTCTCATCTGCATTAATCTGCATCAGCAGTACTCGTACTCAGTAAATAAAATTGTTTATTTTACCGTGCACACTGCACACTGCTTTTAGTAAACCTTTTTAGGAAAAGCATATTATATTTTGTATATTGTTCCACAAAGAACTCAAGACGAAGCTTTGCTTTATTATCCCTGGACTACACAGGACATACTTAAAGGCTCACACACAATGCACAAATTATTTCTCACCATACATAAAATAATGCCAAAATATAACGTAAACTTAATAAATGATTCGCATGAACACAAAATGTGGTGATCTAAATAATATATTTTTACCGCTACCACAAAACAGCTTCATTAAACATTTGAAACATAATTGCAGTGTTTTAATTATTCAAATCAACCATTTGTGAAACGAACATCCATAATTAACCAGCCATCGTATTGTTGCCGCAACTGAAATAAATAATTTATTCATGCATTAAGTGTTATGAACGGCTCTATCTTTATCGTTAAATTTTTTCAGTATTTTTTAATATTGCAAACTTGTGAAATGATGGGATTTCTTTAATTAAACAATATGTATATTATGTTGAATAACTTTATAAAATGACTGATATACCTAATGAAAACTGGCCAAATCAAATCTAACCTCAAATAAACTTGGCACTCATTTAGATCTCCATTGTTTTTGCGGCGAAGCCCACAGCCAGGCATAATTTTTGTATTAATCTTGGCTCTCCTTTTTTACATTTATGTTTTGGTGGGATTTTACTTAGTACATCACATTTCAAAAACATTTTCCATCCAAACGATTTCATACTACATTTAGCTAGTCTAATAGTTAAGCTTTAGTTAGGCATATAATTATAAAATACAAGCCCGAAACAAGAAACTTAGAATGTTACTGAAGTTACAAGAATAGCCTTGTTTCGTTGGAAAACATAGAATGGAACAAGTCAGTGACTTTGAGATAACTTTATAACTTTCCCCGGGTTGAGCCCCATCTATCATGTTGTAGTCGTTTGTTATTGAAATAAGTTTGCCAGGTACAAGCACACTTACAAACTCTTTACTCGATTCATTTGCCATTCATATTCTTGGAAACTGGTTATAATAAATTTATAAACGGTGATTAAGAATCAACTCTTCCTAACTCAAAGGTCGTAGTTTTGTGGTTGGTTCTTTAATTTTTAAATAAAAGAATTCATAAAATTACACTACAACATGATAGCAAGTAAGATATTGATACTTCATTCGTTCAGCCAAATGATGTCCACTGCTATACAAATGCCTCCCCCTAGAATTGAAAATTATGAAATGAGAGCTCTTTCATTTCAACCATAGGGCGTTCACTGCTGAACATAGGTCTCCCCCAAGGATTTCCATAATGACCGGTTGAAAGGAGAGTTAAATATACTTAAATCCATTTTTATTGTAAACAAATAAACATAAATAGATACGGTCATGCACATTGCACACAATATTTGTATTCTAAAAGGATCGAATCCGCTACCTCTGGTCAAATAGCAGGTCTTCTAACTACTGAACCAAATAGGTCGAATAAAGCAATATCTGTCTAGCCATGACTTACGAGCTGTATCTAATCTGAAGAAGGATTTATAATGCCCCAGCCCGGGGTGATATTTATTAAGGTGCCGTGTCTTTTGTTAACCAACAGAGAAATTCTGGTAGAAAATGATATTTCATTTTGACCACCAGTAAGATTCGAGATATAATTTCAAACTTTAATGTTCGAATAGGGGGGTAATTTTCCTGTGATTTTCGAGAGCGATAATTGTACTTGAATTAATATTAAAGTTCGTTTTTAAATAGTTTGAAAAGAGTATGCATCGCATATTCTTTATGGAATTGTGTTTTATACTTTCTTCAGTAAAAGTGAAAGCCCACAGTAACATTTGATTTTCACCCGAAAAATAGAATTTCCATTTCAACAAACGTGCAACAAAATTGAAACGTATTTTCCTTCAACACTAAACATCAAAGAGAAACCTATAGAACGCTAGAGGTAGAAATTTAATAAAAAGTTTTGTTTATTTTATTGTAGTATAAAAGTGCACCAAGATTTTTCAATCAAGCTCACCTTTCAACCTTCATCTAGAGAATACAATCTAGAAAGTTTATGAAAAAATCCGCAAAGCACACGAGCTAAGTCGCTGTAAGGCTGGACTGCAATACTTAATGTTTGATATTAGATTCCCTGACCTTTTGAGGTTATCATGAAGTTGTGGGGATAGCCGGCAGCAGTTATGCAACTTTGCGCAGCAAGCTTTTAGTTTAAAAGTCTTTTTGCCTTTACAAGACAGTGGGAATATAGTTCCCACCATATTTTGAACCTTATTCGCTTATCTTAAGGTTCAAAAACAATGAAAATTTTGATTATGTTAGGACTGGGAAAGGGTTAAGATATAAACTACTAGGTCGACAATTTATGATGTACGCACTTGCACGTACAGTATCGACACGTATAGAAACTGGAACTCCATGAATTTTACATACTATACATTTAAATACATCTGTAGGTCGCACCAGGATAACTATCATTAATGCAAATGCATGATGAAAATCGGCTGAAACCGAAAGGCTGAAACAGAAAAAAGTTCTCAGTTTCCTTTCTTCTTACCTACTTCAATACAATCAAAGATAGTTATTATGTCACTAAATAAAAACAGGTCAATATTTAGGCTGAGTTGCACCACCTTATTTTAACCGTAACAATGACAATAACCGGTGCTTTTGTATGGAGTTTGACAGATTTTTGACGTTTGTCAAAGTTAAAATAAGATGGTGCAAGTCAGCCTTAGAGAATTAAATATGGCTTACGCCCGTATTCACAAACGATGCTTACTTGTAAAGCAGCAAATCAAACGCACAGCGTTAAATAGAGCTCTGTGATTGGTTCGTGTGTCACCCTGTGCGTCCACGCGCCCTAAGAGACCTCATAGTAATGTTTGTGAATACGGGCGTTAGTGTCATTCTTTTCTTTTCTTGATAAGTTTAAAATTGCCAGTTTCTATTGTGGAAATGTCGCAGCTGAAATACCAGAGACGCCATCTTAGATTCCAGGCGCGTTAAGTGTGCGTAAATAATAAATGAACACCCCTGACACTCGCGCAGTCAAATGCTTATAATGATATCCTAAATTACACTTTGCTGAATTGTCTACGTGATCACGGGGTGTATTTTAAGCACCTGTCAATCAGGCTAAACTGGTGTGCCGTGGCGTGGCGTGACATTGGTGGAAGTATCAATTAATGTAAGGGACATTTTGGCCAAAATGAGTTATATATACCAACGCATTCAGAATTTTCGGCTCTATCGATTGGTATACTTGAAATGTTGATATCTTTAAAAAAATGTCCCTTACCTTAAACATTTTTAGTCGTCTGAATACGACTTTTGGGAAAAAAAATGATTTAAAGGACGTAAATTCCTTTTAATAATACAATTCAGCCCTTACCCTAAACTGTTGGTTTTAACATTTGAACTCATTGAACCTTACTTCATTTTAAACTTTTTGATTTATCATAATTAGGCCCTTACGTTAATATGCATATAGGATATCAATTACTTTTTTTGGTGGTGATATGCATTTAATGCCTCCCACTCCTACTACACTTATGAACACTAAGTTGTCTTGTTTCTATCTTTTTTCTGTTAATTTTTACGCAGTTGGGTTTTTGACCGAGGGGCTGAAGGCTCTTCAGAAGCTGTTCAATTCCGTCATCCTCGAAGGAAAAACGCCTACGGTATGGCACAGAAGTGTGGTGATACTCTTCTTCAAAAAAGGCGACAAAACCTTGTTGAAGAATTATAGACCCATCTCAATTCTGAGCCATGTCTACAAGCTGTTTTCGAGAGTCATTACGAATCGTCTCGCTCGTGAGCTCGATGACTTCCAGCCTCTCAAACAAGCCGGTTTCCGAAAAGGCTTTAGTACACCACATATATACGCCACGGCAGATTATACAGAAGACCGAGGAGTATAGTCAGTCACTTTGCCTGGCGTTTGTGGACTATGAGAAAGCTTCGATCGAGACCAGGGCAGTGGGCAGTACCTACTAAAGTTTCTCCAACGGTGTCAAATTGACTATATCGATACATCGAAGTGTTGAAAGGCTTGTACGAAAACGCCACAATATCGTTCCGTCTCCAGGATCAAGACTCGAAACCAGTTGCAGCAGCAGACAGGGGGAACTGAAAACTCCGAAACTGTTCACCACCTGGAGAACTGCTTCTGGACTGGAACGGATTCGGCATAAATATCAACGGTGAGTAAATAACCCACCTTCGATTCGCAAACGATATCATAGCCATGGCTGAGACCGTGGAAGATCTAGGCACAATGCACAATGGCCTCAGTCGAGCCTCAACAAGGGGGTCTTAAAATGAAACATGGACAAGTCAAAATCATGTCAAATGTCCGTGTTGCACCCACTCCTCTAAAGGTTGGATACTCTACACTCGGCAGTTGTTGACAATTATATATACCTAGTACAAACAGTCCAGTTAGGCTGTTTATAGTGTCACGCGGACCGTCCAGTGCGGATCCGCTCCACACAGCCGATCTGTAAACTTCGAGGTTTTAGAGTAATGCCGTCCGCAGGAATCGCTCGCTCCCTAGCAGTTTATACAGATTGGCTGTGCGGAGCGATCCGCACTGACGGTCCGCGTGACACTAAAACCAGCCTTAGGTAGGTCCAACTTCGAGGAAGAGGTCAATCGTCGAATCCAACTCGGCTGGCAACGTTCAGGAAGCTTCGCGATATTCTCACGTCTGAAATATCGCACTGTCTCAAGACAAAAGTCTTTGATAACTTATGGATCTGAGACGTGGTCGCTTACTGTGACATAAGAAGACTCAAGGTCAAAGGCGATGGAGCGTGCTATGCTCGTAGTAATTGAACCAGAAATGACGTGATCCGCAGGAGAACCAAAGTGACTGACATAGTCCGCAGAATCGCTAAAATCAAGTGGCAGTGAGTGGAGCTCGTAGCTTGCAAAGCTGATGGCCGCTGGGGCAGAAAAATTCTTGAGTGGCGACCACGACCTGGAAGACGTAATGTGCTGCAGACCTCCACTAGGTCGGCCGACGATCTGGTGAAGGTTGTAGGAGGTGCCTGGATGCGGGCGGCGCAGGACCGGTTGTTGTGGAAATCCTTGGGGGAAGACCTTTGTCCAGCAATGGACGTCATTTGGCTAAAACGAACGAACGATGATTGAAAAAAAAACCTAACTGCGTAAAAATGAACAGAAAAAGATAGAAACAAGACAACTTGTTCACAAATGCAGACGTAGGCATCATCAGTGACTAAATGTTTTGTTGGTGATGTGTATTTGATGCCTCCAACTGCATTTGTGAACACTAAGTTGTCTTGTTTCTATCTCTTCTCTTCGTTTTGTTAATGAAAACTCGAATGCAACCTCTACTTACATCAGGTTTCAATGTTAAAATTGTCAAGTTACAATAATATTACTGTCGTATTTATTCTTAAATGTACCTTACAACATACATGACATTCCATACTGTAAAATTTCAACATTGTAAGGTACAGTCAAGCTCGTTTTTTTAATGTAAGGGACAGGCTATCTTTTAAACTACCCATTTTTCGAAAATTTGGCGTTTATATTATGAAAGAACAGAAAATTCTAAGAAACTTTGCCATAGAAACTATTTAAATCGTAACATCACATAAAAAGATATCGAGGTATAAAGAAAAAAAAAATCGTTTTTTGGCTCTCCTGAAAAGTCGTGTTTTGTCCCTTACAGTAATTGATATTTCCACCATCGATATATGATTCAGCTGTGAGAATAGTGCGATTTTGACGATATTGGTAATATATAGTATATAGTATTAATTATCTGTGGTAATAGTTAGACCTAATCGAAGGAGTGTTCCATCATCATCATCTCAGCCATAGGACGTCCATTCTGAACATAGGCCTCCCCCAATGCTTTCCATGTTGCCCGATTGGTAGCGGTCTGCGTCCAGTGCCTTCCTAGATACTACTTTTATGATGTCGTCGGTCCACCTTGTGGGTTGAAATCTCACGATGCTAAGAAGTGCTTAATATGTCTAGAATTATACGAAAGTTGTCTAATAGTTGTCTACTACTTTAGAAACATGACTTTTGAGTGGTTGACCAAGTGATTGTGTTCATTGCTATACAAACATGTGCTCTACTTTGGATTCTTACCAGGCACCTGTGGTTGTACCTATACTTCGACGTAACAACCCTGTGCTCTTGCGGTATATAAGTGAAGGGGCTATTTTGCTCACAAAGGACATTGTCAGAAACCGCCTTAGATTCCTGGGCACAGCAGTAAAGTATCAAAATTAATCTCTTACTTTTTGAATACTTAAATATTAATTAGATTGTAACGGACACTTGAGGATTAGAAAATGAAATAATAAAAGTCTTTTATATGTATTCCATAATACTATGACGACATCCGGACATTTTAGGGCGTGGCCTGCTCCATATCCTATGAAGTTCCATAATTTGTGTCGATAAAATCTATGTAAAATCGGCACAAGGCAATGCCGTACTTCATTGTTAGGAATCCATGTAATAGTGATGTTGACTGCGGTCATCATAGACAATAAGATACCGATCTTGTAAATAAAATAAATCGTCCAAATTGCTACAGTATAACTAGATTTTAATTAAAAGTTAAAAATATATTGCACGATACTACAAGAAGCTATCTAATGTGTCCAACTGGTCGAAGGTCATGAATAAAATAAAAAGAATTGTGATCATAACACTGATATAGACAATGACAACAATATGGGATCATCTTTAATATATCTGTAACAGTTTCAAAATCCGATGAAAAATCCAATGCCGCTTAAAGTGAGAGAAATGTCTAAAGTTCTAATAGAATTGAAAGTTTTATTCGCTCAAAATGCTTATAACAATAATTGGTAATACATTTCAAATATTAAGTACCTTTATAATGTATCGATAGAACCAAAATGATGTCCTCTCAGCTTGGAAAGGGAAAACCCAGGATTGGGGGAGCGCTCGATCGTAAATAATATTTATTTCTTTATTCATCTTACTTTCTTATTTTTATTTTTTTCTTTTTACAATGTAATTATTATCAAAAAATAAAAATACATTATAAAAACAAAAATCTTAAAAATAGTTAACCCGCTGGCAGCGGAGCAGGGCCCAGGCTACCGGTGGTCAGGGTCACAGGCTGAGGAACCTCCGGACAATGCGTGCTGTGCTGAGGATCACCGCCTTTTCAATCTGACCCTTGAGCCAACCATCTAGCGAGAGCTTCTTTAGATGTTGGTCGAAGCTCTTCGCTATTAGCCCGTTTGCCAGTATTTTATTATTAAAATTGAATATTTTGATATTGATAAAATTGAATATATCTTTCGATTCAAATTCCGAATATTTTTCAATCGATAATAATTATCGAGAATTATTAATAATATTCAATTAAAAGTTGTTCAATCCCTAGTCATGCATAGACTAAGACGGTAACCATGGAGATAGTTAGTTTGGTAAGTCACGTGTTAAATGTCAAGAGTGGAAAGTAAACATAGGATTCATGTTATTTATTTACGTGCAAAATGTAAGTAAGTAAATCATAAAAGTGGAACGCCGAGCTATTTCCAAAACCCGTCCAATATTATAATACAATTTGGCTGCGACAACTACAATACAGAACATCTCCCAAATCGATGTGCATAAAATAATATAATACAATACTAGCAAGTAAGAGGTTATGATAACAATATTGCTATTAATAAGTTTATAGAATTGGTCCGCCAGGAATAATTGTTCTTACATAAAGATTTGTGTCATTTAGAACCTAGAAAGTATTTTTTCGGCACTGTTGATCTAACGGCGAACAATGTATGGAGAACGAACATTGTCCTTTGGTGATTGGAACAACTTCACGTCTATCTCCAGGCTTGCTTCAGAAGATCTGAAACCGTCGGAACTACTGTGAGACCGCTACCCCAGGACAAACTTGACCTTCACTGCTTGGGTTTCTATTGGCGGTCAAGCTGTAGATCCTGGCTACACAGGCGTTGTAGCAGTGGGAACGAGAGGTGAGAATAGTCAGGCCCCTCTTTCCCACTGGGCACTTTGGGCACGTGCCCAGGGCCCCGCGACCGAGGGGGCCCCCGTCTGCACAAAAGATCTTTCTCCAGATGATAAGGGCCACCCTTGATCCTTAAGTGCCCAGGGCCCCTAGTAGGTTAAAGACGGCCCTGAGAATAGTCCCGTATTGTATGCCGGTTCATAAAATCTGGCAACGATAGAAGAACCCCCAGTTTCCTCGTTGCTAATTCCATTTGAAAAAACTCCTAAACCATGTAATTAAAAACAACATAAATTTTCCCCAAGTGAAAGCGAATCGTAGATATTTTCTTTTTATCAGACTGTTCCAGCAATTAACCTAAAAACGGTACGTTCCTTATCGTAATTACAGTTAAGCGGCGGATTGCTTTGCTAATTACGCCGGGGAACACAATGGAAGTAATTTACGGTGCTGGATATACGAAAAAACCATGCGTCGGAAAAAAATTCAGGCTGGTTTTATTTGGTCTTAAGTGAAAATGGCAGTGGGCGGGGAACATAGCTCGTAGAAACGATGGCTGTTGGGGCAGAAAAGTTCTCGAGTGGCGACCACGGGCTGGAAGACGTAGCGTGAGCAGGCCTCCTACTAGGTGGACCGACGATCTGGTAAAGGTCACGGGAAGAGCCTGGATGTGGTCAGCGCAGGACCGTGCATTGTGGAAAACCTTGGAGGAGGCCTTTGTCCAGCAGTGGACGTCATTTGGCTGAAGGGAATTATCGAACAAAGTGGAAATTCCCACCTCTCGTTACCACCAATACAACTCTTCTATAGCCAATATCTCTCCTGACGGCTCGCTAGTGTCCAACTAAAGAAACGTAACCAGTGAAGGTTGAGCATACCTGGAGGGTAACTAACCATCTCGGAATTTGAAACGTATTTACCCTCAAGATCACAGAACACATAATTCGAGCTCAAGATAGCACAAGGCTCGGCGGTTGACTTGTGACACGTTTCAAACGTAAATTCCATCTAGTATACTGACATCAAACAGTGGTTGCACATAAGTTATTTACGTATCATAATACTAATTTATTTACCTGTATGTAAGTTTTGTATACTAAACATCATTATTCTTTCGTTCATCCTACATTATCCCATCCATAGGTGAGTGTAACGTAAACATTTTCGGTGAGAGTCATGGAGAAGTTTTATAGCCTTTATAATGGATGGACTTATAAATGATTCCTCAGGGATGTGCGATAATCGTTCTTAAACGAATATAAATAGCGAATAAAGTTGTGAGTGCGGTAAATTACTGAAGTTTGTTGGCCACCCTAAACTGAAAAAGTCCATTCTATCGCATTTGTACTAGAAAGCTCATGCTCCTGGGAATTCCTTAGCAGTGTAAAGGAATGTATTATTATTATAATTAACTTCTTATAGTGTGGGCTGAAACAATTCGAGTCTATTAATCTTTAGTCTGGCAGATATCTCAGTTGTTTCAACCCACACTATTAAAAACCTGCTATTAGACAGACAATTTACATTACTCTTAAACGAAAAAAGGAAGAATTTTAAATTCGTATCTAAATTCTATTTTAAATTCGTATTGTAAATATCAGGCCTCCCACACCAGTCTGGGCAATCCTTTTGCTTACCTACCTATTTAAGTGTGATCAGTACCAGTGTGACTGGATGGGACTTTTTTTTTATCCACAACGAGGAAGCTCTTGGCCTGTATCTCACCTGATGGTAAGTGACGATCAGGCCGAAAGTGGAAGTGAGCTTCACCCGGAATCCTCAACCACGGAGGAACTGGCTATCTTACCTCTAACTGCCGGAACACAATAATGCTCTTAACATTGTTATTATGGCGACAAACTTCGGTAAGATGGTGGTAGCTAGCCAGGCGGACTTAGAACAAGCCCTACCACCAACCAAACCGAACAGAAAAATCTGCCCCCACTGGGAATCGAACCCGGGAGCTCTGGATCTGAAGCAGGTGGTCTTACCACTAGACACAGAGGCGGCTTTTCTTCCCAACGAGTAACAGTGTTCTCGTTTGTGTGTGACTCGTTGGGAAGAAGAGAATAATAGATAGCGTCGTCCACTGCAAGAGAGTGGAGTGTAGTGGAGACAAAATTACCTGGTTGATGAAATAGATCTTGTTTTATCTGGCACCGGCTGAATACACCAGTGCTGCACGGACCTAGTGCCATACGGCTTACGCTGATTCGGACGTCCTTATCACCTTGTTTATAATATTTAATCTTTAATGTATGTTTTTTGTTTTTGTTTTGGTGACAATATAGATTTCATCATCATCATCATTTCAGCCATAGGACGTCCACTGCTGAACATAGGCCTCCCCCAATGCTTTCCATGTTGATCGATTGGTAGCGGCCTGCGTCCAGCGCTTCCCTGCTACCTTTATGATGTCGTCGGTCCACCTTGTGGGTGGACATCCCACGCTGCGTTTTCCGTTACGCGGCCTCCATTCCAGAACCTTGCTGCCCCATCGGCCGTCAGTTCTGCGAACTATGTGCCCTGCCCCTTGCCACTTCAGCTTGTTAATCCGTCGGGCTATGTCAGTGACTTGAGTTCGTTTACGAATCTCCTCATTTCTGATTCGATCTCGTAATGAAACACCGAGCATAATAAAGGTTTATTTATTTAAAAATAAAATTCTAATAACTCTAAATTGCTTGTTACAGAACATAATAATGCCTCACCAGTGGCTGGAAGGGAACCTGCCCGTAGCAGCCAAGTGCGACGTCTGTGATAAAACCTGCGGTTCGGTGCTCAGGTGAGTCAAGTATATCTTTTATTTATTACATTTCTAACTTATGAATAAAAGTAGAGTAGGTAATTTGAGCACTTATACGAGTACATGAAAAGCGACACTTTTATTTGTAACTGATCTCCGAAACGTTAAGCATAAATTCTGAACATGGCATTGTGGTTATGTAAAAATGCTCGCAATCTATTTTATATCAGCATTACCTGAACAAATAAAACAAAAATACCTTGTAAAATACACACGTCACACACACATAATTCTTTTACTGACTTCACCAGACAGGACATTAAGCTTGAACTACAACATCAACATCAAATTGCCTATCTTAAATGTAAATAAATTTCCATAGCCTTAACATTTAGTTTAACTAAAAGAACTCTATCTCCAAAGAATAAACTCATAAATTGCTTAATTTACCAACATAATTCACTTTCAGCTGAGTTAAAAGAAATTTACTCCAGAATATTAAGCTTGGAAACTTTACGATGCATTAAACCTTATTTAAACCATCGACCTACATTAGGTTACTGGGTCGGAAACTTCTAAAGCCACAATTTCGTTACCCATTGTCCATTTCATGAAAACATTTAGATAACTCCCGACCTCCTTCAATGTCAAACGTAAGCCAGTGATATGAAGACATAGCAATATAGTGGGAAAACTTTATTCTCATTTTCACAGGCTATCCCACGAGAGGAAGTGAGGGTGAAATAGTTAGGGATGCGATTTACTATCAAAATATCGATGAGCTTTTATTTTACGGTTAAAGATACCTTCAGGTCGTCACATGTATCTCTATTGTAACACCTCCATAAATTGTAATGTGATATGCAATAAACAGTTTTGATTTAATTCAAAACTGTCTTGATTGAATACAATTCAAAAATTTTAAGATTGCGATATTTCATTGTAGAGATTTCCATGTCGTAGATTTATTTTGAACAGAATAGACAGACAGACAGAATAATTTATTTTCTACTGCGCTCGCACCCCAAAGCCTGTGTCTATCAGATTCAAAAAGTAATAACATTTGTTTTCATAACGCTGACATGAAAAATAATGGGATCCTCATACATAATTGTATCTTTTATTTCACCCCTTTGTTTTATTTCACAGCAGCCTGTAGTTACTTTGCTTATTTAGATTTGCACATATTCTCGTTTTAAGTACTTATTTATACCGTAAAAATTCACATAGACCGTTTAAGAAACGCTAATTTAGTAAACTTCCCTTTTCACAAAAACTATTATCGATATCGATATAAAACCACTTCAACCCTCAACACTTCGCTGTAGAGCAGTTAACGTGGGATTTTTCGCTACATCCCGTGAAGGCGTTGCATCCGCGAATCCCCTCGTTGCAGGCCCTGGCAGCTGAATATTGGACGGATTAACTGAGCCGGAATACTGAATAATAATATTTTTAAAGTTCAGGGGTTATTTCGGAACATTTTTAAAAGCCTAAGAACGGGTACCTAGGGATAAAAATAAACTGTAAAGAATCCTACGCGTTTGTATCGATGCATTACTAATCGGCTCACAGTTAGTATTAAAGGCAGGCAGTCACTTTCAATTTCTTCTCTTATATTAAGGAAAAGCCAAATTTTCATACGGTATATACATTTTAAGAATTTCTATTACGTATGTTGTACCTTGCGCGGGTCTTTCCCATAAGCGGTATAGTGGGTGATACAGGTCAACTCATTTAAATATGAAACTTTTTTTCTCTAAAGTTTACACCCCTACTTTTTAAATGTACGTACTTAAAAATCTACCTACGTGTAAAATATCGACATCCACAACGCACTACACTAGTGAAGTGCAGCCGCGTCATCCGCGGTACATCCCGCGATCGTCTCGTCGCATCCCGTAGCAGGTGGATATTGGACGGATATACCGAACTGGAGCGCTGGAAAATGATATTGCAAACTTAAAGCCGCGTACTTTTCAGGCGGTTGGTTTGAGGTCTTTCTTTTGTAAAACTTATTTCAACAAGTGCTGGGTGAGTGTTGTGGTTATTAACAGAACCACGTAAGCTAAGGCCTTGTTAGTTGGCTAGAGTTAGATAAATACCTAAATGTATTTGTTTTAAGCAGCTGTCTTCTTCTTGGGTTGTCTAAAAAGGGTCGGTTTCTATCATAATAGTATAATGTATACTGTGTCGATCCAACTGTATGTGTTTTTGTCATTTGTGTGGTATATTCAATAAAGATAAGCTCTATCGAGTAAGAAAGACTAGACAGTAGACAAAGTTGCAAAAAACACAACAAACAACAAGCAACGTTATAAATAACGTCGCACTTTCATCATTCTTTAGAGCTTTGTGGCTGTCTTACGCTTCACTTACCTCAAGAAAATTGCATATCCCAACAGTAAACAAACAAGATTATGTACCCAACTTCCACTATCTAGACCACGTCCATCGCCTGTCGTTTGTGCATTAGATCCTTTAATAGATATTGGATGCTATCAATTTCCCGCGACATTTCGGGATTGTCTAAATCCCGGGAAGTGACGTACAAAGCCACGCTTTCAAAATCCCTCGGCATGATTACCGTTTGATGGCACTGAAAGGTTTTGCTGAAGGCTTACGATCGAAAATGAGATATCCACCAGTCACGATCCCAGAACGCATTATTGGAATTAGGTACACAAAAAAGAGACATGTAAAGGATTGTGGTGCGGTACAGGAAATTAAGCAGTCCCTTTTTCCTTAAACCGATATTTAATTATGCTTATTTGTTTAACATTGATCATCTCTCATCGCATCTGAATGTTCATCGATATTTTTTTTAATTTCAGTAACATTTAATTAGACATCAAATATCTATTTTTCTGTACATTTTTTGTATCTTTGTAGCCTTTTAAAATATATTGCTTTTGTAATAAGTAAATTGTAATTGTATTTTTTTTGCGACTTCTCTAATTTTAAAAGTAACTTTAATTTAATACGAATTCTAGTTTTTTTTTTATCCACAACGAGAAAGCTCTTGGCCCCGAATCCTCAACCACGGAGGAACTGGCTATCTTACTTCTAACTGTCAGAACACAACAATGTTCTGTTTCTCGAACGATTTAACATTCTACGATTAAAATTATTGTAATGTGAAGTATGTTAGAGGCTAAATGCAAAGCTAACAATGCACGTTGCAAATAGAATGACTTCAAATGGAACGTGTGCCGCTAGAAATAGCCACGTCTATTTCAGAGTGGACTAGGCCTGCACGCCACTAGTTCAATTTATCGATACACTACAAAAAAGTACACTTTCATGGAAAGATTCTTTAGATCTAGTTAGGGTTAGACATTTGGAACAAGAAGAGCTAACGACCGAAGACAACTAGCTGATGATACTCGTAGCTTCCTTACTCTTTCACGCAAAAAGTGCCGAACGGATTTTGTTGAAAGTTTAAGTAAGTACGTATATTATTGTTTCTTACATCAGAATAATAGTAGGTAACATCACAAACAACAACATATTAATTTAATTTAGCAGTTCACCAAACGCGCGATCCTAAAGAAAGAAAGAAAGAAAGAAGAAAGAAAGACACACACATTTATTTTAAACTACTAAACGCACATCGACGGAAAAAAACGTGGTGTGTATGGAATTTTTTAGCTTACTTACGCATCGATAAATTTTAATGATTATTTATCGATAATGGAGCAACGTTAAGAACAGACTGTTCTGACACGACAATTTGCATCTAGGACGGCTTTTGCCGCCGTATTTATAGGACGGAAATTTTAAATGGATAAGAGTTTGTGTGAATCTATTCATTTTTGGCTGTCCAACACAAGACAGTATCAGTCAGTTTAGCGATCACAGAAGTACCTAGTTAATCTTCTCTGTTACTTTCACGTCACTACTGAGGCTGAGTTGCATAATCTTAACTTTAACCGTAACTATAACTTTAACCGGTGTTTTTATATGGAGTTTGTATTTACTCTTTAGGAGTTTGGCAGATTTTTGACGTTTGTTAGGGATACCTAATTATTTAAAGTAAGATGTTGCAACCCCGAGTAAATGTAACAATTTTATGTGATCGTCAATAAATCATCGGAAAAAAATAATCCGTCTTTTCGTAGCGTTGTTGACAAAGTTACTATGGCCCATAGGATGTAATTTATTCTTTGAAATTGTCTGCCAATATAATTTATGTATGTTAATTCCAATTATTACACAACAAATTAAAGTAAATAGGTAATTATTATTCGAAAAAGTGAAGCGTGTAATACGTGCAATGCGATAAAACTTGCATTTCACTGCGGGCCGCTACAATGTTTGAGATAGCATTGTCCGTGGCCAATGGGCCGGCAGATGCACACCGTGAACAACAAAAGATAAGCAAACAATGGACTGAAATACATATATGTAACAACCTTTTATTCAACTAGCTTCTTTCTGCCCGCGACTTCGTCCGCGTGAACAAGAAACTACTTACTTGTCTTAGCGTAATGATAATAATATACAGCCTATGTATAGTCTTCCTCGATAAATGGGCTATCTAACACTGAAAAAAATTTTCAAATCGGACCAGTAGTTCCGGAGTTTAGCGCGTTCAAGCAAACAAGTATAGATTAAGAAGACCAAAATAATCATTTTGGTTCGTATTTTGTAACGGCGCGGACTCTCAAAACCCCAAGCATGGTGTTTTTTTTTATCATGGACTTCAGAGTATTAGGTAGAATCATACAGTTTTAGTGATCTTTCACAATATGTCATAATCTTTGACACTTCGGATCACTTTCATACGCTTCTGATATCCCATTATGCGGACTATTAATGTATTATTATGGTATCTAATGGAGATATCTAATATCCCCTAATTGATTGATCGTTAGCAGGTATCGGATAACAAGATGAAGTTAGGATTCGGAATTTAGGCGCACCTTGGGACGGGCTAAAGCTTACCTACTTGTTCCAGTCCAGTTTTGACTTTTCAAAGATGAATCATTGTCAAATTAATATGATTAATAAACACGAACTGATGTTAATTTTTGCCTTGAAATAGCCATAACAATCAAATACCTACCACTCAAGTCTCAACTCAGCTGAAATACGATTCAATGATAAACGGTGTGCTTATTCATACGTAACTTTTTTGTAGCTTCTTAATAGATCGAGCACAAGATAATATGACTATTTAGGTATCACGTTTGAAATAAAGTTACTACTTATCTCTGTATTCATCCAGATCGAAAAAGCTGTATTAAATAGTTATTAATATCCCATTATGACTTCATATTATTAATTAATTCCATTATATGCTTACCGCTTCGTATATTTCGTATTAGAATCTGTTCCGAGCCACCGGCTCGGTTATTCTTGTACATAATATTATCGGTACATATTTGGTATATCTGTCACCGTAAGATTTTGAGATCTTTGGTCGTAGGGGCAGAAAAGTTCTCGAGTGCCGACGACAGGCTGGAAGACGTAGCGTGGGCAGGCCTCCTACTAGGTGGACCGACGATCTGGTAAAGGTCGCGGGATGAACCTGGTCAATCTGGATGCGGGCAGCGCAGGACCGTTCACTGTGGAAAACTTTAGGGGAGGCCTTTGTCTAGCAGTAGACGTCTTTGGCTGAAACGAACGAACGAAGATTGTGAGAAGGTGAGAACCGTTAGATTACAATAAAACTCGCGAGATTGTAAACTGTTGAAATATTGTGAACAGGAACATACTGCTTACTATTCAACGCATTATTTTGGGTAGATTACTATCTATCCAAAAGATTAGCCCTTACGAGGCCAAGAGATTCAAGTCTAAATCCCTTGTAACTTCCCTTTGAAGTCACCTTAAGAATTTAACTTCTCGAAATGAATCTTGCGCGCCGAGAGTTCTTGTTTTGTTCGTAAGCCTCGGTTTTGCCCTTTGAGAAGGCCCTTGCTACCTTGACGGGGAGTTAATTGCTACTCGGCGTGAAGTGTAGTAGGCGCTACATTTCTGCGGGTTAGTAGTGGTTTATATGAAAAAAAGAGATTTATAAGGGTTGCGTTTTGTAAAATGATGACACTGGTGATGAATAGTGTCATAGGGTAAACAAATTGACCAATTGAAACGTGTTTAGAAACTTGCATGAACGAAACCTCATAATATCGTGACAGTGTTACGACAAATCGTATTAAAAGTGGCATCAGGCTCTTATGCTAGTAGGACTGCTGATCTTCCAATCACCATAACAGCCAAGGATCAAACTCTGTCTAGTGTAGAGGCCAGTCACCAAGAAAATCTAGTAAAAATTAAGCACTAGCGGCCGCCCGCGACTTCGTACGCGTTGATTCCGTTTTACCCCCCTTAGAGGTTGAATTTTGCAAAATCCCGTCTTTTAAAAGGTTCTTTCGTGATGAGTCAGTGACCTTTCGCTTTTATAGATAGCTACTGACAGCATAGAGCAGCCTTACATTATATAAGTAAGAATTAACTTCATATCTCTCTCTCTCTGTCTCTACAGATTGCAAGACTTCAGATGCGTGTGGTGCCGGAGATGTGTGCACGCGGCGTGCAAGCCTAGCTGGCGCGCGTCGTGCATGCTAGGCCCGGCGCGCGCGTCGGTCGTGCCGCCCACGCGCCTGCACTCGGTGGGGCCTGATGACGCGTGGGTGCCTGACAGACCGCCGAACGCCAGCCCGCTCATAGTCTTTGTCAATTCGCGGTCAGGTAAGCTTCATCATCATTTCAGCCACAGGACGTCCACTGCTGAACATAGGCCTACCCAATGATTTCCACAATGGCCGGTTGGTGGCGGCCTGCATCCAGCGCCTTCCCGCTACCTTTATGAGGTCGTCGGTCCATCTTGTGGTCGGACGTCCTACGCTGCGCTTTCAGGTAAACTTAGTTGCAAACAAAAGACGTCTATTGCTAGACGAAGGCTTTCCTCGAAGATTTCCACAATCGGTCCTGCGCTGCATCCAAATCCTTCGTGATCGTAGTAACCGACCAGCCGGGCTAGGATACGCGCCGTGATAACTTTTATCGACGTCGAAATGTATGGGCAAAATTGATAAAATGGCGCGATAACCGCATATCGCGGCGCCCATCCTAGACCTACAGGTCGCGTTTAGATTCGTTCTGGATTAGATTAGACTATGAAAGAGGTCGCAAAACAAAACAAACTGTATTTTGTAAGCGTGAACAAAAATCTGTTTGTAGGTATTTATAATATCGATTGGGTATTTTGTGCATATAGGATTATAGGTATTACCTAAATTAATTATTATACCCAAGTAAGTTTAAATCCGTTGCCTAGCATTCATGGTACTAAAAGATTTTCTTTTTTTGGGACTTTTGATGGGCCTAAATGGCGCAGTGTATGCCCAAGGATATCAAAAAAACACAATGTACTAATCCAAAGTACAGCCTTAGCTCGGGATTTCTCTCAAGGATAAAATTAGAAATGACGTTATCTGACGGAGAACAAAGGTAATCGATATAGTCAGAGCCCCCGAGGATTAGGTGGATTTCACACTGCCACGCGACAAAAACGAAACGCGCGTAAAACGTTAGACAGGAAGTTATACTCGTACCTACAATTTGTTGCAAAATCGTACCAATTACAACTGATTAAGGTGCCACAGTGTTTAGCTCGATCTGCTTCCGTACATAAAATGCATAGAGATATAGAGAGATGCCAACTAATGCGCTGAGTTCGAAACTTACGTCTACATTCACAAACGTTACTATGAGGTCTCACAGTGCGCGTGGACGCACAGAGTGACACACGAACCAATCACAGAGCTCTATTCAATGCTGTGCGTTTGATTTGCTGCTTCACTTAGCAAGCATCGTTTGTGAATACGGGCGTCAGTGTCGCATTAGAAATTCACACACACAAAGTAATCAAAATAGTTATGTGCTCATTATCCACTACGGTATCAGTACTCAACGTTCTAATAATCGTTAGTACTACGCAAGCAATGCAAACTGTTTACATATGACGTCGCTGCTATCATCATTGCTGTCACGAGCAATGTGTTCTGTTTGGGCATATCGCTGCGACACCGGCCGCGCCCCCTTGTCACATCTCCCTTTAGTTTCTGTGATCTGTGATAAAATTTAGGTATGATATACAAGCGTATAACACTGACAACGCTCGTCCTTAGAGATCTGCAGGCTCATGCGTGACAGCGTGAGATTAGCCTTAATGATGTATGACATTAAGCTGATCGCTACCATATAACTTGATGGCCGATGAGGTTTATGAGTGCTTTAATGAAGGTCGGATCTTGACAAACACAACATGGGAAATCCTTCAACAAAATGCAATGATAGTTAACTGCAAAGTGACTTGGAA
Organism: Ostrinia nubilalis; assembly: GCF_963855985.1. NCBI lineage: Eukaryota > Metazoa > Arthropoda > Insecta > Lepidoptera > Crambidae > Ostrinia > Ostrinia nubilalis. Next base: position 15,773,293 of record NC_087089.1, on the reverse strand, counting down.
ATGTTTCCAAAAATAAACCAGTAACTACTTGTGTACTTACCTGCTTAAAACAATTGACCAAGTTAAATAGACAAGAAATTACATCAATATGAAGAATTTCCCCAATTTTAATCCCACTCAAAACCATTTATTGAAGCATTGAGATAAAACATGTTGATAATGATTTTTCATTGTCATGCTTATGACCAAAGAACACTCAATTAAATAGAATAAAAATTGTATATTTCACAACCCACATCACTAGGTTTTTAGACTATAGGTCTATCGTATAAGTCAATCACTGCCTGAGGTATGACATGACAGGGCATACAAATCTGAAGTCTCGCTGACGTTTGACCATTAGGTACGAAATCACCCTTCCATGCCGCTCCCATACCTCAGGCACTAAGTTAAGCGCTGGACTTATAATCACATTGTCTTTTCAAGGTGACAACCAAGGCGTGAAGTTCCTCCGGCGCTTCAAGCAGCTGCTAAACCCAGCGCAAGTGTTCGAGCTAAGTGGAGCTGGTCCCAGGCTAGGGCTGCGATTGTTCAGGCACTTCGCCCCACTGCGGGTGCTGGTGTGCTCGGGAGACGGGTCGGTGGGCTGGGTACTGCAAGAGGTCGACAAGTTGGACATGCACGTGAGTCTCTAACAGCTCCTCAAATACTCTGCGCGATTTTCCGTAGTCTTTAATAATCTAAACACAAACTCAAAGGTGACTGACTGACTGACATAGTGATCTATCAACGCATAGCCCAAATCACTGGACGGATCGGACTGAAAGGCATGCAGGTAGATGTTATGACGTAGGCATCCGCTAAGAAAGGATTTTACGAAACTCCACCCCTAAGGGGGTAAAACGGGATCCACGCGTACGAAGTCGCGGGCGGCCGCTAGTGCCATATATAATATGTTACATACTGGGTCCATAGTAATTATGTAAACTGTCAAATACCTGTAACAACTGTTTAACTACACACGTGGTGTGCAATAAAGTATTATGTATTCGACTTCCGCGCTCGAACAACAACTGTTTCCAGCGCAAATGTTCAAGAAGTTCATTGAGTTGAATGTAGAACACCAGAATTAATGTTCCAAAAAGTTTGCAATCACTCTGCGGATGTTGCGCTCGCGCACGACCGGACTCCTTGGCCGCGCGACACTGGCTATCAAGAAACTTATTTTTTATTCAGTCAATCTTTCGATATTTTTTTGTTATTTTTTGTGCATTGAGTTGAATGTAGAACGCCAGAAGCAAAATGTTCCAAAAAGTTTGCATGCGACCGGACTGCTATGCTAGGCCGCGCGACACTGGCCATCAAGAAACTTCTTTTTTATTCAGCAATTAATTTCGATATTCTTTTGTTATTTTTTTCATGTCTCGACTCGATTTTTCACGCAATGCATTTCCAATGCAATGAAATAATAAGTGTACTATAACCACAACTACCATGTAACGAGATTTAGACCCATCGAGCCTACAGTGGGTCTCGGTGTGCTCTAGAGGCGTCAGTTGAATTCAAATTCAAATAGTTTATTCAGTACATAGGCCCTTTCTAGGGCACTTATACACGTCCCAATGGGTGCTACAGGAGAAGAAAGTGAGTTTTAGAACAATCATCAAAATAATCATCAGCCACAGACCGTCCACTGTTGATCATAGGCCTCCCCCAATGATTTCCAAATAGGCCGGTTTGTAGCGGCCTGCATCCAGCGCCTTTCTGAAGGCCTTCTGTCCACCTTGTCACTAATGACCATCTTCATGTTCCATGTACTAGACAATTTAGGATTCCCATTCTTCATTCCAGCGTCAAGTACAAACAGCAGTGCTGCCGCTTGGTACTGGTAACGACCTGGCGCGAGTCCTGGGCTGGGGCGCGTCGTGCGACGACGCGGCTAACTTACAGCAACTGCTGGAGCGTTACGAGAGGGCTTCGACTAAGATGCTGGATAGGTAAGAATGATTTGAGTAAAAAATTACTTAGCATTCACTTTGAAATCATTTCTAAAAAAATGTATAGAAACAAAAATTAGTTCGTTTATAAATATGAAAGAGAACGTCGCTTGAGGTCTGAAAAAAACAATTTGACTGATATATTTTTTGTTACGAGTACGTTCGTCGTAATTATTAAAACAAGATTTGTACGAATCAGTACTACTTAAGTATTTTATCCACGGAAAAAGTTGTATTTTAGAACGGACAAGCGTGATACTATTGTTCTTAAAATTTTCTAATGAAAATATACCTAATTAAACCAGTGATTCATGCATTTTGTTGTTGTACAAATTATTCCCTAGATTATCTGGAAGAGATCGCAGTCTAGCGATAAGACCGCCTAAATTGTGCCGTTTCACTTTTGTATTTCTGTTCGTTTATATTTCTGTCTTGTGAGATGTATAGTATATTTATAATTATTTTTAATATTTTACAGGTGGTCGATAATGACGTTCGAGAGGGCATTGACAGCGCCGCCGCCTCCGCCCGCGCCGCCTGACTTGGTAGAAGAGAGCTCGCTGCTGAAGAACTTGCAGGAAATCATGCAGGTAACGAAGAAAACGTACTTAGTGATTATTTGCTTAGTAGGTACCTACAGTCAGCATCAAATAGTTAGTGACACTCAATACCACCAATAAGTTGACAACACAACCTTATTTCAATGAGGGCTATCGTTTTAGCGCTCACCAGTTAGCGCCACTGTCGAGTAAGGTCCTGTCACTTGCTAGTAGTGAAGACAGTGGCACCAACTTGTGAGCGCTAAAGTGGTAGGAGGACTATCGCATTTGCACTCGTCAAGATGGCGCCACTGTAGAGTAAGGTCCTGTCAATCGCCAGGGGTGCCAACTGTTAAGTATAAAAACGATAGCCCTCATTGTAACAAAGACGTGTTGCGAACTTATTGGCTACTTTGGGTGTCACGAACTATTTGACGCTGACAATAGTGTAGTAGTAGTGCTCTACCACAAAACAGATAGTAACAGAAGACAATCACATAGGTATGTGTATTTCATATAGCTTAAATACGCACACAGACGCGTATTAAGCGGCCGGCATCGCGCTGGCAATGGTTTAGACTGGTTTGCGACACTTCCATGAGCGTTACCCGAGCTCACTTTATCTGTAGATTGTCTTCTGCTCCTATCTACTTTGTGGCTCTAGACTGTTCCGAAAGCGAGAGCAAAACAGACTGTTAACGCCATCTATCGAACGTTCAGTGAAACTGGAACGTGATGATCAATGAAATATGGATAGTCATTATTTATTAACAAATTTTATACCAACATAAAGCAAAATAGAAAATAAGTGAAGTGAAGCTCGCTTCCACCTTCGGCCTGATCATCACTTACCATCAGATGAGATACAGGCCAAGAGCTTCCTCGTTGTGGATAAAAAAAAATATCTGATACAAGTCTATGATTCAAAATATTGAAACAACAAACATATTGAAACAAAAAAATACATAACCACAGACCAGACAGTGTGTTGAATTTTGAATCAGCTCTGAAATCTCATTTTTGAGGGTTTAAAAATCAGAAGCTTGTCTTCTACGAGTAGGTACTAGTTGTAGTCAGAATGTGTTTTAATTCTAATAAATGTAATACTTATGTATTAAGGGAGAGTCCGCTAATTTGGACCAGTTTTTTTCAATCCCATTTTACACATAGTTTTCTTTTTTTTATGCTAATGTCCATGGTATATAATAAAAGATACATTATTCAACTTACTATTTCATAAGTATTAATTAACATGATTGTTGTATATTTAGCACAAATCAACAAAGTACGAGTTCAGAGCTTCGGTCCAATTTAGCCAACCGGTTCGATAATTTGTACCACAGGGTTACTAAATTGGATTTCAATAAATTTCAAGCTTATAAAAAAACTATGGCAAAATATTATACGATACATTCTTAACAAATTAGGAAACGAAAAGGAACAGTAGTTAATAACATAGACAATCGATATTGTTTTACACGTTATCACGATTTTGAGTACAAGTTTTGTAATTCCAATTATCGTAACGCACACTTGTACCTAATCTACTTTGCCAGTCTTTTGCTTTCATTTATTGTTAGTCAAACATAACTACGCTATTATAACTTCAAAATATGATTTACTAAAAAAAAATTCAAAATCCTTTGGTAAAGTTCCATACAACTTGATGTGGTACAATTTAGCCGACTAGGTGATAGTGCTTTTAAAAAATCTGTAAAAAATATAGCTTATAAATACCGAAAAATGTTTCAAATAATTGTAATCCACACCAATTTACGCTTCTAAATAATATATTAGAAACACCCTGTGATTAAATTTAACAAAATTACAAACTAAACATGTATTGTCAAAAGTTACTTGAAAACAATGAAAAAATACTTTTCAAAATAAAACACACGTGTTTGTTGTCACGGCAAAAACCACATGGCCGATATTAATTGATTTTAGTTGTGTATCGCTGAGTGTTGCAATTACAGACATTCAATAAATACTTTACGAATTATGAGGGTGGTACAATTTACCCGGCGGTACAATATACCGAACTCTCCCCTACTTACAGGCGGGGGAAGTAAGCTGCGCGGCGACAGGTGCTTTGCGCGTGGGTTGCGCGCGCCTTGCACTAGCGGGGGAGCGCGCGGGGGGCGGGGCGGCGCGGGCCGCACATCGCCTACGTCGAGCGCTGTCTCTACTATTGCACGCACGCGCGCATTTGGCGCACGACCACGCGAGATGCAGGTAGGATCATTGTTTAGTATTCAAACCTTGATAGGACAAGTCGTGTAGTGTTGCGCATGGCTGGCATATTATAAACAGGCTGAGGAAGTAAGCGTGGGTTGCGCGCGTCTTGCGCTAGCGGGGGAGCGCGCGGGGGACGAGGCGGCGCGGGCAGCATACCGCCTACGTCGAGCGCTGTCTCTACTGTTGCATGCGCGCGCGCATTTAGCGCACGACCACGCTAGATGCAGGTAGGATTACTATTTAGTATTCAAACCTTGATAGGACAAGTCGTGTGGTGCTGCGCGCGGCTGGCTTATTATAAATAGGCTGAGGAAGTAAGCGTGGGTTGCGCGCGTCTTGCGCTAGCGGGGGAGCGCGCGGGGGACGAGGCGGCGCGGGCAGCATACCGCCTACGTCGAGCGCTGTCTCTACTGTTGCATGCGCGCGCGCATTTAGCGCACGACCACGCTAGATGCAGGTAGGATTACTATTTAGTATTCAAACCTTGATAGGACAAGTCGTGTGGTGCTGCGCGCGGCTGGCTTATTATAAATAGGCTGAGGAAGTAAGCGTGGGTTGCGCGCGTCTTGCACTAGCGGGGGAGCGCGCGGGGGGCGGGGCGGCGCGCGCAGCACACCGCTTACGTCGCGCGCTGTCTCTGTTACTACATGCGCGCGCGCATTTAGCGCACGACCACGCGAGGTGCAGGTGAGATCATTAGGCTAGCTTTGAGCAGATATGCCGTTGGTGGGATCACTGTTTGTTATCCAACCCTTGATTACACAAGCCGTGTATTACTGGCAGGTGAGTGGGGGGCAGGGCTGTTACTACACGCGCGCGCATCTGGCGAACGACCACGCGAGATGCAGGTAGGTTTATTGTTCGTAGACCTTAACACTAGGCAATGAAGTTCAAAATAATGCTGCCATAGACTGGTTAAAGGTCAATTCGAGTCGCGCGGTGCAGGTGGGATATCGTTGTCCAAGCGTTAATCAGACAAGCCGTGTAGTGCAGTGCGTGGGTTGCGCACGACCACGCGAGATGTAGGTAGGATCACTGTTTAGTATTCAAACCTTGATAGGACTAGCCGTGCAGTGTCGCGCGAGGCTGGCAATTCTGGCTGGAATATTATAAACAGGCTGAGGAAGTAAGCGTGGGTTGCGCGCGTCTTGCGCTAGCGGGGGAGCGCGCGGGGGACGAGGCGGCGCGGGCAGCATACCGCCTACGTCGAGCGCTGTCTCTACTGTTGCATGCGCGCGCGCATTTAGCGCACGACCACGCTAGGTGCAGGTAAGAGTCTAGCTTTGATCAGTGGGCTTAGTGTGAGTTTACATCAAACGTCTTCTCTAGTGACTGCGTAAAAAGTGACATTAAATGTATGACGGATTGTACAACGCCCCTAGCGGAAACTTTCAAGAACTAAAATGTTTAACGCGCTCGCTAGTGACGACATTTGATTTAAACTCACACTAAGCCCTTAGATTGTTACCCAACCCTTGGTTACACAAGCCGTGTAGTACTAGCGGGCGGGCGCGCGGGGGGAGGGGCGGCGCGGGCAGCACATCGCTTACGTCGAGCGCTTTCATTGCTATAACACGCACGCGCGCATTTAGCGCATGACCATGCAAGGTGCAGGTGAGCAGATTGTAGACCTTAACAGTATGCAATAAAGTGTCAAATAACCTAAATTTGACTTGTTTAGAGCTATGGGACTATTCCCACCACTGCAACTCCTGTGTAGCCAGGATCTACAGCTTGACTGCCATAAAAACCCAACCAATGAAGGTCAAGTTTGTCCCGGGGAAAATCCCACCACCACCCATGGTTCTTCCTGCCTCACGGCGTACAAACCGGATCTCGGGAGAGCACGCGGGTACTTGCTTTGGGCTCTTTTCCCCGGGCGCTTTGCTTGACTCCCTACAAATTTCTCTGATCCATGTCCCTTCTCTTAGTCAATTCTCCCCGTCCTGGGGCTTGACACCACAAACACGGTACTTCGCGTCGGGCTACTATCGTTGATAAATGTCATAACTTCGCCTGATTGTGTGCCAGGAGTTCGCGAACTCGCGCAGCGCGATTCATTTACTGCGACTACTCGTTAGGTCCTGGTGATAAACATGTCCTTGCTCGGCTCTCCGTATCGCATCCAGCATCTTCTGTCGAGCTTCGTCATAAAGGTTGCATTCCCAAAGTGTGCGATCGCGGCTCTCTTCGACTTCCTCGCCGCATAGGCATAGTCCCGGGGGAAAGTTAAACTGTCATTGGACCCGCAACAAAATTGTTCAGAGCTAGTATTTAAGCCTTAATCAGACGATCAGCATATAAGTATTGCACGCGGCTGATAGGTATATACAAAGCTGCGCAGCGACCGACGCTTTGCGGATGGACTTCGCGCGTCTAGCCCTGGCGAGCAAGCGTGCCGAGGGCGGGGCAGTCGCTTTTATCAAATTTTACCTTAGTACCTACTACCACTCGGTATTTTATCACACTGTTTTCTTGTTCACAGATCTTGGGAGCCTCTAGAAACAAATAGTGATAGTGAGCCTGAAGCACAACCCGTTGCCGAGAAAGGCAGCATCGAAAAGACTGAAAAGGTACTAATAACCGAATTCCAAAAAAAATTAAACACGCCCCATCTTGAATTTAAATCTTATGTCCTTCTTGTGAGGTTCGAAATTAATTGTGAGTTTTGTTATCTGTACAGGAGCAGCTTAATTGGGCGGCACGAGGCTGCGCGCTCGCCGGTCGCGCAGATAGCGTTCGGCGAGCGTTACGCTCGCTAGTCCGTACGCTCGTGCAATTCTACCCGCAGGTTAGTACGGTAAGTATAATATTACCAACATTTTATGATTTTGTCCGCGACACAAGACTTAAAATAATTTCAAACTTGCAAACAATATGCGCAAGTGAAAAACGAAGAAGAACACTCGTAATGATGACGTAAAGTATTATCGCTCTCTCTCCTCTTGTGCTTTCTGACGACTTCGATAATCGCGGACCTCCGGGCGTATCTGCCACTCGCGCTCGCTCACAATCGCCTGAATGAGGTTGTGTTCGAAATCTAAAAAATACCATGTAAAAGTGATCTTTGAGAAAAATAGACGATTTTGTTTTGTTTAAATTAGTAGACGATATGTCGATATATTAGCCCGGCTGGGGCTAAGATGCGCTTCCTGATAAAATCTTATCGATGATTTTAGACAACAAATGTAAATGATGATAAAATGGCGTGATAAAAGCTTATCGCAGCCCACATCCTAGGTCTACAGGACAGTGAATGGTATATACAGGGTGTTAGGTAAATGAGTATATGAGCCGACACTAGCCCATGTTAACATGGGCATATAAATGGTATGGTGAAGTCAGAAATTTGATATCATCATTTATTTTTTTTAAATTTTCATACAAAATAATTTTTATAAATTCCGATTTGTATGAAAATTAAAATAATCAAAATGAAGATATCAATTTTCTGACTTCACCATACCATTTATATGACCATGTTAACATGGGCTAGTGTCGGCTCATATACCCATTTACCTAACACCCTGTAGAACTCCATGTCATTTACTTTAGGAGTCAGAATCGTGCGATACGTGCACGAGCGGCGCGGAGGGCGGGGCGGCGTGCGAGGGGGGCGCGGGCGCGGACGAGATGTCGGCGCTGCCGGTGCCGAAGGCCTTCGCCGACAGTCGGCGCTCGTCGGCCGCGTCGGCCGTCTCCGCCGCCTCTATCAACCCTGAGAAGTGAGTATAAGATTCAGCCGCATATCATAAAACTCATTTATTTATGCAAATTGGCTTTTAAAGCACTTTAACACGTCCCTGTATTAACCCTACCACTGCTTCATATGTTGTGGGAGTGTGATCTTTGGAAACACGAACGTGATATAATGCTTAATTCAATACAACATACATCTGTTTCCGCAATTTATTACACCGATCTTGTCGCGACAAGGAAAAATTTCCGTGCTTTTAAGCGATTTTGTGAAAAATATTATTGGCAGATAGTAGCTAATTGCTCATAAGATAGGCCCCCTTAATTTAATTTATTGTCCGTGGTGCATAATCTTATCTTAAAGGTTTTAAACCTTTGTTTGTCACCTGTCATCCGCTTTGCAATGGAGGGAAGTCGAACCTTAATTTCGAACTCCTCCTATGTTCTTCTGATTAATTTCGTTGCGGGTCCAATGACAGTTTAACTTTCCCCCGGGACAAACTTGACCTTCATTGGTTGGGTTTTTGTGGCGGTCAAGCTGTAGATCCTGGCTACACAGGAGTTGCAGTGGTGGGAACGAGAGGTGGGAATAGTCCCGTACCACTGCTTCAGGACAATAAATGGGCCAGTTGAGAAGAAGCAGCGAAAGAAACTCGGTCACTATTGTCAGCCTCATTTCTCTCATCATCATTTCAGCCGCAGAACGTCCACTCCTGAACGTAGGCTCAATGATTTCCATAATGACCGGTTGGTAGCGACCTGCATCCAGCACCTTCCTGCTACCTATATGAGGTCGTCGGTTTGCTGCACATGTACCTATATTATGTTTTCTAGTGATGTAGCTGACATGACTAAATTTAGGGATTATGTTAAAAAAATTAAGTATATCAATGCCCATGAAGTTTTTGTTTTTACTTTAGTGGCTTTCCCTGTGTCATGTCTGATAAAGAGTCAAATGCCAAAGACGAAGCTCTTTTAGCGCTACCATATCCGAGACATCAAATAGTAATACGTAACCAAAAGTCATTGTGCTATTACTGTGGGAGCTTTAGCTCAACTTCATCTACAGGGTGTTAGATAAATGGGTATATGAGCCGACACTAGCCCATGTTAACATGATCATATAAATGGTATGGTGAAGTCAGAAAATTGATATCATCATTTTATTTTTTTAAATTTTCATACAAAATAAATTTTATAAAATTTGATTTGTATGAAAATTTAAATAATTAAAATGAAGATATCAATTTTCTGACTTCACCATACCATTTATATGCATATGTTAACATGGGCTAGTGTCGACTCATATACCCATTTACCTAACACCCTGTATAACTTATGGAAACGAATTTATCCTAACTCGCATGTTTTAATACTATAGAAACTACTTATATCGAGTTTTTTATTTTTTTCCAGCATTCCAGACGTGGACGAAGACATAGCGAAGTTAATTAGTTCGAATCCGCCTGAGCAGGCGTTCAGCTTAGACGTAGACAAGCGCTCGCGCAGCAAGGCTAGTTCGGCCTCGCCGCAGGAGCGCCTGTCTCTCTCCAACCTGTCCTCCTGCGACACCTCCTCCTGCCGCAACCTCCGCCCCGACGCCGCCGCCTTTAGCTCTAGCCTTACGATACCTAACCTAGTTGTCTCCGACGATAGCGATAAGCCAGATTCGATATTACAGGGAGTAGCTTACGAATCGGACCAATTGACTATTATAGACATCGACAAACCTTACACCGACGACGTTCATTATAGCGAACTGAGTGCCCGAGCGACCCCAGTTAGTGGGGATTGCACGCCGGAGAGGAAACTATCCAGCGTTGACTTGGAGGTGGATGCAACGAGCTCGGAAGGGTCCAATATTAGCGACGACTTTAGCTTAATATCAGAGATTATTGACGCGAAACCAGATGATATCGAAGAGACTGGCTGCATCGGACACATCGATTCCCCTGAAGTTTCAGATGCGACGTATATGAACTCTGAGACCTTACATGGGGAATCGATCATGGACGACATCAGCTCTATGCTCGGACAGGACGTCCTTATGGCTATGATGGGGAAAAACGGAGAAAACGAAACGTATACGGATGACACGACACTTTTTACATCAGATACAGTGTCAGATATACAAATGGACAGCCGAAACCCAAGCTTGGAAAAGAATAACGAGACCAAAATGAAATACATATCGAAAATTAAGAAGCCCAAAGAGGGGGAGGTTGAGAAATTCGGGTTCGAAAACAGAGTATTCTACATCGAAAATGCAACGAAAGTGGAGGAGCAAATCAAATACTGTAGTTTAGCGCAGTTCGAGGAGGGCAGTGACATCGCTCGGAAATCGTTCAGAAAACAACTAAAGAAAAGCATTAAGAAGAGGGTGGCCGACGATTCAAGTGTTAAACACCTATTGCCTACGACAGAAGAACTAAAAGACGACGATTTTGGGAAATGCTGTCACAGTTCTCCGACAATGATTCCGTTGAACCAGCACTGTGAAAAGAAAGCAGATGGCGTCCAACTCCAAATACCAGCGTTTCCTCAAGTTAGTGTTGTAGTGGAACCTCCTTCTCCTTCACACAGCGAAGATAGGAAGAGCTTGAAGAATAACGGTAGTCGAATGGCGTCGGTGCTAAGTGACATCTTCGACCAGGGTACGGATACGCTGAGTGTGCATTCCCCTGAACCCAGCATTGCCACAGCCAGGGAAAGGCGGCAGTCAGATAACCCGAACCTGTTAAGTTCTGATCCGGAGTATGGAAAGTTTTTGAGCTGCTCCCCTGCCGCTACAAGAAGAATATCCTGTGGAAGCCTCTTCAAACCTGGTGAACCTGACAAGTAAGTTCAAGTTTTTTTAATTATTTTTATTCCTTCTTTTATTATATTCCCGTTACAGTTATTTAGCTCTAGATTCTAGGGTAAATGGTAATATTGCAAGAATCTGTCAGTCTTTGACCTATTTGGGTTTTAGAAATACGAAAAGATCTTTACAATAGAAATAACTTGCAGGGGATGAGAACTTAACTTAAGCTACTCGAAATAATTATTCTATACGTACGTTTTCAATGGTCTAACAATCACAATTATACACATCTCATTTTAGTGATTTGTCTCAAAGCAGGTTATCAACATCAGTGTCATCAATATGGGGGGAAGGCGGTGCGATGAGCGGGATGGGGTCATCAAAGACCGAAGTCAATGAAAAAGCTAAGAAACTTCCCATCATCAACCCCCTAGTTCAATTACCAGCTTGGCCGCACGTCACCCAAGGGTTCATAAGCCAATGTCTTCTCGCAAACGCTGATGCGTTATGCGCTGCTGTCAGTCCATTGATGGATCCTGATGAGACGTTGTTAGAAGGGTTCTATGAAAGAGCGGTGATGAACAACTACTTCGGAATTGGGATCGACGCGAAGATAACTCTGGATTTCCATAATAAGAGGGAGGAACACCCTGAGAAGTGTCGGTCGAGGGCGAGGAATTACATGTGGTACGGCGTGCTGGGGTCGAAGGAATGGGTCAATAGGACTTACAGGTAAAGACTTTCTCTTGCAAGCCTTTTAGTTTTTTTATACAAAAATTACTGCCCATTCAAAAATACAAAATTATTTATTGTGAATCATAGGTAAAATGGTGACATGTTACAGTAGGTAGTATCACTATGTTCCGCTCAAAGAGCATACAATTTGTCAGACAACAATAAAATATACAGGGTGTAACAGGAGGGGTGGATCATCGTAAGTCAAACGATGGGGGACTTCAATACCTATCGATATAACCCCCATGTATGTTCCGCGATTTTCAATGGTTCCAAAGTTATTGAGATTTTTGTGAAATTTAAGTAAAAAGCCGGAATTCAGTATAAATAAAAGTCTTCACTGTAGCACTATTGAACTACTTCTAGAAAAAAAACATAGTTGTGTATGTTTTTTTTTCTAGAAGTAGTTCAATAGTGGGTCCTAATAATCACGATACCGATTCGTAAAAAAAGAATAAAAAAAAAGGTAAATTTTCTTTGTTTGAAAAATTCAAGTACATAGGTACTTTTTTCACTAGAGGCCTTGAAAGTTGTTAGAAATAATTCTATTTGTAAAACTTTTATGAAGAATATTTTTTTTATTTCAATATGGGTTATGACTCGAATCGGTATCGTGATTATTAAGACCCACTATTGCACTACTTCTAGAAAAAAAATCATGCAAGCAAGTCCAGTAGTTAAGCTATAGTGAAGACTTTTATACTGAATTCCGGCTTTTTACTTAAATTTCATAAAAATCTCAATAACTTTGGAACCATTGAAAATCGCGGAACATACATGGGGGTTATATCGATAGGTATTGAAGTCCCCCATCGTTTGACTTACGATGATCCACCCCCCCTGTTACACCCTGTATATTATCCTGTATAAATAATATTTTATCCTGCTATTCAACATTTTATGTGGGATCATCTTTCAATGAGTTTCTTCCTCCAGGCATCTCGGACAACGAGTACAACTGGAATGCGACGGCCAAAGGATACCTTTACCCGAGCTGCAAGGGATCGTAGTCCTCAACATCCCCTCGTTCATGGGCGGGACCAACTTCTGGGGCGGTACCCGCGGGGATGACCTATTCCTGGCGCCTTCCTTCGATGATAGGATCCTTGAGGTAAGTTTCTTGATGAGCAGCTCTGTTATGTGTGGCCGTAAATCACTAGACTCACCTTTATAAGTCTTTCTTATTATGAACTTTGTAAAAAATATCATACTAATGACTTGATAAACTAAGCAGTAAGCACTGTAAAAACATTTGTCTGGCGTTGCTTACGGTTAGTATCTGATACAATATTTTCTTCTTTTTATCATTGTCGGCCGTTTGGTGTAGTGGTTCGAAACGGACTACTATTCCGAAGGTAGAAGTATTTGTTTGTATTGGACTGGGTGTTTTCTATGTATAATAAGTATGTATTTACAAAAAAAAAGTATTTAAGTATGTTTGTATCCGTTGTCTAGTACCCATAGTACAAGCTTTGCTTAGTTTGGGACTAGAAGCGCAGTGTAAAATGTCCAAGGATATTTATTTATTTATTATTTATTTTCATGTAAAATGTCCACTTTCCATCAGACTATTGATTACTGTAGCAAAATATAAGCTACTGTAACCCACAATAAAAGATGCCAGTGTCTTGATGCACCATCGCGTCATTCGTACTTCAGTAGGTGTATGGATTGTGCACAGAATTACATTTTCCAAATCAAATGGTAACCATATCAAAAGACTCAACAAATACCGTATACCTCTCCAGGTGGTAGCAGTATTCGGCTCAGCCCAAATGGCGGCTTCGCGCCTCATCAATCTCCAAAAACACCGCATCGCTCAATGCAGGGCAGTTCAGATCAACATCCTTGGCGAGGAATGTGTGCCAGTACAAGTGGACGGAGAAGCGTGGCTACAACCGCCCGGATGCGTCCGGATCATACACAAGAACCGGGCGCAAATGCTGTGCAGGTCAAGAACACTGGAGAACAGTCTTAGGTTGGTGTACGTTATCTTTCTTGATACTTTTAGTAGAAAGTAGAAATGTAGTGGAGTAGTGTTAGTACACTTCAGTGCAATCTACTTTTGAGACTTACGCCCGTATTCACAAACATTACTATGAGGTCTCACAGTGCGCGTGGACGCACAGGGTGACACGCGAACCAATCACAGAGCCCTATTCAACGCTATGCGTTTGATTTACTGCTTCACTTAAGCAAGCATCGTTTGTGAATACGGGCGTTAGCAATCGAAAATGTGGTGGCCCGACAACCTCATAAAGGTTAGAAGGCGCTAGATACAAGCCACTACCAACCGTGCGATGTGGAAATCATTGGAGGAGGCCTATGTTCAGCAGTGGACGTCCTATGAATGAAACGATGATGATGAATCGAAAATATCATTCGTCAGAACTAAGGCACTCGCTCTAGGATTTTCCTGCCTGTAAAAGTGACACCGAGCACATAGCACTGCTTCTGTGCACTGAAACATTTGCAACCCCATCAAAATATAAAATTTGAAAGTGATAACATTCGAGATAAAGATATCTGTAGTGATAAAGAAGCGTCAGGGAAGATAGATATAAAGTGCCGAAAACCGATTAGAAAACGCAACGTCAGATTTATTTTCTTACTAAGATCAACCAATGCCCAAATGCTATGCTAAAATAATGCTGGAAACAAGCAAGAAGCTCAGAGAGCCGCTCGCTGCAGAATTTTTAGAAAGAGGCCTATGTCCACTAATGGACAGAATAATTTTCATTGTAACATATCTCAGTTCAGTCAGCTCGCAAACTTTATATCGGTCTCGATTAGCTACATAATCATGTTATAGCCTGACCAGGAACATAAAAACCCTGGCATAGAGGCGCATCAATTGCATTTGATAGTGCAACACTGAGTACAGTCGTACCTGTGTTAAATTAATAGGCTAACTTTATGTATCAGGATTCAGGATTACGGGCTAATTTGATATTTTCAAAAATTAACGAAAAAATATTATTATCGGTAACCTGGTTTAAATAAATTAAATGAAACCATCAATCGAGCTAGTAGGATTTATTTTATTATTCATCAATAATCAAATTCAGAACTTGAATATTCAACTGCAATGTCTGCTCATGAACGCTTCAAACTCGGTACTTCTTTCCCAATTCCTTAAAATTCAACACTTAGAAAGTGACAAACAATGGGACTGTAACTTTACGATAAACATGTCAGTCAATTTGACACCCTTTGTCGGAAACATTATTCAATGAAAATATTGTCCGAACCCTTAGTATTTCTCTTCGACCAATACTTTAACACATTGTGAACCACTTTTCTTTCACGACTATAAAAAGATTTTAGCAATTTAATTCACAAAATCAATTGCGCACATTTAAAATAAAGTTTGTTTACACTTTGACAGCAATAGACTGACATGCAAGGTGACATGTCAATGAAGTTTTCAGTTACTGTTGCCATTAAAAGAAATTAGTACCATTAGTTTTCCGCAATATGGCGAGGGTTTTTATGTTCCTGGTCGGGCTATAAACAGTCCATTAGATAAGTAAAAAGCAAAGCTAGTCACAATAACGTTCTGCTCGCCAGGGCGTGGGACGAGAAGCAACAAATGAAGGCGCACGCGCTGGCCGGGCAGCCGCCGCGCGCGCCGCTGACCGCCGCCGAAGCCGCCCAGTTGCTCGCGCTGCTCGATGACGTCAACACGCTCGTCAAGCACGTCAGTACCCTGCCTTATGTTAGCTCCGCTGTGACGTCACCACGAGCAGCAGTGAAGGCGCACGCGCTGACCGCCGCCGAGGCCGCGCAACTGCTCGCGCTGCTCGATGACGTCAACACGCTCGTCAAGCACGTCAGTACTCCTGCCTTATGTAGCTCCGCTGTGACGTCACCACGAGCAGCAGTGAAGGCGCACGCGCTGACCGCCGCCGAGGCCGCGCAACTGCTCGCGCTGCTCGATGACGTCAACACGCTCGTCAAGCACGTCAGTACTCCTGCCTTATGTAGCTCCGCTGTGACGTCACCACGAGCAGCAGTGAAGGCGCACGCGCTGACCGCCGCCGAGGCCGCGCAACTGCTCGCGCTGCTCGATGACGTCAACACGCTCGTCAAGCACGTCAGTACTCCTGCCTTATGTAGCTCCGCTGTGACGTCACCACGAGCAGCAGTGAAGGCGCACGCGCTGACCGCCGCCGAGGCCGCGCAACTGCTCGCGCTGCTCGATGACGTCAACACGCTCGTCAAGCACGTCAGTACTCCTGCCTTATGTAGCTCCGCTGTGACGTCACCACGAGCAGCAGTGAAGGCGCACGCGCTGACCGCCGCCGAGGCCGCGCAACTGCTCGCGCTGCTCGATGACGTCAACACGCTCGTCAAGCACGTCAGTACTCCTGCCTTATGTAGCTCCGCTGTGACGTCACCACGAGCAGCAGTGAAGGCGCACGCGCTGACCGCCGCCGAGGCCGCGCAACTGCTCGCGCTACTCGATGACGTCAACACACTCGTCAAGCACGTCAGTACCTAATACTCAATACTCAATATTTTATTGCATCCATTATGTTGTGTTCCGGGAGTTGGAGGTAAGATAGCCAGTTCCTCCGTGGTTGAGGATTCCGGGTGAAGCTCGCTTCCACCTTCGGCCTGATCGTCACTTACCATCAGGTGAGATACAGGCCAAGAGGTTCCTCGTTGTGGATAAAATAAAAATAAATGTACTTAAAATTAGAACATTATGGGCCCTGTAGGGGACGGCAATTAGGAGAGAGGAGGACCACCCTTGATCAACCGAAAAATGTATTAGAAGTTAGAGCCTAATAATTATTCATTGAGATACTCACTTAAGCTTATTAAAAATTTTGATTGACATGGAAAGTGGACCCGATGAGTACAGTTCAAGGTGGGATGGAGGTGTTATTAGTTTTTGTCGATGTCGTAAATTGTATGTACTGTCGATGTCTTCTCGTTTTTTGTAAAATTCTGGGTATTTTTTGACAAATTTACACGTCTCTAATATGTAAATGCTAGGTAGGGTGAGTATATTGTTTTTGGTACCCTGCCTTGTGTGTTAGCTCTGCTGTGACGTCACCGCGAGCAGCAGTGAAGGCGCACGCGCTGTCCGCCGCCGAGGCCGCGCAGTTGCTCGCGCTGCTCGATGACGTCAACACGCTCGTCAAGCACGTCAGTACCCAATACTCAATACTCAATATTTTATTGCATCCATTATGTTGTGTTCCGGGAGTTGGAGGTAAGATAGCCAGTTCCTCCGTGGTTGAGGATTCCGGGTGAAGCTCGCTTCCACCTTCGGCCTGATCGTCACTTACCATCAGGTGAGATACAGGCCAAGAGCTTCCTCGTTGTGGATAAAATAAAAATAAATAAAATAAATGTACACACGACAGCATATCAGGTTACCAATTTTTGTTGCAAACTCGCCCCTATTACAACTGCACAAGAACCCACAGTGGTTACGTTGACGTGCCGTCGTCCGTACTTAAAATTAGAACATTATGGGACCTGTAGGGCACGGCAATTAGGAGAGAGGAGGACCACCCTTGATCAACCGAAAAATGTATCAGAAGTTAGAGCCTAATAATTTATCATTGAGATACTCACCTAAAGCATAATAGTGTTTGGAAATTAAGAGTTCTTTAAGTTTTTTTACGAATGTTGATTCTTTGGGTGTATTTTTTATCGAAACTGGAAGCTTATTAAAATTTTTGATTGACATGGAAAGTGGACCCGATGAGTACAGTTCAAAGCGGGATGGAGGTGTTATTAGTTTTTGTCGATGTCGAAAATTGTATGTACTGTCGAACTGTGGATGTCTCCTCGTTTTTTGTAAAATTCTGGGTATTTTTTGACAAATTTACACGTGTCTAATATGTAAATGCTAGGTAGGGTGAGTATATAGTTTTTGGTACCCTGCCTTATGTGTTAGCTCTGATGTGACGTCACCGCAAGCAGCAGTGAAGGCGCACGCGCTGGCCGGGCAGCCGCCGCTAGATGACGTCAACACGCTCGTCAAGCACGTCAGTACCCTGCCTTGTGTAGCTCTGCTGTGACGTCACCGCGAGCAGCAGTGAAGGCGCACGCGCTGTCCGCCGCCGAGGCCGCGCAACTACTCGCGCTGCTCGATGACGTCAACACGCTCGTCAAGCACGTCAGTACTCCTGCCTTAAGGCTTCCGCAGACCAAACGCGGGGCAGTAGCAGCGCAGTTTGAATGCGGGCCCGCGCAAGTTGTAATACAAGAAACTCTTTGAAGTGTGTCACACCAAATTTGAACGCGGCCCCGCGCTCCAACCGCGCCGCACTGCAACTGCCGAACGACAGAAGAGGCGGCGCGGGAGCGGGACAGAAGCGGCGCGAACGCGGGCCCGCGCTGTTGTATTTCTATGGCGGCTATATTAGCATGACATACCGAACGCAGGGCGGTAGCAGCGCGTTGAAAGCGGTTTTCGAATATTTAAATTTTTGACAACCGCCCGCGTTGCAACTGCTTTGAAACTGCGCTGCTTTCAGTGTGCCTCAGCCGCGCTGCAACTGACCCGCACTGCTTCTGCCCCGCGTTTGGTCTGTGAAAGCCTTTAGTGTTAGCTCTGCTGTGACGTCACCGCGAGCAGCAGTGAACGCGCACGCGCTGTCCGCCGCCGAGACCGCGCAACTACTCGCGGCTGCTCGATGACGTCAACACGCTCGTCAAGCACGTCAGTACTCCTGCCTTAAGGCTTCCGCAGACCAAACGCGGGGCAGTAGCAGCGCAGTTTGAATGCGGGCCCGCGCAAGTTGTAATACAAGAAACTCTTTGAAGTGTGTCACACCAAATTTGAACGCGGGCCCGCGCTCCAACCGCGCCGCACTGCAACTGCCGAACGACAAACGAGGCGGCGCGGGTGCGGGACAGAAGCGGCGCGAACGCGGGCCCGCGGCGGCCATATTAGCATGACACACCGGACGCAGGGCGGTAACAGCGCGTTGAAAGCGGTTTTCGAATATTTAAATTTTTGACAACCGCCCGCGTTGCAACTGCTTTGAAACTGCGCTGCTTTCAGTGTGCCTCAGCCGCGCTGCAACTGACCCGCACTGCTTCTGCCCCGCGTTTGGTCTGTGGAACTTGTGGAAGCCTTTAGTGTTAGCTCTGCTGTGACGGTGACGTGACGGTGACGTCTGTAGTGAAGCAAGCAGTAGTGAAGGCGCACGCGCTGTCCGCCGCCGAGGCCGCGCAGCTGCTGGCGCTGCTGGATGACGTCAACACGTTCGTCAAGCACGTCAGTACCCTGCCTTGTGTAGCTCTGCTGTGACGTCACCGCGAGCAGCAGTGAAGGCGCACGCGCTGGCCGGGCAGCCGCCGCTAGATGACGTCAACATGCTCATCAAGCATGTTAGAAGGTGCTGCTCAACAAGCAGTCTTCTGAGTAACTAATAAATAAAGTGTTCGGCATAAAACTTGTCTCGCGCATGTGCACTGTGTTGGAT
Source organism: Ostrinia nubilalis (assembly GCF_963855985.1). Classification (NCBI taxonomy): domain Eukaryota; kingdom Metazoa; phylum Arthropoda; class Insecta; order Lepidoptera; family Crambidae; genus Ostrinia; species Ostrinia nubilalis. The sequence continues at coordinate 15,753,891 of NC_087089.1, read as the reverse complement.
GACGTGAACACGCGTGTCCTTTAATGTTTATTAAAATATTTTTATGGTGTAAAATCCTGACTACCCCACATTAGGTTGTGTGAGGCTTGCGTCAGATGGACGACACATATCCTCTGAACCCTGGTACTTTTTCAGTCGTTTAACGAAACAGGAAATACCTATGGCGAAGCAGACTCCCAACTTTTTTTAGCATTTGGCAGTTTTCTATGGTGCCAATAAATACTGTTTTCACAGGTGAAACTGTCGTGCATAAGCGAGACGGGCGTCTCTGGTGGAGTATCGAGTGGCGTGGCTCTGGCACGGCGCGTGGCGGCGCAAGCTGATGCTCTGCAGGACGCCGAAGGAAAGCTACTGCCCGCGCCGCAGCTGCGACGTCTACTGGCAACCCTGGTGAGAACTCCTCTGTAGATTAATAGAAGCGCTTTTCGAGCGTCAGCGTAGCCTGTTAGGCCTCAGCCTATAATTTAGCGGGCAGCGGCGCGGGAGCGGCAGCGGGGCGGGAGCGGGGCGGGTAACGCAGACCCGTTTTCGAAACAAGCGGCGAAGTGTTGTGTTCGGGGTTGTGTTGTCGAGATATTTGTTTTTATTCGCAAACAAAATGTCTGAACAACGGCGACAATTTTATTTCGATTCAAATTTATTCCTAACGCTCGATTTATTGTGGGCAAAAGAAGGAGTGCGCTGCCCGCTCGTTGCCCGCTCCCGCGCCGCTGTTTTCGAGAACCGGTCTATTTGATTTTACGCATAAGATCCTGCCGCTTCCGCGCCGCTACCGCCGCCGCCCCGCTGCCCGCTAAATTCGAGGCTGAGGCCTTAGTGGTCTTTAAACAGGTTCGTTAGATCGTTTAGAACCAAAAGCTGGTCAAAGCGAGACGGGCGTATTGAGCGACGTAGTGCTGGCGCAGCACCGGCTACTAACAACACTGGTCCGCTTTGCAATGGAGGGAAGTCGAACCTTAATTTCGAACTCCTCCTATGTTCTTCTGATTAATTTCGTTGCGAGTCCAATGCCAGTTTAACTTTCCCCCGGGACAAACTTGACCTTCATTGGTTGGGTTTTTTTTTATTTTTATGCATGACAAGGCAGGTATTTGACCACAATCGCACCTGATGTGTTTTTGTGGCGGTCAAGCTGTAGATCCTGGCTACACAGGAGTTGCAGTGGTGGGAACGAGAGGTAGGAATAGTCAATAACAACACTGGTAAGGACTGAAGACTTTATCATCATCATCGTTGTAGTAACAGGAAGTCCACTACTGAACGTAAACCTTCCCCAATGATTTCCAGATTGGTCGGATGGACGCAGGCCGACATCCAGTCGTCCTGAAACCTTTATAATGTCATCTGTCTACCTTGTGGGTGCCACGCTTGTCGGTACAAACATGGCTTCCATTTCAAAATCTAGATGCCGTCAGTTTATTTGCCCTGCCCATTGCTACTTCAGCTTGCTAATCCGTCGCGGCGGGCTATGTCAGCGACTTTAGTTCGTTTACAGATCCGCTGGGCAGCGATCGGGAACTACTCAATTTCATCTCTACCAAAATATCTCGCTTCCACCTTTAGCCTGATCATTATTTTCTATGAGATGAGATGCATTTCAAGACATTTCTTGAGATGCAGGCTGAGACCTTTTTTCTTGTTGTCAATATTATTTGAGCAACATCCGCCCACAACAAATCACCACTCACAACGTCCACCACTCTATCAAGAGAACTAGAACTAACGACTGAGAAGTTTCTTTCACAATTTCCAGGTGGAAAGCTGCCACGAGTTGGTAGAAGCCGGGTGTTCGGGGCCGGGCGGCGCGGGCGCACTATCGGCCCTTAGAGCGCATTTAGCACGCGTCGAGATGCGCGAAGGACACGCCTACTTGCACCCTGACGAGGTAAATGTCTATTGGCAGGCTATCGTGGGTTCCAATCCCGCAGAGACGTATTGTCAAACGTACATAGTTAGATAGTTACATAGGAAGGATCCAATTCATCTTATGATATTTTTCAATGAGATTTTTGTAATTGAAGATGTAGAAAATATACACGGTGTCACTTTGCATTCTTGCCGTATTTACAGACAGAGGTAACTACACTCAACATCAAATAAACCGCACCTTCCGCGACGCGAACTTTAAAGATTTTCTTCTGACACAATCATGATGCCCTAACATATGTAACACCCTGTATAGTTCTACAGTCTTTTTTGGTATATTAGAAAGTTTTAGAATTTTTGTGGATTGGATCTTTTCTGTTCGTCTACAGGTCAGTATAGACTATAGCATATACTTGTAACAGAACAACGAACTACTCTACGAAATGTCTATTGTGTTGTGACACCCTGTCACGAACCAAACGTCATACATTTTACCTGTATTGTACCATTCACAAAGAACGTTACATTACATAGAAATGCTTTAGTCTATACTCACCTTATTGCAATCTGATGCACGAGAATTTGTAACGGGGGCCATGGATATTCATAAAGTGTTTATTTAGGTGGCATGTTCGATAATTTAGTCGCCAAAATACAATCGCCGCTTAGTTAGGAGCTGGTTGGTGTTCTTGTAAGAACGCCAAGCTCTTTCGACGACTCTTTTACTGTCAATTGACATTGAATGACAGCATTGCACAATAGTCTAGCTAGCTAGTTGAATCTCTAGTTTAAATAAATACACTGATCATTTACAATAGTACTTATAAAACTATTTCAATTTTTATCCAAGCACCTCCATGATAATAAATGTTGTTTCTCAAAATCGCTTACGACTATATTTAGCTGTGATGACTAACCTCTGCTTTGTTCCTCCACACCTCACCCCGCAGACTCTTCGCTCCCGTAGAGCCTACAGGAGACTCTCGCTTGACGGCATTAGACTCTACTTCTGAATTCTTCATCCTTATAAATAAAGCCACGATGAAAATCATTCAACATGTTCTGCGCAAAAAGTTTTAGGTAGCAGTCTTTCTAAGACTCTACCTACGCGATAACATCTTCTAAAAATCTTTCTTTACTTAACAAAATATTATAAAGAAAATAAACAATATTAATGTTATGCAATTTTAAGGAATTAAAATGTGTTCAAATGGTTAATATAATTAGTTACAGTAAGATAAAGCACAAAGCAATAACGTGGCACCTAGCACATCATTACCCCATCCACCCTTAGCGTCTATCACCCGCTTCAACCATAGACCAGTAGCATTATCGAGTAAAACCTCTCTCACCTAAACCTCCCCGACCCAAGGTCCAGAAAAAGTCCGGTCGCTGGCTGCGCGGCCGCCGCAGCGTCTCCGAAGGACCGCAGGGGTCATCGACCGCTGCTCAGGTCAAATCCTGGGGCGTCAAGGAGGTCCAAACCTGGCTAGAGTCCTTACAGCTAGGGGAATATTCTGACGCGTTCGCGAAACATGACGTCACGGGCCGCGAGCTCCTCTCATTGGCGCGTAGAGATCTCAGGGATCTTGGCATCACGAAGGTGGGACACGTGAAGAGGATACTGCAAGCTGTCAAGGAGCTACAGTGACGTCGGCGAGGCCACTCCGAGGGAGATGGCCACGGGTAAACGAAACGGACGGTCGCGACGCGATGTGATTTTGTTTTTTAGCGGTTTCTAGAATGGCAATTGTTTCTTTACGGCCAGATGCTTTGAAATAAATTAGATTATGTCGAACTGTCGATTGTATTTTCAGCAATATCTACTTATTCGTTTTAAGAATTTGACAAGCAAAGGCGTTCTGTTTAAAAGCCCAATGCTGTATCATTCGTATGTCTTCTTCTTATGAAATAGGTAGTTTTTAGATACTTAAAACACACATAAGCAATCTGTATGCCCTTGATATAGTGTTAAAGTACGTGTGAGTCTTTTTGAGACAAAATACTTTAATATTTAGATAAGTCTTGCTATTTAACAATAATATTACCTACTTAATCATTTGATAATGACAAATGTGTTGTCTCCAAATACATAGCGTAGTACCTACCAAAGATAATATAATACTTAATTTGCATATTTAAAGCTATATTTTAATGATATAGTCTAGAATTATAGCAATATTAATTTTAGGGAAGGTAAGTCGCGACCGTAAGAATACAATTTTAGCCAATAAGATATTATTTTGAACTTCTCCATATTTGTTAAACAATATGAAACTACAAGGATTATAAAAAATATGTATGAAATTATACGATTCTTAATAGTTAAATAAGGAAAGAAATTAATAAGATTAAGTTTAGGGTCAGTTTTACAGGTAAGTTCTATTACCAAAGAAATCTTCGTTATACATTTTAAAAATAAACGACTTATCGCATAATTTATATAGATTTAACAGTTAGAGCCTTGTCAGCTCGCATTTTATGTCGTAGCTCATTTAATAAAAAAGATTGTAAAAATATTGACTCTGTTTTAATCGATAAATGTATCTTAAATAGCTAAATAATATATTTACTGATCCATGAATAACATTATCATTATCATCATCAAATATTGGATTTAAAATGACAAGGCTCTAAATACGCCAACATTTAAAATTATGGTGCGAGATTATGCCTCTCAGTCGCTCTTACGCGATTAAGGGAGTGTGGAAGGAAGAGGCACAATATCTACGTCATTAGTCTAAAATGTAATTTTAAGGCAATTATTAAAACTGACCTATTATTCCTAAATTGATGAATACCGTATGGTTCATACCAAAATAATATTGTAGATATATTTCTACATGTTTTGGTAAACAAAAAGACTGAGAAAAGAAAGATTAACAGCTGTTGTTAACCAAAAATGGACCATATGTCTAGTGCAGCAAGGATGAAATTACAATGAAGCCTACCCAACGATATTATACTATTGGACTATACTACTTTTTGCTATATCTTCTAATCCGAAACTATATTTTCGTTTAACTCTTGAACATCGAAGTTTCTACCTCTCCTTTGCTATGTTCCTGTATAATATTACTAACTACTATCTTTCCACTATTTATTGCCATAAAGATATTTTTTTCAATATCATTGGCTAAGAAGCTTAAAAGAAATAAACGAATACCACTAAGAAGTACAAACATATAATACAAAATGCCTGCTCAGTACGAATGAAATATCAGGCATTTCAAGTAATTAAAATTAATAAAATTACAGTACATACGGCAGTAAAGATATAAATAAATATCATAAATGTGATTCTACGCACACATAAATAAAATATAAATAACTAAAGTCTACATAGATAAATTACATAATGAAATAACTGTAGCGTATCTCGTAGCATCGTAGTACAGCTACGGATTGCTACGAGTTCGTAACAGCTACGCACACTTCGGTTCGTAGCCTAGCCAATGCTACGGACTACGAATTCTGTAGACGGGTTGGTGAAAGAAGCAACGCAATGAAAAAAGAGTGTTGTCTCTCTCATACGGAATAAAATAGTGCTGGGAAAACTTTAATGTCGTCGAATTTTGTAAAATCAACATATTTTCGACAACACATAACATTGTTATTAAAATCCCATTCTCAACGCTAATTCCTGATATTTTTAATTCTCATGGGAACACACTGGACGAATTTATTAGCACTTTCAATATACACCCTACAGTGTCATTAACTTATCATTACTGACTCAAGTATATTATGAATCATGAATATTGTCAGATTGATCTATTTTTCATTGAGTCTTAACATGATAAGTTTGGGACACTGTATTTTTCACCTTCCTACATTGTATTTACCATATTACTTTTATAAACCCTTATTGTGGCGAATAAAGAAATTGTTAAGACTAGCATTATGTCGTCACTATTGATATTTCGACGTCACAAGCTGCCAAATTGCCTTCAATATTGAATTTGACGTGTTTTTCAGAAATCCATGAAACAACGAAATAAGTCCGTTGTTTAATATGTACCTAAGCCTAGGCGCAGACCGCCGATTTTTAGTTGGCGGATAGTTGATCGGGCTGTTGATCAGTATGGAGATGTATGAAAGTGCGCACATTACACCGATTTGGTATCTGCCGATTCTTCATACGAATCGGGCCCAACTATCGGCCAACTAAAAATCGGTGGTCTGCACCTAGGCTTACATTTATTGTTTTTTAAGCCATGTGTCCATGAATGTACGTATAAATATTACTGGTTTAAAAATAAGCTTGATTCTCCTACGATCTTAATGGAAAATACTGCATGCAACTTAATTTTCGTTCGTTTCAGCCAAATGACGTCCACTGCTGGACAAAGGTCTCCCCCAAGTTGTGGAAACTTAATTTTAGTAAATATTAAATTATTTACTTGTGGACACATAGCTATTGATTCCGTATTTTTGTTTCTTATACCAACAGATGTAATAGTAACTAATCGTACATACTGTGGTTAGCGACATTTTTTTAAATACCAAATATTATTAGACAGCACTCCAATTAATAGATGCACAACAATTTTATAGAACAACCATACGATTGTTAGTTATTACGTAAAATACAACAAATTTTTTTTTTCAATCGATTTAAAACTTTTTTTCTGTACAATATAATAAAAACATAGGCATTTTTTTCGTATACAATTAGATTTTAATAGAAATATGTGATTGCATGCAAATATTAATCGGTTTAACTAGCCCGTGTACTCATTTGATGCACAAATTGTTTTCCTGTGTAATGATTTAATAATCAAGTGTTAAAATATTAAATAGCACTCATCTCTACAAATTATACAGGAATTAAAATGTTAAAACAATAGCGCAGACATAGTAAGAAGCATAGTAATATACCTACCTGTACTAGTGATAATTATTTATTCTACATTAAAAATAAATATATTCTCCGCCTGAATAAATTATACTTATTACTGTTCTGGAGTTGTAGTAGAATACATTTAATTATAAAATATTACATTCGGACATGCGAAGATTAGATTTATTGCAGTAATATAGTACTCAAATATGATGTAGGCAGTCATTAAATTAGGTGTCTTATGCCCGTTTTCACCATCAATCCCTTATTTTTAAGTGACCCCTATGAAAACAAAATTCCTGTTATTTGTTACCATAGAGGCCACTTAAAAATTAGGGATTGATGGTGAAATCGGGCATTAATCTCAATTCAATATTCTAAATAATAACAAGCAATTTCATCATCGTCTATTCTATATTATGTGTGTGTGACAAAGAAAGTTTCGATGTGAAACGACTCTATGAAATGTGATCTCTTGTATTTTGTTGTATTTAATCTTTAGGTAACGTATGACGACTGCGTTGGTTCTGACCACTTTGATTATAATTTTTTGGTGCAATGTGTTGAGAGTCTCTCAACATTACACATGGTGTAGGTATAAAAGTTGCGTTTTCATCACGAACTAATCTTTGACCCCGTATTTTTGTAAATGGTAGAGCATCTAATAAGTTTACTAATGCTGTCCTTTTTCAACAAGAACAAAAGACAGAAACAGCTATAGGTACTTTACTCTTTTTTTGGTACATTAAGTTTCGAAATGTTACAAAATGTTTGAAACTCACCAACGCAGTCGGTTCTCCTTTACGGATCTGCCTTATAGATGTTTTTATATCACTACCGTGCTAACCGTTCTATTGGTGTATTGTGCGACGATTGCGTGTGTCTAAACTTATATTTATATGAGCATTTATATTAGAATAACTCGTGAATGTTCGATCTAATTATATGAATTAAAATAAAATATTTCTGCCGGACCCACGGCACATTATTGCCTTAGATGACTTAGGACTATTTTATTATAAATAAATAATTAAAAGTACTTTATATTGGACATTGTAATCTATATTATTCGAAGCGTAGATATTCTTGTATGACTCATTTTCTGTGTGTTAAATTATTCGATCAATGACAGCAATTAATTGTTAAGTTTAATACATGAGAAGTGTATAGCTCATCTCAAACTACTTTGAAAAACAATCCTGAATGATTTCACTCATATTAGGCGTGACTTTTCCATTCGATGCCTACAAATGTGATTTTAGTCTCTTACGTGCTGTTGCTCTCCCTTACTATAATGGCGCAAGTACACTAGCCTGAAGTGCTAGCCCGTCGCACACCGAAGTATGGGCGACGCACGGATGGGGGAAGGAGAAAGTGACCGAGATGTTGTTCACACTATTACGTCTTGGCCAATTTCCCGAATAGTGTACTTGCGCTATAAGAATAAGCGCAGGACATTACAGAAATCATTAGAGGCTTTCGTACAAAAGATGACGTATTTAGATTGAAAAGAAAAATCAACATCTATTTGCTGTTATTGATTGAAAGTTAAACATCAAACTATTGAAGAGATTGACGTGGTTTAGTAAGGGAGTTATTTCTTGAAGATGTTTTACGCTGATTTTTCGAATACTTATTAAGTGTTGTGTTATTTATTATAAAATCTTATGGAATTTTACAACTGGTGTGATTCGGTGTGTCGAACTGTTTTTTACATCGTTTGGATTGATGTTAAGGAATAATATTAATTAGTGTGATATCCTTTCGAATAGAATTTGGATTATGTATATCTGAAAATCGATTATTATTATTGTTGTATTTAATGCATTTTTCTTGTAAATTTAATCATATCAATATGTTTAAGTATGTTGATGACGCTGCCTGGTTGGTACACTTTGTGAGCGGGACCGGTTCCAGGGAAGTATCGGTGAAAGTTCTTGCTATATTGTAACAAAGAGGTTTATCAAACGATCTCCTTATATAAAACAGTTTTTTAAACTAATTTAGTCCCAGAAAATGCCACTTACCAAACAAAAAGCTGGCATTTAAGTACCAGAAAAACTATTTTTCATACCGATGCAAAAAGCGAAGTGTAATAAGATAGAGAATATTTCGATGGACTAGCATCTGTTTGTAAAGATAAGTATGATATCTGTTTTAAAATATTTTTAAAGCTACGAATCGCTTGCCCCTAGGTCCGGTCCTGTTTGTGAACACCTAAGCAATAAGCATCGATAATTCACTTCGATTTTCTACTTAGATGTTGTTTGTGATGCTCTGTCTATTGTATTAAAATGGCCGATAGCTGAAATACCGACCTAACTGTATACGAGTACCGTAGTACCTATTTATTATCGAACCTAAGACCGATATCGAGAGAGTCTAAACTCTGTAACCACTAGACCAATGATGACACGATTTTAATGTGATCTGAAATGACCTAAAACTTAGCTGGATGAACGAACAATTTGTGAAAAGAATCCGCTTGTGTTAATTCCAACAAAAAGCTGCAAAGATTTAAGGCCTTATTACAAAAAGTGAGAGGCTTTAAGACTAAAACAAATCATTGTATTTTATCGGCCATTTCTATACAATGAAGAGTTGATAATTTTAGTTTTTCTAGTCATTAATTATCGTGATGTTCCTGGCACAAGTTGTGAGATTCGAATTAAATTGTGTTAGAGTTAGTTTCAATACGTTCGTAATTGATGCATTTTGAAAATAAAAAGTGATTGTTTTAGTTGTGCTCGTAGGAAAGAGCTAATTATATTGTTTATGCTATTCTGTTTGAGTAACTCTGACGACGATTTTATGCACGTTTTGAGCATTATATCTCGAGCCGCTGGCGGTTTGAGATTTTTTTTTTTGAGTTACAACATTGCAGTGATTGTATCGATTCAGGATTCGAATTAAAATTAAAAAATTAACGATGAATATTAAAAAATCATGAGAAGTTTGTCAGAGTCATCGCTACTTTCTCTTATTTCTTAAAGTTATAAAACGTTTATTTTGAATGTATTTTGCTCAATTTTATTTAAGTTATTAATTTTTATATTAAGTCCAACTATTCGTAAAAATGTGATGGAATTTAAATGTTTGTTTGAGTGTGAATTATATTTTATGGCAGTGGGACACATCAATAAGTCAGCTGGCAACACATTTCTGGAGCCGTATTCTTTATGCATTCGAGTTTCAATTCACAAAATTGCATAAATCGTTAAGTAATCTCTATACGACTGGTCTCTTTATAAAATTATGCGCACCTATTTGGTGAAAAATAGGCTTTTAAATCCTCATAATATTCACGAATCCTGATTAAATTGTTCATAATTAATCTAAAAGAGATGCCTGTACTGTAATTATAGACTTATTGATGTGTCACCACAGAATAAAGAACCAGTTTTTATCGTCGAGTGTTGGTATAACTTTACTATGGAGGGCGGTGCCCATTGATATTACAATATAATATACGATTCTGATATTTCCTCTCGGTATTTATATTTGAGAATTCAATAAATTATACTGTTACTCATACTTTCTGGATTTTATTTCATAGGTATGCTCCAAAAGGAATAGTGTAGAAGAGACAAAACTACCCTAACATACGTTCTCAAACAAGGTTTAGACATAAGTGAAGATAATGGAGTACCTACGTAAAACAGTCATTGTAAAACATACCGTTTGTACTTTACTAGAATTTTAAAATATTTCCTCGGTTCCCCCTACTAAAGGTCTATTCCACTGATCACCTGTAATATACGATCCTGGCTTTGATCACCCAGGTCATATTATCCTTGGGTGATCAAAGGACACAAATTGTCGCTGGAAGTCCACCTTGATCAACTGGGCGATCAAAGCCAGGTGATCAAAGTGGAATAGACCTTAATATGGTTGTAAAGCCTGGTCCGTGAGCACGTAGAATCCCGTTCAATGACCCCAAGCTACCCATCCCTATCGCTCGCGCGTAATTATGTTGCTGTCGCGACTGTGCGACGGGCGCCCGCAGTGAGTGTGCGAGCATATAAAATAAAACAAACGTCTTACCGCACAACCGCCTTTATTCTTTCCAACGACTGACTTTTCCCTAACAAGTGCATCATTTCGGCCACTCCCGGCCCTTCGCTTAGTCCACTTAACACCGACCGCAATATCTTCATCAACTCCGGAAACTTTATATTGTTGTTCTTAGAAAACTCTCTGAGCTTATCCTTCAAAATGGGTTCTTCAAACACCTCTTGCGTTTCGAGGTATTCAACTAAACGATGTAACAAATCTTTGTCGATATCCATTTGGTTATTTGAAGGAAGAATCCAAAGAAAGCCGAATTTGGAAGACACTAAATCTTCAATCTTTGATATCCTAGCCACAGCCCAATTCAACACAGTTTTTATGTGTTCTTTCTCAATGTCTAAGGTCTGTGAGGGGTAGGTGTGTTTGATCAAATCCTGGAGCTTGGCCACCAATGTTTGGGAGAGCTGGTCGTCTTGTAGTTGCCGCCTGATCTCGAGCCTGTTGCATTCTTGAAGGAGGTCTGGGTTGAGACGACTGGGGTGCGAGGATATCCTGTCGATTTGGAACTGAGAACAAACGAAATAAATATTCACAGACAATTAAATCTCAAAATATTACGTTTCTAGCGTTTCTGGTCGCGAATAAGGCGACCTTAGCCATAAGCATCCCATGCCATTTAAAATTGACAATAAACATTAAAATTCGTTTGGAGTTTAATTTGAATTGGTAAGATTGGGTCTTGATCGATTCGTTGGACTTATGCCCGTTTTCACCATCAATCCCTAATTTTTAAGTGACCCCTATGTAAACAAAATTCCTGTTATTTGTTTTGTAACCATAGAGGTCTCTTAAAAATTAGGGTTTAATGGTGAAAACGGGCATGAGTCGCAAAAATACAGCCCTATCGAGTTACCGGCAGCCGTGACGTCACATCGCCACTTTGGTACGGACGGTGCCGAGTGACGAGGTGCGCCGGTGAGTGCGAAGGAGAGTCACATTCTAGCGAGGTGCGCAATTAAAGTCTATTCCACTTTGATCACCTGGCTTTGATCACCCAGGTGATCAAAGTGGACTCGAAGCGACAATTTGGTGTCCTTTGATCACCCATGGATAAGATGACCTGGGTGATCAAAGTAGACCGCAATGAGGGCTATCGTTTTAGCGCTCACCAGTTAGCGCCACTGTAGAGTAAGGTCCTGTCACTTGCTAGTAGCGAAGACAGTGGCACCAACTGGTGAGCGCGAAAGTGGTAGGAGGACTATCGTATTTTTTTTTGTTGGCTCGCACGGCTTGTGCATTTGCCGGACTATCGTATTTGCACTCATCAAGATGGCGCCACTGTAGAGTAAGGTCCTGTCAATCGCCAGGGGTGCCAACTGTTAAGTATAAAAACGATAGCCCTCATTAGCTCGATCGGGTTGTGAAACTCGATTGATTACAATAATATTGCGTTTACCTCTTCAGCAAGCTCGTCCATTGACTTCAGCCGGACGCCGGCGCCCGGCACGTGGTCGAAACCTCCTCCGGACAGCGTGATGTAGTTCACCAGCGCCAAAGGGAATATCCCTAAAACGTCCGAAATTAACTGAGCTTTGCTCGAAAAACTAAACGATTGGTCACCTTAGATTCTTGTCATGTTATTATTCAATTTCGCTGCTTGTTCTAATTTCATCATTACCACCAAGTAATTTAGCATACACTGCAGGAGCATGACATAACCCTTTAATTTATCAGAGGCAATTAAAAGATTTAATCTTGTAGGTGGGTAGGGAGACCTGATGTTCGCATATTTGTCTCATAGTCGCTTTATACGACCATGAGGGCTTAATTTAAATGTTTAAAGGAGTCATGATAAGGTTAGTATGACCTACCATTATTTCTGTAGTCTTCTACTTTCACGTCACTCTGCCTCTTGCTCAGTTTGGTACCGTCTGCATTCACGATCAAAGGGAGATGCCCAAACTGCGGCGGCGTCCATCCAAATGCTCTGAAAGTTTCATTTAAAATGTTAGTGTATAGGTATTCAAACATACAACATCAAATTAACTTATTATTCGCGTACTACTTACATTATTTTATAAAGTGTCAAAGTATTGTAAATACCCAATTCCGTGGTGGGTAGTTAAATGGAAAGCAAGCTCAGTAACAAATTGTATTTTAATGTTTTAATATGATAAATAATAGACTTTAGTAATATTTGTACCTATTATTTGGTCTTAACTGTTACTGTTTCGGACTTGTAGTGCTGTTTTATGTGGTGTGAAATAAAGACTATCTTAACTATAGTCTGGTCTGTGAGCACGTAGAATTTTGTCCAATGACCCCAAGCTACCCATCCTTATCGCTCGCGCGTAATTATGTTGCTATCGCGCTCGCACACTCACTGCGGGCGCCCGTCGCGACAGCAATATAATTGCGCGCGAGCGATAAGGATGGGTAGCTAGGGGTTATTGGACAAAATTCTAGTGCTCACAGACCGGGCTTTAGGTATCTAATATATATCTAGTACCAGATAGAAAAATACAAACTTATAGATCAGAAGGTGCTTCGTAGTGGATATCTGCCACTCCACGCCTCTTAACACATGTGTGACGTCCATGAGGTGGTCATCCACCACATTGGCGAAGTGATACGTGGGGTAGCCGTCACTCTTCATCAAGACTGGGTCACCTTCGTTCAAGGATACGTCGTACGCTATCCCGCCGAAGATCAGGTCTTCGAATGCTGAGCAGTCTGAAGAAAGCTGGAAATGTATGTAAGTAAAGACATAAGACCACAATGATGTGACTGTATTTAGCTTGACATACCATAGTTGATAAAAAGATGATAAATTCGATCGATCATAGCAAGGCAAAAAATACTATACATGATTGTGTACTAAACTATGCTGTTCCATTTAAGATTTCAAGAAGTATGTAAGTGTTAGATCGCCCAGGGTTTCGTTAATAAACAGTAGATCTTATGTCTAATCAAGTTGGTCACCCCTGGTTTCAACAACAGCCCTTTACAGTCCACTGCTGGACTATGAGCCTCCTCCACTATAGTGGAGGGTTTTGCCATAATCTCCACGCTTGGCAGGCGGGTTGGAGATCGCAGTTTAAAAGACTGATGTTTTTCAGAGAGCGCTGCTGCCCATTCTCTGTTTGATGTGTAGTCCCTAAGTCGCCTCTTACGACACCCGCGGGAAGAAGCCGTGTGGTGACGGCAGAGTAGAATACATTTGTCACCAACCCCTACTCTTCCCACCCCTGGTTTATAGGGTGTAAATATAAAAGCCAGGTAAAACAATTTTGGGTTTATAGTTTACCTTAAATCTAATACAATAAGGAGAGCCAGCCCCGATCTTTTCACTGATGTCCTCTTCAGACAGACTGCGACACCGATTGTCGTACTTTGGTATACGCTGGGATCTCACGGCATCTCTCCTGAGCAAGTTGAGCCGCCGCTCGGTACAGAAGCATTTGTACGCTGAACCATTCTCTAGCAGTTTGGAAATGTGTTCTCTGAAAGATAACATATTTTCAAAATGATTCACATTTCTTGAAAATTCTTCTCAGCTATTGAAAATCAGCTTTACTCAGGTTTTTAGAGTAGGTAATAAAAATTATCACCATCTAAAAAAAGTTTGATGATAGGTAATTAAATTTATTCCTACAAACATGTTTTTATTTTTAACTTGCACTCGTATCTCTTATTATGTCTATAACTTGTGTTTATGTCTAGAAAGTAACTTGTTATTCTAAAATTAATTTATCATAATTATGAATTATATTTACTAGTGATATTTACTGGTATATTGGAAGTCTTTCGCTCTGCACGTACGGACCGTATTTGCCACCGATCCCAGGACCTTCGTGGCACTCAATCCCTGCCCACTTCAGATCTTTCAATAACGCTTTCACCGAGCCTTCCACTTTCCTCGTCTGATCGGTATCTTCGATTCTAAGTATAAACGAACCATTACGAGACTTAGCAAATAAATAATTGTACAAAGCGGTCCTCAGACCACCTAAATGGAGATATCCCGTAGGACTAGGGGCGAATCTCACCCGAGGTACTTTGGTCTTAAAAGTACGACATAAATTCACTATCGACACAGGCAGGACACGATTATTCAAGACAGAATTCATTTTCAGACACTAGCAACTCATATTTACATTGATATCCGGTTATATAAAAAGATTTTCATTTATGAATATGGACTTTGAGGTTAAAATTCACCACAACAATAAACAGCTGATCGCTGATTGTCATAATGACAACTGAGAAGAGGATCTTCAGTGGGTCTAGACAAAGTGCAAATTATAATCGCAAACCAGTCGATAAGTGGTCGAAAAGCCCCTTTTTTGTATGGAGTTTTGACGGATTCGATTTTCGATTCGATCAAAAAGTGCGTTTTGTCTAGGGGGGCTGTTCGAGAACTTCAAAAATTTATTGTTGAATTTTGTGAAATAGACGAATAGAAATAAAAATTCTCATCGATTGAAAATAGTAATAAATAATGAAGAATTTTATTATTTAAAGTGAATCAATAAGAAATAACAAGTTATTTTTTATGTTGATATTTATGTGTTTTCCTCATTATAATTTTTGAACGAACAGCCAATTGTCTATGAAATTTTACTAATGTTGCAAGGAAATAAATTAATCATTATAATAGGCAAAATTTTGTCAAATTAGGAAGTTTGTATAGGTGTACCAGAATCTCATGGCAAATAGGGAAAATAAACTTTGTTGAGAGCAATACTGGGGAAATTGGAATAAACGATCTTGATACTGTTTAATTTTTTACTTTTATGACTTTAGTATTAATGAACATGAAGTAAGAATATACATTTTAGGTAGGTATGTGTATGAAGAATGTTGTTATACATCGGGTTTTTAACATAGGAAAATGTCTTGAAAAAAAAATTAATCGTATTATTACTTTAAGTAACTAATTTTATTATGCATCATACTTTTAACTTATCACTTCATTCAGAACTAGGAAACGATTCTAAGAACTCCACTTGCAATTTCTTGTTCTTCAATAGATGATCAAGATAAAGAGATGAAATCTTTTTCAATTTTCTTTACATGGTCATAACATTTTGACCATTCCTCTGCACCAATTTGTGAGATATATCTGAAAACCCCGATAAAGCAGCTATTAAGAATAATATAAAAAACATAACCCTCCTTGTGTGTGACGTAGTTGGGTAATAAACTAAATGTATCAAAACATTTCAGTCCAACTTACTGTCAACTCGACGACGAGCTTATAATCAAAGATTGACTTTGAATTATGCCTTATTTTACAATTCACATTGAAAACAATATGACTTGCTTGAGCTTTTTCGACTTTTTCACAAAAATAACAAATAGTCAAGAAGAGATTACAAAATTTTTGCAGCGGCTGACAGATGTCATAATTTTCTTTGGCAGGTGACAATTAAACCATAGACAATTGCCATATGAAAAACACACTTTTCCAATATTTTTGTTTGCCATGAGATTCTGGTAGACCTATATAGGTGTACCAGAATCTCATGGCAAATAGGGAAAATAAACTTTGTTGAGAGCAATACTGGGGAAATTGGAATAAACGATCTTGATACTGTTTAATTTTTTACTTTTATGACTTTAGTATTAATGAACATGAAGTAAGAATATACATTTTAGGTAGGTATGTGTATGAAGAATGTTGTTATACATCGGGTTTTTAACATAGGAAAATGTCTTGAAAAAAAATTAATCGTATTATTACTTTAAGTAACTAATTTTATTATGCATCATACTTTTAACTTATCACTTCATTCAGAACTAGGAAACGATTCTAAGAACTCCACTTGCAATTTCTTGTTCTTCAATAGATGATCAAGATAAAGAGATGAAATCTTTTTCAATTTTCTTTACATGGTCATAACATTTTGACCATTCCTCTGCACCAATTTGTGAGATATATCTGAAAACCCCGATAAAGCAGCTATTAAGAATAATATAAAAAACATAAC
Organism: Ostrinia nubilalis; assembly: GCF_963855985.1. NCBI lineage: Eukaryota > Metazoa > Arthropoda > Insecta > Lepidoptera > Crambidae > Ostrinia > Ostrinia nubilalis. Next base: position 15,737,178 of record NC_087089.1, on the reverse strand, counting down.
CCTCCTTGTGTGTGACGTAGTTGGGTAATAAACTAAATGTATCAAAACATTTCAGTCCAACTTACTGTCAACTCGACGACGCGCTTATAATCAAAGATTGACTTTGAATTATGCCTTATTTTACAATTCACATTGAAAACAATATGACTTGCTTGAGCTTTTTCGACTTTTTCACAAAAATAACAAATAGTCAAGAAGAGATTACAAAATTTTTGCAGCGGCTGACAGATGTCATAATTTTCTTTGGCAGGTGACAATTAAACCATAGACAATTGCCATATGAAAAACACACTTTTCCAATATTTTTGTTTGCCATGAGATTCTGGTAGACCTATAATTCAACTGGTCAATATCACGAAACATGGTGATGATTATGTTGGATATGAGCGTCCTAAAATTATTAAATCACATCACCAAAATATCATGACGGACCGACTAAACCAGCCATATAAAAATAACAATATAAAAAGTTACTGGTGCATTGCATTATTTCTAAAATAAATTTTAAACTTGTTTTTTAAACGTGTGTTTACGTGTCTTTAAAAACATGTTTTTCTCCTTTTGTTTGTTCAATCTTTACTTTTAATTTGATCTTTTTTTTTTATCCACATTTGCATTCTTCTTAACTTGTTCAAACAACTGTCTCCCATAATTGTTGATCTTTTATATATTTTTTACTATTATCACAAAGCTAAAGCGTTTTTTTTTGTTTGTTTATTGAATTGTAAAAGTATTTTTGTGTTGGATACTCCATTTATTGAGGGAGGCAGAAAGCTTCACGTTACAAGCATTAGAAGCGGAGCAACTCAGCAAAAACAGAAAAATTATGCAAATTTTTTAAGCGTACCATGTCGCGGCTAGCGAGTGAAGATTAAAAATAGGGTATTTTTTTTCATAACGCGTGCAATAAACATTGTCTATGATTGTTATTTCACTTTGGTACTGATGTCGAAATAACAGTGAAAGTTATTAGAAATAATAAAATCTTTACGAAAATGGTGAGTAATCATTGCCAAACACGCATTTAAATCGTTTAAAATAGATTGGATTAATAAATTACGGCTGTGTCACATAGTAAATTACGTTATTAAAGTGACAGCTAAGCAGTGTGCGAGGTTATGACGTTCCTGCGTTTTCTTTCAGAATAAATTAAAATCGTCACAGAGGGACAAAGTGAAGAAATTCGTCGCGTTCACACAGACGAGTGAGACCACGGCGATATACTGCTTGTCTCAAAATGATTGGAAATTAGATCTGGCCAGCGACAATTATTTCCAAAACCCTGAGGCATACTACAAGGACCCTGTAAAAGCGTCCGTCGACAGAAAAAAGTTAGATCAATTATTTAATAAGTACAGAGACCAGCAGGAGGCAGATAAGATTACAGTGGATGGGGTAATGAAGTTCTTAGAAGATTTAAATCTTAGTCCAGAATCAATTTTAGTTTTGATAATAGCGTGGAAATGTAAAGCTGCAGTGCAATGCGAGTTTACTAAAGATGAGTTCTCGATGGGTTTGCTGGAGCTGGGAGCGGATAGCATAGAAAAATTGAAAGCGAAACTACCAACGTTGGAGTCTGAAATAAAGGATACTAACAAATTCAAAGACTTCTATCATTTTACGTTCAACTATGCTAAGAACCCTGGGCAGAAGGGTTTAGAACTGGATATGGCAATAGCCTATTGGAATATTGTGCTCCGTGGGAGGTTTAAATTTTTGGATGCCTGGTGCAAGTTTCTCACGGTTAGTACACAATATAGCTAAATTTAGAAGATCTTTATCCATAAAAAATATAATACTAAAGTTTTGTCTAGTGTAAACAAATGCTAAAAATACTTATTGGTCTTATTTACCCATTAAATGCTTATTAAAATTTTTCCCTCCAATTTGTAGTCTTGTCATATCAACACACCTAGCACTAGTTTGCCATTTGCCATTTCAATTTTTCAATATAGAGCATAATTTTAATAGCAGTAATAAAGTCCTACTTGTACAAAATTATTGCTCTTTACCCATTATACTTGGGTTTGATTCAAAATAAAAACTGACTAACTCGTCCATCACTATAAATTTCAGGAGCATCATAAGAGATCAATACCAAAAGACACCTGGAATCTGCTACTGGATTTTGCCACCCAGATTGATGATGGCATGAGCAATTACGATGCCGAAGGTGCATGGCCCGTACTCATTGATGACTTCGTCGAATGGTGCCAGAAACAAGGCCTCACGGCAGATGCGGTTAAAGCACTCGAGCCAGCGTCCGGCTAGCTGACAATCATAGGCTTTGAGCACTATGACGAAGACCTTTTGTACGCTGGCATAGAAGCCATTACGCCTGAAGGTGGCTTCTTGAAAAAGATTAAAGCGTGCATCATCTTTATTGTGTCTCGTTTGGTGCTCTATAGTCTAGAGCTGTGTACAGTCGAGTGGCTCATCGTTCTCATACTGTTGGAGTTGTGTAGCTGACTGGATTGTGACGTGTTATACTGAGTTAGATAATAACTGCCGCAGAAGCCTATAGTTTTTAGATAAGTCAGTCTTGAGTTTACTTTACTGTATAGAGCTCTTGCACTATTCGTCCGATATGAAAAATTTTCGTGTAGACTCTTGTTGATCCAGTTTGTACCTCTTCCAGGGTAACATTAATGGGATAATGGTTCCTCAATGGTAACAAAGTCCTCGTAAGAGATAGTTAAATGTTTTTTCAAATTTTTCAAAGTTCTCTTACGTTATAGAATAGTATGCCGTCAAGTAAATTAAGCTGTAAATATGTATATACACATTAATGATATTACTTTTTTTAGTATTAAAGCTTAGAATTTTTTTCTGTTTGAATTTTAACAGCAGCTACAATACAGATTATTTTAAAAAGCAAAATAATGTGAGCATCCAATCATATAAATAAATAGATCAAAGTCAAACAAGATAAAGATTTGGTATAAATTATTTTATTTGCTAATTAATTATGTTTAGCAGGAGTTTTGTTTAACATTTTAAATAAATCAGATGTGCAATTTAGATTTGATCATAATAAAGGTGCAATTTTAATTAATTGTTGCAATTATTTACGAAATTCCTGCTATATGTATAAGCCTACTTCAGGCAATGTTTAAGATTTTTAGATTATGGCCTGTTGAATTGTTCAAAAATAACGTAAATATATTTACGATTCGAGAATATAAAGTTTCAACATTTCTTAATACTTACTATTTTCAAGAGTACTGTTAGCATGGTCTGTGATTTCTGATCTATAGGTATTACAAGCTTTTGTCTTGTAAAAGAACAACTTACCATAAGACTATTTAATACTTTTAAAGTGTTTATTTAATACTTGCCCTTCAACTGTGAGTTACAATCATATTAATCATAATATTCATTTGTTTAATTAGTTTTAAAAGAAATTATTTGTCAATAAAACTAAAACAGTGTGTCTATTCATTTTAACAATATTCTCATTAATTTTCATTGTAGAAGTTTCTAGGGGAAGTGATTTTGCTTCTAGGATGTCATTGACTTAAAATCGTAATTAAAAGTGTTTGGTACTTAGTTTTAATGTACAAAAGATGAAATTGATGTATTTGAGTATTAAATTACATTAAATTGTTAAATAAAATATTTTTGTTTTTATACCCCATGCTCCCATGCATCTCGAGGACCAATCACAAGGTGGTGGAGAGTGGAGATGAGATGAAGTTATGCTAAGAAAGAAGCGATGATACAATAGTATTATTTCTAAGTGATTACCGGATTTACCGGTCAGGTATTTATTATTCACCCGGAGCACGAATAAACGTTCTCGCCCCACTCTACGTAGGAAACTCGTGTTGTGTGTACGGTCGAGTCATTCGTGCTCAGGGTACAAACAACTGTACCCGAGTATACTTCTGCAAAATGGTTGATTTGATGGAAATCAGCAGTCCGAAGTCTGGAATGTATGTTGCATGCTGTCCATTCCGGATATTCAAATTCACACGATTTTTGTATTTCAAAACGTATAAAAGTTTTTTTTTTTTCAGTGATATCTATCAATTTTAACACCTTTGCCATGCCTTTGCCTATAAAAAAATATTTTGACAATTGCTTTGACATTGACATTTGACAGATTTACGCCAAGAAAAATTGCATTTTTTTTGTCCCAGCAGCAGCAGATAAATCTAGGAATAATCTAATAAATAACAAAAATGGCAGTCCGTTTAGGAGGTGTGTTGAAAGAATTGAGGATTCATTTGTGTCAGACAAGCGCACAATCTGCTGGCGTGAGGTATATTGTTTACTTCTGATTACATAAACACAGGTCTAACCTCTATCTTCCTTTTGTAAAGTGATTCTTTTCTTGCAGGGAATTCATCCAGAAGAATTATGTGAACTTAAAAAAGGATAACCCTACCTTCCCTATACTCATTCGTGAGTGCAGTGGCGTGCAACCACGAGTTTGGGCCCGCTATGGTTAGTACTTTTTTCTCTGATTAATTTACTCTAAGTTCGAAGTTTTCTGATGATTATCAACGAGAATTAATGAATATTAATTCTAACCCCCCTTTTATAATATGAAGAGATTTTTGATACATTAATTTATCCAAATTTTATAAAGTGTAGTAGATATAAAATTTACCTACACTGCTAATCTTTTATATCTTTTTTTAAGCTAATTGTAGTAGTTAGTTAATAAAAATATACCCACTTTACAGAAAAGGGCCATGAAGTGTACATGTCTCTCTGTGATTTGAATGGTGATCAGGTGTTTGCTGTCATCAAGTCGCTCGTTAAAATTTAATTTGCACTTGAGTGAGAATCAATTTAGACTACTTACCCTCTGTTTAATAAGTTACATGTGTGTTGAACATTAGTTTCAAGTGATATTAGCATCAAGGCACCAAGGGGGTGGAACTTAATTTTATAAAGTCATAATATTTAATTATTATTATTTTCATTAATAATCTATTTCACAAGTAAGCATCTAATACTTTAATGTGTATGTTGCATACTCATTAATTATTCAGTTCAGTATTTATCATGTATTTTAAAGGTATTTATTTCACTAATGACAAGTATTATGGTAGGTAGTCAAGTTGATATAGGTGTAAAGTTGATCAGTTTAATTATGATATAGTAAATTTGTATGTTTTTCTAATAGGTTTTGTTAATAATTGCAGAAAAAGGAGTGGAACGGAGTGCACCTCTCACCAACCTAACAGCTTCTGATGTAATGTCCACCATCAAACAATTAGCAAAGTGAAATTCTGATTATTTAAATGGTTATGTACATAATATAGCATATAGATTATGTTGATTTATTATTTCAAGTAAATATCAGTTGGATATTTTAACTTTAACAGACTTTCATTTAGTAGATTTTATGGTTGAATTCATGAGCTAGGTAAAATAGGTTTAAAATAAGGATTCTAGCCAATCTAGGTGATAAAATAAACAAATTAAATGATGATATAAATAATTTATTATGATTAATCATCTAAAACCTAACAGACTTTGTAAAAAATAACAACAGTTAAAACTCTCTAAAACTACTGGCACTATGATCATTGCATTACATAGATCAATTGCTACAAAGTATTAACTATTGTACATAACTACAAAACTATGTTTCTTTATTACAAATTCCTTTACAGTATTTGGAGGCAGTTAACCCACTTGTTACTAGCGTTTGATATACGGATCAACATAAAAATTAAATTATTATAAACAATGAGGGTGGTTTCTGATAACATTGTTTATGTTAAACGATTCCTGTGGGGTCCCTTTGTCCATCAGAAGTGTTTTGTTCTACATTGGGTGTCACATTTCAATCGTAAGCGTTTTGTTGTTTTCGTAAATTTTACGATGACTTTTTCAAGGTGAATACAAACATGATAAGTATTTATTCTTAAGTATTTCTTGCCGAAATATGAAAGTTTGTGGCCCACTTTTTGTAAATCGATAACATAATTATAAACATTTTTATAGTAACTGTTACTAATTCAACGTTAAACTTAGTGATCCGTATAAGGAACGCTAGTAATATGAGCTGCGGTATTTTGTTGTTTTAGCGCCTGCCTTCGAGGCCCTTTCCTTTAAATGAAATCATTGAAGAATTGGAGAAAAATGAAGATGAGTGTATCCCTAACTCAATCACAATTTTCCCGCCGGAAAATTGTAATGGTGACTTAACCAAAGAGAGCTCTGGTGATGAAAATAAAGTGCCATTAGATTTTCCTGGATTACAAAATGAGAGCCCACATAGAAATCACTAGAGAATACTTCATTCAGTGATGATGAAGAAGACTGCATCCCGTTAGCTTAGATAGCCAATTATGCCCTAGACAGGGTCAGTCATGTTTGAAGATATGAAGAAATTATTGTTTGTAAATGAGATGATTTAGTGTGGTTACAGTTGCTTCAAATGCATTGAAAATTACGCCAACTGTCAAAACCAAGAGATTTTCTCCGCCACATAAACAGAGGAGAAGTATTTTCACATCTCAAATTCAGCCACAACACACAGTTTTTATGAAACTCACGCTTTGATACAAATGCAATGTTTTTGCAAGAAATATAATATTACCCTTTATCCCAGAAAATGTTTTGGGCGTAATTATACAGTTCACACTACTGGAATTAAATTTGAAAAATAATCAATTTAACTCTGAATATTATTTTATTAATGAATATTCCATATTTTATGCAAATACTTTAATAACTTACGCAAGTCGCAAAGAGTAGGTATTATCTCTAAGTTCATACAAGTGGCCGTACATATTACTAGCGTTCCGTATATCAAACACCATTTTCCAGCGTTTCCGTAAGACCAATATTTTTTTTTGTATTTTTCCTGTTGCCTTGATGCATTAAATAGCCGATATGTGCAAAATCACAGGAATCGTAAGAAAAAAGGGATATCCGTAACAACTGGGTTAAAGTTGGTCAATATGCTAATTCAACTAGTATATTTTAAACATTTGTATTACAAAGTTAATTTTTTTCTTAACTTATTATTATTTTGTTGTTGGCTTTTTATGCGATATTTACATAAGACTTGTTTACCAACCTTGTGGCATATAGAAACGATACCAGAAATTACAGAGTACATCTTCAAACTCAATTAAATTAAGTACCTACAGAACTAAGGGATACAGTGCTATGTTTTATGTAGTGATATACATTTAATTTGGAAAATAGCACATTTTTACAATGATAGATGTACAGGACAACACAATTATAATTTTACATTGTACAGAGCCACAGAGGCTGTACAGAGAAGGTTTACACCAAAAAATTATTTCCCCGTGAATAGCACTTTAGCTTTAGAGCTTTTTTTGTAGTCAAGACCTTTTTGATAATCTTCCCATTTTTGTCTTAAAATTATTTGTAAATTAACTTACAAGAAGCACCACAGTTAACACTAAATATTATGTGTAGGTAATGAGGGCTATCGTTTTTATACTTAACAGTTGGCACCCCTGGCGATTGACAGGACCTTACTCTACAGTGGCGCCATCTTGATGAGTGCAAATGCGATAGTCCTCCTACCACTTTAGCGCTCACCAGTTGGTGCCACTGTCTTCGCTACTAGCAAGTGACAGGACCTTACTCTACAGTGGCGCTAAAACGATAGCCCTCATTGGAAATTAAAATGTGTTTAGTTGGTTACTGGTTACAAATTTTACTTACAGAAATTATTAGAAAACTAGTAATTAACTGATTGGCCACTATTTGTACTTGTACATTCAGTAAGGATGTGGACACCCTTTATTAAAATAAGTCAGTCATATTTTGGAATTGAATCCACAGTATTATTTTCATAAAACTTTTTTGACTAGTTAGTGTCCATATCTGAAATGTTTGTCTAAAAGTTCAAGTTTTCCCTGTTTGTAGTCCTGACCAAGAGCAACAATACAATTTTATCGTGTTATGTCCATCAAAGTACGACAAACCCATATTATTATAATTTATCGTCGAAATCGATGTAAAGTCACGATAAAATTATACCGTGCCGTGGCTAGAACATAGACACTTAAACTTAAAAGTCATGTCACCTTATTAACAGTGAAATTGGCATCTTAAAATAAATTCTACACATAGCCAAGCTGATACAGCTCCGTGGATCACAATACCATGTCCGTTACAAAGGTCACTGAAACGCTGGCAGCCCAAACAGTTCGGGTTGGAACTTGGCTAGGGTGGGAAGGACTATGGTGGCGTGTTTGGTCAGTCTCTTGTCCAGGTGAGGGTCAGGAACCATTACTACTTGCATGCCAGCGGAGATTCCTGCGGTCACGCCGTGCGGGGAGTCTTCGAATACTAGACACTGAAATGGTAATGTTTTTTATGAAATTCATATAAGGGTGGTGGAGAATGTGTAAAAATATAGGCTTGCTTTTTGATGTAGTAGTTAGTGCATCAGGTAAGTAAAGCGTTGTAGAAGTTAAAACAATATAGGGCAAGTGACTTGTTGTCATGTCACGTGTTATGTAAATGCAAGATCGCATTTACATAACACAAAAAAGAATCAAGTAATTTTTGTATACATTTTCTGGTACCCATAGTACATACATTATTTAGTTTGGGAATGGATGTAACAGTGTATAATGTCTCAGAATATTATTTAAGTCAAATAACTGCTAAAAATAGCTGGATGCAATACCTTTTCTGGTTCAGGTTTGTCTGGGAACCTGGCAGCTGCTACTAAGAATATATCCGGATGTGGTTTCCCATATTTGACTTCGCTATCTGTGCTGCCCATAACTTTATGATGGAAGTAAGAGAACAATTCCTTGTGAGCTGCAACTTTTGTGATGACCGATCGTTCACTGGAGGACGTAGCCAGTGCAAAAGGCACTTTTGTTTTGTGGAGGTGGCGGATTAGTCTTTCGGCACCTAGAAAATAATGGTTGTGGTAAATTATCATCTAATGAAAAATGATAGGTGTAAAGTTCACATTGCAAGAGTCAGACACATCAATTAGTTTATTTAAAAAAAACATGGCCATCAACCTTAATACATTGGCTTTGTTACTTTTTTATCATACTGCCGATATAAAGTTTAGCAAAACTTTTATTTATCATCTTGATATTGATAATCAATATTTATTATTAGCATAGATATGGATTTATCATTTTTATAAGGATGGTGGTGGACTCAAGAACTAGAAAGAGGATTGACAAATGCTCAATTATTTTGTCTGTAGACAGGCAATGATATTAAAGAACTATAGATATGTTACGTTCATAGAAATTACGATTTGAATCCGTGCCGAGCTATTCCAAATTGCACACATTGACAAATGTAACTGATAAGTGAAACAAAAGATACGAAATAGCACGCAAATGAAAGAGATAGCTATAGTTTTAACGATTCTGCACTAACTAATCTATGTCCGCAGCGCACGCATCCTTATCGCTCTAACGTCAAAACAAGATCGCTTTCTCTTTCTTAACTTAAACATGGCGCATGGCGTCTTGATTGTTTGCATAAATAATTGAAAATATAAATACTAAATAATTTTGCATAATCACATGTGGTAAGAGATCCCTTGTATTTTGTTTACTTTAGAGTCATAATTGGTACACTTTCGAAACACACACGATGGCATTTTTTATTTATTTTGGTAAGAACAGGAACTTACGGTGTGGTACGCACGCGATTGCGCACGACGCAGGCCACACGAAGACTAAACACAAGACGTCCCAATTGGGACGTATTTGAGTATTCACAGCGCGAGCGCTTATAACATATCTGCTTTTGTTTTTATATAATATCATTGTAGACAGGATAATCATTATTCAAATAAAAGATCAAGATAATTTTTATTGGGAAGTGGAAGCATAAAATTTGCCTGTATAAAACTTACACATTTGTGTAAATAAAAGTTGATTCAACTGCAAAGATAATACTTCATAATATTGATATTTTAATTGCCAATTCATCAGGTAAACACTTAAACAGTCTAGTAAATAGTGGTAAACAAACCAAGAATTGGACATTTCTTTCTGTTCTGTTCTCAGATCATAGAAGGGAATAGATGTGAAACGGGGGCGTGGCGCGTGTCTCCGCGATATGCCCAGAAACGAACATCGCCCGCGACGCCAGGTTAGTCGCGATTCAGTCGTACTGAGGAAATGTTCTCCGATATTGTTGGATAATGCGTCGTAACGTGCATTAACATAAGTGAAACGAAGAACTACAGGAACAATGAAGTCATTTACCACATGTAAGTATTGCAAATCCATTGGTACAGTAGAATCCCGATTATCCGGATCAATTAAAACCAGGGGTGTTCCGGATAATCGAAAATCCGGATAATCGATTTCAAAGTAAAATCAAACAATAATTAACTTTTTACAAGGTTTTGAATACATCATTTTAGAGTCTAAAATACTAAATTTTAGACCATTGGTCATCCATTTCTTTTAACAATGAACTAAGAAGACGTCCGTACCATGTTACGGTGGCGGCGCCTTCGGTTTTTATGGGTCCAGACCCATTAAAAACCGTGAAGAATGAGTCCGGATAATCGGATATCCGGATAATCGAAGTCCGGATAATCGAGATTCTACTGTATTTTGCTTATAAATAAAAAAAACTAAACATTTTTACGAACGAATTCAGTGCCGTGACATTTACTGCGATATCGAAATTAGTGGTGATAAAAATTCAAACACGTTGTACATTGACGATTTAGTTAGCAACCACTTTATGTCATGCGTAACTACTGCGCAATGTATTTTATTTCTTCCGATATCCACTGACGCGTGAAAATACACAGTACGGCCGCATGTGCCGGTCGTAACATAGTGCAGGGCTCGTGTTCTAATACGGTTTCCTATTATCGATAAATAGAAGTAAATTATTATTTTCTATTTTCTAATTTTGAATGAAAAAATCATGAGTTGCTTGGGATTTTTAAGTTTTTACAAAAACAATAACAATAGTAGAAGGGATTAGTAACTGTCAACTATGTAATTACTATAAGAGCTAGTTGAAAGCCTAATATAGGCATTATTTTTGATAAACATAGGCGGTACGAATTTCGCCATAATTAAAAAGTTAATGCGCGATAGTAGTTAATAATAATTACAGTGATCCTGTTATTATTATTAAAGTAAATAATAAATATTACCAATATTGTAAATACTGGTAAAAATCGCAAGTACCTACTTAACCCATGACTTTTCATACAAACTTTGTCAGTCTATAACTTCTATACTCCATCGATAACGACATTGAGCTTTGGTTGGGGTAAATTAATTTAAGGTAACTTCATTTAGTCCCAATAATTGATTCTGAGTTTTTCGTCCATACAAAATGGAACTGACTCCTTTATGCAAAAATCGTTAAAGAACATAATAATAACGTATAATAATAAAAAGGTTTTCATACAAGCATTTTTTAAACCAATTTCGAGCCTTGCCCCCAGGATTTAAAGTATCGATATCTTATCGACTCCATTTTATCTTTCTTCTCTCTAATTGCTTTTTTCAAAGTGTGCGTCACGTCACGCGGCCATTGATTGGCCATAAGGCACGCCTTCTGGCCAATCACAGCACTTTTAAGCCGGTTGCACATGTTGTCGTAGACTCTCAGTCGCTTTGTTTTTACACAGTTGAATGTGTGTGTGGGAGCTGTGGTGGGGGAAATGTGGGGACACTGGTTCTCGTTGTAGTTACGCGCGACTTCATATCTATTCTCTTTCTATGATCTGAGGTTCTGTTATTTGGTGTGCAATAAAGAGTATTTATTATTATTGAACTGACCATCAAGCAATGGAGCTCCTGCCAGCATAGTGTCCCCGAGCACTAACAGCTCGTCCCTAAACTCCTTAGGGCTCACGGGAAGGTTCAACTCTTTACACAGGATCTCCGAGAGACGTTGCTCCGTGCCACCCAGCACCTTCATCATCATTTCCGTGGTGTACTCGTGACCGTATTTTGCACACAGCTGTGTTATCATTTTCTTGTAGACTAATTCAGTATCTGAAATTGACAAAAAAATACATATTTTTAATAAGTTAGAGAAAACATATTTGATCTTTAGAAAAATACTTGAAAAAAGTTACAAGGTTTAGAACTCTGGATGCTTTAACTCATACTAGAAGCGAAAATAAGCTTTATAGGTAACTGAATGAAATAGTTTAATTTTGTTTCAATTTACAGTGGTACAGGTATTTTTTTAAATAGATTGAAAGTCGCTAAATTATTGAAACACATTTTTCTACAAGTAGGCTTTCAAAGGGTTTTTTATACGCTTAAAAAGTTTCGAGATGCAACTTAGTAAGAAACATTCGTTTTCTGCTTTGAACATTATATTTCAGTTCATTCATGAATAAAGTAATTAATATGTAAAAATATACCACTCGGACAATACATAATATTAAACTATTGCACGGCAGCAACACATTTATAACATTAATTATGTAATTTTACGCTTTGTAACCTTCATACCGATTAACATTGAATTCAAATGGAAAGGTCGACAATATCCACTCACCCAAAAGTAGCCCATCCATATCGAAGATACAGTGCGTGACTTTCTTGTAATTCGTAGTTGACAAAAATCGTTTGCCAACAGAGCTTGATAAAGTTTTGAACAAACAAATCCTCATGGTTAGGCCGGTTTGTTATGTAAAAAAACAATAACTTTTAAAACTATGGGACGCTGGGAAACGGCCAGATTAATTTAAATTTTATACGGGTAAATATTCTAAAATATTTTTTGATAGAAGCTAAGTGAAATAAACTTAGATTTCCGCAAATAAATAAATTCACACGTCCCCACGATAAGAAGACATCACTGACAGTAGTGAAAATGACACTCACTTTTTGACAGATTAAAGTAGGGATGTGTAGTGTTACTATTGTCGATAAATTTATAAGAATACTAGGTTTTGCTCACGGATTCCCCTGCATGGATAAAATATTATTGCCTACTTTATAGTTTCATTAACATTCGCTCAGCAGTTTTTAATTATTACTATCACAGAATACATAATAGTAGCAACAGAAATTGCACTCCTTTGTGTAGGATCAGATGCCGACATTTTAACGGTAATAATAATAATGCAAAATATCCAACGCACATGGTGCATTCGAAATCGCACCTTACTACTACGCTCACAAGAGCAATTTTTTTGTGTTCAGAATTGATTTACCTCACAGCTCAAGCGTCAGGGTTGTATAAGCAAAGTAAAATAAATAAAAACTTAATTTTAAGAAGCAATTATTGTATTTACGATTGGTAAACTTTAATCTAGTGGTGTTTGTATAATCGTACCATCTCTAAAGTACCTATTAATAAACTTCAGTGTTGCGATAATTCGAAATTGGACAAACAGTTTTAAAAGGTGTAGTGTCGGAAAATAGACACGGTGAAGTAAAGTTAATGTTTTTATTATCTAAAATAATTTTTTGCTACAGTTTTTTGTCATAAGTATTTCAAAATTATTTAAAAAGTGTAGTTTTTTTTATTATTTAAATAACTACAGTTAATTATTATTCCTAAATATTACGATTTTCCATTAAAGAAGAATAACAGTGCTGTTGGAACAATAAACCTTGATTGCGACGATGATCGACCGAGCGTGTATAGAAATACGCGTGTGCTCACAGGCGCGTGGCGGCCCTGACTGATTTGCAACTTGAAGTTGTCGCGCGCTGTAGGTAATTATCTCGGCCGGCATAGGCGAGTGACGACGGAGGCCTGTTACTATTCTCAACTAATCCATTAGACTGATTGTGATGGTTGACTTGTTATGACGTCATTTTTATATGTTTTGAACTTTAATTGATAAACTGATTTATCATAAAATTCTGAATATCGTGTGTCTTATTATAAGGATGCGATTTATTCAATGTATAAGTTGGTTTTTTGTATCGATAGCTTTAAATTGTACTATAAATACATCCCTATCACATGCGAAACGTCATTTTAGTACTCAAAAAATATGTCCGAATCGAGCTGTTTCAGTGAAATAGAATTTTTATGGAACAATAATTTAATTCCAAAATTAGACTATTTTAATTAAATTCTATACATAGTATTATAATACTTGCGTAGAATATTAATACACCGAACTTTAAAATATTAATTCCATAATAATAACATTTATGTGACATTTTGACATTGTGAACCATAAGGATTCGGACTGGTGAAATGACAGTAGTCTAGCGGATATCCGTCATGACTTAAAGATATCCGGTTATCCGGTTTCCGGTTTTACTTCGCGGGCTACCTAACTGCCCACATAACCTTCAACCAAAGGCTTCATTGACGAGAAAAATAAGTGCATTTATGTTTCATGAATTTCATGATTATTTAGCTATATCTTCATATTTATTTTCGAAATGTAAGTTTTAACAATACAAAGCTTGTGTAATAATAAGTCTACATTAAACATTGAAAGTGTTGCTTGCTCCTTGCTGGGTAAGCATAGTTATTCCAATAGGGCATTAGTAGATCATATTCTCATACTAAGAATCATCTAAAGTTCATTATCTTCATTGCCTTACGCTTAATTTACAGTGGTATCATCTTTAACCAATCATGCATTATGTAGGTACTTTTTTACCTACCTAGTTGTTACAAATGTACTTGCCGTGTTCAAGTGGAGAGTAGGTAACTGTGTAAGCGCGAAATGAAGAAAAGTAAGTAGGTAAGTAATAAATAAAAAATATGATTCTTTGTTATAAAAATCACACATGGCAGCGTTGCTTGTTGCCGGCGGCTTTCGTCCGGCGCACGGGGAGCCCGAGCGCCCCGAGCCCGCGGCGAGCGCAGTCGGGCTGCGACCGCCATGGAACGCAGTTGATCGCGCGTCAGTGCGTATGGCGTTAATACCACCGCATTTATTTCATTCAAAAATATTTTGTTCACATCATCATTTATGAATTAACATTGAACAAGTGTTGTATTTTCTTTTGTAAAACTTTACGCGAACATGGCTGTGAGAGAGTGTTGTTGTGGTGAACTGTCGCTTAACAAAAAATCGATTTTGGGATTCAGAATGAGGAGCCAAATATTGTATTTACTGTTGGTCGCTTGTTTTGTACACGCGACCGCGGCGGAGCCGGAGCCTACATGTGTGAGGGCGAAGAATATATTCGAGAAGAGCAAGATGTTAGCAGCCGTCAACATTCAGGAGCAGCCGAACTCAGGTGAGCTGCATGTCCAGCTGAGTGATAATGAATGATACGCGTCGTGCGTACAGATTGGCTGATAGTTGATAGTCGTAAGCGAAGATAAACCCGCGAGGTTATCACACCTTTTAGTGAAGGTAGAACGCTATCTGATAGCGTACACGGTTCAGAAAGGATATAAATAAGTAGTTTTAAATTAATATACAATGATTTACTCATGATTCCTACTGAATAATACTTCTATATTTTTGGTTTAACATTACAAAATAAAAAAATCACAACAACAACCCATTTAAACAAATTATGTCAAATCAAAGTGACAGTCGTGACAGTTGCTAATTCTGTAAGCGCCGGCGGAGGCCACCACAAAGAAATGCGCAAGAACAATTTTATACATTTCCAAGCAACAATGAATTTTATGTTGAAAATATTTAAAAAATGCACAAAAAATTGAGAAAATAGATTTAAGCACCAGCAAAGCGATAATACACACATAGAAGGAGAATAATTCACATTTTATTTGAAACATCAATTTAATCCTAATTAACAAGCAGTAAAACAAAATCAAAACGAAGTCTGGAATTTCATGAGTCCAAAAAGGCAACCTTTTTACCTGTTGTAGGAAACAGGTTAAGACATGAATATTAGACCGTGTCTAATGCCTTTTGGGATCATTTATTGCCTGTCCATTTACGAGTATTCACCTCTTTGTGTTTTATGTAACTGCTTTCAAACCATGATAAGTAACAGATAGAAAATGAAAAGAGGGTTAAGGATTAGGTCAAGAGCTTTTAAATTCGTAAAATGAATGCTGGATAATGAATAAACAACCTTGTACACTTCGTAATAAGATATTGACACAGTAAACATCTCCCAAAAGATATGTAGGCGTAGTTGATACAGTAGGCGGAGTTGTGAAATGCACACTTACGTTGCGACATTATCAGAATACTTAGGTGTTCTGCGTCTGCAAACCTTTGGCCGTTTTATTTTATCCGAGAACTTGTATAATAAAATGATCTCTAATAATTTGGAACAGAGTTCAAATCCAGACAACACCAATATCAATGTCAGGAAATGTGTTCAAGTAAAAACCGTGGCTGGTAGTAGGCAGTTAATAGCATCACAAGAAAGCGTGGGCGATTTCCACCGCGCAGATGGTATAAACATAATAAATTTGACACAGATTTTTATAATCAAGACATTACAAACAAAAATGATTACAGTGTAAAAGAATTATGTTTCTTCTTTGGTGTAGAAAACGACATTGTAGATGTAGAAGATGACATTAGGGTTTTGTAAATCTAGCGACGTGATCGAAATGTGTTCGAAAATAAAAGAATTATTTTCGATGTTCCACAATTTATTGTTCCATCTACAGTGCAAACTTATCCTTCAAGTCTTACGAGTCCTTATACGGCATTTAAAAGTACCCCGTCCAGTTCTTAATCATTGCTAAATTATTTCTTGAAAATCCATCACTTACTGAATAAATTTCGCTCATGCACATTCAATTTGAATAATGTTCGTTGAATTATTGTTAAACTGACGATCGGCACAGTTTCATTATGGCCCTTTTAACTTCAGTTACAGAAATTCGTTAGAGACATTACAAGTATAAATCCAAAGCTTTTCCGGCCCCGACCAGGCTATTGTTTAAATTTAATGAGATCCCACCTCGTTCAATTTGTAAAGGTATTCTGTGACAGAGTCTAGAAGCGGAACCCATCCCACAGTAAACTGATAGGTACATTATTAATGAGACACTGTACCACTCCCATTTAGTAATAGGTACGAAGCAACTAAACCTATCGATCTAATAATACTAATTGCTTCATACTCTTGTGTAAATCAAATTGACCTATGCATTGAGCTATTCGAGGACTGAACAAACTTATTAATATTTAATCGTAGATAGATACATCACAACCACCACTTATGTAATTTATATGCAAACATGGTCTTATTTCATTCGTCGCCAACGGTAATTAAGTGGACAGGGCGAGATCTTGATACTCGTTTCACAGTGAGATGGAGTCAGCAGTTGACGCCACGTTTCCCAATAAGGGTCTCATAGATATAGCAGCAGCGGTGTTAAGTCGCGTCTCGTCGTACCAAGTACGATTATTTGCTGAGACTTGCTTTTTAGCATGCGCCCCTCGATCGCCGGTGCTTCTAACGGGCGGCTTGTCGCGACAACTACCGGCACTTGTGCATTCGCAGACTTCTAATGTATTTGCAAACCGCAGACAGACACCGGAAAACAGACGCACAGTGTTTGATAAAACGAATTCGATTCGGCGTTTGCTTTGATCAAAGTTTTAAATAATTCATACTTCTGTTAGGATATAATAGCCATGTTTGATATGCCTGCTACATCAAACGTAAATTCAATTATGTGCCTAATCTATCATTCAAATATTTGACGTGAGAAATTGAGTAGATTGAGGTCAGTCGCCGGATTCTTTACCCAAAGTCCTGCCGTCCAACAGAAAATGTCAGGGAAGGATATCGTTATCAATGGATGGAGTATCCTGTTTGGAGACTTTCTAAACTAACCGATCTATCATGCCTGTCACGGGAGTTAGATAAAAGTTACGGGCATTAAGAAGCAAGTTTGATCATTTTTTAAAATAAAATCGAGAGACTGTTTTTTAAGAAAAATGGTCCGTCTACTACGAAGAAGGCATTTTAATTGCGACATTAAGTAAAGTATTGGATAATTTACGTCTTAATGCAAAGGTTAAAAAGTGAATGCTACCAAGACAGATGTGACTGCTAACGTAGATTAGCTTACACTGTATTTTTTATATTTTTAGAGAACGTAGTGTATGTAGATGACGTGTTTCTGTGTAGGTTTTGGCATTGAACAACCTTACGAGATTCTTTTGTTTTATACCCAATTTGTAACTTTAGAGGGCATTAATTGTATGACTGTAACAAGTTTTACTTGTCAAATGTTTGAAGGAAATGTTTGTTAAGCAGAGTTTATTAACAAGTGCAAATGTTTGCATAGGAAGCTCGACTCAAATTACACTAGCCACTAGTCATAAAACAGTCAAACTCTTTGTGAGTAGATACTCAGTGCCTATAGCATAGCACTCCGACCTCTCACGACAACTATTCGATGTTAGCGCTCGGTTCTGACAAAATCGAGATGTGGGTGGACTGGTTGACAACAAGCAAACATGCCGCGGTCGTCAACCTGCACCGGCTTCGATTCTATAAATCCACGTGAACTGGCAATTAGTAATTCCCTACACAATATTAAGCAATCCCAAATCATAAATATAAATGCTAATTAAACGTACTGAGTACTTGTAGGACCCAAAAACGAAAATGCAAACCCTCTATAGCGAATTAGCGCGTACCTGAGTACAAAATACCATTACGACCCGCTTTATTCGGGCTTTCATGTGAACCCTTTCAATCAAGTTAACTGAATGGCGCTCCATCAGTCACAAGGTACGGCGGTCCTTTATGTCGTCCCGTAACCTCCCATTCTGTAATTAGGGATGGAAACAGGATGCTGTCGATTATAAACCTTTTTTGCGGAGTTTTGCGAGAGCATCTGGTTTATTACGCTTTAACATATCAATTAGAATTGTCATAAATTCCGATTGAAGCGCGCTCAGTAAAGCATCAATGGGCAGTCGTAAAATATATGTAAAGAATATTGATCGTTAAATTGGCTTAGAAACCCATAAAATATTGAGGTCGAATGTGACGTAAATGCTCCAAACATAACCATGTTTCATAGTACAAAATAATCCAGAAAAACGGATGTATCTTTAATCTGAAAGTGCAAAGGTTAAGAATTTATCGGAGCGGACTCCGGATTTAGAATTCGCGGATTGGAATCTTTGCAATTAGTTGTGACTTGGGAAGTCTATTCGGCGGGTATATTAAATTCCGATAAAGGGTAGAATGTTTCTTTGACAGTTGTTCATGGAGTAATTCCGTGGAAAAGTTAATATCAAAACTTGGACTGCGTCTAAAAATACAACCCAACGCCATTAAAGGCATTCTTATGTTCCTTACACAATAGTTATTGTTACCGTCATGATATATCTGGAAATCATCGCGCACCCATCCGGGAAATAGTAATTTTCGATACACTGTACCTGGTGCATGGGTGCAGAGCTAATTCCTTGGCGGACATTCCACCGGTCGGAGCAGGTGGCGACAAGTCGCTGGCGCAGGACCGGTCCGCGGACTCACCGCTACTCGCAAAAAATGCACACGTTTAACCACGTTTAAGCCGACCGTTCCGCTCGTGTCGCTGCATCCAGATCCACATGCATCTGTCTAAGTTTACCCCATTAAGATATTATCTTGATTGTCCTATTTATAGGTCTCCATTGTTTGAGACATTGGAAATACTTTTCCTCGTCGCCAATTTTCAATATTTCTTAAACCTATTGCAATTTCTTTTTAATTTAAATGCAGCATTGGACTCTTCTCGTGTCAAAAGTTATCAGTCCACTAGATATCGTTTGTTCTGTATTGGCAGCGGCACATTAGCAGAACACTCGAGGATGTTATCTTATAAGTCAATGCCCATTTATGTGCAAATGAACGCATATTTAATTACAATAACCGACGATACTGACCAATCGTGGTGAGTTTTATTACTAGAATATTTGTTGTTCGTCCTTCTAAAGCTCATTTTAATAAACATGAGCTGTTGAACTGCAGGACAAGATTGAGACTGTAATGTCTGTAATAACCTGCCTAATGGCGTTTATAATTGTACAGGAATGTTACTAGAATCGAAACGACTTTATATTCAAGTGTTGATAAGAATTCCATGTTTCGAAATTGCACATTTCTCATTGGCTTAAATTCAAAGAAGTTGTCTATAAAGCGTCTGGTATTTAATTTATTAAAGAGCAAGACTAGATTAAAAAAATTCATAAAATTCATTTATTTTTGCAAATAGGCTTTAAAAAAGCGCTTTTACACGTCCCAATATTAACCCTACCACTGCTTCGGGACAATAAATGGGCCAGTGCTGAGAAGAAGCAGCGCAAGAAACTCAGTCACTATTGTCAGCCTCCTTTTCAAGGTTTTACAGTCTTTAAAATATACAAATTATAGTCATAAGTATTGATTCGAGCTAGGTAGTTAAACATTCCAAACATTTTTATCTTTTATATAATCATCAACTTTATAGTAGCCCTTTTTCATTAAGGTGCTTTTGATATGTGCTTTAAATTTATGAATGGGCAATTCTACAACAGTTTGTGGTAATTTATTGAAAAGTTTAATACATTTCCCCATAAATGAATTACCAATCTTGTGCAGTCTGAAATTTGGAACGGCAAGTTTATTTTTGTTTCTTGTATTGAACTTGTGTAAATCACTCTTTCTAGTAAATTGCTCTATATTTTTGCGAACATATAAAAGGTTTTCATAAATGAACTGTGAAGCTACTGTCAGTATATTAATCTCCTTAAAGAATTCTCTCAAGGAAAATCGGGGTCCAAGGTTATAAATGGCCCGCACTGCTCTCTTCTGCAGAACGAACACAGTTTCAATGTCCGCAGCTGAGCCCCACAACAATATGCCGTATGACATTATACTATGAAAATAGCTAAAATAAACTAGCCTTGCCGTTTCAATGTCAGTTAATTGCCTTATCTTTCTCACTGCAAAAGCAGCTGAACTGAGCCTTGCTGACAAGGTTTCAATATGAGGACCCCACTGAAGTTTAGAGTCTAAAGTGATTCCCAAGAATGTTGTGGAACTTATGCTATTTAATGGTTCATTCTTCACCATCAATTGTGTGGGAACCTGCCTCACATTAGGTAAGGTAAATTTAATGCACTTAGTTTTGTTTGCATTTAACAATAAGTTGTTAACAGTAAACCAATGCAAAACCTGTGAGAGTGTGTCATTTATATCATCAAGGTTTACTTTACCTCTATCAACTTTGAAAATGAGAGATGTGTCATCAGCAAATAACACAATATCACATAGATCTTTTACAAAGTAGGGAAGGTCATTAATATAAATAAGAAATAGCAAAGGTCCCAATATCGATCCCTGCGGCACACCCATGGTAAGAGGTGCTCCAGAAGACTCAGTTCCATTAATACAAACTTTTTGCTTTCTGCCTGTGAGATACGAGTTCAACAGATCAAGTGCCTCATCCGAAACACCATAATGTCGCAATTTTTTTAGTAAGGTTTGGTGGTCTACACAATCAAACGCTTTTGAAAGGTCACAAAAAATACCAACAGCGTCTTTTTTACTCTCCCAAGCATCAAAGACGTGTTTCAGTAGTGCTACTCCAGCGTCAGTAGTACTTCTACCTTTGGTAAAACCAAATTGTTTATTGTGAAGTAATTTGTTGAAAATAAAATGAGAAAGAAGTTGATGAAATATAATTTTCTCAAAAATTTTGCTAAGTACTGGTAAAATAGAAATCGGCCGAAAATTAGAGGGGTCACATTTATCACCAGCCTTAAACAATGGGATTATTTTACTTAATTTCATTAAACTAGGAAAGCAACCTTGATCAATGCATGTGTTAAAAATGAATGCAAGGTGAGGAGCTATGGTGTCAATAATTGTCCCAATAATACTGACAGAGATTCCCCAAAGGTCCTCGGTTTTTTTCATATTCAATTCTCTGAAGGTTTTAATTACTGTATTACAATCTATATGCCTGAACTGGAGTAGAGACTGGCACTCGGTGACATTAGATTTTAAGAGAGACTCTGCAAGAATTGGCGATGAATTCAATGCTTTAGTTGTTTCGGACGCAATGTTTGAGAAGAATGTCTCAAATGTGGTTGCAACATCTGTATCTGAATTTATAACTTCATTCCCGACTTTCAGTGAGAAGGTGTTATCCTTCGATTTATTTTTACATGTTTGTTTATTTATTATGTTCCACGTAGCCTTAGCTTTATTATTAGAATTTAAAATCATGTCTCGAAGATGATTCGATTTAGCAGCCACACAAACCTTTTTAAATATTTTCGAGTAGGGTAGTAAAAAGTTGATTTCATTTGTGAGAGAGATGATTTGTGCAGTGCAAATGTTGTACTTTAATAGACCATCAAATAAAAGCTGCATTGCTGCTGCAGGTATCGGGTATCGGCAAATCCGCTTTCTAAATGCGTGGTGCTCAAACTCAGTCAGGTTTGAGGGTCGAGATCGAGTTATGACGTGGCGAAAACAAAACGAGTTTGAATCGATTCCGTGCATTCCGACGCTTCACGGATTCCTCACGAAGAATGCGAGCCCGCGACTCTTATAATGATTATAATCTCGATTTAGTGGTCGATTCGTCATCGTCTGATTTAGTTAATGGAATAGGCAATAAGCGTGTGAAACGGGTGTGATGACTTTTGATTGTGCTCATAGAAATCACCCGTTGTAAGGCCGTGGGTAATGGACGCTGTCACGGCTCACCACCTGTCTTTATTAAACTTGATAGCTGCGACAAGTTTTACTTATTTTTTAACCACAATTCCTCACGAAGTCATGACCAAGGAGTTTTTGGTAAACAAAGAAAGCTCAAACCAGTAAACAGTTAGTTGAGGATTTAAATTTTTGCATAAAAGCTCCTACCTGAACTTGAAAAAAAAAAAGCTTCGGTGCCTTTGTGACGCGATTAGGATAGTGAAAGTCTTTTGGAAGAGTTCTTAAGCTACTGTCTGAAAAGATGTAAATTCTTGCAGCTAGACAATTTGTCTTTATTCGTTCTATCGCTAATGGTGAGATGGAGCTTGTGCGATAGTAAAAACATGACATTTTGGAGAGGTCCTGGAGGCAGCAGGATGCAGGACGCGGTCGCATGGGAGCGGAATGCGGTCCGGCCGGCGAGGGGGCCGGGGGCTGCGAGTGCGCCGAGCCGGCCTATAAACTGCGGAGTGGTGCTGCGCCCCGTAATTATTATGCCGTGAGAGTGCACGGCCGATCACCCCGGCCCATAACGCCACTGCGCATTGTTTTAATGACTGTTGCGAACTGCACTCATTAAAAACGTTATTGTAATCGCGTTTGTAATTTGTTTGCGCTCGCGTTTTTCTTGGGTCGTTAAGCGTAAAGGGCAGAATTAAACGGTGACCCTATTAAAGAAAGACACCTGTAGTTAACGCGTAGCTTTAATGGGTGTGCGATTGGAGGGTATAATTATTTTGTATTTTTCAATTTACTTTACATGGGCGAATGGTTAAATATTCAGCTTTAGCAATTTGGCAGACTATAGTGTTAATTTCTTTACAATTTATGGGTTTTGTACGGAGAAGTTAATTTTATTAATAGTCATTGATTACTTGGTGCAAAAGTATTATTTTGCTATCAGCGATGGATAGGTGTTTATCGCTATCTATTCTATAGAATTCATTATTTATTATTCAACGCTGCATCAGTGACTCATAAAATATTAATCTCAAGGCAAAGGAACTTAGCGGCTTCCATCTGTAACCTAAAGTCCTAAAGTAATCGAGTGCGATCATTTTAGCGCTGTTTAACAGTTTTTGAAGATTAAAGTATGACCTAAATAAAAAGACAGCAGTAAATTACATTTAGACCTTCTTGAAGTTCTACTTCAAAGAAATGTTTTCTTTAGAAAATAAAACGAAAGCTATCTAGATAACGCTATGCGTTAAAAGCTTTTAATAGTACATATCTATTCGTATTAAACTCTTTGAAACAGTTAGCAAACAAATAGGAGGATGTTTTAGCTTTCTGGGCTTATCTAATCGCTAAGAAAGTGGCTTTACGGGCTACGAAGTGACATTGCTTCACAGTTTTTTACCCTTTTCAATGTTAAAGGCACTGGAATTTATGTGCTGCGTGTCCTATTAATCAAAGATAATTTACTACATTAGTCACCTAATTTAAATAAAGAAACTTAGAATAATATTTTAATTTTGCTCTTAGGGGCTTTTGCGTCATGACCGTCTATAGATCATTATTTTTCGAATTACTGGCTCAGATTACTATCTGTTTGAAATTATTATATTTTGCTAAAATATTGTTCGTTGTTTTACTCGTGGCATGCCATATTTAAAGAGATTAACGCGCCGATATCCTGTTCATAAATGTTTTTATTGTACTAAATGCACGAGGTTGTTCACCATCTGATAAAGCCTCGTTGAAATCGCGTCGAGATTTTTTGCACGATGTCGAAGCAAAAATTCAGGTTTATATCGTCATTTTTTGATCTATCGACGTAGGTGGCGCATTCTTGACAAAATCAAACGCAAATACACGAGTGCGTTTTGTTTTCGTATACGTTTCCGGTTTTCGGCAGACTCCGAGCACGTGTGATACGATCTTACATGTAATAGAATCTAATGTTGGTCGCCGGGCGTCAAAGGATATTGGTATCACGCCGGGTTATGAATGAACGTGGACCTCCGGCGGCGGCGCTAGCTGACCCGGCGGGGGGAGGGGCAAATGGAATTCCAAAAACTCGAGTGGGCGATGTGGATGCGCTAACGCATAAAAAACGAGCCGATCCAACACAATAGCGCCTCGGGATACGTCGCGCCGAGGTGCGACCGTCCCTTAGAAACACAAATACACTCTAATCGCCTGAAACGCTATAATGATATGCGGTTGCGTTATGCCTTGTTAAAATAACAGAATAATGAGCCTCCTGTTTGGTTAACATGACAAAGACAGGCTGTGGAATGCCGTTCATCTCGCCGGCGCCTGCGCTACCGGCTCGATTGAAAACCCTAGTTTTCCATTCGATCTGGTGCCAGGTCACGTATTGAACCTCAGCTTTCTACGTACCGACGCTGTTTGAGGCATTACTATTGCACCTTAAGCGGATAGTGTGGTATTTCAGATGAGGGGCTAACGATTGAGAAATCAAATCAAGAACTCGTTAACTGATCTGTCTTCGTTGCCCCTACACTTGGACAAGGCAGACGTACCTAAAGCTCGTCACAAAGTGGACGTTAATACGCAAGAAGAAGATGTAAACCATGAGAATCCTTTGTCGCTATAAGTGGTTTCTTGTTTTTCCCGTGTGAGTCTGGGAAACGAGGCAAAACAAAAATCGTCTGCGTTGGCACGGGCTTGCGAGGACGAGGGCGACGGTGCAGCGGCAATAAAAGCCTACCTGCCCGATGTAGATGTTATCTCCCTCGGTCAAAGACGCCGGCCGCCTCCGTGCTTTACCACCGCGAACGCGAAAGCCGCCTCTACCCAAGCAAAAATAAAGCTCAGATTACGGCTGCAAAACGATGCAGTAACAAACACGTAACGGTGTGGAATTACAACACTTTTGTTAGATTGTAAGCTTTTGTCATAGTTACAAATACACATTTGTCATAAACGCGGCACATTACCGGTGTGGTCGACCGTCGGAACGGTCGTTACAGATCTCGATTTGTCCAAGTTTCGTCTTAATTACGTCGATCAATTCGAGATCGGAGAAAGCATTTGAAATTGTCGTGCTTTTGTCAGATATAAAAATTCTTTTGGAACAGCCTTGATCCCTCGAATGAGTCCAATAAAGACTGGAATGTGGGCATTGTATCAATTAACATAGACATTAAAGTTGGTAGATAAACGGGACGGGTTCGGTAGGTTGTATAAATAAATACGAAGGCAGCTGCACCGGGAATTATTGGAATCAAAAGGAATGTTTGTGGAGATCAACATTCGGCAGCGAGCGTTGAGATCTTGAGAACCTGCGCGTGCGCTCTTTAAAGTGTTTTTTTTCCGTAAACACTGCCGTGAAAGCAATTAACGGCTAGCTCTATTTTTTCAATCCTAAGTGCCATGAATGGAGTGTTTTAAGCTGCACACTTTCTACGCTCAATGGCCATTCTGCTGCATCTGTCTTTAACGGCATTTTTTATGATATTTGCTGGTCAAAGTGTGATTTTAAAGACTAAGTAGCGGTGTGTTTTAATATGATGATGACAAGCAACTCAAGAATATTGTAGGTAAAACTCTTATAGCTATTACCCACGTAGGTGTTACTCGTAGATTGTCAAGTCTTGGTAATGCCTACCTGATCATACCCACAGCGTCGATTCCATGAAAAATTAGGTCACTTTTTAAATAATGGCGGGTACTCAACGCTTTAATTGACTTCAAAGTGGCATCGATTTACCGGCATTTAAGTAATTTACTCTGAATTCAGCTATTATCTGTGCCCACTTTCGTTTCATCGAACTAATTGTTTTTTCGTCAGAAATTAACTCTCTTGATTCTAATTTATTGAAGGGGACGAGACCACAAAATATAACAGAAGACAAACTCCATACTAAACGCGCTCGAGCCACGCACACATAGACACCGCTCCAAGCAAGACTGTCTTGGACGAATGCGAGCGCGACGTGGCGCGACAGACGTTCGCCACACGTTCGCTGTGGTTCGCTTGAGTCACGCGCCGGTCAAGCGCCTGTGATATTATTTTGTTTTGCGAAATTGACGAAAATGAGTGAACAGAAAAAGTCGTATTATAATTGTTCGGTATTTGGTTGCTTAAACTCATCATT
Organism: Ostrinia nubilalis; assembly: GCF_963855985.1. Lineage (NCBI taxonomy): Eukaryota > Metazoa > Arthropoda > Insecta > Lepidoptera > Crambidae > Ostrinia > Ostrinia nubilalis. Next base: position 15,710,567 of record NC_087089.1, on the reverse strand, counting down.
AAATACCAGTTGATTCGGAGAGGTAAGTAAGTTATTTATTTGAATTTCAATTGAAATTGAAAGCCAACTCAATTATTAGGAATATCGAATTGTTTTAGAGAGGTTTTAGGAATTACTGGATAACTAGCTTTTGCCCGCGGCTTCACCCGCGTGAAATTTAGTTTGTCACAGATCGTCATAAATTATAGCTTATTATGTTATTCAGGGTTATAAACAATAATACTGTAAAGTTACATCAAAATCCGTTCAGTAGTTTTTGCGTGAAAGAGCAACAAACATCCAGACATCCACACTTTCGCATTTATAATATTAGTTGGATAATAGTGTCAACCACTCAACTAAATACTACTTCCTTCTCGTGTATTTGGGCCATTCTTAAATTTGTGCCAAATTTTTTTTTTAAATTAAAGTTTTTTTTTTTTAACTTTTTGCGATGTGTATCGAAAGTATAAACCAAAAGCATACTTTTGATGTATATGGACAACCTTAAAGCCCTCGGAAAGGAAACAAAATAGCCTACGTAAACACGGCTGTGACACTGCATGACACGGATGTGACAGTTTTACATTTTTACTGTAAATAATAATATTTATGTTGTTAAATTTATATCATAATAGTTTAAATTGATTAACAATAAAATACACTAAATTCGTTTCATCAACAAAGGTGTTATTTGGACATATGTATTTTTTTCTGTACATCCAAAAATTTAATTAAAATTGAGATCAAAAATATCGTCAGGTAGTTAATATATCTACTAGATAATAAAAAAATAGACTTTTTATTATTGGCACTATCTGATCATGCTTCCGATATGCTACCTACATGGTTTCGATATGATAATATGCTTAACAAATTAGTAAATCTTAAACACAGTAGGTACCTAATTGAGTATCAAATGAGATTTCTGTAGGATTCACATAACAGTTGGTTTTGACAACTTAAACATGTTTCATAGTCACCGTACCACTAAAAATATGGTTAATAGCAATTCCTTTTAAAACAACTCCGACCACCTCTGCAGGGCCTTTACCGGGAGCTGTCTCAGTAAAATTTGATTTATCTGCAGAAATGAGAAAGTGCAATAATTTTTCCTTCGTGGCATCTAGAAAATTATACTAGCGAAAAATAAGTACACTTACTAAAAGGCTACTCCTAAAAATTGCACAATACACAAAATAATTTAGCAGAACAACAAAAACTATTAAAATAATAAAAATAGAATGTCACAACCACGCGTTGTAATGTCACGACCATGTACTTAAATAGTTTGCGGTAGTGACACATTTTTAATACCATGGCCGTGACAATTTGGAACGTGTCCGATATATCCAAAAAACTATCTGTGAATTAGCAGATCTTGTGCAATTATCTGAAACTATACTGCATGAGGTACATAATTATGTTTTATACAATAGCGTGACATTGATACCTACCTTTAAAAACCGTACACGGGATGGACGTGTTATGGTTGTCCCTTTTTTCAAATAAATAGGAAATAATTTTTTGCGGCTCACTCACTACGTTCAGCCATTTGCAAATCTAATAAGATGACAATGTTACTGTTCTAAAAAAACTTAGCAAGGGATGTCAATATCAAAGATAGTTTTTTACCGAGTTACGCATATGTAAAGTGGCGCACGTGGTTGTGACACAAAAACTGCTCACACAATGTTTGGTGTTCAAAATCAAAAATGGTAATTATTATTGATATAAATTTTTAACAGTCTTATATAACATGTATTAATCTTGCATAATTACTGTAATATTTATCAAAATAACATAACATCTCTTCAGAAAAAAATATTGTATGTCCAAATCCGGGAATCTCACACTACACGGTCCGTGACATTTTGGACTTGTAACTTTTTTTAAATATTCTTCTAATAGTTTTATGATAAAAATGATATTGGGCCTAGTTAATAGAGGTATTTTACTAAGTAAATTAATATACAGTGCACTGATTTTCTTTAAAAACATATGCTATTCTTACATCTCACACAAAAATGCATAAGAATAAGAATGGCCCATTTGTTTGCAAACTACTTATTACTATAATAACGTACTAAAATATAAATAAGTATACGTGGATATCTGTTATTGTCGTTCTTGCATAGTATTAAGAGTAACATTTTTCTATCATAACGAAATAAACGCAACACATGACAAGACAACCCTGGCGCGACGGCCGAGCGTGCGAGCGAGAGAGGTATGCAAAGCGAGGTACATACATGAGTTTACCTTCTGTTATATTTTGTGACGAGACGTTTTCTTATTATGTTCTGACGCGTTCTTGATAAACTTCTCACCAAAGAAAAAAAGCTGAGATTATATTCTGTCTTGGTTGACCAATAGTAAGTATAGCACATCTAAAATGGTCTGATTCATTCTCTGACAAATCGTTCTCAGTCTATTAATAACGATGCAAGCACCGACAACGTTACTGTTATTAATTACTGGCGAGCAATAACCACTCAGTTTTGAACCAAAAAGAAAAGAAACTATTAATTACGTCTGATCACTATGGCAGTATGGTTTTAAATTATTGGGATCTAATACAGGGTTCTTTGAACTCTATTTACTAAAAGAAAAACATTTTGGTATACTAAATGACAGCAATTTTTTTCACCACAACTCAATTTTGAGCGCACTTTTGTTCCTCAAGCGTTTCTACTGGTTACAGAGTTTGTTAGAGAGAAAGAGTAAAGCGTTTGCAAGAAAGTAAAAAATACTGCATGAGCTACATAAAGTCCAACGACTGAACTGCTACAATGAAAACAATTCTTGGTTTATATTAGGGCATGTAATATCGGAAGGTTTTCAATTCCGATATTGAATTCCGATATTCGATCTCAATATCGGAATTCCGATATTAATATCGGAATTGAGTTTATGTATTATAAATTTTAAATATTTGGTTATATTCGTATAATTTCTCGATTGTATACAGTAAAATAATGATTTTAATCAAAATCTTTAATTTAGTACAAAATAACACTTCTTAAAATTATAATATTGAAGTATTTAAAACCATTTTGTATGTTATGGGTAACCATTGCATTTTGGTAACTGATAATGGGCCAATTATGGAAATGGACTAGCAAAGAATTTAAGTGTTTTTGTAAAACAGGTATCAAACAAACTTTTACTCCTTCAACCAATACTGGCGGAACGATTTGTAGTCATTCAAGTCACATGTTACAAAAATTTTAGACAGTGGTATAAAACTTGAATATGCTTGTAATTTGTTCCTTTTTGATTATCGATGTACAACACACAAAACCACGGGGCGTCATCATCGTCATCATTTCAACCCTAAGACGTCCACTGCTGAACATAGGCCTCCCCCAATAATTTCCACAATGGCTGGTTGGTGGCGGCCTGCATCCAGCGCTTTCCTGCTACCATTATGAGGTCGTCGGTCCACCTTGTGGATGGCAGCCTTATTGTGCGCTTTCCGGTACGTGGCCTCTACTCCAGAACCTTGCTGCCCCATCGACCGTCAGTTTTGCGTACTAGGGCGGAATCGCTGGAAGACCTCGGCACAATGCTCGAAGACCTAATCGAGTCTCCCAACAGGTAGGCCTTGGACATGGACAAAACGAAGCTTATGACCATGTTCCGCCCTACCTATTTTCGGTTGGGAGCCTGATTTTCGAGATTGTTGATAAGCATGTCAACCTCGGATAAACGATTCAGCTAAGTAGATTCAATTTCGAGAAAGCGGTAAATCATCAAATCCTACTCGGCTGGGCCGCGTTCGGGAAACTACACAACATCTTTTCGTCCAAAATACCTCAGTGCTTAAAGACGAAAGTCCTCAAACAATGTGTGTTACCAGTGATAATATACGGTTCGGAAACGTGGCCTCTCAAAGTTGCACAGCGTGCTATGAAGAGGGCTGTGCTTGGTGTTTCTTTACGAGTTCGAATCAGAAATGAGAAGCTCTGTTTACGAACTAAAGTCGCTGACATAGCCCGACGGAATAGCAAGCTGAAGTGGCAATGGGCAGGGCACATAGTACGCAGAACTGACGGGCCATAGTCCAATTTTATTAATGTTTGGAAGGGAGTTGAGATGTCGTTTTTCATTGCTAAGACCAAGTACGGCAAGTGTTAAAATTGTTTTAGAACATGTTATGGTTAATAATTATTTGCAGTGGAAAAAGTGATGTTGAAAGACATGAGAAAATCATTGGTCTTTGCCAATCATGTACTTTGAGCTTTGTAGCAGGTTATCGCGCTTTTAAACGCTTTGTTTAAAGTCTCAATCAAAACCTTTATCTGATTCCGATATTACGATATTGGGTCGCTCAATATCGGAATTGTAATATCGGATCTTGTCTTCCGAGATTCCGATATTACGAGATTCCGAGATTCCGATATTCATGCCCTAGTTTATATTTCTTCATCGACAATCTTAGATGCCAGTCGACTATTTCCTCGAAGTAACTGCTTCGTCACGGATGAAAACGCCATAATAAAGTCCAGTCTCGCGTCTTGCAGGAACTCATATCGCCTAGCCTACACGACCTACTTGCCGGACTATTTTCGTTCAAACCAGATGCATTGCGCTGTGTGTAAGATGGAACAGTGACACTTAGCATTCGTAAATTGTTCAGATAATGACCAGTGTTGGCTACGGACTGTAAAACGCACTTATTTGATTAATGAACATTATAGTTGGGAATTGGGATCTCTACAGAAAGACGAAATTTCTATTATCCAAACAATTATTCACAAAAGAAAAAATGAGAAAAGTAAATAAAAAATCAATACAGTACCTACCTACCTATTAAATTATCGAAACCTAAGCCGGCTACCTAATAATGCATGTTAATATTGACAATAATTATATTTTAGGTTAAAACGTTTTAAAATTCGTTATACTAACTAAATTACTCATTATTGCGGCCACTCATTATTATAATAATATCAGTTATTGAGTCCAAGTGATTCACAAACGTAATATTGACATAAATAATTCCTGTATTTGTGATGCGTTTTATTCATAATTCCATTAATAATTCATCTGAATATTATGAGCAGTTATTCGTCACGCTAATATTGATCTTCTTCTTTTCAGCCAAATGACGTCCACTGCTGGACAAAGGACAAAATATTGATCATAAGAAGTAATTGTCAAAGTTCTGCATGGGACCCACAATGCTTCCTTGTGAAATGCCAAATACTAAAAAGCATGAAAATAAAGAATTACTAATAAATACGCAGGGTATCGTATATCTTCCAATAGCTTTTGACTGTTCTACAGCCTTTGATTTCGACAGAAGTCTTAATTAAAGATGGTCTAATATATTTTTTTGTCGTAAGCGATAGCCAAATCTGTATAAAAGCTGAGTGTGTGAATTTTATTGCAGTTATCAAACTTTGTTGTTACTTAATTCGATAGTGCTACTAAAAATGTGAAATACGACACGTTATTATGTTACGTGTAGGCAAATAAAGGAAAACGGACGAAAGAAATAAGATCCTACCTAACAGTATATTGAAATTGGACAAAGACCGTTCCGAGAAAAAACGTCATTGACTGCTATATGGGCGGTCGGCTTAATCAGGACAGTTTTAGAGCCGTGAGCACATTGTTGTATTAATAAACAGGCTACATACAAGCTACAAAAACACATGAACGAAAGTAGGAAAAGTTAATAAGGAAACCACGCAAGGAAAATTGTGACCTGATACCTACTATCGTATTTAAATTAGGCTACATTTACACGCACGATAAATACGTTATCAAGTGTAAAGCCACAACAATACACACCTGCTAAAATTATATCTAACGTTATCTTATTTCGACGTACCGTAGTAGTCGTGTGATTAATCTAATTCGATATAAATAGCCCATAGATAGATAGGCTGAAGTGTTCTACTAACTTGTATGTTTCGATGTTACATACGATATTTAGATAATTAGTAGATATTGTACACCAAATTGTTTGTAAAGTTCACAAATTTTTTCATTATTAATTTTTAATCAATGTAATTTTGTCGTGTCTTCCTAATTCGGTAAATGTAAAAAGAAACATTGAAACTTAAGCAGGCATAAACTATCATTTTAATTATGGAAAGTGAATTAATGTATCAAAGCGTTCAAACGGTTCAATTAACTAACGATAAAAACAAAGTGCACCGTACCAGTAGCAAAACACTCGATGGTTGGACACGCAAACTCTACATCATTGTGATTTACGGAGAGAACCATTGCTTTTGCATCCTGCATCCTTGTTTTAACTATGTTTTGTTAGCGTTGGATTTTACGCTCAACAAATTTTCTTTACAATTATTTTTAAATCGAAAAAGACGGGTTACTAACAAAAATGCATGCAGCGTCTCGTAAAGCTTGTGAAAAATTTCAAATGATGCTGGAAGCTTTGTTAATTTAAATTAGGACTTATTAAAACTTATGATTGGAGAATTGGAGACCTTTAAATTCAAGAGACTTGTTTTTGCTACCAAGAGCCAGACTAATGTTTATTAATACCTACCAAAAGATCTGTAAAAAAGTAATAATTTGTATTCGTATGTGCGAACAAAAACGCCACATCGCAATAAGTTTATTCGGTTTTCTGCAATCATTAGAATAATTAATTGACTTGACCATACATTAAATTGGACCTTCGTATCCATTAACCTTTTCCAAAAAAGGGATCAAACCAATGTACCACCAGTTAAAACGATTGCCGACTGTGTAAGAATTTTACGTATTTTATGAGCGGATTCTGTTCATTCATGCAGCATTAACAGCGTGTGCCCAATGGAATATATTTTCCAGTAATAAGCAAAAACTCCGTATAAAACTGATTTATGTCCTAAGCCTTCCGTTTATGGAGAGACAAGTTTTCTTTTGCTAAACATTTCAATGCAGTCATTAAATTTTATCTCCGGTTATTGAAAGTTCTTACATTAACGCTAACTGATATGTATGACACTTTCGCAGAATTGATTGACGTCCAGATCCAGACATGTAGGTATGTACCTAATTGACGCAAATATTATTATGAACAAAGACAAACAAAGGATCTGGGGCTTTGACGATTGAAATCGAGAATGGTTTTATTTTCTGCATCAGCATACCTAAAGAATTCTTCGGTCATGCATGAGTTCTTTTTGCAGATTCAGACGTGGATTTATTTTTGCCCGAATATGAAGACCTTGATCATTGCTACTGATAACTTCAGGAGTCTTCTTGACCTTGGATCTTTCATAGTTAGTTATATCATTCATCATACCAATTCCGTGGTCATTAATAGGTTATAATAAACCCTTGACCTTCTTCAAAGTTGTTGACGAGTCTAGTTTCTTGTTAGATAACATATTTTTACCGAATAATGAATGCCTTAGAAAGTTACAATAAAATTCCAAGATTAGAGTGAGAACGGTGTTTCTTAAAATGTTCCTATAAATAACAATCTAATTACTCCATAGACGTTTTTAAATTGTTAAGATCTCACAAAAGGTGTGTGGCTGCCCCTTTGTGCGCGGGCGCAGCTCAGGTAGGGTGACTCACCCCACCATTACTCATCTGTGACACTTCGCGGCGCGCACCGTTGGTAGTCGCGTTGGTTTGTTTATAAGCCAAGGGTGGTGAAGTATCGATAGCAGTTATCGGCATTTGCAAGTCATTTGCTTGACCACATCGATGACTTGCAGTTTCTTAAACGGGATTACCTCTAATCATTTTATTATCACTGATTGGACTTTCATTTGTTGAAAAGAGCTGAAGGACGATTCGGTTGTAAAAGGCGTCTGTATTCGGTTACGAATTTTTGAGTACATAAGAATGTTTCAAGGGTTATCGATACTCATCATCGTTAAAATCTCGTCTCTACCCCCGGCCAGTTTTAGCCTGCTTGGTTGTCGCTAAGTTTAATCGGATTTGCCTGATTTAGTAGCTGGAACGTCTGTTAGTTGATTTATTTCGCCGCTGGCGCCAGCAATCGCAGCGAAGGTCTTTTGAGTTAACGACTTTTTCACTTTCTGGGGTAAATATTATAGTTCTATTCACGCGATGAAATGATTGAGTTAGTGGGGCAATAGTGTTACCACTTTTTGAGTTGTGTTTTTTTTTATTTTCAGGTAATATCCTGAAAATTTGGTTGATTGACTGCTCTTATTTTTTATTTCTTGATTAATTAAAGATGCTGAAGCAAGAAATTTATCCTAGAGATGTAGATTTACATTCTGAATCTAGTCATCAGTTTTATCAAAACTATCAAAAGTGTCTTCTTTTGATTTCAGCTCCACCGCTCTCTCACTTTGCATTAGACAAAAAGAACTTTCCTTATGGAGCAACACCCCAATTAGAATTGTGAAGCCGCAAAGAGCTCACTCTTCAAACAACATAGCGCTCTAAAGGCGCCGTCGTGTTTGTGACACACAGAGACAATACCTAGATCAAGATAAGATAGTTGTACAAACTTGAGCTCTACTAAACGCACCGCGTTCCCAAATCCTGTAATTAAACATACGGTTACAACGTGTAATACCGGTAAAACGTTTACCATTCCTGCAATAACAATCTAGCAAGCAAGCTATTTACGAGACGTAAGGTTTAAAATGCGGTTGGGATGACCTGAAACTTGTCCATGAAGTAGCAGTATAATTAACGCCATATAACACCATGTTTATTACGGCTTGTCACTTCGCGAATGGACATGCTCCATCGGACTTTAAAACCAGAAGTTGTTTTCATTTGGAAATTAAATTGAATGATAATGATGTCACTGTTAATAACTTACATCTACGCAACGCGTAGGATGCTGTTGATTACTTTGAATTAATAACAATTTGTATAAATTGAAATTCTTTGCCCTATTTCGGGGACGCCGAAATAGATTTTTGTTTTCGCATTCCCATTAAATTTATTGTGGCTATTTTTACTCAAAGTCCATTATAATGCCATTTGCTTCCAACGAAGCATTTCCATTATTTACTGAAAACACCACTTGGCGCACAATTTGACAACTATGCATTCCAAAAAAAGTAATTTGAATTTTGAATACAGAGCTTGATTAAAAACTCCTCGGTGCTACCGGTGTAGTTCTTCCATTTTGTTTGAGGCGAAACAAAGGAGTTTAATTTGGAATGTGTTACATCCAACTCTAGTTTAGCAGTTGATCAAACAATCATACATTCATTGAAACAGAATATCTGGTTTCGTTTATATTGAGAAAGCCTTGTGAATGCTCTGAAAGTGAATAATTTGTTCTCATTGTTGAAAATGAGTTTGGGACAATTTTCTTTACATTTGCGGTTATAAATAGTTTGTTCCTAACTCTTATCAAGAACCTTAGATCTCAGATAGTCGTTATCTCTGTGAGGTGCCGGTGTATCGTGATCATACAAGGATTTGTTGAATGAAATATTACTTGATTGCCGGCAGTATGATAAATCAACTAAGTAGATTTTCAAATAAGGGTCATTAGATTAGTTGTAACTTTGGCAGATCTAATCATCTGATAAAAGCTGTTCTAACTTCTAACCTTTGGAATTTACTTAGATTTCTGTGGAATCGAAAATAATGTCCAAAGGCGGAAATGTCACTCCGGCTCTTAAATCAGCCATTGATTTTAGTGCACTTATAATAATATGACTCGATCTATACTTAAACATTGCGTTACCACACGCTATTAATGTCTTAAATTTCTTCAGCTGAAAAAATAATTTCCAACGTTCCTTTACCTACTACCTGCTACTACTTTCTGAATTGGGTTTCCAAATCGGAGCCAAGAAAATCTTTGACAATTTTGTTCAGTCCACCCGTCACTCTATCTAGGTGCAGTGACGTATAGCCCAGTGTGAATGGCCACATTTATTAGTTCTGGATTATTATTAGCACGCAGGCGTATGGCAGCAGCACTGTTATGTAAATGCGACCGTTTGACGGCGCAATGAAGATTTTGTTTTAATGATAAGTTGAATTAACGTCTGTTGCGCACGCGCTTTATGCTCATTAGGGTTCACACCTACAGCTTGTGAGAAAGATGACTTTGCATCATAATAGGTACTCTACTAGTTACTACTGACTTGAGTATAGCGATTTGAATTTGTTGCAAGTCAGAAACTTGTACATTATTGTCATTAAATTTATCTTTTAAATGTAATCTAATGTTAATTTCAATACGCTATGTTCTAAATCTCTAAAAATAATATTAGTTACATGAGCACTTTCATCATACTTAGAAATGTAGGTGTTATAACTCTACATTTACGGTGCTTTACCAATGTTGTTACTTCTTTCTTTCCATCCAGCAAAAATGAGCCTTAACGCTTAAGATGTTCCGCTCTACGTATAATAACTGTCTCTACCATACTTATTGATATCAAATTTAATTGCACCGTTACCACTGTATTCAGAGCGTCAACCCTGCGCTATGTTTAGCACAACCCCGTGGCGTGGTAAGGTAAACAAAGGTGCCGAGTGCGGTCAATATACCACCGCAAATAGACGCACAGGAAGGGTTGACTGAGGTGTCGGAGCAGGCGATGGTAGGCTTCCTGTTGGATATTTCTGAATGACATCGTGTCCGCAAGTGAACATCGTTGATGGATTGGAAACTTTAACTTGAGCCTCAAAAATATCAGTCCTTACATAACTTAGAGACTTTTTCAAGAGTCAAGAATCTCGAAACCAAAAATTATAAAGGAAACCAAGGGGTCTCAGACCCGATCGCCCTGTAATCTTTCGCTCCTTTGCCTAAAATATGGCGAAAGGGTTCATTATGGTATGAGGGGCGAAACTTACGGGGCGAACGGGTTTTAGGCCCGTTTTCACCATCAATCCCTAATTTTTAAGTGACCCCTATCGTAACAAACACATAACAGGAATTTTGTTTTGATAGGAGTCACGTAAAAATTAAGGATTGGTGGTGAAAACGGGCATTAGAACCCACCATAATCAAGATATTTTTGCTGCCTGTAACTGTCTTCATCAAAATGTTCTAAAGCTTCAAATCTGCGTTAGTTAGAATGGAAGTTTCTTCATGGAAGTCCTAATAGACTACCACCACAATAAAAAGGTTAATGAAGTACGGTAAACCATGGGCGTTACTCCCAATAATCTTAGGTGATTGTGGTGGAGTAAACAAATGTGCTGCGGTCGGAGTGTGACCGCAAACGCGCCAGTTGCAGGCATTGGAGTGTACACGAGAGGTATCGGCACGTACTATGAAGGAATGTTCTCTTGTTTCCTATGAAAAGGGCGTTATTTTGATTCAAATAATTTTCCCCATTATAGTAAAAACTCTTAAAAATACCATGAGTATTCGACTGAATATGTTGGCGTCGAATATTTCAACGATCTTCAGACGCGCTGACGGCTCTCGCTAATTCATAAACCACTTGTGTATTCGCTCTTCAATTCAAAAGGCCGGCTTATCAAAAGCATTTATTTGCAACAAACAGAAATGCAAGATCGCATACTTGTGATAACGACAACAATGAACCAAGGATAGAGAAACAAGTTTTTTTCAAGCAAGCTCAAATTACTTAGCGATATGCCAATAAACACGGCCCAGCCATTCATGTTCCCTCGGGCTCTGAACAAATATCGTGTCCGGGACGTACCGCATTGTTGGGAAAAAATGGGATGGAATCGTAGGACAGAATGCGGTCGAGTGTTCCGATTTCGAATTGCTATTAACGGATTTTTTCGGCATTCCTTTTTTTATGCCTTTGCTAATCTTGTTTTTGAAAAGCTACATTGCAAATGCGAACTCGTTTTATTGAGAACTTTTTTTGCAAACTGAGAATATTCCAGACATACAAACTAATAATAATTTGTGCAATGAAATATTAATTAAAAACAGGACGCATAAAATAATAATTAGATAAGTATGTTTTTCTTTATGTAGTATGTAAGTACACTATTTCAGTAAAATATAAACTAGATAGATTGATATCACGAAGATTTAATTAGATTTCAAAAAGGAAATGTTAAATTGATTTCATCTTCCCTTTGTAATTGTAGAGCCTAATTACTATTAAAATGTAACCTTTTTGGACTTATTTAGAATCAATACTCGAGAAAAAAACTAAATAATGGTCGCAGTCATGCAAACAGTTTAATAACAATGAAGCAATATTATGTAATCCGTATAAAATGCGCATAAAATATCAAATTCATTCATATTTATGTTCTAATTATTGATAAAAACGAACATTAATTGTTTGTACTGTCAAATTGTTAATGTTTTACAAGTGTACAACGTTTCACACTCTTTAGAATACAATTTCCTTCTTGGAGTTATGAATAATCTTGAAGATATAATTGTCATAGATAGGCTTGTTCAGGCAAATAGTAAATCAGCAGTAAGCCTTCCTTATTGCATGTTCAATTGAGGATACTTTCGTGACATTTCTATCGGAGCTATTTTAAAGCCATTTAATGCTTCACGACGTTATGTAACCGCGAATTGAAATGTAGAGCCAGTAAATGGTTCGCAATCTCTACTTATAAGGTCTATTTTGAGTAATAATGGATAAGTGATTTCACGTGTAGTGTGGATTAAGCCTCGATGTGAAGTTTACTCAATGTGTTTTTTTATTTTCAGGTAAAGACGGGTCCACGCAGCTGTGAAGTGGTAAAAACGTACTAAAGATTTTGAGTTGCATGCAAGTGCTTGACATTGTTCAACGAAAAAGCGGGATTTGGAAATCGTGTTCTTTGGAGTCCCTTGGGAGAGGCTTATGCTAACAGTGCAGTGGTTGCTGTCCACTCACAATAAAATTCTATGGATGATACCTATCTTACAAATGACACTCTTATAATTTCAGTAAAGATTTTGTAATTATGTTATTGTAAATTGATATAGGGTTTCACGTAGAGCCCTCATGGATAGGACATTAATAGTCCCTTACTTTGGGAGGGGCATTAATACCGTTTCTTTATAGATTATCCTTATTCTAATGTCATAAATATGGGCCGAAACCGCGCTGTTTGTTTTCATAAGACCGTAGTAGCAATGCGTAGTAACGTCATACAGAAACAAATACGGTGCCCTAAACTAAACAAATGGAAACCGACGACAGACGAGTTCCAGGGTATACCCATGTTGTACATACACCCTATAATAATACGAATAGAGTTCAAAATAGGTAGGTTTGTAGTATGCTGAGAGTTGAACGCTCGGCTTGCCACACAGCGAATTTCATGGAACGTCATATTCCTTGCCGGAATCCTGGCTCAATTATTAGAATGCGTTTGTTCTTAAGACAAAGCATTAGGATTCAAATTTGAATATCAAGTCCACGGGACGTGACTTCTCGTACCCAAAAGATTTCGAGGAAATAATCTAAGAGAAAAATTATTTGTAATAACATACGCAATTATAACTTAAGTTCATTTTCCTTTTATGATATTCTTTTGTTTGAGATTAAAAAAGTTTGAACTTTACTTGCTTAAAAAATAGGTACTTAGTTATTTGTTATGTTGTTATTATATCTACTTAAATTTATAGAAACCTAGTATCAATGCTAATTGCTTTTACATCGTCTTGTCAGAACAATGGGGCCGTTCAAAACCATAATAATATTGTGTGTTCTGGCAGGCAGCATTCCCTTTACAAGTGTTGTGAAACTTGAGAATAACTTGTCTTGTAAGACTATGAATATAATTCAGTTGTAACGGAATGGTGATAATAATTGAGAATCTCCAAAAGAGACACTTGTTAGGACAACAAAATATGTACCTATATACTTTTTCCAAAAAATAGTATTTTTTGTGCATCGCTTTAATTCCGCTAATATAATCAAAATACTGCAGTGCCTCAAACACAATTGTCATAATACATTTCAGAACAAAAATATTCTTTCACACAGCAAAATAATTATTAACTGTAACAGTCACGTCAATATAACAAAGCAATTGACTTAAAATATCAAACTTAAATAGTACCTATTATTTTACTAAATGTTGCTTTAAATTTTCCAACGAAATAACTATATCATCGATGTATACGAGGTAGCAGGTGTATTCGGAACCTTTGTGCGACCACAAAGCAGCAGCTGTAGTGTCACTTCACCCACATGCGAGATAGGCCGTCGGCCCAGATAACCGCCTCACAGACTGGACCTAGATTAATTTGCTGAACTTTAATTAACTTCACAACTAAAAGCAGTATCTGAAAGGAATTGTAAGGAAGTTGAGAAAGAAGCAAAGGGATAAGATTGATGTAGTAATTTATCTTGATTAAACCTAAACAAGTTAAATTGCGTAAGTGCGATCAATAAAGTTCGGGGCTACGAGTTTTGAGAAAAGTTAGTGCTAATTAAGGTTAAAATTTGCATAGAATAAGAAAACAGAACACTTTGTACGAAACTCCTTGAAATATTAGTACATAGTCGCAAAACCTTTTTGTATTCGTATTATCAAAGTGAAAGGAATTCCATTGGCATGTAATTTAGATACATTTCTCAGGTGCTGCTACAATCCATTTCCTTTGCAATACTGTATGTATATTTCCATAATTTGTTTAATCAAATGACACACATTTATAAATAGCGCACGCAAAGGAATGCGCCCTATTCGACTGGATGCCCAAGCAGCGCCAAGTTTTCTTTTTTCTCCCCACAGACCAAGTATGCGGGAGTCGTAAAGTCGAGGAATGTCAGACTCCTTACTCCGTGAACAATTCCAATTTGCTCTCAGTGCTTTCTTACTGTTTGTGTTATTTGACCTTAAAACTTAGTTGTTGGGTAAAGGAAATATTACAAAGAAATAGGTACATATTTTCAGTAAACTCATTCCTTCTATCAAACATTTAACCACCAAGTCAATTCATATAACTATTATAAAATAGTAATCCATCACATGTTAGTAGCGATAAAGTCTAGACTCCTACGGCAATATTATTATTGTTTTCCTCAACAATAAAACAATGTTACTCAAAGGGTCGTAAACCTCGCAGCACAGAACCATTATCTAAAACACTAGAAACGGGAACACTTACTTACACTTAGTGTAAGTAAGTAAGTGTAAGAAAGCGAACTGTAATTTTATCTCGCGCCTGCCTCAAAGGACCACTGTTCGACGTTTAACAAAACATTTTTATGAGCCTTGGAAAATATCTTTGCGCTGATGAAATAGCGAAAGTAAAAAGGTAAAAAATTTTGAGACTCTTTCTTTTGAAATTCTTTTGTGGTTAAATAGAACAGTTGCCTGAAATTTTAAGGTTATCTGAGTGCAATAAACGATAATGAATACAAACGTGAGTTGATTAATGATTCCGATATGCATCGGTGAAAAATATACATAAGGTTTTCCCCAAAGAAACCGAATAATTAAAATTGATGTGCGTTACCGAATTCGATGCACGTATATTAATGATCCGAATGATTGAAAAAGGATAAAATGATGTCCTTAATATTTTTTGTGTCCGACTTTTTGCCTCGGGGTAGTGAAACAGGATTTTATGGTAATAAAAACGCAGTCAAAAGGTATAATTGCGGGTGATGTTGAGATACAACCATCCGGGTCGGCCATACTATAATAGGAAAGTCGTTTCGAGCCTTGTGATACAACTAATTTGCAAGGTAAATGTTGCCGAGGAATTTCGGCTCGAATAATGACGAGTAAGGGAAGGGAACTGTATTTACGAGTGAGTGTTCCCCTTTACCGCGTCCCTCGGTTACGAGCTTCGTAATTTCGTTGCATAAAATGCAGAAGTTTGTTGGCACTTTTGATGTATTGGTTTTGACTTGTCCACATAGCTGTGAGATTACTTTCTCTGTAGCAACTCTCATCAATCAGTAGCTAGTGTTTGTTTAGGGTAGGTGTTACTTATGTTTTCGCCTACTAGTGGCCGATTGTGTTTGACTTGATTTTCACCTTATTCATTGTTACCGATCTAGAATAAGTTCTAGGACTGGTTCAACCGTCTACGTTTAGTTCAGAGACAAAGCGTATTGAATGGATCAGGCTCATCAAGTTATACATCATTGGCATCTTATTTGAGTTGTAATAGGTGCTATTTTCCAACTGAAATGTGCTATAAACTGTGCCTACGGTCGGAAGCGGTCGCGCCCCCCGAGACTGGGGACTCAGGGGTGGCAA
Organism: Ostrinia nubilalis; assembly: GCF_963855985.1. Lineage (NCBI taxonomy): Eukaryota > Metazoa > Arthropoda > Insecta > Lepidoptera > Crambidae > Ostrinia > Ostrinia nubilalis. Next base: position 15,694,496 of record NC_087089.1, on the reverse strand, counting down.
ACGACCTGTCAAGGACACCCTGTGAGGACACCCCTGCGAGACATGGCGCGCTTTACGTGTGGCTCTCACCGGCGCGACCACTTCACTGAAACTGTTTATGACGCTATTATTATACTTAGTAAATTAAAAACTAAAAATGCAACATTGAATAAATATTATTATCCTAGTTAATTTCGGCTCATTCTAATTTAAGGAAAGTGATATTACTTGAAAATCTGAAAAAATGTATTTCCTGAAAATAGCTTAGAAGTTATGTAGAGTCATAAAAAAAGCACCACCACCACACGTGTAATATAATTTTAAACAACTGTTTAGAAGATGTTAGTAATGCATTTATTCTAAGAATGATAACGAAGATAAACATTGTAGTGACTAAAACTGCAAGTTAAAATCATTAATCATGATGTAGTCGCGCTAGAGTTGTCACTCCTAAGCCGGCCGCCATTGTGGGGTGTAGGGAACTGTGCAACATCTATTGTTTGAATTGAATACTAACATCCTTTTCATTGTAAGCGTGTTCCTGCTGGTTGGGTACACTCCGTAATTATGCCGCTTCACGACCAAAATTATATTTCATATAATATAGTATTATTAGTAACATCTGTATGTTTACTTATGTTAAATTGTTTTAATTCAGAGCGGACCTACCTACATTAATATAACACACGTTGTACCTAAGTTAGCACGCTAAAATTCCCAATGTCAAAACAATTTTTCTCTTTTGCCAGTTACGTGAACGGCAACGTGCCATTTAAAATTACATGCGACTTTTCAGCTCTCTTCACTTGTCTAAAATGTCTCTTACATTTTAATTAGTTACATTGAAGTTATAGATTTGTAATTTAAAATGTGAATGATATTTTTCCACGCGAGTGACAGCCTAACAACATGACATTGCAACAGGCTCCGTAAAAGCTCGTGCCATTGATGGTATGTATGACCGCTTTACCCATGGATTTACCGCACCATCGCCCCATAGTCAGAGTAACGATCTGGTGAATTGACACTTCCGTTACCCGACAGATCTGAAGTTGGTAATGGCGTATTAACGGCCCGTAGTTAGCGACGATCTACGCGAGGGCGGGCAGATGCGGGTTATGCAAGCTTCCGAGTGTGATTTAGATTAAAGATTGACGGCGTTTTCAATTATACATTAAATAAACACGTTACAAATAAGGAAAGGGCGATTGTGAAAGTTGGGAACGGCTGCTTTGTATTAAAATCTTGGGTAACAAACACCTAAGCTGCGGAAATATGCAAAGACCCTACAGACTACAGACTTTTAGTCGGCCGATAGTTTGTGTTACTGAAAAAGGACCAAAATAACTCCTATTTTGCTGACAAAAAGTTGATATGCAAGTGTTTCTGAATCGTGTAAATCATTTAAGTAAAAGTTCTGCCTTGACTTTCCTATAGCTTCTGAATCACATCTTTTGAGTATGAAATCTGTCACGGATCATAGTCTAGTGCCTACATTTCATTTAAAAATACAATTTTCTCTTGAGTGTCACATAGAGACTCTACATTGCTTGCAAAAGACTCGCGGATCATGCAGACATTCGGAGAAATACGATCGTCATTTCATTTTCATAGTTCATTTCCATACCCAGTATTGCATCTAAAAAGTGATTTAGCAGCACACCGCGTCAAATACTACAAAAACGTATCGTTCGCGTCGGCATGCGCTACAGCCTGCGCATATCAACTCGCCCCAACCCGTCACACAAAGGGAATGCGTGCCACACGTGACCTGCGTGACGAGTTGTGACCTGTTCACACCTGAGATGAACGTGGAGGATGACAGCACAGTAGCGATCCGTAGATTTGTCCCTTTCAGCCACGTAATGATTATCATCAACGTAGCAGATGAAATAGAGAGAATTTGTTCATTTTGGCTGAACGACAGAATGATGTTGATCAGCCAATTTACACCCTCAAAAAGGGTCCATATTCGGTTGCATAAAAAATATTGTCATAATTTAAGAGTGCATAAAGTTTTATGGCATACTCATCATTTCGCATAACTTTCATACAGAATAAATCATAAAGCATATATTTTTTTGCCATAACCACTTTTATTATAATAATATTTTAGTATATCTTTTTTCTGTATTCTTGTTTTTTTAATAACGATTTCTAGGCATAACATTTATTGGCATCTAAACCAATGCCATAAATATTACCATTCATAATATACAAAATACCATAATGTTAACAAATATGAAATAAAAAATGTTATACATATAAAATATAAGTTAACAAATATAAATAGACAAGCAAGCATGCAAACAAGCATGCAAGCAAGCAGCAAGCATGCAATCAAACAGCAAGCACGCAAGCATGCAAGCAAGCTGCAAGGAAGCATGTAAGCATGCATGTAAGCATGCATGCAAGCAAGGGTGCAAACAAGCAAGCCTGCAAGCAAGCAGCAAGCATGCAAGCAAGCAGCAAGCATGCAAGCAAGCAAGCAAGCAGCAAGCATGCAATCAAGCAGCAAGCACGCAAGCATGCAAGCAAGCAGCAAGCAAGCATGCAAGCAAGCATTTGGATTGCCTTATCTCCGGCGCTGCGGGAAGTGCGGTCCTTCCGCTCTGGCGTAACATATACCCGGCATGCCATGCTCGCTTCCGCAGCTTCGGCTTGCTGGTCGCCTTCGGCGACCAGCCTCAGCCGCTCCAGCTCGCACGGCTGCCGGATCTATGTTACAGCGAGCGAGGACCGCACTCCCTCCGCGCCTCCGGCTTTTAAATTACACTCTAGTATAGGGCAGACTAGTATCACGTGGAAGAGACCACGGCCAGTCGGGATCTACATAATTCCAGACCAGGCAAGCTTAATGTTGTAAAAGAAATGTGGACTGTATTATGTGCGTTATAATAGATAAGAGGGATTCGAGATCAAACAGAATGTATTTTCACGAGCTTAAGTTTTCTAAGAGACAGGTCAAAAGAACAAAAATGACAATGACATAAGAATTTAGTTTTACAAATCTATAGGCCGAAAGAGTATAAAGGTGGAAGGAGGAACGTTCGCAACATCACAAATACATAATTTATGACTTTAAAAGTTATAAATAATTACATTATGATTATCGTATTTTATTCAAAACAAATTTTAGGAATATAAAAATTATGTTCTTTACATTTATGATTATTTAAATTATGGTATTGAAAATTAGACAAAGTTATTATTATGCCTAAGAAACCATTATGCATTTAGAAAACTATGCATATCAAAGTTTATGCGAAAAAACTTTATGCAAATACTGTTATGCCAAACTAAATTATGATGAAAAATGTTATGCGTCTGAGAGGGCACCCCCTCAAAAACACCCACTATTGTCACAAAATCAGTTTTTCCACTCCAATTTATAAAATCGAGTGCACATCAAGATGTGTCAATTAAAAAGGCGAATTAATAGAACACAATTCGTTCCATTTTTCTCGTTAGATTCATTCTTTTTCACTTTCAGATCTTCATTCTTCGCATGAGTGTTTGCTCAAATAATTAAATCACTTTCAAGCCGTTCGTACGGATAATAAATTTTAATGGAAAACTGTAAATAAATGTACAGTCTGTGCCACCAATGATTTGTTGAACAAATTATAACTATGAAATTTTCTGAAGAATAGATTTGAGGAATAGATTTTGCCTCCTGCCAGTCTTCTTGTCGCTTTTTTCTTTGGGCAAATAGTTTCGGCTGTAGGAAAGAGCAGACAATATATTACATCAAACTAAACAAACACATCGTATGTGGTTTCGTAGCTAAAATATGATCTTGTATGCTGTAAATTCTATATTATATTGCGGACTTACGTAGTTCATACTTCATACGCCTACTCGCTGACTAACGAAGTATTGCCAACTGCGGGTGTCTGACAGGAAATCGCAGCTTATCTGCATTTTCCGGAACTCTTCGCAGGTAATTTAAGTTATCATGTTGATTTACTACTTTCCCCTTTTAAAAGGTATTAAACATTCTTATAATCACCATAACAAATCAAACTACTCGCTCTGTGGTCACGACTATCTGCAATACTCATTATAGACACACGTTATACTTCAACTGTACTGACATGAAAATCAGAGACCCTACTACGAAAACTGTATGTCGATTTATAAATATTTCTCCTGTTACTACGTTTTACATAACTAGTAAAACTCAATATGTATTATAATTTTAATCATCATTTTAGACCGCCTATTGTAACCTCTAGACCTCTTCTTCAAAAATATTTGTCAAGTATTTATTTTCAGCATAACTCCTTGCTCAATTTAAGTTCTTCCATTTATTTTCAAGTTTCCTTTGAGCTCTTTGAGTGGACTAAGTACGAAACTACACCCAAAGTTCGGCTAATCCGAACGAGAGCTGTTTAAACTTGTCACGGTACCGTTTAGATTGGATTTCAGTTTCAAAAGATAAATTTTAATATCTTGGAAAGAGTTTGCTAAACCTTTAAGTGGAATACTTGAGGTAATTTTGCTTGCGAATTTTCATTTCATTTATGCTTCAATACTTAGTTTAGGAAATGGTTTATTGCATGGGTACATTTCGTTATACAGAAATCAACCAGTTTTCAGGGTATAATGCAGCGTGCATTAGGGAAGTATTCTAGTTCCACTTTTTATTTCGGTTTCTCATCGTACGCGTACTCACAAAGTTTATTGTTTTGAATATCTCAATCTTAAGTACCTATCGTTTGTTAATAAGTATTGCGAAAAAGGGGTGTATCAAGCATGACTCGTACGGTCAACAATGTCAATGTTGCTTTTTATCCATAAATTATTGTTTTTATTGCAATTCTGTTACTGATAACATGTTGTTTATTATTCCATTTTGCGTCAACATTTCTCGTGTTCAATTGTTTTTGTTTCTTGTTATCCAACTCTTTAACATAACTTTGAATAGACGTTCCTCCATTGTTTGTGGTTCACAGAGGTCGTGAAAACTATGTCGTGTGTGCACTATCGCCCACCAGGTTCAGAAATAGATACGGTCACTGCCACTACCGGTAAAGTTAGGTAGGGCAATGTACACAATGTACACATGCTTGGCTGATTTGGAAAATAGCTCCAAAAACAATGTTGACTTCTTGTATGAAAAACCTAATTTGAATTTTTGTAATGGTACTTGACATGAGGTTCACGACTTCTACGTCTTGTCACATAAGTTAGAGGGATGTAAACAATTTGTTTCTATCTGGGAAATTATGCCCATGTTGACGTTTACAAACTGTGAGCTGTCTACCCACTTTGGCACCGCAACGTACTTAACATCTATGAATGTTACATCGTTTTGTCTTTCCTCTACACCTATCAGTGGCTTTTTGTGGTGGTAAATATTCATCCAGTGTCCCGTGGATCTGTTGAATATTACATTGAGGAGGATCCTGTCTATTTTCCTTCGTGTCAGCAGTTCAGCACCTATTTGTTTTACCGTCATTGTTTTACACATACAAATAATGTAACCTTATTTTTAAGCTGATTGTGCAATCAAGCAGTGACTCTACATACTTTGCCCTGTTTATTTTTAATATTGTGATTTTTGTATGGTTCACACCTCATTTTCATCATCATCATCATTTCAGCCACAGGACGTCCACTGCTGGACATAGGCCTTCTCCAATTTGGCTCTCTCTGATCTCTCTGTCTCATTTTAGCTATTTCGAATTTTACTCTCATATTAAGTTTAGTCACTGTCTGGCTAAACTATCTGACAGATTAAAATGATGTGTCAATATAAAATCTGCTCGACTCTATCTGAGAAAGGTGCCATGGATCTCTCTCTAGGGATTATAGGGAAACTTTTCACGTTGCTTACTGGTTCTGGCGAGGTCTGCGATCGTAAACATTTTATCTCAGTCCGGTTGAGCAGGGAGTAACCGACAGGAGGCCGATTTATTTGACGGCTAATTTATACTGGACAACATAGTAATGGCTGCTAGATGTCGAAGTTATAGATGTACTGTTCGCTGTGTGAATTACAAAGTAAGCTGTTGGAAGTTATCGATATTCTGTTCTATGGACACAATTTCATTCTTTGAAACTGATGTGAAATTCAGGGAATTGGGATCATTGTTTTTCACGTTTAGGGTGCGAGCTTAGTTAAGTTGATCTCAGTTAAAAGAAACTTTTTAAAATGTTGCACGGCCCTTTTTATTCAAGTTTTATGCCGCCCTATCAAAGGCAAGTTGCAGCAAGTGTATTCATAGTAGCTAGCTGTTTATGTAAATTCAGTTGTATTATGAACTGCTATTTCAGGTTATAGATCTGGTCTTGTAGCTCTCTCGAGCATTTTATTTAGCGATCTTATCTATCCAAGTCCAGGTACTTGTTCATAAATAGCAGCTTAATTGTATAGACAGCACTTAGACGCAATTTTAATAATGCATTCGCATCACGACGCATTGGCGCCATGATTGCATTTAAATTTTAGATGTTGCCGTATCTCTACACGTTAAAATGTAGGTTAGTGAGTCAGTAAATAACAATTAAATAATAAATAGGTTTTCGTTTTTAATTAATCGTCGAATACGTACGCGAGTTTCACGAAACCGTTCGACGTGATAACGTGACACACGGAATGGTAATAAAGTCTTGATTTACATTCAATGTCCTCTATTACTAACTTAGATGTATTTATTAAACATTAATACGTCCGTAGATTTAATCTGAGACATATTTACAGACCAAATGCGTTCAATGATGATGAAAAACGCGAAAATGTTTTCTTTTCTCCTTTCTAAGTCGAAAGTATCTAAAATACAAAGAAATTGAAGCGCGACTTGTTCCATGTAACGCATGATTTAGCTTTCAATTACTAATTAATGTGCTATGAAGATGACCTTGTGTTATTTTCAGCACAAGCCTGAATATGTGTTATCGTTCGAAAGATCATGAATATTACAATAACGCAATGATTGCTTAGTTAACGCCTCAATTTCTAGTAATAATAACGTTTTTGTCGAACTTTTTTAAATCAATGTAGGGTTGTAAAATATTTCGTTGCATAAGACATTTTAAGTTTTTTAAGAGTAATTTTATATTAAATATTTTACCCTTAATGTCCAGACCACAAAGGAGACTTAGTAGGCTCTACAATGCCAAACGTTTTTGTTTTAAGTTCATAATAGAATACCTATCTAATCTATATTGGTAAACATAAGGTTCATTTGAGTAGTCTTCGAATCTATTTTGATGTTCTTTTTATTCAGAATAACATATTATGACAGCAACTGAAATTGTTACTTACTGTCTTTGTTCTGAAAAAGTCCTAAGTCAATTGTAAGGCTATTTTACCCCATTTTACGTCGCATTGAGACAGAAAATTGCTCAAAAATGGGAGTAAAGTGCGTATCTGCCAAAAAAAAAATCTTGACATACCTCAGCAATGTCCATGACCGGTGCGGACGCGAATCGCATGCACTCTCGTACTTAATAATATCTCAAGTTTTCTTTTTCGTCTCGCCCGCCCGAGATTCCCTCCAGATAAATAAATGATGAGTCATCAGCGAATTCTTTTATAATTAGACCGTCCAGCATGCACGCAGTGCGGGCAGGTATAGTAGAACCAAGCACTAAACTGGGAATTTGGGAACAAGTGATGTGGTAGTGGTGGCGAAAAATATATACTACATTTTTATCGATAGAATCGTCCAAAGTATTTTCTTTATCATAATTTATAAAAACTATTGTTAAAACCGAAAAAACTTAAAAAATCAGAGTTGTTTATTGCGCGTCGTACCTATAAACAAAAAAAAAATGGTAGAGTTTCGACGGATATTATAAAACCTTCAATAAAATATAGATTGAGTATTGAGACTTGAGAGTTGTCGCTTTTGACAAAGTCGACCTTAGTTATTTCCATCTTATACTTCTTCCATATTAGAGTTCAGTGGTGGTAACTGGTTACCTAATCACACCTAGCAAAACTTAGGTCAATAGTCCAAAATAGCTTTAATAAAGAAAGTTCAATCATACCTATCAAAACTTAGACCAATAGTCCAAAATAGCTTTAACAAAGTTAGTCCTACCGAGCCTTCTCCACCACTGGGCTTAGTATCCAGCATGCCGGTCAAATTGCTGGCTCGGCGCGAAGATGCTCAAATAAGAATAACGTGGACTGAACGAAGATTGATGGGAAACGGGAATACATTAATTACGGGATATGGAAACGTGATAAAGACGTGCTTGCAGTTCATTTAGCCTTTAATTTGGTAATCAGCCAGCGAGTTCGTTTGCCTTTTTTTAATTATAAAGCTGTGAGTAAAGGCGCGAGTTAAGATTTTACGAAGACAGATGAAGAGATGCGATTTTTGTTCTTTATAAGGGATTAAGAGTTAAATTACTTCTATTTTACGGAGTGAGCTATGTCTCTACATTCGGAATTATCGATTACACATCACAATTTACTGTTTTTACTCATTGGACGTACCTAACGCAAGCAATCAAGAAAATATGTCTAAAAGAACCTTAATTTGACCTAAAAGCACTGGTGACCGATATTACTTTGCTGTCAACTCATTAGACAAATGACAATCGGGGACAAAAACAAAACACAATTCTTAATATTAGTAAAAAGGGTCATGAACCCAAATATTTTCAGTAGCTAGTAACTTCATTCCATTCATTCCTCATTCATCACTAGCCCATTGTTTGTCAGGATGAGTGAACCCGCGTGTCGCACGTTTCCCGCCATCGCATTAAAATGCAAACGACCACAGACCATAAAGTGGTGAGTGCGTTACGAACACTCACTAACACTTCATTCACTATTTTATTTATTGTAAGTGTTATTTTATGTCGCATTTATACGCTCGAAGAAAGTGAATAGCGTGGTACTAGGGACCATCCTGTTTTTAAACTTCAGATGGAAATCAAGCGATATTTTATTGCGAAAAGGTCAAACCTAATATAATGTGCATGGAAAATATACCGTCTGTGGTTATACGCAAAAAATAGATAGTCTCAAAACGCATCGCTTACTTCTTTAACTCATGAACTTCGAGTTAGACCAAAGAAAACTATAAGTTTAAATAGGTACGTTGTAAATATTGATTGTCTTCTAGTGTATGTCTTGTTGGTTGTCCTATTAAATAAATAAATAAAAGACTGGAATATCCACGACTCTACATAAAATAATATCTCGTTATCTACACTTCAGTGGCTATTAATTATTTTTGGCTTTTAATAAATAGAAAACATTTAACATTTTTTGTTGAATGTAATGATTTGATTTCACATTGACAAGATTTCCTTTTAACTCAATAACAAATATTGGCTGAGGAAAAGAAAATAATTAAGAAGTCAAAGGCAATTTATTCTGCAGAAAGCATCATTCAGTCGCACTGTAGCCCACTGTACGGCCAGGAAGAGTGAATGGACCGGAACGTGAATACTTGCCTACTGAGTGAATGGTTTCCGCGCGTGAAATGTGATCGACGCGTTCACAGTGAATATTTTATGTTAGGCGAATGTTGGGGAAGTGTCGATAGTTCTGCTATCGATTTTTTAGTTAGTTAAAGAGCTAACTGGTTTGTGAAAAAAAAACTTATTTTTTTGTAGTAAATTACATGGTTTTTATAGCTCTACCAATTTATTATTATAGATGACCTGCACGTTGACTTGAGTAGGTATATTGGGATTTCCTATTTCCATTTTCTAAGTGTGGGTAAATATTATTAGAGTAAAATATCGATACTAAATTGAAAGTCACGATGCAGTAAACTATCGACAAGTAGTTATTTACACAATGCGAAACATTGAATGTTCAAATGTGCGAATTTAGTATAATTATTGGCATTAATGCTAGAAACTCATGTTTGCTGACGAATCGATTAATCACAATATGACGGAAGCGTCTGTTGTATTGACTTAAACTGGCATAATAGCATGAATAGGTGCTAACTTATTACGAATTGTTGTTAACTTCCATTTGTATCTAAGTTGACAGAAGATTGACGGTAAATGCTAGAAAGCATCTAACTCCTAACTGAACGGGGCAACTTACAGTAAATTACCACGTTTACATTTTACGTTGCCTGTTGTTTTAAGTTTTTACTACTTGCTATGTTATTGGTCTATAATAGGAGCATCATTCAAAAATGTACTGAGGGGCCTGAAATTAATAAGATCTTAGTTGGTGTACCCAAACAATTGAATATACGAACTTTTTGGAAGTTTTTAAGCTGCCCGCACTATAGTCGCCGAATCACAGATTACTTAATTAATAGTTACTGCCTTAATTTGATATCTTTGAATGATGAATTAACGTGTTCTTCAAAGCACGAACATCAGTTTGATTCAATATGGCAATATGATAGCAAAAATGGTAGCAAATAAACACATTAATTACAATACGTTCAATTTACTCGACATGATACCCAGCTCCAGTAAAATGCGGCGCAAGGTGTCACAGCGCAACATTACGTTACCAGCAAATCGATCCTCGATTGAATCGATTAGGCTGGCCGCACGCGGTGTCCCATCCGAGTGATGACTTCATTGTGTGGATGATTGTTTCCCCACAAAAAGGCCTTCTAATAGGCCGCGCGAGATCTCGCGGGTGGTCTATGTAATTACGGAGAGCCATTACGGGATCGGTGTATCTCTTTCTTTGTCACGCGTAGGGCTACCAAGATTTTTTAAGAGAAATTTTGTTATAAAGCTTTTTGGATAAGTAAAAATCAAGACATGAGCTTTATACCTACCGATTTGTAATTTTGTATTATGTTATGTTATATGTTGTTTTAATATTATTTGTAGTAGGTAACTCATGAAACAAGGAATTTTCGTCCATTGTTTATTTAGGTAAATGATATTAGACATAATTTGCGATTTTGTGGTTTGTGGTAGGTAAATTGGCAACCCTATTGTTTGCACTTTGCATAATGTTTTGGTGCTCTTTATCAATTTGAAACTCCAAAATATGCTCCATTGTTTTAAATACATAAATTATTTTAGACATAGTGGCGATTTTGTGGTTTCTTAAAAAAACATTGGCAACCTTAACGTTTGCCTGTTTTTTGGGTGCTATAATATTTAACATGTCGACGAAAGTCACAATCTGCTCTATTGTTTCAGAGTATAAATAAATGGTTATACAACTTATAGTGATCACGTAGTCTTGGGGTTTCTTTAAAAATATATCACGTACCATTGGCAAGTGGCAACCCTATTCGCCTGTTGTTTTGACGCTATTTAATAAGTCGAAACTCATTTCTGTTGCTTTTCTCCCTTTTGTTCGCTTTCAGATTTAGAGAGGAAAAATCGTGGATGCAAATGCTAACATAAAGTAAATTCACCAAGATTTATTTTTTTGATACACGCGATTTCGATTTAGATCTCGCACTGATTAACTTAATTTTCGTTGATGTTTACCATCCGTAATTAGTCCGATTTGATTTTAACAAGTAATTGCTGGTTAAAATCAAATCTATTTTTACCTGAACCTCAATACAACTACTAACATGAACTAATTACCAAATTAATGCCTTTTAAATATTTATACGCTGCAATTTAATTGACATTCTATGCAAAATGTTTCCATAAATAGTTTCCTATTAGTGGACTAGCCGTAATATTGTGGTGTGGCAACTTGTTGAATATCAAGAATGTTATAATGACATTATACATAACTATAGCTATTGTACATACAATAGTTGGAAATACTTTAGTCATTGTTTTGTTTCAAACTTCCATAATAGCAACATAACTGTATCGAAAACTGTTAAACGGTCAATTATGCACGTGTTATGTGAGGTTTATGTGTTTAGTAACTTGTCTTACGATACTTACCTACAAAACTTGTTCCATATTGTAATCTATGCCTCTTCCAGTTTTCGCGTTACGTATTTTACTCGTAACGTAAGTCAGTCAACAACTCCATCAATCAATAAATCAATCAAACGTTTTGTGAAGCGTGTCTGATGTCTTCTAAACGTTTCAATTACACTCTAAAACTCAGTTTTTTGTTTTTATTCGGAAAGTTATCGAAAAGGTCAGAAACATAAACCGCATTTTACGTTTTTCGACTCCATTAAAGTCGGAAAATAATCCTACTAAGAGAATCAATTAAGTCTCAAGCTAAAAATAAGTAACCAGTTTTGTAATGCACTTGCCGAATAAACTTTTCCATTCTCGATAATGTCATATCGATAAGTATTAAAGTTGAGTTCACGCATCACTACGTTTGAGCTTTGTAATTTTGAGTTGAGCGGGCGATCGACATCGCCCTGTAATTTTTATTTTCTAAATAAATAGGCATGAGTAATTGTTTCTCGATCCAGTACGATATTATTTTTCAATTAGCCTTTACTTACGTAAATAACAATCAATCAATTCTAGTTTTTAGGTACAGTTGACAGCACATTAGACTACATTATATTATAATTTTTTATTGCAAAATCGCCACTATTACAACTGTATAAGATGCCACAGTGTTTACCTTGATGTCGTCCATACTTCTATGCAGTTACTTTGTGAACATGATAATATAAAGCCAGCTCTCACGATTGTATTTAATACCAGCTTCATGGTTTTGCAATTAAACTAAACTATCATTACCTATAATGCACTGCCCCGTGTTTTAGTAAATTACAGTTACAATAACAAAAGGTTGGAGTTATTCGGAGTTATAACGATCAATTGTTCGTGGCCCTCCGATTTTGCTTGTGTACAGTCAGCGTCAAATAGTTCATGACACTCAATTTGGTCAAAAAGTTGTCAACTTGACCTTATTCCAATGTAACAAAGCGTGTTGCGAACTTATTGGTCACTTTGTTTGGGTGCTGACTGTACTATGAACTGACACTCAGAGATATGTTTACGAAGTTGAATACGAGCTTTTGTGTGCTTTCAAACAATAGGGGTAAGCCCCTTTAGTTTTCATTTGTTTAATTGGGCTTCCTTAGTCATAACAACTCTATTCACAATGTGAATGTTTTGATTAGAAGATAAAGAGTCGGATTGTTAATATGTTGAAATGTACCTACCAAAACAAGCAAGTACCTAAGTCAATATGTATTTATAATGAATTAAGGCGGATTTTTTCAATCTCAATCGTCAGATAATATCTTTTAACTAAAAATAAACTTGTCATTTTGATATTTTTCCCATACTAAAACTGTCAATGTCTTCAGTTAAAAGTTATCCGACGATTGAAAAATCTGCCCTTAATCAATAAATTCTTTATTGCAGTCTTTTATAGATTTTAGTTCGTGCTCTACTTTCTCATTAACTTTAGTAGCTAGAGAGCTAAATGAAGATCAGACTAATTTTCAATTAAGCTATTAACTATGACTAGGTATATTGTAACACAACAAAATAGACATGTCACTGTTATTTAGAGTCTGATTTGAATTCAATCGGCTACAATTAAGTTTAAATTATTCAAAGCTAGCGTAGGCGGCTGCCTACATATGCCTTGGCATGTCCCTCCGGCTAGATGACCCAACAGTCATAACGCTCGGAGGTCGAGCGTGGTCATTTCAGCAATTTGCATACGTTAACTACCGGTCAGAAGGGGAAGCCTCGTTTGGTTAGGAGCAGCGGTTCTCAAACTGGGGAACGCGAGGGCTGCGAAAAAGCCTGCTGTAAATCACTTTGTCCAAGTTAAACAAATTGTGAGCTTATCAGGTTACTATAAAACCAAAATCTCAAATGTGCCAAGACTAAAATAAACTTTCTAATCAATCAATTTTTTGGTATGACAGCACTTTTTGGTTTGGGACTCCCGATCTGGATCTTAAGTTCGATTCAGAGACGGATTGAGAACTCAATAGTTACTATTTGATTACAAGGAGGATTTTCGGAGGGTACTTTAAACCGCGGTTAAATCGGCGAGTCATGTAACTCGTAGGAAACCCGCGCCTCTACAATAAGTAAACATTGAGACTATGAAAATTGTCATAACCCACCACACATTACAGACTCCTAAGAGGTTATAAAACATAGAACTGAAGCTACGGTTTACTCGTAAGTCCACCAAAAAAGGGGGTGAAAATGAAGTCAATGAAGGAACAACTAGGTGGGGTCAAAATATTGAGCATCGCTGTGCAGGGCAGACAGGGTCGTTCAGATAATGGTGATGAAACATGAAAACATGACGGTACGATAAACACTTCGGCTGATTGATTTACGTATATCAGTCGGTGGCCTATTTCTGGCGCGATGGCGTGGCAATCATTACCGTAATGCTCCATTTAGGAGATCAATGTAATATGAGATGATGGTTTACCAAATGTTAGCAGAATGTTAGCATAGGTACTAAATTCTGACCAATTCTAATTGGATTAGTGTACCTACATAGAATACATAGAATATTGCATAGGTACTAAATTGTAACCGTGGAATAATTTAGTAAAAATGTAGAGTCGAGGGGGAGGCCTTTGTCCAGCAGTGGATGTCATTTGGCTGAAACGAACGAACGTAGAGTCGAAAAATATTTATGAATCGAATCCTATTCATATGAAATTGAACATAATTCTAGCAATTAAACGAAAACCACTCGTCTTTCTTTGTCAAATGATCAAAACAGAAAGAACACAACTGTATGTTTAAGTTAGTTTCAGTCTATATGATTAGGAGACCTAATTTTCAGGAAGTCTTTCGTAGCGAATATTTTCGATATTTTTATTAGTTAGGTTACCTATATTTATTACCTCGCGTCGCAGAATAAACTCAATACCTTCCTAACCAAACCAACAGATATCAAATACCAAAGTTAATTTCTAAAAGTCCGTTTCAATATTTCGCGGCGCCACCAAGGGCCCTCGAGCGAGCCATCGACGCGGGAGGAGAGAAATGATTACCCACTCACCACTTAGGTGGGCGATAAGAACTGCCTTTGAATTGCTCGACGTGCGAATTGCTGTTATGAACTTTCTGAATTATTTTTTTAAACTGCTTGAATTGGGCAAGGGAAATGATAAATGTAGAGCCTTTGCTACTAACTTTTTAACTAACTTGCACGTTTTGTGTCTTAATTTTTTAAAATAAGAACACCTGAACGAACGAATAAACGTTTCATTTGACCCAAAAAATCAACAAAGGAATACCTACACTGAAAAATATTTAGGTTTGCTTGAACAGCATTTAATTTTTTGTTATAAATAATGATGTTAAATTACCGAAGTCTTAACTCACGTGCGTTAATGTTAGTTTTTTAGATTATTTAATTATAATTAAGGCTTATAGATGTACGAGTCTCAGTGTGCGGTGAATTCAATGCCAATAATTTTGTTATGCTCTAATTACAAACCTAATAATTTGCGATTAATGATAAACTGCGGTATAATTTAGTGCATTAATTAGCAAATAGTTTTTAGATAACATTAAGTTAAATAGATCAAGGCACATGCTATTAGAACTAACAACACTCTTATTTACATGACTTTAGTCACCTTATTGACAAACAAGAAGACAAACAAGTCTGCTTAACTTTGAAGTTAGTGAACATACGAAGTATATCCTGATGCTGGTCAACAAAATTATTATGACTTGAACATTTCGTCTCTAAGTACTATAATTACGTCAAAATTAATTAAAATTATCTTAATTTGTGTAGATTAATTAAATTAGTACTTACAAATCGTCAAATGCTCTTAAGGAGCCTATACATGTCTCATTCTTTTTTTGCCCTACCAGCGCTTCGAGACAAGCATTTGGCAAGTGCTGAGAAGAAGCGCTGCAACAAACTCAGTCACCACTGTTTGCGAGTAAAAATAATACATTATATTTTAACTATTGTTTGCAAGTGAGCATACCTCATAATCAATAACAGCGTTTCTACGGGCACCGTTAACATTGATTAGTTTTACAGCGCATCTATTAGCTTTGAAGTGTGGCATATTGCGGTAACTCCATAAAATACGGCAGAATACAGCCAACAGAAAACCAAACCGTAGAATTTTGTCGCAAAATCGCTCCTATTTTAACTGAAAAGAATGACATTGCTCAGTTTCTGACTGTAACATGCGCACACGTCGCACATGTTGCGTTTCCAAAGTTTATTTTTTCGTGTCACTTCACAAAGTGCCGCTCGAAAAACAATAAAAAAGCCGTAAAATTTGGAAGCTACGTTATCGTTCGACGTCGTCCGTCGGCCATACTAATGAAGTGGACGGCCGCGTTTCAAATGGCTTTAATTGAAATGTTTGGTGATACTAAATCATTGGGCTTATCGGTACAATATTTTAATCGGCAGCAGATACTTGACACAGTTGCACGTTGCATGCAGTAGCGTCTCTCATGATGTCATCTTTTAGAGTTCGATCATTCTAAGCGACACTGTTACAAAATCAGTTAATATGATTTTAAAAAATAATGAATTTGAATAGACCAAGCCAGTACCTTAAAATTTTCAATTCAAGATAGGGGTACGAGAATTTATACAAACTAAAAACTCTCCATTGGTAAAACCGTACAAGTGCGTGTCGGACTCACGCACAAAGGGTTCCGTACTATTGATTTATGAATATATTTTTTTTTAATTTAAGTTATTTGTATGAAAGATTACGCGGTAATAAGCGGTTTACGATTTACGAGGTATTAAAAAAAAACTACTTACTAGATCTCGTTCAAAACAATTTTCGTTGGTAGTTTTTATAGTAATGTAACATCATATGTTTTTTTGAGATTTTTCATTTTCTTATTTTAGAAGTTAGAGGGGGGGGACCAACTTTTTCCACTTTGGAAGCGTCTGTCACGCAAACTATTCGGTTTAGAAAAAAAATATTTTAGAACCCTCGATATCATTTTTGAAGACCTATCCATAGATACCCGATACGTATGTGTTTGATGAAAAAAAAATTTTTGAGTTTCAGTTCTAAATATGGGGAGCCCCCAATATTTTTTTTATTTTTTATTTTTGCATCAAAATCTTAATGCGGTTCACAGAATACATCTACTTACCAAGTTTCAACAGTATAGCTCTTATAGTTTCGGAAAAAATGGCTGTGACATACGGACGGACGGACAGACAGACATGACGAATCTATAAGGGTTCCGTTTTTTGCCATTTGGCTACGGAACTCTAAAAAGTATATTCCTAAGGCACTAACAGCCTATTATGCATGCATGCATCGCACTCTGCTGATTCCAATATGTTAGAAAAAATATTTTCGAAACAGCTAGTAGAGCTAGTACAAACCTAGAGCTCGTAGACCTACTGTATAGTAAGATCGCTGTGGCATCAGTGATTTGTATCGAATTTTGGAGTAATGAGAATTATCTGGTTAAATATGTCTAGGCTCGTTAATATTATCGACAGCCGTTAAAATAGTTTTGACACGATAAATATTTGATATCTAAACTAGTTAGCATAACGGTTCCACGCTCGTACGTCATTGATTAATTGTTGTATATTTTTATTTAGGTGTTATAAAAATATTGTATTAAACTACGATGTCAAATTACAGTCACATTACGTATGCATTATACGCTAATAATAATAATGTACATTATCAATACGATATTGTCTTCCTGAAAGGAAAAGTTCTAACATCTAAGTAGTAAAGACTGCATATTATTATAATACTTCAGTAATATGTAAGTCAAAACATTTAATTAACATTCTCTCTGTATGATACGAGATTTTTTGTGTCAAAGGAGCATTATTGTTGTCAAGGTTAATCTTAGGAGTTAATTAAGCAAATCACTCTTTATACTATTCAACCAAAAAGACTCCATACTTCGAAAGGATAAGCAGATCGGTCCTTTAAAATCATAAGGCTGGTTTTAGTGTCACGCGGACCGTCCGGTGCGGATCCGCTCCGCACGGCCAATCTGTATGAACTTCTAGGGAGCGTTTTAGAGTAATGCGGTCCGGAGGAACCGCTCCGCTCCCTAACAGTTCATACATATCGGCTGTGCGAAGCGATCCACACTGACAGTCCGCGTGACACTAAAACCAGCCTAAGAGTGTTTCACATACAGCTTGCAAGCATATCGGTGCTATAAACCCATGTGACAGTGATTCATATACAGGTTCCTTAATAGCCCAAGACGTTTACCTCGCCGTGAACTTTGTAGCAATAACATAACATGAACGGTTTATTTAGATACGTCCACACCTGATTACTTTTCCACAAGACTCCATCTAATCTACCACTGTTTTCGTAGCTCGGGTTCATCGTAGCTAGGGTTGTCACCACGATATAATCTTCACAGAACATACACCTTAAATAACTTAACATTTGTTCAGTAAAATTGAGAATTTTCTACGGAAGCAACTTTTTTATGCAAAACGCAGCGTGTTACGAGTACGTTTACCCACCCACAAGGATGACCGACGACCTCATAAAGGCACTGGATGTAGGCCGCTACTAACCGGGCGATATGGAAATCATTGGGGGAGGACGAGTGGACGACCTCTGGCTGAAATTATGAACTTTTTTAACCCCCTGTGCTAAGATAATATGATTGTTTTACAAATGGGCTCACCACAATAGTCCAGCGGCGGGGATCGACCAGCGTTCCTCAGATCTCGAGTCGGTTTCCGACACCTTCGTTCGTTCGTTCGTTTCAGCCGAATGACGTCCAAGGTTTTCCATAATGAACGGTCCTGCGCTGCCCGCATCCAGGCTCTTCCCGCGACCTTCACCAGATCGTCGGTCCACCTAGTTAGTAGGAGGCCTGCCCACGCTACGTCTTCCAGACCGTGGTCGCCACTCGAGAACTTTTCTGCCACAACGGCCATCGTCTCTACGAGCTATGTGCCCCGCCCATTGCCACTTGATTTTAGCAATTCTCCGTCACCTTCACCGTGCTGCTATTGTCGCTTACAAAGACCTTATGTCACATTATATTGCAAGACTTGCTTTGGGACGTCTTTTTTTTTTTTTTTTTTTTTATTTGTGGCAATCAAACCTCTCTGGGAGGTTTATTTCTGCCAATGTCGAGTGAAAAATATTGACATAGTTATCAATAGAACGTGGGTGTTTCAGTTCTATTGATTTTTCATGGATTCCGTGGAGTTAAGTATGCCCGTAAGCAGGTTTCGAGACGCCACCGGGTCCAAAGCGGGTTGTTCATACGACAACCCACTCGACACTCGATGCGCGCTCAAATTCGAAGTATTTCAATGTTTTTTATAATTTATCACTTCACTGCACTTTAGAACACAAAATAACACCAAATTTGTACACTAAAGTCCATTAAATAATAAATTGAAACCATTAAAACAGATCGACCATGCTTCCCGTTCAACTACCCTCCACGGAATCTGTTTGGGACGTCTTTCTAAACAGAAATACTTGACAGGTGCCTTCAGACTTTTGACAGCCCTGCCCACAGCTAAATTCGGGGCTCCTTACTCAAACAATCCCAGTGTTTGTTGATTCCAGATTAAAGGCCGGGGGAACGAACGGGAACGATATCAAAAATAGCATTTATCATAGTATTATGTGTTATAAAATGCTGTCTGGTCTGCGTCGTTTCATATCACTATATTTCTTTGATGGTGATTGCCCGACTTCAAGATAATATCTGGATAAATCAATTAAATTCGGATGATTTTATAATATAGCTTGATATTTGTCTGTGCTAGGTGATATCTGCTGATACCTAATATCTTAAGAAGCAAGGATGTATGTATTTTCTTGCTTTCAGTGTTTTTACTTAAACGCCTGCCTCATACATCGTTTTGACTAACGCACTTGGTCAAAACCACTTTTGACTGGAATAATCAGTCAAAAGTGATATTGACTAAGGGCATCAGTCAAAACCACTTTTGATTATAAGTTTTGACTGTAACATCCATACTGATTAACAGCCCGACCCAACAATCGGCCAACTAAAAATTTAAATTAGTAGTCATGAATCCTGTTGGCCAACTCATCCCGTTACCAAGGACTCTTTCAGGATGAGTCACCGAATTTCACATTAATGTTGATGACTCACGCAGTATCCTTCTACTTGAACTAATCATTTTTGTGATTATAGAGGTTTTATTGAACTGTCGATTTGATGTAGGTATGTACACCGTTCCGTAGTACGTTTTTCCAATTTTCATTGAACTATCTATCATTTCCTTTTTTTCTTCCGAAGTTTTAATGGGTTGGGGCTTCTGTAATGTCTCTACATTAACTATACACGCACTACATCATAGTGTAGGTAGGTTAATTACTCAACCTAATACACATTACTTCCTAATACACAACCTTCTAAATTACCTACTTTCATAATATTGTAACCAAAACAAAAGAGCAAAATTGCTCCTAAGTACAAACCAAAGATTGAGTGCAACCTTTTTACCTTTATACATTAAAGCACAACCCAAATCTTTTTAAAAACAAAACTCTAACCTCTAAGGGCTAATATCTCGCTTGTTGAACCCGTTGATTAGCTGTCGAAGGGGGGGTGAAATTATTTTCACCCTTATGGGTTTTGCTCTTATTTAGCTCTCCTTTTAACGCCTTGCCAAGCGGCCATGATGAATTTCCCTTTTAATCTTGCCACCCTTAAATTAAATAATGAAAAAAGAATATGAATGAGCTCTAGACCTTAAAAAGCTACGGGAAATGACTTTTAATGGTAATAAAGAAAGGTAACATTTTTTGTACAGAAGAAAAATAAAAATTCAACATATTTGATCTGTGAATTTGTTGAGAAAGGTATATAAATATTAATTCTCACTAGAATACAATTTGATTTAAATTATAATTTGACAAGCGAAGTTTGTTAACGTTTAGACTAGTTTGACAGTTTATTAATTTGTGTGTTGATGTCTGATGTTCAGTCATTTACTTAACAAATTACTGAATGTCAAAATGTTTACAACTATTGTATATTTACATAATTTCTTATGTTAGTTATTTTCCAGTATTGTTTAACTGTCTGTCTCAAATGAAATATATTAGGTATGGAAAATTACATTATAGTATTCATAAATTAGTTACAGTGTGATTGTAAGCCGAGTAAACAACAAAAATCCACCAAAAATGTTTTAAATAACAACAATGTTAACAGCATTGTTGTGTTCCGGCAGTTAGAGGTAAGATAGCCAGTTCCTCAGTGGTTGAGGATTCCGGGTGAAGCTCGCTTCCACCTTCGGCCTGATCGTCACTTACCATCAGGTGAGATACAGGCTAAGAGCTTCCTCGTTGTGGATAAAAAATACTATAGGCCTAGCTTTTAACTCAGTCATTGCCTGAGATAGGCGACACGGGACTTTTGAACTTCAAACGTCAGTGAGACTTCAGATTTACACAGTTTGCTCTACTACAGGGGTCACCGATTAGTTTCGGTCGGGGTCCATTTTTAGAAATGAAATGACCTTCGCGGTCCACACATATTATAAAAAAAAATATTGAAAAAAGGTAATTACGGAAATTACAAAAGATACATATCAATGAGAAAAGTGAATTTTTTTATTGTTAATTATCTGTCTGAAGTTTGGAGTGGAATTGGTGCAAACTATTGACATTAAATCCTGAAGATGTTCATCAGTAAGTCGAGATCGAAATCTATTCTAAACGAAGTTCATCTTCGAAAATGCTGCTTCGCAAATATATGTATGTTGACCCAAACAAAGTGACAAGTTATTATGACGTGGTAGAGTCTACCACGTCATAATATCTCAGTCACCGCTTCCGTGCCGTTCCCATACCTCATTCACTGTCTGAGTTTAGTACTAGACCTATATGATTTAGACTCTACATTATACTTCTACTACAACCTTGACCTGAAGGATCAATGTAAGTTCCTCGGGATCAAAGTAAGGCGCAACTTCGAAGCTTTCAGAGCTATCCGGCTAAAGCCCTGCTTTGTTCAGATTAGGTCCTGGGATTTAGATACCACACGAAGTTTGTTTAACAATAATTTCTATTGATTGCAGTTACGAATATTGCTTTGCTAGAGCTATTGGTGTATGTATGTATGTATGTGTTATTGTATGAACTGAGAGAGAATCTTTAGTTCAAAGTTAATATCGGGCGACAGCAACTGGTTTTATGTACTTCGGCTTCCTAACCGCTTCGCCCGCGTGGAATTTTGTCTGTCACAGAAAAACTTTAACGCGCGCGTCCCTGTTTCAAAAACCGGGATAAAAACTATCCTATATCCTATCCCGGGACTCAAACTATCTCTATGCCAAATTGCATCAAAATCAGTTCAGTGGTTTAGGCGTGAAAGCAAGACAGACAGACAGAGTTACTTTCGCATTATAATATTACATAGTATAGATAGTTCTGTGCCGTCTGATATGCTGTGAACTGTGTGACTGTACAATTTTCAGGTGCAATTAAATCAAATGATAAGTAACTAAATGTATATCTCCATTCTTTTGTTTTTCCTAACTGGGCATAAAGAATGATAGAGCATCTGGTAAGTGAAATTAGAATACTGGAAAGATCATTAGACCATGAGGGAAGAGTATTCCTTCAAAATACCAATAATTCAGGCACAAAACTCCAAAAAACGAAACATAAACGATTGAAAAATTAATCAAAGACACATTCCCACCCTCAAATTTTCAAGCCCACTGAACATAAATTATTTCGCAGCTGAGTAGCGTTTGTTTGTCCACAATATTGAGGAAATGAGCGTAGAGCCGTGGGCCGTAGCAATCAGACGACCGCGGATCAATCGCGCCCTCCTAAAGCTTCCTGGCACAGTGCAGGGAGATCAGCTAGAGCAGTTGTTACGTAAAAGCTTTTTTTTAGTTGTACTGTGTGCGCATGAAATCAATATCAGTATATTAAACAGTTGTGTGGAAGAGCAGTTATTATTCCTGGTTGTATGGTATTGCGTACTGCCTGGGCTGTAGCATAAGTATTTAGATTCGAATAATGCAAAAGCTCTGTAACTTTTTACGGTTCCTATTGGATGAAATCTTATTTCGGTGATTTGAAAATGTTGTTTAATAGTCAACTTTCCTATTTTTTTCTCTATTGCGTGAGAATCAGCCTTCATTTATCTTTAGTGAGCCAATACGCTTTAAAAAGTGTTGTAGAATAATAGAGCAATGTTTTTACCAATGGTAATTATTAAAACAATTTTCGTACCTACTCAAATAGTTGGTGCGGCTTCTGATAGTCGTTCATTCTCCTATCTTTCTACCTCTGCACTCGTATCTTTCTTTACTAGCTGACATCTCTTGTCTGTGGCCAGACGCATTGGTGAGGCGCATTATCGCCTGCCTTCAATAGATATGTCACCCCCGACCGTTGCAATGGGGTGCAAAGGACGCGCGTAGGGCGGGACGTTATAACGACTCTACTAAAGTTGTGTTTACTGTTAAAACCTAAGTTTAAATACCCGAATGATGTTTATAACTAATGCTCTTGTCTTGCAAGAGAACCGTTAGCCGCTTATAAGAAAAATATAGAGCAGTGAACCTCGTACATAGCTAACATTGGGCTCACCTCCTTAATTTTTTTTGATATTCAAACTCATCTCATGTAGGTAACTAATTTACACACAAAAGTATCGTCATAGTCACTAATAACGACGAAAATTAAAAATAATAATATTCAAGGCTATGTACAACATTTTAAAGATTAATTAACATAATAGTAACATTGTTAACTAAACTATACCTATAAAATAATGATCTCATTATACTTAGTGTGACTTTTTATGTTTATTAAACACTATCACAGTATTTATTAACACTTTTTTATCAAATTACCGACCTTTTTAGTTCATCATTAAAAATAGCTTTGTTATTTGTTTTTATAATGACCAAAGCAAAGATAGCGTTAGTTATGTCTGTATTATTATTTTATGCCAATAATGGCGGTTAATTATGCTAAAAAATAATGCGTGCTATTATTTATTTGAAGAATAAATCGCTTTGTTTTTAAACAACGTTAATAGCTTTACTATATTTACAAATTAATGATCCACAATAATTATTTTGTTTTTAATGGAGTAGTTGATAACTTGGACCACAACTTTAATTTGGTTTGGTGTCCCCTAATCCGAAACTAGAATGATGTTTAGTACCTTGACATAAGCAGTATATTCCGTTGCGAACGCTTTACATAATGTAAATCAGTAATTTTAGTTGATCCCGTCTCAACTTCAAGAAGCACGAAATCAAACCCTGTTGGTTCGAAGCCCAGAGGGTGCGGTTAATCTAGAGACGTTCAAACTTGACACTCGCATAATTATAAATAGATATAGACCTTACATTCGTGATAATAGGATAGATATTACGATTGTATTTGATAAAATAGATAAAGAAAACTATCAATCGATTTCATTGAAGATTAGTATTGTATTGACTTCAAGATAACAATAAGTACGAACAAATGCAGCACGACTTTTAATTAAAACACTGAATAAGTACGTTGATCTAACAGAATCCCCCGTAAAGTAAGGATGTAGATAAACACATTTTGTACAAGCATGAAAAACTCGATTTCAAGACTTTCCAACTAGCAATGCTTGAAATCACATATACAGTGTGAGTCACGTTAAAGTGTACATATGAAAATAGATGAAACTAGACCTATTTTTATCGACAAAAAAGAGGTCAAAATTTTTTTGAGATTTTTTTAAATTTTTTATAGAATTTTTTTTCTTCCAATTACTTATTGTAAATAAAACGTAATAACTTTTAAACTAAGCGGTATATCCTGATAAAATAAAAACAGTAATAATGCTAAATAACAGGCGATACTAAAAAAATACATAAAATACACAAAAAAGGCCAAAAAATAATAAATAATGATACTTTTTGAAAAAAATCTGCTTTTAAATTCGTGTTTTTTTTATTATTTGATAAATTTCTCAAAAAAATGCCCCTATAACAGGTGGTTTTTATTACTTTTTATTATTCTCTATCGTATTATCTTTGTAAAACCAAAAATCGCATGTCTCTACCCCTATCACAACATTTGCTATGATCGTTTGAACAAAGGCCTGCCACAACATTATTCTCCGCTACAGGTAGAGACAATTTTAATTTTAACTAAAATGCTTATTTCACTTCGAAATCTTTTGTTTTTATTTGAAGTCTAACTTATCTTTATCAAAATTACAAATCTAGAGCCATTTTCAGTTTCGTTGTTAACGAAGCTTTGAATGGCGCGCCCGGAGAGGCTTAGTTCAAACGATCATTGCAAACGTTGTGATAGGGATAGAGACATGCGATTTTTGGTTTTACGAAGGTAATACGATAGAGAATAGCACAAAGTAATAAAAACCACCGGTAATAGGGGCATTTTTTGGAGAAATTTATCAAATAACCAAAAAAACACGAATTTAAAAGCAGATTTTTTTCAAAAAGTATCATTTTTTATTATTTGTTGGCCTTTTTTGTGTATTTTATGTGTTTTTTTAGTATCGCCTGCTATTTAGCATTATAACTGTTTTTATTTTATCAGGATATACCACTTAGTTTCAAAGTTATTACGTTTTCTTTACAATAAGTAATTGGAAGAAAAAAAATTCTATAAAAAATTAAAAAAAAATCTCAAAAATTTTTTGACCTCTTTTTTGTCGATAAAAATAGGTCTAGTTTCATCTATTTTCATATGTACACTTTAACGTGACTCACACTGTATTTTGAATATTTTTTCCAGACCGTTGATATTGAGTTAGATGAATTAAGTTAACAAAAATTTTGTATCGGACACAGTTTAGATTTAGATCCAGTCACTAAGAACACCAAGTCTTGTTCTCTAGCACAGAACCTAATTGAATTTTCCTAAATTACAAAATAACACTGTAGATTTATGAAAAGACGATATTAGCGTACATCTTCAATGGATGAGAATATTATTAAGTTTACTCTATACTAATATGTATGGGAGGTGCGTGCGCCTTAATGCAATAACGTCCCGCCGTCGGATATTTAAACTTATTTGGGCCTGCAAGGGGCGCAGACCCCGTCTGGAGGGGATAACCCCCCATAGGCATAGCAAATATTGTATACTGCGATGTATTGATGTATTGCTGAATGGCTGGTTTGATTTGAGTCCATTGACAGTAAATATTCTTAAAGATGTACCATCCTAGACTGCATCTCAGTTAACAGGTGCGATTGTCAAATACATGCCTTGTCATGCATAAAAAAAGAGAAAAAATTGTGGGGACCCATCTACTTAGTAGTTGTAGCATCACTTTATTGGGTAGTTAAAATATGGATAACCTAACATAAAACAGTCTCATATGCAATTATTTAACTAAACAGTGTTTAGTCTTAAATAAAAAACTTGAAAACATCGAACTGCCTAAGGCGGGAATCGAACCCGCTTGTCGGGCGACTGCTCTTCGTGTTTACTCTATTTATTTATCTGGAAAATCAACATTTGTCATAGTACAGTTACTTTATTAGACGCTTTCCTAAGCGTCTAATCTAAGAGTTCCTCTCTTATGTGTAATTGAAAAGATAATAATCATCAGACGATGCAATTTATTCAACCAACATCTACAAGAAATAATTGTTTAATCAATTCCCGTATTATGTTATTAAATCAAGCGTTACCTACAGCAAATTGTAACCTATCATGGCTGGTGTCTATATGTACTTGACTACGTAATTATGTAGCAAAGATAAAATGGCTCTTATGGACATCATAGAAAGGGAAAGAAGTCTCGAGCTTATAATAATTTGAGAAAAAACATAAAGTTTAGCAAGTTAAAATCATATAACACAGATTCAGCTCTTGCTAAATCTTACTAGTATTATTTTTAAACGCTAACTTGTAAGGTAGGACGTAAGACTTGCTATTTCTCGCATAAACTTCTAGACAGATTTTTGATCTATCTCTACGTTCTAGAGTTGTGAGACGTCAGATTTAGTATTTCTAATTGACTTGTGGTTTGCGGTGCTCCTCCAACGTTTTTTAGTAACTATGTTGCCAATTTGCATTTATCGATCTGTATACAGGATGAAGTTTAAATCGTTAACATCCATAATAACAGTCTCCTCATGATACATACATACGTAGTACATTCCCCAAATTAGAGACAAATCCAATGAGAGGAGAGTCTTATATTAAAAGGATCCCAATGATTTAAATTTCAACCTGTATTTAAATACAAAGTGAGAAGTAGCCCTACTCTTTCTGGTTGGATTGTCATTTTAATGTTAGTGCACTATTAAACGTTACCCAATGATTGTTATGTTATTATTACCGCGCTGTTTCTGTAATTATGTCAGTCATGCGAGTCGGTTTAATTACACAGCCATTATTAATATTCAGCTCGTAAGTTACGACTTAATTAATAATTTATTTTAACGGAAAAAAATGCCTTCTGTCGGAATGTTGATTTATAAAATGACATTAATGTTTCAATTAAATGTAAAGAAGTTTTTAAGTGGATATTCTAGCTTTGACATTAATTGTTAAGAATTTAATTTAATACTGATTAATTCGGTAAATGAAAATGAAAATTATTTGGACTTTCACCACCACGTTGGGCGCCAATTTGGTATTTAACACTGTCAATTAACATTTGGAGAAAACGTTTATCATTTCAACCAAGTTTACAACTGGCAAATAACTGACGAGACGAGACGACTTGTCTCTTTGCGATGCTCAACTGTCTTTTGTTTTTACTTTTGGCTCTACATCTCACATTCACCTAAACGTGCCGTATATTGACGAGAGCACATAAATAAACTTTAAATCAATGTTCCTTTACGATGCTCAACTGTCTTTATTTTCGGTCTACCTCTTTCTCATTCATAAAACGTGCTGTAACTGTTTGACAAGAGCAGCCTAAACTTCTGTCCCTCCACGATGTTCAAATGTCTTTTTTTCCAAATTAACCGCTGGAGTCCCAGACGGCATTAATTAATGTCATAACAATTGATTTTCTATTGTGTCTAGATTCGCGGGCCTTGAAGGATTAATGTTGCCTTACGATGCTCATCTATCTTTTTCGTTGTCCACAGACGCAGACGGACTATGCCTCAGCAAAGGGTGCTGCGGCGCGGGCGCACACTCGAGGCTTACGCAGCTTGCGCGAACGCAGATAGAGGGCGCTTTGCAAAGCGAGCTTGGCAAGCTGGCTGACGTGCTGGCGAACCGCGCGAAAAGGGTTAACGGTAAGTTTAATGATTTAATGAGATTGTTGACTCCACAAAACACAAAAATCATTCTAAATAGTTAATGGGCAACATGGAGTTCATTTAAGAGTAGGCGCACACCGTTTATTTTTCGTCAGCCGATAGTTTAGTCGGGCAGTTGATCAGTATGGGCATGTATGGGAGTGCGCACACTACGCCGATTCGATTTGGCCGATTCTTCATACAATTTAAAATCGGGCACAACTATCGGCCAACTAAAAATCAACGGTGTGCGCCTACTCTAAGTGTAAGAAGTTTGTTTATTTTTACCTATACAGCAAAGGCTTTTTTGATCGGTGGTTACAAAATGCCTTTAATGCACCTGTAGTAAGTGTATTTTCAATCTACCTATGTCTTACGAAAGTTTCATGAGATATCAAAGATTGACTAAATATTGACTCCACTGTTGAATGTTACTCCAATAGTAATAAAATTATGGGTGCAGTTTAATATTC
Organism: Ostrinia nubilalis; assembly: GCF_963855985.1. Taxonomy (NCBI): domain Eukaryota; kingdom Metazoa; phylum Arthropoda; class Insecta; order Lepidoptera; family Crambidae; genus Ostrinia; species Ostrinia nubilalis. The sequence continues at coordinate 15,666,017 of NC_087089.1, read as the reverse complement.
TGATTCATATTAATACAAAAAACTAAGTGCTAAGTATAGTTATCTACATAAAGATAGAGATATAGGTACAGCGTTTAGTTCAAAACGCGACAAAAACGTGAACAGCTTGTTATGCCCAAGTGCTGCCACTTAGCACCTGCACTACGCTTACATCTGGTTTTGCGTTAAAAATGGACGACCTGCTATTTCCCAGGCAAACTTTACTTGCTTTAATATTTTTATATTCATTGCAAACTAGAAATATGGTGAACATGAAAATTAAATTGAAATGAGTGCATGTGAGTACTTCCATTTGAGAAATAATTGAATGAACTTAAATTTTCTAAACGTTAGGATGAAATCATGTTAGATTTTATACATCTACAATAACAGTTTCGTAAATCATTATTTTATTGAGCAGTTGCCACGAAATCATGAACTTTCATCTTTTCTAAAAGTTAGAATGAAATCAAGTTAGATTTTCTACATGTGCAATAACATTTTCTTAAATCATTAATTTACTGAGCGTTGCCTCGATTTCTCCCTACACTTGCGACAAAATCTATCTTATCTTAACATCTCTCAAACTGTTAATTTAAATCCAAAGAAGAGGGTTCTGAATCTTATCAAGCTGTAAAATCTATTTACGGTTCGAACTCTACCAAGTTGCGGTTAACATCTGCCATTTTTATACGCCCGCATTCTTCGCTGGTATGAATCATAAAGCCCGACGTTAATTTGATAAACGATCATTAAAACAATAGATACAGACTATAACCATCGTATACGGCAGTGGTTCCCAACCAGTGGTCCACGGACCACCGGTGATCCGCAGAAGTTAAAATTTGGCCCACGAACGATTTTAAAATTCGTGAGTACTCGTAATAGATTGACGCGTGTCATGATGAGAGGGTTTAAGTAATATTAGTCCTACTAATTACCGAACTAGTAAGTACAGAAGAATGCAAGCTAAAAAAGCACATTGATATAAATGTAATTATTTGCTTTTCTAAATAAAGATGACTTCCTTTTCAATAATACAAACTTACTTATTATAGATACAGTTTTTTAAGTTTGTTTACGGATTTTTGAATAGTCTCTGCGCATAATAAAGAAATCAAAGTGGTCCCTGGTTCAGAAAAGATTGGGAGCCACTGGTATACGGGCACTCTCTTGATATGCCACATTTCATAACGTTCGATCACACTAAGGAGTATTTATAGAAAGGTAGCCGGGTTATCGACGCCATATTAACGTGTAATACGATTGTTTGTTATATATAATTGTTTAAGAGATTGTCCTAAGTAATAATAAACTTACTGCGTAAATATTTTATCGACAAGTTTAACAAATGTCTCAGCAGAGACCTAGAATTTAGAACCCACTTAAAATCAGTTCGAGAAATATTGATTAGTATCAAAAGAACCTATAAAATATAGACACAAAATAGTTCAGTAATAGCGAAATTCTCTGACTTGTGAAAAAAGATCTAAAAATTCATTCTTTTGAAAAATTGATCGCTAATTAATCAATTATCGACTCCTATGTTCTATTGTTTAAAAAAGCATAGTTTCTTGCTCAAAATTGCTAATTGTATTCTATCAATCAATTGCTAAAAGCGCATCTGTAATTCTGAATTTGATCTAGTTAATTGTTCCCATCCTATTTTTTCGCAGTAATATTCAGTCTCACTCTCAATATAACGATTCGTTGAATATAACATTCTCCATATATTAACATTACGGTTAATATTGTAAACGGATAATTGTGACTATTAACATGGGCAATGTTCACCCGACTGCGCGATTTTTGCACGCACAGCTAGTTAAATACTGCATTCAGTTTTTTCCGTAATTTAATTTCAGTCACACGAGCTGTATTATTTGTTCTTTGACATTGAAGTAATATTACTGTACGTAGTACATTACGAGTAGGTATATCTCAATATTCTTTGACGAATATCTCAATACGTCAAAAGTATACTCCCGAATAAAGTAGAGCTCTTTTCGGCCAGTCACATTACTAGTAAAATCTAAATCTAATTATACATATAACTCAAAGGTGACTGTCTGACTGACTGACTGAATGGCATAGTGATCTATCAACGCACAGCCCAAACCACTGGACGGATCGGGCTGAAATTTGGCATGCAGGTAGATGTAATGACGGAGGCATCCGCTAAGAAAGGATTTTACGAAATTCCACCCCTAAGGGGGTAAAACGGGATCCACGCGTACGAAGTCGCGGGCGGCCGCTAGTAAATAATACAATATCAAAGTAGCAGAATCTACAGACAGAAATGTAAGTATCAAGACAAGTAATGAAACAATAATAACCGATGGATCGACTCAAAACACGGGAATTGCGTCAGAAAATTAAGGCTGAGTTGCACGATCTTATTTTAACTTTGACAAACGTCAAAAATCTGTCAGACTCCATACAAAACACCGGTTATCGTTAAAATTACGGAGAAAGTTAGGTGGTGAAACTCAGCCTACGTAAAAAAAGATCAATCTAGAATCTAGCCTAGTGCATTTTGTAACCTAAGAAATATTAAATAAAAATAACTAAAAAGATCTTTAAATACCGACTTATTATGGAGGACATGTGCCGCCTTTGAAGTTAATCTTATAACAAATTAGTTTAAACTGTCAAAAATTGTTTTCTAATACGTCTTTCCATTTACTAACGATACATTATCGTTTCGCCTACAATTTTCTTAGATGACGACTCTAGATTTTTTGACATTTATTTGCTAGAACGAATTTTTGTCTCTATCTTAGCGAGGTTTAATAAGAGAATTAATCGTTATTTAAAAAGTATTGGCACTAACTAAGAAGAAATAGAGCGGAAAGTTATTAACACGCATAGTTTCATTACTTTTATTTACTTTTCTCAAACTCGCAAACGTAGATTGATTTATCTATATACAGGGTGTTAGGTAAATGGGTATATGAGCCGACACTAGCCCATGTTAACATAGGCATATAAATGGTATGGTGAAGTCAGAAATTTGATATCATGATTTTATTTTTTTAATTTTCATACAAAATAAATTTTATAAAATCCGATTTGTATGAAAATTAAAATAATTAAAATGAAGATATCAATTTTCTGACTTCACCATACCATTTATATGACCATGTTAACATGGACTAGTGTCGGCTCATATACCCATTTACCTAACACCCTGTATATGTTACGGTTAATGTGATAAATTGAAAATTATTAATAATAACCGGTTATTATGAATAATTACCGACAGTCGCGGTAAAAGTGATAAATTAATCACATTTAACAGTGATTATTTAATAATTCAACCTTAGTACTAACAAATTTCATAAAAGAGAACAACATCTTGTGTACATGCTCCTGTACAGCCAAACTTTAGAACGTTTTGATATCATATATTAATATAATTTGGCATAATAAGTTTGGAATGTTTTTTGCATAATATTACTTTTCCATGATGCCTATAACATAATGTTTTGATTTAAAGTGAAAAATAGGTTAAGGTGCGGCGGGGGTGGCCCTTGGGCCACCCCTAAGCCGCCTATTTAGTTTTATACACACATAAATGACCTCATATTAATCACATTTACCAAATCATGCGGTAATTATTCATAATAACCGGCGATTATTCATAATGTTCACATTTATCACTTTGACCGTAATAACATATATAAAAGAAAGTCGTGTTAGTTACTCCACTTATAACTCAAGAACGGCTGAACCGATTTAGCTGAAAATTGTCAGGGAGGTAGTTTAGAGCCAGGAGAAGGACATAAGATGCTTTTTATCCCGTTCGAAATAAAAAAAAGTCTGCTTATTTATTGCCATTAAGGCGAAACAAAGTTCGCCGGGTCAGCTAGTTAATAATAAAATCTATGCTCAAATGCTGAAGTTAGTGTGGACGAATGGGTGTTTTTCTTCTGTAAGGATTTTTATAAAACTCTACAAGTTTAATACACATCAAAATATCACATAACTAATGTTAAATGACTGTAATAGGCTGCTTATTATAGAAAAGGAGCAAAAGCTAGTGTTAAGCTTTTCTATTTTCTGAAATATTGAAAATGTATGAATGCAAAAACTTCACGAAAGAAAGTGCTGAACTTTGATCTGGAGAGTCTGTCAAGTTAAAGAATGAAGTATTGATCATAACACGTTTCTACCAGACTCCTAACAAATGGCTGGTATTCCATAGTCCCTGTGTAGAGGTGAAAGCACTCGCACAATGGCGCGTTTACCTGCCCCGTCTGGAGCAGACCGACTGCCGATAACTGGAGTGAATCACTTCAAGGTTTACAGTAGGACAAGGGTAGAACAGCCACTCCATTAAACTTATCTTTGCTACTTCATAAAGAAGGCACTCTTATGGATTCCGTTTGTCAGAGGCATGTGAGTTAGATTCTCCTTTAGACCTTTTTAGAGTGGATTTTCTGAAGACACACATTATTGTAAAAGCACTGTGTATTTGTCTATAGTTTGGTAAGGACATTACATTATTTCATCGCAGAGAATTCAATGAATAAAGACTATATTGTTCATTCAGAAAATGGAAAAACTTAACAACTTTTGTAATTTTGCGAAAAATAACTAACTCTACAATATGCCTTCATGTCTTTTAAACGTGTCAATTCGTCTTATTAGCGCCTTATGTTACCAATAACTGCCTTGAATAATTAAAAGAGTGGAAAATCAAATTTTTTAAGCTAAAAAAAAGCTTTAACTCTTAAAATTTTCCGGGTATCAAGCGTACAGCAATTCAACCAATTTCTCTCTCAGACATATTGAGTTGGCCGTCCTCTCCGGTCTACTTTCAGCGTCAGTTCACTCTCGCGTTATTAGCTATTGTAAAAATGTTTAGTCTTCATTCGCGATGACGTCAGCGGGTAATTCAGGGGCCTTTGTTAGCAGCCATTCATGGTGTGCCTACGGGTTTTATAGATCACTAATTTTTATGATCTCGCTTCGGCTGTTGCGCTTCTGTAAAAATTATGGACAACGTGACTCGTGTCTTTTATTGCGAAAGGTAGTGACAGCCATTAAAAATGGTGAGGTATATGTTGTGCTACACACGCTAAATTTTTATGGGGTTTTTGTACTACATAACATACTGCCTCCTGTTACGTTTATTTATATTCTATTTAACGAAAATGTAGTGCTCGTGAAAAGAAGCAAGTTTTTTTATTATAAATCCTTGAAATATTGGTAATTGGTAATTAGCTCTAACTAATTGTATATATCAACCCTACGTACCTACCTCCTTAAATTACTGTCTACGTCCAATATTGCCAAACTCCTAATTAGGTATCACGAAAATAATTAATTTGTGATAATATACGCAAATGCCTTGTTTATTACAAGCTTTTTATTACTTTTTACCATATTTATGTAAACATAAATAGAAAGCGAGTTTCTGTCATCGCAAAGGAAATATGGCCGTTTTATTATAAGTGAGCGGCGTATTTTGTCCTTTAAATGGATAAATTCCATTACCTGCGCGAGAGCATTATCAGGAAGATTATGCCGCCTCGCTCGCGCTGCATAATGATAAAATTTATACTATACCACTGTGGAACTGTTATCCCGTTAAGATATTATGACGAAAGGGCCAAGTTGTGTAGTATTTTTTGTTTTACTAAATGTACCCAGTTAAAAAAAGAGGACGTGACAATAGTTTTTTTTAGTTAACTTTACGTTTAGTAAAGGCTTTTCGTGCTTAATTGATCACAATTAGCGCATCAGCGCTACACCCAACATAGACGAAACTAGTGTGATATGAAAAGGAATTATTAAATACATAGGCATGCTAAAATAAAAGCCCGTAAAGTATACGATTGAGTTCACTGATTTACTTTTTGCCAGAAGAGTCAAAAAATTTATGACTTGAATTCACAACCGTGACTGTCGAAACATAGGAAAAAGCTGAAATGTGAGGCCAAATGACTCCGTTCTATTTTGTTCATTCTTTTCCGTCATAGTTTTCAACGCGATGCGGAACTTGGCGCTCCACTACCGCGAACCCAGAATGTTTGCAGTAATTTAACTTGCTGATTACTCCTAAGAATACTTGCCTCGGCATTCCGAGGCCCATGTTAAAATAATAAGCCAAGATGCTTTCTAAATTAACGCAATTATACCGAGTGTAATGTACCTACCTTTAGTTTTCAAGAAGGGCATATTAAATAGATATTTCTTGTGGCCATTTTATCAGGCTAGATCACTCACAATAAGCAGGATCTTTATGGCCCTAGTATACAGGGTGGAAACCTCACTGGAAACGATAAGTGATCTCAGGGAAGATGGAAACATTGATTTTTTGGATAAATCCAGTTTAAATTCTGTAACCTATTATTATTCATTCATACCGTTGGACAGAGCTCGTGAAGCGCTTAGGATCAGTAACCAGTTTTACGATATCTTGACACAACTCAACACTTGTTTCCACCCTGTATAGCATAGAATACGTTTCAATTACCTGCTCAAGCTATAAAAGTGTACGTAAAGACATAAATAAGTCCCAGCTAACTTTAACCCTTACCTACCTGCGTGTAGAGGCAATTTGCTGCTACTGCGTCAACAGCCTGACCACACGGTCTTCAAAATTAAGTGTACAGAGTGAACTCAAATCACCGCCAGAGGGCGGCACGCCCATAAGCAAACACCTTAGTGTCCACAGTCAACAGTTCCATACTAAACTCGAGCTCCCCTGGAGGCCTCCAAATTATACAGCGTTGGGGACAATTTCACAATTTGGGGAACCTTTAGCTGATTGTTGAGTAATTTGATGACTCGAAGTGTCATTTACTCATTCGGCCTTTTCGTGGAATGGGAAAATAAAATATAGCATTTCAAGAGCAACGTATTTGCAGTGCTGCTGCCATTCAATATTCGTTAATTATGTTACTTTAAGCCTTGGGGCAGGTCTTTGTCCAGCAGCAGTGGACGTCATTTGGCTGAAACGAACGAAGTTACTTTTGAGGCAGTTTTGTCAATTGGAAATTTGTATCGTATCAAGTTTCATCCATTCATTCAATTTTGTTATCGTTATCTTATCAGATTACGAAATATACCTAATACCTACGTATATTTTTGACTACATTTCTACATATCTTAATACTATCTTAAAGATGAGATAAATAACTGTCTAGGTTTGCAAAATTTTACAATTTAAGGCAATGGAATCGTTTAAAACTTTTTTACGTTGTTAATTGAAGATAGGGTAAAGACCCCCTGCGTGGACATTGTGCCTTTTTTGGCCAATTATCGTGGATTTTCTATCAAAAAAATTTTGACACCAAAATGATTTCATATCAAAAATAGTTAGGTACATCCGTAATTTTGTAATTTCATAACATAGTTAAAATTTAAACTGGCCAAAAACGGTGTAAAGAATAAAGATGGCCAAAACCGGTACGTCTGCCCTACGCCCGGACCGGACAAAAGCCAATATTGACCGGGGCACTTTCCAACCTCCATTCACTCCCACGGTGGCTTGATTGCGCCTCTTAATTCCGTTTGTTGGCTGAGAGGTGTCAATTCTATCTTTCATTCATATTCATTGTACGTGACTGTCAATTTTCAAAGTCTCATTAGTCCATGCGCTGGGTTTGAGTAGGTTTTGAATGAGAATGGATTGATTATTTGAAATTGATGTTGAAAGTAATGTATTGTGCAGGCATAGGAGGTTATTATTATAAATTGTCGTAATTAATTAAAGAGTAGGTACTTAGAATGTCGGCCGTTTGGTGTAGTGGTTCGAAACGGACTACTATTCCGGAGGCAGCGGGTTCGATTCCCGCACAGTAAAAACATTTGTGTGCATGAACATATTTGTTTGTATTGGACTGGGTGTTTTCTATGTATAATAAGTATGTATTTAATTTATTTCTTTATAATAACATGAATAATCCAATAATTGCAAAATAAGTAATTATTTATGTATTTAATATTTTTTAAACGTCGATTAAAGTATTTTGTATATTTATTTACTAAATCCGACGTTAATGTTAGGAACTTGATGAATTCGAAAAATAGAAATCAAATCCAATACACGCAAGAATTATATCTTTGAATGTTGTACCTACCTTGGATATTGTCTTATTACTGTAAGTAATGTTTATTATCAAAATCTGCGAATCTTTCAATTTTTCTCCCAGTCCCTGTCGTCAAATACCTAACCGAAGGTAACTTTTTATAGCAATTGCTTTTAAAAGGGGCGCGAATCGTCTGCGTCTCCCCTCGTGTTGAAGTTAAAATCGAATATTTTTCCCGAACGACAGTTGACACAGTGTAAATAGAGAGAGTAGTCATAGAACCGTATTGTGAATACAATACACCAAACACGATTGAAAATTAAGCATTGAAAGCCAAGTCATCGGATTTCAAATTTTAGGCCCAAAAAGACCTTGAAAACCTTCATAAAAACCATTTGATTCTAGTCTCTTTATGTTTTTCAGCGACATTTGGTCAGAAATCTTTGCTAAATAAGCTAGCTTAGCTTCTGAATTTCTCTTTTTTTTAATCCCCGTTTAAGCCCTTCAGCAAAGCTAAATAATAAGCTCGTGTTAGGACTTAGGATTGGGTTCCCCAGAATAGTCCAGAGGATGACGGAGTTTGAACTAGCGAGCCCCTAATCGGCAGACATTACACAAAGTAAGAAATTAGGCACAAAACCTACCGTGTTCTGCTCTACTGTAATGGGACAGTAACGTTTACTGGCCCTCCGTTTGCTCGCCGTACTATGAATAATTGCTACATTCCGTACCTCCGAATGGCCCTTACCATTCTTAAGTCGGTTGATGCCTTCGGGCTATGATGAGAGAGAAAAATCTATATTTTGTTTCAAAATACCGGATATTACAGTAGAACTCAATTGCTCTACAGGGTAGGATGGTTGACCACTATTCTAAAAGGAAACGTTAATGTATTTGTAGCATTTTTTTTTGCATTTTAAATTGCCAATTTGTCTACTGATCTAATAAGTCTAACGCTTTACAAGTTTCAGAAACTGCAATAGAAATTTTTTTTGTAAAGCTTTTTTATAACTGTAATGAAAAGACGACATTGGCATCTTAACAGGCATTATGCCAGTTTAACATTTCATTTAGGCACTGCTAAAGGAGACAATATTTTATTTGGTGTTTATTTATACATAATCTTTTTTTTTTATTTTCTTTACCCATGACAAAAGATGATAGGTACAGTAAGTAATTTTACAAGTATATTTTTTTTGGAAAAAGTTTTCTTTCTAAAGGAAGCGCATTTAAGTAGGCGTTGATTAATACGGGCAACGATCACCAGATCCGTAATAGCCGGGGCCAACAATTACTCACATTGTTATAAACACAAGCAATTGTTATTTCGATCACACGCGCTTTAGTCACCGGCTGCTATATTTGGCCACGGATTTCTGTTAACATATACATCCTTTGAAGACCTCCCAATTTGAGCTACGTGATGATTGCCAGTTAAAAATTGAATGAGTGTTTTTGATATTTTATAGTTGTGCCACTTTGTTACGGAGGCATCCAAGTAGGTTGCGAACTTAATAACTCATTGATGTACCGTTGGCGGCACATCAAGCTAACATTATAGCGTCTTATGCTGTTGCAATAGGGGTTATTTTGCAACAAAAATTCAGTCTGATCTGAACCAGCAGGAAGGGCCGGCAAGTTTGCTTTACCGGTGCCGCAGTGACCGGCATGTGTCTAATTGGCGAAATCACCGATGCTTAATGGCCAGTGGTGGGACACGATCGGTCATTCAGGGGGCCTACCGTTCTGTGTTTATCTGGATATGAAAAAAAAAATTACTTTGACTTGTTTTATGTGAAGGCAATTTCGTTGATAAGTTGTTTCTAAAGTCCAACAGTCATTATGATTGAGCTAACTTTTTTTACCAGCATTGGTCAAAATGGAGAATGGAGCTTTTAATTTCAAACTGCTTACAATGTCCACACTGCACTCTATTTAAATTCATAAAATTTCCTTTACTTTCCGCTATCGCCATCGGGGATGTAGCTGCATAGACAAATAAACATTCCTTCTTGGCCATTTTTTGCATGAAATGTTTCCAAATTGAACCTACTGCCTACTTCTATTTAATAACCACTCGCTATTGCCGGTACTGCGATATTTTCAATGATAGCCTATTGCTATCAATCAAGTAGACCGTGTGTCCCACACAAAAACCGCTTCCCAGTTAGGACTGTCCCGTTTGTGGCACACTCCTGGCCACCTCAGGCTCCGTATATGTCGCGACGCCGGCAGTCCCGTTGCCCGCAATTATCTTCGAGACGGGAAGCGCAAGGGTGCCATATCTGTGCCTGCTTATGTACGCGGCCTGAGGCCACTTGTGTTGGGAAAAATCAAAGGAAAAATGTGTGGTGACTGAGAGACAGTTTTGTATGAATATTCTGAATGGGGGGGCTTCTCTCATAGCCATCGTTTAAGATCTACATTTCTTTAAATTGACTGCTTAAAAAATAAGAAAATTGTGAAACGACAAACCTACGCATTTTTTTTGTCGAATTTTAACTTGTGCTTTCATTAAGATTTATTATTTAGAAAGAGACTTAATCCTGTGAAACCATAATATACATCACAAATCGCTATTATTCTTCTTAAAGAAATCTCTTTATAGAGATATTAAGCTCACTAGCTCTTTCTTGTATATCTTGCTTGACTCTATCATATTATGTAAATCTGTGTACGAACTGTGAAATAAAGAAATCTATAAGATTTCTTCTTTCATCTTTCATCCAAGCAGATGTGCGAATATTCCTTGGTCCGTACCAATAAACCAACTCAATTCTATCGAAGTTTTTGACAAAGCCTATTTAGTATTAATAACAATAGTTTTTAACGCGATTTAGCTTCAAATTATCGACATTCTCAACATTAATCAAGTATCTTTCCCCCAAACGGCGAGGTAATGATAATTTTCATGTACAGAATCAGCAGACGTTAATGTGGTTTCTGATGCATGAATTTGTGAGATCATTACATGTAATTTTATGTAGATTACCTGTAAACTTTTCTTGGAGTTTATTATCGACAAGAGCACGAAACCTGTTCTTGATATGACATGTTTAACATCTATCTTGATGCCACTTAGGCTAGCTATTAAATTGAACAGTTCAGGAATACTCTGGACCAAGTCTGAAAATCCTAAACGCCATGTAAATTGGCTAGAAACATTGAAACATTTATAATACAAAGATCCTTTACGAGTTATTCGTTGAAAATTTCTTTAAGCTTGATGAAAAGTCACAAAAGCTACAAAAAAATATTTTATTTTATTGCTAGTTACTAAAAAACTTCTTCTTCTTCTTCTTTTCAGCCAAATGACGTCCACTGCTGGACAAAGGCCTCCCCCAAGGTTTTCCACAATGAACGGTCCTGCGCTGCCCGCATCCAGGCTCTTCCCGCGACCTTCACCAGATCGTCGGTCCACCTAAAAAACTTATGTGAACGGAATTTAGGCCTAATTTAGGTTATTTTATTATAACGCCATTGATTGGATTTTCAAATAAGCTAAGTAGTACTTGGCCTACAGCCTCAACACCTAAGCAAATAAGTATCTGGGACATTATTGTATAGAGTCTACAAACAAAAATGAAGAATGGCTGTTTTATACATAAGAAATATCGGAAAATGGAATCGAATTGCATATTAGGTCATTTTACAGTCCCAGAAATGGTTTTGTCCTTTCACATAGGAACTGAAAAGCGATTTGATCAAGTTTTCAGTGTTCGAATAAATTTAGTTGCGATTTTCGATTCGAATAAAAACTAAACTTGACTGTTGAAAACTTGTAAACCACACCAGTTACAAATGCACTCACTGAAACCGTTTTTGCCGAGTTTTTTAAAGAGTATTGATACCATGTATGTTGTATGATCGATTTAATTCTGTAATACCCAGTAGCGTTGAAACCGTTTAAGTTTTTACATCGGTGTAGCAGTTTTCCTGATAACACCTTCCTCGTTCCAATATAATGATGTGCTGAGATACAGGGTGTTTGTAAGGTGGCTGAAAAGTTTAAAGATAATAGAAACAGAACACTTTCAAAACAAACTTGACCATTTGGAAAATTTTCAGCCATTTTTGTAGCACTATTCACTGAAATTTTTCAAATGTTTTAATTAAAGCACATTAATTTAAAATAATATTTTAAGTTCTTTGATTTTGAACTTAGCAAAGTATTGCAATCATACGAAGAATTTAGCGGGCAGTAACATGGCTAAAAATAATTCATGTACTGTTTATTTTCGAAATTCCCACAAATGAACTTAACTGCTTACAAATCCACTATATAAAAATAAGTCGGGTTTTCCTTCCTGACGCTTTAACTCCAGAACGCACTAACCGATTTCCATGGTTTTGCATTCGTTGGAAAGGTCTCGGGCTCCGTGAGGTTTATAGCAAAGAAAATTCAGGAAAATTTAACAAACGAAATTCCAAGCGGGCAAAGCCGCGGGCGGAAAGCTAGTCAGTTTCTAAAATAGAACATTGTCATTTGAGTAAACGACATTTTTCAGTGTCATGTTGCCTTCCAACATAGTATCTTCATAAAAGTGTTAACACGTAGGCATGCGCATGAGACACATTGGGGTAGCAACAAGAAGTAAATCAAATCTATTTAGTGATGTTACAAGGCTGGGAATTGTCGATGTTTAAGAATCATTTATACTTTAAAAATTCAACTTACTGAGTAAAATTTTATGTTATAATCTTTACATGTAGAGTCGAAGCAGAACATCTTTCGAAAACTGTAATCTATTCGTATTGCATTATTTACAGCACCTTAGTTGAGGTTTTTCTGAACTTGCACTGTAGTAGGTACTTCGCTACCTAATATAAAATTCGTGTTCGAGTTTATTTACAATAAATGAATCTGCAAAGACGCGTTGCCTTCATCGCGAGTTTGTTTACCGAAGCCGTAACGTCAACACCGCATCGATATAAATACCCCGCTAAATCATCGACACGTCGCCGGCGCATCCCATATAATCCGCCGTAACTAAGGTTGCCAGGTCCAAAAATCCAAAATCCGGATTCGGTGCTTCATTTGGCCGGACATTTTACCCTAAATGCCGGACATTCATCGTTCCCCGTCTTGAATTCGCGGAAAATATTTTTTTTGTACTCTATTTTGGTGCCAACCCAGTGCAGCCCAATACGTGATGCCCTAATAGCCACTCTCTACTGCGTTATTCAAAAGTTAGCACATAAGACCTAACAAAAGCCGGACTGGCCGGACGAGAGAATATTTGCCAGGACGCGTCCGTAAAAAGTCAAACATGTCCGGCTAAATCCAGACACCTGGCAACCCTAGTCGTCTCGTAACTCAAGAGGCGTTCAGAAACCAAACACCGCGTTTTAAGACACACGGCCACATTTGTTGCCGGCCGAAACTCGAGAGATCAAATAGCTCGTATTTATACGTCAGACCTCAATTTACAACTAATTTGTATCTTTTATTACCAACAGTAGAATACCGAGTTGATTTTGTTAACACGCCGTTGAAAGGCTGTAAAATGTCATAAAGCTGTGTATGAATAACGGCCGTAAAGTCTTTTGAACCTAATAAAGTTTGTTTAATTGCTCGTAAAGTTTTGCGTTTACCAAAACTGGTAACGTAAATATGTAGTGACTTTTTTACATCATGATAGTGATTTACGTAGTCTACTTTATTCTGTTGTCTCTGTTACTCAACCTGAGATACTGTATGTGTGAAAGGGAGCTGATATACCGGAATCAATTTACGGAAGACACCCCAAATATTTTTTTCGTAGAAAGTATTCTATTGCAAACGTACTCGTTTCCTTGCTAGCGCCAACAGCTGTGCGGATAAGCGCGCACGTGCGCAAGAGTGCTGCAAGAGTGTTGCTAGGTCTAGGTATAGTAGATCAGATGCGATTCTGTAACAAAATGATAGAACCTAGTTTGCTCTCAACTCAAAGTAAAATAACATTGTATGTACAACCCTAGTGTGTACACATCATTGCATTATCGCCGCATATTCCCCTCTTCACATACTATCCTCTTTGCTTTCTCACAGCGCATCCTTAAAATACTTTAGTTCCCAATAAACACATTACTATGCTATGCGTAAAAACCCAACTCTCTGCCAAACTGTACATAAATTGACACTTGTAAATGAAAATTATGTTAAAATGTTACCAAAGAGTGCTAAACCTATTTGGGTCTAATAATTTCATAGTGTTACCATGTAAACCGTTTTAAAGTTTGGAAGGGAAACTCCTAGCATAGAGTCCGTGAAGTACGCTCCAGTCAACAATATCAGTCCTTGAACGGCTGTTCTTATAAAGGCCCGGTATATGAATTAAGATCCTACTTTTCATAATAAATTCTTCCTTGAATAGAAGATGAAAACGCTTATGCCGGAAATCTCAATTCGGAAATCAACCTAAGTGTGATACGGTGTCGTAATATTTACTTGAATTTAAATGCATAAGAGTCGCGTAACTTACGAACGTCGCGTGCGCAGCGCCGAAATAGATCGCAGATGCCGATAGTTGCGATATCGATGGGAGGAAGTGGAAACGACTCGTTTTATGGTACCGTGAACTCGGTGTAAAATGTACTATGTTGACGCACTTGGTCAGCTCAATAAAGATTTTTAATAGATCGCTGAATTACGAAGCTACGCATGGTATGGGACCATGAAAACTTCGCTAGTCTTCTAAGAAAGGCATATTTTCCTTTTCTTCGTGACCAGAGATTTAGCCAATGCATTGGACTAGATTCGTTCGTTTCAGCCAAATGACGCCCACTGCTGGACAAAGGCCTCCCCAAGTATTTCCACAACGACCGGTCCGCGGGCGCGGCGCCGCCCGTATCCAGGCATACTACGTCTTCCGTCCCGTAGTCGCCACTCGACCACTGGATTTGGGCTAGATAAAAACATATTAAAAAGCCACCCTGTATAAAACTTTAAATATTGGAATTTGGATAGAATGTTGACGAAGAATATCACGCATGCATATGCCGGAAGGGCTCATTTTAATCGAGTAACGTAATTAATTAGGATCGATTAATCGCTATCAAAACACTCGTGTCTATAAATCTTCTAGTGGAAGTCGGTTAACTAATAGCGTTTTCTTTCCATCAGTCCGTAATGTGAAGCTGAATTATACAGACACACATAAGTATGATCAAAAATATAAAGTTTCCTGGGCCCATAACCTGATGAATTTAAATAAAAATAGTTTGAATTTAGCAGACGCAGTTTTATTGCAGAGATTACCTCAGACAACAAAATGGCGACATAGAGCGATTTGTCTATTAACTAGAGACGTAACTACATACTAGTGTAGATCTGCTGAATCGGTAAATAGGGTTCAATATTAATAAATACAACATTTCCAAAATATAATCATGCCACCACCACCACTTTTTTTTTCACTTGTAATTTGATGTTTTTAATCAACTTTTATTCTAAATCCACGCAAGCTGTGGTTATTTGTTAGAAATCGATATTCTCAAAATAACAATATTTAACGATTTTTAAAAAAAATTTGACGTTAAAAATATGCGTGTTGTTCATCATACAATAATATAATTTTTGTTGTGGTGTTTTAATTTAATTTAAATTGTTTATGCTGTCTAAATTACGACTTCGTTAGTGTTAAGTGACAGTTATTGTCTTGATCGCTTTATTTTTAACGATTGCTAATAAGTTCATTCATTTGTTTCGACCACGATCGACAGCTTTAATGAAGTGCGGTATAATTAAGCCTAACTATTAATACACTCGCGAGCAAAAGTATGGAATCACTTACATGAAATTGTTTCCACACGATCTTGTGTACTAACTAATTTGTTAGTAACAAAAAAGTGGCACCATTTTAAAGATTAAACGTTTAACTTTAAATTGATACCAAATTCATTTAAATCACATCAGTATTTAAAAAGTTATCCCGGCTGATGTGAAGAAGGAAGGAAAAAGACATGGCATCAACTGTTTGATACGGTCGCGATTTGCGGCCAATTTACCCCCTATAAAAGCACGTGTTTTCGGATTTTGGCTTTCACACGTTGATCCATACATATCTCCCCATCTTTTGACACTTTACCTGAGACGAAAATGGATTCTACACACCTACAGAAGCAGCACAAATCGTTGCACTATTGCAAGAAGGGCTCTGTCAGCGGGCTGTCGCACGTCAGCTCCACATAAGCCAAGTCCTGGGTTTCGAAAGTTTTAAGACGCTTTAGGGAGACTTTGTCCCGAGACTTTTTTTGTTACTAACAAATTAGTTAGTACACAAGATCGCGTGGAAACAATTTCATGTAAGTGATTCTATACTTTTGCTCGCGAGTGTAGTTATTCAAGCTGAACACTAGTTTTAGTGACGTTTAGCATAGAAATGTCATTTCACACTAATTTAAGTAGTATATCCGTTAAGCTAGCACCCATAACACAAGCATTAAGTTGCTTACTTTGGGGCTAGCTGGCGCTGTGTGAAATTGTCCAAAGATTTATTTTAAAAAAAAATCTGATGGACATAGGCGGTACGAAGTTCGCCGGTCAGTCATTAATAAGGAGGATGTGTTGTTTGCTCTAACCGCGCTGTAAAGCTAAAGTTGCCATCTTCAATCTAATAAATGCGAAAGTTTGTATGGATGTTTGGATATTAACATGTTTGTTACTCTTTCACGCAAAAACGACTGAACGGTTTTGTAGAAACTTTACAGTATTATTGTTTGTAACCCAGATTAACATATAGGCTATAATTTATGACGATCTGTGACAACTTAATTTCGCGCGGGTGAATTCGCGGGCAAAAGCCTATAACATAATGATAATAAATCACCTGCGTTCACTCACAGTGTGAAGTGCGCTCGCACATTGGCCGAGTGCAGACTTCAATCCATCAGTCTTACGGCTGATGCTTCCCCTTCCTCACTATCGCACGCAGTCATGATACTGTAAAGACCTGTACATAGTGATACATACCTATAGGGTCCCATAGGAATCAGTCAAGTTAGGAAGATGACGCTTAGGTGAATTCCTAAGCGTGTTCCATCTAAATCTCATCATCATTTACTAGGTCATAAAACCCAGTATTTATTTATTTGGCACTTAAAACTTTTACTAAAATTAAATATAGATTACTACTGCTACTACTACTTTACCTAATAAGTAACATTATAAAACCCATATTTTTGAAATCTCTGCTGAAATATTATTAATAGATAAGAAATGAGGAAAATGCTCTTTGTTTCTTCATATTTTCCTGTTCATCTTGCCGTATAATTTCATTCGCAAATTCATTGAAATTAACATGTTTCTTGAATGAATGAGTTCATTCATATAATGACGCGTCGATTTGTTTACGCCTTGAAAAATCTGAGAACTAAATTTAAATAAAACTATATGCATAACCAAATTGAAGACTTCATTACCTACCTATCTGCTATCATATTAATTTCTGTTAATTTTTTTAAAGCACTAAAATTTTATCAATATCACTATCACTACATAGTATAAAACAAAGTCGCTTTCCATTGTCTATATGCTTAGATCTTTAGAACTACGCAACAGATTTTGATGCGGTTTTTTTTAATATAGAGTGACTCAAGATGAAGGTTTATAGGTACAAAACATGCATATTATACAAGAGAAAAGCCGGGAAATTCCATTGCAACCGTGCGAAGCCGGGGCAGGCCGCTAGGTTTTCATAAAAAGTAAATTAGGACATGCTTTGACTGAAGTCTGTTTCACTTGAACGAGCAATACAAACAAAATAAAATGTTTGTGTGAGAGGAGATCATTCGTTAATTTTGCACGAACTCGAACATGCATGCTTTCACGCGACGTAATGTGGTAGGTAATTACAAAAACCGCGTTACCGGTCAACGATCCCTGTTCATATACAATTTATGTAACATTGAATGTTTTCAATGTCAAGACTTATCAACAATATCTAGATAATAAAGTAACCTAGAGATTACAGAAGTAATTCTGTTTGAACTACAATGGTTTTTAGTATTCATATTTTCGCGCCTTGATAAAGACCAAATTGCACCATCGTACTTTAACTTTGACAAATGTCAAAAATCTGTCAAACTCCATACAAAAAACACCGGTTATCGTTCATAGGTTATCGTTATACAGTAGTTACGGTGTGGTTACGGTCAAAGTAGTGCAACTTACGCCCGTATTCACAAACATTACTATGGTCTCACAGTGCGCACTGCGCGTGGACGCACAGGGTGACACATGAACCAATCACAAAGCTCTATTCAACGCTGTGCGTTCGATTTGCTGCTTCACTTATGCAAGGATCGTTTGTAAATACGGGCGTCAGCCTAAATCTCAAATATCATACTATGCGTCAGTTTTCAGGCGGGATTAGGAAACTGACTATCAAACAATTTACATTTTTATTGGGTAAAACGCCATTTATATGTACTTAATCTTGTTGGTCTAGCTCGGGTCCAATGAGGATCATTTCGATTTTTAGCTGTGAATGCAGATTTATAGGGCTAAGAAATCCTTAATACACAGTGCAAAAATTTTTGTTCTACGACAAAAATTGACAAAGTTATGGCCAAATTACTAAAAAAGTTCACTGACCGCCCGGCGCGGGGACGATGACGTCATTATATCCGATCCGAACGCTGCCGGCGTACTGCGTGGATAGAAAATATTTTTTTCTAGCCATATTATCAGTTTTAGAGAAAAACTTGTAATGACATTTATTCATCAGAATAAAGTAAGCTATCGATAGGTAATTTTTAAAAATGGAAATTGTGAAAATTAACGCAAAAAATCCATACGCTCATACGATTCAATGGCACGCAGAGACGCGATTGGGGTCTCCGCGGTGGTATATTTGGCGATTTATTCAAATAAAGTGTACATAAGTGTTGTTAGAGTCATATCTTCTTCCAAGTAAAATATAAAAATGTATAAGTATTAATTAATTTATTTACTTCTAACAATAAGGTATAACTTCTAACAATAAGACATTGCTATGAAAATCATTTCGATGTACACTTAGTTAATACCTACCTGTTATTTAGTTTTTCTGAGTTAAACCTACGCACCTACCTATCTATTCGCCGTTCCCATGGGCGGGCCAGCTGCTGCAGGAAAGGACAGCCGCTCCGTGCTGGAAATCTATTTAATCTTAGCCTAGAAGCTGGGTATGACTACCCCGCCCCTGTCCTCTCCCCAGGTCATAAGCTGGGCATGACTTCCCCCTCGGCCAGAAGTAGGGTATGATTTACCCCCCCCCCCCCCCGGCCCGAAACTGGGTATGACTTGACCCCTCCCCCTCCCCCCAGGCCAGAAGCTAGGTAAGGCTTGCCCCTACCCCCAGGCCATAAGCATAAGCTGGATATGACTCCCCTTCGGCCAGAAGCTGGGTATGACACCCCCCCCCCCCCCTTGCCAGAAATGCCAGAAACTGGGTATGACTTAACCCCCCCCCCCTCCCCCAGGCCATAAGCTGGGTAAGGCTAGCCCCTCCCCCCAGCCCTAGAAACTGGTTATGACTTGACCCCCCCCCCCCCCCCCCCCCCTCTCCCCAAGCCAGAAGCTGGGTAAGGCTAGCCCCTTCCCCCAGTCCATAAGCATAAGCTAGGTATGACTCCCCCTCGGCCGGAAGCTGGGTATTACTTACCCCCCCCCCCCCCCCCCCCAGGCCAGAAACTGGGTATGACTTGCCTCTCCCCCCTCCCACCAAGGGGAGAAGCTGGGTAAGGCTTGCCCCTCCCCCCAGGCTATAAGCTGGGTATGACTTATCCCCCCCCCCCCAGGCCAGAAACTGGGTATTAGCATCATATTATGTATTATTATGTTCAATACAAACAATCATTAAGTTACACTCACCCCAACCGCGTCTCCGCATTGCATCGAATCCTATGAAAATGTGGTTTTTGGACATAGCAATACTTATTTTTCACAATTTTTATTTTTAAAAATTACTGGTCGATAGGTTACTTTATTTTGAAGAATAAATGTTATTAAAAGTTTTTTTCTAAAACTGATAGTTTAGCCGGAAAAAAATATTTTCCATCCCATTAGTACGCCGGCTGCGCTCGATTCGGATATAATGACGTCACGCGGCCTTGCGTACGTTGACTTTTAGCGGCAAAAACGGCCTATGTTTATTACTTAATATCTTCGTAAGTAATGGTCCGATTTGGATAATTCAAAAAGATATATCTTTCTTATGTCTTAAAGATTAACGTAGATACTAGTTTTATTGAATTTTCTACAACAATACTGATCCTCATTGACTTTAAATAAAAACTAACGATGGTTAACGGGCTCTACGAGAAATTTGACTATTAAGTGAAGTAAGTAAGTAATATCAAGATTAATTTTAATTTGATTGATCACTTCTTACTATCAAAACAACTAAAATGTCGTCAAGTATTTAGTTGAAAACTTTATTATTTCAATTCATAGATATAAATGTGACTAATGTGTACCTACTTAGTAATGTGTCCAATGACTGGAAGTTCATCTACCAGACTTTGGACCCTAAAATTCTTTATTGTCATCTAACGTTACCTAATAAATAAAATTATTTCGTTTAGTGACCGTTTGTTGCACATTTTAGGGTGAGTGGGAGTTAGAGTAATGTCAGTGGCTTCGTTTTCACGAAATTATTTTAAAATAACAATGTGGGGTGGATTTGCGTCACCATTCTTGTTTACGTTGTGAAGCGATTCATTAAATCTTCATTTCGCTGTGACTTCGGAGAAGCCCGTTGTTTTTGTTTTTGAAGCATTACGATTTACTTTTCTTAGATATTCCTTAATCTTTCCAATTGCCAAAGTTTCTTGGTAAAGCACAAGTGTTTTTTTGTTCTTCAAGTGAAATTCACAAACTGCTCTGCGCTTTGTTTTATTTTAGGAAATGATACCATAAAGGTCATGCGTATCGTCAATCCAATTTAGATTTTCATTTATTTTTACCTAACTTTTTTTCTTTTGCAGAATTCTTCAAGAAGCTGCTACACATGTCTCGCGAGGAGTTTCACAACATGTTCAAACGCACGTATGGAATGATCTACGAACAACACTCTTACGTCTTTGAGCAGCTCTTCGAAGAACTAGAAAGGTAGGAACATTTTCCTAATTGAACCCTTTATTTAATGTCTTTTCGCAGTGTCCAATCTTAAAAGAAGAGTCGACGCGAATTCCGACCTAAAGCTCAATCTTTCCCAGGAAATCCCTAGTCACTCGTGCCTTGAATATTAAGTCGGGTTTATTTAAAAAACACTAATCACTTGTAAACTGTTCTCAAACTGTGCGAACAAGACTAGACACTTTGACGTAGTAGAGTTAATGATAAAATCTATACTAATATTATAAATGCGAAAGTAACTCTGTCTGTCTGTCTCGCTTTCACGCCTAAACCACTGAACCGATTTTGATGAAATTTGGCAGGGAGATAGCATTGAGTTATAATGTACTGGAGATAGTTTGAGTCCCGGGAAAGCACATAGGTTAATTTTTATCCCGGTTTTTGAAACAGGGACGCGCGCGATAAAGTTTTTCTGTGACAAACAAAATGCCACGCGGGCGAAGCCGCGGGCGGAAAGCTAGTTTTAAATATATTGTTTTCTCCAGGTACTACACTCATGGAGACAAGGAATTCGACACCATGATGGACAAGTTCTTCGGGATCCTCTACCAGAAAATGTTTGCGGTGCTCAACTCACAGTACAGCTTCGACGAAAAGTAAGTAACATTCAGTAAAATATTTACGTACTGGGGTTGGGTTGCCAAACGCCGTACAAAAACACCGGTTAAAGTTATAAGTTATGTTTGAAGTTAAGGTGGTGCAACTGAGACCATTATATTTAATCATAGTGGATTTAAGGGCCTAATTAATGAGGTAGTAACGTCAGCGGTAGGTACTTGGTAAATTCCAGGTGGTGCCACTTGGCGGAATCTAGGAAAACAGTAAATGTGAATGATATCTCTTGCCACTAGCACTAACTGAACTAGGTACCTCGAACGGTAAAAGAAATTATCCTTAAGAGCGTTTACGCGAAGCGCGGCGTTTCAAGGGGCATCATTGGAAATGATTCCCGCGCGGCGTTTTTTCATAGTTTTCAAATGTTTATAGCAAAACAATAACAATGAATTAAATATCGTTTCAAAGTAAATATTTTAAAGAAGATGTTGTTTTATTATATTAAGCTATTTTTATGTTGAATAAAGGAAGAATATTGGTGAAAAAATCACTTTGATTTTTGGGTATTTCACGTTCTTTTAATTTGTGATTTCTTATTGTAAAATGCTTAAATCTAAAAATTTTCTCAGATAACTATTTGCCCAAGGATCTATGCTATAGGATATAAATGTTTGTTAAATCGTTTTCACAGTATTTTTTATAAAAATTTCAGCTTGTAAACTGACGCTAAAATGGAAATTTACAAAACCTGTGTGGACTTATCTTGATAGAATTCTTAAATACTAAACTAATCGCAATATTTTCTCAATTAACTATTTAGACGACGAAATTGCCTAACTATTTATGTCTATAACATATTTGTAGTATTACTGGTTAATGATTGTAACGAGTTGAAAAAGTACTGTTTTTGCGCCAAACGGCGTAAACGCTCTTAAACATTATTGTATTACACGAATAATATTTTCACTGAAACAATTTCTTACCTGTTTTCATCAAAGCGTAATTAACATTTAACATAAGTGACTAACCATTAATTAGCGGTTTTATAAACACGGTATAATCGTTTAATTATAGTTCACCTAATAGTCAACTTACACATGTCACATTATAAAAAACATGCTATTAACGTGTTACTGGTTAGTTGGCGACTAGACTGTATGAACATTTCCTACACAAATCATACAGAAAACATTAATTCTACGTAATTTATAATTTTAATTGACAAACATTAACGATGATTTATCAGGTTAAGTACACATTTCCAATATTTCTCCTTAGATAAGCGTTAAATAATGTATAAATTAAGTGTTACGTAAAGTAACATTAATTTTATGAATTCGCTACCAATTTTACTTTTATTTCAATATTTAACGATAGTTTATGCCTCAATTAATGTAATTATGTATATTTATCGATCGAACAAATACTGTAGCTTATGCCTCAATTAATGTAAATAAGTATTATCATCATCATTTCAGCCACAAGACGTCCACTGCTGAACATAGGTCTCCCCCAATGATTTCCACATCGCCCGGTTGGTAGCGTTGTTGTAAAATATAGCCAAGATACCAGCTCTGATTTTGTATAATATTTTCCGCCTCAGAATGTGAGGAATGCGTTTAATAGTCATAATTTATTCTAACATCCAAACCAATTGTCTTAGCCGGTGGGATGACGTAAAAGGGCCATATTATCGTACGTTCATACATATTAAAACGCCCAGAATGCGTTCAAGCCATTACTAGGTACGGCCACCCATCATGGTGTAGTTAATTGCTGAAGATGTTTGGATTCCGATCGTTGTCACGCGATGGTAGTTTGTCCTATTAGTTTAAGTATAGGGATTAAGTTAAAGTCGATTCATTAAAAAAATCTATAATTTGTAGTGAGCTTTTTAACGGTTTGTTGAACCTTAAAACAATCAGTAGGCTATCGATAATACTTTGAGGCAATGAAGTCCTAATTTCGATTTTACTGTTAAACTAGCTGATCGCCTTTGTTTAGATAGAGATAAGTACATCCGCCGCATCAGAAATAATGTAGGTTTCTAATGGTGAAAGAATTTTTCAAATCGGCCCAGTAGTTTCGTTTCGTTCGTTCACGGGTTCTTCGACCATTGGCCGGTGCGGGTGTCGAGCCAACGCTCGAGCTCATTACCCGGGCTTCTTCTCTTGGTAGACGCTTCTATCCGGTGGTTGTGGCATCGCTTGTGCGACCTGCAAGCTGCGACTCGACCCTAGCACCATAGGCCTGCCCTCGGCGCGGTTCAAACCCTCCGGGTGGTTCGACATTCGTCGAGGCCCAGTGAGCGACCAGCGAGCAGGCGGGCGAGCGAGGTACCAGGGGCGTCGCTACTCCGGGCGCCATACTCTCTGACGTCGTCTCCGTCTCCGTAGGCCATGTCGGACAGAGTAGTCCGAAACTACTCTGTCCTATTCAATACAAACAAACAATAAATTTTCGCAGTCACAAATCTCCACTATGGCATGATAAGTAGGTGCTTTTTTGCAACAAAAAGCTCCCAAATCCTCTTTCTAGTCTCACCGTCTTGGATGTCATGCCATGTCACACGGCTCGTGCCTCGTTTAAATATCGTAAACTCCCATGAGAATATAACTTGACAATACGGGATATGTGCAGTGCAGCCATGCAGTGCTGATATTTTAATTACTGAACCCACCGCTTGTCGGTTCTGCATGGATACACGCAGTTAGATTATAGCGGAGGAAATGTAGAGATTACACTCGCCTGTCTTTCTCACTCATCCTGAGATGTCTGTATAAATGAGAGAGACAAAAGTTTTATACAGAAATTGTTTTGTAAAGTTGACCACCAGTTTTAGGCCGCTCCATCCTTCACCTGACCGCAAACGCCTATAACCGCACGTCCAAACCAGACATTCTCGACATATGTTTCTGTTTTATAATACAGTAATTTTGTGGTCACAGTTAACGGCTATGTCACGTAATTATTAAAGAACATTACCTTAACGGTACATTTAAATATTCTTAGTCTTACCAAATCGCCCGAACCAGTTGTCTTGGCAAAAATTATGTTGATTACTGATGATGTCACTCATTCATTAGCAATATTTTTAATTGAACGGTATGGACGCAACTGAAACTGTTCGTGATATCATACCGTTTTATATTTATTGTCAAACGAGTAGTGTCAAGTGTCAGTAACTAACTTATTTTTAGCGTCTTTCCGTTTAGCGTCTCTCAAGTAGTCGTCAACATGGGAGTACCTATAGGCTAAATTCTCAATTTCCCTCTGGTAAGTTAGAGGGTATGATCTTGCATGATGATGTAGAGTCGCCAAATTCGCCAATGTTTATTATTACTATCGACTTCGACATAGGTTATTAACTGGCAGTTACCTAAGGCTGGGTTGCACCATCTTAATTTAACTTTAACAAACGTCAATAATCTGTCAAAAAAGCACCGGTTATCGTTAAAATTACGGTCATAGTTGGGTGGTGCAACTCAGCCTAAATCTAGCTGATAGAAACTGTCTTGTGTCTTGTACTACATACAGAAAGTTTTCTTAGTGATGGTAATTTAAAAAAATGTATGCCCAATGCCGTCAACAATATGATGTAATTTAGTTTGTCTCAAGAGTCGAGCACCGTTTCGTTGATGTCAGTGATCGGTACTGTAATGCTGCCAAATTAACTCAGGAGGTGAGGTCGCGCGTATTCTGTTTTCCATGCAAACCGCGGAGATGAACAGGCCTGGTTGTGTATAATAAGGTGGACTCTAAACTTATCACAATGCACTTTCAATGGTTTTTATATGCGCCGTTATCGGGCTAATAGTTTGTTTACGTGTCCATAACAATAAAACTGTCCGACAAGTGTTTTATAGGCGGCAGTTATAAACAACAGCTCCCTTGGAGTGTGACCCTCCAGTGAGGGCTTAATCATGAATAATACTTAAAGTTTTATTGAATAGTTATTGTGCTATTCAAGTTTGATGTTGGTGCTTTGTTTTCTCATATCTTAAAAAGTTTGCGGTTTATTTTCATTGTTATTCCAACATTACGTTATAAGTTATTAAGTCTTTGATTTCTTATAATACAGGGTGTAGTGTCCCAAAAAGTAGTGTCAAGCCGAAGCCCAGAAGTAGAGCATCACTAGGGCTATCCAAATCACCCCTATGTATGTTCCGCGATTTTTGATATTTTTCGAGTTATGATTGTTTAAAATTTTTGTGCTTTAGGCACTTTTTTGGTCACTGTGGCGCGAATAGACAAGTTACATGCCTTTTATTTATTATTATCAGATGAATACTAGGCCTAGCTGATTCAGAAGTATTTACATCCATAACACGAATGTAAACTAAAATCCTGTATGTTGTAAAAAAAAATCTTAAATCGAAAACTATCAAAAGTCACGGTGATTTGGGTAGCCCTAGTGATGCTCTACCTCTGGGCTTCGGCTTGACATTACTTTTTGGGACACCCTGTATAAACGTTTAGCCATCTATCATCAAATCACTGCAGTAGGCCTCATCAAAATGCACGCCATCGATCGACCGAGCCTGCAGGGCTTCTCTCTAACACCCTTCCCGTATTTTCGGGTCAGTCCATCTCACTTATCACTAAAGCTGAATTTTGTTACGAGTGAAAACGACAGAAGGATTCGAAAATACGAAAACTGCGCTAGGAAGTCTAGGAACTCCTCGGAAATTTCGATTAATTTTTATGGACGGCTTATGTCAGGGTTCTTCACTAATTAAGTTTGGTACTTACTGCTGCCAATGCTGCCATCCATATTGACCGCTTCCAAAATTTTTGCTTGTGACTCAACTGGAGTCACTTGAGCACTTAAGCACCAATGAGCCCACTGTGAGTGTCTCCATCCTCCTAATCGTTGGTTCTCCATCAACATTGTATTTTTAACATCAACAGTACAATAAACTGTGGTCTTATGTTTTTTTTATGCTGGACAAGGCAGGTATTTGACCGCAATCGCACACAATTGAGATGCAGTCTAGGATGGTACATATCTGCCCTGTAAGTGCCTATTCACTCTCGCCTTGAAAACGCCCGGATTATAGTGTTCAGGAAATACAGCAGCAGGCAGCGAATTCCAGTCCCTTGCTGTTCGCATTATAAACGAGTCGTCGAAACGCTTACTGCGAGTTGGTGGAATGTCGACAATGTAGGGATGGTACACTAACCTGCGTGTTAAAGAGAACATAAGACCACATTTTATTGTACCACACTATCTCGGTGAATAAATAATCTTTGAACTTCACTTATTTATTACTTTTGTCTCCAGGTACCTCTCGTGCGTGAATGAGCACATGCGCGAGATCCGTCCCTTCGAGGACGTGCCGCAGAAGCTTTCGGTGCAGCTTCGGAGAGCTTTCGTCGCCACTAGAACCTTCCACAAAGCGCTGCAAGCGGGCGCTGAAGTCGTGCGGAATGTTATGCAGGTAATGATTGATACTGGTAGAGTTAAGGGTTAAGAGATTCATATGTTGCCGGGGTTAGAATCAGGGTTGCCAGATTTGGATCGGAAAATTGCGGGACGAAAAAACGCAAAAAGTACTGTCTCTAGCAACGTTACAAATAATGGTATCTTATGCGCCGGTAATAATTCTCTGTACTAACAAGAAGAATCTAGTGAGTTAGGTACTAAGTAATTTCCAGAATAAGTATTCAAGTGTAATCACTGGCCACGATACAAGTCCTATTATTACATTATTCCTGGCATTTTTTAAAGTGTTAAAGTCACAAATACCTAAATGTAGAACGTCGTAAGTGTGGTAGGTATAAATTAACCAATTTAATGCTAATGCTTTTCAAGGAACACATAACACAATGGTATAGGAACTAAGAAAACTATGTAGGTACATACATTTAACACATTGCAAGTGTGCCAAATTCAAATTTATCATTCCGCTTTCGACCTCTATATGTAAATTCGCAAGCCGGTGCCGAATTCGTAAACGAACATTCCACCCGCTCGGAAACTAACATGGCAGCGAGGAATATGTCATAAAGCCGCTGTAGCTACAGCTGTTATATGACTTGAACACTTGTGCTGTAAAATAGGACTCTACGGAGATTGTATAGTGTTTGTTAGTAATTTTAAATTATATTCTTCGCTTGAATAACCTAAATTAGAAAAATATAGTTAACACTTACAACGGAAACGTGGGAGTGTATGCAATATTATGCTATCACTACTTATGTACCTAATAACTAAAGTTAGAGCCATTCAATTCAACTGTAACTTAAATGTAACCAACTAAAGTTGACGTTAACCCCTAGTAGCTACATACAATAGCACATAGGTATAATACAGGCTGTCATCATTGACTGACGCACTGCATAAAAATGACACATTAAATTCCGAACGAAACGAACATAATTTTGGACGTCCGCTACTGGTAATAATTTACTGATTATGCTCAGTGACTAGGAAACAAATATTATGGAAATTACAAATTGGTAGGAATCAGAGGTGAATATTTATGAGGTTTGATTTCGGAATGAAAGGCATGTTTCGTTCGACGACAGTAATATTCGATTTCAATTCTAATCGTCGCATCGCTACGTTTCCAAATTACCCGTCGACAGCACATCGGCCTACACTTTTTTGTTGCAAAATAACTCCCTAATACAAGTAACATAGAATGTTATCATGTGTAGCTTGATATTATGCGACATCAAATCTTTGTCAATTCACCTCTATGTGAACCCCATGTGTATTTAACATTAAAAAAAATTGTAGTAATGATTTTTGTAACAATAATTTTTAACTTGCCGCGTTTCCACCTGTGAATCCGGTCCTCTCATGACCCTGTGAATTAATTATCGGCTGTCTATCGACAGCTAATCCATCGAATTAATATGCACGAGACCCAAGTCGGCCTTCAGATACCTACTCCGAGACTAAGCAGTGAGTCATTTCTGTTCGTCGAGCGATGATCCTAGCGACCAGTAGGTTACAAGCATGTCATATTTAGGACTGCCAATTATTAATTAAAAACAAAATCCTCCGCAGCGACTGTTTGCAATGAACTAAAAACTACTGAACAAATTTTTTTAGATAATATGATTCACCAGGAGATTGATATTCCGGTTTTTGAAAGTGAGAAACATGCGATAAAAAAATTCTGTTACTAACCGATTTTAACGAAGCTAGATTTATATGGACGATGTTAATGCTCCAGAAAACAGAATTAGTCTAGTCTAAGCTCTAGGTCATTTTAGTTGTAAAAAGTTGTATCCTTGTGGCAACAGAGTGAGTCATGGCCACCCGCCGAGCGATGATCCCACCGGCGCTCAGTGGGTTAAGCGCGTCATATTCAGGGTTGCCAATCCTACAATCCTACTAATAATATTATAAATGCGAAAGTTTGGATGTCTGGATATCAGGATGTCTGGATGTTTGTTACTCTTTCACGCAAAAACTTTACTGAATTATTGTTTATAACCTAGAATAACATACATATAGGCCATAATTTATGACGATCTGTGACAAAATACATTTCACGCGGGTGAAGCCGCGGCGGGCAAAAGCTAGTCTAAAATAAAACAGATTACCTACATTTGTTTCAAGAACGATTTTTACATGTATAAAAACACACATAAATTATAGTTATCTTACATGGATGTAACCGAATCAAAGTATTTGCCTAGCTAATTAAAACCCAAACAAGTAAAAAGCTCGTTTTATAAATTTACCGTATTCGGAATCGAACCAGGGACACCTTCCACTTATGGTGATCCACTGCGGTCGATAGACGAATAAAACAGTGTTGGTTGGTGATATATTCCTGAAGTAACAATAATTTAGTAATTTCAGTCACAAATTACAGGTCATAAAAGCTTCTAAAATTTACCATACATGCTGGCCTGCTTTGTGGAACTAAATATATTATAATTAAGAAATAATTTAGCCTTCAGGAAATATAGGCAACACCAAGGGCATTACCCATAAACCCACATTTGATACGTATTTTTTTGCGTGAGAATATACCACTTCCAGGCTTAATTGGCTACATTAATTCCACCTACGCATAAAAATAATAATTTACTTGACCCAAAAGTGCGGGCGGCATTATTGTATTTATAAAACCGTATATTTGTCCTCAATAATTTTCTGATGTGAGTGTTACTTCGCTCCAAAGTTTGCCTTTTCCCCCACTTACTTATTAAGACACTTTCACTCGCTAGGTGGCGTATCATCCCCTAACTAATAAATTAAATAGTCAACCTATACATAATATTCGAGTCGTTACAATGTGTCCAAGTTTTCCCCTTAAAATAAGTATGCAAAAACATGCCCATAACTTAATAATGACGTCCTTAAGAGTTCTGTTATTGGGGACTGCACTTACGCATGGCGTCTGGAATAACTTTTAATATTTATTTTATTGTTCTTCAAATACATTCTCATCTTCCATTCTTAATTCCACGCCATAAGGTCTATAAATTGCAATCCGACTCCGTTTCTGTCCAGCGCTGATGTCACGGCTCCACTGATTCATTCTGATTTATCACCTCATGCATATAAAATCGAGACGTTTAAATGTACGTAGTTTTCGATTTAATTACATAAATTGTTGTACAAAGCCGCCGAAACCGGTTACAGATTTATTGACGAGTGGCCGAATAAAAACATTTTAACTAAGAGTAAAGATTATTGTACTTGGAGAGAAACAATCAAGGTTGGGTGAACAATAATCAAGAAGGGTCAAGAAACAATCATTTCGCTTTTCATGATAAATAAAGCGAGTACCTACTTATAGACATTTTGTGACATACTTACGGCAATAGAGCTTCGCCAGAGGCGCCGGCGCCTGAAAAAATACGTGGTATATGATCCCATACCTTGTAGGTCGACGTGACATCAGAATACGTGTCAGTCTAATAAGGCATCGATCAATGGTTTCATTGAATGAAAATCGATCATCATACTTTCCATTTTAGGATGGAAACCTCTGGGCACAGTGTACAGGACTATTGCCACATTCAGTTCACAAGTACGGTGTACTGAAACTTATAGACTAACTTATCTCCCTTGGTGAATAGGATAGGGTTGTTCCACATAACCCACAGGACATCCCCATCGGCCTTGACATGGTGTAGTGAAACTTATATCCTGCCTCATTTTACAAGTGGGCATGACATCAGAGTCTGTAACGGCGCGTGGTCATGCCTGTACTACCGTATACTGAAAATTATACTGTATGCTGCCTCCCCAACCCATCTGGGCAGTGCGGGGAGTAGAGGCTAAGTCAATTTGCCTCTGGTAAAATAGAGGGTCGTGTCGTGCTCCCGCAGTGGAGACAATGACCTGATGATGATGATACAGCCGTGTTCTAAAACATATATCCTTAACTTGCTTTCCAGGTGGGCGTGACATCAGAGTGCGTGACAGCATGGGCTCGGCTGCGCTTCTGCGGCGGCTGCTCGGGCGACGAGACGCCGGCCTGCAGCCGCTACTGTCACAACGTCATCCGCGGCTGTCTGCCCGCACACGCCGATTTGGGCGAGCAGTGGGATGCGTATGTCGGTGAGTGGTTCTTAGCGTTTGTTTTTACAAGCGTTTTTCTGTTACGTGTGCAGCCTCAGATTCTTCTATTACAATGCCAGAATGCCGATCAAATACAAAACTGAAAATTACCTACCTACTTGAAAGACACACTCAAAATTGAGGATGCTATCAAAACTTTGAAAGAATCTTGAACTGAATATACAGACTGCTGAATGGCTAACAGTCTTACTTGACACAAAACGCTCTTTTAGTTGGATCTGTACTTGTAGATGTAGTGTTTGAGACTTACACGTTATTTGTCTTTCCCTTTAAACTGACCCGGTCTGATGCTGTCGCCAAAGACCATGTCATCCGTTTTGAATATTTTTTCCTACTTACCTAATGCTCTATCTCTGTCATTGCAGAGGCCGTCGACAAGGTAGCAGACCGCCTCCTCGGCCCGTTCAACATCGCCATGGTAGTCGAACCCATCGACATCAAGATCTCGGAGGCCATCATGAGTTTCCAGGAGCACAACCAGGAGATCTCGCAGAAGATCTTCGCAGGCTGCGGCAAGCCAGTGTTAGGCGGCGGTGGCGGCGCCGCCGGGCCTTTCTTCGCGCCGGACCGGGCCCGCCGGTCGGTCCGATCGATACCGGACTTCGATTGGAATCCGAAGGCGAATGACGTGGATGATTTTGAGGTGGAGGCTTCGTTTGAGAGCGTGTTGAACGATGACCCGTCCCTTCTTGGGTTAAAGTCGTCCGCTGCGATCAAGAAAGCAACGGAGGAGATGGCCGAGCAAGCCAAGCTGAGGGAACGTTTTCTGCAATACATGCGCGGGCATATTGACTTGGAGCAGTACGAGGAGTATGAGGAGCACGACCGTACTCGCCGGGAGGCCGAACCGGGCCCGGAGGCGGCGCCGGCGCCGGCCGGCTCGGAAATTGACTTCAGGACGTTTGAGTTTGACGGCAAGAGGGGCTCCAAGAAGAAGAAGACGTCTGCTAAGACCGATGATGTTCACGGTGGGTTTCCATAATAACTGTAATAATCTAATAATAACTACCTATCTTTCGCAAAACCAGTTCTTAGATGAAAGCTCTTGTTTATGCTGTATCGTCCATCTTAGGCTGGTTTTAGTGTCACGCGGACCGTCCGGTGCGGACCCGCTCCGCACGGCCAATCTGTATGAACTTCTAGGGAGCGTTTTAGAGTAATGCGGTCCGGAGGAACCGCTCGCTCCCTAGCAGTTCATACAGATCGGCTGTGCGGAGCGATCTGCACTTACAGTCCGCGTGACACTAAAACCAGCCTTAGGTCAAGTAGACTTTGAGATTTTGAACATTCGTGTAGATTCTAACACACATTATGTTATTTGAAAGATATTAAGTATTCGTTAGAATAACGCGACCTCGGACTTTCGGACGTAACAACGCGATGTTTTACATTTAATTAGCGCTACTCAATTTTCCCTCTTCCCGCTTTTACAAGGTTCTGTTTAACCTTCATGATGTTTCATTAAAAAAATTCCTACCGTCAACTTAACCAATTAAATGTCTATGTTCCAGGTTCAGAATGGGGAGGCGTGGCGTTGGAGCGATTAGTTCGCGAGACGCGCGCGCGATTGCGCACGTGGCGGCGCTACTGGAGCCAGCTGCCGGCTTTGTTATGTACTAGTGTCAGCATCACGTCTGCGCCTTGCTTCAATGGGAGTGCTGTTGGCAGGTAAGAAGTATAATCATCTTTTTCATCATAACTAATGAAATAGTCAATTTTCTTCCATTACTGCCTTTATTGGAGCCAGCTACCCAACGGTAACACTGTTCGCAAGTAAGCCACTAAACCTTCAAGGAATACCTTTTTCCTTCCGCACCTCTTTAAGCTCTCTCCCTCGACTGTTAATAAATCGCTTTGAATCAATTTAAAAGCAACTTTATTGATTGCGATGTCATAAAACGGGGTGTTTGGTTAACTCGCACGCACTCCCGCAGAAGTAACCAGTGTGCTTAGCATGAGTTTACGTTAAGTGTACTCGCTAGCGAGTGCGTCAATAAATTCTATGAAGATTTGGAAGAAGCATTTGTGTCTAATGAACTAAAAAGAGCTGTAAATCGCTAAAATGATCATCTTGTTCAGCTTTTGGTAAAAACGAACGAGAGAAGTGTACAAATCGTGCCTTCGAATTAAAGTCAATCGTCATCTATGCAGCAAATTCTCAATATAATGTTTCCACAGCTACAGCGTAGCACCAGCGGGAGAAGGCACAGCAGCACTAGCGTCCAACCCGGAGGTACGCGGCGCGGCGCTGGCGGCCGGCGGAGCGGCGGCGCGTGCTCAGACCGAGCGCTTGCGAGCGCTGACCGCGCATATGAAGGACGCGTACAATGGGGTCGAGGTGCAGTGGAGGGATACTGGTGAGTGGTAACAATTGCGTCATCCTATAGCAGTCTACTTAGTGCCACAAGCGGGCGGCGCGGCGGCGCGTGCTCAGACCGAGCGCTTGCGAGCGCTGACCGCGCATATGAAGGACGCGTACAATGGGGTCGAGGTGCAGTGGAGAGATACTGGTGAGTGAACAGCTGTTTCATCATCCTATAGCAGTCTCCTTAGTGCCAATAGCGCGCGCAGACCGAGCGCTTGCGAGCGCTGACCGCGCATATGAAAGATGCTTACAATGGGGTCGAGGTGCAGTGGAGGGATACTGGTAAGACACTTAACAACATCATCGTCATTATTATCATTATCATTTGCCTATAGTAGCTCTCGCGGCGCGCGCGCAGACTGAACGCTTGCGAGCGCTCACTGCGCATATGAAGGACGCGTACAATGGCGTGGAGGTGCAGTGGAGGGATACTGGTGAGTGAACAGCTGCTTCATCATCCTATAGCAGTCTGCTTAGTGCCACAAGCGGGCGGCGCGGCGGCGCGTGCTCAGACCGAGCGCTTGCGAGCGCTGACCGCGCATATGAAGGACGCGTACAATGGGGTCGAGGTGCAGTGGAGAGATACTGGTGAGTGAACAGCTGCTTCATCATCCAATAGCAGTCTGCTTAGTGCCAATAGCAGGCGCTTGCGAGCGCTGACTGCGCATATGAAAGATGCTTACAATGGGGTGGAGCCGGTGGAGGGATACTGGTGAGTGGTAACTGTTTTATCATCCTAGCAGTCTACTTGGTGCCAATAGCGCGCGTAGACCGAGCGTCTACGAGCGCTGACCGCGCATATGAAAGATGCTTACAATGGGGTGGAGGTGCAGTGGAGGGATACTGGTGAGAACTCATCATCATCAGGTTATTTCGTCTGAATTGCAGGAGCATAACCCTCTAATTTAGCAGAGCCGAGAGAAATTGGGCCCGTCCTTTTTACTTATAATTCTTAACCTCTCAAATATAACTTGCCCTACCATAATATTACTTATTTTGGGCCCTTTTCCGATACATTAGTAGTTAGTAGTCCCAAAAGTAGTTTGCTCTGCCAGGATGTGGAAGCCTGGTGCTCGCATAATTTTGAGCTTTAGTTCCACGGGCAGCGCGATGGAGGTACTTTCGCGATTGTGGTACTTTTCTGCTCTATCACCACGCATCTAAGGACTTAGTTAGTGGTGGTCTTATTCTTTCCTGTCGGGACTACACGACCTTTTTTGCACATGGTAATGATGAAGATTTTTGAATACATGTCCTAATTTGTGTGTGTTAAACTGTTAAATGTTTGCAAATAAATGATTTATCTAACTAATGTTAATGTCTCTTCTGCTTATAGACAGCCCACAGCTATCGCAGCCGCGACAGGACTTCGTGGACGGCTCTGGCTCGGGCTCCGGCGACCGCGAGGACGACGACGACGGCGGCGACGACGACTTCGAGTACCCTGAGCCAGGTAAGCTGATAGCGATGGTTGTGTGGGGTATGCTGTGGGAATATGAGTCTTAAGTCCGATGTGGTAAGATTGAGATTTCGGGCAAAAGTCATTAGAGGCGGTACCGCGGTCTAGGGGGCGTGGTGACGCAAAGAATCGCTTAAAGATCCGTAGGTCCTCAGTGCTTCATGCTGCATGAAGCATGAAGCACTTACTGAGGACCTACGGATACGCATTGATGCATGAAGCATGTATCTAAAGCACGAGCGATACCAATGGGTCTAGACAAAGTGCAAATTATAATCGCAAACCAGTCGCAAAGTGGTCGAAAAGCTCCTTTTTTGTATGGAGTTTTGACGGATTCGATTTTCGATTCGATCAAAAAGTGCGTTTTGTCTAGGGGGGCAGATGTTAACAAACCCAATGTCATGGTCATTTGGAATAGCAGGGGTTTGACTTTGACATATTTTGGCGGGAGAACGAGACATTACGACAAATACACAAGATGGGAAGAGACAGAATAGATTGTCAGTTCGACAGTCGAATCGACCTTTTGTATCGCTGCTAATTGGCCGTACTTTAGTGAAATAGGTTCAATTCATTGTTTGCGGTAAAGGCCGTAAACTTCGCCAAGAGTCAGGCGGCAAATATTACATTACCGCTTATGTACGATCGTGTTAACTTCAACCAATACTAACCAATCATTTCTCTTCCAGGCTCCGGACACATTCCACCAGAGTTCGACGACACGTCTGACACAGAAACAGAACAGAGCCCGGCGCCGGTTCCGGAGGCGCCTTTCGTGCCCGGCGTGGTCGATTCACCTCCAACCAGCAACGTCAACATTCGCGGTCGAGCCGAGGAGCCGCCGGCGCCGGACGCCGCCGGTCCGGCGCCGGTGCCGGCACGGGACGAGCCCGTGGCCGGTTCCGCAGACCGACCGTCGCTAAGGCAAGCGCTGTTCACGTACGCTCTGCCGGTTGTTTGCGCGTGGTTCGGGTCGATAGTGACGGATCTGTTCTAAGGGACTACGGTGTACGGAGTTATGTGGAGTGATCGGATTTAAACATTTATCAATTAATCGCAAAGGATCGATAAAAGCTGTTTGGAAAAAAGGCCTTTAATCGCAAAAAAGAAATACGTCAGACTGGCTCCAGTGTAATTTAAATAAGATTATTAATAAGAGTAATTTATCTTATGCTGGACGCATCAAATGCTGAAAGATACACTTTTATAGTCAAGGTATCTGATGATTGAAGTCATAAAGATGATCGAACTGGTCTATTGCACTAGCTAGATATAAATTGAAATCAAAAGAGAAAATGGAAGATTACTCCACATATTCAAACACGATTTTTGGCTCGAAATCTCCGTACAAACGACGTAGCGTTGTAGTTAGCCTAGTCAGAGCCCGGACAAGCCGCGCCACTGTGATATAGTTGAGTGACTTCGGAACAGGACGAACTATCAACAAATAAGTTTCGGTGAAGTGATTAATTTATTTTACCATACACGTGGACGACAATAACATTGGACTTATTTTTGTGATCGGCAACGTTGTTGTTACAAGAAAAATTATCAATCAGCCAAATTTACGTATTTATTAAATTTTAATGATCTTTTCCTTTTGTAAATAATTGTAAAATATAATTAAATTAGATAGTGAATTTACGTTAATCTTTCATGGGTATGTATGATGTATGTGCGTTTTATACGGTTTCTGCGAGTGATGTCACACTAATTTTATTTTCAAGAAATATTTTTATTTCTTTGAAAGCTTGTCTCTGAACGTTATCGTCGTGATGTCACCTAAGATCGCATTGAATGTTTATAAATAAATAAATGTACATAAAATTAGACATAGCGCTTAAACTTAAGAGACTGATTTGCTTTCAAATACATGGTTTGTTTAAAAATTTATAGCTATTTCTTCGAGCTAGGTTATCGTCTAATTTTTAATCGACTGATGTAATACTATGTAATAATAATGCTTTTAGTTTTATTATTATGTTTAACGATTGGGCGATTTCTTGATCAATTATAATTTATAACAAAACTAAATGCCGGATCGGATATCGAGTATTTTATATTAACTTATTTAATTGATTTAATCGGTGCTTTCTATGTATTTATCTAAATAATCCGGCGGCCATATTTGCTTTAATTCGTTCTAATCGCCCTTCGGTAGCACTTGTTATTTATAAAAACAAATTTGGCTTCAGCTTTACTTTGCTAGTTTAATATTGTTTTAGAGAACATTATTCTATTTTATATTATTGGTTAAGCTTTGTGCTCCAGGCTAACTTTAGTACTGATCTAAATTAAATACTGATTTTAGTCTACAACAAAAATCTTGAAACTCATCGTAAGTATGACTACGATTTTAAGTCACATTATAGCTCAGCGTGTTAAAAAGGGTCCATTCTGTATTTAAAGACAGTGTATAAAATAAGATAATTTATATCTTTCTTTAGATGTCAAATGATCCTTAACGTGCTAAAGAATAGATCTTGTGACCATATGCATTGTATCACAGTTAGCTTGGAAACATAGAGTTAGTTTAACACGCCGGGTGCTGTGTAGTCACTCATTCAGAATATTGTTATACCCAGTGTACGTAATGGTTTGCCATGAAGTAGATATGTTGTGTAA
Source organism: Ostrinia nubilalis (assembly GCF_963855985.1). Taxonomy (NCBI): domain Eukaryota; kingdom Metazoa; phylum Arthropoda; class Insecta; order Lepidoptera; family Crambidae; genus Ostrinia; species Ostrinia nubilalis. The sequence continues at coordinate 15,628,334 of NC_087089.1, read as the reverse complement.
AGAATTGGGCTCCTTTTTGAGTTTTTTACTATTACCTAAACAAAACAAATACACATCATTCAGAAGTGTTTATAATAGTATTGAAAGTTTATTGTTAGTGAAAATCTCAGAATTGGATCTTTTGTTTATTTGTGTTATAGTCAAGTACGTTTTAGGCACTCTTGTTTTGACTAGTCAATCAGAGTTCATGGCAAAATCACATTATAAATCAACTATTGGAACACTCAATGGAAGTATTTAGTATCAAGATCTTGTAGTCAGCAGATTTTTAGAGACATCAATCAATGACCGATCAGATTCTTTGGCGATTACATATCGTACTTTGAAATTTACAAAACCTGTAGGCTATAAGGTCTTGGTAGGACTTCACTTTGTTTACGGTCTCGTCAAACTAGGATGGAGTGGTCATGTTTGTATTCGGCTATAATTCGGAAATAGTGTGAAATCTGTAAGAAATGAAAATATGTACAGTCACTAAGTGCTAGTATAGTTGCGTATAGATGTTATAGTCAGATCAAGTTATAATGCAAATATGCATAAATACGCGCACAATAAGATAACTTGATATTTTTCCAGTGGGATTCAGGACTAAATAGTTTTCTAGGCCCGTAGATTATGCACTGAGTACCTATATCAAATCATGGTCATATTAAAGATATACCTTAGCACTATTTATAGAACAAATTTGGCAAAAGGTAGAATAAATCGAGTCATAGAGTAAGACAGCGACATCCCTATTTCTAAAGTTATGTTCACACTTGCGGGGCGAGTTCCGTACGTGCGTTCTGTTAAAGGGACACTAGCTAAGTAATATAAAAGTATATTGAAGTTATGTATGAAATACGATGTTGCTGACTTAATTTATGTATGACTCACATGCTTGCAATAATAATCGTGCGAGCTACGGGGACCAAACAATTTTATCAGTGCGATGTGCCATCTACTTTAGGGTATGTATGTATACGTACATAAACAATACACGATTGTACATTCTGTGACACGTTTCATTTGAACGTAATTTAAGTATGTGGTCATAGGAAATATACCCTATATTGATCATGGTTGGGTTCAATTTAGAGATTGGTGTCACAGAATGTGCAACTTGAAAATATTTATTGTGTCCTTCGTTTCAAATCGAGCACAAGAATTAGAATATTTGAAAGCTGTATCATTGAATGTATATAGTCAAATAACTATGTATACTGGATCAGTGTGTAGGATCGTGCTTTTATTTTTATATATTTGATGGAATTTTGATGTTTCAAAATAAAAAAATATGGATTTGGACGTTGTAAATATTATTTAGCTTGTTTATCAAATGTAGAAAAGAAGACTTAAGCTTCATTTGCGATATTTTTTGTTTTTGATACATGGTTTACTCGTAAGAGAATGTTAGAACATATTTTACCAATATTATGGGGCATAGACGAAGTTGTTATTTATGATTATATAAGCCGATTATATATCCAATGCATTAAACGTTACTATGGAATGTAGTTTTTATACGGTTTGTAGTTTGACAGGGTAAATAGTTGAATCACTGCCACGATTTCACAGTACGGTTTGAATATGAGATAATAAACGTCGAATATATCGTTATTTAATGCAGGATAGTTTGTAAAGCCTGGTATTCATTGTAGGCGTTGTCTGATTGCAATTTTGCGTCATGTTTTTTTTTACATATGGACGTTTCCAAACTTGTCGCCCGAAGTTGCAAGACACTTGTAACGGGTCGCAGATAGTGCCCCAGTGTATACGAAGTTTTATTGCTATAATATTTAGTAATCTGGTCTGAAATTATTATTATTGTACTTTTAAATTACCCGTTTTAAAACTTAAAAATACGCACTCTGTTCTAAATGTACTGCTCATTTCTTAGTTACTGTTTATTCGATATTTTTTGCAATGGCAATTCACAAGTTTAAGCTATCACGTGACAAGTTTCTTGGGGAAAATCTAGTCAGTCAGATGTGTTGGGTTAGAGGTGCTGTGTCGCATGATATAACGGCGTGTTTTCCCCAGTTCTTGTGACGATGGCCTGGATGCAATGTTATACTTCCAAATACTGTAGAATTGTCCAATGAAAACTTACAGAGGTTTTGTTGATCTTTGGTGCAGTGTTGCCACTTTCTAATTTATTCTTCCTTGGATATTTTGATTTTTTTACTGTATAAAAGACTAAAAGTAATAAAGATGGTTGATTTTCAAGTGAATAGTGCTTTATAAGTTTTACAGTTCGATTTCGTAAATTTATTGGCAGTTCTACTGTAATCCTTTATGTGTTGATGCCCTTATATAGCTTGTAGATATCAAAATATACTTTTTCATTAATGTTGCTGTATAATGATTTTTATAATGTATTTGTATACTACTCAAAAGCTCATGTAATGTTTTATAATCTTTAGTATATTATTACAATTACCAAATAAATTGTGCAAATCTAAAGTTTTGGAACGTTTTGAGGCAAAATTGATTTATTCAGAGCAATAGAGTGTAACGTTCGGTAGACTAACTAAATTTTTATAAAGATATATTATGTAGGTATAAATTTGTGTACATAAATAAAAAAATAACATGTATTTTGTTGTTTCATTTATCTTTTAATACAATATCATAAAACCTGAGTTATAATCTCACTATAAAGAGGAAAGTAATAAAATAAAACATAATTATAAATTCGATTTTATATTATTTACGTAATAAGTATATAAATTCTATGTACACTTACCTTAAATATGACGTTTCTGTATCACATATTTCATACATCATTTGATAGATAATTAGACAATTACATAGTTGCCCACAGTATCAAGTATTTTGTGTCAGAAATTAACATTACAAGTTTGCAAGTGAAACAGCACTTTATCTTAAACACTGTAAGGTTCATAACGAAAATTATGTAGAACCAATTGAACGCAAGTAATTTGACTACAATAAACCATAATTTTCAGATATATTCTAGCGAAATTTCAACCGTAATCCACGTCATATTTTTATTTATCTGTGGTTTTTCTAACGGAATATTTCTTGAACAGTAACAAATAAAACAGCACTTACTCTTAAACACCTTAAAGTCCATATTTGATTGCACTCAATCATCGTCGCTTTCGTCGCTCTCCTCGGAATCTTCTTCGGAATCGGTCTCGTATTCTTCAGAATCGGAGCCCAGCCAGTCGGGCAGTGAAGGCTGCTCGATTATGGTCTTCCATTCGTTCAGTTTGTGCAGATCTGTGGAATCAACAGTTGATTTTAAAACAAAAGACAATAAATTAACATAAAAGTATAAAAAATAGTTCACTATAGCAAAATTTGGCAGTAATAAAACAATTGATAACTTTATATGTGGACCTCTGTACCGCCATCATTGAGGATTTGAGGACATAGGAGCTACACGGTTCTATAGCTTTGACGTCATCATACTCATCCAAGCTGTACCTACTTATCGAGGTGGCACTGTTTTTACAAGCTTTATATTGACTTCACTTGTTAGTATGTGTGGGACAAATCTTGCAACTGAATTTAAGACCACTTCTCCTCAACCGATTGAGCTGAAATGGCAATGCCAGATTTTGTATGGAAAGTGGCGTCTTTTTTCTTTCGTGCGGCCATCGACCAAACTTTATTTTTTGATTACAAAATAGTGTAATAAACCAAACTCACTATGGCATGTACACCTCTAAACTCAGTCTGAACTGAGTTACGAGCATTAGAAGTTTGATGATTTTCATACTAGATTTGTTTTTTGTGCGCAAGTTTTGTAAGAAATTGCAACAAAATATTGCGCTATTTTTTTCTTGCGCTGATTCTGTCCCATACTGATGTCTGGAGCCTTTAATGGATGATATTGTTTGTTTACACATACAATCTCACTATTTTGTTGCAATTTCTTACAAAACTTTGCGCGCAAAAAGCAAATCTAGTATGAAAATCATCAAACTTCTAATGCTCGTAACTCAGTTCAGACTGAGTTTAGAGGTAAACATGTCATAGTAAGTTTGGTTTATTACACTATTTTGTAATCAAAAAACTAATTTTGGTCGATGGCCGCGCGAAAAAAAAAAGACGCCAATTTCCGGCATTGTCTTTTGGTATACTTATGTAAGTAGGATGACAATGCAATGTTATGGTACCATTGAGCTGGTCTGATGATGGAGTCAGGAGGTGGCCATAGGAACTCCTAAACGAAACGGCGGAATCGCATCGAGTTTGTGTTCGTTGGGTTTTTCTTTTCGAGCAGTTTAGTGCTAGATGATGTCCAGGGTCCTGATGATGGATTAGGGAGGTGGCCATAGGAACTCCTAAACGAAACGGCAGAAACTAATCGAGTTTGGGTTCGTTGGATTTTTCTTTTCGAGCAGTTTAGTGCTAGATGATGTCCAGGGTCCTGATGATGGAGTCAGGAGGTGGCCATAGGAACTCCTAAACGAAAGGCGGAATCGCATCGAGTTTGGGTTTATTGGATTTGTCTTTTCGAGCAGTTTAGTACTAAATGATCTCCAGGGTCCTTATGATGGATTAGGGAGGTGGCCATAGGAACTCCTAAACGAAACGGCAGAAACTAATCGAGTTTGGGTTCGTTGGATTTTTCTTTTCGAGCAGTTTAGTGCTAGATGATGTCCAGGGTCCTGATGATGGAGTCAGGAGGTGGCCATAGGAACTCCTAAACGAAACGGCGGAATCGCATCGAGTTTGGGTTTGTTGGATTTGTCTTTTCGAGCAGTTTAGTGCTAGATGATGTCCAGGGTCCTGATGATGGATTAGGGAGGTGGCCATAGGAACTCCTAAAAGAAACGGCAGAAACTAATCGAGTTTGGGTTCGTTGGATTTTTCTTTTCGAGCAGTTTAGTGCTAGATGATGTCCAGGGTCCTGATGATGGAGTCAGGAGGTGGCCATAGGAAATACTAAACGAAAAGGCAGAAACTCATCGAGTTTGGGTTCATTGGATTTGTCTTTTCAAGCAGTTTAGTGCTAGATGATTTTTTTTTAAGGGACGCGCGCTGGTAGCTTGAAGAGCTTTTCCAGCTTCACCGGGCAGAGTGGCGAGTACAGAAGGTACTCTAGCCGTTTGGAGATCGTCGGTGCGAGTGCCGACGAGGCCGAGTGTGGGCTTCGCGAAGCGAAGCTCAGGCTCGTCCGCGTCGGTCGCAGACCGACGTTCGCGATCGGGCCGTATCGAACGCATAAGGCGCCCGATCAGTGGCGAACCCAACCCAAGGGTTGCCCACCGCGGTGTTGGAACAAAGTCCAGCCTACGGCGGGCTCACTCTAGTGGGCTCGATCGAGGGGACTACGAACGCGGCCTGAGGGCGCCACGGTAGGCTCGGACCTCGGCTCAGGCCGTGTCCGGGGGACGGATAGGGGAGAACCGGCCCGGTACATGTCTGTACCGTCCGAAATGGAAAGCAGGGCCTCGTACTCGCCGGCGAGTACGGTGTAACGAGCTACTGTGTTGTGGAGTAGTTGGCGTGCTTAAGGCAGTGATGTCTGTGTTCAGAAATTCGGTAATAGGATCGTCCGGGTCGTCTAGGACATGCCTAGGTCGTCGGTATTGGGCAGCGACATCTTTCTGGGGTGTATACGTGGCGGCGCTAACGATAAGAGGGTTCTTGTGGTTGATCGCTTTATCAAAGTAGCGACGAGAGGCTTCTTTCATAAAGTGATCAATCGATGGGATCTCGAAATCTCTATGGAGATTCGTATTTCGCACGAACCACGAGGCATCCGCGGCTCGGCGTAAGAATTTGTTTTGGAGGGTCTGGAATTTCTTAAGGTCTGTGCAGGAAGTGTGAGCAAACACCGGACTGGCGTGAGTCAACACTGGACGGATGCAGGTTTTGTAAATTGTCAACTTATTTCTAAGTGACGATTTACTTTTCCTTCCAACTAGGTGGTAGAGTCGGTGGATGTAGTGGTTCGCACGGCTCAAGACGCGTCTGAGGTGCGGAGCGAACGATAATCTCTGGTCGAGGGTGACACCTAAGTACTTGCCCTCACTTTTCCAAGGAATAGTTTGGTCAAATAAGGTGAGATGGGTAGAGACATTAGGACGAGTGCGAACCGGAGGACGTTTCGCAGACAAAGCCCTAGAAAAGTACACTGCTGTAACTGCAACTTTTTCCGAGATTTACCTCGATACGCCACTTCCTGAACCATTCGCCTAATTGTGTGACTGCGCGTTGGAGCGCCAAGATGACGTAATTCCGATTACGTCCGGACTTGTAGAGTGCGGTGACGTCCGCAAAGAGGGCTAAATCCGTATTCGGATATTTGGGGATATCATTGACGTACAAAGAAAGAATGGGTGCTAGATGATGTCCAGGGTCCTGATGATGGAGTCAGGAGGTGGCCATAGGAACTCCTAAACGAAACGGCGGAATCTTATCGAGTTTGGTTTCGTTGGATTCGACTTCTCGAGCACTTTGGAGCTAAATAATGACCCAGAGATTGAGATACAACTAAAAAGTGTAAAATAAAATTATAATAAAAAAAAACTTTTTTAAAAACAAGCTTTATCCTGAAATGCAGTTGTACTAAAACGAAAAAAATAATTGTATGCTTGGTTCAAAGAATTTCGAAAGCTTGTAGCGCAAACAGAAAAAAAGAGGAATAAATTCCATGCGCGATACAAGCTTTTGAAATTCTTTGAACCAAGCATACAATTATTTTTTCCGTTTTAGTACAACTGCATTTCAGGATAAAGCTTGTTTTTAAAAAAGTTTTTTTTTTATTATAATTTTTTTGTCTTTCTGACACGCATATACCGAGTAGACTACTGCTATAAAATAGGTATTAGTGACGTCATCAAGTGACTTACCTAAGCTGTACATATCCCCAAGGTAGAACTGCTTGTCGTCCTTCTCTAGCACGCCGCCATACAAATACAGAGTAGACCTCTGTACCGCCATCATGGCCGACATTCGTGCTGAAGGACCCGTCTTTGTTTTGACTGCGGCTGCGGCGGTGACGTCCTCACACTCACCTAATGACCTAAGCTGTACATATCGCTGAGGTAAAACTGCTTATCGTCCTTCTAATATGCCTCCATACAAAGTAGATCTCTGCTGCCATCGTTCGTTCGTTTCAGCCGAAAGACGTCCACTGCTGGACAAAGGCCTCCCCCAAGGATTTCCACAAAGACCGGTCCTGCGCCGCTCGCATCCAGGCGCCTCCCGCGACCTTCACCAGATCGTCGGTCCACCTAGTGGGAGGCCTGCCCACGCTACGTCTTCTGGCTCGTGGTCGCCACTCAAGAACTTTCCTGCCCCAGCGGCCGTCAGTTCTACGACCTCTGCTGCCATCATGGTCGATAAACTGCGCCGAGCATTCGGTCTTATTTTAACAGAAACGATGACGTCATCAAGTTACTTACCTAAGCTGTACATATCGCCGAGGTAGAACTGCTTGTCGTCCTTTTCTAGCACGCCTCCATACAGATACAGAGTGGACCTCTGTACCGCCATCATGGCCGACATTCGTGCTGAAGGACCCGTCTTTGTTTTGACTGCGACGGTGACGTCATCAGCGGCGTGGTACATACGACGCGGGACTACCGCCCAACCACCGTGTTTATGACGTCATCAAGTAACTCACCAAAGCTGTACATATCACCGAGGTAGAACTGCTTGTCGTCCTTCTCTAGCACGCCACCATACAGATACAAGGTGGATCTCTGAACTGCCATCATGGCGGACATTCGAGCTGAAGGACCCGTCTTTGTTTTGACTGCGACGGTGACGTCATCACACTCACCTATGTAGTACATATCGCTGAGGTAAAACTGCTTATCGTCCTTCTAATATGCCTCCATACAGAGTAGACCTTTGCTGTTGTCATGGCCGACATTTAAACCAAGGGCTCGGTTTAATTTTCGACAGAAATATGACGTCATCAAGTTACTTACCTAAGCTATACATATCTCCAAGGTAGAACTGCTTGTCGTCCTTTTCTAGCACGCCTCCATACAAATACAGAGTGGACCTCTGTACCGCCATCATGGCCGACATTCGTGCTGAAGGACCCGTCTTTGTTTTGACTGCGACGGTGACGTCATCAGCGGCGTTGGTCGGCGCGGGCGCACCGCCTAACTTCATCGTGAACACCTCGTCTGTTACCACTGGAATGATAGTTAATTTTATTGTCATGTGGTATGCACTTGACACATGCTGAGACGGGGACCTTTTTGCTGCTGCAGCGCCGCCTAAGTATCTGTCCTGATTAATTTTAATTTTAATTGTCTTTCTTTTGACTGGTTTTGTAATGTTGACCGTTTGTTTTATGTATGTATGTGTATTCATGTGGCAGCAAAATAAACGTTATTCTATTCTATTCTATTATTATTTTATTTAGGATAACAAACAATTGTACAATTCAGATTATGCAGTAAAGTTATAAAGAAAGATAAATAATATAAAACGTATTGAGAAATTGTGCCGTTACAACTTTAGTACATTATTATGGTGTGCGAAACTTTGGATAGATGGTGCTAGCGGCGGTTTGGAAATACTAATATTTCAAATTATGTGGCATATTTCTCGGTCTCCAAGTTTATCATGAGTAGTTTACAATCGCGGGAAGCATTGGCAGGACCGGTCGTTTTTAGGGTTCCGTAGCCAAATGGCAAAAAACGGAACCCTTATAGATTCGTCATGTCTGTCTGTCTGTCCGTCCGTCCGTCCGTCTGTCCGTCTGTCCGTCCGTCTGTCCGTCTGTCCGTCCGTATGTCACAGCCATTTTTTTCCGAAACTATAAGAGCTATACTGTTGAAACTTGGTAAGTAGATGTATTCTGTGAACCGCATTAAGATTTTGATGCAAAAATAAAAAAATAATAATAAATATTGGGGGCTCCCCATATTTAGAACTGAAACTCAAAAATTTTTTTTTCATCAAACACATACGTCTGGGGTATCTATGGATAGGTCTTCAAAAATGATATCGAGGTTTCTAAAATACTTTTTTTCTAAACCGAATAGTTTGCGTGACAGACGCTTCCAAAGTGGAAAAAAGTTGGTCCCCCCCTCTAACTTCTAAAATAAGAAAATGAAAAATCTAAAAAAAACATATGATGTACATTACTATAAAAACTACCAATGAAAATTGTTTTGAACGAGATCTAGTAAGTAGTTTTTTTTAATACCTCGTAAATCGTAAACCGCTTATTACCGCGTAATTTCTCATACTAATAACTTAAATAAAAAATAATAATTTTAATTTCATAAATCAATGGTACGGAACCCTTTGTGCGTGAGTCCGACACGCACTTGGCCGGTTTTGTAAACCTTGGGAGAGGCACTCCAGCAGTGGACGTCCTTATTTGTAAACCTTGGGAGAGGCACTCCAGCAGTGGACGTCCTTTGACTTATACTTACCCGTGACAACTTCTTTTGTCTCTTCAACAGTCTCTGCGCCTTGTTCCTGCGAGCTTGACGCGGGCGCGGCTTGCTTTTCGGTCCGTAGCGTGACGCTATGCCACTTGCCGCTTTCATCTTGGGATATTATATACCTACGCAGGTCATTCTGGGATACTATACTTATCCATGAAAATTTCCTTCGTCTCTTCCACAGTCTCTGCGCCTTGATCCTGCGAGACGCTATGACGCTTGTCAGTCTCCAAACTTAGGATCGATAGGTCATCCTGGAATCCTATACCTATGTAGGTCGTAGGTCATTCTGGGATACTGTACTTACCAGTGACAATTTCCTTCGTCTCTTCCACAGTCTCTGTGCCTTGGTCTTGCGAGCTTGACGCGGGCGCGGCTTGCTTCTCGGTCCGTAGCGTGACGCTATGCCACTTGCCGCTTTCAAGGTCTAGCATGAGGAGCTCGTCGCTCATTTCACCGCGAAGCTCTTCTTCTGTTTCTTCTACGTCCTAGAATTGATAATTTGATACATAATTCATTTATTAGTTGTTACATAATTTATTTATTCATTGCGTCATGTACTACATGAGATGTGAAATTGTAAATTGGAGCTTAACTAAGCTCTGCTTGAGTATCTTCTGGGGTTCTGGAACTAAGTCGCTGACATAGCCCGATGGATTAGCAAGCTGAAGTGGCAATCAAATAAATAATTACGAAAATATTTTGTGACAAGGCACCAGTTTAAAAAGGTGACGTCACGCCGTGCTACACTTTTACCACGTAGTGACGTCACTAGCTTCCACTTTTGAACTTTGGCGTGCTTATCTCTGACAATTTTAATTGAGAATGTTACTAGGTATGCAAAATCACTTGAAACCTATGTTACAGTTAGGCTTTTACATTTACAAATACATTAGTTTTTATTTCATTCAAAAATACCCAGTAGTTATGATTTTATAGGCATTCAAAGTTCGCTTAAATATTGAGTCCCGCCGACGGTCACGTGACCCCGCGTGACGTACATTCACAGTGTCCGCTCACTAGAAAACGGATATAAACATACTTAAATACATTTTTTTTTGTAAATACAAACTTATTAACACCCAGACCCATCACAGAAATTAAAATTGAACCAAACCCAAACTTGATGCGATTGTGTCGTTTTATTGCGAATTACCTTCCAGCTCCATCATTAGACCCTGATTACTATATAGAATTGAAGTACTCATCAATACAAAACGAACGAGCCCAAACTCGATGGATTTAAGTCGTTTTATTATAGAGTTCCTATGGCCACCTTCCAGCTCCATCATCAGATCAGCTCCATGTCATCATAATATTGCATGGTCATCGAAATCACATGAGTTTGCGAAATTTCAGCTTAATCGGTTGCCTGGAAGTGGGTCTTAATTCAGCTTGCAAGATTCCACCCATACAAATATGAGCCAGTCACTGTAATATGACGTCACGCGCATAAAATGGCGGGCCGGCCGCCGCCCGCACTTTTAAAATTCAATATCTTGGAAACTAATTGACGTATCGAAATAATTCTTTCACGTGTATTTTTTATTTTTAACAGAGAATACAGAAAGCTAAAAAACAAAATTAGTGAACATTCTTCATTGATTTGATAAATCTAACAATACGTGTCAGGTATTTTTTGATAACTAAATAAGGGCTGATTTTTCCCTACAGTCATCCTTATAGCTAAAAATATGAAAACTGGGATTATGATTCAAATTCAAATTATTTTATTGCACTGTGTGATGTGATATACTCACACTGACTCCTCCGAAGACATAAGCCCTCCCACTATGTGCGTTAACAGCAGCCGCTTGTCCCGCCCTAGCCGGCGGTGCCAGCGGCCCCCCCGTCAGCGAGCGCCACGTGTAGCCGCCGCCCCCACTCTTGGGGGCCAATCGGAATAGTTCCGTGTGCGTGTGAGTGCGCTCCGTGCGACCTTCCTTGACTCGGGAGAAGCCGCCGTAGATTATTAGCTGGGGATTACAAAGGAGTATTGTTAGCTACACACTGTCCCACAAGGTGGACCGACGACATCATGACGACGACGAAGGCGCTGGACGCAGGCCGCTACCAACCGGGCAACATGGAAAGCATTGGGGGAGGCCTATGTTCAGCAGTGGACGTCCTGTGGCTGAGATGATGATGATGATGATTATTATTAGCAAGGTCATCTAACTAAATACATTTTAATTAAATAAATAAAAAACACACGTCGATATCACAGAATTAATATACAAATATTTCGTCCATTTCCGATGCTTGACAGTGGCAAAATCTTCCCACTAGTGGAAAGTGGGGTTATATGAGTTTTCAGTGGGGGAAATCGAAACCAAAAAGTTTCCTTGTCCCTTATCAGAAAGGACGTGTAGCCGGGCTAGGATGCGCGCCGTGATAAAATCTTATCAATGATTTTAGACGACAAACGTATGGTATAAATAAAGCTTGTAAATAGCGCGATAAAAGCTTATCGTGGCGCTCATCCTAGGCTTACAGGTCGTAGAAGTAGCGGCACTCGCGGCCGTGGTCATGGTAACCGCCTTATAATGGTCTATAGCAGTGGTTCCCAAAGTTGTCTGGGCTACGACTCATCTAATAGAAGTTCCAAACTCGGGACCCACCTATAGGAAATTTCGCTCGCTGCCCAGCGGTTGGATCGGTAGGGTGGTGTGTCGTTCTACAGGCAGGAGCCTGTAGAACGACACACCAGGGCCCACTCAATGTTCGCTCGCGACCCATAGTTTGGGAAACCCTGGTCTATAGTAAATCGTAGTTATGGGCTGTAGTAATGTATCATACTCACACTATCAGCGCCAGGCAGCATGAGACAAGCCGAGCGGGACTCGCGGCCGTCGTCGTAGTAACCGCCCTATAGTAAGCTGTAAAGTCCGGTCACCTAGCACGTAGAACTTCGTCCAATGACCCCAAGCTACCCATCCTTATCGCTCGAGCGTAATTATATTGCTGCCGCGAATGTGTGACGGGCGGCCGCAGTGACTGTGCGAGCGCGACAGCAATATAGGGTATGGGTAGCTTGGGGTCATTGGACGAAATTCTACGTGCTTGGCGACCGGACTTTAGTAATGTATCATACTCACACTATAAGCGCCAGGCAGCATGAGGCAAGCCGAGCGCGCGCACGGCCCTCTCCCGGCCACATTGACGCGGCTCCATACTCTCGTGTCCAGACAGAACGCATATAAATCGTCGAAGTAGCGGCACTCGCGCCGTCGTCATGGTAACCGCCCTATAGTAAGCTGTAAAGTCCGGTCACCGAACACGTAGAATTTCGTCCAATGGCCAAGCTATCGAGCGTAATGAGGGCTATCGTTTTAGCGCTCACCAGTTAGCGCCACTGTAGGTAGAGTAAGGTCCTGTCACTTGCTAGTAGCGAAGACAGTGGCACCAACTAGTGAGCGCTAAAGTGGTAGGACTATCGCATTTGCACTCATCAAGATGGCGCCACTGTAGAGTAAGGTCCTGTCAATCGCCAGGGGTGCCAACTGTTAAGTATGAAAACGATAGCCCTCATTATATTGCTGCCGTGAATGTGCGACGGGCGGCCACAGTGAGTGTGCGAGCGCGACAGAAATATGATTACGCGCGAACGATAAGGATGGGTAGCTTGGGGTCATTGGACGAAATTCTCCGTGCTCGGCGACCGGACTTTAGTAATGTATCATACTCACACTATCAGCGCCAGGCAGCATGAGACACGCGGAGCGCGCGCACGGCCCTCTCCCGGCCATATTGACGCGGTTCCATACTCTCGTGTCCAGACAGAACGCATATAAGTCGTCGAAGTAGCGGCACTCTCGGCCGTCGTCATTGTAAACGCCCTATAGTAAGCTGTAAAGTCCGGTCGCCGAGCGCGTAGAATTTCGTCCAATGACCAAGCTATCGAGCGTAATGAGGGCTATCGTTTTAGCGCTCACCAGTTAGCGCCACTGTAGAGTAAGGTCCTGTCACTTGCTAGTAGCGAAGACAGTGGCACCACTGGTGAGCGCGTAAGTGGTAGGAGGACTATCGCATTTGCACTCATCAAGATGGCGCCACTGTAGAGTAAGGTCCTGTCAATCGCCAGGGGTGCCAACTGTTAAGTATGAAAACGATAGCCCTCATTATATTGCTGCCGCGAATGTGCGACGGGCGGCCGCAGTGAGTGTGCGAGCGCGACAGAAATATGATTACGCGCGAGCGATAAGGATGGGTACTTGGGTAGCTTGGGGTCATTGGACGAAATTCTCCGTGCTCGGCGACCGGACTTTAGTAATGTATCATACTCACACTATCAGCGCCAGGCAGCATGAGACACGCCGAGCGCGCGCACGGCCCTCTCCCGGCCACATTGACGCGGTTCCATACTCGCGTGTCCAGACAGAACGCATATAAGTCGTCGAAGTAGCGGCACTCGCGGCCGTCATCGTTGTAACCGCCGAAGACTATAAGGGCACGCCCCACAAGCGACATGCGGTGGCCGGAACGTGAGGACGGGCCGTTTGGGGCTACCACCTGCATTTATAAATTAGTTTAACTAAACATTACTCAAAGATAAAGACACCTGGGGAGAGGTAGACCATGATGTATTCATAAGCGTTTATACTAGACTCCTATCCTATTCACAAAATTTTAAAAGCATTCAAGTACTGAGTAAAACATAAGAATAACGTAGTTCCAAATAGAGGCCATAGATGGCGCTATCCTGAATTCACTCGCGGTATCGTCAGTTTTGTACTGTTTTATACATATAGGTAATACAAAACTTTTACCAGAATCCAATTTTTTTTTAGGTATTAAAAATTAAAATATGTAGGGATTATAATTACCTTCTCCCATTTCTTTTCTGCAAATGAGAAGCACCACAAGTCCTTGTAGTGATGGAACTGTGTCTCAGTGGGGCTGGTGAACTCTCCTCCGAATACCCACAGCTCACCCCTAGCAAATAAAGAAAAAACTTGGTGTAGTAGAGCATTGTATTGAGGGCTATCGTTTGACGTTTTTATACTAAACAGTTGGCACCACTAGCAAATGACAGTGAATTTACAGTGGCGCCAACTGGTCAAAAAAGTCATTGGTTTTCAACTGTACATTTTCACAGCTTTTAGTTCAAATTGATGTTGGCTTTATGGCCACCAGAGCCTGGTTAAGAATTAATGAAATAGTTTATGCAAAAGCTTACAAAGCATGTAATATCGAAATGCTTACTTATTAGCAGGTGTGGTGACAGCTTGGTGCGCGCTGCGCGGCGGCGGCGCGCCGGGTGCCTTTATTTGCCGCCACGAGTTCTTGTCCGGGTTGAACAACAGCAGTTCATTGTATACTTGAGTCTAAAAGAAAAGTGCAATGATTATAATTTTTATTTAGGGCAAAATAAGTTGTCTTTTATAAGTGATTTGATTAGGGAAATGAACAACACTTTCGAAAATGTATAGAATTTGCTTTTGCTTTATTTACAGACCACAGACCAATCTTTCCAATAAGTTTGTAAGTAGGTAAGCAATTCTTTCTATGCATGCAGGTATTGCAGGTGTAAATTAAAACTAATTTAAAACCTTTAGTACCATAAAAACTAAAACAAAAAATGAAATCATTTATCAGGAAAAATGGTTTTATCACAATTTGAAAGTTTTATGACATAAAACATATTATTAAACTCTCTTTTTACTTACAGTCTGACCGTTATGGTACTCTCCGCCGAACAGAATCAGCTCGTTAGTGGTGGGGTGTGGGGTCAGCGAAGCATAGGCCCTGGGCGATGGTGGACTGGGAAGGGTCTTCTCTGACGCCTGACCACGCTTCGCTTCTTCCCGCTCTATCTCAGCTATTACTTTTGCTATATCCTCCTAATGTGAAAAAACATTAAAAATAAATAATTATTCATGAATTTTGCTGGCAGCAAAATAAAAAAAAAATACTTTTTTTTACAGAATTTAGACAAATAAATTTATTTTTACATTTTTTACGGATCATTTCAAAAACATTAGATTTATTAAAGGTGGTAGGTAATACCTATGTAGAAAAATAATTAATTTACAGTACTGAAATGACCCTAATACAATATACAACGTGTAAAGTTAGGCATTTTTATTATAGAAAACATTGAATATGCAAATAAATTTAATTAAATTTAAATAATGAAGGTAATAACCAAAGCATGGACTAACCTCTCCCAGGTTCGCTAATTCTTTTTTCAGTTTATTCGCCAATTTCTTTTCAGTCTTAGCAGCAGTTTTAACAGCGCCGCTAACCTTGTTTTTGTTCTTCTTCTTGCCCATTTTTTAAAATTAGGCCTAAGATTTTTATTTCAAAAGTTTATTTTCAAAACAGCACACAACACAGCAATAATAAATCATTAACGTGGGTGTTCAAATACCAACTTAATAAAAGAATTCTAGGTTCAAAAATTCCTAATACTATTTAATTTAATGTAACGTGGCCCACGTGTTTTGTTATAATTGTTGTTAATTTGATGTTTATTACAAAATATCATACAAAATAATGCAAACAATATATTTTTAAAAACAAATAATCTAAAAAATTTAGTTTCTTTACTTAAGTTTTCGAACGGCTCTAACTTTTGTTGACAGCAGCAGCGTTTCGTTTTTCGTTCTAGTCAGCAATATATTTATTTTTAATGGTAATAATATAAATAATAAATGTAAAATACAGTTTTAAACAATATTTTTTGGTATTTTATGTAAATGTATGTTTATTCGTACTGAGTTGTAATATTTTCTAATAATATTTTTTACATTTTGAATTTGTGCTTTCGCTTTAAAATTCTGTCAATCTGTGTTGAAAATTGAAATGACATTTTGCTATCAGCTGTTGATGCGTGCTGGTGCCTGTGTAGCTTCATCGATGTAGGTAACATTTTCTTGAATCTTCATTTTAATTAGTTGAATTTGAATTGTATAGAAAAGCTCCTATCTATTTTACAAAATGGATGTGTAACTTGTGCGTTTCGAATTAAACGAAGGTAGTTTTCACAAGAAATCGTAATGATGTCAGCAGCTGGAAGTTCCGTGAGTTTTTTTATATTTCTATAAAAAAAATATGTATTATTTGTTTTATTTTATGAAATTTACTGAACAATGATTTTCTCAGGGGGCCCCGGCAGCTCAAGAGTTCAAAATAAGAGTGCCTAAGAATGTAAATAAGAAGTATCATGTGATGCGATTCAACGCGACGTTGAACGTGGATTTTGCAAAATGGACTCACGTAAAGATGGAAAGAGAAAACAACATCAAGGAATTCAAAGGAATCGAAGAGGAAATGCCCAAGTGAGTGAATATTTACAGTGAACATTATGAAATTATTAAGTCTATCCAATGGAATAAATCCAGCAGTAAGTTTAACTTTAACTTTGTGAATAATGTTATTGATGAGTCATCAAATACTCTTTAAGTAAATATTATGCAATGTTTAGTACTAATATTTTTTTGGTATAGTTAAGACTTAGAGCGCTTTCACATTAGGGCGTTAGTAGCACGACTGCAGCATGGCAGCGGCGTTTGTATATTGTGAAGGCATGCATCCGTTGTCACATAGTACGAAATTTTCGGCAGCGCGTCTGTCGCGTGTTTGTCGCGCTAAGAGTAGGCGCACACTGTTGATATTTCATCGGCCGATAGTTTGGTCAGGCAGTTGATCAGTATGGGCATGTATGGGAGTGCACACTACGCCGATTCGATTTCGCCGATTCTTTATACAAATTAAAATCGGGCACAACTATCGGCCAACTAAAAATCAACGGTGTGCGCCTACTCTTAATCGCCTAAATGTGAAAGCTCTCTTAAAGATTAAACTTCATAAGATAAAGTACATATATTTGAGTAAACATCTCGCTATGTTTTCACCAAGGTTTGGTGCTGGCTCAGAGTACGGCAGAGACATTCGCGAGGAGGCCCGTCGCAAGAAGTTTGGTATCATCTCGCGCAAATATAAACCGGAGGATCAACCGTGGATACTGAAAGTTGGAGGCAAGACTGGAAAGAAGTGAGTCAGCTTTATTTGTTGATATGCCCAAATATGTTGAGTTTGCAATATTTTGCAGTAGGTCACGTTTTTACTACATTATTGACCTCAATTTCTCAAATAAAAATAAAGAAAAGGCAATTTCTCATTTGTGATGACTTTAGAAGATGTGCAATTTCTCATGTTTTTTTAACTAAAAGCAATGGTTTTAGAAGTGAAAATTTTGTACAAAATAAGTCTGCAGTCTTGTCAAAATCATGTATTTAATTTTAGATTCAAAGGCATCCGTGAGGGTGGTGTGTCGGAGAATGCAGCATATTACGTGTTCACCCATGCCGCTGATGGTGCCATCGATGCATATCCACTGCAAGAATGGTAAATAATGGAGTCTTCAAATAAATACACCTTTTTACATGTTGCTTATAACAACTACAACTATACATATTTTGTAAACAATGTATTCCCAAGTTTTTTTTACTTATAGACTTATAAACAATTAGGTTAGGTTCCTACTTGAATATTCCAATAATCCTTCACCTGAGTTACTACACTCTAAACTTTTCACAGGTACAACTTCCAGCCCATCCAGCGGTATAAAGCATTGTCTGCTGAAGAGGCAGAGCAAGAGTTCGGAAGGTAATTCATTACAATTATTTTTTTAATACTCATTGAGAATCTTATACAAAATGTAACGGAAACACCGTCCGATCCATTAAGGTGTTAATAGGTATCGAGTTAAGATTCTATTTGTGTAATAATTTTAAAAAAATACCGCAATAATTGCATCTTATGCATCTGTAATACGTGCTATTTTGCATCGACAACTGGTAGACGCAACAAGGTGCTGAACTACTTCTCGCTGATGTTCCGCAGTATGGCATCTTATTGTTGTTTCAATAGTTGCAGTTTTACAATAAAGACGCAACAAGGTCTACTTCACATTAATGTTCCGCAATATTGCATCTTATGCATCTTATAATACGTGGTATTTTGTATCGACATCTGGCAGACGCAACAAGGTGCTGAACTACTCGCTGATGTTCCGCAGTATGGCATCTTATTGTTGTTATAATAGTTGCAGTTTTACAATAAAGACGCAACAAGGTCTACTTCTCACTAATGTTCCGCAATATTGCATCTTATGCATCTGTAATACGTGCTATTTTGCATCCACGTCTCGCAGACGCAACAAGGTCTACTTTTCACTAATGCTCCGCAATATTGCATCTTATGCATCTTATAATACGTGCTATTTTGCATCCACATCTGGCAGACGCAACAAGGTGCTGAACTACTTCTCGCTGATGTTCCGCAAGCGCATGCGCGGCGAAGAGGGCGCCGACGACCCCGACGAGCCCGACGAGAAGAAGCCCAAAGGCGCCAAGGCCAAGAAAGGTACATTATAATAATAAGCCTTTTATTTCCGAAAATATGTACATTTTACATTTAACACTTTCTTAATTTAGGATTAACACTAATATAAACAAATACTTCACTTAAAAAACTTTCACAAAATGTCTAAAATTTCGGTGTGCCTATTGGTAAAGAAAGGTACATTGCTTTCGTTTTATTTTTTTAACATTTTTTGTTTTACATTATTTTAAAGATTTTGATAGTTTTCTTTATTGTTTTTGACAGATTTTTTTTAATGCATGACATAATATTTTTGTTATCTCTTGTATTCGTATTTCGTCAGTGTTCAAAGGAATTACTCTGGTCTTTGTCATGTAGTAGTGATGAAAAGCCTATGCAAAAATCTATGTCAACGCGTGTTTATAGCGATACAGACGCGATACACTCAATAGTTGGACCCAATCACCTCGGTCAAGCGCGTTTAAAGAACGCATGATAAAAAAAAGTTACATTCTTTATGAACACTGTTTTAAAGAGACTTGACATTTCCATACTAAACGTTAGTGTTTTAAACACTGTTCAACGAGCGTTTAATTTTTATTAGCAAGGCAGTTATTATTTACGCCACCAAAGGACGTTTTATATTTCACTCAAGAGACAATAAATTCTCAAAACACAATTAATTGCAGACTTGAAAATATCGGAAATGGACGAGTGGATCGATTCGGACGACGAGTCCTCGGATTCGGAGGCCGGTGAGAAGGACAACGATAGCGACTCGGGCGCTAAGAAGAAAAAGGACAAGAAGAAAGGTTGGTCAACTGTTCTTTGGAATCATTAACCCTTAGGCTGGTTTTAGTGTCACGCGGACTGTCAGTGCGGATCGCTCCGCACAGCCGATCTGTATGAACTGCTAGGGAGCGGAGCGGTTCCTCCGGACCGCATTACTCTAAAACGCTCCCTAGAAGTTCATACAGATTGGCCGTGCGAAGCGGGTCCGCACCGGACGGTCCGCGTGACACTAAAACCAGCCTTAACTAAGCTCTGGTGGCCATAGAGCCCACATCAATTTGATCTTTATGCTGTGAAGATAAGTTTGAGAACCAATTGTTATTTTTTAGCCTGGATAGTGGTTAATTGCTTTGTACTAAATAGAGATGTGGTGTTAAACCTTTAAAACCTTTATACGGCAGTGGGAATATAGTTCCTACCATATTTTAAACTTAATTCTAATTTGCATACAAAATAAAATTTAATTAAGATTAAGATTTGTATGAAAATTTAACAAAATATAATAATGATATCAATTTTCTGACTTCACCATACCATTTATATGCACATGTTAACATGGGCTAGTGTCGGCTTATAAACATATTTACCTAACACCCTGTAGATCGTATAGCGTTTAAATAGTAATAAGTGTAATAATAATGTAGGTTCCCTACAATCGTTTCATCCACGAAGACGCGTCCCACCATTCTTCCGCTAATGTTTGAGTGTTATCGGTACACGCACACTACAGTAATGACGCTCGGATAAAACTCCCGCATCCCGCGCTGCCCTCGACCAAAAATTGGTGGGGCGCGTCTTCGTGGATGAAACGATCTATAAAATACTTTTTCTTCCTAGCCAACAGAAGATATAAAAACTGTGAGTTTTAATTTCAAAATCAATTCTTTTTTTAATAGGTAAACAAGTAGTAAAAAGTAGTAGTAGTAGTAGTGTCACGAGTATTTTTAACACGCTGTTTTTATACCGAAAAGCTGCCAGTAACTTTAATTTATGCGGCTTTAGGCGGTTATCACACTGCGCCGCGCTCCGCCGCGGTACGCGGGACGACAGATTTAATCATTGTATGCAAGTACCTCAGTTTGTATAGAAAACACGCGCGGCACAACACACTGACAACGCGTCCGCGCGCGGGAATTTTTATATGAAATCACGCGCTCCGCGGCGGAGCGCGGCGCAGTGTGATAACCGCCTTATGGCCAGGGAGAGGGAAAGTTCAAAATGTTCATCAGCATCATCATCATCATCATTTCAGCCAAAAGACGTCCACTACTGAACATCGGCCTCCCCCAATGATTTCCATGTTGATAGATTGGTAACGGCCAGCGTCCAGCGCCTTCATGTTCAAAATACCTCTTTGAAATGTTGCTAATACGAAATTAATAGACGACCCTCTAAGGTGTACATTGTTGCCCCATGGCCACTAGCCATTTGCCCGCCTCTTCACCTGCGTGTGTCAACTTTTTCAGTCATAAGATAGGGAACGCCAGTAATAAAATAAAAGAAACTTGGAATGTTATCAACCGAGAGACTGGTAAACTAAAACCAAGAGATAATGACTTTTCTCTCAAAGTTCACGATAATTTGATATCTGCAGATAAAGATGTAGCAGAAGCTTTTAACAATTTTTTTGTTAATATAGCTTCAGCAACAACTGCCAACTTAAAGTCATCTCCCTCCGAGGCTGAAGAAATATTGAAAACCCACGTGACACCCTGTGACTCGCACTTCTCTTTTAAACATATTACTCCATTAGATATCACTAAAACTTTTAATCTTTTAAATGTAAAGAGTACAACTGATATCTGGGGCATCTCTGTCAAGATAGTCAAACACATTATTGATATAATTTCCCCACAGTTAGCGATAATATTCAATAATTGTATAGATAAGGGAATCTTCCCCGACCTCATGAAACACAGTAGACTAATGCCATTATTTAAGTCTGGTAGCAAAACCGACCCTGGCAATTATAGACCCATTTCTATCTTGCCCGCTTTGAGCAAGATTTTTGAAAAAATCATACAGGAGCAACTTATGATTCACTTTGGCTCTAATAAACTATTTCATAGTGAACAATATGGTTTTACCAAGGGTCGTTCCACCACCGATGCCGGGGTTGCACTACTTAAGCATATCTTCGAGGCTTGGGAGAATTCTCAAAATGCACTAGGGGTCTTCTGTGATCTCTCAAAAGCTTTTGACTGCGTAGAACATCAAACGCTAATTCGCAAACTGCACTATTATGGGGTAAAGGACTCGGCTTTGGATTTAATACAATCCTATTTAAACTTTAGAGTTCAAAAAGTCGACATAAATGGTGTTTTGTCTTCTGGGTCACCTGTGACAATGGGAGTTCCGCAGGGGTCCATTCTGGGTCCATTCTTGTTTCTTATATACATTAATGATCTACCATATTTTGTTAAAGACTCTTGCGAAATCGTGTTATTTGCTGATGACACATCTTTGATTTTTAATATTGATAGAAGTAAAAATAACTTTGACGATGTAAATAATGCACTAACAAGAGTTTTAAGTTGGTTCACTACAAATAATCTACAACTGAATGCAAGGAAAACAAAATGTATAAAATTCTCTTTGCCTAACGTAAAAACAGTTAGTACCCAAATAGAACTTAATAATAATGCAATCGATCTGGTAGAATCTACTGTATTTCTGGGAATTACCCTGGATTCAAAACTCCAGTGGGGCCCCCATATAGAAACTCTGGCGGGAAAGCTCAGCTCAGCGGCTTTTGCAATAAAAAGAATACGGTCATTAACCGATGTTTCAACAGCTCGCTTAGTCTACTTTAGCTACTTTCATAGCCTAATGTCATATGGAATCATGCTATGGGGCAAAGCTGCAGATTTTGAAACAATATTTATTTTGCAAAAACGTGCCATAAGATACTTGTATAAAATGAAAGCAAGAGCGTCCCTTAGAGAATTGTTTAAAGAAATTGGCATTCTCACGGCCGCTTCACAATACATCTTAAACTGTATTCTATTTATTCAACAAAATATTAATGAATTCAAAAAGAAAAGTGATATTCACCAAATCAATACTAGAAATAAAAATAAATTGGCTATACCCGCTTTTAGACTTAATAAAGTGTTTGCCACCTTTATGGGACAAGGTATCCATTTTTATAACAAAGTCCCTGATAAATATAAAGAGCTACCGTACAATAAATTTAAAGGTATAGTTAAAGATCACATGCTTAAAAAAGCCTATTATACAACTCGAGATTTTCTTAATGATAAGTCATCCTGGGAGTAGGATTATGGTCCTCTCATGCTCGCACTAAAAAGAATTAAAATCGTGCTATGAAAAGTAATGTATAAACTAATCTAATTTTCTAAAATGTTATAGTGTCATGCTTCTCAATCTGGACTGTTACTTAGCTTTATTATTGTTTTTTTTTTTTCTAAGAGATAACTTGGTATTGTCATTCTCACTAAAATGTCTCTGGGGTGGTGGCGTAGTGAGGCGGGTCGTTACATTCCCTCTAATATGGTCGAGTGAAGCGATGGCTGGTTCACTCGTCATGTCTGTGAACAGGCGCTGCTTTCGGGGACTGGTCAATCCAAGTTATTCCAATTTATGTATGCGAGTCATTTCTACTAGTATTTAAGTATGTAATCTGTAAGTCTAGATATTAGCACGTCACTACCTTGTTTAATATACCACGCAATTTTGTATACCCATTATACACTATACAAGAATGCATGGTAAATTCAGTGAACTGCTCCTGAATCGAATGTACCTACTACTGCTATTTCTATTTATTTATATTAACCGGCAGACAGTGGTGACTGAGTTTGTTGCGGCGCTTCTTCTCAGCACTTGCCAAATGTTGGTCTCGAAGCGCTGGTAGGGTAAAAAGATTATGAGACATGTAGAGGCTCCTTAAGAGCAAAATGACGATTTGTAAGAACTATTTATTAGTCTAAACAAATAAAGAAATTTTGACTTTGACTTTGACTTTGAAAAACTTTATCGCGCGGGTCTCTGTTTCAATAACCGGGATAAAAACTATTAACCTAGGTGAGACCATCGATTTTTCGTCGGCCGATAGTTTAGTCGGGCAGTTGATCAGTATGGGCATGTATGGAAGTGCGCACATTACACCGATTTGTTTTGGCCGATTCTTCATACAAATTAAAATCGGGTCCAACTATCGGCCAACTAAAAATCGGTGGTCTGCGCCTAGTCTTATAGTTGTCACAATTCACGAAGGCGAGCTTTACATGTGTGGTGGCTCGCTATTGTTCGTTTTTCAAAAGTTTTGATAGACATTACACTTCGTTATGTGCATGTACACGTACACACAAGTACAACTCACTCGCCTTCGTGAGTTGCAAGAACTATAGTCTGGTCTGTGAGCACGTAGAATTTTGTCCAATGACCCCAAGCTACCCATCCTTATCGCTCGCGCGTAATTATGTTGCTGTCGCGTTCGCACACTCACTGCGGGCGCCCGTCGCACAATCGCGACAGCAATATAATTACGCGCGAGCGATAAGGATGGGTAGCTTGGGGTCATTGGACAAAATTCTACGTGCTCACAGAGCGGGCTTTAGGTATAATAAAGTTTTCCTCCAATCTCGTATGTAGCAGCGGCCTTGAAGAAGAAGAAGAAGAAAGTCAACGACGAAGCCTTCGAGGAGAGCGACGACGGCGACGAGGAGGGCCGGGAGAAGGATTATATCTCCGACTCGTCCGACAGGTGACTTTATGCCCTTGTGATACGGTTGATTTTGGCTTGACACGAAATAAATAATAGTTTGTTGTCAGGTGACTTTATTTATACCATTGCAATACTGTTTCAATTGTCTTAATTCTTTATAAGGCAGTGGGCACATAGTTCCCACCATGTTTTGAACCTTATTCACTTTAAAGGATAGTGCCAGGGTCTGGACCAAGTGTTGCCCAGAATCAACCTATAGTGCATTTTGTTCCTCAGGCCTATACTAATGTGTAAAATCGAAGCGCACTGAAATCTATCCCTGGAGTTAAGAGAAAAAAGAGTTTTGTTTTGAATTATTTACATATACAAAATATCATCGATGTATACGTACTACGCATACGATTTCGCGATTATGGCATTAAATAACACTCGTGATGTTGAACTTAACCATACTGCATCCGTATACGTTACTTTAGTGCGATTTACACATTCTTTATAAACGATCTAGCGCTGTTTTAATTGTTTGGTAAGTTGACAGAAATTCATTATTTCAAAAATGAAGCAAGAAGTTTTATTTCTCTATCCTTGCAAAAAATCAATTTATTGATGCATTATAATCGATTATTGAAGTTATTGTAAGCTAAAACTTCTTGCTCCATTTTGGAAATAATTAATTTCTGTCAAGTAACCAAACTACTGCAACAGCGCTTAATCGCTCTTAAATAATGTCGAAGTCGTACTAAAGTAAGGTGTACGGATGCAGTATGGTTAAGTTCAAAATAGCAAGTGTTATATAATGCCACAATCGCGAAATCTTATGCGTAGTACGTATACATCGATGATATTTTGTATGTAAATAATTCAAAACAAAACTCTTTTTTTCTCTTAACTCCAGGGATAGATTACAGTGCGCTCCGGTTTACAAATTAGTATTGGCTTGAGGAACAAAATGCACTATGGTTTCATTCTGGGCAGCACTTGGTCCAACTTCCATACATGGATTGGCACTGTCCTTTGTAATTATTTTATGTTATGACTGTCAAAGGGTTAACATAAAAAAAAGAAAGAATCATTCGTTGTCAGGTGACTTTACACCTTTGTGATACGGTTGATTTTGTCTTGACATGAAATAACGAATAGTTTGTAACTCAATTGGTTGGAAAATAGTGAATTTTCCTTGGATTCGGACTCATCGCACCTTTGCAATACGGTCAATTTTGTCTTGACATGAGAATTTCAAATCAAAAAATAATATTGAATGGTGTCAATTCTAGTAGTAGATTTTCATTGGTTTCGGGCTTTCGATGACGGTACGCTAGAAAACTGGTGTCATTCGGTTACGTTGTATTTTGTTTCAGTGAATCTGACCACGAGACTAAGGCAAACAAGGAGTTGAAGGGAGTGGCAGAGGAAGACGCTCTGAGGTTTGTACTCTGTAAAAATACTATGATTATGTACATAATTTCAATCCATATTAACACTACCTGCACTTTAACTTCTTATCTAGTTACCCATCGATATCGGTATAGATCGTTTCATCCACGAAGACGCGCCCCACCAATTTTTGGTCGAGGGGAGTGCGGGGAGTTTGATCCGAGCAATCCGAGCGTCACTATTGCAGTGTGCGTGTGCACTCATGGATAATTTAGCGTGTACCGATAACACTCAGACATTAGCGGAAGAATGGTGGGGCGTGTCTTCGTGAATGAAACGATCGGTATCAGTATCGCCGATTATTTACCACAATAATCGGTATTTTATCGGCAGGACAATAGTCAATAGTCAATACCTTTATTGCATTCTATATTGTACATAAGTTCTTAAACAATCTATAGTATCAAACACTATTGTTAATTCCTTACCTATAGCTAGATGTCGATTACATTGAAAATTTTCATCAAATTCTCAGTAGATGCGTAAAGGAGTCACAAAGATTGGTTGAAGATGGACGAATCATCGCTAGGATTCATCCATTAATCATATCAAAACGTTCGCGTTTTAATAAATATGGTTAATTTTAGCATTCTCTTAAGAGGCTGCAGCGTCACCGAAAAACCACGAGATTTTGCGAGCCGAGTGAGAATGGTGGCGCGACGAACTAAACAGCACACAAACTGTTTTACAGAGTAGACACTCAACACAGAGTAAAACATATATTTTCTAAGCACAAAGTGCATTTATGAATAGCTGGTTAGGCAAGCATTATAATTATATTCTTAATATCTTTGTTTGTATAAGAAGTTTCGTGATATTTTTCTTAGCTAGACGTTCAATTCTTAATAAGTAGACTAGTAATATAACTGTCTTATCTTTCGAATTGGTAATTCAGTATTATTACGTACTTGAATTAATTCAGTTTATTACAGTACTATTAAACTGAATAAACTTTTTATTTCATTTCTTTGAATGTGGATAATTAAGTCAATATCGATCTCCGCATCGCTTATTTTCATACCACATCTCTGGTCAAAACACCCAAGCCGATTCACAGCTTCGCTATGTTAAACGCTCTTGGTCAAAACTACTTTTGGCTGGAAAAATCGGCTTATTCCACTATTCCCCGTTGACAATCCCCGTCAACGGGGATTAGTGAACTTTTTGTTCACTATTCCCCGTTAACGCCAATTGGAGCTTATAATGGGGAATAATAAAAAATAAAATTAATGAACTTTTTAGTTCATTATTCCCCATTACGTTAAAAATAAAATCTTAATATAACTGGGATTAATGAACTTTTTAGTTCATTATTCCCCATTATAAGCTCCAATTGGCGTTAATAGTGAACAAAAAGTTCACTAATTGTTGACGGGGATTGTCAACGGGGAATAATGGAATAAGCCGGAAAATTCAGTCAAAGATGATATTGACCAAGATCATCAGTCAGCTACACATCCTAGCTCCACTCAACTTCGTAACATGTCTTTGCACTAACGTCGCTATTTACAGCCAGTCCAAATTCTTCATTTGCGGCTTTTTTACTTTGGCTAATTCTCAGACACCATACAGATGTTCTGATATGCAAGGTTTCACAAGAGCAGTTGTGATTTGCTCTAGGACAGTGAATAAACCTATACCTAGAGACATAAAGCTGCCACGATTTGTGATTTAGTGTGAGTTCTATGCTACTGTGAGATTTTTATCACTTTGAATTACATACCTATTTGGCATACAAGTAAAAGTGGGAGTGAAAACCATTTTTATGTTCTCCAAAATTTTTTAGATTTCTGAAACGCAACCAAATGGTGAATCGTGGTGCGAAAATTCTTGGAATTGCTCAAAAATCGAATTGCATTCATGTACCTACTTGAAATCTACAAGTTGTACCCTGTGGCAACAATAACAGGATTGGTATGTGTTCTGTCGGTCTTCATGTTACCTGTCTCTAACTAAAACAATATCAAGTAACGTTTGGCACTTACAAATTGTCTTTTAGTTTTGACTGAAATTATATTAATTTAACCTTATGTATGAATTAAGGTAATCACGTACTATCTTGGCTACTTTAAATTTTGGTTTAAAAATATATGAACCATCAGGTCTCTTTGACAAAGGCACATTATACCGATCCGGTATCGCCCGATTCCTCATACAAATTGGAAGCCGACCAAACTACCGTAGACTAATGCCCGTTTCCACCATCAATCCCTAATTTTTAAGTGACCATAACAGACACATAACAGGAATTTTGCTTTCATAGGGGTAGCTTAAAAATTAGGTATTGATGGTAAAAACGGGCGTAAAAGTATGTAGTCTGCGGGGTGTCTTAAGATAGAAAAGGCAGCTGCAGTACTAAGCTTTACCTTCTAGGAAGCTGCTGACCTCCGACGAGGATTCGGAAGAGGAGCAGGAACAGAAGGTCAAGGAGGAGGACGCGCAGGAAGACGAGCCCACCAAGGAGGGCGAGGAGCGCGCCAGCAAGCTCACCAAGAAGAAGAAAAAGGCTGACGACGTTAAGAAAGAGAAAGGTATTGAGTTATTGGGGTATTTTTTAATTACTACCATCATTTATCAGTTAGGTTGCAGGAATTCGCTGGATCAGTGGCGGCGTAAGGGGGGACGGCACCCGCCCCGGGTGCCAAGCATCAGGGGGTGCGATTGGTATCATATAGCTCACTAGCGGCCACCCGCGACTTCGTACGCGTGGATCCCGTTTTACCCCCTTAGGGGTGGAGTTTCGTAAAATCCTTTCTTAGCGGATGCCTACGTCATAACATCTACCTGCATGCCAAATTTCAGCCCGATCCGTCCAGTGGTTAGATCACTATGTCAGTCAGTCAGTCACCTTTGAGTTATATATATTTAGATGATTTAGTACTAACATCTTTCGTCTTCGAATCGGTATCAAAATCCTGGGGGCAAATCGCCCCGGGTCCCAACCCATGCTACGCTGCCACTGCGCTGGATGCAGGCCACTGCCAACCGGTCAGTATGGGAATCATTTGGGGAGGCCTATGGTCTGTTCTCATAAAAGATCTTTCTTCAGATGAGAAGGGCCTCCCTTGATCCTTATGTACCCAGGGCCCCTAGTAGGCTGAAGACGGCCCTGCCTATGTTTCGCAGTGGTAATGATGATGATCATTTATCAATACAAGAAAAAATGGTTAATTGTTTTCATCGGTTTAGTATATTGTTTACTGCTGGGTATCAAAACATGGGGATTTTTCTGTAGATCTATGGAACAATCCCACCATTATTCCCAAAGGGATTAGACAGCGTTTTTAATTAAAGCTCCCAGTTGGCTTGATCTTTTTTGACATATTCAGTAAATCATCGTTAGTTTTACTCAATACCTTAACGTAAACCTTATCGAAACCTTCCACAGTAACTCACTGTTTATAAGTAAAATGGTAATTTGTTACAGAATCAAGTAGCGACTTCAGTTCGGACTCGGACACAGACCCCGAGAGCAGCAATAAGAAGCCCAAGAAAGGGAAAAGCAGCTCCAACGACAAGAATGGTACGTCGGCGACAGGTAACTTCTGATACGCCTTATTATAAACGCGGAAATATCATATTGTCTAAGTATTGTAATAATCCCTAACCAGTTTGGCCAGCGTGGAGAGTGTAGGCAAACATTCATTGATGTGATACAGGGTTACTTTTAAAAAAAATCGATAATGGTGGTTGTTTGTTCATTCAACCAAAATGTGTGTAGCTTTAAAGCCGGCCTATCTGAATAGAGTAAATAGAAATTAGCGTTATTCGAAAATTCATTAACCCTTAAAGGATCACGTACCGAGATACCAGACAAAAATCCAAGTCATTGTGTCTCGCACTGATTCAGTGCTCACGCGTAAAAGGTTAATAAGATAGAGGAATATAGTTCCCACCTTATTTTTAACCTTATTCTCTCTTGTGTTTAGGTTGAATATACATGTATGCAAAATTTCAGCTCGATTGGAAACCGGGAAGTGGGTCAATTTTAAGTTGCAAGATTTGACGACAGACACCAGACATGTGAAAGTAAATAAAAGCTTGTAAAAACAATGAAAAATTTTGACTTGCTATATTAGTGTTTTCTTCTTATTCCCTCGTCGAAAAACAATGAAAAATTTGAACTTGCTACGAGTATATCAGTGTTTTCTTTTAATTTGCAGCGAGCGCTCCCAATAGCGCGAGCACGTCGCGCTCGGGCACGCCGACGCCCGCGCCAAGCGCCGCCAGCGCCGCCGTGGCCGCCGCCAACGCCGCCAACAACGCGCCGCCCTCCAAGCGGCCCAAGCTCGACCCCTCCTACATGTGAGTAGCGCGTGTAGCGCGGCAGTAGCGCGTGTAGACAGCGCCGCCGTGGCCGCCGCCAACGCCGCCAACAACGCGCCGCCCTCCAAGCGGCCCAAGCTCGACCCCTCCTACATGTGAGTAGCGCGTGTAGCGCGGCAGTAGCGCGTGTAGACAGCGCCGCCGTGGCCGCCGCCAACGCCGCCAACAACGCGCCGCCCTCCAAGCGGCCCAAGCTCGACCCCTCCTACATGTGAGTAAAGTCCGGTCGCCGAGCAGATAGAATATCGTCCAATGACCCCAAGCTACCCCATCCTTATTGCTCCTCACTGCGGCCGCCCGTCGCATATTCGCGACAGCAATATAATTACGCGCGAGTGATAAGGATGGGTATTGGGTAGCTTGGGGGTCATTGGATGAAATTCTATCTGCTCGGCTACCAGACTATAGCGTGTGTAGACAGCGCAGCACGTCACGCTCGGACACACCGAATGCTTGTATAACCAGGCCTGTTCATCTCCGCGAGTTTACATCGAAAATAAAACACGCACGATGGCCCACCTACAGGATACTATTCTACAAGGCCTCACATACGAGCGAACATTGACTCACGCACGCGTATTCTTGTGTATGATGGAAGAAAATAAAGAAAATGGTGTACTAAATACTGTGCAGTATTTAACTGCCTAAATATGTAATAATAAAAACACAGAATGTATTTTTTTAAGTTGCCTCAATACACTGAGAGGTAAATAAGTAGTTAATATTATTCATGATAATTCATACTAAATCCTGAGGCTAAATCATGTATTTCCTCCGCCATTTTCCGCAGTTTGGCACCTCACGTCACATCATTTTACCGAAGTCAGCCCTATAGCTTCGGCGCAGTGCCGATCACTGACGTTTGTCAACAAAATGGTGCTTGACTCTTGAGACAGGCTAAATTACACCATATTGTTAATGACATTGAGCATACATTTTTTTAAATACCTTCGCGAAGTAAAACTTCTGTACGTAGTACTTATTATTATTCTGTGGTATAACGCGTAATTATACAAAATTCAATGTTTCCAGCTTCTGTACATTTAGCACAGCCACATATTCTAGCCAGTCCTGAATATGTGGGGTTACTTCGAAAAATATCCGAGGTTTCCAATGTTACCATCCCTCTCACGCAAAGCAAGATGCCAGCATGAGAGACTGTGACAGATAGACCTGAAACTTCGTAAACAGCGTTTCGGAGTAGCCCCAATGCTCTTGTAAGGTCACTCTTACAACCTTAATAATAAAGCTCACTTTACAAGGAGTGCATGAGGCGTGACATAGGGTCTAAACACGTCCAATATTTCATAAACAACTGCCTGTTAAGCGCTCAAATGCTCCCGTAATATCACTCTTACAGCCATACTAATAAAGCTCACTTTCCAGGGAATGTGGCGTGACTGAAGAGGCGGTGCGTCGTTACCTGGCCCGCAAACCAATGACGACCACAGAACTGTTGACCAAGTTCAAATCCAAGAGGACCGGCGTCAAGAGCGAGCGGCTGGTGGAAACCATGACTCAAATCTTGAAGAGAATCAACCCCGTCAAGCAGAACATCAATGGGAAGATGTATCTCAGTATAAAATAGTGATCATCACAATCACAATGTATTAAGTTAGTGTATTACTAAATAAATGAAATGTTTTTTTTTTATTTGGTGTTTTATTTAACTCGTTGTAAAGACTGGTTCGGAATGAATACGGTGCTGTGAGGAACCGAAGAGTCGAGGCACATCGCCTATGTACAGAACTCTCGCCTTGATCTATGCGTGGATGTTTATTGCAAAATCACATCTATTGCTACTGTATTAGGTGCCATAGAGTACTTATTATTGTTCTGTGCCATAGTATCTAGCATTAGACTATCGTCGGTTTGTGAGGAGATTTAAGGACGAATCAACCCGGAAAGGGATCGTAATCGTAACCGTATCAACTCGAGGCGGTCAGTATTCTTTGTATGAAACTTCATCGAAAAGCAATATGGTATTTTTATATTTTTTTTATTTTATTGTTGACCCTTTCCGAGTTGATAAGTCTGCCATGAGCTTTATTCCTAGAAATGGCACATATTTGTAAAGTTAAACTCGACAGTAGGTAAATTAAAAAAATTAAATATTGTGTAGTAGAAATGAGAGAAATATTACAAATTAACATTTACGGCTGTGGTAAAAATATACTCGATCGGACCGTTATGCAGACGGTCAACTGGTAGAATGACCCTATTCGCGGTCTTCAAGCAAACATTGTTAATTTTTTCCTTCTTGCTGTGCCATGTACTTAAATACTTTTGCATATTAATACTTGTTTTGAATAAAATAACTAAGTACTTGTTTAAAAGCAATAAGATTAACGCAACGGTTCAGTATTGGTTTCTCTCCGAGCCGAGATTCTTGGTTCGATTTCCATTACAGACAGTTGATTGGCAAAATTTTTATGATAATATGCTTTCCGGTTTTAATAATGATCCGGCGATCAATAGACACACATTAGTAAGCAGTTTCTTATACTTAGTCTGGTTCAGACTGTCTGACACCAGCTTTTTAAGTGTGTAACTGGAATAAATAATAGAATGCTCTATCCGTGTTGATTATTAAGTACACTGAAATAAAAAACCTGTTCATCATGAACAGCCATAGTGTTAGATGATAATTCATGAGACGATACATTGACTGTCTCATAAACCTGTTTATGTCTATAACTCTAACAAAAATCGGGAAATGCAAATCGAACGCCGAGAAAATTCAACTCACATCAAACCACTAAATCACTGAGGCTTTCCTACATATCCGAGCGAGGTAACTTTTAATTAAGCTATCGGCAATAAACTTACATAATCGACTTCCGAAAACAGCCAAACCGGAAGTAACTAGAGCTTAAAGCCAAGTAGCAACAAGCTCACGGGCAGCGACCTCGCGGCCTCGTCCTTTGTAGGCTGTCGCGCGCCTTGACCTGCTTATTACTTGTGATCTGGATTTGTTTTTAATAATCTTGTCCAGTAGCGAGAAGTCGGTGCGATATACAGAGTGGCTAATTAGTTACTTAATTTTATTTAAATAGCTGTATATTTTATACCTTCAGCATGTAAAAAAACTATCCGTTTAAAAAGTTGGTGCGATAAACAGGGTCATTTAGTCAACACAACTACTGCGACACAAGCCTGCGAGGCTAGTGCAGAAATTGTGGTCATTACAACCGAGAAAAATACATAATATGATATTATTATTACTTAGTTACTTTTATTTAAATCGTTGTCGTATGTTTATACCTACAGCATGTTAAAAACATAACCGTCCTTCTGGCGTAGTCGGGTAAAAAGCTGTCCGTTAAAAAGGGAGAAATTCTGGTGCTCCTATCAACAACAAAAACATGTTAGGTGGTCGGTTTTACCTTTGAAAGTCGCTTTATTTTAGTCTTAAACATTTCACTCAATTAATTGTTGTAAAACCAGATTTTGGAAGCTTTGACCGATTTATAGAGCTCGCGAGCAAGTGATGTCATTTACCTATGTTGTCGCGCAGATTTGGCCGAAACTTATCTAATCTATCAAAATCATCTATCGAAATCAGTCGCAAAGTAGCTTCGCTAGCTCGTAAATATTAAGACATCATAATCAGAGCTTGTGCATTATACTTAACTACCATAAATGTAGATAAAATTATAACTATATGGATGGAAATATATAAATCCATACTAATATTATAAATGGGAAAGTAACTCTGTCTGTCTGTCTGTATAAAATATAAACATTATGATACATCTCTCAAAAGAGCATTCTAGTGCAGATCCGATGTAAAAATTGTAGGTTTCTTTTTCACGGGTGCCATGAAGGGGTATTTTATTTAATAGATCTTCCCTTCATGGTTTAAACGTTATTTATTTATTTTATTTAAGGCACAGATACTACTATCTAGAAGTTATTATATAAATATCTATAGGAATATGTTAGAAGCCTATACATCACATATCTAAACAGTGGTTTTGATCGATCTGATAAAACCATCTGAATTAGTAACGCGTTATCTCATATTTATGGTGAAGTTCCTGATAGTGAACCTGATAAAACAAAACTAAATTTCATGATGATTACACAATATTGTATAATTTATTATGTTAAGTTGTTTTCCTGCTTGCACCATAGTAATTAGTAACCATAAAAAGTTATTTCTATTTTAAGGGATTAAAAAGTAGGGACCTGAGGAATATTGATAGACGCATGCTTATCGTAGATTTTTATTTTTAAATTATAGTGCGGGAATCAAACCCGCTACATAAATTGCCCGGTACGACAACCACTAAGCTTAGGCGGCCGTCAGTCAGTACTTAGTATAGTAACAACAGCGTAGTTAAGTAGGTATGTGTAGACCACAGAACATAGAAAGAGGTGTAGACTCTACACTGTAGAGTCTCTGTTAGCCATATTTCAAATAAGATTTAAAAATCTTGTATCGTAACTGTTTGCGAAGCATAGCTGATGTAAGGGCGGCCGAAAGGACATACTCTACCTATATTTTGAATTCGCCTTTATCTTGTAGGTAAATTAAGTGGCTATAGCTAACCGTCCATTAGAAGGTAGGTACACGGTAAGATGTACGCATATTGCATACGCCTAATCACCAAGGGATTATTGCAAAATCCTTAAAAAAACATGCAAACAAACGCCGATTTACTTCTTAACCTCGGTGACATCATGAATTACCGACAGCCTTCAGCGAAACGGGTTTAGGGCATTAAAGCAAAGTTTGTATGCAACTTTATCACAACCTGCCATTTCCAATGGACATCGGAGCGAGTGACTCGTGCCGAGCTGCATAGTAAAAAGTGTGATGTGTAGAATATTCAATTAAAGGTCAGAAAAAACGTGATTTTGGATCTAGTAATTTGGTCTGCTCTTTTGTATGGTTTTTATTCGGTGATACCTTTATGTAGTGTTAATTTCTATTGTGGCTTTTGGATTTTTGGATTGCAACGAAGTTTTCAAGATGACTGAGGTTTGTAATTTTGTTTACTTAGAACTCTAGCATAATTTAAATATATATATACCTATAACTCAAAGGTGACTGACTGACTGACTGACATAGTGATCTATCAACGCACAGCCCAAACCACTGGACGGTTCGGGCTGAAATTTGGCAAGCAGGTAGATGTTATGACGTAGGCATCCGCTAAGAAAGGATTTTACGAAACACCACCCCTAAAGGGCTTAAAACGGGTACGAAGTCGCGGGCGGACGCTGTAATAGGTAAAGCTCAAGAAAGGGTGACATAGTGTCATGGTCCTCTTTAGGACAATCTCTAGTTTCCAGATGTATTTATCATAATCTAATAAGATTTTTTTTTCTTTTAGTTAGATAGTTTCTGATTTAGCCAACTAGGTAATTGTACTTGCGCTAGAATGAAGTCGGTAAAAATCATTATTTTTTAAAGCTAATCTTTAAACCCACATCCTTTGGAATTAATTAACTGATGCCATCCTTAATAGTGCAATCATAATAATGTTGCCATTGATGACTGCGTGTGTGCCAAAAATAACTATGATTAGGTACTTACTGTTGAAATAAGATAATTCCAAATTAGGTAAGAGTGGGTAAATATATTGAACCTCGTGTAAATACCTACATCCGCGATACTAAAATACATTACCTGATATTGATATTTAAAGTAGATGCAAAATAACATATTGATATTTCGAACCAATTTTGTTAGACGTAAGTTACAAAATGTCGAATAAATTGTAAAGTGAATGAAAAACACATGTCCTCATTTAAACTTTAAAATCCAAACAAACGTTAGGAGCATAATGTATTTTTATTTTATTTATAACTAAGTTAGAACAATCAGTAAACCAGACTACATACACTGAAACCAGCTTTAGAACATTTGTGTACCAACTTAATTTTAATTTAACCCTTAACTGGTATCGTGGGGGCCGCGCGGCCCCCACGCATGACGTTTTCTTTGATTTCTAAGAAGCGACGCATCGTGGGCAGCCAAAATTTTTGGTATTCTCATTTCGCCGCTACTCGCGTCTAGTGCAGGCGTTTCAGCACTGCATCATTCACCAGGACGAAGATATGCACGTGTTGGGGTCCGCGCGGCCCCCACAATACCAGTTACGTTAGTTTTTTTTCATGACAATTTTTTTTTGTTATTTGTTGTTTTGCAGTATTGATGGCTTATAAGTGATAAAACAATAGAAGATACCTAGAACGAAGTTTTTGATTCCAAATTAGTGATTAGTAGCATGTCAGAAGAAGGATATAGTGATAATAAAATTATAGGTCACTGTGAAGACCCAATAACCAATATTCGGTCGATAATGAGGATATTGATTCTGATTTTCAAGTTTTTTCTTCAGAGAGTGAAAATGAAGATGTTGTAGGACCTAGTCAATCCAGCTACTATGAAAAAATAAATACAAGTGGTCTGAAAATCCACCAGCACCTGCTAATGTTTGTCAACATAATATTTATGTTTTTATTTTTATAAAATGCTTATTATTTTTACTAAACATTACATTAAAACGTTATTTATTATTAAGTTCACATTATTATGGATTAATTAAAATAATAATATTTTTGGTTATAACTTTCTAACGATAGGTTTCGTAGATATTTGTAAAGTTAAAAAAATATTACGTAAAAAGTTGTTACTATTATGTAATGTCTTGAAGTATATAAGTAAGAAGATTTAATACAATATAAACTAAATTATTACATAGAACAAGCCTGATATAAATCATTTATGAGCATTTCTTCAAGTATATAGGTAAAACATGCTTGCTAGAAGCAAACATAGTATGGGGGCCGCGCGGCCCCCACGATACCAGTTACGTATGTCTAATTTACGATACCAGTTAAGGGTTAAGTGCAGCCTTAATTATGTATGTTGTCACGGCATAAATTGTTCAATTCACGGCATGTTTACATAAACTGCACGTGAATTGAGTTTGAAACACGTATATTATGTATATAAAATTTAAATCAGTCCTCCTAAACTATTTTTGTATTCAGAAGAAAGTGTTACGCTCGTGGTAGAGTCGTTCCAAATTCTCTATCTATTCTGTTGGATTCTCTCGATCCTCAGATCGAGAGAATTCAACAGCCTTTGGAATCAAACCCTGGAGTCCTGGACTCATCCAGGGTTCGATTCCTAGATGGGATACATAATTGTAAAACATATTGTTACCTACTGCTTCTGTACTGTACTGTACCGTTCTGTACTTTTTAACGGATGATTTCAGTTAATTGGAATTATGAAAAATTGCTTGTCACCATTACGAAGCACCTAAATAATATCAAAGTTATTCCTTTTATAAGGAACTGGCAAAGAGGCTCACCGAGGTGACCGGTGATCAAAAGGCTGGCAGCTATTTCGGCCAGAGAATTAGCCTGGCCATTCAACGTGGCAATGCTGCCAGCCTTTTGGGCACCATTCCTGACTGCGGCGCTGGGGGTGAAGTATTTTTTATTTTGTAAATAATTTTTATCATTAGTAATTTTAAAATTTTAGTTTTTAAGTCATTTTAAGTTAATGTATTATTATAAAATTTATTCTCTAATAAAACTTACAATTCCTGAAATTATTAAACATGTACTTTACTTGCCTAGAAGCGATTATAATAGATCATCGCTGTTCGTTATCAAAAAACAAATCCGAAGGCAAAGAATGAGTGAATCATATTATCAGTATTCAGTAGTGATACGGAAGTGCTTGTGTGTGTTCTGTTTTTGGTTAATTTTGTGTTATTTTGTTCAATTCACGATGACAGAGAAAATTCGCGAGGAGGTTTGTGCTATTTTTTATACAATTGGAGGAAGAGGGCCGTGTATAATGTATAAGGACAGCAGGTCCTTTCCACGTTACGGTTGGATATGAAAACTATGTAGGAAATTGCTACTATCTACTACTTTTAGCAGGTAGTATAGTTATAGAGTTCTGTACGACTAGCACGAAAAACTTTCGACATTGAATCTTTTGCGTATTCGAATCGCCATCAAAAGATTTAGTACGAAAACTACAACCGCGCTTTTGTGAACGTGTCGCAAAGTGAACTTAGTATGAGAAATGGTTGCACGAAACTTATTTTGAGAATCAAAATTGTCACGTTATCGTTTAATTCGAAGGTTCAGTGTCGAATTTTGTCGAATACGCAAACGATTCGAAGACGAAAGTTGTTCATGCTAGAGGTAATGCATTAGTTAACTGACTATTAAGGCATCGCTGAATTTGTCTGTCTGTCACAGCGCTGCATCTTTCCAATCAGTTAATTATGTAGTACTTACATGGAAATGTTTTGTAGATAGGTACTGGCAATTTTAAGTATTCTGTTTGTCTATTTCAATAAATACCTAATCTATACGCACAGCACGCTAGTTCTACTGTTTTATTAAACCAACTGGCTACCACAGAAGAACTATTCTTAACTAGCTTTCCCCCCGTGCGGCCTCGCCCGCGTTTAAAGAAGAATTTATAAAATTGGTCCCGGCGTTGTTGAGTTATGCACTTCCCAATACATTTAGCGATTCATTTTTGCAATAAATTGTATAAAAATAAATGTTCTCTCTCACTTCTGTCTTACAGGAGATCATGAGGCTTAACGAGCCCCCTCCCCCGCCTCAGGGGGACATCATGGAACGCATCATCACCGAAGTGGGAGAGATGGGCCGCTACCAGCGATGGCTCTTCGTCTCCATGATGCCATTCGGCCTGTTTTTCATCTTCGCGTATACGGTACAGATGTTTATAGCCGCCACGCCACAGGAGCACTGGTGCAAGGTGCCAGAGCTGCAACATTTGGACTTGGATTTAAGGTACGAACAGCAACATTGTTGCTGTAAAATCATCCCTAAGATCAAGCCCTAGAGCACATTATCATCGAGGTGGGAGAGATGGGCCGCTACCAGCGATGGCTCTTCGTCTCCATGATGCCATTCGGCCTGTTTTTCATCTTCGCGTATACGGTACAGATGTTTATAGCCGCCACGCCACAGGAGCACTGGTGCAAAGTGCCTGAGCTGCAACATTTGGACTTGGATTTAAGGTACAGACAACAACATTTTTGGGCAAAAACAACCCTAAGTTCATAAAGCTCAACTAACGTATACTGCGGATGACGTCATTAAGGACCGGATCATTCATGAGCCAGGTGAGATCCTCTGTTGGCGTGTTCATTCACACAGAGTAACTACATAGATGTTCGTGACCCACCTACGAATCCAGGGCTTCCCGCGACCTTTACCAGATCAGTCCAGTGAATCTGGTAGTATTATACTTCGTTCATTAATAACGCATCTACAATCATATTCAATAGAGTTCTTAGGTAATTACTTTTTGTCAAAATCTGCAGTTGACTCTTCAATGAAATAGGCTAAGTACCTATCTGCGTTACTATATTCCATTATACTACTTGATCTTTGTCGTTTCCAGACGAAACCTCTCAATACCGGGAGCAGTAGACGGGCCGGACTGGAACCGGTGTGAAGTTTACGACGCCAACTGGACGCAAGTTCTGCAGACCATGATGCCTCCAGTCGGGAGCCCCACTGTCCCCTGCCGTCACGGCTGGGAGTTCCTTTACAACGATATACCATACACTACAGTTGTGAGCGAGGTATGTAAGGACTAATATAAATGCTAATATCTTTCAGGAAGAAAAATACACGTAGGAGAGAAGACCGATAGGGTCAAATGAAGCCAGCTAATAGCGATAATTAGTGATAGGCAAAGGTCAACTAACTTTTTTAGGGTAGGGACCCAAGTAAGAACACCTATGAAGAAGGTAAATCAGTATACTTGTATAGTTTGTAAATTGTAGTTAAACCTAAGATTCTAAGCTTATCTATTAAATTAGTTAATTCAAACAATGTTCTGTGAATTCAAGGTATTATTATCTATTCCATGAGCTTTGGACCTGCTCTGTAAGCTTACAAGTGTTTTGCATTAATAAATAAATAAATAAAATGATAAACTACTTAAGTATTTATGCTTATGGCATATCAGTCACTAACTAGATCGCAATTGACAAGATAACAATTGTTTCAGCGAGGATGGGTGTGCGAGAACGCAGGAATCGCGCCCTTCGCGCAGACTATGTTCTTCGTTGGGTCGCTGGTGGGGTGCGCATTCTTCGGCTGGGTGGGAGACAAATATGGACGAGTGCCAGCTCTAATAGGTAGGTAATGACACCAAAAAGCTACCTAATTAAGTAATTCCTATGCTTGGACGCCCAGAACTAACAAGATCGGCTAATGATGTTGATGCAAGCAACTGACCCTTTTCATGAGAAGTAAGAAGAATTTCTTGGTTCCCATCACTGAAAGAAAGAACTCTAGCGGCGTGAAAATAGTTAACTAAGTTCCGAAAAATTGCAGTTTCCTAAGGACTTTACAGTAACCTTATTGACCAACAAACTGTTCCTCCAAAGTTCTCCCTTAATGATTTCAGGAGCGAATCTCATTGGATGTTTCGGGGGAGTGCTGACGCTGTTCACGTCGGGCGTCTGGGACTTCACCATCGCCAGGTTCATCGTTGGCTTGTGCAATGATTCCTGCGCCATAATGATCTACATTATAGGTAAAACATTTAACTAAAATAGTTTTAGTATGTTCAATGACATCTGAAGATCTGGGGATAGATACGGGTCGAATCGAATGCACCTACTTTTTCGGCATGCCACACATTTTGACTTACCTAGGTGTAATGTTTGTGTACTTACTTAGTTAAAGTCTCTAGAGTTAGGGCATGCAATGTAACGTGAGTTTGTTAGAGCTTGACTCTACATGAAATGTTTTTGGTGGAATAAATCATTTATACTACTTTCCATCAGTAAGATTGCTAATAACATGCTTGATGACTGCAGTTATTTCTGCCTATACTCGTATTTAAAGCATGTAAGGCATGTAGTGTTCTGAGACGACGTTTACCTGCACTCAAGAATGCTTGAGTTTAGGTAAGCCTAGGCACAGACCACCGACTTTTAGTCGGCCGATAGTTGGGCCCGATTCTAATTTGTATGAAGAATCAATCGGTAATCTCCATACTGATTGGTGGTTGCGCCTAGGCTAACTCTTGATTTTAACACAGTTTCTCAAAAGCCTAGTGAATAGACAATCAGTTTTCTTAAATCTTCAATATGGTTTACTAATGATATACATTTGTTTTCCAGTAATTGAATACGTGGGTTCTCGCCATCGAACATGGATATCGAATATGTCGATTGCTGTCTACTGCGGGGGAGGAGCCTTATTGATGGTGGGGCTGGCGCTCTGGCTCCTGGACTGGCGTCACCTAGTCCTGGCCACTTCGCTCCCTATGCTGTTCGTGCTGGTCACACCTTTGTATCTACCGGAGAGCGCCAGGTAAATACACAAGCAATTTTCGCGATGTTGTTGACCTTAACTTCAAACGCTATATTCTTCTGATTAATTTCGTTGTGGGTCCAGTGACAGTTTAACTTTCCCCCGGGACAAACTTGACCTTCACTGGTAGGGTTTTTATTGGTTGGCTACACAGCAGTGAGAAGGAGAGGTGGGAATAGTCCCGTTTTATGATGTGTTGCTCCATGTCACACAAAGACTTAAATACTTTTCTTTCTAGTAAGACCGTATAGACTTTGTCCTAACTGGAGAACTTTGTTTTTAATTTTAGATGGTTGGCTTCTAAAGGAAAAGTCAACAAAGCAGTAAACATGTTGAAAAAGTTCGAAAAGGTTAACAGGAGGGGTATACCAGACGACCTTATGGCAGAATTCATCGTGAGTTACAAAAAAGTTTTTAAAATTTTTAGAATGGTTCGCTAAAGCGAAATCCTTTAGCTTGATTGATAAAGTACTTAGTCAATGAAATGCTATGTAAAACCAGACATACGCCCGTATTCACAAATATTACTATGAGGTCTCACAGTGCGCGTGGACGCACAGGGCGACACACGAACCAATCACAGAGCTCTATTCAACGCTGTGCGTTCGATTTACGATAGATTTAAGAACATGCTTATCCATTAAAGTATGATATAATTACCAGGTAGTCGCAAGCCAAAAAAGCACAGTAGACGAGTCGCTGCGAGCAGTAGTAGCCAGCAAACCCCTTCGGAACAGCTTGCTCGTCCTCATAGTAGTCACGATGGTGGGCAACCTCGGCATCGACGCCATCCTCAGGATGTCCGAGAGCATCGGCACCAACTTCTTCCTCACCTTCACGCTGTCCTCGGCGTCGGAGATACCGGCGCTTGTGCTGGTCACGCTGGTTTTGGATAAGTAAGTAAAAACTACGTAAAGTCAGCACCAACCCTAGCTCTTGAGGGGTAGAATGTTAAGGGCGCGGATCCAGCCATCAAAAAAGATTGTGGGTGGGCACCCGAAAGTCACCCAACTTTGGGGGATACCATCAGCCTGTCGTTTTCAATAGACACTAAAAGTTTGACGTCACAAATATAAGAAGGTTGTGGGCATGCCCACGGTACTACTACAATGGATTCGCGGTAACTGAGAAGTGGCAACTGAGAATAGTAGGCACAATAGACGAGTCACTCACTACGAGTAGTAAGGCCAGCAAGCCACCTCGCAACAGCTTGCTCGTCCTCATAGCAGTCACGATGGTGGGCAACCTCGGCATCGACGCCATCCTCAGGATGTCGGAGAGCATCGGCACCAACTTCTTCCTCACCTTCACGCTGTCCTCGGCGTCGGAGATACCGGCGCTTGTGCTGGTCACGCTGGTTTTGGATAAGTAAGTAAAAACTACGTAAAGTCAGCACCAACCCTAGCTCTTGAGGGGTAGAATGTTAAGGGCGCGGATCCAGCCATCAAAAAAGATTGTGGGTGGGCACCCGAAAGTCACCCAACTTTGGGGGATACCATCAGCCTGTCGTTTTCAATAGACACTAAAAGTTTGACGTCACAAATATAAGAAGGTTGTGGGCATGCCCACGGTACTACTACAATGGATTCGCGGTAACTGAGAAGTGGCAACTGAGAAGAGTAGGTACAATAGACGAGTCACTCACTACGAGTAGTAGTGGCCAGCAAGCCCCTTCGGAACAGCTTGCTCGTCCTCATAGCAGTCACGATGGTGGGAAACCTCGGCATCGACGCCATCCTCAGGATGTCCGAGAGCATCGGCACCAACTTCTTCCTCACCTTCACGCTGTCCTCGGCGTCAGAGATACCGGCGCTTGTGCTGGTCACGCTGGTTTTGGATAAGTAAGTAAAAACTACGTAAAGTCAGCACCAACCCTAGCTCTTGAGAGGGGTAAAATTTTTAGGGCGCGGCTCCAGCCATTAAAAAAGATTGTGGGCACCCAAAAGTCACCCAA
This sequence comes from Ostrinia nubilalis, assembly GCF_963855985.1. NCBI lineage: Eukaryota > Metazoa > Arthropoda > Insecta > Lepidoptera > Crambidae > Ostrinia > Ostrinia nubilalis. The sequence goes on along the minus strand of NC_087089.1, from coordinate 15,585,073 downwards.
CTTTGGGGGATACCATCAGCCTGTCGTTCTTAATAGACACTGAAAGTTTGGCGCTTGTGCTAGTCACGCTGGTTTTGGATGAGTAATACAGTGTGAGTCACGTTAAAGTGTACATATGTATGAAAATAGATGAAACTAGACCTATTTTTATCGACAAAAAAGAGGTCAAAAGATTTTTGAGATTTTTTTTTATTTTTTTATATAATTTTTTTTATTCCAATTACTTATTGTAAAGAAAACGTAATAACTTTTAAACTAAGCGGTATATCCTGATAAAATAAAAAGAGTAATAATGCTAAATAACAGGCGATCCTAAAAAAATACATAAAACACAAAAAAGGCCAACAAATAATAAAAAATGATACTTTTTGAAATAAAACTGCTTTTAAATTCGTGTTTTTTTGGTTATTTGATAAATTTCTCCAAAAAATGCCCCTATAACCGGTGGTTTTTATTGTTTTTTATTATTCTCTATCGTATTACTTTTGTAAAACCAAAAATTGCATGTCTCTATCCCTATCACAACATTTGCTATGATAGTTTGAACAAAGGCCTACCACAACATTATTCTCCTCTACAGGTAGGGACAATTTTAATATTAACTAAAATGCTTATTTTACTTCGAAAACTTTTGTTTTTACTTGAAATCTAACTTGTCTTAATCAAAATTACAACTAGATCCATTTTCAGTCTCGTTGTTAGCGAAGCGTTGAATGGCGCGCCCGGAGAGGCTTAGTTCAAACGATCATAGCAAATGTTGTGATAGGGATAGAGACATGCGATTTTTGGTTTTACAAAGGTAATACGATAGAGAATAATTCAAAGTAATAAAAACCACCTTTTATAGGGGCATTTTTTGGAGAAATTTATCAAATAACCAAAAAAACACGAATTTTTTAGCAGATTTTTTTCAAAAAGTATAATTTTTTATTATTTGTTGGCATTTTCTGAGTATTTTATGTATTTTTTTAGTATCGTATGTTATTTAGCATTATTACTGTTTTTATTTTATCAGGATATACCTCTTAGTTTAAAAGTTATTACGTTTTCTTTACAATAAGTACTTGAAAGAAAAAAAATCTATAAAAAATTAAAAAAAAATCTTAAAAAATTTTTGACCACTTTTTTGTCGATAAAAATAGGTCTAGTTTCATCTATTTTCATATGTACACTTTAACGTGACTCACACTGTATAGTTAGTTACTTAAACTTCTTGCTAGTCCTTGATGGCTGAAGGTTGCTTTAACGCCCCTTTGGTCAACATTTTCATATCACATTTAATATAGATTTCTACTGTCCTCTCATCTGGCCTTACCCCAGAATCACATTAATTTAGATTTATATCTCTCGTCTGGCTCTACCCAAGAGGCGACAGTGCTAGGAAGTTTAAGGAGTCTTCTCACTGCATCATGAAATGCGAATGCTCAATTTACATTTTGTTCATTTTTTCAGATGGGGTCGCCGTAGCTTAATCTCTGGGACAATGGCAGTGGCGGGAATTCTGGCTCTCTTTACGGCATTCACTAGTAAAGGTAAAAAATAATGGGCTGCACTCTACAAAAATGGCTAACCTAGACAAAACATGTAGGATTAATTAAATCTTCACCCCCACCCTTTTACGCTTTAATTGTCCCTTAGTCGTCTCTATATTGACATAAACGGGAATCTGGAGGTGCTCCTCTTTTAGGATCTAAAGCAATTAGTGCAGTGTGCTCTTCAAAAAATGAACATTTGGACAACAAGGGGCAATTCTTCTACTGTAAACAAGTGAACAAAAACTTGAATCCATTTTCATAGATCTAGTCTAGCCTAGTACAAAAGCCCTTTTCAGGGCACTTATATACATATTCCATTATTTCAGCACAAGGCATTTTCCAGGTGTGACGCAAATGGTGCTGGCGGTGGCGATGCGCTTCGCCGTCAACATGGCAATCGGCGCTCAGCTGCAGATGGTAGCCGAGCTCATTCCCACCGGCGCGCGCGCAAGTGGCAACGCGCTCGTGCATCTCACCGTCTACGTGGCAGCCATGTTCTCACCGTACGTCGTTTACTCGGTGAGATCTGTTTTTTGCGACCTTTCTAGATCTCCGGTCGGCCAAGCTCTGTTAGCTATGTAAGTTGGTTCAGCCAATGCGTCACGATGCGGACAAAATCCTCCCCTAAGGATTGCCATAATAACTTGTTGCGCTACCCACATCCAGTGCTTTCCGCAATTTAACTAAGGTAAACGGCTACTAGTTCGTGATAGTACGTAAGTTCGTAAGTTTTTTTTCTAGCTCAAATAATAAGCAAATGGAATATTATTTATAAAAATTCTTCATTACTACAAAAACTCTATTATTTAAGCTATCTAAAAATCCAAGTACCAACATTGTGGCGCCAAAAATGAGAGCAATACAAAGCTTCAAACTGTCAGAGAGCCAAAAACAGCCGTGCGGCTTGCAAAGGTTGCTCTCACCGTAAGGTTAGCGCTCCAACTTCTTAAGCTTATAAAAAGGCGAAGGAACGTCCATTTAAATAAAACTTGTAATAGTGGTTTCATGTGTTCCTTGACAATTGATTTGGCTTAGAAAAAAGTTATATGAAAACGTAGAATTCCTTTAAAATTGCGATTAATTGACTCACGAAATAGCGTACATATTATTTTTCGGGTGTCCCCTATTTCGTGACACTACCGATTCAAGGATATTATGAATAACATTTTGATGCTTGGTTTTTATATAATTATTTATAATAATTTAAATGTAAGTTATGAAACAAATAATGCATTTATTTAAGTTTCTCATGACCTAAATTCGGTATATGTTTCGTTCACTAGAATTTATATGACACGAGTTTGAAGTTAACATATATGACCAATTTTAAGATAAATTAGCATAAGTAGTACCAGCATAATTTTGGTTTTATTTCGATTTGTTTTATTTCTCTTTGTTTATTTGTATTGTATATGGGATAGATAATAGTTAATTGACACATTTTGACAATAATCCATGAATTTTACTTGGGGAATTTGGAATAATCAGTATCACGAAACAAGGAACCGTATTATTGTTACTTTTTTCCAAGTTCGTGATATATAAATGTATGGTGTTAGGTACTTTTATGACACACACCATCAAAGAAATCGACATATTTTTTAGTGTTTAAAACTTACCTACCTAAGAAATTAATTAATTACGTACTTTTTATTATGAGTCATTGGCGTATCTGGGGTTATTTTCAGGGGAGGGGGGGGGGCTACCCTCACTTGAAACAGCACCAGGGGTGGGATTATGGGGAGAGAGGGGGGGGGGTTACAAATCAAAATTTTATGGTTACGAAGGGGGGGGGGGGAGTAAGTCCCCACCCCACATTTCTAATGGTTAATATAAATATTTTCACATATCGCTAGAAATAACAAATCTAAATTTTATGGGTACGAGGGGGGGGGGGTTAAGTTCCCCCCCCCCCTTACATTTCTAATGGTTATATGAATATTTTCACATATTGTTAGAATTAACAAATCAAAATATTATACTAGACACATTATTTCTTATGAATATTTCAGGTAAGTAATATCGTCAATTTCACATAATTATTTTATTCTAAATTTTTATTATCGTTTTTAAATTTATCAAACCCTTAATCATTATTAAAATATCCTAACTGTATGCATAAAACCTTATCCCGAAATAGGGGACATGAGTTCACGAACTTAGAAACAGAGCAAAATTTTGTCACGAAACAGGATCCAAACAAGAGGTCCGCAGAACAATTAATATAAAAAAAAGTTCAAACTATATAACTATAAATTATGTATTAACTTACTGTCAAAAGACCAAAGTTTAGGATACAAAAGCTTTCATACTGATATCATGCTTGGTTATTTTTAAATAAAATGTTAAAGTCGTAAGAGCCTTAATATACCGAAGTAGGGGGCACTTACCTTAGATCGTCGAATTACATTACGTTTTTCGGTACGTGATCGCCCCTTGAGAATTTTTCTGCCCCGATCGCCATCTGAGAGCGATCTGCCCTTCCAGTGGGTTGAAGTGGCCACTTTCAATTTGAAAAGCTAATGTGGCAATCACCCGTCACATCGTAGCTTAGAAGAAAGATAGCATCTCCCATACAGCTTCCCGCAGTACCGCTATAAGTAAGTTTAATTCGTCACCATTCTCTCACTTAAACCTTTCAGACATCCGGAGATCTTTGTCTTCTAACTCCCTTACTGTTATGGTAGCAACGTCTGTGGTTGCCGCTGCCGCTGCTGATTATCGGGCTCATCTGCCTGGGCGCCGGCGCGCTATCGCTGCTGCTGCCCGAGACCAAGGGCCAGCCCATGCCGCAGACCATCGCCGACGCTGAGAAGCTCATCAGGGATGGCATGCTGTGGCAGTGAGTACAGCAACAAGACTAGATGCTGTTGCTGAATTTTTTGTTTAAAAGACGAAGCACACTTATCAACCCAGAAACGGATCGTAACCGTATCAACACCAACACGAGGCGGTCAGTATTCTTTGTATGAACCTCCGTACTGCAATGCACACTTATCTGCACAATGTAAACGCCTCGTCTCGCGACGAAAGGCGATACGGTGTTGATCCCTTTCCGGGTTGATAAATGTGCTATAACCTTTATAGAGAGGTGTTGGTGGCCAATGGCTTCAGTGTCGGACTTCTACCTGGCCCCACATGATAGACCTAGAGTAGGTACTTATTTAATATTTAGATTTATCAATCCGCTATAGATACCACCCTGTCCCTTCCCTATCTCTGTTAGATAAATATTGTCAGCATTATGATTAATGAATTATTTAAGAAAAATCTGTGCTTTTTTTATAAATTAAATAAGCAATGTTTTTGTGTTTTGCAGGAAAAAAAAGCCAGATTTAGATCAAAATGAGAGACTCAATGAAGAATTCCGAAAAATGAGCATGAGTGTCACAAGTTTACATAGAATGTAATGTTAGTAACAAATTAAGTAAATTATTAAATTAATTATTTTTAGTATTTATAAATAATACCTACCTACTATGTGATATGTTAAGTTGTGATTTGAAAGTGCCTAAAACGATTAATAAAGTGATATTTTTAATGAAATGCTATATTTAATTGTATGTTTTAATTTATGCATTAGACATGAATAAGTTTTTTCGATAAGAGACAAGTGTGTTAAAAAAGTTGATAACCCTCTTTCTGGCGCAGTCGGGTAAAAATGAAACAACTTTAATAGGTAAGACAAAATTGTTTATCTACAGAAGACAATGCTATTGTACAGTTACCTATGACAAAATAATAATTTATTATATTGTTCAGACTTTTAAGTTTTAACAATCAGCACCATAAATACGTAATTTCCTACACACAGTAGGTAAATAGTAAGGCATTTAAAATTAGTAATTAACACTTTCATAACATTGTATTATTTTTAATTGAATCAAATAAAAACAAAAGAGAATGTCTTTTTCATTTTAATAACAAAATTGACTGATATTTTCCCTAATTTTTAATGAAAATGCCAATTAAAATTTAACTGTATTTACACTTTTTGCAAAAATTCCTAATCAAAGTACCTTACTTTACATACGAGATATTTACTGGAGCACACAATATTAAAATTATTTACACAGACAGGCAGGCAAACTTAAACTTTTCATACTACGACATTCCAAGTTCTAAATAAGAGAAATATTGAATAAAATTACAGTAGTTAAATACCCAAGGAAAGAAAAATATTTGAGAAAACTAGTTCTAAAAAATAACAATAATTTTGCAAGAAGATGTGGTTCTTAGGCTGAGTTTCACCACCTAACTTTAACCGTAACGGTTATCGATAACGACAACGTTGCTTTTTGTATGGAGTTTGACAGTTTTTTACGTTTGTTGAAGTTAAAGTAAGATGGTGCAACCCAGTCTCAGTGTAGAGCATGCTCTGTGGTGTAGAGTGTAGTGTGATATTATTTTTCTATCACACTTTTGACATGCATTATCCACGTTTAATTGACACGATCCAGAGTGTAATTGAAGGGGTTATTATTTAACTATAATAGTAGTAACTAACTAGAAGCCTAGACTTATACTTAAACTAACTAATTTAGTTAAAGAATTGCACAATTACATCAAGGCTCTAGACCTAATGTAATTAAAGTAATTACAGACATTCTATTGTAACTACAACGAAAGATCGTAAGTTTAGGTAGAAAATACCTATTTGAATTAATTGAAAATAGTTCCATCTTTTCTGTCAGTTATTAGCAAGTTTAATATCACAATAAGTTCCTGGTTTGAGCACAGGAATCTTACAACTACTTAACATACAGGCCACACAGTGGAAGTCGGCCGATTACGTAATAAGCGCTCGTTCTTTATCCTTCCTCCACTCTTCACTCTCGTCAGGTTCAGGTTTCCTGAAACAGAAGGAAGTGTAAGTTACTTAGATGCCAAGTTTAGATCCTGGATTTAGCGTGTGACGTCCACCCACAAGGCAGACAGATTACCTCAAAAAGGTTGCAGAAAGGCGCTGGATACAGACCACTACTAACTGGCCAATCTGGAAATCATTATGGTTTTTGGAAGGAGGATATGCGCGATAAGGATTGTTACAGACAGACCGAAATTTACGCCAGTAAAGCCGTGTGCATTTGCTAGTAAAAATATTTACGCCAGTTTTCACTAGCACAAGGAGGAGGCGCTTGCCGTCTGCTATGGTCTACGCTCGCTGCCAGCCTCACGCAGCCCAGCATTAACTATTTCCTACTTAATTCCTTGTGATTGCAAATGCCCAAGGTATTTGCGACCTAGGCTACAAAGAATAAGGCCGGTTCTGACCTGCACAAGGAGTAGTCCCGCACCTGCCACTTTCCTTCAGCGATGATCTCCGGCCGCGCTCTTTCTACCCAAGATATTTGCGACCCTAAGCTGCAAAGGATAAAGCCGGTTCTCACCCGCATAAGGAGTACTCCCGCACCAGCCGCTCTCCATTCGCGATGGTCTGCGGCATACTCCGGGCACGCGTCTCGGACAGCAATACGCCCAGATTCAGAGTCAGCGTATAATATGTGCGCAAGGTATTTGCGACCCTATGCTATTAATAATAAGGTGTTCTCACCCGCACAAGGAGTACTCTCTAACAAGCCGCTCTCCATCCGCGATGGTCTGCGGCATACTGCGGCCACGCGTCTCGGGCAGCAGCACACCCACGGCGCTCGCCACCAGCCCCACGGCGCCTAGGATGAGCAGCGGTAGCGGCCGCCATACGCGCTCCTGGAGACATAGAATACATTCACAGCAATGACGTAGCGTAAGACGGGCGCAGCTGTATCAAAATTGATTGGCGCCCCATGATGTTTATTTCATTTATACACGTTGGGGGCCCCATATCATTGATACAGCTGATAATAATAGTAGAAACGCCCCACATACAATAAGGTACAATCCACCACCAGGGTTGAAAAGTTCTCGAGTGGTCCACGGTTTGTAAGTCGTAGACGATCTGGTGAAAGTCGCGAGAATCAGCTGGATGCGGACAGCGCAGAACTTCTTAGAGGAGTGCTTTGTTCCGCAATGGACGTCTATTGGTTGAAACAATTGAACAAATCTCCGAATCTAATCTGCGGGAATTCAGCTATAAGTAGTTGTTGCAATTCACGAAGGCGAGTGAGCTTTACATGTGTGGTGGCTCGCTACTCTATGATTTTAAAAGGTTTTGATAGAAATGCATTTATGTGCATGTACACGTAGTATACACACAAGTAAAGCTCCCTCGCCTTCGTGAGTTGCATGAACTTTATCCATTACTTGACTACCTTACATTCTTTAGTGTACGGGTTTAATACCATTAACTACCAGCTACTAAACTGCCTGCAGGACAGCTCAGCAGAATTTGTACCTACAACGTCCCTGAAAATATAACTTACTGAATAGACGATGAAAGGTGACACCACAGTGGCAACATAGCCGCTGACGTGTATGAGCGAGGTGCCCGAGGCTCTGACTCCCGTCGGCAGCAGTTCAGCTGACCACTGTATGGCGGCGTTGTACGACATGTTAGTGCAGAACCGCGCCATGATCGCCAGGGTCACTTGGGGTATGCCTGGAATACATATCGAACTTATAATAACGATATTCTTTGTCACACGAGTGTCTTATCAAATTTTTCCTTGTGTTAAGATGGTTTTCGTTACCAAACTTCATGATTCTAGCTAGGTCAATGGGAAGTTCCATTGGATACATAGGCTTTGATTCCCTTTCGACCTCCAAAATATGCAGCCCTGTTTGTTTTCAAATCCCCGTTTTAGATGAGCCGAGACTTGCCGTGTCTGATTCTGAATCTGAACTGGTTTGAAGTAATTTTACCCTTTAGTTACAGATCTGAAAAGAATGAATGTTACCTTTAGGGACAGCTGCAGCTATCAGAGTCAAGCTGCCTGCGATGAGCAGCGGTACACAAGTTAGCATTCTTCGGCCGTATCTGTAGCAATAACGTGAAATTGAGTTTAATATGAAAATTCTTACTCGAAGTCAACTTTTCATACTTAGTAAAGAAGTGGATTCTCCCACCTGTCAAGTATCAGCGCCAAAAGCGTGACCGAGGGTATCTCTGTAGCTGACGTCAGAGTGAACGTCACGAAGAAGTCCAGCCCCAAGCCTTCTGACATGCGCACGAGTCCGTCGAAGATGACCGCGCAGCCCATGTATACCAGCACCATATATAGCATCATCATCCGGAGAGGCACGCTTTTGAATACCGCGGCTATGGACTCGTCAGTTTGCCGGGATTGCTTGGCGCGGGATTGGACCTGCAAAAAAGGGATTTCACCTGATGAATTGTTTGGGGATATTTTTAAAATAACTTGAAAAAATCGAACTATCTGAGGTGGGTATCTAACCCACGACCTTTTGCTTGCCGGGCTACTGCTCTTCCATCTGAGCTACTTACTTAGATACTGGATTCAGAAGACATTTTCAAGTGTAATAAGTACACTATTATGGTCAGCGTTGTTGGGGATATTTCGAATTCGTGTCAGCAGGGTCGTTTTAAGGCACTGAGAATTTTATACGAGAGGGGCAGTATATCAACTCTATACTTGGTACTGAAAGAATAGAGCTTATTGTACCTGGGTATTTCTCATCGCCACGGTTCTCATCGTCACCTTCGTGGCGAATTTTATTTCTAACTTATTTTAACTTTTTGTAAACAAATATTGTAGCGCTTGATGTGAAGATTGTATTCTCAGTAAATCAGTCAAATAGTGAGTCTCGTTTGGAAGCTTTAACGTTTTGAATTTTTTGATGCCACGAAAGTGATTCTGTACTTCACAGCAATAATTTTTTCAAACTTTATTACTGTAAGTGACTCTTAAGTGTTTATAAAACACATATTTTGTCTTATTTTCATAGATAAATAGCAATAACATAATATAAATAGTAGGGTGGTCCTTATTCCTACGAAAAATATTTTTTTTTCTTATATTTTGCGGGGCACCACGTAATTTGAATATACAGGGTGTCCCGTAATGTAACGTCAAGCCGGAACTGGGTGTTGAGGCAAGTTGTGCTCGTTATCAGAAAAATATAAAAAAAAAATCTATGTGGCATATTTTCAAAATAATAGGCATTTAAAAAAAATCTAAAAATTCTACTCCAGCTGACGGTCCTTTTACTCGTGTTGCCACAAATCTTCACTTTTTCCAAAATTTTTTTTTGTTATGTAACCCTGAATAATGCTTATCTAAATTGTAATCAAAATTACAAAACCAGCTGCTCCAGCTTGGATGAAAAAAATACATTATTCCCAAAAAAAATTACAAAATAAAAATTTTGCCTAGATTAAACTGACTGTACTGAAAAAAAAATGTACTACGCGAGTGTGGCAAGTGACGTCATAATTTGGCGCATTTAGTAAGGATTCCAAAATGGTATAACACTTGGTAAATTTTTGCTGTAATTTTCGACAATTTTTGGTTTTTTGGAAATAGTCCCGTTTTTAACCTTATCTACCTTGGTTAAAAAATATTATTCTAATGTGCCCAAAATTCAAGTTTCTGTGACTGACTACCGTACAGTCAGTCACAGAAACTTTTGTCACCATGACAGTAATTAGTAGTTGACATACTGTGACAAAAGTCACCCGTGCGCGCGCGCCTTTACTACCTGCTCTTCCTGCACTTGTACTTGGTAACAGGGATAATAAGGATATGAAGTTTCGGTTATGGATACGGTTACGGATATTAGAATAATATTATACCAGTTTCGGTTACGGTCACGGATATGAAATCATTTCAGATTATCCGAAAGTTTCGGATAATTTCGGTTACGGAATTATTAGAATTTCAAAAATGTAGGTATAATACAAATAGCAAGATGCTGCGTGAGCGTGACCCACATAGCTACTTTATGTACAAACTAAGACGACACCTATGTATGATAAAGGTTAAACAGGCTGGCATATTAGATGGTGCCAGCGAATGCCAGACAAGTTGGTAACAAATATTAAGATTTAAGGTACAATTCCAAGACGGGCCGCAGACCGCAAACTGCAACCGCAAACTGCAAAACTATGAAATCGACAGCGCGGCATTGCAGCTGCGGCGTGTATACTGCAGATTTCATAGAATTTTGCAGTTTGGAATTGTACCCTTAGACTCCGCCTTTATCCGAAACTATCCGTAACTTTTGAATCAGTTTCGGTTACGGTTATGGATATTTTTTTAATTCGGATATCCGATAGTTTCGGTTACGGTTACGGATATCCATAACATCCCTGCTTGGTAAGATGGCCCTCTCCGTCCCGCTCATACCTTTTAAAATGGCTTCTCCACCTCACTTAAGCCAGAAACTTGAATTTTGGGCACATGAGAATAATATTTTTAACCAAGGTAGATAAAGTTAAAAACGGGATTATTTCCAATAAACAAAAATTGTCGACAATTACAGCAAGATTTTACAAAGTGTTATACCATTTTGGAATCCTAACTAAATGCGCCAAATTATGACGTCACTTGCCACACTCGCGTAGTACAATTTTTTTTCAGTACAGTCAGTTTAAACTAGGCAAAATTTTTATTTTGATATTTTTTTTTGGGAATAATGTATTTTTTTCATCCAAGTTGGAGCAGCTGGTTTTGTAATTTTGATAACAATTTTGAGAAGCATTATTCAGGGTTACATAATAAAATAAAAATTTGGAAAAAGTGAAGATTTGTGGCAACACGAGTAAAAAGACCGTCACCGGGAGTAGAATTTTTTGATTTTTTTTAAATGCCTATTATTTTGACAAAATGCCACATAGATTTTTTTTTATATTTTTCTGATAACCAGCATAACTTGCCTCAACACCCAGTTCCGGCTTGACGTTACATTACGGGACACCCTGTATACCATATGAAAGTCTTTCAATTTTTTTTTATTTTTTTAAAAGACATTTAGGGGTCGCTACCAAGGTTTGAATTTTAAGTAAAAACACAAAATCTGTATTTGTTAGATTCATTTATTTTTATAGCCGAAAAATAAAAATATTACAAAATTATTGTTGTTGCTATGAACTAAGATATTATGTACAATGTACATATTTGAATCAATTATTTTTAAGATATAAGAGTTGTCTCGACGCGTCGGTACCATGGTCGGTACAAAAGAGGGGTTGAGGGGAGAAGGGGACAAGAAGCGATTGTCTATTCTATCTATGCGATGTTCATTTGCACGTAAAATGTGATATAAACACTTAAATAAAACATAAAAAACATTTATGAAACCATGATTTAAGATCTTCAAAGCTTTTTGTAAATATTTTGACAGCTGGTAGCGACCTCTAAATCTTAACCAAAAAAAAAACAAAAAAAGCTAATTTCATATTTAGAGGTATATTCGAATGAGAAAGTGCCCCGGGGAAGCAAAAAACGGATTATCAGTACCTCAATAAAAAGAACTCTAACTGATTATCAGTCCCTCAACAAAAAATATTTTTTATTTAGGCCAGAGGGCCTTTTATTTTTGTTGTACAACTTTTAACTCAAACTTCAGATTAAATTTATCTTACAAACAGATACACAGTCACATCTACAGACATACATACAGTCATACAGACAGATAACAAAAATACCCTTATTTATTTATTGATGTACTGATCTCTACTTACCACGTATAATTTATTATTTATTAAAATATTGTAAAAACATAAACACCAGTCACTATATTTTAAAATAAACCAAAGCAAGAAATCACTTTCGTGGCCTAAAATCACCTTCGTGTATAAAACACCACGAAGGTGATGCCACGAAGGTGACGAAAATTTTAGTTTTTTATGAATTATCCTTAAATTTGAATTTAACGGTTCAAGTCGAATACTACACAAATAAGTTGAAGCAAGCGACGGTATGTCTATGCATAATCACAAAAAGTTATGTATTTTTTTCGCGGAGCGACGATCGACCTATCTCTCCTCCCCAATGGTCGAAGGGCGACTGACGTTAACCGAATAAAATGCTATGATTGGTTGCTGATGTTCGGTTTAACGACAATCTTGTATTATTACTCAAAATTTTAGGTACCTAAAATCGTGTGACCAACGTATTTCGCTTTCTCAATTCAAAATAATTATAAGAAGATATTTTTTTGACTATTGTGTGGAAAGTATATTTAATTACGATGATTTTAGTATATGCTACACACAAATTGAATGAACATTGTGAATGCAGTAACCAAATGTTTCATTGCAACCGAAGGTGTGACACGATGAGAACGCGAAAAATCACCCCGTTTTTTATCGTTTCATGTGATTTTTTTATATTATTTTTGCTTCTATTACGATAAAATTTATTTTCTATGTAGCTAAATAGATATTTTATCATCTGATTTCAAAGTTATTGTTCTAACTTATACCGTTTATGAACTATTATTGTGTGACCATCAAATTTGAGTGTAAATGAGAAGTACCCACCTACATTTGAAGTGATTTGTCTACTCACAATAAATTCATCTAAAACGTCTTGTGGGATTTTCGTGCCATTGACGCGTTCGAATTTCCTCAGGACATCTACCGCCTGGTTGATTCGCCCCCGCGATGAAAGCCATCTGGAAACAATATTATTCATAAGAAACCAATATAAAGGAGGATAAAATATCTATGATGGTATGGATAGTTCAGCGTTCAAGCGGGTATTAAACCAGTGACCCTACAACTTGCAGTCCGACATCGAAATCGTTGGGCAATGATGTTAAGGTCACTACTAGCTAAAACTACCACAAAATGAGGAATATCTCAAAATACTTTTCGAAATGTCTCGTGTAACTAACGCTAACAATTTTAAAAAGAGAAAAAGGATTGTTAGTTTGCCCAACAGAGGTATGGTTATTGAAATAATGAGTAAGTAACTGCACCATAAACCTAAATGATAAATCCAAAAGCAACGAATAAGAGCAAATGTTCGTTCATTTATTACGTGTGATGTCTAGACAACGTTATTGTTTGTTCGGCCTAAAATTGCAAGGTTGACAATAAATGCAGATCAACAATACTTAAAACAGGATGTGACTACAGATTACAGTGAATTAAGAGTTTATAAAGAGATAATGATCCTCATGGTCACTATAGATGGTCGAAGCTCTAAGTATAGTGTGGATTTGAACAGGGAAAATCCGTCTTTGTATCTGTAAAATAATCAGTTCACAATGATTTGGGTAAGATAGGTACATTGAAAAAGGATGAAGCAAAATCTTAGAATAGAGCAACTACCTACTTAATCACAAAGGCAACACACCACATAGGTAAAATCGGTGGGTATGATCAATCAATTCAAAAGTTAGAGTAGGTATTGCTCTACATTGGATTACGGCGGCAACCGTCGGGTTTTAGTGGTAAGACCCGAGCCCTCCTAGCGGGGAGAGACCCCCACATAACCCGGTGGATAGGTAGGCAGTTCCATTCATTTCCCGACGCAAGAAAAGAAATAGTCCCCTACCTGGCACTCTCAGGAACAACCAGCGGCGCTGCCAGCACCACCAGCATAGGTAGCGAAGTGCCCAGCAGGAGAGTCCTCCAGTCGGCTATCCAGTAAGCCAGCCACGGCAGGATCAGACAGTCCCCGCTAAAGATGTATGGTGCGCCATACGTTTTGACCACACTCTAGAGTTTTCGCCCACCATAAGGTAAATAAAGTCACGAGCTAGAATAGGGTTAACCTACCTTGCACTCTCAGGAACCACCAGCGGCGCTGCCAGCACCACCAGCATAGGTAGCGAAGTGCCCAGTAGGAGAGTCCTCCAGTCGGCTATCCAGTATGCCAACCACGGTAGTATCAGACAGCCTCCACCGAAGAACAGCGCGATCGACATGTTCGCCACCCATGTGCGGTGGCGAGGGCCTACGTACTCCATCACTGTAAGAATTGGGAAATTTAGGGCTTAATGTCGTTGGAGTAAACGTCAAAATATAGATGGAAATACTGACCTAGTAGGTACTAATAGTAATAGCGGCCGAAAGCTCGTACTGTCTCCATACTCTAACTAAAGGATTACTTAATTAGTTTAAACATCTGGAGTTCCTTCATTTGTTTCAATCAAATGACGTCTACTGCTCGATAAAGGTATAAACTATAGATAGAGGATATCCATCCAGAGTAAAGTTATTATTGTCTCTCTGTTTTCTGATTTTGATACACATGAAGTATTAAAATAAAATCCGTCCTTACTCCTCATCTTGGACACGCTATTAAACTGCGGAAGACTATTTATTGCCTTGGTGCAATCTACTATTTAGTACTATTAATCTACTGTGTAGTAATAAAGTAAGTAGGTATGTAGGTAGGTAATAGTATGTGATTTATGTGTAATTCAATTACAGTCTGTTCACTGCTTATCAAATGATTGGACAGCATGTGTCTGATAATGCTAACAGCATTACACTTGTACTGTGTAATGTAATGATATTATTAATGCCGCAATATCTGATTAGTTACTTAATCTAGCTAGCTAAATGAAAACATTAAAATCAGCATTCTTCTCTACATCGATCGCTATCCTAATCTATTAGGCTGATAGATAAGTTATCAAAAGAAAAATCTTTGCTCTCAACTGTCTTTCAACGTTGGGTTTACCCAATAAAAAAGCTGAAACATTGCATTAGTAATCGGTACTTGACCTTAAAGCAATAAAGATAATGTTTAGTGTCAAACTGATATTAGATCATGCTAGATAGATAGACATTATCTTTTTTTCACATGAGCATACTTTATAGGCCATATGAAATAGCTATTTCTTTTTTGGAAGATGTGTAACATCAACATCAGAAGTGTAACACTGTGCAAAGCAAGTAAGAGGGTATATTAAGGGCTGTATAAGAATCAAGAGCCCCATACGTCCACGGCTGGACCGACGACCTCATAAAGGTAGCAGGAAGCGGCGCTTGATGCAGGCTATGCGATGCTACCAACCGGGCAATGTGGAAATGGAGGCCTATGTTCAGCAATGGACGTCCTGAGGCTGAAATGATGATGATGATGAAAAATCAAGTCTTACCCAAAATGTACATCATCATGAAGCAGCTATCATATGCCATGCCGACCAGGAACCGGCAGAAGGCGAAGTCCCAAAGCCCAGTGGTGAAGATGCTGGCGACTCCACCCACGCAGCCGATGAGGTTTGTACCTGGATACAATATTTTTATTGATATTCGAGAACTGCATCAAATTCAGTTCAACCAAAAGCGTGATAGTTGCGTCGCGTCGTCCAATGAGAAACTCCTTTTTAAATCGGTTACTACTGTAGTGAGTGGTAGGTGTAAGGTTAATACGGGGACGTTTAAAAGTGTTTTTTAAAAGCCTATTTGCAAAAATAAATGAGTTTTATGAGTTTTTTTATACCTACGATAGATAAGACGATGCCTTGCCTACAAAAAACGAACATGAGTTCACACTTAATCATACTTTAGTGAACATGTGTGATTTCTTTTTTATTCCCTTTAAAAATTTCCTTTTCATTCCCTTTAAAAAGGAAATAAAATACGAGAAAAACATTTGGTGGAAACTTCCAATCCAGCTCCTAGTAATTGGTAGAACATCGTAATAAAAGTCCGCCTCTGGACATATTACGAGTATAGACACACTATTGTAGTTAATTAAGTAAGAATATGCTGAAGTCACAATGTTTTTTGTTGTATTTGCACATTTCATTTTCTTTATGTGGGAGAGAACGCTATAAAGAAGGTTTAGTACGTAGAAACCCTGCAAAAAGTCGTATGTGGCACCAGCCTAAGATCGACATTTATTGCGTGATACCTACCTGAGTACTTCTTGGCTGTTTACTTATAGCTACGTCTAGGCTCCTGCAGCTTTTGACCTTCGTTAATTAAGGCTATATAAACTTTAACTAGGTAAAAATCGTTATTTATAAAGAGACGGACGGACATTTAGAATCTTTATAAATATTTACTTTTTAATAAAACGTTAAAGAAGTCGTTAAGTAAACATTGTGACGTAAAGTAAATAAGGTGGGAAAGTTTGCTTAATCTTTACCTAAACCAAATACTTCAGACAAGATATGTTATAAAGTTGAAACGGCATTTTGGGTCTTATTCAGAAAGTGATCTTTTTCAAATAATTTGGAAAGGAACATTCTATTAATTTTGTATATTAAATATGCTATTAATTTCAGGATGATCACGGCCTACAGCATGTCTGTCATTATCAAACAATATGACCACTAAGCAATAATTGTTGAAAGATTAAAGGCTAAGATGACTTTACACTTTTACAGCAAGTAAATCCATTGTTTTGTTTTATTGCACAAATAGATATGAAAAGATTTATGTATGTCAACATTAAAAGATTAGCATCTCGAGGACTTCGAAATGATGAAATGATATCGTTTTATTGAGATTAATAGTAAGATAAGTACAGGTGTGGTTTTTGAAGAAACTTAGTGAGCATAAAACTTGAACACTTGAAGTTCAGATACTTTATTATCAGTCTAATCGAACTAGGTCCTAACTAATTAAGTACTAGGACAAATTGAAAATCAAGTTTCACAGTCTTCAGGACTCCAGCTCGTGCTTAATCTACTCCAATAGAACTCTGACTATCTATGTGTACGGACGGTCTTACCAACCAAAGCGGGCACTCTGCCGAAGGTGTCTGCTAGCCAGCCGAAGAATAAGCCCCCGACGAAGGACCCCGCGAAGAAAATGGCTTGGGCCGTAGGAGCGAAGCCGGCGTTTTCGCATACCCATCCGCGCTGCAACAAACAAATAAAAAAGTATGCACAAGATAACGTAGAGTTGTTGTTGTTCTTTTGTTTATTCAAACGGGCTCAGTGGCTCACGTTAGGTGACCGTGGGATTGAGTTGAGGAAAAGTTTCTGTTTTGGTTATCAAAGCGCAAAGAAACGAGATTTGTATGAATCATTGGGATAAAACACCAATCGAATAGACGTGTTTCGTTTACTTTCTTCCTTCTAACTCACGCATCATCCTGTGTCTCACGAAAGGAGCACGCAAAAGTACAAAGTGGACCTTCAAAACTATCTAGTATGCTATAGCACTCACACTATAATCATCTGGTGATGCCGGTGAAAGATAAAGAGCTGAATGAAAGCTTTTAAATTGAAGAGTACTTAGACTCTACAATGAAAAGATGTGGATGAAACATCTAGTTTCAAATGCAAGAACTTAAAGGGGCAATAATCATCAGTGTAAACTGTAGATATTATTGTGGTCAGGTACTATAACTTCTGATACTCACCTCACTAACAACAGTATGGTACGGAATGTCCCCAAGCTCGAACTCCCAGCCGTTCTCGCAAGACACCGTGGAAGTGTTGGGATGTGGGGCCGTCATGGTCTCCAACACGTGACTCCAATTGGCGTTGAACGTCAGGCATTTGTCCCACTCGTACTCAGCATGGGGTAAGGTTGAGAGGTTCCGTCTGGAAATCGTCATCATCCGGTAATTTTCCTTATTTACCAGAGGCAATTAAATGGGGGAGTTGGCCTCTCCGCGCTGGCCAGTTGGGTGGGGGAGGCTTGATTTTGACATAGGTATTTGTCACTTCGACTCCTCTTTACAGCATTTAGGTACGGGGTGATCCTATTCAGCTCTGCGGAATCACACGGCTTTTGGCAGATACCTAAATCAATAAGCATAAATGCATAAGAATCAATAAAATTTAAGTGTGCGCGAAATGTGGTAAACAAAATACAGGTTCGGGACATTATCTATTGAAATCGATGACACACAACCATGACAATTGGCGTGTTGTTGTCTGGCACATTGTATAATTTTTGGTTAATGGTGACGCCATAAGGAAGGAAGCTTCAAGAAAATATGGTGCTACCATACGATTAGCTACTATTACTTAAATGCAAATGAGATTGTGACAATCGAGTATCGTTTCGAGTATTGACTCATTAAGATATTTCTTTCTCAATAAGTAAAGCTACCTAGGATCTTTGACTTAAAACTACTATGATAATCCATTCGGAGATTAAGGAATATTAGTGGACTAATGCCCGTTTTCACCATCAATCCCTAATTTTTAAGTGATCCCTATGGTAACACATAACAGGCATTTTGTTTTCATAGGGGTCACTTAAAAATTAGGGGTTGATGGTGAAAATGGGCATAAGTCAATGTAGTTAGGCACACAGTAAAATAGAAGAATTTTGAACATTAGGATGAATAGGTCCGACAGAGGCTCTCACAACATGGAATCTTGGAGACTTTTCGACTAGCTAGCTTTTCTGTGAGAAATCTATTATTATGACAGGTTGGGAGAAATCTTACCTGACCTCTGGCTCCAAGTGGCTCAGCTCCGGTACCTGGCACCAGTGGCGCTGCGGCGTGGCCGTGACGAACATCTGCACGAAGTAAACGAAGGCAAAGAAGAAGCCGAAGGGCAGCATGGCCACGAACAGCCACTTCTGGTAGCGGCCCATCTCCCCCACGTACGAGAGGACCGTGTCCAGGATGTCCTCATCGTTGTTCTTTTCTGGCTTCTCCTCCTGGAAAAAAGAATTTGTTTTTTTGTTTGGTAGAGTCCTTTCGCTGTTTTTAATGACGACTGAACTGATGGTGCGTCCAGACTGGGCGAATGGGCTCATGCGGCAAACTCAACATCCTGCTCACTCAAGAGCAGAGTGATCAGGATGACAAGCGTGCCGCGCTAGCACATTCGCCCAGTGTGGACGCAACATGACATTCTTTGCTGGACAAAGGTTTTGTTGAGAGATGAGATTTGTTATTGATAATATTGAGGCTAGGTTACACCATTTTAACTTGACAAACGTCAAAAATCTGTCTAACTCCATTCAAAACACACCGGTTATCGTGATAGTTACGGTCAAAGTTAGGTGGTGCAGCTCAGCCTAAGTGAACTGAAATAAACAAAGGCTACAAAATACAACATCTTGTCGTCATTCAATAGGGTGAAGTAATTAAACTTTTAATTACTCGGTTAAAGCATCAAAATATAGAGTTCACAAGTCGAATGTAAACTGATATTTTCTGTAAATAATTAAACTGAATCCGTTCTTGATGAAGGATAATGACGAAATCCGCCTGAGAATCAATAGACAAGCAAGTTCATAATCAATTATTAAATTAATGAACACTGCATTTTGTTATAATACTAGCAATTAGCTGTAAAAACGCAAACCTTGCATTATTTTATAAAATGCTTAATCTTTAATTGTTTCTTAGCAAGTTCAGGTTTTCAGTTATTCTGCGAATCTTTGATTTAATGTACCTAAGTCGTAATATCTTCCAACTAACTGTAAACCAATAGTTAGCTAGCTGGTAGAGAATACCATACGGCATTAAGTTCGCCTTTTGTACTGCGTTCTATTTTTGTGTGCAATAAAGTTTTAATTAAATAAATAAATAGTTCGCAGTTCACTCGGAAAATTTCCAACTGCTATTCATCACTGCAGCTCTATGACCTCCAATTAAACGCAATCAGAGAAGGTTGAGTAGCCCTGGGAGAAAGTTAAATTGAGTTGGAAATGAACGTAGTTAATTAGAGAAATAAAGACAGACAAAATGAGTTAATATGACAACAACAACAAAATGAAGAGCCATAGGTGTTTGAAACTGAGTAATTTAAAAAGGGCCTATTTTCAAATCAAATCAAATCTTTTATTGCAAGTTTATGCAAGCTCCCAAAGAGCACTTTTCCATATCCCAACCCTACCACTGCTTCAGGACAGTAACAATGGCCATCAGCCTAGTGATGAGAAGAAGCAGCGCAAGAAACTCCGTCACTATTATAATGTTAATATTGTAGGATAGGTATACCTACTAATAAGTATAATATGTATTGTATTTGAACACTAAATTATAATTTAAACACATACATATTCATAAAGATCTAATGGAACTTCAGTAAACAAGTTGATTGACCGGCAAAAACAAACCTTTCCATTGTCTTCTCTAATCCTCGTTAATCTCGAATTACTTTGTGTATTTGCAACAAAAACAAATGACAACGAAAAGAAACGAACGTTATCTTTAAATTATTTTGAAAAAACAATGAAAGTTTTTTAAACTGATGTCACATTTAAAAAGAGAATGCTGAAGCAACAAACCTCAAACTTCTGCATTTCAATTTTCTGATTTTCTTTCATGATCCCAAAGGAGGTCAGTTTCACATACTGAAAACGTGTCACACTCACAGCTGTCCGAGATCGAATGCCGATAATAACGACTTCTTTATCGATATATTCGGACTCGGCGCTGATAAAAAATAGTCAAGTGCGAATTCATTTCTGATTGGGGTGATAGCGCGACGGTTTGTCGTTATGCATCGAATGCTAAACGAGTTTGTG
This sequence comes from Ostrinia nubilalis, assembly GCF_963855985.1. NCBI lineage: Eukaryota > Metazoa > Arthropoda > Insecta > Lepidoptera > Crambidae > Ostrinia > Ostrinia nubilalis. The sequence goes on along the minus strand of NC_087089.1, from coordinate 15,564,280 downwards.
AGCGTTATGAATGAAAACATCTCTATATTCTAAGGCTGGGTTGCCCCATCTTACTTTAACTTTGACAAACGTCAAAAATCTGTCAAACTCCATACAAAAACACCGGCTATCGTTAAAGTTACGGTCAAAATTAGGATTAAAAGAAGATAAAACTTTGACAATTATGCGTATTTTAAGACCGTATTGTTTACCTACCCGAAAATGAACAAATCAATGTATTTTGAAGTTGAAAGATCTCTGCATGATCATAATGGTTAAATTCCAAATATTTAACAGTTCAAAACATTTTTCAGGAGTCTTACAGAAGTCTCAAAATGTTAATTGCCATCTCTTGTACTTAACATATCGGTTTAGAGAAGAAGAGGCGTAAGGAACTCTAAAAATATACCTATTTCTCTACATAGTCAACCCTCAGAGCTTACTTATCGTGACCACATCATTTGTAACTCTACATATTAATGAGGACGACTTGCTGGCGTCGTGGCTGCAACCCTTCTATTTGTGTCTATCGATTGCAATCAGTCGCAAAGTAATTCCATTCCATTATGTAGAGACATCGGAAACCACTGTTTACAAATAGAAATAGTTTGTGTAAAGAACTATTCTGTATCATTTTTGAACTAAACTAGTGAAAACTGTATTTCAGGACCCAGAACACTGTTTTTAGGACCGGAAAACTGTATTTCAGGAGCCAGAACACTGTATTTCACGACCGGAAGACTGTATTTCAGGAGCCAGAAAAAAATATTTCAGGGCCGGAAAACTGTATTTCAGGACCGAAAACTGTATTTCAGGGGCCAGAAAACTTTCTTTTAGGGCCGAAAAACTGTATTTCAAGAGCCAGAATTCAGTTTAACGTTATTCCGTTTTACGAATTATAGAATATTTTTTGGATAGTTCCTACTTCATATTCTTCATTTAGGTACGGCAACCTTACTTTCTTTCGGGAAAATTTGGGTCACTGGATCAATCATTTGGAAAAACAAAACATCGTAAAGTTCATTTATTGGGTTATTCATTGAGCGGAGGGTAAGGTTAGTGTCTAACAACTACGACAAAAAACGACGCTGAAAAAGTACAAAACAAGATTTTCAAAATACTAAACTGAACAAAGTTGCTAATGTAGTTGCATAGTAATTTTCATGTTTGGAAAACCGCAGTCACACGTTGTCAAAGTGCTACGGTAGGTAGGTATATGTAACGTGTGACTACGCCTTTCCAAACATGAAAATTACTATGCAACTACATTAGCAACTTTGTTCAGTTTAGTATTTTGAAAATCTTGTTTTGTACTTTTTCAGCGTCGTTTTTTGTCGTAGTTGGGTTTTAGTTTTTTTACTTTTTATTATTTGTACTATTTTGGTGATAAAGTGTATTTGTGAAAACAAAAGTTAAATTGATGAACTAATAAGTAGTAAAGAAGCTATGAACGAAAAGATGTGAATTATATGCAATTAGCCCATGAATACAGGTAAAGTCACAAGCAAATGCTAGTAATATATACAGTTATGTATATATTCAAAATGTACAAGTAAAGCGCTTTCAAATGATACCAAACACGGCATATTTATCTTAACTTTATTTTTTTACTCTGTATGTTTTGTCCGCTAGAGGGCGCCACATTAGATTTTGTGAAACCCCATATAGCCTATAACCAGCGGACAATTAAGACGCTTCTAATGATATGTCATTTGTCGAATTCTGATAAGTAGTTTAGAAGTTACGAGGGTACACATGAACATACATACATACATACATACATACATACATAGCCTGTCAAAATCATAACCCTCCTTTTGCTTTGCCGTAGTCGGGTAAAAAACGTAATTAAGGATCCTAATTAGTGATTGTTGACTGTTTTAGACCCGTGAAACAAGCGTGGCCAAAGTCAATTTGGTCATGATTAGACTGTTTCGCGTTTCCTCCGGTTGATTGTGTTTTGACAGGGTTAAAATTAGTTTTTTGGGTACGCTTTTGGAAGTCATGTGTCATGGTTTACCGGCAGGTATTTCACACGTTTTTAAGCTGAGTGTTCACTACGTAACCTTCCTGATGGCTGCCTAGCCTAGTAGCACGCGTATCTACTTACTAGATGCGCGGTAGCGTTTAGCTTTGTATTTGGTCTGGGTCATTTCTATGTAGGTTGAGACGTGTCGGTCGTGTCGTGTCGAAATGGTATGAATCTATTTATGCAAGTATTCTTTACATCCGTTGTCTATCTTACTTTTCAAGCTTTGCTAAGTTTTGAACTTGAGTGTAATGAAATGTTTTTTTTTTTCAATTCAATTCTTTATTGCTATTCCACACGTTTAAGGATGTTCTAACATAATATACATTATAGGTACAGTATGGACCCTGTCGGGCACAGCAAACTTTTGGATCTCGCAAGAGCGCGTCAATGTTACTGAGTAGACAACTTTATGCATCGTAGCGTAGGCGTCTTAAAAAACGTCAATTTGGATTTGGCGAATATAATTTATTTGAACTGTTTGAAACTGTCACACTTCGCTCCCATCGAATTAAGTTGGCCATTTTTAATTAGTATAGCCTTAATTTATTTATTTATTTATTTTATTTTATTTGGGATAACAAACAATTGCGCAATATTGCAAATACAACTGCTGAACATTAAATAAACTTATACTATTACGCAACCAGCACTATTATCCTCATAGTAATATTACAAACTTATTTTGGTACAAGCTAACCAAGCAAACAAACAGTGTTATATGTGCTTTAACTTAATGCAAAAAAGAGAAAAAACAAATACAATTAAGGTACATTCGTTAATACATCAAGGATGCACTTTCTGAACTTTGAGGGAGACACTACAAATAAATCGATATCAGTAAAATATTTGTTGTATGCATCCATTAATCGCCATAAAGGAGCTCTTTTGCCAGCGTTAGTTCGACATCGTTTAGGAGCAAAAAGTCTGTGAGTGTAAGCATCTCGTATACGCTGGGAGCGACTGGGGATGCGCAGGTAAATTTGATTAATTAGTTGGTTGCAATCGAAGCCATTACGACAAATTTTAAAGAGAATAGATTGGTCAAGATACAGTCTCCGTTGTTTGAGAGTTAATAACGAGTATTTATCCAAAAGTGATTGATATGAGGCCCATACCTTTACAGATTGGTAATTTAGATTAAGTAGATATTTACGTTGTAAGGTTTCAAGTTGATCACTGTATTTATTGTAAAATGGGTTCCAAACACAAGTAGCATACTCCACCTGAGGTCTTACGAGTGATTTGTATAGTAACAGATGAGTACTTAGCTTCTTGAAAGAACTGCAGGTACGTCTCAGAAATCCAAACATTTGAAAACCCCTAGCAGTGATGTAGTCGACGTGAGCATCAAAATGCAATTTAGAGTCGAAGAGTACACCTAAATCTTTGATTAAAGAGACTCGTTCCAGAGGAGTGTTACAAAGCACATAGTCATATTGAATGGAGTTGATTTTTTTAGTGAAGGATATAACTTTGCATTTAGGTATGCTCAAGTGAAGTTTATTGGCTGAACAGTAAGCAGTTAGTCGGTCCAGGTCCTCCTGTAATTTGACACTATCGTCAATGCAAGTTATTTTACGAAACACCTTAAGATCGTCTGCGTACAATAAAAAGGGTGATTAGACTTGAGATATTTTGTGGCTTGAGTGCGAGGGATCCGAGTTCGATTTCTTGTTAAGTTAATTTAAAATTTAACTACATTTGATACGCGTGACGACAATTACTTCGAAAAGAGCAATTTCGAGAGAGGAAAGTGATTACTCGTATAATCCTATGATATTTTTTTATAATATTGAATCAGCGTTACGATACTTTAAAATATGCATCGTAATAATGACGGTCGTTAGGTTCCTATGCTTTTTTTTACCAATTACAATTTAGTATCGAATCAAATGAGTATTGAACTTCGTTTTGTAATACGCACAAGTAGCGGTTTTTGCTTCGTTTACCAAGCGAAGGTAAAAACGATGTAAAAACCATAGCTGATTAATAAAATGTACCGTTTCTATTCTTGTCGTGACCTACTGAACCCTGCAAGTGACACAGCACAAATTGACTATTCAAAGTTGGCCTGGCAGACACCCTGAAATATGCACGAGGCGACGTGTACCTACCCGGTAACTAATGTACCTACTTCAAAGTAAAAGTTGTTTCATTCCAAGAAATGGGGGAAAATTATAAAACTACATTTAAGCTGTGTTTAAATACAGGAAAGTTCACAAAATTATCCTTAATCAATCAAAAATACTCGTACCCACAAGGAAGGAAGGAGGAAGGAAGGAATATTTAGCGTCAGTCTTCTTTCGGTACTAATTCATCATCATAATTTCAGCCATAGTACATCCACTGCTAAACATAGGCCTCTCCTAATGATTTCCATGTTGACCGGTTGGTAGCGGCCTGCGTCCAGCGCTTTCCTGCTACTTTTATGATGTCGTCGGTCCACCTTGTGGGTGGACGTCCCACGCTGCGTTTTCCGGTACGTGGCCTCCACTCCAGAACATTGCTGCCCCATCAGCCGTCAGTTCTGCGTACTATGTGCCCTGCCCATTGCCACTTCAGCTTGCTAATCCGTTGGGCTATGTCAGCAACTTTAGTTCGTTTACGGATCTCCTCATTTCTGATTCGATCTCGTATTGAGTGATCTGATTGTAAAACACGTAATCGCATGTTCCTTTATTGCAATCCCATTCTCGAAGTCGTCAAGGATGGCCATAGAGATACATAGCAAAACAGCGGTACCACTCTACCCATGAATGGATAATGCTAGTGCACACGGACAAATAGTACAGAATTGACCATTTTGCACACGCGAGCAACAGTGGAAAAGCGAACAGTAGAGTCTAGTTCGTAATAACAAGGACATCTTACAATTACGACGTAGACTTACCTACATATGTCGTGACTCTACCTCTATCGTCAAGCACGTACTAATGCTATTATCGTAATAAATGTTTCTTTCTTTCTATTAAAATCACTTAAAGGAAAAAACATCATCACTTTCTCGCAAAAAATCATCGGGGCACCCGATTTTGATGATTTTTATGGGAGAAGTGATATTTTTTAGAACTTTTCGGCCGGAAGAAACTAATTTCAAACTCTCACGGCCGTCACAACTTCGAAATATCTTATCGTTTTTCTTACCTTTGGTGACCTAAAACAAAAAGTTATGTATTATGTTGATTTATTAGATGACGGAGCCTTTTGTTCTTCTGTACTTTGTGACAAGAGATTGTCAATTTTGCACACGCGAGCGCCGGGGCAGCGTGAATTATGCACGCGAGACCACTCTTACGCGAATGGATGTCTAGTGCATACTAATATTGATGAAACTTGGAGCAAAGCTCTTTTTGTTTGCGATATAAACTAAGTACGAGTATAAAGTAATCAAAAGGTAGCAAGGAGATGAAACCCACTCTGCCAAGAGGGTTTAGTTCAAACATATCAAGTAATAATATATTTCTAGGTAAGTTTGAGACACAGATGTTCATCACTAAAGTATACAGGGTGGAGTTTTGTAATGCCACCTGGAGGGAAAGTACTCTTAATACTGTAGATAGAAAATTTTACTCAAAGAAAACATTCCTTTATTTTTGAAAAGAAACAGAACTGCATTCAAAGATTTCCAAAATATTATCTACAACCACATTCATATTATCTGTGATATTACTATCGTTGTTAGGTAGGCATCGATATAACCTGAAAGCTTTATACCAACCAGTATACTTTACAACACCATATCTCTATAGTATGTTCAATATTCATGCTGCTGAAATACTGATCGTAGCAACTATAGACTTATGAAGTCTTCAGTGATAAAAAGTGGTTCTTAAGTTAATCTAATGACTGGGTTGAATGACGTCATTTGACCTACCTCAAGCTAAAAATACAATTTAACTAGACATTTTTAACGAGTCGCTTCGTGTCATAAATCAATGTAAACAAGTTACTTGTTTTTAACTTTTTCTTTAAAAATAGTGGCGAATTTACAAATGACGTAATGGTATGAAGAGGAGTAAGTAGGTACCTACCTAATTAAGAAACCTGTCTTATTAAAACGCAAATCATGTTGTAGGTAGGTTCACATTATTAGATGTACCTACGCTACGTAAGTCTACAATAAATATCTGTGAGAGAATGCTTTTGTAAAGTTATTGGTCAGAAAGACTAACTAGTTAGTTTTAAATCTACTAGTTCCTATTTAATTCTTGTTTTCATAAGGTTTGGTCTCTACATTAGATTTACCACAATCGTATGACCATATCGTAGGCCATATTTCCATACAATTGTTGCTCTCCGCCCTTGGTGTTGCTGAAGCAGCACAATGCTTGTGTGCACAGCTAGACAATGCCAGCCGGGCCTACGCCCACTAACTGTTTGCTATTGATCTACAAACCAACGTCAATTTAGTACATGGTTTTGCGTCATCGACTCTGTCTACGCAAATAAAATCGCAAATGATAAATAATTATTTACTTACCTTTATGTTTACATTCGATAATCGATAAAATGTCCAGACGTCTGCAAAGCCTCTACTACAAAATTAATTTATTACGTAACATTATCTAACTTAGGCCCGATTCAACCAAACTTTTATTCAAGAATAACTCCAGGTATAACTGACACATCTGGGGGCACGGCAGTGCCCCCACCAAGTCGAGCAAAAAAGCGGCACGGCCGTACCATCCTTTTCTCGAAGCAATTCAGGCCATTTTCGACTGCCTGTAACTTCGTTGTGGATAAAACTAGAAGGCTGAATTTTCATTAGCTATGCAGGCATTGTAAAGACACGGTATATTTAAAATTTCATTCAATTTGAACCAGTAGTTTAAGAATTATAACGGGTCAAAGTTACTTAATTTTGTCACTCACTGACTCACCGATCATCAAAACTCTAAGGCACTTCTAGCAGACCTAGAAGCTTCAAATTTGGAATGTAAGTAGTGTTTGGTGTATGAATCAAGGAAAAACTAAAATATTTGGGGGCACGGTAGTGCAACCGCCAAGTCGAGTAAAATTTTTCAATTTCGGTCCAGTTTTCTGGATACATAACTGCTGTCTACAAAATACAAAAAGAAATGAGATTTGGGGGCACGGTAGTGCAACCGCCAAGTCGAGTAAAATTTTTCAATTTCGGTCCAGTTTTCTAGATACATAACTGCTGTCTACAAAATACAAAAAGAAATGAGATCCCATCAAAAACAATACTTGTCAAAAAAACCAAGTCTCGCAACTCAGTTGTTCTACGGTAAAAAGTTGTGAGATCCATGTAATACCAAGTCCAGGCCAGGAAATCTTTAACGTTTTACATAAATATATTGACTTGGCCATCGCATGAAAACACGTGTAAATTAAATTATTTAGTGCGATGGCCAAGTCAATAATTTATGTAAAACGTTAAAGATTTCCTGGCCTGGACTTGGTATTACATGGATCTCACAACTTTTTACCGTAGAACAACTGAGTTGCGAGACTTGGTTTTTTTGACAAGTATTGTTTTTGATGGGATTGACAGTTTCAGTATGGGAAATATGTCAAAACTGACGATTTGCTCTTGTTTGGTCGAATCCACCCTTAGGGACGTCGTATTAGGCGATCGCGAAATCGAATCGTAGTTAGTGATAACATTCCATAAAGGAAATACATGAAAACTACTTTATCGATGTAGCTTCAGGAATGTCCATGGACAAACAATATTACGATCTCCAATTAATATCAGTTCTTTTCATTTTCTGCAAAAGTTGTATGTTTCTGCTCTGTTTTTTCGTCTTTTAAAGCCGTAAAGTATTTTTTATATGTAGAGCCTAAGTAATGGCTAACAGTTTATACAATTTTGATGAATCAATTTTATTACAAATATTGACCAAATAAATAATAATGTAAAGAACTATACTATCTTACTACCATATGCGTCAAAAGAATCCCTAAACATTTCTTGATAACCTTACATGATAACTCAACGAAGTTTTTAATTGAAGAAAATAACATGTTAAGACTCGATAAGTAACAGAAGTGAACGATATATAGTATTACCGTGACGATATCCTTGACATGGAATTGTGCAGTGTGATTTTCTTTTAATAATGCATCTAGAGCCTTTACCCTAAGGTGGTTCCACTACGATTGCAAATGTATTTAATTGCAAAATAATTACTCCAATGTCTCTACCCTCCGTTGTGTGTTCGCCTAGATACATTCGTTGATTCGGATCTCGAACAACTTTTTATTTAATAGGGGGAATTGGTGGATCTGACCCAGCTCAACTACATAATTATATTAATTTACTTTTCAACTTTTTTTAGTCAATTAGTCTTAATAAAAGTTTCAAAGTCAGAAAAAGCATTTATTGATTGACTCTGTGTGTCCCACCTGGGCATTGAACCCGGAACTTTGGAGTCAAGAGGTCTCACTTGACCATGAAGTGGTTTCTTATGTACTGAGCATTTTTTCAGGTCGTTAGGTACTAAAAAGATCTACTACGGCATTAGGATTCGATGCTATCTGTCTCGACTGAAGTTGAAGACTTGCAAGCAAAAATCCATTTTAAAAAACAATGCAACAATTTAGTTACTAATTTAGTCTTATTAACATAAAGAAACTAGTTTACCTTTACCTTATCAAAAATTACAATTTAAATGAATTTTGCAAAAAACACGAACGTTAAAGACGATATTGGCTGAATACGAATTATGTCTTTTTCTGAGATTTTGTACTTTATTGCTATAGAAAATATAGAAATACGCGTAGTGAAACGAAATTATTTTTAGTTTTGATTGACCTCTTACTGGTAATTTTGGTCCCAGTATAGTAACTAAAAGTGCAGAAGCTTGATTTTTTAAATATTACAGTTGGCCACCTGCCTCAAACTCCACGTATCCTTGATGTCAAGTCATCCTTGATTAAATCTATTGATCCACATGCACAACACGTAAGTTAATTACGACTGTATGTACGCCATTTGCGAGTATGTAGGAATCTACATTTTATGCAGTGAATTAAAAAAATACGCAATCATCGTTATAAAAAACAACTAGGTACCTAATTGTTTGTTTTTATATAAGAATTCTACCAATCTTTTAATGATATAAGTAACTATCTTTATGTATTCGATAATACATAAGTATCTACTATGTTACGTAATCTATGTAATATTGAAGTCGCCTATTTAAAATTATACAAGCGTGTTCTCTACGTGTGTCTACTTTTAACTGACAATGTGTTACGCTAAAAGTTACGTAGCTTAGCCTTTTTAAGCTTTTTTATGCATATTAAGCACAGAAACTAGTATAGGTATTGCTATGTGTACCTACCTATTTTATCCAGTTCTATAAGGGAGATGCTATCATCACTACAAGCTTTTAATTTCAAAGTACACACTGCTTGTTATTTTATTATTAAAGTTTAATTTATTTATCTCTATTATCGACCTAATTTGTCGTCCCAAGTTTGCAAAATGTCAATTATTGTTCACATCTGAACAAATAATATCGCGTTCACAAACTGTGTAAAGCCAAAAAAGAAAAAAAAATATCGCGTTGGCCTTAGATAACATTAGAAAAATAATTTAGTATTTTAATAATAAGATGCAAAGGTGACTGAGGTTTTTCACACAGCACCAGCCGATATGGACAACATATATAACAATTGGTGGTAGAACAAGCTGTATTGGGCCGTGTGTAAGGGTCCTGAAACGGGCCTATAAGGAAAATAAGAATTTGAATTTGAATAAACTTGTGCCGTAAAGCACCTGGCGCGAATAAACTTTCGACTTCGAATCGCCTTTACGGTCGTAACGGTTAGGTCCCTCTCACCCAAGCACTTGATAGGGATAGGATCTTCACGCATGATGAGGAATAAAGGTAAAGGGAAGCAAAAAAGATCCCAATGGGTCGACGTGCACTGCGCCCATGCGCGGCCCTAGATAAGATTAGATAATAGCACGAACAATTTTGATATTTGCTTTCGTATCGAGATCGAATAGTGAACGTTACGTAAAGTGAACTTAGTATGAGAAATAGTAGCTGATTGCTAACGTCTTGACCCTGCGTGTAGCCCGCACAGATCGTATCTTACCCTATCAGGGTGTGATTGAGTACAACCTTGGCAGCGTGATATTGGGGAAATGGTTCAACCTTGATTTATTGCCATTGTAACTAACTCTACCTTAGTGCTCAGTTACACACACGTAAATAAGGACAGTTTTCTAACAAACTTTTCTCTGACATGTAAGGCTGAGTTGCACCACCTAACTTTGACGATAACCGGTGATTTTTGTATGGTGTTTGACAGATTTGTGACGTTTAAAAGTTAAAGTAAGATGGTGCAACCCAGCCTAAGTATTGGAAATAAAGCCATCTTGTACTAAAATATAAAGCTTACGGCATTACGAGAAGCTAATCTTTCTCTATTTTCCAAAACTCTAATTATGTAGTTTGGACGTGGTTAACTGGGGGAAAATGCTATGTTATATGGCATTAAGTTCACCTTTTGTACCTATTCTATATGCAAATAACTATACATTTACCCAAACATGTGCTGTTCAACTGTAATAGGTACAATATCTAGTTTTAAAGACAATAATAAGTAAGTAAGGAGTGGGTGGCAGTGTTTCGTAAAGTGTTTAGATATTTTCGTTTGTGTTATCCCGAACCTCGGTAATGTAAACCTTTTTTATTTTGTGTTGTGTGTTTGTTATTAAGTGGGTAATATTTTCTGTAAGTTTAGAACATCTATGGATGTGACGAAAGAGTGGATTCCTCTCAATACAGGTTACTTAAACTTAAAGAGAGGAATTCCCCAACTACTTGTAACATTCGTACTAAGTATCAATAAAATATTTTTCATTTTTCATTATTCATAATTATAGCTAGCTTAAGCAGGTACAGCATACTATACATATTACGTTATACATAACGGATATAAGTATCTAAAGCAGAAACAACCTTGGATCACCTCTATATTTTATTATATTTAATTAGGTATTGTAACAATACAGAAGTCTGTAGAAAGACTCATTAAACTTGACTCAAAGTGTTTTAACTAAGTGATTTGTACACTTGTCAATTATTTGAAATGAGTTTTACGTGTTAATTCATAATACGGGTATTATTGTATAAAAACTTTTATTTTTATTAATAACTAGCGGCCGCCCGCGACTTCGTACGCGTGGATCCCATTTTACCCCCTTCATCTATCTTACGCGGTTTAGATTTTTTCATACAAATGTTTTTTCCCGCTAACTCCCGTTCCCGTTGGAATTTCGCAATATCCTGTTGTAACTAAGCTTTAAGTTTACTAAGAGACCTTCATGCCAAATTTCAAGCGTCTAACTTAAGCGGTTTAGATTTTTCATACAAAAGGAATTTCCCGCTAATTCCAGTTCCCGTGGGAATTTTGCAATATCCTGTTGTAACTAAGCTTTAAGTTTACTAAGGTACCTGCATGCCAAATTTTAAGCGTCTAACTTACGCGGTTTAGATATTTTCATACAAATGTTTTTTCCCGCTAACTCCCGTTCCCGTGAGAATTTTGCAATATCCTGTTGTAACTAAGCTTTAAATTTACTAAGGTACCTGCATGCCAAAGGAGAATGCCCAAAAGTGGTATCGCTCGAAATCTAATTGTACATTGAGGGTACCACACCGTAAATTCCTTTCTTCATTTGTAATGATTTGCGAAAGTAGTAAGAAATTGTAAAACCTCCGGAATAAAATCCGATTTTAATAAAAAGTATTGTAACAATGAGCTGCAATCAGCAACACCTATCACCGAGCAACGACACTACGTAGTTCGCACGGTTGTCAATAGATGGCGCTGTTCGTAGTTAGCTCGCGATATCATTTGATTTTTTCCTGTCCTTAAGTAGTCAGGGCTAACCACAAATCCCTTTCCCCTTGCAAAATGGTATGAATAACATTGGTATGCACGCAAGATTATTTTGTGTTTATATCTGATCCTTATCAAATAACGCTAGCTTTGGAGTAGCTAGGGTTTTTTTTAGGCAGGGTAACTATCCACAAATATAAAACAAGTATTCTAAGGTAAAACCTGTAGCTATGCCAATGGACACCATTCATTTCACTTAAACCAAAATTACGTCAAAGTCCGGAGTTTTATAAAAAAAAAAATAACTGTGCCAAATAGTCCTGTATGCATACTATAAATTAAGCTTTATTCGATTAATGTACAATGAATTTGATAGCGATACCAACTCCCATAGTCACTTGGGCATTCTCCTTTCAAGCGTCTATGTTACGTGGCTTAGATTTTTTCATACAAATGTTTTTTCTCGCTAATTCCCGTTCCCGTAGGAATTTTGCAATATCCTGTTATAACTAAGCTTTAAGTTTACTAAGGTACCTGCTTGCCAAATTTCAAGCGTCTAACTTAAGCGGTTTAGATTTTTCATACAAAAGGATTTTCCCGCTAATGCCCGTTCCCGTGGGAATTCCTAAGTATCCTATAACCTGCCCAGGAGTATGAAGAATAATTGTACCAAGTTTCGTTAAAATCCGTCCAGTAGTTTTTGTTTCTATAAGGAACATACAGACAGACAGACAGACAGACAATTTTACTGATTGCATTTTTGGCATCAGTATCGATCACTAATCACCCCCTGATAGTTATTTTGAAAATATATTTCATGTACAGAATTGACCTCTCTACAGATTTATTATAGGGGAGAGGGGGGCATAGTGGAAGGGGTGGGCAAAGCGAAAATTTTGATTTTACCAACACTCTCTCACCCAACGGCACTCGTGCTTCACGTAAGCCAAGCACAGGGCCTACCAAGGTCATTGACCAAAATCAGTCCGGCTAGCGCCACCGAGCAGGCTACATGACTGCGCGATGTAGATCAAGTGAGTTTCTTACGAAATTCAAGGATTTTGGAGGCTGGATATTATTGTGAAAAGTGAGTAGTGATGGTATTTTTATTATTTAAATCTAATATCTGTTTATCATAGATTCCTTTGACATTTTGTAGATGAAACAAATTTTAATACTTTCTTAGTTATCAATTGAAAACTGTAATTATTATCAAAAAGGCAAAGTGGAAAAAATTACAAGGGGGCAAAGTGGAATGATTCCCACATAGAAATATTTAATTTGTTTTTTCAGATGGTTCATAATTATTACAAAAGAAAAACGAACCAAGGCTCATGGACAGAAGATCAAATGAGAAGAGCGATGGAGGAAGCGAGTCTTAGTACGATTAGTTCGGTAGAGAAAAATGTGGTATCCTATTTGGAACTCTTCATCGTCATTTGAAATCTGGTGATGCATCGAAGAAGATTGATAAGTTTCGTCCGGTATTTTTCAATAAAACTGAAGCAAAAAATATATGATCTTGCAGTAGTAAGGGACAAGGTTTTTTATGGCCTAAAACAGTTCCTAATTACCAAATAAGTTGTTTATGTTATATCATTTAATTGACCTCATTAGCAAAATGCTCAAATAGAGTAGATAAACGCTTAATAAGTGCCTTTTTCACTTTGCCCAAAGTGCAATTCCACTTTACCCTTGTGATAAGGGCAAAGCGGAAAATTTTAAACTATAAAAAAAAGTTATTTTATGCCAAAATAGTTAATAATTCGTTATTTTTTTTTAGAGTTATCTATAATACAATACTTGTAGTATCATTTTGACTAAAACTAGTCTTCATAACTTATCTGGTTCTTTTTATTTTTTCGATTGAAATTAAGTACTCCACTATGCCCCCCCTTCCCCTAAGTATAGATTATTAAAATTAGTCGATACCTACAAGTCGACAAGTTATAATAATAGGTATTCTAATATATTTTAAAAAAGAGCTTCGTAATGTCAAGGTCAATAAAATGCATTTTAAATTTATTTTTATTGAAACGTTGTCATTAAGCACCAACAGGATACTGCGGTTTATCTATAAATTAATAGTGATTAAGTAAGTAATGTGTATAATTGCATATCTAGTCATAATTACTTGGTATTGGACCTTATTTTTATTCTTACTCAGATCAGAGGTAAACCATCAAGGTTGAGAAGTGACCTACTGTAGTCAAAGGTTGAGTATTAAGCCATGTGGTTCCTAAGCAAAGCTTCTAGCATACATTGGAGTCATTGGATCCTCCATACAGAAGCTTTTCTTGTTATTTTATTTCTGTGGGAAACTTCATATTTAAAGGTAGAGCCAACCTTTCTTTGTTCTTTCCAGAAGATGTCCACAGATGGACAAAGGTCTTCCTGAGTGATTTCTTTCCTCCACTCAACCCTACATTCAGGGCGTGGATTCCAGACAGGCCTATTTATTTAGTACCTACAATTCCTTTTAAATTCTAATTCTTTCGTAGTTTTATTTCTGAAAGAAATTTCATATTTGAAGGTAGAGCCAACCTTCCTTTGTTCCTTTGTTTTATTAACCAAAAGATATCTACAACTGGACTAAGGTCTTCCTAAAAGATTTCCTCAACTCAACCCTACATTAGGGCCTGGATTCTAGGCAGGCCTATTTATTTAGCACCTACTATACTTCTAAATTCTAATTCTTTAGGAAAGTTCGCATAATCAACCGTTCACGCTGTAATTATAGAATCATTATGACGTCAAATCTTGACCTTGGGGTTTTATGTGCTCTCAGTTATGAATCATTTTCAGTTTAGTAAAAGTTCAAAGGTTGAGCTCCTAAAAAATACATACCCCACTACGTACTCAGTAGTAAACTTGGTATTTAGGGTTATTGGACTTGTTACACAAATAAAAACAACTTTCAGTAAGAAATAATGACAGCTGCGACTGCGATAATTTAAAATTTTGGCAACAAGTAGGTAATTTCATTGCGGATTATACCAGAATAGTCTATCACTCTGTTACAGGGTTTTGGTATTTTTCAGATGTAGTAAAAGCTTTTGTTACTACCTCTTAAAAAGTAGAGTCACCTTATTCCCTAACCCCCTTACTAACAATAAATTTCACGCTCGTTGAACAGTGTTTTAAAACATTTTCAACAAGTGTGTAACTTTTTTTAAGAAGGGGATTAGACTAAGAAATTTTAACTTGTATGTAATTTAATCGTTGAAAGCAACCTCTTGCTCTCCATAATTTGTGAGAAAATTACGAAAATAATAATTTTTACTCCTTAAGTGTGATCTGTTTAGTTGTTACGGAACCCTAAAACAAAGCAAACAATGTTTTGCCATACTTGCGACATCAGATTATCGCCGCAGCAAATATGAGGATGATAAACATCGCGAATTGGATGTAACATAATGTACAAATAGTACATTATCGAGGCCGCGAAAATGAGGAAAAGCAAACAAATATACGCATTACGCACATACAGGGTGAACTTGAATGCTTTTAAGAAGAGAAACTTTTAATACATTTCCCGTAAAATGATATGGGACTATTCCCACCTCTCATTCTCACAGCTGCAACTCCTATGTAGCCAGGATCTATTACAGCTGGACCGCCAATAAAAAAGCCCCAACCGGGTGACGTTGTTGACGTTGATCGAGCAGTGACAAAAAATTAAGGATGGACTTCCTTTTTTCGACTTTAAATTGATGATAGGGTTCCGTATCTTCTATGATCTTCCACCTGAGACTGTGGTAGTGAATTGGTGTGGTGGCTTTGTCCGGAATCTCACAGTTCCTTCCCACTTAAGGCGAATGAAGGCATGAAGGAGCACCGGGATCTTTTTAGTGGAATGTCCTTTTGACTTGGTGAGCCCCACATAACAGTTGTCCGTCACCTTTGTGCTGCCTTTATAATGGCCACTTTTTTAGGTTAATAAAACCTAAAAATAACAACTTTATGAATGAGTCGGTATGGTACGCAGTACCTAAACCCAAAATACTATAACCTAATTACCTTTGTGCCGATTGGTCTATCGACCTTTTAATGGCCATTTAATTTTAGGTTAATAAAACCTAAAAATAACTACTTTATGAATGGGTCGGTATGGTACGTTAAGTACGCAGTAAATTCTGAATTACTTTCAGTCGAATGTTGGTAAGTTCAATTATTATAAAGATTCTAGACTAGATTATTCTGTCCGCGGCTTCATCCGCGTGAAATATAGTTAGTCACTGATTGTCATAAATTATAGCCTATGTTACGTTATTTAATCAAAAATACTGAAAACTTTCATCAAAATCCGTTCCGTAGTTATTGCGTGAAAGAGAAACAAACATCCAGACATCCATACAAACTTTCGCGTTTATAATATTACAAGTAGGACTTTGTGTAACTTTTCTTGAGATTTTCTTACTCAGAACATAACAATAATAAGTGTTTGTAATAATTTTAAAACAGCATGCTTAACATCTGTTATCACGTGTTAGATTTCAATCGGTTACTAAATTATGTCTTAAAACAATTGACAATAAATTACAATGCGCACATGGTGCAGAATTCATAAATTATTAACATTCTCGCACGTTTTATAATGTAACTTTGTAAACCTATTTACATTTAGGTAACTACTAAAATTAGACCTTATCAGTATTCAATGCAGAAACTTAAACCATGTAACATGGTACCTATCTCATTCCTATAGATATGGTCTACTTAGCTAACTTTTAGTTTGGACTTTTTAAAATATTGTTGAGTGTAAGCCAACAAGCATCCCTAAAAAGTAAAACTTAGTTTATCATCTAGTTGTTTAGGTTGTAAGTAAGCCCTACTAAAGATGGATTCATATCTTTTTGACCAAACTGGGTACAAACAAATACACAGAGAAAAACTAAAAACTATGAATATTTCACACTGCATTAATATTTATTTGAACTAGTAACTTTTGAATTTGGAATATTTTGGACCACTAGCGTGTAAAGGTCACTGATAATGTTATCTAACTTAAAATGACGTATACGTACATTTATGTAGATAAGGTTATTGCGAAACAATCATCATCATAACTTTTATCATGGAATAAGTATAAAAAATACGTTTATTATTTAAAAGTTCTACGGTGATATCACAAAAGATACTAAAATTAAATTACAATGCTTCTGATTCTTATGTGACCTAGGACTTATTAAAATAGTAAGTAGTCGAGTCATGAACAATTTCCTTAGTTTTCATTTCCTACCATAAAATCGGTCAGTCAGCACAAAGGTTCAATTGAATTGAATTGCATCAAGTTCATGTTGCACTTTATTTTACCACTGCAAAATCGACTTTCCTCGGTTATAATTTGGGTTAGTTTCAGGTTGCATTGTTAATCGAATGCGCATGCGTTTGCAAAATAAACATCCTATTCACTGATATCGTTGCGTTCTAAAATATTGTCGTTATTGCCGCTATAGTCGATCGAATTGCAAATCTGACTCATATTTTATGAAATCGGACTTAATATGTAGATGGGCATATAGTTTCGACTGATGTGCTGTTGGTGTTATTAAATTATTTATTATAATTAATATGCAACATCAACCGTACCCTGAGCACGAATAACTCTTGTAATCGTATTCCTTAAACAAGGTTCTGAATCCTACAAAAAACTATTAACAAACGAGTACCATAACCAGAAAGAATGTATAATGGTGCTCGGGGTACCAATCTCTGAATTGAGATCTTAATCTTGGGGATGTTTCTGAAAACAGATTTGATCAACTTCGGAAAATTATTAAGAGTCTAGCAGTACTAAGATATTATCGCTTTATGAAACAAGTGCGGTTAGCTATGAACTTACGACTGAAAATTAATGTCTCTCAGGCTGAGTTACACCAACAAACTTTGACCGTAAATATAACGATAACCGGTGCTTTTTGTATGGAGTTTGACAGATTTTTGACGTTTGTTACAGTCAAAGAAAGATGGTGCAACCCAGCCTTAAAGTAGGTTATCTGTGGTAACTACAGGTACGGTTCACAATAATTGAATTTATTTTCAGCTGTGTAACTAGCAGTAACCAAAGGGCGTTGACATTTCATTTGTTTAATATTTACGTTAGTACGATAGGTAGGAATGGATTCCGCAATCCGCGTGCGCCGGCTAGTTTAAAAATACCTTTACCTCCTACAATAAAGCTGTTGTTGTGTTTCAGTTTTTAGTAGACTGAATACAAACCGGTGAATTACGAGTCGGTGTTCCGGAGGATTCCGTACCTTTGCTTGCCTATCATCTCTTATTCCTCCATGGAAAAATGGTGATATATTGAACAAACCTTGCAGTCAAAAGTCATGTTTAATCACTGCCCTGAAGTGCATAATTTCAAAATAAAGTAGCCTACTTAAATATTAATTGTTAACATTAATAATTTTTGCCATGAATTTGTAATTGAAAGATAAAAGCAGAGCCGAGCTTTCTTCCTCAAAATATTATGAAACCTAACTATGTAACACTATTTATATTGATAAGGCGAACTAAATGCCACTAGACATTCTCTGCCAGTTAACTTTTGGGCTACACGAAAAAAAATCGTTTGGCAGTGAATTTAAGTGAAAGAAATGAGAGAAATATCAAATTTTGAGAAAATTATGATAAAGCTGATACGTGTTGCGTGCGAAAACGGGGAAAAAATAGGTAGAAACGATTTTCACGTATAAGTCGCGGACACAGATAGTATGATGTTATGCTTGCTGTGTTTAGTTATAATTGTCCATATGGAGGTAACTAGCTAGGACCTAGGTAGTTACTTGCGTTAAATTAAGCGTGTTAAAATGACCATATGATTAGGGGTCAGGGGTGCGAAAGTTTCAGATTACAAACACAGGTTTCTATCATTTCTTGGCTAAGCGTCATTTAGTATTTTATTTATACGACTAGTTAGCTATTTACCTACGCTAGGAATCAGAATATATAGCCAGCTATGACACAGATGAATGGTACCGGTACCTAACTCGCCAAAACCGGTAACGGTAATACAAGTCCTTTCTAAGTGGGCAAGTATTGAGTGAAAGTTAGGACTTTAAGAAGCTTTTACGAGAAGTTAAGCTAAAATTTCGAAAGTAAACAAAATAAAAACAGCTATAAACGAAATCGGCAACGACTGCCAAGTTTTCAACTTACCATTTTAAAACAAAGTTGCGATAAAAATAGAAACGCCGACTTGATTTATTTTAAACACTATTTTATCAGTCACTGTGAATGAGTGTTCTCAACATAACGTTAAAAGTTTTCACTAAATATTAAAACTTAAATTAACACGGTCGAATGTTTAAAAATAAAATCATCTGACACAACCACTTCGCGACGGAACACGTGTGGACTGCCTGCCAGATGGCACAACACAACACATGAATGACTGGAGTAGTATTCTCGATGCCGAAGGAAAAAGAACTAAAACTGTACTTTGATTCTGTGCAATTAAGTCTAAATTAGCTTGAAGGTTGCAGCAGATGTTCTATTGAGTATTGCACAGTGCCCGATGCACTTTTTAATTCATTGTTTATGTTTGGGGGAAAAGTATGTACATGCGTACTACCGACGCAGTGCGGTAGCCGCACGATAGAGGTGGACCGACCAATCGCGGGGTAGAAGCGTTTTATCGACTAAAATGTCCTCCAAGGTTGCATGAAAAGCTCAGAAGGACGACAAAGTTTTTTAAATATTTGTGGCCATCGGCCATCTCCTGAAAAGTATCGAAAAGTGTGTCTATCATACTATAAGTAGGTAAGCATATAAATTTCTTGTAATCTGAACAGACGCTTACAACCCGATACAAGCTCAAGAAAAGTTTGTAATGTGAAAAACTGGGATTTTTTGAACTTCACAATCAAAAACTTGAATTTTCAGCCCTGTTGACGCCTGAAGTCTCATGAAATTAATTTTAAGCTCGAATTACCTAATAAGAGTAATTTAGATAAAATACTCGCCGTTAGTAGGTACCTATGTATCATGCAAACATTTTTTTTCCACCAAGCTTTAGGTACTTTCAAACGTAAATGACGCAGGTTCGATTTCCAGATGAAACACACACAGTGTCCAGTTTTAATAAGTTAGTCCCAATTTGATTGAACACGGCTTGTGTTAAATTCAAAGGGCCCAAAAGGCACATAAAATAAGTCTTTGTAGTCGGTCCGATTGAGTCATTTCAGAAGCTTAATATGCCATTTATATCCTGACACCAAGGTTAAGACCCTTGTTATTATTACAACCCAAAAGTAACAGTAAAATGAACACGCTTATCCGTTCCCAGGCCTCAGCCCAATGCTGGTTAATTAATTAGTTCGTAACCGACACGAATTACCGAGTGGCGGATTAATTAACAAAAGCTGTGACTAATCATCAACTCAACAATATAGCACTTCAGACGGCGTTGCAGGCAATGACATATCATATAAAAACATCTTAGGTTGCAGGCGGTTGGCGACAACCTGCTGCGGTTGCGGATTCTACTCCCGCTGGGAAGTACTGGGAACAAATGATAATGTAATAACCACGAACATTTATACCTGAAGGGCTTAAAGGTAGTAAGTACATAAAGTAGTTGTGTGTATTGTCAATAATCTACCCAGTCGTTTTATTTGTGTAAAAGCTTTTCAACATCTATTGATATCGAGATTTTTTTAATAGGAAATTGGCATGTCATTATTATTAGTCAATGCTACCACAATACCTAATGATTTATAACTCTTCCATGGAGTAAAAAATTAAGGAATTCTTCGCATCAAATGTATTCAATATGTCGATGCATTTTCATCATTAGCAATTTGTGACGATATGAGACATATTGCTTTAAAAAAACAGCAGGCGTTTAATAGTTTTCTTTCGGTTCTATATTGGCTCACATAAAATTCTATATCCTATTCTTTGTCTTACTAACGATTTTTGTTCATAATAATCTCTCTTCATAATTTCATTTTTCATACTTTTTTTATTCATACATTTTTATTACTACCATCGAAGCTCATAACATTTAGTAATCATAATTTTTTTATCAATACTGTCACTACCAAGAACCATTTAAAATACATAATTTTTATTTTCAGTACTTTTTTCTTCATAACATTCATTGATCATATTGTTTTAATTAATAATGTTGTTACTAAGAACATACTTCAACTCATAATGTTGTTGTTCAGAATAATTTACTTTATAACAGACATACTCGTATCTTTAAAAAAATCATATATAATTTAATAGAGTAGATAAGCATGCAGAGCATGCAGCATGAAAGCAAGCATGCAGCATGCATTGGTATCTCCTCGTCTCCGGCGCTGCGGGATGTGCAGCCCTTCCGCCCTTGCGTAACGAGGCTCAGGCGCCCACGCTTGCTTCCGCAGCTTCGGCTTTTTGGATCGCCATCGGCGCCTTCGGCGCCTCGGCGACCAGCCTCAGCCGCTCCAGCTCACCCGGGCGCCTGAGCCTCGTTACAGCGGGCGAGGGCTGCCCTCCCTCCGCGCCTCCGGCTTTTAAATTACACTCTAGGGGTAGGGCAGACAAGACTACGTGGAGTCGGTTTTGCAGCGATTCGTTTCTGTCACGTTAGTTTTGTGGCACAAAATGTTGCCTGTTTTGGACCATTTCAAATTAATTTAATGTTAAAATACGATTTAATACGAATATAGACATCATGATTTTCAATAATATGGATAAATACACTTATGAGTAATAAATTTATGAAAACAAATATTAGGATACATCACATTTATGAATATTATAGTTATTTATTCGAATGATTATGAGTTTCGATCATTAGTATAGAAAAATATATGAAAACAAATATTAGTAAAAACTAAGTGTATGATTAGTGATATTATGAATATCAATGATTATGTTTTTAAATATGTAGGTTTTAAATTTTTTATGAAGAATGATCATTATGGTATCAAATTGTATGAGAAATATTTTCGGACCTCCAATGATAGGAATTGAAAAGTTATGTAAGAAAATGCGCTACCTTTTCTTTCTTCTTATGTGGTACAATGTGGTATGATCTTCTTGAAGACTTCTCTAGATAGAAAGATGTATTTAAACCAAACATTATAACAACAAAAAAGATTATAGGATGCAAGAAAACAAACCAATCAAGTCAATTATAGCCTGACCAGGAACATAAAAACCCTCGCCATGTTGCGGAAAACTAATGGTACTAATTTCTTTTAATGGCAACAGTAACTGAAAACTTCATTGACATGTCACCTTGCATGTCAGTCTATTGCTGTCAAAGTGTAAACAAACTTTATTTTAAATGTGCGCAATTGATTTTGTGAATTAAATTGCTAAAATCTTTTTACAGTCGTGAAAGAAAAGTGGTTCACAATGTGTTAAAGTATTTGTCGAAGAGAAATACTAAGGGTTCGGACAATATTTTCATTGAATAATGTTTCCGACAAAGGTTGTCAAATTGACTGACATGTTTATCGTATAGTACAGTCCACTATGAAAATTAGCTGTGGTTTGTTTCAACTATAGGTGTACCAGAAACTCATGGCAAATGGGGAAAATAAACTTTGTTGAGTGCAATACTGGGGAAATTGGATTAAATGATCTTGATACTGTTTAATTTTTATTTATGACTAATATTAATGCATCTACTATTAATCCTACTTGCATCGAATAAATATTTTTCTTTCTTTCTAATGAACATGAAGTACGAATGCCTACTTATACCTACATTTTAGGTATGTGTATGAAGAATGTTGTTATACATCGGGTTTTTAACATAGGAACATGTCTTGAAAAATAAGTAAACCGAATATTACTTTTCTGGTTAGCTGGAAGAGAATGCCACATGGCATTAAGCTCGCCTGTTGTACCACTGTTTTTTTATGTGCGCAATAAAGATTTTAAATAAGTAAATAAATTACTGTAAATAATTTTATTAAGTATCATACTTATAACTTATCACTTCATTCAGAACTAGAAAACGATTCTAAGAACTCCACTTGCATTTCTTGTTCTTCAAATAGATGATCAAGTTAAAGAGGTATTAATATAATATAAATCGCTTTCTCAGCATTTCAATTACTCAAACTTGCTTAATGAAATCTTTTTCAATTTTCTTTACATGGTCATAACATTTTCACCATTCCTCTGCACCAATGCATGAAATACACCTGAAAACCCCGATAAAGCAGCTATTAGGTAAGAATAATATAAAAATAAACATAACCCTCCTTCTGACGCAGTTAGGTAATAAACTAAATGTAGGTAAGTATCAAAACATTTCACTCCAACTTACTGTCAACTCAACGACGCGCTTTAAAATCAAAGATTGACTTTGAATTATGCCTTATTTTACAATACACTTTGAAAACAATATGACTTGCTTGAGTTTTTTCGACTTTTTCACAAAAATAACGAATAGGCATGAAGAGATTACAAAATTTCTGCAGCGGCTGACAGATCTCTTGATTTACTTTGACAGGTGACAATAAAGCCATAGACAATGGCCATATGAAAAACACACTTTTCCAATATTTTTGTTTGCCATGAGATTCTGGTACACTTTCTAAGTGTTGAATTTTATGGAATTGGGAAAGAAGTACCGAGTTTGAAGCGTTCATGAGCAGACATTGCCGTTGAATATTCAAGTTCTGAATTTGAT
Organism: Ostrinia nubilalis; assembly: GCF_963855985.1. Taxonomy (NCBI): domain Eukaryota; kingdom Metazoa; phylum Arthropoda; class Insecta; order Lepidoptera; family Crambidae; genus Ostrinia; species Ostrinia nubilalis. Next base: position 15,540,797 of record NC_087089.1, on the reverse strand, counting down.
TATTGATGAATAATAAAATAAATCCTACTAGCTCGATTGATGGTTTCATTTAATTTATTTGAACCAGGTTACCTATAATAATATTTTTTTCGTTGATTTATGAAACTATCAAATTAGCCCGTAATCCTAAATCCTGATACATAAAGTTAGCCTATTAATTTAACACAGGTACGACTGTACTCAGTGTTGCACTATCAAATGCAATTGACGCGCCTCTATGCCAGGGTTTTTATGTTCCTGGTCAGGCTATACCTTTATCATATTTTTTTTTAAACGACTGTTTTATTTGTTGTATATCGTTGCCATTTTTATGAAAAAAAGTTACTTGACATATGTCAGCTGAGTAGACAAATGACAGCTGTCAGTTGCATGAACATGATTGGTCTTTATTGAATGAAGTTTAGTTAATCGTACAATTTCAACCAATCAAAATGAAGCTTTTATTTTAAGCTTATTTTTCATTGGCTGTGATGTGACATACTTTGATGCTGTTTTTGTTAGAGACATGACTAATTTTTTCTGATTTGCTTTGACAGATCGGATTCTGCGGAAGAGAATATTCTTTCCGTCGTAATTGATTGTAATGTTTATTTTGTTTCCAAATTTTGTTACGAATCGCGTTGTTTGGTGAACAGAAGTAAATTATTACCTAGAAAGCAGTATTACACAAGCGAGTTGTAAGTATACCTGTTACGTTGCCTTTGTTAGTCGGCCGTAATTTTGCAATGTATCCAGTCAGTGTGAACATGTTCAAATGAAATTAATGCTGTATTTAAAACACGTGATCCAAGGACAGCTATGTGCTGTACATGTGTAAAATAATCGAGTTAGCCTGTGATGCGACAGCCATTGTTAATCACATAACATTCTTCGTGCATTGTGGTCTTGTTTTGATAGCTAAACTTATTGTGTTATCTTTTGCAAAACAATGTGTGTGTGCGTGAGGCAGTATCTCAGGCATCTCGGATAAGTGCATCAGGGGTCGCTGGATGCCCCGAATCACGTTTAATCGGATATCAGTTTAATTTGGGCCAGTGGTTTATCTTGTGGTTGATGCTTATGTGTGAGTTTTCAGTCTGACACGCCAATTGAACAGAATAATGAGTTCGCCAAGTATTTTAAAGCATTGTGATAGTGTAGTGCTGAAATTGTTATTGCATTCCTTAATTTAAAAGTAAACTTTGTCAACTCAATTAGTTGACTAGTTTGTGTAAATATTTGTTTAAACTCAGTCCCGTTTTACGGATGTTGATTAAAGTATCTAGTTCAAATCCTCATTTGAAAATAAAGTTAACTTGTATGGAATCGATCCATCAAACAGGTTGTGTCAACTAATAATGCAACTAAGCCATCGGTTACAATATACGGACAATGACACATGACTGACAACACTGTAGCTCCTTATGTAGAAGTAATGTCTACATAAAGTTAAACATAAGAAAATTTACTTTTTAGTTGTGCCAGCTAAAAACTTTAACCTTAAAATGTTAACAGGACACTCTCCTCTGTAACCCAATGGGTTGCCTAACCCTGTTTTAATTTTTTGGGGTCTATCTCTGTCACTCATGCCAATATCACTCTATGAGTAGAAGAGACTAATAAATAACCCCACATGGTACTAATTTCTAAAGATGATTGTTGTTTGGTGTTTTATAACTATTGCAAAAACATACCTATAATGAAATTATATGAGCAAACTGTTTGACAGCAGTTTTCTTCACTTTTGTTGTAAAATTAATTTCTTACGAAAATTTATTTGCTGTCTTTATTGCATTTATTTATCGATATCATTTATGTGTATTTTTTATCTCATGATATTATGTGATTGCTTACACAATAACACTGAAAAACAAAGAACAAATCAATCTTAACTTTTCAATCATAAATAAATAATACTTATTCACTTCTCAAATACTGTGTTATTTGATATTAGACAAGGGCTGATTTTTCAATCTTCGGATAACTTTTAACTGAAGAATAAGTTTGGCACATTGACAGTTTCAGTATGGGAAATACCTATGTCAAAATGACAAGTTTATTCTGCAGTTAAAACATATCTGACAATTGAAAAATCAGCCCAAAGTTGAAAGGATGATACTACATCTGTGTTAATTATAGTGATGATATTGTAATTAAGTTTTAATTACTGAAATGTGTTATGCGACATTTCAGATACCGGTGTGATCATCATGTTATCAGTAAACAGCTATTGCTGTAACTGTAAACAATCAGTTACATCATTTTTGTTTAAATTTCTTGACCACTTTGGTCTTTGCTACTTTTCTCACACAAAAAATTATATTACCTAATTAAGATTATTCTAAAAACACAAATAAAAATCCTAAAAAATGGATACATTGCAAAATAATTCTAATTTAATGCTATACTCTCCTCTACCTTATCTTATTTAACTACTAAAACTGCATTAACATTTTTGTTGCAAATTGATTTTTCTATTCTAAAAGAGCATTTAAAACACTATTAACGCCGATTAACGTCAAATTACCATTTAAGTATCATCATTAGCTTAATTTAAGAGAAAAGGTACCTACCTACTGGAATACTCATTACTTAATCCACCTCATTTCCATCTTCAGATCAAAACAATGCGCCATACTCTACCGCCTACAGACACCAACGTAGGGGCATCCGAGGTGTGACGTATCACGGCAGACACGTCGGGTGATGCAGTGACCGAGCGCGAAATTTACGTATCACGTCAGCGACATTTAGTGATGCAGTGATAGTGTGAACGCTGGCTATCACGGTAGAGACTTTTAGTGATGCAGTGACTGTGAAGACTGCTTATCACGGAAGCGATATCTAGTGATGCAGTGACAGTGAAGACAGCGTATCACGGAAGCGATATCTAGTGATGCAGTGACAGTGAAGACAGCGTATCACGGAAGCGACATCTGGTGATGCAGTGACAGTGAAGACTGCGTATCACGGTAGCGACATCAGGTGATGCAGTGCCAGTGAAGACTGCGTATCACGGTAGCGACATCAGGTGATGCAGTGAGGATGCTGTCTGCGGTCATCACTGGCGTGCTGGGCCTACTGGCAGTGGCCCAGGGCGACGTCGTCGTCTACACAGAAATTGTACCACATTTGGTAAGAATAATTAATTACTACTTACTTACTCCTATGGCAATTTTTATTTTACGAATTACAAACAAATGTCTTACAGAAACTGTCCATTAGACTAGGTGGTAACACATCCCACCACGTTTTCCAAACTTGTTATTACTGTGACACCCTTGGAAACTTGTCTTAGTGTCTTGCATCCATAATGTTACAAAGGTGTTATGGAAATTAGAAGGATGCAAGGATGTGCTTGCTTTTCTGAGCATAGCTTTTCAAAACGGGGTAAAGTTTGGAAAAGGCCATTTGTAGGTACCTACAGAAAGAGACATCTAGATCTATTTTCGCCGTTGGGATATACGTTTAGTTTGAGAAGCCCTGTCCTAGTTTCTAGGTGAATAAAAAAGGCGACTGCATTTATAGTCGGCTCAATTCACCTGGGTGAAATGGTTCCGAGGTGAAATGAGGACATTAAAAATCTACTTTGTTCACCCAGCTCAACAAAGTGGAATAAACCTGTGGGACAGCGACCCAAAGTGTGTTTTCACTTGCGCTCATATCAGGAATCACGCTGAATCGCTGGAGCTCGCAAATACCTATCACGAATTTCCGTCTATCAACTGTCAACCAGTCGACCTTCCGACATATATTTTTTTGGCACTTCAATCCGAGAGAAGAATATTTGATTAGTAATATAAATAGAATAGAGGTTTTTTAATAGTTTAGGTAAAGGCAAACGCGGAGAGATGCGACCGCGTTGCCAAGGCCATCGACTGTCGCTCTTTAAATCTCCCACGCATAGGTGTGATGCTTCATTCACTAATTCTATAGTCTTCTGATTAATTTCGCTGCAGGTCGAATGACTGTAACTTTCTTCTGGGACAAACTTGGCCTGTAGTTTTTATTGGCGATCAAAATGTAGATGATTAGATCCTTGCGACCGCGACATCACTACCAGTAGTTCTAATTTATAATGACACGTTATTTGAACACCCAACAACAACCATCGCTTAATGCAGAATTGAAACGCAATTTAACAAGGACCGACGCACTATGGATCGAAATTGCGATTTATGGACATAGCGATTTTTTTCACAATTTCTATTTGAAAAAATTACCTATCGATAGGTTACGTTATTCTGATGAATAAATGCTGCACAAGTTTTTCTCTAAAACCAATAGTTTGGCTGGAAAAAAATATTTTCCATTTTCGTTGTATGGAATGAAACATAAAGTGGTCGATTTCGACTAAGCCTTGACAGATCTTGCTTTGAAACTACTTGAGCCTTGTTTTATGGCTTGTTGACTATAATCCTACGCAATCAGCGCGCGCCCAAAGTTGCCCGTTCACAAGTTATGAGGTTCTGAAAATTTTTAAAAAAGTAAGTAAAAGTGACTTTTTTTTGGAATATCTTTAAAGATTTAACGAAAATATAAAGATTCTATACGTTAATAATGTGAATTAACCTTAAATTACTGCTAAAAACACATTTTAATAAAATTCAAAGGAATAAAATCGGTGAAAAACCTATCGATAGGGTATGTTATTCTGATGAATAAATATTATGAAACGTTTTTCTCTAAAACCAATAGTTTAGCTGGAAAAAAATATTTTCCATTTTCGTTGTATGGAATGAAACATAAAGTGGTCGATTTCGACTAAGCCCTGACAGATTTTGCTTTGAATCTACTTGAGCCTTAATCTATGGCTTGTTGACTATAATCCTACACTAACGCGCGCGCGGGCAACTTTGTGCGTATCTTTATATTTTCGTTAAATCTTTAAAGATATTCCAAAAAAAAGTCACTTTTACTTACTTTTTTAAAAAATTTCAGAACCTTATAACTTGTGAACGGGCAACTTTGGGCGCGCGCTGATTGCGTAAGATTATAGTCAACAAGCCATAAAACAAGGCTCAAGTAGTTTCAAAGCAAGATCTGTCAAGGCTTAGTCGAAATCGACCACTTTATGTTTCATTCCATACAACGAAAATGGAAAATATTTTTTTCCAGCCAAACTATTGGTTTTAGAGAAAAACTTGTGCAGCATTTATTCATCAGAATAACGTAACCTATCGATAGGTAATTTTTTCAAATAGAAATTGTGAAAAAAATCGCTATGTCCATAAATCGCAATTTCGATCCATAGTGCGACGGTAGGAAAAATACAGTAAAATAAACAAAAAAACTGCATAAATGGGTGCATCAAACGCTCTTGGATGGGGGGCAGTCATTGAACTGACGTTGTTAATTTGTTGATTGTATTGCTGGTGTGACTCAACGAGTACCTTTTGTGAATTTATTTTGTTTAAAATGTCCTTTATGTGAGACTGAATGAGTGTTATTGGACGGCTCCCCTCTATCTGGCAGAATCTCGTTACGCAGAAACTCATTTTACATAACTCACTTGGCATAATCTTCTTTAACCGAATATTTATAAGGCATAAACATTGTTAAATATAATCATCGTTTGGTAGAATGTTTATATACCCGAATTTTCAATGGCATACTTTTAAGATAGCAGAATTTTATTTGGCATAATTTCGATTAGCATAATGTTTCTTTAGCACCATGATTATTGGGCATAATTATTTAATGGTATTCAAATGGTGGGATACGGCTAACATTTAGAGTGTATACCCAACTTTTGGGTTTGCGTGTTTTTTTAGTGAATAGAGTCCAGCCTAAGACGTCCTTTTGTCAGTGTAAGATCGGCATGATCTAGTCTTCAAATGTACCAACGAAGGTCAGCGAGCGAGCGCAGCGAGCGAAGCGAACGTGCCGCGGCAGCGGCCGCCGAGCGCTAAGTCTAGAACCGCGTACGTAAATAGTTGATTTGCAATAAAAACTACCCAAAAAACGCAACTTAACCTCAAAATTTAATTTCCTGTTTTTTCAGAAACTAAGTTTCTGATCTCCCCCGTTTACAGGAGGATTTCCCCTCCCCCCCTCTCTCCCTCCACCTCACCCCTACAACCCTTAATAATGCGATAGGGGAATAAACATTTTACCTTTAATAGTATCCCAAAAGACGATTCTGACTAAGAACTTTCTGCGATGTGATGATTCTGCTTTTTATTTATTCGGGATATTAAAGTTATGCCAAAAGATGATTCTGTCTTACAAAATTATTAGTTTTGAATGTATACCAAATGAGTGTATGCCTAACGAATTTCTGCGTAAAGAAGATTATGCCATCCGTTGTTATGCATAGTAAAATTATGATTAAAAAAGTACTGCGAAAAAAGGTAGAACCTTATTGGACACGTTTGTTTTACAAAAACAAAACGGTAGCCCTGAAAGCTTACTGTGCATTGTGTCCACCTCCCGACTTTACAACGTGTCTCTACTTTTTAACTGACTTCAAGAAAAGAGGTTGAGAGGTTCTTAATTCGACAAGTTAAGTGAGACGAGAGATTTCGAGTTGAGAAGTTAAAAAAAGTAAGAAGTGCCGTGAAAGACACAATAAAAGAATTTGTATTTTACAGAGCGAAACTTAATTCAATTTCAATCAAAGATTGAGGCTTTTGAGTGCTTGAATTTCAGGAGAGAATCTATGTCTGAAATTAAAACGAGTCTTGACCTTCGTTCTGTAATACGGAGTCACCTATCGTCAAAAATAACAATATACCCAGTTTATATTAGTCATTTTTTTTCATTTTGTCTGACCAGTTCACAATGTCCAAATCATTCTGGCAAATAAACGGGACGGTAAGTTTAATCAAACAATTTCGGCCCTGTCATCGGTTTCAAGCATTTATACCGCCAGGAGTACATCCAATATAACGATTTTTTTTGGTAAAATCGCATCTATTACAAATACGTTAGGATTCTACAGTTTTAAGTTGATGTGCCGACGGCTGTAGCAATGACAAACTTGCGATGATTATTATGTATTTAGGTAAGATGACACAATAATGAGCCGAGGTTATCGAATGCGGAGTATAATTTGGGTGTACTGTCGACTGTTTTTCTAGGCACCTATATTTATTTACCTACTAAGTTACAACATGATGCAACTACTTAACAACTTCTATGTTCGCTGAGTCACTGTGTTATCTCCCTTCCTACTCGCATTGAATTGGTTGACCTTTTTACTATGACTGCACTTGTTCGGTCGATAAAGTGAATGAGCCTACAATCAATCATGACAGAATATCCATATTTATTTAGTGTTAAAATTAGTAAAAAAACTGATTCATTATCAACAAAATACCAATTATCATAAAAAGCCTCCCCCCAAGGTTTTCCACAATGAACGGTCTTGCGCTGCCCGCTTCCAGGTTCTTCCCGCGACCTTTACCAGATCGTCGGTCTATCTAGGAGGCCTGCCCACGCTACGTCTTCCAGCCCGTGGTCGCCACTCGAAAACTTTTCTGCCCCAACGGCCATCGTCTCTAGGAGCTATGTGCCCCGCCCACTGCCACTTGATATGTCGGTCACTTTTTGGTTCTCTTGCGGATCTCCTCATTTCTGATTACGAACGGGCGTTACGCGTATGTTAGTTTTCCTTTATTGTTTCCTCTAGTGTTATGTCATATTTATCTAAGATAGTAAACCTTATGATAAAATGAATACGTGATTCCAATCACCCCGGCATACCCCCAACACGCGTGTTTATATTAATAACTATCTTATCAGCAGTCTACAAAACGTTAACCGTGGACTTCTAGCTTGATCGTTAGTAATGTAACTAAGTCGTGTGCCGTTAATATTAACTACATTATACAAAGTAATGCAGTGAAATTTGTCGTTAATGATTGATTTAGTCATGCTGTTAGGGCGTGTATTAACGGTTAAAGTAGAGCTATTTATGATTACAATTTAATTACTAATAGAGCTACCATTAAAGTTAACTGATTAGTTCAACTAATTAAGGAATTCGTACGGTTACATCATATGTCTTACCACTTTAAATGGAATAGCAAAATTATAACTGTCTAGTTCTTTTCAAATTCAATTTCAAAATCCATTCTTGGGAAGCTCTAGGCACAATACTCCTGATGGGAAGTAATTATCAGGCCGAAAGTGGAAGCGAGCTTTACCCGGGGTCCTCAACTTCAGGGAAACTAGCTATCTTACCTCTAACTGCCGAAACAATAAGTAATGCGGTTAAAATCTTTGTTACGGCAGTAAGAATGATGGTTACAACCAAGCAGACAGAGCATTAAAATTTCCCAAAGCCCCATTGGGTCTGTCGCAGGTAGTCGTAAGAGACGAAGGAGAACCCGGTGGTATAAAAGTTCAGCTCTTGGCTCTACTATCATAGACGAATACATACTTACATAATCTTATCGTGATAATGTAGAAATGTAGGTACCCATAACCCATACAAAGCTGGAGGAGCTGAATACTCCTATTTCCATGCTATATACGCTATTTTTGTACTTTATTGCTATTTTTCATTGGGTAACTTGAATTGATGACTCCAAATCAATCATCGATTCATTTGTTCTGTTAAGCTTTATCGAACGGTCAAATGCCAAATTAATTGTCAATTTAAACTTATGTTAACATTAAATATTAAATCACAGACGGTGCCGTACTTGGCCCAATGTTAAATTGTTTGTTACATAAATTTTTATCAACTTAATTGGTAGTGTTAATGATACTGTTATTTATCGACATTTTGGTGAATTTTATAAAACTTCTGAAACCCGGAAGTTTAATTATGATAGAGAGATCGTAAATGCTTGAAATTTCTTTACTAGGTAGCCTCTACATCTACTATCGAGCAAAATAATTGAACCTCTCGGTCATTAAATTGATGAAAAACAAAAGTGGTTTACAGTTTATTTCTTTTTTTGGGTATTTGTACTTGCTTTCCTGTATTAAAACAAAGTTTAATAAACTCAGAAGCCATGCTATCGAAGTAATATAGTTTGTGTAAGAGGGGAAGCGGAGCATAATGACATGCATGGATAACTCAGTGGTCGGTTATATCCATCGCCTGGAACGATGATGTTGCGGAGTATTTTGCTTTTCCTTAAAACATATTGGTTATCTTCTATCGACTTGATACATCTATATCTATCGACTGAGGTCACAACCCTAGTATTAGCTATTTATAGTGAAGATGCTTGCTTACATGAAGCAGCAAATCGAACGCACAGCGTTGAATAGAGCTCTGTAATTGCTTCGTGTGTGACCCTGTGCGTCCACGCGCACTGTGAGACCTCATAGTAATGTTTGTGAATACGGGTGATAGTCTTCTGTCGCTTTGACAACCAGCGGCGTTAGACGTGTCTTCAAAATCACGAAATAAAATATAATATCATATTCATTTCGGAAAAAAATACCAGTATTTTCAGATGCCTATCTAAGACCTTATCCAACACGTCTCCATTTTGGAGAGTCCAAATCTCTTACCACTCACTCCATCACCATGATTGCTTTTACATACGATCTGTACAGCCCAAAAATTAACATCTGATTTTGTCTTAGCTCCAAAAATATTCTGCGAAATTAACCTACATACTATTTATATGCAGGCCTGTACTAAAGTACGTAGTATGCGTTCAGTATAGTACACACTGTTACACTAACAACAATAGTTAACTTAAAAGCAAACCAGTACTTTTCCAATAGTGAATGTCAAGCGTTTAATCTATAGATTACCTTATCTTCGCTCATTACTTGTGCGGCAGCAAGGCTGAGTGGTACCGGATTGATTTCAATGAATTTCTCGACCAGTGCTCGTACCAGTGACCAGTGAGTGAACTATAGATGGACAGTGGCAGGACGTCGAATCGAGGCAAAAGTGGCATTGGCTGACAGTGAAATGTGAAATTGTAAAGTGTCAAATATGCTGTTTAAAATGAATCCTCGCTACGCCATTCAGGTGTGGCACGTGGTGGGATTGCAGGTTTTTGTTAGTATTTAATTTTACTTGAATTTAAACAATGAGTGGTATTTTATTGTTGGAAATACCACACTATTTAGCCCCGAAATAAAAAAATCATGTGCTTTGGCAACATGATAATAGATGTTTCAATAGATACCTACGCGTATTCTGTAAATGAACTCGTCCCAACTAATATTATAAATGCGAAAGTAACTCTGTCTGTCTGTCTGTCTGTCTGTCTGTTACGCTTTCCCGCTTAAACCTCGCAACCGATTTTGATGAAATTTGGCATAGAGATAGTTTGAGTCCCGGGAAAGAACATAGGATAGTTTTTATCCCGGTTTTTGAAACAGGGACGCGCGCGATAAAGTTTTTCTGTGACAGACAAAATTCCACGCGGGCGAAGCCGCGGGCGGAAAGCTAGTATTCTATAAACGAGCGTGCTCATCAGTTGGTACACGCCAAAATTATACTCAGCAGTATTCGAATCTGCAGCTAGAACTGGCCGTCACGCTTTATCAGATAATCCAATTGTTTTGTAGTCGATTAAATATGTCAAACATGATCATAATCATGTGAAGAAATCCTGGCTTAATCCTCGTTTAATAAAGTCCACCCACAAGGTGGACCGACGACATCATAAAGGTAGCAGGGAAGCGCTGGACGCAGGCCGCTACCAATCTTTCAACATGGAAAGCATTGGGGGAGGCCTATGTTCAGCTGTGGACGTCCTATGGCTGAAATGATGATGAATAAAGTATACTCATTCAAATCCAACCAATGTCTTGAATACCTTTGCATAGTTAAAAATGTGCATTTGTGATATTTGGCTTCATCATCAGTAGCCTCATTCACGTAACAAAACTTTAACGACAGCAAATCGCTGGATGCGATCCTATCTAGTAATCGTTCTATCGAAATGACCCTTATGAATACGGATTTAGAACTGTTTTTCTATGGGACTTCTGAACGTCAGCGAGATCTTGACTGTCAAAATACGTCAATTAGGCCACAGGCCTCCCCAACTCGTTTCACCAGCGTTGGAAGTGAGGCCAAATCGTCAATTTTCCTCTGGTTTAGAAATAGCCGCCTGTGCTCCTGAAGTTTCTCCTCTTTCTTAGTATTAAATGTTACACGCGGGTTTAATTACAGACTAATTTAAAACACTTAACTTGTGTTCAACAGTGTGTAACCTTGACCTAATGATGATGTTTTCTTGCAGATAGAGAATACCTTCTTAGACCGGCCGGCGAGCTTCGGACCGGACCTTCCATTCGAGGGGCTGCGCGGACTTCTGGTGCCCGGCCAGCCGGCCAACGGCTGCGGCGCCATGAAGCCGCCTCCCGCTGTGGATAACTTCACTAACAAGTGGATAGTGCTGGTCGCTAGGTGAGTGACGAAGGATATTAGACCATACACCATCGACTGAAGGTCTCACTTCGAGGGAGCTGGCCAACGGCTGCGGCGCCATGAAGCCGCCGCCCGCTGTGGATAACTTCACAAACACAGATCTGCTTATAAGTTTCTGGGACTTATGCAGAGAAAAATTGCTAGCGGCTGCAGCGTCATATTATATGCTCTTGTTATCCTTCAAATAATCTTCTCTAGTCGCCAGATAAAAATGGGTCGAGCTTGCGATGAATATGCAGCGCTATGCTTTCGTTCAAAGAAATGAGTGAAATCAGCTGTTTTGAGAGAAAAGGATCGAAAATTACATCATCCGCTATTTTTCTATCTGCCGTTTTGAGATGGACGTCCTATCATCTGAGGATTTCCTGGATTCATGATTTGATAATGGATTATATTATTAAGAGCCATTTTACATTTTCGTGCGAATTTCTAAGATTTTGGAAGCATGAATTACTATCTTAAGCAACACCCAGAGATTATTTAATAATTGCGAAAGATAGGTCAATCCTTGTTGTTGACCATTAATGAAACGGATTTACTAAAACTCTTTTGCTTAATTCACAGTGCCCCATCTCCCACAACCATTTTACGAAAAAATTGCCGCAGACTCATTTTCAAAGTCCTGTATCTATTATTTATGCTCATATAATAAGCTTAAAAATATATAGTAATCATCGGATATATATTCTTGTAGTCCATTAATGAAATAGATTCTTGAATTTCATTACCATTATTGAGTAAAATCTAAAAATAATTTGGCAAATTTGAAGATTAACGTCACATTTTGATCGTGGTTTTTGGTTTAAAAACACAGCATAAACTGCAATAAAAGTATCCCAAAATAAAGAATATTCATTGTAGAATTAATTTCTACAGTTATTGTTTAAATATTAGTAACCACTTTGTCAAAATATTGATGTGAATATCAGTATAAATTACAATGCGCAAGCCGACATCGATTAGTATGGCGTGAGCGCCCGTCAAGGCAGGACCTGTGTCATTTTTCCCGCCGTGACGTTTACGTGCGTTCGTGTCGTAGAGCGGTGATTTGTACGGCGACCAAATACATTTGATACTATGCCGAGAGGCTGTTTCGAGTCGGCCGGCCGAGCAGAAATTGAAATGATGAATTTTAATTTCTTTGACGGATCTGGGTGTAACTATGTATAATATGTAGGTACCATGTATTTAATTTAATAAATAAATTATAAAAAAGTATATCCATTATGATAGCACCCTTAACACAAGCATATTGGTGGCCTACTTTTGGACTAGATGGCGCTGTGAAATTGTCCAAAGATTTGTTTATTTATTTATCCGCTTTGAGTTTTGTTTCGTGAAGAAGAAAAAGAAGCGTTTTGTTTTGTTGTTAAATCTATACTAATAAAAGAGGAAAGATTTAATTGTTTGTTTGTTTGTTTGGAGGCAATAGGCTCCGAAAAAAATTTCTTTCACGATTTAGAATCCTAATTTTTTTCTATGTAGGCTATAAAATATTTTCAAAAACTTTAGTCCAAAATCTTTAATAAAATTCGACGTTTAATAAATAAATTAGATAACATGTTAATACTTTTTTTTTCAGTACGATTTTAGTACTTGTTTTTCAGAAATTCTACGATTTAACTAAACTTCTAAAGTGTTTATATTTTATGCATAATTTATTAACTTCTAAAATATTCATATATCCAATTGATAGATGACGTGCTTCGTATTTTATTAAAATTATTACCTGACTAGGTTAAAAAGGTGTGGAATGTTATTTTGGAGATAACTTGGTTCCATAGAAATATAGAGAGATGCTAAGTAATGCGCTGAGTTCGAAACTCAGTGTCGTATTAGAAATTCACACACACAAAGAAATCAAATTATGTGCTCATTATCCATTGCGGTATCAGTATTCAACGTTCGAATAATCTTTAGTACTATGCAAGCAATATAAACTGTTTACATAATGACGTCGCTACTGTCATCATTGCTTTCACAAGCAATATGTTCCAATTTGTCCCTTCTCACATTTCCCTTTAGTTTCTGTGATCTGTGTTTGTTTCTAAGTTGATATCAATGAAATATTCCTTAGTACTTTTGATTTAATTTTTTTTTTATTTTGACACGTGTTTGAAAAATCAAGGTCAGATTACAATAAAATAACAAGTGAAAACGTAACATTGCATTGCAACTCGCAATTTCGCAATATTGATGAGGAGATTCCATTGGAAAGTCTGTATTCATTCCTAGGATTCCCCTAACACCATCAAATTCAAGAGAATTCAAGAGAGTGCAGTTTCCCATCTCATGCTTAGGGACCACGGTTTAAAATAGTGTGGTTGCATAGAGCCTGCAACGGGCAACCACGTGCGCAGCTGCTCATACTAATTTTCGATACAAAAGCAAGTGTTGGCGCCCTCACGAGTTTTAGCGGAGTTCCATATGGTAGCGGGAGTAGACTTAATGGAAATCTATGCTTCTCCGACGACCAGTTGTATGTGGAATACTCCAGAGTATGCGCACACAATAGCCTGGTGATTTTAGCACCTGAAGGAAAAACAAAAAAACATTGTTTAGTGTTTTAATTTTGTTTTAGAAAGATCTCATAATTTTGTAAGTATTCAAATATTTAAATGATGTGTAGATTTTATATCAAAAAATATAATCATTTAACAAAATTAATTTTCTTAGAATATTTTAATTCTATTAGAACCATTTTCCACTTCATCGCAGAAGAAGTCGCGGGCAAAAAGCTAGTATGAAATATGTAGTATTGCCCGCGGCTTCACCCGCTTGAAATTTAGTTTGTCACAGATCGTCATAAATTATAGCCTATACATTGTTATTCTGGTCGACGCCAGGGATGGATGAGCGTCGCTGTCGCTGGCGACAGGGTCTTCTGGTTCAGGGTTCATGGCGTAGGTCTCAGGCAAAATAAAATCCACTCGTAGAAATTAATAAACTCAGTGTATTAACGAAAATAATTACACACAGCACTAGAGTCGTATCGGAACTGAGTGAACCAAAGGTCTTGCGATAGGAACGTCCGACCCGAGTGATAGTTGAACACAGACAGACTGCCTAGTACCTACTGCTGTACTGTACTGTAAACTTTCATCAAAATCTGTTCAGTAGTTTTTGCGTGAAAGTGTAACAAACATCCAGACATCCACACAAACTTTCGTATTTATAATATTAGTAAGACTAGTAAAAAGTAAGATAGTAAGATGAATTATTTTAGTTATTTGTTTACTTATAATAATATTTATTTATTTATTTCTTAGCTCTGTCTGATAATGGATCTGGAGGAGATGCAATGGCCACCTCCGTAACAAAATAATAGAACCATATGGAGTTTGGGCTTGTGTGATTCGCCTTGACGAATATTTCGTATCCAAGGTCCGATGATGGAGCTGTAAGGGGGCAGATTTTTTTTTTCACTATGTGACTGTCTTTATTTTGTACTTAATATATTTTACATATTATACCTATTCGTGTTTCATTATTCGTATCCAGGGTCCGATGATGGAGCTGCAAGGGGGCAGATTTATTTTTCACTATGTGACTGTCTTTATTTTGTACTTAATATATATTTTACATATTATACCTATTCGTGTTTCATTATGAATCGAAATATAAAAGACTTAATAAACTCTATTAAAAAATTAAATTAATTAATCAAGTTTGAATACCTCATTCTACCTTAAAATTAATAACTTAAATCAAGTCTTAATACGGTCACGGCTCAAGATTTTTTTGTCCATTTCAGCGTTCTTTTTACTCTTTTGACGTTGCGTTGACAGCTTTTACCTAAATTCGCGCGGAATATTTTTGTGAAATGGCTCTTAACTAGCGGCCGCCCGCGACTTTGTACGCGTGGATCCCGTTTTACCCCCTTCATCTATCTTACGCGGTTTAGATTTTTTCATACAAATGTTTTTTCCCGCTAACTCCCGTTCCCGTGGGAATTTTGCGATATCCTGTTGTAACTAAGCTTTAAGTTTACTAAGGTACCTGCATGCCAAATTTCAAGCGTCTAACTTAAGCGGTTTAGATTTTTTATATAAAAGGATTTTCCCACTAATTCCCGTTCCCGTGGGAATTCGGGAATTCCTTTCTTAGTGCACCTCTACGGTACTTAAGCTACGTCCCTTTCAAATTTCAAGTGCCTACGTTTAGCCGTTTAGGCTGTGCGTTGATATGTCAGTCAGTCAGTCAGTTTCTCCTTTTATATATTTAGATGCAAATTATGTATGCCCTACAGATACAACTGCTCGTTCGCGGACAAGGTGACCAACGCCATGAATGCGGGGTACGACTGCGTCATCGTCCACAACGTAGGCTCCGATGAGCTCGGTGAGTTGTACTGTCCATTATCTTCTATATATACAGTGTGTCCGGGCATGTAGTGATCAAACTTTAAGGGCGTAATCTATGGACAATTTTATCGATGAAAATACTTCAAATTGGGGCCTGACCCATTTCTCGAAAAATTACATCGATTTAAGTTTTTAATTTTTAGTTTACACCTCTTCTTTAAAAAACAAGTAAAAGCGTGGGTAGCTTAACATTGATAGGAAAATATTTTATATCATGGGATAGCCAATAAAATTATCTATTAGTAGAAGAAGAAAGCAGACACAAGTTTCATACATTTTATGGGAGTAAGAATGGATTTAATTAGAAAAATACATTACTTTTTTCACTTCTTTTTCAGTTATTTTCCAACACAAGAAAAACCAGGTCGTTAATGTATGTTTTATTTGCATTGTATTATTAGTATTTGAGCTATTCTACAAAACGAATGTAAATTTATTAGTCTACGTCTATTAGTTTCGACGTAATTGTTGAACTAAGATACCCCTTCCCAGCGGTTTCCATAGCGCACGCCACATGCGAAAATGCACTGCCTGAAAGAATCACACAACCTATTCCGATTACTATGGAAACCGCTGGGAAGGGGTATCTTTGTTCAACAATTACGTCGAAACTAATAGACGTAGACTAATAAATTTACATTCGTTTTGTAGAATAGCTCAAATACTAAAAATACAATGCAAATAAAACATACCTTAACGACCTGGTTTTTCTTGTGTTGGAAAATAACTGAAAAAGAAGTGAAAAAAGTAATGTATTTTTCTAATTAAATCCATTCTTACTCCCATAAAATGTATGAAACTTGTGTCTGCTTTCTTCTTCTACTAATAGATAATTTTATTGGCTATCGCATGATATAAAATATTTGCCTATCAATGTTAAGCTACCCACGCTTTCACTTGTTTTTTAAAGAAGAGGTGTAAACTAAAAATTAAAAACTTAAATCGATGTAATTTTTCGAGAAATGGGTCAGGCCCCAAATTTGAAGTATTTTCATCGATAAAATTGTCAATAGATTACGCCTTTAAAGTTTGATCACTACATGCCCGGACACACTGTATAAAAATGAAACCCGTTTCGCGTTGTCACGGCATCACGTGTGAACGGCTGAACCGATTTCGATAATTCTTTTTTTTAAATGTTTGTGAAAGTCCAAGGATGGTTCTTACGGAAAAAAATATTAAGAAAATCTCTACGCTAAGGCGGTACGAAGTTCGCCGGGTCAGCTAGTATGTTATAGTTTCGATATGTCTGTCTGTCTGTCCGAGGTTTTGCTTGGAAAATATTGGCACTAGGGAGCTGTAATTTTGTGGAGGTATGTATATTAATAACGCCGACAAAACGGTAAAATAAGGGTAGCTCCCCTACATATAAAGTGGGTATGAATTTTTTTTTCATCTGCTACCCCTTCGTGTGGGGTATCGTTGAATAGGTCTTTTAAAATGGCTTGGGGGTTTCTAAGACTATTTTTCCATTTAGGGATTTGTTTGCAAATTATTAAAGTTTAAAGTTGGCTTTGAAAAATAGTCTACTGTCATTTGTCTCATGTATTATAAAATTTCTTAAACAGTAAAAATTCCATTGAACCGATTTTGATGAAATTTGGCATAAAGATAGTTTGAGTCCCGGGAAAGGACATATAATAGTTTTTATCTCGGTTTTTGAAACAGGAACGCGCGTGATAAAGTTTTTCTGTGAAAGACAAAATTCCACGCGGGTGAAGCCGCGGGCGGAAAGCTAGTAACTGTATAAGCAGCCTGTAAATGCTTCGCTGTAATCGTTCCAGAAATTCTCAAATTAACACAATTCTAGTGACCGATATAACAATTAAAACTCGTTAAAGAAACGCCTTCTATTGAGCTATAACAACCTCGTTGTAGGGAGATATACAAGCAACAACGTATTTTTATGAGTGGGCCTTGATAAGAATAATGCACTCCGGTGGGGTACTCGTAGAGAATTGTTATTTGTTTGCGAGGCGATATCAAAAATTACTGCTGTATTTATCATTTCATTACTTAGCGAGTAAGGTTGGCCAATATGTTGCCAGGAAGATAAACAAAATGCGGTTTCAAAAACTTTATAAAATAAATAAATAGGCAACTAAAAATGATCTTTCTCGTTTTTATGACTAAACCGCTGAACCTATTGAATTTTTAGTGTCTATTTTATCCGATATCCATTTGTCATGTACAGTCGACAGCATATCAACTTAAACTACTGTGGCATCTTATACTTTGTAGTAATAGATTCCATTTTATAACTAATATTTTCAATGTATCGCTGTTGGTTTCCAGAAATAAATACATAAATTTTAGAAAAAAATAAAAAATAGTCTGATGTCCTGACGTAACGACGTGCATAAGCTGTAGTTTAGGGCTTGGTCATGTAATATTCATTGAATTGAAACCATTTACATACTTTGACACACCTTGAAACATTTTGTATGTTGTGTTCGTCTCAGTGTCAACCCTACACTGTTGCTTCTTCAAGCTAAAGTATGCAAAGTACCTCAGTTATCATCCCTGTAGAGAGAGGAATTGACGCATACATTTCACGCCGATCAAACTCAATATGGAACCAACAAGAAAAATATCGGATTTGTTGTTATTCCGCATAAACATGCGCAGTGATACTAAGTGCGTAGCCCTATTTACCTCGTTATTTGTGCTAGATAATAACGGCTCAACTAGTGAAGTTTAATGTGTTATTCTTATTTATTATTGGGTTAAAACAATACTGCAAGTGGGATAAATAATAAGTGGAAGTTCGGTTTTCAAAATATGAAAATAGCTGTTCCCGCGACTTCGCTCCTATTGGCTGTAGGGTGATGTTATGTAGCCTAAAGCCGTCCTCGATAAATGGGCTATCCTACACAAAAATATTTATTCAAATCGGACCAGTACTTCCTGAGATTAGCGGCAATAAAAAAGAATTTAGGAACATATCCAGTTCTACATAAATGTGAATACAATTTCGTACTGAAATACAGGATAATATACTTATGAAAATGAAATTCTCGCAAAGGAGAAGCTACGTTAAAAGGAAGATCTTATTATACTTTCATAGAATAAATCTATCCATGGATGAAGATGCCTGCTATGCCTGTTCTTTCATTGATTTGAATATTTTATTGCATTTTAGTTCACCTTATACCTAATGTATTCTATAATTATGTAATTTTTCCATTTCAGAAACAATGTCAGCAAAAAACTCCTTCAACATTAGTATTCCGTCCGTGTTCGTCAGCGAAAAGACTGGCATCTTGCTTGCTGATGACTACAATTACACCTCACGGTCAGTATCCACGTTTGCCCCACTCATGTATTTAATATCCGTGAAGTAATGAACTAAAACGGGGCTTTGAAGAGAATTTAATACATTGGAGTTTGCAAACCTGAATCAATGAATGAAACTACAGTTGGAGCTAATCATCATACTGGGAGTACCTAAACTCTGCAACTCTATCACTCAAACATGCCAGCCAATTTCCCACGGTAAGTCCTAACGTCATGAATATAAGGTGCATTTTTGAGACGAGGGTATACAAGTAAGGGCAGTTACTTACCCTACCCGTTTACAAGATCTAAGGCTTAACTGAGATATGGGAGAGGTGATTTTTGACGTATTATGACGTGAGAGAGCATACAAATCTGAAGTCTCGCTGACATTTGACGTAACAAAAAACACCCTCCCGTGTCGCAGTCATCATCATCATCATCATTTCAGCCATAGGACGTCCACTGCTGAACATAGGCTTCCCCCAATGCTTTCCATGCTGCCCGGTTGGTAGCGGCCTGCGTCCAGCGCCTTCCTGCTACCTTTATGATGTCGTCGGCCCACCTTGTTGGTGGACGTCCCACGCTGCGTTTTCCGGTACGCGGCCTCCACTCCAGAACCTTACTGCCCCATCTACAGCTATATAAACAATGAAATGTAGGATACTTTTTTGACATAAGTAAATTCGTTCGTTCGTTCGTTTCAGCGGAAAGACGTCCACTGCTGGACAAAGGCCTGCTCCAAGGATTTCCACAAAGACCGGTTCTGCGCCGCTCGCATCCAGGCACCTCCCGCGACCTTCACCAGATCGTCGGACCACCTAGTGGGAGGCTTGGCCTTGACATAAATTATGTGATTTTGTTTCAATTGTTGCAGTAATTATTACATAATGGTGAACGGTGACGAGCCGTTCGACATCAACACGCACTTGTTGCTGCCGTTTGCGGTGGTGGTGGCGCTCTGCCTCATCATCATCATCATCTTCATGGTGAGTCATCATCAGTTTATCATCGTACGGTGCGTAGAAATAAGGTGCCCAAAACAGCTCAGAAGTTGAATAGCATCAAGTTAATTGGGTATTTAACACCATAAACTATAACTAAGACACAAATTGTCTAAAAATGAATAATACTTCATAAGTAAAGATAAAATATTTTAGCCCTGAAACTCGCAATTCCTACCAACCCACCTAAACTAAAACGTAAATAACGTATTTACGATAGCTTTGAAATAATTCTATAATTAAGTTTATAAAAAGTGACACTATAGCTTCACTTTCTTAAAAAATCTATGGCAGTATCGCGTCTTGCCACTACTCTACTGATGACAATTTAAATCTTATGTTATGACATTATCAAATCCATGCGAATTAAAAACGTGTAAAATTACTTGCTTATTTTTAATATTATATTCGTATTTCCAGATAGTGAAATGCATAAAAGACCGCCGCAGAGCGCGTAGACACCGCCTGCCGAACCGGTCTCTCAAGAAGATCCCGACGTGCAAGTTCAGCAAGGGAGACCCGTACGAGACCTGTGCCATCTGTCTGGACGACTACCAGGAAGGCGAGCGACTGCGAGTGTTGCCGTGTGCACATGGTTGGTATTATTTATTGTATAGTCTGGTCTGTGAGCACGTAGAATTTTGTCCAATGACCCCAAGCTACCCATCCTTATCGCTCGCGCGTAATTATATTGCTGTCGCGAAATCGAAATGACAATGAAATGAATACGGATTTAGGACTGTTTTTCAATAGGATGACTTCTAAACGTCAACGAGATTTTGTCTGTTTCAAAATACGTGAGTTAGGCCAATAGTTGCAATATCATGATGAGGCGTTCCTTACTCTCTCATAAAGCCATAAAATGTCAACCATTTTTTCTGCGAATTTGAACCTTATTATACACCACTACATTTTTATCACCGAAAAAATTTTAACAGGTTATGTAGAAATATGTGAAAAATATAAAGTACATAAAAAAAATTTTTTTCATAAAGTTATTATTACGTATTTTACGCGTCACAGCTGGGGCACTCCGCTATGTCTGTTTCGACCACGCTTCCAGTGTTATTATTACTTACTTAGCTAACTTAGACCATTTTAATGCAACATTTCAAGTAATTTTGAGTTCTAATAAGTGTTACATTATCTTACGTAAATAGTGCTAGCGACGCGTGTGTCCATAAATTACCAATTTTGGGAGGAAATTTTGAGTAACTTTAACTTTTTTTTTGCATAAATAGGGTCAGTATCAATAACTCATTACCCAGAATTTTTTTTTTCTGTGATAAAAATTTAGTGGTATATTATAAGTTTTTTTTTTTTTTTTGCATAACAAGGCAGGTATTTGACCACAATCGCACCTGATTCAAAAAGTTCAAAATGAATTGCAAATGTTTTGTCAATTTCCAGCATACCACGCGAAGTGCGTAGACCCGTGGCTGACGCAGAACCGTCGCGTGTGTCCCGTGTGCAAGCGCCGCGTGCTGGCCGCCGGCGAGCGGGAGGCGCGCGCGCGCAGGGACTCCGACGACTCCGATGATACAGAACCGTTGTTGGAGGCCGAGCCACAAGTGTTGACGCAGGTGAGGTTTCTTCTTCTTAATCGAGCACTCGGTTTAGTCTCAGAATGTCCAATTCGCAAAATGTCCAAGTGTTAAAAGTTCAAAGTTTCTAATAAAGAGTTTTTTTTCATTTCATAATTTCTTAAGAAACTTTAAACTTTTGAAACTTGGACATTTCGCAACTTGGACATTTTGGGACTTTGACATTTTGCAACCACTTGACATTTTGCAAATTGGACATTCTGAGACTAAATGAGCACGGGTTGAGCACGGTTTCTTGTCAGAGTGGTCGTGGTTGCGCTGACGACTGACGAGGTACACGGTGGGGTAATGTCATCTCTGAGGGTAGTTCTCCTGGCGACGTGCCTCCATTTCTGATGGTTAGAGGCGTCGCGAGTACATTGGACCATGGTGGACTCAGTGGTCTTTGTGCCGTCGGGCTGCTATCGTTGATAAATGTCATCACTTCTTCTCAAAACTTCGCCTATTGTGTGCCAGGAGTGCGCGAACACACGCAGCGCGATCTAGTTTCAGCGACTACTCGTGAGATCCTGGTAATAAACAGGTCCTTGCTCGGCTCTCCGTATCGCATCCAGCATCTTCTGTTAGATTGGATTTGCAGCAGTGGCAAAGGCAAAGAAAGGTGGGATTAATCCCGAGGTAACACAGACCCGTCGCGTGTGTCCCGTGTGCAAGCGCCGCGTGCTGGCCGCCGGCGAGCGGGAGGCGCGCGCGCGCAGGGACTCCGACGACTCGGATGATACAGAACCGTTGTTGGAGGCCGAGCCACAAGTGTTGACACAGGTAAGATTAAAGCCTTGGGCAGACCAAACGCAGGGCAGTAGCAGCGCAGTTTGGATACGGGCCGGTGCAAGTTGTAATACAAGAAACTCTTTGAAGTTTGAAGATGTGACACATCAAATTTAAACGTGGGCTCGCGCTCCAACCGCGCCGCACTGCAACTGCCGAACGACAAACGAGGCGGCGCGGGAGCGGGACAGAAGCGGCGCGAGCGCGGGCCCGCGCTGTTGCATTACTATGGCGGCCATATTAGCATGACACACCGGACGCAAGGCGGTAGCAGCGTGTTGACAGCGGTTTTCGAATATTAAAATTTTTGACAACCGCCCGCGTTGCAACTGCTTTGGAACTGCGCTGCCTTCAGTGTGCCTGCTGCCGCGCTGCAACTGACCCGCGTTTAGTCTGTGGAAGCATTTAAACACGTTCAAATTTCGGAACGCTCTGACTCTAAAAAACCGACAATAGTCGCAAGTCCGACGAGGCGAGGCGAGATTGCTCGAAGCAAAGGGCATGGCGGCAAAACTATCTAAAAAAAATCTACTTCTAAACCTTGGCCAACTTCTCGAGTAATGAAGCTGAGGCTTCAAACTAAACAGAGACTATACAGGATTTGCAACAAATCCCACCGCCACCCATGGTTCTTCCTGCCTCATAGCATACGAAACGAATCTCGGGAGAGCGCGCGGGTTCTTGCTCAGGGCTCCTTTCCCCGGGCGCTTTGCTTGACTCCCTACAAATTTATCTGATCCATGTCCCTTCTCATAGTCAATTCTCCCCCTTCTGGGGCTTGACACCACAAATACAGTACTTCGCGTCGGGCTGCTATCGTTGATAAATGTCATCACTTCTCAAAACATCGCCTGATTGTGTGCCAGTTACTACGACTACTAGGAAGGTCCTGGTGATAAACAGGTCCTTGCTCGGCTCCGTATCGCATCCAGCGTCTTCTGTTGGATTGGATTTGCAGCAGTGGCAAAGGTTAAAGGTTCCCGAGGTAACACAGACCCGTCGCGTGTGTCCCGTGTGCAAGCGCCGCGTGCTGGCCGCCGGCGAGCGGGAGGCGCGCGCGCGCAGGGACTCCGACGACACTGAGCCGCTGTTGGACGCCGAGCCACAAGTGTTGACACAGGTGAGATTTCAAGGCCGGCAATACACAGACCGCTTGAAACTGTCAGGGTCGACAGCTTCAAGCTGCGACTGCACAGTGAACTGCAGAGTTCTATGGACGCACATACACGAACCGCTCGAGCAGTTGCAACTGATTCGGGCGGTCGACAGCACGGTGAATTTTCATCGTGCGGTCAAGCAGTCGCCAGCCATACACTGACTGCTCGAGCTGTCGACAGCTCTCGCGCAGTTACCTCCGCCCACTTTCTTCACACTTCTTGTAAAGCACCAGTACAATTATATAGCTCCACTCCTTTATAATAAAATAAATAAAGAATTAAATATTTATTCCTTAAATAGTTATCACTGTAAGAAAAAAATAACAGAGTGGCTTCTCAAGCTTGAATACGATATGGTTGAGTCTTTGATTAAATAATACTAAAAAAAATATATATACATCAGCCTGATTCCTTCCTTACATTGAACACAAACACACACACGCACACACACACACACACACACATGTTGGTTTTCTTTTGTTATTGTAAGTTCATCTCATATTCAATTCATGTAGGTATTCAGTTAAAGCTAAATAAGTATTAAGTTATTTATTAGTAACCTTAATTGTTTATTTATAGCGTCTGTAGAGGAAGGCGCTAATGACTGCGACACAGTCTTTGACTACTGCAGTCATTAACGTTTCATTTTGTCTATGCACAATTGTAATTGGCTACAAATAAAGTTTTTATTTATTTTATTTATTATTTATTTATTTATTCCACGGCGCGCGCGCTTGTGATTTGTTGAGCATTTATGTTAATACCAACTGCTCGAGCAGTTATCACTGGCAGCTTCAAGCTGTTGACTCTTGACTACAAGAGTGGTCCGTGTATGTTGATCGCTGACTAACTGCTCGAGCTGTCCGTGCCGTGATTTCTTCTTCTTAGTCGAGCACTCGGTTTAGTCTCAGAATTTCCAAATTGCGAAATGTCCAAGTTTAAAATTTCAAAGTTTCTAATAGTTTTTTTTTTTTTTTTTTTTTCATTTCATAATTTCTTCGTTCGTTCGTTCGTTTCAGCCAAATGAAGTCCACTGCTGGATAAAGGCCTCCCCAAAGGCATAATTTCTTGAGACACTAAACTTTGAGACTTGGACATTTTGCAACCACTTACATTTTGTAAATTGGACATTCTGAGACTAAAAGGAGCACGGGTTGAGCACAGTTTCTTGTCAGAGTGGTCGTGGTTGCGCTGACGAGGTACATGGTGGGGTAATGTCATCTCTGAGGGTAGCTCTCCTGGCGATGTGCTTCCATTTCTGACGATTAGAGGCGTCGCGAGTACACTGGACCATGGTGGACTCAGTGGTCTTTGTGCCGTCGGGCTGCTATCGTCGATAAATGTCATCACTTCTTCTCAAAACTTCGCCTATTGTGTGCCAGGAGTGCGCGAACACACGCAGCGCGATCCAGTTTCAGCGACTACTCGTGAGATCCTGGTAATAAACAGGTCCTTGCTCGACTCCGTATCGCATCCAGCGTCTTCTGTTGGATTGGATTTGCAGCAGTGGCAAAGAAAGGTGGGATTAATCCCGAGGTAACACAGACCCGTCGCGTGTGTCCCGTGTGCAAGCGCCGCGTGCTGGCCGCCGGCGAGCGGGAGGCGCGCGCGCGCAGGGACTCCGACGATTCCGATGATACAGAACCGTTGTTGGACGCCGAGCCACAAGTGTTGACACAGGTCAGGTTTCTTCTTAGTCGGCCACTCTTGTCAGAGTGGTCGTGGTTGCGTTGACAAGGTACCATCGGCAACAGTGTTATAGTATAACCGCTTAAATGAGTTCTCGCCTGCGGAACGTTTACCGTTAACCAAGAAGCGGGCGGGATCGTTAAACAAGAGGTAAAATCAAAAAAGTTCACTAGATAGTTCTCAAGATATATGAAGTCACAGTGAAGTGGTTAACGGTAAACGTTCCGCAGGCGAGAACTCATTTAAGCGGTCATACTATAACTATCCATTGCCTGTCATGTCGTCTCGTTCTATCGCAAAGAATTACCATTTGATGAGAGCGAGAGCAAAAACGGAAATGGATAGTTAACAGTGTGGCCGTGTGTACATGGTGGGGTAATGTCATCTCCGAAGGTAGCTCCCCTGGCGATGTGCTTCCGTTTCTGACGGTTAAGGCGTCGCGAGCACACTGGACCACGGTGGACTCAGTGGTCTTTGTGCCGTCGGGCTGCTATCGTTGATAAATGTCATCAAATCTTCTCAAAACTTCGCCTATTGTGTGCCAGGAGTGCGCGAACACACGCAGCGCGATCCAGTTTCAGCGACTACTCGTGAGATCCTGGTAATAAACAGGTCCTTGCTCGACTCCGTATCGCATCCAGCGTCTTCTGTTGGATTGGATTTGCAGCAGTGGCAAAGAAAGGTGGGATTAATCCCGAGGTAACACAGACCCGTCGCGTGTGTCCCGTGTGCAAGCGCCGCGTGCTGGCCGCCGGCGAGCGGGAGGCGCGCGCGCGCAGGGACTCCGACGACACTGAGCCGCTGTTGGACGCCGAGCCGCAAGTGTTGACACAGGTCAGGTTTCTTCTTGGTCGGCCACTCTCGTCAGAGTGGTCGTGGTTGCGTTGACGAGGTACCATCGGCAACAGTGTTATAGTATAACCGCTTAAATGAGTCCTCGCCTGCGGAACGTTTACCGTTAACCACTTCACTGTGACGTCACATATCTTGAGAAGCGGGCGGGATCGTTAAACAAGAGATAAAATCAAAAAAGTTCACTAGATATATGAAGTCACAGTGAAGTAGTTAACGGCAAACGTTCCGCAGGCGAGAACTCATTTAAGCGGTCATACTATAACTATCCATTGCCTGTCATGTCGTCTCGTTCTATCGCAAAGAATTACCATTTGATGAGAGCGAGAGCAAAAACGGAAATGGATAGTTAACAGTGTGGCCGTGTGTACATGGTGGGGTAATGTCAACTCCGAGGGTAGCTCTCCTGGCGATGTGCTTCCATTTCTGACGGTTAGAGGCGTCGCGAGTACACTGGACCACGGTGGACTCGGTGGTCTTTGTGCCGTCGGGCTGCTATCGTTGATAAATGTCATCACTTCTTCTCAAAACTTCGCCTATTGTGTGCCAGGAGTGCGCGAACTCGCGCAGCGCGATCCAGTTTCAGCGACTACTCGTGAGATCCTGGTAATAAACAGGTCCTTGCTCGACTCCGTATCGCATCCAGAATCTTCTGTTGGATTGGATTTGCAGCAGTGGCAAAGAAAGGTGGGACTAATCCCGAGGTAACACAGACCCGTCGCGTGTGTCCCGTGTGCAAGCGCCGCGTGCTGGCCGCCGGCGAGCGGGACGCGCGCGCGCGCAGGGACTCCGACGATTCGGATGATACAGAACCGTTGTTGGAGGCCGAGCCACAGGTGAGGCTTAAAGTTTCATTGGGATCTATCCGAAGTTATAGTGGGCTGAATCTCAGTTCAGTGTCATCTTGTCTCGTACGTAATAATATATCATCAAGATCAAGCAAAATTAAATGGCTCAAATACGCCTTCTCTCTTCTAGCCTCTGATTTGCCTCCCCAACAAAGTCCATAACACTTGTCTTATCTATTTTATAACATCTACCTACATGTACTATCGGTCACAGTCTCAGATCATAGAAAGAGAATAGATATGAAATCGCGCGTAACTACAACGAGAACCAGTGTCCCCACATTTCCCCCACCACAGCTCCCACACACACATTCAACTGTGTAAAAACAAAGCGACTGAGAGTCTACGACAACATGTGCAACCGGCTTAAAAGTGCTGTGATTGGCCAGAAGGCATGCCTTATGGCCAATCAATGGCCGCGTGACGTGACGCACACTTTGAAAACGCTAGTGAGAGAACAAAGATAAAATGGAGTCGACAAGATATCGATACTTTAAATCTCTAGGGGCAAGGCTCGAAACTGATTTCACAAAATGCTTATGAATGAAAACCTTTTTATTATTACACGTTATTATTAAGAGCCATTTCACAAAAATATTCCGCGCGAATTTAGGTAAAAGCTGTCAACGCAACGTCAAAAGAGTAAAAAGAACGCTGAAATGGACAAAAAAATCTTGAGCCGTGACCGTATTAAGACTTGATTTAAGTTATTAATTTTAAGGTAGAATGAGGTATTCAAACTTGATAAATTAATTTAAATTTTTGATAGAGTTTAATAAGTCTTTTATATTTCGATTCATAATGAAACACGAATAGGTATAATATGTAAAATATATATTAAGTACAAAATAAAGACAGTCACATAGTGAAAAAAAAATCTGCCCCTTTACAGCTCCATCATCGGGCCCTGGATACGAAATATTCGTCAAGGCGAATCACACAAGCCCAAACTTCATAGGGTTCTATTGTTTTGTTACGGAGGTGGCCATTGCATCTCCTCCAGATCCATTTTATCAGACAGAGCTAAGAAATAAATAAATAAATATTATTATAAGTAAACAAATAACTAAAATAATTCATCTTAGGGCTGATTTTTCAATCCTCAGATATCTTTTATCTGAAGAATAACCTTGTCATTTTGACATATTTCCCATACTGAAACTGTCAATGTGCCAAACTTTTTCTTCAGTTAAAAGTTATCTGACGATTGAAAAATCAGCCCTTACTATCTTACTTCTTACTAGTCTTACTAATATTATAAATACGAAAGTTTGTGTGGATGTCTGGATGTTTGTTACACTTTCACGCAAAAACTACTGAACAGATTTTGATGAAACTTTACAGTACAGTACAGCAGTACTAGGCAGTCTGTGTTCAACTATCACTCGGGTCGGAAGTTCCTATCGCAAGACCTTTGGTTCACTCAGTTCCGATACGACTCTAGTGCTGTGTGTAATTATTTTCGTGAATACACTGAATTTATTAATTTCTACGAGTGGATTTCATTTTGCCTGAGACCTACGCCATGAACCCTGAACCAGAAGACCCTGTCGCCAGCGACAGCGACGCTCATCCATCCCTGGCGTCGACCAGAATAACAATGTTAGGCTATAATTTATGACGATCTGTGACAAACTAAATTTCAAGCGTATGAAGCCGCGGGCAATACTACATATTTCATACTAGCTTTTTGCCCGCGACTTCTTCTGCGATGAAGTGGAAAATGGTTCTAATAGAATTAAAATATTCTAAGAAAATTAATTTTGTTAAAATAAATGATTATATTTTTTGATATAAAATCTACAAATTATTATGTTTAAATATTTGAATACTTACAAAATTATGAGATCTTTCTAAAACAAAATTAAAACACTACACCTGCCGCAGATTTCTTTGTAAACAATGTTTTTTTTTTTCCTTCAGGTGCTAAAATCACCAGGCTATTGTGTGCGCATACTCTGGAGTATGCCACATACAACTGGTCGTCGGAGAAGCATAGATTTCCATTAAGTCTACTCCCGCTACCATGTGGAACTCCGCTAAAACTCGTGAGGGCGCCAACGCGCACGCGGTTGCCCGTTGTAGGCTCTATGCAACCACACTATTTTAAACCGTGGTCCCTAAGCATGAGATGGGAAACTGCACTCTCTTGAATTCTCTTGAATTTGATGGTGTTAGGGGAATCCTAGGAATGAATACAGACTTTCCAATGGGATCTCCTCATCAATATTGCGAAATTGCGAGTTGCAATGCAATGTTACGTTTTCACTTGTTATTTTATTGTAATCTGACCTTGATTTTTCAAACACGTGTCAAAAAAAAATTAAATCAAAAGTACTAAGGAATATTTCATTGATATCAACTTAGAAACAAGCACAGATCACAGAAACTAAAGGGAAATGTGACAAGGGACAAATTGGAACATATTGCTTGTGAAAGCAATGATGACAGTAGCGACGTCATTATGTAAACAGTTTATATTGCTTGCATAGTACTAAAGATTATTCGAACGTTGAATACTGATACCGCAGTGGATAATGAGCACATAATTTGATTTCTTTGTGTGTGTGAATTTCTAATACGACACTGAGTTTCGAACTCAGCGCATTACTTAGCATCTCTCTATATTTCTATGGAACCAAGTTATCTCCAAAATAACATTCCACACCTTTTTAACATAGTCAGGTAATAATTTTAATAAAATACGAAGCACGTCATCTATCAATAGGATATATGTATATTTTAGAAGTTAATAAATTATGCATAAAATATAAACACTAGAAGTTTAGTTAAATCGTAGAATTTCTGAAAAACAAGTACTAAAATCGTACTGAAAAAAAAGTATTAATATGTTATCTAATTTATTTATTAAACGTCGAATTTTATCAAAGATTTTGTACTATAATATAGTTTTTGAAAATATTTTATAGCCTACATAGAAAAAAAATTAGGATTCTAAATCGTGAAAGAATTTTTTTTCGGAGCTATTGCCTCCAAACAAACAAACAAACAATCAAATCTTTCCTCTTTTATTACTATAGATTTAACAACAAAGCTTCCCTCTCGAAACAAAACGCTTCTTTTTTTTCTTCACGAAACAAAACTCAAAGCGGATAAATAAATAAACAAATCTTTGAACAATTTCACAGCGCCATCTAGTCCAAAAGTAGGCAACCAATATGCTTGTGTTAAGGGTGCTAGCATAATGGATATACTTTTTTATAATTTATTTATTAAATTAAATACATGGTACCTACAATCCTACATATTATACATAGTTACACCCAGATCCGTCAAAGAAATTAAAATTCATCATTTCAATTTCTGCTCGGCCGGCCGACTCGAAACAGCCTCTCGGCATAGTATCAAATGTATTTGGTCGCCGTACAAATCACCGCTTTACGACACGAACGCACGTAAACGTCACGGCGGGAAAAATGACACAGGTCCTGCCTTGACGGGCGCTCGCGCCATACTAATCGATGTCGGCTTGCGCATTGTAATTTATACTGATATTCACATCAATATTTTGACAAAGTGGTTACTAATATTTAAACAATAACTGTAGAAATCAATTCTACAATGAATATTCTTTATTTTGGGATACTTTTATTGCAGTTATTGCTGTGTTTTTAAACCAAAAACCACGATCAAAATGTGACGTTAATCTTCAAATTTGCCAATTTATTTTTAGATTTTACTCAATAATGGTAATGAAATTCAAGAATCTTATTTCATTAATGGACTACAAGAATATATGTCCGATGATTACTATATATTTTTAAGCGATTAATATATATTAATATACTATATATGAGCATAAATAATAGATACAGGACTTTGAAATTGAGTCTGCGGCAATTTATCCGTAAAATGGTTGTGGGAGATGGGGCACTGTGAATTAAGCAAAAGAATTTTAGTAAATCCGTTTCATTAATGGTCAACACCAAGGATTGACCTATCTTTCGCAGTTATTAAATAATCTCTGGGTGTTGCTTAAGATAGTAATTCATGCTTCCAAAATCTTAGAATTTCGCACGAAAATGTAAAATGGCTCTTAACTACTATCACGCATTTACTTTTTAATTATGGCGATCTGCGTACCGCATATGTTTATCAAAAATAATGCCTATATTAGGCTTTCAACTAGCTCTTATAGTAATTACATAGTTGACAGTTACTAATAATTACTTCTACTGTTATTATTTTTTTTGTAAAATCTTATAACCGTAAGTAACACATCATTTTTTTATTTAAAATTACAAAATAGAAAATTATAATTTACTTCTATTTATCGATAATAGGAAACCGCATTAGAACACGAGCACGGCACTATGTTACGACCGGCACATGCGGCCGTACTGTGTATTTTCACACGACAGTGGATATCGGAAGAAATTAAATACATTGCGCAGTAGTTGAGCATGACATAAAGTGGTTGCTAACTAAATCGTCAATGTACAAGTGTGTTAAAATTTTTATCACCACTGATTTCGATATCGCAGTAACTGTTACGGCACTGAATTCGTTCGTAAAAATGTTTAGTTTTTTTATTTATAAGCAAAATACCAATGGATTTGCAATACTTACATGTAGTAAATGACTCCATTGTTCCTGTAGTTCTTCGTTTCACTTGTTTTATTGCACGTAACGACGCATTATCCAAAATATCGGAGAACATTTCCTTAGTACGACTGAATCGCGACTAACCTAGCTACGCGGCCGATGTTCGTTTCTGGGCATATCGCGGAGACACGCGCCACGCCCCCGTTTCACATCTATTCCCTTCTATGATCTGAGGTCACAGTGTTAACTATCTATTTCTGGTTATGTCGTCTCGTTCTATCGCAAAGAATCACCATTTGATGAGAGCGAGAGCAAAAACGGAAATGAATAGCTAACACCGATAGTAATTATGGTTTTCCGACAAAGTCACTGACATAGCCCGACGGATTAGCAAGCTGAAGTGGCAATGGGCAGGGCATATAGTACGCAGAACTGACGGCCGATGGGGCAGCAAGGTTCTGGAGTGGAGGTCACGTACCGGAAAACGTAGCGTGAGACGTCTACCCAAAAGGTGGACCGACGACCTGATAAATGTAGAAGGCGCTGGATGCAGGCCGCTACCAACCGTGCGATGTGGAAGTCATTGGGGGAGGCCTATGTTCAGCAGTGGACGTCCTGTGGCTGAAATGATGATGATGATGATACGACCTAAATGTCAATGGGACAGAGCCCACAAAGTTGTGGACGCTAGTTGGCGCTGTAATCGTGCACAGAGCCAATATCTATTTTGTAACATGTACCACAGCATGTACGTACAATACCCGGCGATAAATATTGCACATCGACCTTTAGAAAGAGACAATCGGCTAAATTCGGTTTCGTAGAGCGTTATCACTGTCGCACTTGAACAATGACTGACAATGACGTTTTGTCAAAGTGTAAACAAACTTTATTTTAAATGTGTGCAATTGATTTTGTGAATTAAATTGCTAAAAACTTTTAATAGTCGTGAAAGAAAAGTGGTTCACAATGTGTTAAAGTATTTGTCGAAGAGAAATACTAAGAGTTCGGACAATATTTTCATTGAATAATGTTTTGACAATGACGTTTTGTCAATCGTATAGGTAGTGTGCGACAGAGATAACGCTCTACGAGCCGAAATTAACCGATTCTCTTTCCAAAGGTCGATGTGCAATATTTATTGCCGGGTACTGTACAGTAAAGTATCGAGTATTGTATCGACACTCAGATCTAACTCGTTTGTTGCAGGGCGGCACATTCGCGCCGCAACGTGAGAACCCGTTCCGCCGCGCCGCGCGCGCCATGGACGCCTGGCGTCGTACCCGCGCCTCCGCCGACCCTGAGGTGAGGCCCATTGGTCAATCTGGTTTTTTACATGATCTAAAGTCTGTTCGCCGAGAGTTGATAAATATTATGAAATGTCTTGCAATAGCGACTGTCGCTTAATTATCGCATTCTCATATCGAGTACCATGTCGAGTACCATGGTACGAGCCACGCAGCTGTCGTCAAGCGCCCCGGCCGCCGGGCCGCAATGTGTGAAACGGAATAGATTTATTTTACATAAGACCGAAATTAATGGTATGACAGTGGGTAGGGCTTTGCCCAACATTGGGATACACTATAAGCCACTTGATAATAATGAAATACTTTTTATCCAACACATGGACGCCACGTGTTTGATCCGTATCCCCACGTATGCCCTAACCGGAATAATTCCCGTAAATTTAAAAGAGATAATAATGATAATCTACCAACTTTTTCATTATATCGACAAAAATAATTAGCGGGCCGCAATTTATAATGAACTAGCTGACCCGGCGAACTTTGTTCCGCCTTAATGGCAATAAATAAGCAGACTTTTTTTTAATTTCGAACGGGATAAAAAGTATCCTATGTCCTTCTCCTGGCTCTAAACTACCTCCCTGACAATTTTCAGCTAAATCGGTTCAGCCGTTCTTGAGTTATAAGTGGTGTAACTAACACGACTTTCTTTTATATACAGGGTGACTTTTGTATCAGTATCCAAATTTTTTCCTGACATTAGGTATCGTTTATAGATGACATTTTTAATAAAAAATAGGTAGGTCAAATTTTAACATCAACTATTTTTTTCCTAACCAATTAATCACGTAGTGTGGTTACCGCGCTTAGCGCGTAAACATTTTGCGGGAGAGCTGGTCGAGCGGAGAGCTGGCAACGTGTGGCAACGCTCGACCGGCCGGCCTGGCCGCGCGGCGCTTCAATCAGTCGCCCGCGCAACCCATTACGAGACGCGCGTATCACTGCGCGCGCCGATCGTTCCGTCGTGCTGTCAACGTAACGATGTATTCGCAGCGCGAGTGTTATGAAATGATTCGGTGCTACATTTTAAGTGGAGAGAGTTTGAACCGGGCCCAGAGGAATACCTAGACTTCGTAACCAAGGACTAAACCCAACAGTGCCAAACCGGTGAACGATTTTAGCGGCAAACTGAAGCGAGATCCGCGAGCAAGTAGGTAAGTACCTACACGAGACGCGAAGTGCGAAATGACACTGTAGTTTTAAATAAACTCAAAGACAATGTACAAAAGCGTGCAAGTCTGTCTGGAGAAAAATGGTATGCACTTTGGGCAATTATTAAAATAACTACTCATAATTTGTTAGTTTGTTGTTAGGTTAGGTAGGTTTGGTAAGCAATCTCAATTATTGCACATGAAAATAACGATAAATACCCCCGAATAGGTACACAAGAAAAGTAGTGTTACCGCTCTCGGTGATTTTATTTTCTTTTTGATAGCGTAATTATTGTCGTAGGTATTTAATTTTTGTACCATAAATATTAGTAAGTCTGTTTAATTAAAACTAATTACCACTTTGAAATCTTTTGCATTTTGACGGTCCTAAGCCCGTGAAAGTATGAAGGGAAAATCGACAACTTATAAATCGTATCGCAATGAATGAAATGCGGCGCGGGCAGGCGCGTACGTGTGTGCGTGCGTAAGCGAGTGAGCCGTGACCACGGTGTAAGTGTTTTTTCAGACTGTTTCTGGGTGCTTTATTTTGACATTTTTGTACTGGACGATACAAAAATAAAAAATACGTGTTTTGTCTTTCGCTTCATAGATTATTATATTAAAATTTGGATACTGATACAAAAGTCACCCTGTATATAGATTTAGAACCTCTGATTTTTTTTTTATCAACTCGCGGCGAACAGACTTTAGGTAGGATTAATAATACTAACACACGCATGCGTATACATACATTACACACGCAACACACACTGGAAGAGCACTGTGTTATTTTTTGTGTAAAACTTAAATATTAGTGTCTATCCACTTAATATGGCTGCCACAGAATACCAGCGTTATGCTAGGTCCTGACCTAGAGCATAACACATGCTGAGTGGCTGCCATTTTAGTTCAAATTTAACTACATAAGTAAGTAACTGTTGTAAGTAGTCTAAGGATGTTTGGACTAAATAAAAATATTTTCTTTCTTTCTGTCTTTCATTGTAAAATGATATCTATCACAACTACATAAGATGCCCTACATTGTAAAACTTGGTTCACCATCTGGGTAATTGTCAATTGCATATTCAATTTGTTTATTGGTCAAAGTCTTATTTATTTATTTATTTATTTGAACACCAACAAGGTTACATTGAGGCTTCACAAAAGCAAGTCTTCGCTAAAGTGTTAATTTATTGTTTCAGGAAGCAACTTCAGGAACAGAAGAAAATAATCAAGCGACTAATGATAGTGAAAAGTGAGTATATTACACGTTGCCTTTTCACGTTGTCCTTATATGAAGCTTATGCCCAACCTTTGTCCAGCAATGGACGTCCTTTCGTTCACTTTAAATTTCACCCGTAATCTACAAGTTCCAAATGACGTTCACTGCTGCACAAAGACCTCCCCCAAGGATCTCCACAACGAACTCAGGAACTTTTTTGCCTCAAGTGATGTGACAAGGGGGCGGGGCCGGTGTCGCAGCAATATTCCCAAAAATAGAACACATTGCTCGTGACAGCAACGATGACAGCAGTGACGTCATAATGTAAACGGTTTACATCGCTCGCGTAGTACTAAAGATTATTCGAACGAGTACTGATACCGCAGTGGATAATGAGCACATATTTTGATTATTTTGTGTGTGTAAATTTTTAATGCGGCACTGAGTTTCGAACTCAGCGCATTAGTTGGCATCTCTTTTTTTATCCACAACGAGGAAGCTCTTGGCCTGTATCTCACCTGATGGTAAGTGACGATCAGGCCGAAGGTGGAAGCGAGCTTCACCCGGATTCCTCAACCACAGAGGAACTGCTAAGCTATTAAAATCAAAGCAACTGGAAAGCTATCTTACCACAGAATAATAATAAGTAGTACGTACGTACAGAAGTTTTACTTCACGAAGGTATTTAAAAAAATGTATGCTCAATGCCATTAAGAATATGGTGTAATTTAGCTTGTCTCAAGAGTCAAGCACCATTTTGTTGACAAACGTCAGTGATCGGTACTGCGCCGAAGCTATAGGGCTGACTTGGGTAAAATGATGTGACGTGAGGTGCCAAACTGCAGAAAATGGCGGAGGAAATACATGATTTCGCATGAGAAGATGATAGCTAGCCAGGCGGACTTAGAACAAGCCCTACCACCAACCAAACCGAACAGAAAAATCTGCCCTTACTGGGAATCGATCCCGGGACCTCTGCGTCTGAAGCAGCTGGTCTTACCACTAGTCTATAATATCCTTATGATTTGAGTTCTTCTTCTTTTATTAATGGCAATAATAAATCTGGTTTTAATCTTACCAGCACTAAAGCTGAGATAAAATATACAAACAAATAATAATAATAAAATAAATGTTTATTTTCTCTTCACAAAGGTAACAAAGAATAATGGGCACTACAATATTGTGAATGTTACAATAACAGAACCTTTGCGAGAGACTGGTGTCTAAACTAGGGTAATCCCTGTGTGATAGATCACCAGGCAATGAACTTGTGTTTTTCGCCACAGGGCACACTGTTCCGCTAATATCACGTGCGTGATTTGAATTCACCGTCACGTTTATTTGCAGCGTACCAGCGTCAGAGTCCGCGCCGCTCCTCCAGCCTGTATCGGAGCGGCGAGTTCGGCGCGGGCGCTCCCGTCGTCGAGCGCACAGCGCCGCGCCCGCGCCCGTCCCCGCGCCCGCGCCGGACGGACACTCGATCAATACTGAAGTCAGGGGGGAGATCGGTGAGTCACCACGATATACACTCAACATCAAATAAACCGCACCTTCCGCGACGCGAACTTTAAAGATTTTCTTCTGACACAATCATGGTACCCCGACAATATTGGTGTTATTTGGAAGCCCAATAAATATCCTTAAAGAAAAACACATTTAATTTCTTAATAAAAGATTAACGTATATCATAAATGTGACTTGAAAGAGGCCTCACTTTGGGCTCACCTCTGGGATCAATTAGACCAAATTTTATGGTTATAAAACCAAATAATGATTACACGTGTCCTCTTTAACAGATGGATAGCGATTAATCCCAACTAAACAGTTTTATGGCCATAAAAGTTGACTCAAGCGTAACTACCTATTTTTTGAAGAAGTGACTCTGGATCTAAAAACACATTTTTAGGGTAAAAACCTTTCCTTTAATGAAATGAAGTTTAGAACTAGGCTTTTAAATGGTGCCAATATTGGTGGGAAGTGGGGATGCATACGTTTCAAAGTGCTTGTCGCGGAAGGTGCGATTTATTTGACGACGAGTGTAAGACATGTGAAGTTCGCTATAATTACTAAGGTGGATTCGACCAAATAAGCACAGCGCCGCGCCCGCGCCGGACGGACACTCGATCAATACTGAAGTCAGGGGGGAGATCGGTGAGTCACCACGAAATATGACATAAAGTTCGCTATAATTACTAAGGTGGATTCGACCAAATAAGCACAGCGCCGCGCCCGCGCCCGTCCCTGCGCCCGCGCCGGACGGACACTCGATCAATACTGAAGGCAGGGGGGAGATCGGTGAGTCACCACGAAATATGACATAAAGTTCGCTATAATTACTAAGGTGGATTCGACCAAATAAGCACAGCGCCGCGCCCGCGTCCGTCCCTGCGCCCGCGCCGGACGGACACTCGATCAATACGGAAGTCAGGGGGGAGATCGGTGAGTCACCACTAAATATGACAAGTGAAGTTCGCTATAATTACTAAGGTGGATTCGACCAAATAAGCACAGCGCCGCGCCCGCGTCCGTCCCTGCGCCCGCGCCGGACGGACACTCGATCAATACTGAAGTCAGGGGGGAGATCGGTGAGTCACCACGAAATATGACAAGTGAAGTTCGCTATATTTACTAAGGTGGAGAGGGCTATGCTTGGTGTTTCTTTGCGAGATCGAATCAGAAATGAGGAGATCCGTAAACGAACCAAAGTCGCTGACATAGCCCGACGGATTAGCAAGCTGAAGTGCAATGGGCAGGGCACATAGTACGCAGAACTGACGGCCGATGGGGCAGAAAGGTTCTGGAATGGGGGCCGCATACCGAAAAACGCAGCGTGGGACGTCCACCTACAAGGTGGACCGACGACATCATAAAGATGGCAGGGAAGCGCTGGACGCAGGCCGCTACCAATCGATCAACATGGAAAGCATTGGGGGAGGCCTGTGTTCAGCAGTGGACGTCCTGTGGCTGAAATGATGATGATGATGATGACTAAGGTGGATTCGACCAAATAAGCACAGCGCCGCGCCCGCGCCGGACGGACACTCGATCAATACTGAAGTCAGGGGGGAGATCGGTGAGTCACCACGAAATACACTCAACATCAAATAAACCGCACCTTCCGCGACGCGAACTTTAAAAATTTTCTTCTGACACAATCATGGTACCCCGACAATATTGGTGTTATTTGAAAGCCCAATAAATATCCTTAAAGAAAAACACATTTAATTTCTTAATAAAAGATTAACATATATCATAAATGTGACTTGAAAGAAGACCTCACTTTGGGCTCACCTCTGGGATCAATTAGACCAAATTTTATGGTTATAAAACCAAATAATGATTACACGTGTCCTCTTTAACAGATGGATAGCGATTAATCCCAACTAAACAGTTTTATGGCCATAAAAGTTGACTCAAGCGTAACTACCTATTTTTTGAAGAAGTGACTGGATCCTTCTAAAAACACATTTTTAGGGTAAAAACCTTTCCTTTAATGAAATGAAGTTTAGAACTAGGCTTTTAAATGGTGCCAATATTGGTGGGAAGTGGGGATGCATACGTTTCAAAATGCTTGTCGCGGGAGGTGCGATTTATTTGATGACGAGTGTATCACATGTGAAGTTCGCTATAATTACTAAGGTGGATTCGACCAAATAAGCACAGCGCCGCGCCCGCGTCCGTCCCCGCGCCCGCGCCAGACGGACACTCGATCAATACTGAAGTCAGGGGCGAGATCGGTGAGTCACCACTAAATATGACAAGTGAAGTTCGCTATAATTACTAAGGTGGATTCGACCAAATAAGCACAGCGCCGCGCCCGCGCCCGTCCCCGCGCCCGCGCCGGACGGACACTCGATCAATACTGAAGTCAGGGGGGAGATCGGTGAGTCACCACGAAATAAGACGTTACGTTCGAAACAAGCTTTCATCATCATCATCATTTCAGCCATAGGAGGTCCATTGCTAAACATAGACCTCCCCCAATGCTTTCCACCTACAAGGTGGACCGACGACATCGTAAAGGTAGCAGGGAAGCGCTGGACGCAGGCCGCTACCGATCGATCAACGAAACAAGTTTTAAGGCATTAAAAATATGTGAATATCTCCCGGTTTCTGCATTGAGATTTATAGTACATACATAATGATATCATATTAGGAAGAATATGCTTAAACAAATACAGTATGAGTCACGTTAAAGTGTACATATGAAAATAGATGAAACTAGACCTATTTTTATCGACAAAAAAGAGGTCAAAATTTTATTTATTTTTTTATAGAATTTTTTTTCTTCCAATTACTTATTGTAAAGAAAACGTAATAACTTAAACTAAGCGGTATATCCTGATAAAATAAAAACATTAATAATGCTAAATAGTTAGTCGCTTAGTTTAAAAGTTATTACGTTTTCTTTACAATAAGTAATTGGAAGAAAAAAATTTCTATAATTTTTTTTTTAATGTCAAAAAATTTTTTACTTCTTTTTTGTCGATAAAAATAGGTCTAGTGTCATCTATTTTTATTGGAAATAGGATGCGGGCGAAAAGAAAAATGCAGGTTTAAAT
Source organism: Ostrinia nubilalis (assembly GCF_963855985.1). Lineage (NCBI taxonomy): Eukaryota > Metazoa > Arthropoda > Insecta > Lepidoptera > Crambidae > Ostrinia > Ostrinia nubilalis. The sequence goes on along the minus strand of NC_087089.1, from coordinate 15,501,092 downwards.
ATGAAAAATACGTTAGAACGTATATTATTATATGTGGGTAGTATACGAGGAAGGTATAATGTCTGCCTCCTAACACACAGTGCGTAGCGAAGTATCGAAAAGAAAAGAGAGCGTAAAATGGGCGTCCATGGCTTTTATACTGAACACATTTGGTGTTGCCATGTTAATAACATTGCCAGTAAAAGAAACATAAAATAATTAATTTTTGCAATAATAATTTAAAGTAAATGCTAACACGCCCCCTCAAAAATTAATTACAAACTATTTACAATCATAGTTTTCTGACTAACCAGAACATTAAAACCTTCCAAGTATTTTCTGGGAAAAATTACAATAAACAATGGCCCAACATTTGTTGCAAGGATTAGGAAAACCCAGTAAAACCTAATCAGACCATTAAATAATAAAAATAAAATAAACATTGCATCACTCATTAAATCATTGTAAAATATTGCAAACAAACTCATCTCATCTCTGAACTTAAATAAAAAAAAATTCATCACTCATTAAATCATATTATGTACATTAAATAATAAAATATTATAAACATAAACCCATCTCATCTCTGAACTGTCTAAATACAACTGCTGGTAGCGGCTTAGTTAAAACATCCGCTATCTGTTTACCTGTGGAGAGATACAACAATTTAATTATATTGTTTTGTACTTGTTCTCTAGAAAAATGGTACTTAATATCGATGTGTTTAGACCTTTTATGGCTTGTAGGATTGTTTGCTATACTGATACAACCATTGTTATCCTCAAAAATGGGTATTGGATCGACAATATCAATTTTGAAACTAATTATTAGAGACTTTAACCATAATGCCTCTTTTACAGCCTCAAACAATGCCATATACTCGGCCTCAGTCGAAGAAGCCGCCACAGTATTTTGTCTCCTTGTATTCCAGGTTACTGTACAGCTTTCAAACAATTTAAATAAGAAACCTGAGGTACTTCTCCTATCATTTATATCATTACCACCCCAGTCTGAATCTACATACCCACACAAAATATGCTCAAAATTATTACACCTTTTATACGTTAGTTTTAATTCTGAAGTGCCTTTCAAATATCTAAGCACTCTTTTGAGACTTTGCCACAACTCCTTATTATTTTTATTTGTGTATCTGCTCAATATATTAACACTGACGCTCAGATCAGGGCGTGTACACAACATAACGTACATTAAACAACCAATCAAGTTACGACAAGGTGCATTATATTCACTATCTATGTTAAGAGCTTCATAGTTAGGTTTATTCTCCATAGGTGTACCAATTTCATTACAGTCAGCCATGCCAAATTTCTCTAAAATGGCTTTTATATACGAACTTTGATCTAAAGTTACAGTATCATTACTTCGAGTAATTTTAATGCCAAGAAATAGTTTAATCTCATTAAAATCAACCATTTTAAATTTACTCATTAAATAACTCTTCAAACTATTGAGTAATGACTCATCTGCACAAACTAAGACCAAATCATCGACATACAGTAACACATAAATATTCTTATGTACATCACCGTTATTTAAAATATAAATACACCTGTCTACCGATGAGTTTACAAAACCTTTCTCCTTAAGACATTGGTCAAATAACTCAAACCAACATCTGGCAGCTTGTTTTAACCCGTACAGAGCTTTATTTAATTTACAAACATAACCTTCTTTACTAATAACACCATCTGGCACTTTCATATAAATTTCCTCTTTCAAAATGCCATTTAAAAATGCTGTTTTTACGTCCATATGATGTACCAATAAATTATATTGATTTGCAAAACTAATCATGAATCTGAAACTTGCTATACGAGCAACTGGGGCAAAAGTTTCATTGTAATCGCTCAAATATTCCTGACTAAAGCCCCTGGCGACAAGACGTGCCTTATATTTTAATGGATTACCAAACTCATCCCTTTTAATGCTAAAAACCCATTTACTGTCGACTATGTTTTTACTATCAGGTTTAGGCACTAACGTCCAAGTATTATTGGCCAAAAGTGAATCTAATTCGTTTTTTATTGCACCTTCCCATTGAATCCTATCATCCCTATTTTTAATTTCATGAAATGAAGTAGGTACCTCGCAACTAACTGACTGAGCACACAACAAAACTTCGTCAATTTCATTATAAGATACTGGTGTACGACCTTTTAACCTAGCACTCCTTCTCAATCCACAAGAATCATCGTTATCCAAATCAGAACTACAAGTTTTATTTGAACTTGCTTGATTGTCAACGTTTGGTTCCAGCACATTATTTGAATCGTTTAACTTACGAATCTTACAATCAGAAACAGACTCATCAGGTTTTAAACTACCTGATTTTAAACTACCCGATTTTACACTATCAGATTTCGAACTTTCACCACCCTGAGGATTTATTGACCCTGACTTCGATGTCAGTTCAGTATTTTGGAAATGTTCCATTTCATTTCCTTCGAATCTCAACTTAGGCCTAGATTGCAGAAAATTTATTTCATCAACTATGACATCCCTCACTGTTTCATATTTTTCATGTTCTGTGTTCCATACCCTATAACCATTCGGTACATATCCTACCAGAACACCCTTCCATGATTTTTCATCAAACTTAGTTTTTCTGATTTTATTATGCACATACACGGTAGCACCAAAAACTTTTAAATGTTTAATTGCAGGCTTTTTATCATGCCACATTTCAAAGGGAGTTTTATTTTGTTGCAATGCGCGGGTAGGCGTTATATTAATCAAATATACTGCGGTTAATACCGCATCTCCCCAAAAACATTTAGGTAATTTTGCACCACTAACCATTGCGCGGGCTTTTTCTACTATTGTACGAACCATACGCTCTGAAACCCCATTTTGTTGCGGTGTTCTCGGCACAGTAAAGTGGTATGAAATTCCTCGAGACGTACAGTACTCTTTCATTTCACTCGATAAATACTCCCGACCGTTATCACAATATAAGTTAACCAATTTTAAATTGAACTTTGCCTCACTTTTCGCAACAAAATCTTTAAAAGCGGAAAACACATCCGATTTATAAGCTATCGGGTACGCAACACAGTAATGAGTAAATTGATCGACAAACAACACAAAATAATTCTTGTTATCAATTGTAGAAGGAGTGATCGGCCCACATACATCAGTATGCACAATAAATAGGGGTCGTTTAACATGACTTTTATCCTTGCATGTGTTAAATGGCAATCGACTCTGTTTCCCATTTATGCATGCCTCGCACAGTTTTTCGTCAGGCGTTATTGATTCAATTAAACTACTGTCATCAGTCATACAATTATTTCTCAATTCCGAAAACTTTTGTTTACTTATGTGACCTAATCTTTGATGCCACAAGTCGTAATTATTTTGCATGCACAACTGAGAAACAGATCGATCGACACTAACTTTAAAATCTAGCGAAATTAAGTTATTAATCGCCTTACCTCGCATCAGTATTTTACCGTCCTTACTGATATTCGTTCCATGCGGATCGAAGGTGATGGACAGCCCAGCACGCTGCATCTTCGTCACCGACAGCAGGTTGTGCGGCGCCTCGGGACAGAATAGCACGTCCTCCAGGGTGCCTTGGATGCCGGTGTCGCTCATCACTTGCAATGTTCCACGTTTGGTAGCTGAAATGAATTCACCGTGTTTAGCAATTGAAATTCTAAACGGTGGGTGTAAGGTTGTATAGGTACTGAAAAGATCTTCCCTGTTAACGATGTGGTCGGATGCTCCGGAATCCAACAGGAATGTTATTTGTTTCACGTTTTCGTCAGCTTGAGCAGCTTCGTGATTACCGGACATGAATGCAAACCCGGTGGCTTCACTGGACACGGGCGCCCCCTCAGTCATTTCTACCGTTTGAACAGTTCGGGGCCGGTCCACTGGCTTCCGTTGTTGGTTGTTGTTAGGTTGACTTGTCCGGTCGAACCTTTGTTGGTAGTTTCGGCGCTTGAAGTAATAGCAGTCCCTCTTGACGTGGCCCTTCCGCCCACAATGGTAGCACTTGGTGAATTTCTTCGTATCCTTAAAACTCTGCTGGTTTGATCTCGTATCAAATCGCCTTACGTTGGACTCAGCGCGGACGTGAAGTACTTTTGCTGAAGTGTCACTACCCTCATTTTTGATTTTCACTTCATGATCCAACAATCTTGTTTTTACAAATCCCAAAGTCAAATTATCTTCTGATAAGGTTTCGATAGCCGTGATGACACCATCGTATGAAGTTGGGAGGGTAAGAAGTAGATGAGATACCTTATCAGTTTCATCGATCTTCGCTCCAGCGGCCAACAACTCCGTCATTAAGTCGTCGAAAACCGTAAAATGCTTGACTAATGAAGTATCACCATGCAGCTTCAAGCTCAACAACTTCTTCCGTATTGCCAACTGCGTTGCTAAGCTTTTTCTCTCGTACAAAGCGTCTAGGTTCTGGAGGATTTCTCTGGCGGTAAGTTCTTCTTTGGCAAAACAGAGAAAGGAGTCTGCCAAATACTCGACGATCACACTCTTCGCAGTTCGGTTTTGCTTCTCCCACGCATCGAGCCGTATCACGGGTACTTCATCGATGACCTTGATGACGTCCAATTCGGATAATAGCGCGCGAATTCGGAACTTCCACACACTATATTTTTCGCCGTTGAATGGTTGGATGTTTCTCTTGGTTTTCAAGTTCTCCATGACGATTAGTTTTAAGAACAACAGCACAATACCTTAGTCAGTATGGCTGGGCCCATAACCTATTGGAAATAGGATGCGGGCGAAAAGAAAAATGCAGGTTTAAATATGAAAAATACGTTAGAACGTATATTATTATATGTGGGTAGTATACGAGGAAGGTATAATGTCTGCCTCCTAACACACAGTGCGTAGCGAAGTATCGAAAAGAAAAGAGAGCGTAAAATGGGCGTCCATGGCTTTTATACTGAACACATTTGGTGTTGCCATGTTAATAACATTGCCAGTAAAAGAAACATAAAATAATTAATTTTTGCAATAATAATTTAAAGTAAATGCTAACACATATGTACACTTTAACGTGACTCACACTGTATACATACATTGTCTGGCACTATTATAGAGAATGAAAACGGCTTGTAAGAGTGTACTTTTTTACGCAAAGACAAGTCCAAAACTAAACAAAATTTATAGTAGAGGTATCAGACAACGTTCTTAGAAATTCCGAAACTTATGGAAAAAATATTAAACGCATTTAATGCAAATTAGAAACACTATATTAAATACGTATAAAATGATCAACAACTACGAAATAATCACATAAAAAATGTTGAAATCACCCATTTTCAATGTTACAGGCGTAGCCGCGCTGCCCGCTATCCCGCACTCGGCGTCGACCCCGCACCACATCGATTTATGAACGCGGGACCCGCCCCAGTGCTAATACTAGTACAACACTACTAGGTACATCTAAACTTACTACACTTATGCCCATTTTCACCATCAATCCCTAATTTTTAAGTGACCCCTATGGTAAAAAATAACAAGAATTTTGATGTCATAGGGGTCACTTAAAAATTAGGGATTGATGGTGAAAACGGGCCTTAGGCTGAGTTTCACCACCTAACTTTAACGGTAACTATGACGATAACCGGTGCTTTTTGTATGAAGATTGACAGATTTTTGACGTTTATCAAAGAAAGATGGTGCAACCCAACCTTATTGCATTAATTGACCAGCCGGGCTAGGATGCGCACCGTGACGCGATAAAATCTTATTAAGGATTTTAGATGACAAATGTATGGGCTTGTCGCGTAAAATCGATAAAATGGCGCGATAAAAGCTTATCGCGGCTCGCATCCTAGGCCTATAGATTACAGCAGATAAGTGGCGGCACTTTTACTACCTCAAATGTCAGGGGACTTCAGACATGTATGTACACCTGACAGCTCTGTTACGTGACGTGACAGCTTTTCCGCACCGATCCACTGCTGTATAGATGACCCACGCTGAACTGTCCCACCAAACTCAATGACAGGGGGGCGCTACCATCGTTCAGCTATATGATTTCCACAGGTTTCCAAGGGTAAACCACCCAATCATTGGCACTCTACCAATTTATTGGCATGCTCCAGTTTTTTAAGAAAATTAAGGTTTTTTGTAGCCAAACCTTATATTTTTTAGTAGAAATTGTACAGTAATATCATTTATTACTCAACTGGCTACACACGTTTTTTATTTTTTCAAACATCGCGCCGCATCAACCATTTGTTTGACAAACCGGGACTTGTGCGAAAAAAACAATCGAAATATTCGTTTTTTACTAAGGTAAGAGCTATCATAATCTTTTAAAAAAATGCAAATCTATTTTGTTGTCCCTATACATAATCATTTTGTCTTATTATTGAATATATTAACTGCCTTTTTAAAACATTATTTTATAATTTAACCGCCAACTTTTAATTATTTGTGGTGTGCCAACATTTGGTATGCGTAAAATCTGTTTATCCATTTTATTGGCACACATGCCAATAAAAGGGTATTTAAAATAATTTGAGTTTATTAAAAATTATACCTTGTTTGTCTCAAAATTGAGTTTCAATTGCATTTAAAATATTTTTTAACGTTTTGGATACACCAATCCAAATGTTGGCCCACTGCCAATTATATAAAATCCATTTATTGGCACGGGTGTCAAACATTGGTTAAAAAGGTGCCAATAAAAAATATTATCTTTTCAGCCACTTTCAAAGCCTTTCAGTCTTATTCTACTAATCCCCGTTGACAATCCCCGTCAACGGGGATTAGTGAACTTTTTGTTCATTAATCCCCGTTAACGCCAATGGAGTTTATGATGGGGATTAATAAGAACTAAAAAGTTAATTAATCCCCAGTACGTTAAAAATAAAATACTCATGCAAGAATCAGGTACCTTATATTTATTACTGGTTAAGAACTCACTTATTATCAAATTAAATTAAATTTAAGACTGATTACAATACTTAAAAAAATTAACACTTACCTGATTAACCAAAAGCACTATGGATATTGAATCGTTATTCCCCATTCATCATTTAAAAGAAGATGGAAACGATTACATACAAATTTGGGCCAAGATGTAACAAGATAAAAATGGTGTAAATTAATAGCTTTGTAATCAGGCTTAAATTTAATTTAATTTGATTATAAAAATAATCAATAAGTGAGTTCTTATCCACTAATAAATAGAAGGTACATGATTCTTACATTAGTATTTTATTTTTTAACGTAGTTTTCTGAATAAAGAAAAATAAAATAAACTAAAAAGTTCATTAATCCCCATTATAAGCTCCATTGGCGTTAGCGGGGATTAATGAATAAAAAGTTCACTAATCCTCGGGATTAGTGGAATAAGCCTTTGAAAGGCTTTGAAAGTGGTACCACGGTCTACTATACAATTCAGATTGAAACATCCTGATCATCGCTCTAAGCCCGGTCCGTTCACAATTTTAACTGACGAGGAAGAACAGCTTTTTCTTGACGGGATAAAATAAAAATCAGTAGCAAAAAAGTATTTCCGAAGAGAAAAGAAGATTTGATAAAAGAGTTTATGGAAAGTTTAAAACCATATTTAAATATAAGCGTTTGAACTGATATGGTATGTTCCTATACAAATAAATGTTACTTTTCTTATAACAAAGGATTTTATTTTGTTTATTTCTATCATGAAACTCTTTAAAACCTCTACATAAGACCTAGCAGCTATTTTTCAGTCTTGCGAGAACAGTGCCAATAATAGGTAATTATCACTGCCAATAAAAGGTTTGGCTATGCCAGGAACTGGTATTTTGAGGTATTTTTTTAAAAGGTACACTATATTGAATAAATGATTTAATTTATTAATGATAAGTACTTTATAATATTCTGCAAAGATTAAAAGACCAATATAAATGTTTTTTTCTTTGATAAAACATATTTTTACATGCAAATTTTACCGGTTTTGTGAAGTAGCTGCTTAAAGTGCCAATAATTGGGTGGTTTACCCAACATGGCAAAAATCGGAACCAGCGATCCAGTATTGACGGTGGCACCCCGCTGTCAATGTCATGGATAGGACAGTTCAGTATTTTGGAAATATATTAACCTATTCAGCTAGACACCATGGTTTATGATTGACAACAGGGGGCGTAGTTTGAGTTTACGTTAGACCTATTCGATATCGACTGCGTTAAAAAAAATATGAACATTTTAGTTCCTGAGTTTTCGCTAGGAGCGCTTAACAAACCGTCATACATTTAATGTCACTTTTTTACGCAGTCGATATCGTTTGCGTTTGACGTAAACTCACACTACGCCCCCAGGTCAAAAGTTTCAAGACCTACCAAGTCCTGACATTGTTCGTACCATATATAAATTCAAATTAACGTATTGCTGACATTTTTTTTTGTTTGCAGTCCACACACGGTTCAACGGACTGGTCACGTGTTAACTGACAGACGAGTCGATCCCAGAGCGAACACGTATTAAATTGTAGTTAAATCACTAACCATAACCACTGATCAATTAATTTAACGCTTGAATTTATACTAACATAACATAGTATTTTTACCAATATCAATTTAACGAGCTGTCAAATGTTATGTCATAGGTTGTCTTCTTCTTCTTTTTATTTTGTTTATGGCCAGGTCTGGGATATTATGGCTTCTCGAGTAACCTCCCCATAGTTAAAGTAACTGACAGTGATTGAGTGTTGTCAAACAGCGCTGTTTAGGCCGTGATCACATTAAACGTACTTAAAATTCCAGCCACGAATGGCAAAAAGTGTACAGTACGGATAAAAGAAACTAAGCACAGCCATTGACATAACATTTTGACAATCAATATGTAAACATATTCGATTGAATAACCTGGACTAAAGAAATAACTTGTATATCTTTTCCTATTATTATATTGTAACTATTGTAAGTGAGTATGATGGCTCACTTTATGCGAAGCTAGTTTTCAAAGCTAGTACTAGTTCACTCGGAATTAATTTCGATTGAATTAGATTCGTTATAAATAAGTAATTCGTACTGATAACAAGGCAGTTCATATTAGCTTTGTGTAACTAACGTCGTATGGCGACGTCAACAATGTAAGATGATATACCCACGCAGGATCGGGGTTGCAACGCGCATTGGTGCAATATAACGGACTCGTATTGTGTTTTAAGGCTAAGGGCAAACGAGCGAAAACGTTCTTTGAGTTCACACAAAAGTTCTGTATGAACCTCATAACGACGCTAAATGTGTTGGAACTTGAACGATTGCTTCGCTACAGAAATTACGCTCGTTTGGCGTCAGCCTAAAATGGCGTCTCATATGGAATATACGCGTGCTATGTAACATAACTCAAGTCGCATTGTAATTTGGCAAAAAGGCAATGACAATGGAAGATCAATACCCTATTATTTACCGTTGCAATGTCTGTACAAACTGACGTTACATTACATGCGAATACTCACGCTGAGACCTTTAGGATTAATGTCTCAGAATTGTAAATGCTTAGTTGTAAAATAATTACCTAACTACAGGTCTAGGCATAACTGAGCCTGAGTTATGGCGACTAAGATATCCGCTAGGCCCGTAAGTTTCATTTATTAAAAGCACTTTGGTAATATCACTCACTCCACATTTGTGCACTTTTAATTACAAGTCTCGAAACTTTTGGTGAGGTTAAAAACTTAGTTAAATGAAACCCATCAATTTGAAAATCAGTTATTATAGTCCGGTCAGAGAGCATGTAGAATTTCGTCCAATGACCCCAAGGGTAGCTTGACTGTGCAACGGGCGGCCGCAGTGAGTGTGCGAGCACGACAGCAATATAATTACGCGCGTGCGATAAGGATAAGTAGCTTGGGGTCATTGGACGAAATTCTACGTGCTCGGCGACCGGGCTTTAGCTTTTTTATATAAATCATTCATCACAGTAATACAACTTCAATTGTATTTGTCCGAACTTATCGTATACTTTGGACATTGTTTAGGTACGTCTTGACAATTTGTACTTGTAATTCATAATTTGTATGTATTATTTAGTAATAGTTGGTCTGCTAGGAGCCAAGTTGGTCGGGCAGCTGTTATTTGGAGGGGGTTGTGATACTCAATGGTTTAAATGTACAGTCAAATGCAAAAGAACATCGAAGAAAAAGTTATTAGTATTTTTTTTGCATTTGACTTTTTGGAAGCTGCTGTAAATAAATATAAAACTAATTATAGATTGACCGCCGGTGGTTAATGTGCCTGTAATACTTTCAAATTGAAGTTGAAATAGTTTGGGTGCCTACAATAAACAAATTCTTGCTAAAGATAAAATATTCATGATTCTGTTTTAATTAGTAGATTGCCTTTTGGCATTTAGTCCTTATCTCAGACTAATTAATAAAGTAGAACTAAAGGTATAAAGATTTTGAAAATTAGCTATCTCATAGTAAAGAATTTACACGCATCAAGCTTTATCGACTCGGCTTATGTTTTCAGAAAAGCTTTTCTTTGTAACAAGCTCAAAGTAAGCGTTATCAAAAAAGATAGTCGCACGTTTCTCGAATTTCAAATAAAATTTAAATGTAACCCTTTACAAGGCTTTTTTTTATCTTGAACCAACTTGTTAATCCTTTTCGGAGAATCGCTTATTAAACTTGATAACATTTTGTGAAATACCTCTTAACTGTGCAGAGTAACTCTAGAAACAGTCTTAACAACTGTTTCACATTCAAGAAATTATGACACTGTATTTAGGCAAGTCAATCAAAACTTATAACAGAGTATTTTTTAAAGTTTAATGCGTGAAAACTTAAACTTATTCTTTCCTGGGCGTCATGAAACTATAGTAATTTTAGTAAATTTAAATAATATTAGCAAACTTTTATGTCATGTTACCTCATTTATTAACTTGAATTTATTCGCTTCATCATTTATATTGGAAATTTAACTTTAAGACGTTGTAAAATAAAGCTATTTTCTAAGGTTCTGTATTATCTGCCTAGACATAATAATATGACTGGACCACGCACTGCGGGTCATTCATTATAACATGTTTTCCATATTTTATATCTTTCTATCCCTGTCACTCACATTAGCATTTCGGTGTAAGAGAGATTCGAAATCAATAATCTTATTTTAGAATCATTCGCCAGACTTATTTAAGTTTGTGTATCTTCATGTATAAAACAACTCTGTGGTAGTAAAATCTCTACGAAACAGATCAAAGTTCTTGGATTGAAATAAATATTGTGATAAGCAATTTCTAAAGAGTCTGTCTAGTTTTACTGTATATTAATTTGCCTTGCACAGAGCTGTTTGATACATGTCTCGAAATCAATACCAATCGGTGCAAATATAAACACCCACCTCCCTGTAGAATACACAATAAAATTGCTTTAAATCACTTGCTTGATAGGAGCAGGCCGCCTTTAACTTAGAATACTTTCAAACAGAAGTTTTCTTTCTAAAAATATATTTGTGGCGTTGAAACTCATTGACGCATGCCTAAAATATATTATCTCCACATAAAAATTACCTGAACAGAATTCTAAGAAGTCAAAAAATACAATTTACCAGTGATAAAGAAAAGAACCAACAATAGAAAGACAGAGATAAGACCCTTCCCAAAAAAAACAAAAGACCTTCCCCAGAAATAAAAGACAATCGAGTCTTTATACTAGTCTTTACTATAATAAAAGAAACGTGGCCTGCTCCTTTCGTGCGAATGACTGTTATTGTTAGACTATATTCCCACGGTAAGTGTAGTATGTAAACTTATTTGTATAAACGTTATTAAATCGCCGTGTATATAACTTAAACTTAAGACCTTTTATTTGTAAGTAATTCTTTATGTTATTGTCATTTTAGAGGGTTTGCTGGGTTTGGGCCATCCGGATTCATTGACATTATTTTAGTGTGTTTAACGTTATTTCTTAGAGGCTTAATATAAATGTAGATTTGTTTTTGTGAATGATTCATCTGAATGTTATGTCCTGTATAAAATAATCATAAGATTTCATACTTTTATTTTCATGACTCTTTAATTTTATTTTATTCGTTGAAAAAAATATAAAAGTTAATTAAGTCATTTAAATATGAATTTATGAATTTTGCCACACAAAAATACCACGTAAATGAATCAAGGATGGCTAACACTTCACTTTCTCTACACTAAACACTATGTGATATATTTTTCTTGTATTAAATTCGTCGAGACCTTTGTTTGTTGGACTACTGGAAATAATGTTTGTAAAATAACATCCAACTGTAAGATTTTGGCTTTTAGACCTCTTGGGTCACAAGTTTAGGATAAAACCAAAGAAATAAATCGTTTTGACACGAAACCACTTTTTTATTGTTTTTTACCTTTAGCCTAGATGCAGACCACCGACTTTTAGTTGGCCGATACTTGGGCCCGATTTTTATTTGTATGAAGAATCTGCCGATGCCAAATCGGTGTAGTGTGCGCACTTTCATACATGCCCATACTGATTAACAGCCCGACCCAACTATCGGCCAATTAAAAGTCGGTGGTCTGCGCCTAGGCTTACTCAGTATTACGATTCCGTATTTAATATTTAACCTCTCAGTCATTTTGAGATGATTTCATGAACTATACTCTAAAATATGAAGAAGCCGAAGCCCTCTTAGTTTTGGCTTATTCCACTATTCCCCGTTAGCGCCAATTAGAACAATATCCTAATAAATAAAATAAAATCCTAATAAAACAAGGATTAATGAACTTTTTAGTTCATTATTCCCCATTATAAGCTCCAATTGGCGTTAACGGGGAATAGTGGAATAAGCCTATTTTTTAAGCCATGGAGAGGCTTTACTTTATTAGCCAATATCGAATCTTTAATTTAATTTAAAAACCAATTCTTTAATCGGTGATGTGAGATGTCAATGAGAAAACTCTATGAACAATTATGTCAATGCTATGATTTTGAATTTCGTTTCAAACTAATCTCATTTTCAGTGGTGGTGAGTTTGAACATTAACTTTTTTATGTAATAAATAATTTATATTCCCACTGTGTGCCTTAGAAAGCCTGAGAACATGTATCCGGCCTCATAAAATACATTTACAACTATGTAAAGAAAAATATTAGCTTTGTATCATTATTTGAAAATTACTTTGCTTCGAAGTTACACTTACACCCATTGTTTCTTAACACTCCCTCTAAAATTTTGTAATACAATAGATGGACAGACACTAAAATAACACATGGCCAATATTCTGACCCATAACAAAAAAATAGAAAGCTTAAATTCTTTTGTTTAAAGATCCTTATTTCAAAGGAATGTTATCAAAGAAGCACGGCGCGCAGGCAGCTAGGTACCTGAATAGGGACCCCAGACGGCGTGGTGAGTCATCATGAGTCATGCACTAGCTTATGCTTCTGAGGCGGCTGGTTGTATCAGTTACAATTTGGGCAGCGCACTAGCAACATGTCTTCGGGAACTTCTTGCGCGGAACGTGAAAGGTGTCGAAAAACAGTTTCGAAATTCCTGCAGTACATAGTGTACTTCAGACAACTCCATACTTGACAGTAGTGGAAAAATGCTGCCGCCAACGACTTCAGGACATCAAAGAATAAAGAAGATCACCACCACGCCCGTTTCACCAAGAAAATCTGCAAGACAAGTAACCAGTCGAAAATTAAATAGTGCAACGGAACCAAAGTGACAAACGTAGTTTGGAAGATGTATCAAAAAAGTTGGGTGAAGTCTATACCTACCACAATCAATGCTGAGTCTCATCAGCGGATTAATGAAAATCTTTCTTCAAGAAATGAAGAAAACATATCAGGAGTTTGGAATCAGCCAACATGTTCATAAAAACGAAGAAAACACGACGGAGTTCGACATTGTTCAAACTGTCCTTCAAGTCAGCTCCAGATATTATGAGGGCACCCACACCACGTTTCTGATCATCTTTTGATTGCTCCCTGTGGTCTTTGTTTCTTGTTTCATGCCTATGCAATGGCATTTCCTACCATGGACTACTTTGAGTTACCACAAAATGCTGGTGAATAAAGAATGTGGCATATCAAAACAAGTTCTTCTTTACTAAACTTCGTTTAGTTCTTCACACACAATCTTTTGTAACATACAATGTTCAGTGATAAATGGGTGGAACTAAATAGTCTCTGTTTCTATCTGTTTCACTGAAGTGCCGTTGTCTTCGTTGTTGTTTTTCGTGGTTCTTTGAAATGTCTTTGCATGTGGTCTTCTTTTGAACTTCAGTTTAAATACTCATAAGAAAGTTTTGAGGGTGGTTTTGTTGATAAATAACGCAATGTTGGAGAAAGTTCATTCTCGTGAAAATTTTTGTCTGGGTGAATTTTTGCTCTGAAAAATTCTAAGAAATATCTTAGAATGATTTATTTGAATTTTATTTTTAACGGCTCATTCAGCTGTAAATTTAATTAAAATGAAGTAACTTATTAAGTACCTTACATGATGATAAATTTCAATTATATAACATGTGGTCGTTAATATTTTTAGGTAATAACCACAGGTGATTACCGAAATAATTATAATTTGTGCAAAACTCGTTTTCCGTTGCATTTTGGTATTCTCAATTAGTGTTTTTGAGATTGTTTCCTCTTGTCGGGTTTCTGTTGTTTTTAATGCATTATTGTACGCTGAAGCACAGAATAAGTAATAGTACAGGTACAGAAGGATTACTCCGCAAGACGATTTAAATAAATGCGAGTCTTGCTACGACGCGATACAGTGGAATTCAGCTCGCACAGCACTAAGTACCTACAATTTTATTCACCTACAAGTTTTGTCTCTTTCTATCGCGTGCCTCTGAACTCTTCTTACGCTGTTAGGGTTGCTGTCTAGTAGTGTCTTGTAAAAAAATAATTAATCTACTTATTTGTAATGAGGTACGTATGTAGGTAAGTACGCATTGATTATGGAAAACCTTGGGAGAGGCCTTTGTCCAGCAGTGGACGTCATTTTTGGCTGAAACGAACGAACGCATTCTGAGCAGTAGTCATGGTAGGTTAGGTTCCTATACTATCCTAAGAATTATTGATTACCTACATGGCCAACATACCTTTCAGCATCTTTGGGAAGCGAAAAAAAAAGATAAATCCGGTAGATTTCTTTTCGAATTTAAACACCCGAACGCCGCACAATAATATTTCTTTATCTTTATGTCCATTTTTAAATAATACTTCGATCATAGAATTAGGTACTACAACGCACGCCAGCGTCCTGACCAAAGAGCATAAAAGAGTAAGAGACGGCACTCCATAGATATTTTTTGAGCTCACGCACACATATGCATTTTAGAGAACGACCCGCAAATCTTTACCAACCGCACAAACTACAGGCGGAGCTACCAACATAATGCCTTATTTTCTGACAGTATTAGTGACGTTCGTAATAACTTATCGATTATCGATACTTTGCTAGGGTTGTAATTGCATATCGATATCTAGTATAGGAACCTTCAATATTTTAATGATTACTATTTTTATTTTATACTATGTGTAAGTAAAACGAAGTTTTGTAACGTAAATTATTTATTTCGAAATAAAATAGGTATATTACAATAAGTATTGAACATGACATAGCAGTTGTAGGCATGAGGAATTATTGAAAATTATAACAAAGTACAGAAATGATAATTTTGTAACCTTTTATTTTCACAACTTTTTCTAAGAAAAAATAGGATTTTTATTTATAAACATCTTTAATTTTCTTATCAGCTGATCGAACCTCAGCCTCAAGATTACTTTTCAATGCTTTGTTGCTGTGCTTTTTTACTTTTGTCAGCAAAATTGTTTTCACTTTTTATGAAGCTGTCATTAATGATTTTACAACTTTTTCTTAGAAAAAGGTAACTTAATATTTTAAACATCTTATCATAAATTTCTTTATTATGTTGTTGACATTTAAACCAACTAAAATTACAATTTGTACTCAACATTAAGAAAATGAATTTTCCAACATTTTCCATATATATCTGGTCGGTAATATGGTCATGATAAAATTGTTTAGCTTCATTTACGGTGGTACATAATTGAATTGTTGGATAAACGAGACTTTTTTTATCATGCCACCATTCGCGAAGAGATATATATGCATACAAATCATTGTCAACAGGAGTTTTCACGCTCAAACACTCTTCACAAATTAAACAAGAACTGTTCTGTAATAGTTTGGCAGCTAAATACCCGCTTACATATACTACTGGTTGGTTTTCAAGGCTACACAAATTTTCAATGGGCTGTTCTAAGTTTTCAGGGTCCGGGATAGACAACACAGGATAAACACACATTCAGTGTCTGTGGAATCTTGAACATTAATTTTTATTTCTGTTGTTTTTAAATTAGTTTTTAAAATGTCTTTATATTCCAGCATATGTTTATTGTTGTCTGCTTCACAATTAGCACTTCTGCTATGAGGCACTTTCAGCCCAGTAACCATGCTTGTTTTAAGCGCTGCAGTAAAGTGCGTGATAGTGGGATTTCTATTGGTTACACTGTGTTGCCTAATGATTCCAAATAAGTTTTCCAGAGAGTCTTGGTTAAACTGTCTAAGGTTCGTATATTTAAACCCTTCATTCTTTAACTTTTCCCAAATATCGTTTAAGGATTTGATAGATATTTGATATCCCTTTACGCATTTAACATTTTTTAGTATCGTGTTTTCTGCTGTTATAAATTTTATGGTTTTTAACTTATCAGTATAAAAGGTCCAAGACTCAATGTGATTACTTAATGTGGAAACATTTTCCCGGATCCCTTTCTTTACGTCATTTAAAGATGATGGACCATTTGTACAATCAAATAGTTTATCTAACTGTTCAATCACAAATGCTGTATCATTGCAATCAGAAACTTCTTTCCATGCCATCATTTTTAAAATAGCTGCCACGGTATTACTCAGAGCATGCGCAGCATACTTCACCCTCATCTTAGTTTTGAATGTTGGATTTACAATGGTACTATTCAGTTTTTTAAAATTTAAAAAATTTCTGTTGTGTTCTTCTGCAACTACCAAATGCCTCCATTGTGCAATTTTTCCATCGAAAGACATATTTCCACTTTTAAAGAAATTGTTTCGTAATGATTTGAACAAGTGAGGGATGTCATAGATTATAAAAATTTTGTCATTATTTACAGAGAAAAAGTTGCTATCTATGCCTTGTCCACAGTTTCTTTTTAACATGTTAAGAGCTCCTATATTTGTAGATCCCTGATCACAAACTGTTGTTAGAACCATAAATCCGATTTCTTTTAATTTTTTGATGATGTCCGATATAATTTTTGCCAGTTTTGCTGTTGATATTGTGCCTTCCACAAAATAGTGCGCAATATATTGTTTGTATTTATGTTTAGCACCCTGTATCATAAACACTAACGCATGGTCTGCAATTTTCTTTTCTCGTCCCATGTTCTCGCCCTCTCCATAATCCACGTAGCCATCCACTTTATCAGCAATTTCGTTATAAATTATCCGTTTCTTTAACGCCATCTCGTCAAATATTAACGAGCAATATTTATTTTCCTTTGGCATACTTGATGCTTTTGCCTCTAACATATCAATTATATTTTTATTTATACCAGGCTCCATTGGTATATTTTTTAAAATCCTTTGGAGCGTTTTAGTGCTTGGTAGCGTAAACAGCTTTTGCATATAGCGGTATGCTTTAGGGGACCGTTTAAATATAGCCAAAGCATATATTTTGTTGGCTAAAGTCCACCTTTTTCCTTGTGACTTTTTTTTGTTATTCTGCACTACATCCTTTACTAACGATGTCAGCACTTCCGAATCTAACTTGTCTAAATTCACTCTTGACTTCGCTATATTCCTTATTGTTTTTTTTTGCATTTTGTAACTGTCGCCAAAGCCTCTTCTCTTTAATTGTAAATGTTGATGAAGTGTCTGTAATAAAAACATTTCCATTAGTAAAAAAAAACAACATTAAAGCAAATTGAATTGAATATTGGTTAATTAATCAGCAATTTTACTTAGTTTTTTAAATTAGGTATGTTTTATCTTACCTTTCATTTCAATGTTTTTCTTAGGTCTTTTATAACTGTGGACTAATATTTCTGCCTGTGCATCTTGATGGCAAATGTTTTTATCATCTGAAATTATTATAAATATGCAAATTAGTTTAAAATTTATTTTGTTGTTTTATGAAACATATTATTTCCAAATCAATCAATCATTATCAAGTTTTAAAAAAATGCAAAGACAGGATAATGATAGCTCTTCTCATAAAATATGAAGCGTGTGCCCACCTTCAATAACAATGACATAATATTAAATTAAAGGCATTTAGAGGTTTTAATGTTCTGCATTCTGGATGCGGTCTGCGGGTATGTCAAGACAATCTGTAAGTGGTCGTGATAAGGCAATCAGAAACGTGTGCTTTGCGTTCTTTGTTCGTATCCGCACGGTCAAATCGCATTAATATAAAATGTACAGAAACCTAGAATGTTGTACATATAAGTTCATTTTGACCTGACTGCAGACTGCAGAACGCATCCAGGGTGGCATTCTTTAGTTTGAGGGAAGGCATATTTTAGAAGGTAAATAATTAGTTTGTACACTTACCATGAGTAATGGGTTTATAGGTCATATGTTCTGGTGCATTGGAAGTAGAAGGAAGAGGTTCAAAAGTTGTTTTCGCAGAAATACCAGAATCTGGTATATCCACAGCTCCCAAACATGTTGAATTTAGTTGTTTGGTTGTTGTAAGGGGAACTGAAAGCAGATAATGAAATTGGGTAATAAAATGTCATGTTCTTACCCAACTTTAGGGTACAATCAGTCTAGTACATGTCTTGCTCACATTAAAAATTACTAGCTTATAAATATTATTAAACTAGCTGACCTGGCTAATTAATGTAGATTGCCTAAAATTTTTCAAATTGGTCCGGTACTTTTTTTGAAGAATTTGTATTACACAAATTACTAAAGTCCCTCTAACTCAACACACATTCTAAGCTAAATTGTGTTACGAGTGGGTTTACTACAATATTCAAGCTGTGGGGTTCTAACCCGCACTTTAGGCTATCTTGGCTTCGAGTTACGGAGCCGATCAAATACAAACAAACAATTAAATATTTCCTTTTTATATTATTAGTATAATTTTAGATAAACATACCTCGTTCAACTGGATTTGACTTCTTTGGAATGCAATATGAATGATCATAAAGAACTGTAACAAAGTATAGATATAATTAATAATTGAAATTATATATTATTTATTGATAAGCATACAACACATGTTTGTGGTTACAAAGAAAGAACCTTGTTAAATTGCATTCGGTTGGTTTGTTTTGGAAACCAAAGAAAATTAATTAAGACATCTAAATAATTCAGAAAAATTTATAGATAGTAAATTAAATTTTAAAAAAATAATTGAAGTCATCATCATACCTGTCTTGAGGTTTTCTTTATTGGAGTCTTTTACATGAAGAGGAAACTCTGTCAAAACTTCATCTGGCAAGATGGGATTGCTCAATTCCAGTGTTGGAATAGCTGAGTTCTTCAGCCGAGTTCCTTTGGCATTGAAGGATTCAGGAGTGAAGTGCCCACCACAAACAAACTTCAGTTGGTGTAACTTTTCAATAGGTACATATGCTAAGTCTTCTATGCCAGCATTTTTAACCCACATTCGACAACTGAAATAAGAAATACCTATTAGAAAAGAAAAAGAATAACAAACTGAAATTTATTCATCAACTAATTTCTTTTAGTATTGTTATGCAATTCATTTACAGAGTACGAAACAAAATACTGAAATTAAAAAAAAATTAAAAAATCCCAGCCTTTAAGTTTACACAATCAGTAAAATTATCTTGTAATAAATGAGTGTTATTAGAAACTTACCGGTCAGAATCCAGAGGAAACCTACTCAAAAGTAAGGGTGATCCACCACGACTTCGCCTCTTATTACAAATAACGCACTTCTTGTTGTTTCTACTCTCCATTATCAGTAGAAGCCTAAAATGAAATAGGTATTAATTAAACAAAGCCTATAAAGTCTCTCCAACCAGTGTCAATGCCCTGGTTCATGCATTTACCAGTTTTGAAAGTACATTTACATTTTCATCACATAGGGTTGTTTTTAATGAAAAATAGATTTGTAATAGATCTAATATTTCAAGTAAGTAGATAACATACCCATTAAACAGAAAAGTAAATAAGAGTTTAAACTTCTGTAGAAGTTGAAACACAGCTTATTTAAAAGAGTCTCTATCTCACAAAAAACATAACACTGAACAGCAAACTTTATCACGCCCGATACGGAGGAACTTAATCAACTCAACGTAAACGACAGAAAAGTTTATTTACAGTAATATTGCACCAAATCTGAGAAAATAACTTCACACGAATCAATTCGCCGGTTAAAAACTCAAACTCAATTGACAGAAATTTTTTTTCATTTGTCAAACTAACAATACTACCAACATAAGGACACTAACAATTATTTTTAGTATGGTGGTATTGATCCGCGGGTTCCCCTGCTATAGTGAAATCAATCCAAAATGCACTTTATTGCTTAAGGGATAAGGTTGTATATCAATTGCTACATATAGAGACTAGTTTTTGTATGAGAAGTGTCTACCCACTGGTCCTGACGGGCGCGCGCGTGACACTCGACTGATATAATACCCGCCGGCGGGGCGCTTCGCTGTAGGTAATTATCGGATGTACCGCGCGGAGTGAGCCAGGCCTGGCTGAAGTGCGTAGAGGAGTTTCTATTGATTTTTTCTTATTTCACTTTTTTAAATCTGATGTTTTGGGTGACGCATTAAATTAGTGCGTGCGTTTTGCATCTGTCTGTCATTTGATTCTCATGAATTTATTTATTGGCATCGGCTAATATTTTTGTACATAATGTACATACTTTGGGCTGTGTGACTGATGAAAACGATGAATACTTGGTTTAAATAAAACAGACATTAAAAAATTATCATTTATTTATCCCTCACACAAGAAGCCATTTCACGTTGCTTATATACATTATCACTAGCTATCGGATTATCATTCACATAGCGCTCAAATCGGGTTCACAAACATTTCCTATCAATTCTGCTGAGGTGCAAAATATTTTAATTTATTACACTTGATTTGTGTAAGTAGTTCCTCTATGATAGAGGAAATAACGTTCCAATTCATCATTTCTTAGCGTTAGAAAAAGACGCTGTGCAAACATCTTGTTAGTTTTTGATTTTGTAACAATCATGACAATTGAAGCCTTTCAAAATCGATTGGCTATAACAAAATTACTTTTAATTCGTGGTCCAATGAAATTTATTTCAATATTGCTGTGAGATATCATATAAAAGCTCATATCTTCTTACGGTTAATAAATAGTACTTCAAATGGGATACAATCAAGACTATTTGACAGTAACCCCTAACTAATAAAAAGTTACACGCTTGTTGTTTTAAAATGACGTTTCCATACTGAACTATAAAACACTGTTCAATGAGCGTGTAAGTAACTTGTATTAATAAGGGGGCTAGTTTCAAATTGTCCCGACTCATTCTAACAATCCTTTCATTCACTTATCAACGACAAAGCTGCTGAAGCTTAAAGTTAATTTAAGGGCTATTGGAAGTTGTGTGTTATACAGGGTGTTAGGTAAATGGGTATATGAGCCGACACTAGCCTATGTTAACATGGGCATATAAATGGTATGGTGAAGTCAGAAATTTGATATCATGATTTTAATTTTTTTAATTTTCATACAAAATAAATTTTATAAATTCCGATTTGTATGAAAATTAAAATAATTAAAATGAAGATATCGATTTTCTGACTTCACCATACCATTTATATGCCCATGTTAACACGTGCTAGTGTCGGCTCATATACCCATTTACCTAACACCCTGTATATGTGTCAAAACCAACTTCTAGCTGTGCTGTAACTTTGAATAAATAATTCAATACTATCCAAATCTACTTGGAAGAAAACTTGTCAGTTTTTCAGTCACGGTATCTTTGTAAACTTCATTATTTTTTACTGTCATTTTGTTAAGTCAATGTCATTGTTATGGTTTGATTATTTCAATACCAATTTATATACAGCAGCTTACTTCTCTAAAGAGCATCCGCCATGCGAGTCAAACTCGAGCATTCGGACACAATTTTACTCCATGGCGCGCGCCTCTGCTATAACCGAGCGGGCTTGATCCAATGCTTTTCTGTAACAAAACAAAACACATTGAATTTGTTGAACGTACAAATGATGAAATCTCTTGGGGAATCTCTTTTCTACCTTTCAAATCTTAAAACCATATATTAGCAAGTGGTAATCATTGAATTTGTTTAACGTACAAATGATGAATCTCTTGGGGAATGTCTTTTCTACCTTTCAAATCTTAAAACCATATATTAGCAAGTGGTAATATCTAAGAAAGGTTGATAAATTACTAGGATCTTCTTCCAAATCTCTTGATGCGTAAATTGCTCCTGAACCTTCAGGCGAAGTTGCTTGATGCGTTTATACAGTAATATGTATGTCTACATTTTGTAAATTCCCACTTCTGATGTCGGAGAACGGTCAGAAGGGGCAGGACATTATGTTTCACCAGGAAGTTAAATAAAACGATGTATAGTTTTAACACTATAGATTGTTGTATTTCGGTAAGAATACAATAATAACAATAATAATATTCGAGCAGTCTCACACACAGGACCGAGACAACAATACCGAGCGGCGGGTGAGGCCAGAATGCCACGACTACGGTCGTGCTCGTTCTTTTATACAGCCATCCCCACCCAAACCGGCTAGCAGGCAGCGCCCGACCTGTCTCGGTACGGTCAATACAACTCCTTTTACTTACTGCAAACTATTTTATAACATAACTAGACATTTACAATAAATCAAATTATAATTTATTACATTTAAAATTAATGTTGTTATTATTATTTGGTTTTATTAAAATGATTACTAAGTAATTACATGACAATCAATATTCTACGACATGTATTTTTTCTAAGTTAAAAGTTTATTGAGTTAACACTCATTATTTGTATTTATTGCTTGATGCGTTTATGCAGTAATATGCATTTTTGTTTTCTTAATTCAGAATTTTAGAAACTGAGTTTTTACTCGCAATTTGCATCGAGTTCTTATCATTTCTTGCGAGGTTCGGCGAGACGATTAAAAGCCTTCGGCTACCACGTATTTTGTCGTTCTTTTTTTTAATTCAGAGGATCGGTTCCCAATTAATATTAAGACCTGCTCTTAAGTATTTTGGTAAAGTACTAACTAGGGCCTACTCAGCTTGACCCGTAAATTGTATCTGCTCCCGATGACATTATTATTGTCACTGAGAGCTTCTTCTCATTAATATTTCAATTACTAAGATCGGTCCGCAATGCATTACTAAGAGCTGAGAGTTTACTAGGATCTACTCCCAAATCTCTTGATGCGTAAATTGCTCCTGAACCTTCAGGCGAAGTTGCTTCATGCGTTTATACAGTAATATGTATTTTTTCTAAGTTACGATACGATAGTGCTCACCCAGCCAGGACGAGGCCTGCTCCGGTCAAACCGGCATAACAGTAGGCACAATTTTAAGGAAGGACACGCTCTGGGATGGGAGAGGACGGCCGACTAGCCGCTGCGTCTTTAAACCGCAACCGGTCGACCACAACCAAGTAGATATGCATCCTGAGCCTGGTCTAGGAAAAGAGGTAAAGACGGGTTTATTGTTGATAGGACTGAGCGTTGGTGCGATGAGGTGGGCAGTCTGGCCTTTGGTGTGGTTGCCTACTTGTTATTGGTTTGTACAGCTGCTTTTCTTGGTTCATTGTTCCATCAATGGCTGCGGTTCTGGATTTTGGACGTCTTCTTCGCTGTCTGTCTCTTCAAGATTGAATATTTCCTGTGCTGCTTTTCTTATTTCTTTTTTGTCTAGTGCTAATTGAGTCCACTCATTTCGTGTTCTTCGGTAGTATTTTAAGTCTTGCTTTAATGTGTCTTTCCAGGTGTATATGGGCCTGTCAATCTTTAATCTTCTTGCTTTAAATCTCATAGCACTGTGAAGGATATGTGGTTCGGGTCGTCGCAAAACATGGCCGTAATAGCAAATTCTGAGGAACTTGATGCTCTTAGATATTGTTTTGCCTTGCAGAAGTTGGTGCACTTTTTTATTTTTTGGGGGATTTTTGCTATAGCTCAGCATGTCTTTCCGAATAACACGTTCGTATTTCCTAAACATTGAGCGGTTTGCTTTGGTAATGGATGCGGCCTTTATACCATATGTCATGGTTGGTTCTATGATCATTTTGTATAGTAGCCTGGCAGTTTCCCATTGCATTTTGGTTTTCTTTATGAAGGATATAAGTGTTTTAGAGTTTTTAACCCCTTGCTTGCAGCGGGCTTTTATTGTATCCTTTCTGCTGTGTCCAGATGTTATCCAGGGCCCTAGATATTTCATTTCTTTCGCTGGCTGTATATTTATTCTCTCGGCTATACTAATGAACCGTGTGAGGTTTGGTGGATTGATTGGATCTCGGATGAGGATTTTTGTTTTCGTGTCGTTGATTTTTATTCCCACTATTAGTAGGAGATCTTTGAGACTTTTGAAGATTGATTTCATTTGACTAGGTTTCGTCCCTAGTATGATCAGGTCGTCAGCAAACGATAGGCAGATGGGCAACGTAATGTGTGAGTCTTGGTTTAGTCGTAGTATTGGTATTTCTTTTTGCAGTGTTTGAAGGACGTCATCTATTAGTATGGTGTATAAACGAGGGGACAGTGGGCAGCCTTGTTTTACTCCCTTCCCTTTGGTGACGCACCTGGTTTGCTGCCCGTACCATTTGATGCATGTGGATTCATTCATGCAAGCTTTACTAATCCTATTGGTCAGGGTTTTATTGGTTCTGAACGCAAGAATATCTTTAAAGGCGTTTAAGTCTACAGTGTCGAAGGCTTTTTCCAAGTCAATTGCCATGACGAACGTTGTTGTGCCCTCTCTCCACTTTTCGTCAAGAATTCTTCGGAGCGTAAAGATGAGTTCATCTGTGGATCTGTGTTCTAGAAATGCTGTTTGATAGTTATCAAGGCTTTGGATCTCTTTATCTAAGCGATTAAGAAGAAAGTTGGCGTATATTCTGTATCCAGTATTACATATCGAAATACGTCTGTAGTCACTGATGCACTGTGGATTCTGTTTTTTCGGTATTGGGACTTGTACGGTCCGAGTCCAAGCTTCCGGGATTATATTATAATTCCAGGCGTTATGTAGGTGTTCTGTTAGGGCTTCAAGCAGTTGATTAGGTATTGCTTTGAACAGTTCAGTTACTACTTGGTCAGTGCCATTTCGCATTTTATAATATTTTCTCTGACTTCGTCGTTGGTTGGATCCTCAGACAGCTTATTTATTATTTTTGTTTGATGTCTTTTGCTGCACCAGTAATTTTGTTGTTTTTTTTTTTACTTATTTTATTCATATCTTGCGATATTGAGACATCTTGGTGATAAAGGAAATAATTTTCCAATAATTCAGCTGCTTCCAGAGCTTCCTTAATGCTCGGCAGAGGCTCGGCTCATCTGTCTCATCTTCTTCAGCTCCTTGCTCTTGATCCTCAGTTTAATTTAATAGTATGGTATGGTAAATAGTATGGTACGCACCTGGTTTGCTGCCCGTAACATTACATTTGATGCATTTGGATTCATTCATGCAAGCTTTACTAATCCTATTGGTCAGGGTTTTATTGATTCTGAACGCAAGAATATCTTTAAGGGCGTTTAAGTCTACAGTGTCGAAGGCTTTTTCCAAGTCAATTGCCATGACGAACGATGTTGTGCCCTCTCCACTTTTCGTCAAGAATTCTTCGGAGCGTAAAGATGTGTTCATCTGTGGATCTGTGTTCTAGAAATGCTGTTTGATAGTTATCAAGGCTTTGGATCTCTTTATCTAAGCGATTAAGAAGAAAGTTGGCGTATATTCTGTATCCAGTATTACATATCGAAATTCGTCTGTAGTCACTGATGCACTGTGGATTTTGTTTTTTCGGTATTGGGACTTGTACGGTCCGAGTTCAACCTTCCGGGATTATATTATAATTCCAGGCGTTATGTAGGTGTTCTGTTAGGGCTTCAAGCAGTTGATTAGGTATTAGCTTTGAAGAGTTCAGTTACTACTTGGTCAGTGCCATTTCGCATTTTATAATATTTTCTCTGACTTCGTCGTTGGTTGGATCCTCAGACAGCTTATTTATTATTTTTGTTGGGTGTCTTTTGCTGCACCAGTAATTTTGTTGTTTTTTTTTTTACTTATTTTATTAATATCTTGCGATATTGAGACATCTTGGTGATAAAGGAAATAATTTTCCAATAATTCAGCTGCTTCCAGAGCTTCCTTGATGCTCGGCAGAGGCTCAGGCTCATCTTCTTCATCTCCTTGCTCTTGATACTGTTTTTCTCACTGAATCTAAAACTTCTTTGTCCCAGATACTCGAAGCTCTGTACTTGTTTTAACGCAAAATAAATATACGTTGTATAAATAAATATTATCCACGATACATTAGATATGTAAGCATTTTGATCGTTTAAGATAAGGCGTAGACGATATTATTCTGTTAAGACTTCATCTGCCGGGTACATAGTTCTCACGGTAGATGCTTTTATTGTGTCATTTCTGCTGTATTCTGATGTTATCCATCCAGGTCCCTGCCCTGGATATTTCATCTCTTTCGCTGGTTGTATATTTATTCCCTCCGCTATGCTAATGAACTGTGTGGTTTTGTTTTTGATTGTTTTTAGTTGACTTGGTTTCGTCCCTAGTATGATTAGGTCGTCAGCGAACGATAGGCAGATGGGAAGCGTAATATGTGAATCTTGATTTAGTCGGAGTATTGATATTTCTTCTTGGAGTGTTTGAAGAACGTCATTTATTAGTATGGTGAATAAACAGGGGGACAGTGGGCAGTCTTGTTTTACTCCCTTCCCTTTGGTGACGCACCTGGTTTGCTGCCCGTACCATTTGATGCATGTGGATTCATTCATGCAAGCTTTACTAATCCTATTGGTCAGGGTTTTATTGGTTCTGAACGCAAGAATATCTTTAAGGGCGTTTAAGTCTACAGTGTCGAAGGCTTTTTCCATATCAAATGCCATGACGTACGTTGTTGTGCCCTCTCTCCACTTTTCGTCAAGAATTCTTCGGAGCGTAAAGATGTGTTCATCTGTGGATCTGTGTTCTAGAAATGCTGTTTGATAGTTATCAAGGCTTTGGATCTCTTTATCTAAGCGATTAAGAAGAAAGTTGCCGTATATTCTGTATCCAGTGTTACATATCAGAATACGTCTGTAGTCACTGATGCACTGTGGATTCTGTTTTTTCGGTATTGGGACTTGTACAGTCGGAGTTCAAGCTTCCGGGATTATATTATAATTCCAGGCGTTATGTAGGTGTTCTGTTAGGGCTTCAAGCAGTTGATTAGGTATTGCTTTGAAGAGTTCAGTTACTACTTGGTCAGTGCCATTTCGCATTTTTATAATAATTTCTCTGACTTCGTCGTTGGTTGGATCCTCAGACAACAGATTTTTTTTGTTTGACGTCATTTTATTCTATTTTTTTACTTATTTTATTCATATCTTGCGATATTGAGACATCTTGGTGATAAAGAAAATAATTTTCCAATAATTCAGCTGCTTCCAGAGCTTCCTTAATGCTCGGCAGAGGCTCAGGCTCATATTCTTCATCTCCTTGCTCTTGATCCTGTTTTTCTCACTGAATCTAAAACTTCTTTGTCCCAGATACTCGAAGCTCTGTACTTGTTTTAACGCAAAATAAATATACGTTGTATAAATAAATATTATCCACGATACATTAGATATGTAAGCATTTTGATCGTTTAAGATAAGGCGTAGACGATATTATTCTGTTAAGACTTCATCTGCCGGGTACATAGTTCTCACGGTAGATGCTTTTATTGTGTCATTTCTGCTGTATTCTGATGTTATCCATCCAGGTCCCTGCCCTGGATATTTCATCTCTTTCGCTGGTTGTATATTTATTCCCTCCGCTATGCTAATGAACTGTGTGGTTTTGTTTTTGATTGTTTTTAGTTGACTTGGTTTCGTCCCTAGTATGATTAGGTCGTCAGCGAACGATAGGCAGATGGGAAGCGTAATATGTGAATCTTGATTTAGTCGGAGTATTGATATTTCTTCTTGGAGTGTTTGAAGAACGTCATTTATTAGTATGGTGAATAAACAGGGGGACAGTGGGCAGTCTTGTTTTACTCCCTTCCCTTTGGTGACGCACCTGGTTTGCTGCCCGTACCATTTGATGCATGTGGATTCATTCATGCAAGCTTTACTAATCCTATTGGTCAGGGTTTTATTGGTTCTGAACGCAAGAATATCTTTAAGGGCGTTTAAGTCTACAGTGTCGAAGGCTTTTTCCATATCAAATGCCATGACGTACGTTGTTGTGCCCTCTCTCCACTTTTCGTCAAGAATTCTTCGGAGCGTAAAGATGTGTTCATCTGTGGATCTGTGTTCTAGAAATGCTGTTTGATAGTTATCAAGGCTTTGGATCTCTTTATCTAAGCGATTAAGAAGAAAGTTGCCGTATATTCTGTATCCAGTGTTACATATCAGAATACGTCTGTAGTCACTGATGCACTGTGGATTCTGTTTTTTCGGTATTGGGACTTGTACAGTCGGAGTTCAAGCTTCCGGGATTATATTATAATTCCAGGCGTTATGTAGGTGTTCTGTTAGGGCTTCAAGCAGTTGATTAGGTATTGCTTTGAAGAGTTCAGTTACTACTTGGTCAGTGCCATTTCGCATTTTTATAATAATTTCTCTGACTTCGTCGTTGGTTGGATCCTCAGACAACAGATTTTTTTTGTTTGACGTCATTTTATTCTATTTTTTTACTTATTTTATTCATATCTTGCGATATTGAGACATCTTGGTGATAAAGAAAATAATTTTCCAATAATTCAGCTGCTTCCAGAGCTTCCTTAATGCTCGGCAGAGGCTCAGGCTCATCTTCTTCATCTCCTTGCTCTTGATACTGTTTTTCTCACTGAATCTAAAACTTCTTTGTCCCAGATACTCGAAGCTCTGTACTTGTTTTAACGCAAAATAAATATACGTTGTATAAATAAATATTATCCACGATACATTAGATACGTAAGCATTTTGATCATTTAAGATAAGGCGTAGACGATATGCCGGTAAAGTTCTCACGGTAGCAATTGATTCCTGCAACAGCTCCACATAATTAACAGCGTTGGCCCTTGGAGCGAGAAAATCAACACCGATTAATTGGTTTCTGTACAACCGCTACCACAAATATACATGGGAAGTCTCTTCGAAGCCCGAGGTTTAAGGTCAATGCAATAGTACCATACGTAGTTATTGGAGTTTCGTTGGCGGCGACTAATCCATAGGCAGAGGCATTACTCGCCTTATCAGTAACGAAGATGCGGCGTGTAGGTGTATGGGAAATTGCGTCAACCGCCGCTAATGACTCCCGCTGGCGTTTCCCTGCTGTGGTTTGTAGGAGCAGGGTTCAATGCACTTCCTTGCTTGCGTACCATAGTGGTGATGGTTCTAACACAGTCAGACCGCCGGCCTAGTTCTAGACCAGTCTTTCCCAAAGTGGGCGATAACGCCCCCTTGTGGGCGCTGCAGGCTTAAAGGGGGGCGGTAAGAAACCCAGAAAAAAAATCGGGACGTTGTGTAGAGGCTTGGGAGGCGTCATCTACTAGGACTCTTAAGACACCGACTGAGCTTGACTCTTGACTACAAAAATGGGGGGCGCTATAAAATAATTTATTCTCAAAGTGGGCAGTAGACTAAATAAGTTTGGGAACCACTGTTCTAGACCGAGATTATGTTTGCGAGCGTAAGTTTGAACGATCGCGTGGCCTGCTACTTCTCGTATCTACCTCAGTTACTTGCGCCTGTTGCATATTCTTTATGAGAAGCGACATGGTTCTCTTCAAGCGGGCGAAAACGTTCGTCAGTGACGTGTGTGATCTCCACACGTAACGTAACGTTTCCGTAACGTTTTCGCTGCTACTGGAGGCGATGGCCTCGTGCACCGTAGCCTAACGTTTTCAAGTGTGTCGAGTGGCGTATCCACGACGACTGCTTACATGTCGGTAAGTAAGCTCTTCGTCCAAATGAACTGAAAACCAGCGCCCTTCGTTACCGTGGGTCACGGCATATGCTGAGGGGGGTCCCGTTGTAGTGGCATCCTGTTCTTGAGTAGGTGGCACTGCTCAGTTTATTCTTGTGTTTGTTTTTCTTTTATTATTATGTGCCACTGTTATGTATCTATTTATGTGATGTCCATTGTAATAAATGTATTTTTCTTTCTTTCTTTCAAATAACGCGCAACACGTCTTCAGACAGCGCTGCCAGCTAGCGATTTAAGGTGCCGCAAGAACTGTGGCGTACGGTCACCAATCTCCTCTCTTTCTAGAAGCCGCTGAGTTTTCACGATCTGGGATTCGCTGAACCTTTTAACTATCTTCTTCTTCAGCTCTTCGTATTGTCCCGCTGTGACGACTGAGAGACCGATTATAAGGTATCTTACCTTTACCGAGTTTTATCACTGTTGCTTTTCTTAGCAGCGTTTCAAATTTATCCACTTCTCTCCGTATGTGTTCTCGAACTCGTACATGAAGTAAGCCGTAGACCATTTCGAGTTTACTTTCTCGCTGAGGTCTTCATGCTAGGTGAGCGCGTGCTTTAGCTATGTACAACTCAGTTCTCTCCCGTGGCTGTTGAAGTTTCGAGAACAACTCTCTGTATATCCTGTGGAATCTTGGGGCGCTGCTCCACGAAATGATCACTTGACTCCACCACGTGGTTGCGTCGTGTGTAAGAAGCATCGACAAACCACGTAAGGCGTTAGCATCACTCACATTTGCGCAATCATTAAATGCCTCCAAAGTGCCGATGAAACCGTCCGCTCCACTGTAGGTCGCTTTGTAGTGGACGGCGCGGGTGTTACTTTGTTGTATTTTATTCTTGACTTCCA
Organism: Ostrinia nubilalis; assembly: GCF_963855985.1. Classification (NCBI taxonomy): domain Eukaryota; kingdom Metazoa; phylum Arthropoda; class Insecta; order Lepidoptera; family Crambidae; genus Ostrinia; species Ostrinia nubilalis. The sequence goes on along the minus strand of NC_087089.1, from coordinate 15,470,127 downwards.
CCTTTATTTATGTTGTTACAATGAAGTACAACTTAAGACTAAAGTATGACCGAAGAGTTCGGTTATTTATACATAGTGAAATCAGCGGTATAAGTTTAAGGGATGACACGTTGCTAAAGGCAAGTCACTCTACTAAATTACTCGAATAAAGGCAGCCTTTCGAACTAAGCGTCACAGACGCAGCGTCACTGCATTCGAATGACGTTCCCTAGAATTTCATACATTTGCATAGAACATCTATTTGTCGCTCTGTCGCGGCATCACAGTCGCGGTGCCACAGACGCTATAGACGCTCGCTTTGAAAAAAAAGCTCAAGTGAACTTACAAATGCAGCGGGTTGTCAGTTTCCAGCCGCGAGAGCGCCACTTGCGCCAGCTGCGACAGTCGTTTAAGCGCTTCTGCGCGCAGGCGGCCCGAGCGCGGTAAGGTCTCGGACAGCGCGGCGGCGGCGGCGGCGGCGCTGGGCCCAGGAGCGGCGCCCGCTGCCGTGCTTAATGTATCTGGAAACAATTAAAACCTATAGGCGCAGCAGATCAACGAGCTCAACTGCTGCAAGAAGCCTGTAGCGGCCTAGATAGGGTGCTTGCTTTCTGAGGGGATCTGGGTTGGTTGGTGTAGAAAGAATAAATCACAAATCGTGCACAATAGCCCAATAAAGGGGCAAAGTGCGACTCGATTACCTTGCAAAACTAACAAATTAGAGTCTGACCAACGAAAACAAGAAATGGCGGCAATTATAAAAAATCTTTGGATGACAACACCGTTTATACTTCGAATTGTTTCAACTTTTATTGGTGTTACGAATCATAACTAAAATCTGATCGCGGCGGCGGGGAGCGCTCCTATTGGCCGTGGCTTTGTCTGTGCAGACTACATAATAGGAGCGAATCGCGGGCGGTTAGCCAACCTTTCGGAATGAACTTCGGATGCGCGCTACAACAATTATTTTTATTTTTAACGACCATATTTTGCTTCCTTGTTTTTCAAGACTTTTATTTCCTCTAACTCAAATTTAGCGGTTTCTAGTAATTTCTAGTAATGTTTTCTGTCTTTCTTGCTCTAATAATGCTGTTGTTTTTATAATATGCTCTAACTGTAAAGAGAAACATATTACCTATTAAACAGTGTTGTACTTTATTTTTATTAATTAATAAAAAACATAAGGTACCCGGTTTTCAATATTTGCATTCCCATCTTTTTCTAAATGTTTGATTCTTATTACAGCCTCTAGACGAATGTAGTCTGTGGGTTTACGTTCCCGATCTTCAGTCTTGGTCATTGTTGCTAAATAAGGTTTGCCGTCTGAGCAAGCATTAAGTTATTTTTTTTTTTAATCATTTGTATTAAACGACAAATAGTAGGTGTACTTTGCAAATCTTCGACTTGAAAGTGGTTATGTTCAAAGATTTTGCCGTCTTCTTGCTCTTTAAAACTCATGATATTTAATTCGGAATCTTTTATATTCTCTGTATCCAATATTTCTAAAAAAAAATCACAATCTTATCAGCATAACATAAAATTAAGGATTCATAAAATAGTACATAGAGCAAAAGTACCTCTGGCGTCAATCGATACAGAAATGGTAGGTTTGTCTAACAAGTCCAGTTGTTGACTGTTGCTAATTGCATCTAGTATGGTTCCGTCACTATCAAAAGAGTTTTTCAACTCGCAAATCATAATAGGTGCAGCCTGAAAAATAAAAACAGTTGAGGAGTACTTGATAATTTTTGAAACGTTTTGAGAAAATACATAATAATACGCACTTCTTCAACCATGGTTATTATGGCTCCATTGTGTGGAGGTGCTGGTGGTCCGCCTCCAGTTTTTAATAAATTTCCTCTTTCTGTTGCACGATTTTTACGTGTGCAGAAACGTTCAGCAAGAATATCTGAGCCTCAGAATTTTTATCTTTATCAAAAATCGCGGAACATAGGTACATGGGGGTGATATGGATAGCCCTAGTGATGCTCTACCTCTGGGCTTCGGTTTGACACTACTTTTTGGGACACCCTGTATAAAGTTTCAAGAGTGAAATCCCGCCAGATACAGATCAAGTAGTAACCGAACTGTTCAAAGCTATAGCTAACAACACAACATAACAAAACACAACATAATCCCGGAAGCTTGGACTCGGGCCGTACAAGTCACAATACCGAAAAAACAGAATCCACAGTGCATCAGTGACTACGGACGTATGTTAAACCGGATACAGAATATACGCCAACTTTCTTCTTAACCGCTTAGACAAAGAGAGCCAAGGCTTTGGTAAAAAACAAAAAAAAAACAACAAAAAAAAAAAACAAAAAAAAACAAAAAAAAAACAAAAGAAAAACAAAACAAAAATAAAAAAATAAAAATAAAACCAAAAAAACAACTATCAAGCAGCATTCCTAGAACACAGATCCACAGATGACCACATCTTTACGCTCCGGAGATTCTTGACGAAAAGCAGCGAGAGGGCACATGGAAAAAGTCTTCAACACTGTAGACTTAAACGCCCTTAAAGATATTCTTGCATCCAGAACCAATAAAACCCTGACCATACTTTAAGACCAAAGCTTGCATGAATAAATCCACATTATGTATATCAAAGGCAGCGCTAACCAGGTTCGCCACCAAAGGGAAGGGAGTAAAACAAGGCTGCCCACAGTCCCTCCGTACTAATAAATGATGTCCTTCAAACACTCCAAGAAGAAATAGCAATATTCCGACTAAATCAAGATTCACATTTACGCTTCCCATCTGCCTATCGTTCGCTGAAGACCTAATCATACTATGGACAAAACCAGGTCAACTAAAAACTCAATGTGCCTTTAAGATGCAGCAGCTGGCATATGAGGTGAGGATATTTTTTTTCTTTAGTATTTTATTTATTTGTACACTAAGAGCTCCTTCAAATTACAGGCGCGAGGAAGCGCTGCAGTGGCGCCACTGTAGCGCGAAAACTACTAGTTTTCATACAATTTCTATAAGCGCAACACACGTAGCGTTTGTCATGGTAGTGGTACTACGACTGCGCTTCTAGAAATTGTATAAAAATTAGTAGACAGTACTGCAGCGCTTCCTCACGCCTCTAATTTAAATAAGCATTTATTATTTACTATGTATGTATTCTACGAGTAAATCGGAGCACGGAGGCGTGGCTTCATAGACGCATATTCGTAGTTTTACACTTACAAATACGCGTTTATAGGCCGATTTACACGTATTAAGTAGTTAAGTATTTAACTTAATTTTAAGTGATCAAATTGCATCGTAACTAAATTTTAACTTAATTCCAAACGTCAAGCTCTTGTTTACAATGAAACTGCTTGTCAAAATCGTATCAAGTGACAAGCCCCGCCCACCAACTTGACAGAGAAATTAAGTTAAAATTGTAAATGTTGGAAATTAATTTGAAATGTAATTGGAAATGTTGCTGTCGCGCTCGCACACTCACTGCGGGCGCCCGTCGCACAGTCGCGACAGCAATATAATTACGTGCGAGCGATAAGGATGGGTAGCTTGGGGTCATTGGACAAAATTCTACGTGCTCACGGACCAGGCTTTACTTAATACGTGTAAATCAGCCTTATCCTCCTGAGACCCCCGGTGTCACTCGTGACACTTGAGTATATTTTTTTTTACAGCGCCATTTATTGATATTTTTGAAAATTAATAAAAGTGTGTGAAACGTTGGAATATGTCACATATCCAAAAAATTGCTATGCCTCGCACGAAAGGGTTTTTGATTTTGTAAACATTAATCGAAATTTTGAATTCGGGCGACCTCCGACATGACACATTCAAAGAAAAGAAATTATTGTTTAAAACAAGTTTTTTGGTATTGTTTTGTGTTTTCTGTGTGCTACGGTAATATATCTCTCAGATTGTGCGATAAAACTATTAAAATGTTTCTATTGTAATAAGTATTTTCGTCAATTAATTCAAGTGTCACTGGTGACACTTTGGGCACTCGTGACTTGAAATATGGTCCTTTTTAGGATTGTCTGATGGTAACGTCAAGTCAATGTTATGCAACTTTGATGAGACAGATGATGAAAAAATTGATGCTCCATCCTCAGATCAGACCCTGGATATCATGCAAGACCAGAGTACTTGTCAATACCAATCAAATGAGTCAAAACTCGACAGAGTTACATCGTTTAGTCACAGAGTTTCTATGGCTACCTTCCGTCTCCATCATCAGATCAGCTCCATGACCTAATTATATTGAAGTCTCATCTGAGTTACATGTCTATGCAAAATTTCAGCTCAATCGGTTGGCAGGAAGTAGCTCTAATTCAGCTTCCAAGATTTTACTCAAACATACATTCACACATTTATTGCAAGTTAAATTAAAGTTTGTAATAACAAGTTAAATAAAAGCTGTTAAAAAGTAAATCTTATATGATTCTAAACAATTGCAGATCAATTTGAAACTAAAAACACCTATTTTATCATAACTGAAGTAATTAAAATATTAATTAATTCAAGTCCGTTTTAATGTATTTGAAACCCGTAGTATCACTGGTGACACCCCCCATTTTGGCGTATGTAGGGGGGCTAGATTTTTTTTGCATTTTTTGTTAGTTCTACATATGAAACTTAGCCTGCCTTCCAAAATTCAAGACAATCCGACAATTTTTAGGGGTCTGGGTCTCAGGAGGTTATGAAGCTCGCCTCCGTAAACACTAGGCAAAACATGTTGTCTAGTTTCCTAATTATTATTTTTATAAAGTTTTAACGTTTAATTTTTGTTTGTTTCAGGTGTCGACAGGAAACCGTTGCTGCCACAAGCACGAGAGGATACCAGTACTACTACTACACCAAAGCCAGCTGAGAGAAACGAGTTATTGTCACATTAAACTTTATATTTTGTATCTGTACTTTTAATTTAATAAATAACAAAATAAACAAAGGTCTTTTATTTAATTGGACCATTTTATACTTATTTTTAGTTATTAAAACTTTTTAGCATAGAAATTGATCAAACGACGACGCTAGCCCTAACAGTTATAGATGACCCACGCTGAACTGTCCCACCAAACTCAATGACAGGGGGGCGCTACCATCGTTCAACTATATGGTTTCCAACATGGCAAAAATCTGAACCAGCGATCCGGTATTGACGGTGGCGCCCCGCTGTCAATGTCATCGACAGGACAGTCAAGTATTTTGGAACTATACATTTGAAAATTACAATCAGAGCAGTGGCAAGCGAAAGTTTGTGGGTTCGATTCCCATCTTAGGTAATCCGAATATTTTTTCAAATTATCAGGAAGAGCAATTTTTTAAAATAATTTTAAGTAAAGAGCTAAAATCACAAATGCGTTAAAAATATTATGAAAGTTTCCGCTAGAGGCGCTGTACAATCCGTCATACAATTAATGTAATCTTTTTACACACTTACTAGTGACCATGTGTGATGTAAACTCACACTAAGCATTCAGATGGAAGAGCAGTCACCCGACAAGCGAAAGGTTGTGGGTTCGATTCCCGGCATAGGCAGTTCGATTCAAATTATTGACAGAATGATGTAATAGACTATTTGACACCATTCCCCAATAATTCGTAATCACAACTTTTTTTAAAAGACACCATTCTGGTCATAAAAACTTAATTAATTTTAAATAACCTGTAAATCGCGAATTTTGGTTGCATTGTAATTAAAAAAAGTAGTTTAATTGAGTTGACACTGGCTAGTAGACGTCACTGGCTAGTATTGCCATACAAAATCGTACGTTTCGTTTTGACAGTTTTAAAAAGTGGTACGTCAATTTATAGGTGGTGTCAACACGTCTATTTGCGAAGGCGAGTGAGCTTTACATGTGTGGTGGCTCGCTACTGTTCGTTACTCAAAACTTTTGATAGACATTACATTATCGTTATGTGCATGTATACGTACACACACAAGTAAAGCTCACTCGCCTTCGTGACTTGCAAGAACTATAAGAATATACAGGGTGTTAGGTAAATGGGTATATGAGCCGCCACTAGCCCATGTTAACATGGTCATATAAATGGTATGGTGAAGACAGAAAATTGATATCTTAATTTTAATTTTCATACAAATCTGATTTTATAAAATTTATTTCGTATGAAAATTAAAAAAATTCAAATGATGATATCAAATTTCTGACTTCACCATACCATTTATATGACCATGTTATCATGGGCTAGTGTCGGCTCATATACCCATTTACCTAACACCCTGTATAGAGAATGACTTATGGCATTGAGCTCGCCTTTTTGTACTGAACATTGTTGTGTGTGCAATAAAGTCTTTAAATAAATAAATAAGGCAGGGTACCCTGCTTTATAGTACCTGCCATGTAACACATAACGTAGCATGTAACGTAACCAACCTTCAAGTAAGTGCGGCTCGTCCACGGTCATCGCGTATCTGGCTGCGAGCTCCTGAATCCTACTGATACATTGCATGCTACACGGGTATGTGTTACTCACCGACGAGCGTGCACTAAAGTTCACTCGCCTTCGGGAGTTACAAGAACTATATTGTGTGTACTCACCGACGAGCGTGCGCACGACGGGGTCCGCGTGTAGCAGCGCGGGCGGGCCCGTGAGCGCCAGCGTGGCGCGCAGCAGGCGCACGCCCGCGCCCAGGCAGCGCCGCCAGAACGCGCCGCTGGTGCCCTCGCCCGCGAGTGAGCTTTACATGTGTTTTGGCTTGCTACTGTTCGTTTTTCAAATTTTGATGGACATTACACTATCGTTATGTACATGTACACACACAAGTAAAGCTCACTCGCCTTCGTGAGTTGCAAGAACTATATTATTAAGCTGGGTACTCATCTAGCCGTGTAGCATGTAATGTGTCAGATACTGTATCAAGTGAGTACATAGGCACGAGCCCGCTGCGAGCTGCTCGCGCGTGGTTCGCAGGGAGACCCGCCGAGTGGCGGTATCACTACGAGCACAAAGGCGGCTACTGTCACGATCATTGCGGATTAGGGAGCTCGCAGCTAGATACGCGATGACCGTGGACGAGCCGTACTCACTTGAAGGTTGGTTAAGTTACATGCTACGTTACGTGCTACATGGTAGGTGAGTACCTTTGTGCTCGCAGTGATACCGCCACTCGGCGGGTCGCTGCAATCGCCCTGCGAACCACGCGCGAGCAGCTCGCAGCGGACTCGTGCCTATGTACTCACTTGATACAGTACCCTGCTTAATATTATGTGTTACTCACCGACGAGCGTGCGCACGACGGGGTCTGCGTGTAGCAGCGCGGGCGGGCCCGTGAGCGCCAGCGTGGCGCGCAGCAGGCGCACGCCCGCGCCCAGGCAGCGCCGCCAGAACGCGCCGCTGGTGCCCTCGCCCGCGAGTGAGCTTTACATGTGTGGCTCGCTACTGTTCGTTATTCAAAAGTTTTGATAGACATTACACTATCGTTATGTGCATGTACACGTACACACACAAGTAAAGCTCACTCGCCTTCGTGAGTTGCAAGAACTACAGGGTGATTTTTGTATCAGTATCCAAATTTTCAGGATCGACTCAGAATCAGTAACTTAATTGATTTACGTAAAGAAAACAAAACTTTTTTCTCCATATTTAATTATTTTCATCCGCTGCGCGCGGTTTCCAAATTGACTCGGGTGGAAAATTTGAAAGAAAGAAAGAAGAAAAGAAAGAAAGATTTGCTTCGTTCATGGAAAAAAATGTACACACAGTTAACTGCAAAGCTTAATAGACATAATGGTGAGCGAAAATAAGCAATAACCTTTAAAACTTAAGATATGGGCACCCGCAAATTAGACTTTCAATACCTATATTTTTTTGCGAAAATACCACATTTAAAATTAATTACGATAAAGTTGTATTGTCAAATTGTTCTAACGAGCTTATTAAAAAAATTTGGATACTGATAACAAAGTCACCCTGTATAAGGCAGGGTATTCACCTGCCATGTATCACGTAACGTAGCATGTAACGTAACCAACCTTCAAGTGAGTGCGGCTCGTCCACGGTCATCGCGTATCTGGCTGCGAGCTCCTGAATCCTACTGATACATTGCATGCTACACGGGTATGTGTTACTCACCGATGAGCGTGCACTAAAGTTCACTCGCCTTCGGGAGTTACAAGAACTATATTGTGTGTACTCACCGACGAGCGTGCGCACGACGGGGTCTGCGTGTAGCAGCGCGGGCGGGCCCGTGAGCGCCAGCGTGGCGCGCAGCAGGCGCACGCCCGCGCCCAGGCAGCGCCGCCAGAACGCGCCGCTGGTGCCCTCGCCCGCGAGTGAGCTTTACATGACTGTGTGGTGGCTTGCTACTGTTCGTTTTTCAAAAGTTTTGATACACATTACACTATCGTTATGTGCATGTACACGTACACACACAAGTAAAGCTCACTCGCCTTCGTGAGTTGCAAGAACTATAAGGCAGGGTACTCACCTGCCATGTAGCACGTAACGTAACCAACCTTCCAGTGAGTACGGCTCGCTAACGGTCAACGCGTATCTGGCTGCGAGCTCCTGAATCCTACTGCGAGCCGCCTTTGTGCTCGCAGTGATACCGCCACTCGGCGGGTCGCTGCGATCTCCCTGCGAACCACGCGCGAGCGAGCAGCGGGCTCGTGCCTATGTACTCACTTGATACAGTACCTGATACATTACATCATCATCATCATCAACAGCCCTTTACAGTCCACTGCTGGACTATGAGCCTCCTCCACTATAGTGGAGGGTTTTGCCGTAATCCCCACGCTTGACAGGCGGGTTGGAGATCACAGTTTAAAAGATTGATGTTTTTCAGGGAGCGCTGCTGCCCGTTCTCTGTTTGATGTGTAGTCCCTAAGTCGCCTGTTACGACACGACCACGGGAGGAGTAGTAGAGTGCCGTGTGGTGACGGCAGAGTAGAACACATTTGTCACCAATCCCTACTCTTCCATTGGGTGTCGTAAGATACATTACATGTTACATGCTACACGGCTATTTGAGTACCCTGCTTAATATTATGTGTTACTCACCGACGAGCGTGCGCACGACGGGGTCTGCGTGCAACAGCGCGGGCGGGCCCGTGAGCGCCAGCGTGGCGCGCAGCAGGCGCACGCCCGCGCCCAGGCAGCGCCGCCAGAACGCGCCGCTGGTGCCCTCGCCCACGCTGAGGAGACAACACGTTAGCTATTAGTACTGTTTAAGGTTTAAGAATTTATTTTTCAAAATAAATTGTACACTTCACTTAAAATGAAAAACAGGGTAGTTTATCTAAATATATAAAAGGAGAAACTGACTGACTGACTGTTGAAAGTTCTCGAGTGGCGACCACGGGCTGGAAAACGTAGCGTGGGCAGGCCTCCTACTAGGTGGACCGACGATCTGGTAAAGGTCGCGGCAAGAGCCTGGATGCGGGCAGCGCAGGACCGTTCATTGTGGAAAACCTTGGGGGAGGCCTTTGTCCAGCAGTGGACGTCATTTGGCTGAAACGACGACTGACTGACTGACATATTAACGCACAGCCTAAACGGCTAAACGTAGGCACTTGAAATTTGGAAGGGACGTAGCTTAGGTACCGTAGAGGTGCACTAAGAAAGGAATTCCCGAAATTTCCACGGGAACGGGAATTAGCGGGAAAATCCTTTAGTATGAAAAATCTAAAGCGCTTAAGTTAGACGCTTGAAATTTGGCATGCATGTACCTTAGTAAACTTAAAGCTTAGTTACAACAGGAGGTCGAAAATGGCCTGAATTGCTTCGAGAAAAGGATGGTACGGCCGTGCCGCTTTTTTGCTCGACTCCAGATATTGCAAAATTCCTACGGGAACGGGATTTAGCGGGAAAAAACATATGTATGAAAAAATCTAAACCGCGTAAGATAGATGAAGACGGGTAAAACGGGTTCCACGCGTACGAAGTCGCGGACGGCTGCTAGTAGACATATATGACATGACAGTACATGCACACAATAAACGCCCGTTCGTGATAAGCCGCACGACACGAACACTGGTTCAATTTACCGGCGGCCACCGTCGCGGCGTCTTTCCGTTCTATACATAGCCAGAACGCAAGGGTGTGAAACTAATCGAGTATAGTTTGGAAATTACTTTATTTACTAAGCTCCTCCAAACTATACACGACCAGTACGCATATGCTGCGTACTGCTCGCGTATACTTTGTAGTGACTTAGGTCAATTATCTTACTCCAAAATATACATCGTCAGTACGCATACGGACTAATCATGTATGTATTGTAATAAGTGCGTGATTACAATTTATACGCGAGTAGTTGCATGCTAGTCATTTTGACTTATTGACCTCTCTTTCTATTACATATTAATTCATATCTGCGTGTCTACTTTAAACATTGAATCATCTTTCGACACGTGTCATTGTTTTGATAAAGGATTTTTTGGTGTTTCTTATTCTGCCATAGAAAAGATATTTGTTTTGGGGCTGATATTTCACCAATTGTCGTAGGTATGGAAATATGTCAAAATGATTTTATTCTTGAGATAAAAGTTAATAAATAAAATAAATAATAAATAAATATCCTTAGACATTTTACACTGCGCTTCTAGTCCCAAACTAAGCAAAGCTTGTACTATGGGTACTAGACAACGGATATAAACATACTTAAATACTTTTTTTTTGTAAATACATACTTATTATACATAGAAAACACCCAGTCCAATACAAACAAATATGTACATGCACACAACTGTTTGTACTGTGCGGGAATCGAACCCGCTACCTCCGGAATAGTAGTCCGTTTTGAACCACTACACCAAACGGCCGACAATACAAACCTAGCATTTAAAGTCTCGCATAATATTGTATTTAATGCACGTTGAACTTTCTTCTCTCACTCTCTCTCATTTTAATTAAATTGTTATTTAATTCGAAATCTACCTAATCAATTTAATTTCAAAAACCACTTACAATAGTATTAAAAATCTAGATTTATTATAGATTCAGTAAAATAATAATATTTTATGTAATAATATCAAATAAATGTAATTTTAAATATAGTTCCATATTTTACTGAATTTTACTAAATCAATATCAACTAAACACACTCTAGTCAAGTGTAAGTGGTGTAGTAGAAACTAATCGAGTATAGTTTGGAGATGACATTTTTTACTAAGCTCCTCCAAACTATACACGATCAGTACGCAAAAATCGTGTATAGTTTGGAGTCACAGATTTACAAACAGGCACTACAAAATATACACGAGCAGTTTCCTATGGGTGCGTTCTGGCCATGTATAGAACGGAAAGACGCACCGTCGCGCATTGTTCTTTTCGTGACGCACAGACGTCACGAAAAAAAAAATGCGCGACGGTAGCCGCTGAAGCGCTGCGCAGGAGCCGGGTAGCGTGGCGAGGCGAGCGCGCTAATCGCTCCAGCGCGGTGCGAGAGCCGGGTAACGCAGCGAACTACACAGCCTCACACTCACATCGGGTCTCATGCTATTAGCTTCCTCAAGGGCTTCGTCGAAACGTAGAAGCGAGTAAAGTGGGTTATGTTACCACAGAATAATAATAAGTACTACGTACAGAAGATTTACTTCGCGAAGTTATTTAAAAAAATGTATGCTCAATGTCATTAACAATATGGTGTAATTTAGCCTGTCTCAAGAGTCAAGCACCATTTTGTTGACAAACGTCAGTGATCGGCACTGCGCCGAAGCTATAGGGCTGACTTCGGTAAAATGATGTGACGTGAGGTGCCAAACTGCGGAAAATGGCGGAGGAAATACATGATTTAGCATGAATTATCATGAATAATATTAACAACTTATTTACCTCTCAGTGTCTCGAGGCAACTTAAAAAAGTACATTCTGTGTCTTTATTATTATTTAGGCAGTTAAATACTGCACAGTATTTAGTACACCATTTTCTTTATTTTCTTCCATCATACACAAGAATGCGCGTGCGTGAGTCAATGTTCGCTCGTATGTGAGGCCTTGTCGAATAGTATCCTGTAGGTGGGCCATCGTGCGTGTTTTGTTTTCGATGTAAACTCGCGGAGATGAACAGGCCTGATGTTACTCACACGGGTGGTAAGAAGACATCAGCAGCGACGTGCGAGGCGAGGCGAGCTCGCGCGCTGGCCGCTAGTCGCTGCAGCGCTGTACGAGAGCCGGGTAACGCAGCAAACTTCACAGCCTCACACTACATCACTCCAATGCGTGCTCAAGTAGTGTATTGGAGACACTTAAAGTTAAACATTATCACTCACACAGGCGGTAGGAATACGTCAGCGGCCACGTGCGAGGCGAGGCGAGTGCGAGCGCTGGCCGCTAATCGCTGGAGCGCGGTGCGAGAGCCTCGTAGCGTCGCAAACTTCTCAGCCTCGGACTTACAGATGGTTCCATGCTTCCTCGAAGCGAGTAGTGTATTGCAGATAAAGCCTGGTCCGTGAGCACGTAGAATCCCGTCCAATGACCCCAAGCTACCCATCCTTGTCGCTCGTGCGTAATTATATTGCTGTCGCGACTGTGCGACGCGCGCCCGCAGTGAGTGTGCGAGCGCGACAGCAACATAATTACGTGCGAGCGACAAGGATGGGTAGCTTGGGGTCATTGGACGGGATTCTACGTGCTCACGGACCAGGCTTTACTAAAGTTAGGTAGTGTCACTCACACGGGTGGTAGGAAGACGTCAGCGGCCACGTGCGCGGCGAGGCGAGCGCGCGCGCTGGCCGCTAGTCGCTCCAGCGCGGTGCGAGAGCCGGGTAACGCAGCGAGCTTCACAGCCTCGCACGCACATCGGGTCTCATGCTATTCTAGCTTCCTCAAGGGCTTCATCGAAACATTGAAGCGAGTAAAGTATTAGAGACAATAGGATTCTGTTACTTACACAGGTGGCAGGAAGACATCAGCAGCGACGTGCGAGGCGAGGCGAGCTCGCGCGCTGGCCGCTAATCGTTGCAGCGCGGTGCGAGAGCCTCGTAGTGCCGCAAACTTCACAGCCTCGGACTCACAGAGGGTTCCATGCTTCCTCGAAGCGAGTAGTGTATTGCAGTTTCACTCACACAGGCGGTAGGAAGACGTCAGCGGCCACGTGCGAGGCGAGGCGAGCTCGCGCGCTTGCCGCAAGTCGCTGCAGCGCAGTTCGAGAGCCGGGTAACGCAGCGAACTTCACTAAAAGCGCGCGTAGGCGCACGCAGCCACGCACGCACATAGGATCCCAGGCGTGCTCGATCAGTTCTGAACAAAAAACATTAATAATCATAAATAAATACTGTTTATTGCACACCAAAGAACAGAACAGAAAGAAAAAGAAACACACAAGGTACAACTAAACTACGGCCAACGAGAAGCGATACCAAATGTAAACAAACCCAATGTCATGGGTGAACCCGTCTGGCTTTGACATATTTTGGCTGGAGAATGAGACATTACGACAAATACACAAGATGGGAAGAGACAGAATAATTATATTGTCAACTCGACAGTCGTATCGACCTTTTGTATCGCTGCTAGTTGGCCGTACCTTAGCTAGGTAAAGGTGTAATAAGTTCTAAATAAAACAAAATAAAATGTTTACAAAGAGTAAATGGCGTTGTTTTTATTAAACCCTTTGAAGAGTCAAGAAACATTAACATAGGTACCTAACATGCGCGGGGCGTATATTATTTGTGCGTGACATAGGGCTTAGGTTAGGTAGCTTGTTTCTACTACGGATACGTCTGTCGTGTTGCACGCACATGTTTAGAAACAACAGATTACATACTTAATAAAACTAAGTCAAGGTCCATTCTCAATTTCTGAGCTAGAAAACGTTATTCCCGTAAGTTATTTTATCAGTCAATTAAATCAGAAGACCTACTGAGTAACCTTATGATAACTAAATTTAAAAACACACGATACTACACTGACTCGTGTGTTTTTAAATTCTGACACTGCAAGATAGAGTACGTAGAAAACAAAAAGATATAAAAAATAGCATAAATCATAAAGGTAGCAGGGAAACGCTGGACGCAGGCCGCTACCAATCGATCAACATGGAAAGCATTGGGGGAGGCCTATGTTCACCAGTGGACGTCCTATAGCTGAAATGATGATGATGATAAAAAATAGCACTAATATAACTTACCGGTTAACTTAGGTAGCACGACCCGGTTGACCAGGGTCGGCACGAGGAAAAGGTCCGGGTCATCACGGACCGTTTCCTCAGTGACCGGGGGCAGCGGCTCCACCTCATCTTCAGAGCCTGACGACCCACTGGACAGCTTCTCTGGCCGGACGCCATACATCATGAGACATCTGGAAATGGGTTTGTATAATAACAAATAGTTTGTCTAACACCTCACGCGTAATCTTGTAGGTTCCAATATCAAGCGATCGTAATCACAACTGTAGGTTATTAACTGTTAACAATGAAATATCAAAATCAAATTAGCGTAGCGATGTGAATTATGATACAAACTACATCGTTATTGCGCTAGAATTTGCATCCAAAGTTTAGTCACATCTGAGCAAAATAGAGTTTCATATCCATTGAGTTGAAACAGAAACACATCACGATCACGTGACACGTGCACCAAGGCGGAGCAGAGTGGAGCGGAGCGGAGAAGTGTTTTGAATAACCAATAAGATATAATTATTTCTTCTTCTCCGTTTCGCATAGCTTCGCCCAATTTGACAGCGAAACACTTCTCCGCTCCGCCTTGGTGAAAACCTGGCCTTAAATATTAATATTAAAAAATGAAACGGAATATAAACAATGCTCACTTGTACCAGTCCATTTTCTCGTAGTCCTCATTGTCTTCGTCCGCCAGCGGGTTCCATAATATGAGCTGTGAACAGGAGACCCAGAGTTTATGATGTGCACACGACCTAAACATACTTAAGTTCGTAATCTCCTAACCGTTATAGAATCAATGTGAATTGATATGCACAAGGAAAATTACAGTGTAAGATATAAAGTTTACATTTCGCTTATAACACAACATCGACTTTTGATAAATAACCATGCAACGCGTTTTCTCAAGGATAGGTCAAGGAATTTAATTTGTGACCAACCTAAGGTTGAATAGAGACTAGCGCTTAACTGTTTTTGTAACGTCAAACTTCAGATTTAAATGCTCTGTCATGTCATAATATGTCAATTTCCCCTCCCGTGCCGCTACCATACATCAGGCACTGAGAGTTAAGCGCTAGGCTCATAATAAAGCCTATGGCCCTATTGAGTGACATCTGCAACGCCGTAGCATAGCGTTCAAATAACTGCAGTGTCGATGCCACAACAACAAATGCAAGTATCGCGTCATGCGTTCATAAAATACCTCTATTCAAAACTAGTGAAATGAAGTCCCTGTGAAGGGACCAGGGATGTGTAGTGCAGCGGTTCCCGAAAGGTGGTCCGCGGAACCCTGGGGTTCCGTGGAAAGGCCGCAAGGGTTCCGTAAAAAATATTATCCCACGTTTCGTGACTGCCGTTGTTCGCGCGCACCGACTTGTTTACGCACAAGGGAGGGGCAGGGCGTGCGGGCGGAGTAGTACGGGGGTTCCGCTAGGAAAAGTATAATCAATTAGGGTTCCTTGGCAAAAAAAATTGGGAAACCCTGGTGTAGTGTATTCTCATCTCTAACTGACCTGATGGCGCACGTACGGCGCCAACAGCCGCGGCAGGCAGGCGGCGACGTAAGCGTCACTATAAAGCGTAGGGTCGCGGCGCCGGAAGCGAGCCAAGCGCGCGCACACGCCGCGAACGCTGCGCCACGCGGGCAAAGCGTCCGCGAATAGCTGCTCGCTGCCCGACTTGATCGCGTCTGTTCGATAAAAAACTCATTTATTTTTTCTTCTTTTTTGATGATGTTGGCAATACACGTCGAGGCGTCTTTCCATTCTATACATAGCCAGAACGCAAGGGTGTGAAACTAATCGAGTATAGTTTGGATGTGACTTTTTTTACTAAGCTCCTCCAAACTATACACGACCAGTACGCATACGCTGCGTACTGCTCGCGTATACTTTGTAGTGACTTAGGTCAATTATCTTACTCCAAAATATACATCGTCAGTACGCATACGGACTAACCATGTATGTATTGTAATAAGTTCGCGATTACAATGTTTACGCGAGTACTTAGTTGCATGCTCGTCATTTTGACTTATTTACCTCTCTTTCTATTACATATTAATTCATAACTGCGTGTCTACTTTAAACATTGAATCAATTTCGACACGTGCCATTGTTTTGATAAAGAGCTTTTTGGTGTTTCATATTCTGCCATAGAAAAGATATTTGTTTTGGGGCTGAATAACTCTGAAATTAAGAATTATGTATGTGAAAATGATTTTTGTTCTTGAGATAAAAGCTTATAAATAAAAATGAATATCCCTGGACATTTTACACTGCGCTTCTAGTCCCAAACTAAGCAAAGCTTGTACTATGGGTACTAGATAACGGATATAAACATACTTAAATACTTTTTTTGTAAATACATACTTATTATACATAGAAGACACCCAGTCCAATACAAACAAATATCAAAATATGTTCATGCACACAAATTAATGTTTGTACTGTGCGGGAATCGAACCCGCTACCTCCGGAACAGTTATCCGTTTCGAACCACTACACCGAACGGTCGACAATTTTAGTTAATAATGCACGTTTAACTTTCTTCATTCACTCTCACTAATAAATAATTGTTATTTAATTTGAAATCTACCTAATCAATTTAATTTCAGAAACCACTTACATTAGTGTTATAAATCTAGATTTATTATAATAATATGTAGATTCAGTAAAATAATAATATTTTATGTAAAAATTAATGAATTTAAAAATGGCATCACCGTACGTGATCTACATAGGTAGTTCTTATTTCTAATCTCGAGGACAAAGCACGAGCATAATATCTAATAAATGTAATAATTTTAAATATAATTCCATATTTTATTAAATCAAATTTAAACTAAACACACTCTAGTCAACTGTAAGTGGTGTAGTATAGTTTGGAGCGAAGACGGAATCCATCCACGACACAAACTATACACGATCAGTACGCAAAATTCGTGTATAGTTTGTAGTGACCGACTTACAAAGAGACACTCCAAAATATACACGAGCAGTTTCCTATGGGTGCGTTCTGGCCATGTATAGAACGGAAAGACGCCACGTCGAGGTCGACTTGATTTGTGCCACTTTCAAGTATACAGGGTGGAATTTTGTAATGCCACCTGGAGGGAAAGTACTCTTAATATTGTAGATAGAAAAAAATACTCAAAGAAAACATTCCTTTATTTTTGAAAAGAAATAGAACTGCATTCAAAGATTTCCAAAAATTTACTTGCCACACCCGGGAATCGAACCAACTAAAATCTGTTAAAAATTATACCCTTTTTTTTGCCTCGATCGTTAGGGTCAAGTATAAGGATGAAATTTCTCTAACAAATTTGATAAATCAAATGAAAGGAAATCCATAAAATCTTAAATTATTTTAATAATGTAGAAAAAATTTTATGGTATGGTAGTGAATTTTCGAAAAATTTTCAAAAATCTATGAATGCAGTTCTCTTTCTTTTAAAAATAAAGGAATGTTTTCTTTCAGTAAAATTTTCTATCTGCAGTATTAAGAGTACTTTCCCTCCAGGTGGCATTACAAAATTCCACCCTGTATAAGTGATACGAGTTACAAAATGAGATCAAGTAATGATATAATGAAGGATGATAGATGATAGCCCCTTCCCACCCTTTGAGACTCAGTAAAGTTGTGGTGCTTTACTGAGACCTCCTATGGACAATTTGAGAGAAAGAATCACGATGCACGGTTTTGCTTCACTTGCCCACACTCTTGCACGTTCATGAACACTTAATGGTTAATAATCCACCATTTATTTATTTATTTATTTATTCATGAATAGAACGGTAGTACCAATTACACTATTCAAACAAGACGTAACAAAGCTCACTTATTAACCATTATTATTAACCATTATTACACATTAATAGTCGCCCAAACACGAATTTGAGTAAATAAAACAAAACCGCTAACATGACGCTTCAGATTCCCGCCAAAAAGTCCAACTCATTTATTTTTACAAATAGGCTTTTAAAACGCACTTTTACACGTCCCAGTATTAACCCTACCACTGCTTCGGGACAATAAATGGGCCAGTGCTGAGAAGAAGCAGCGCAAGAAACTCAAGTCACTATTTTTATATTATTTTTAATTAAAAGAAGAATAATAAATGGCTTCTGTGGTCTTGTGCTGGTTACAGACCAAGAACTATGCTAAGTTAGTTTAGCTTAGCTCGCATAGCTGACGCAGTTTTCCATGGTGTTTGAATAGTTTGCAGTTTGCACACAACTATGGAAAACTGCGTCAACTATGCAAGCTAAACTAAACTAACTCAGGTTTATCTCTTTGTCTGCCACCGGCCTAAGTTCTGGATACCATACCCCAGAAAGGCCATTCAAATAGAAAATAATTTTGTGTGATTGCTCCCAGTTTCATTTATTTATTTTTAAGACATTCAAATACAACGAATTAAATATGTATATGATTCAGTATTTTAGACACCCCTAGCGGCGAAAAGTCTATCAGCAGGGTTATGATCTTAGTTTTAACAAACAACCCAGACGATATGAGAAATTTCCTATCGCAATTTCGCACGGATCTATTTCACCTTATGCTCAAATAAATAAAAAAAGAGAACAGTATAACATCTTTTTTTTTTTCATACCTCGCTCTCGCTCATAGTGGTGGAGTTCGGCAGGCGGCAACTCGTCGTCGCTCGAATCGCCATCCCTGCGAATAAATACCACGCTTTCAAGAACAAAAACTTTTCCTGGGAAACATCAATTTAAGCTTTATCAGCAGCTTAACCTTTCATAGGGTTTTAAAATCTTTTGAAATAAGTTGGGCTGGCAACCTTTCGTTTATGGCTTTATGGCAACACAGGATTATTACCTGGTTGGTATTGCTCGCAATATTATTAACTTTTGTCTTGAACAACCAGCCACATTGTCTACAATAGACAAAGAACAATACTAAAATACTATGAACAAATGGAATGGATTTAGTTATCTGCATAGTCTGCAGTGCGAAAAGAATCAATACTTCCAAAGTATCTTGAAAATATCCTCTATTTTACACAGTTACTATTTTATGATTCCATCCCGTGTCATGGTGTTTTCAGTTTTCAAATATTTAGCACAGCTATTCCGCAAATCTTAATTCTATATAAAAATAATCTAATATTTATTTAAAATGCATACTCTACTTTTGGTGTAAAAATTCTTGACTTATTATAATAGTAAGCGGCTGTGTAGCCAGGATCTAAAGCAGTCTTTCCCAAAGTGGGCGATAACGCCCCCTTGTGGGCGCTGCATGTTTAAAGGGGGGCGGTAAGAGACCCAGAAAAAAAATCGGGACGTTGTGTAGAGGCTTAGGAGGCGTAATTTACTAGGAGGACTCTTAGACACCGACTGAGCACTCGCCTCTCGACTACAAATGGGGGCGCTAAAAAGAATTTATTCTCAAAGTGAGCAGTAGACAAAATAAGTTTGGGAACCGCTGATCTAAAGCTTAACTGTCAAAAACAATCAGGAAAGTAAAGGATTACTAAGTTAATAGATTTGTAATCACATCAGTCATATCGAGAGCGGAGAGTTCTGGTGCTCTGTAATACCGTAGCCTAGCTTAGGCACCAGTCTCTCGCAATCAAAGTGTCAGTTTACTACATTTAATTGTAGACCTAATTAAAGACAATCACCTCACATTGTAACCCTTTAGATTGTGGAGAAAATAAAGAATTGTATTAACTATGTATTTATATTATGTAACTAGCTTTCCGCCCGCGGCTTCGCCCGCGTGGAATTTTGTCTGTCACAGAAAAACAATATCGCGCGCGTATTTGCTCACCGTTTAGACCTACCCTGGACTACGACAAACATTTTAATACCAAAATCAGCTCAATCAGCCCAGCCGTTCTCGAGTTTTAATCAGACTAACGAACATCAATTCATTTTTATTTATATAGATAGATAGATAGATGACCTGTGCGCCGGCTGAGTGCCGGTGGCGGAGGCGTGGTCCTCGCGGCGGCGGCGCCGGGCCCGGCGGCGTCCCTCGCGCTCGGCGCAGCGCCGCCGCTTTTCTTCAGATTCCGGCGGCCGCGTCGTGCCTGGACGCGCTAAGGAAACAATCAAAAATACCTCTAAAATATGTGGTCAGTTACAGCTTAAACTTATCAAATAATACAATAGTAAAAAATGGGCATAAAACTGGAAACATTGAATTTTTTGATAGATCCAGATTATTCTGTAACCTATAAATTGATACCGTTTGATAGAACTCGTGAAGCACTTTCAGGATCAGTAACCGGTTTTTCGATATCTTGTAGTTAGAAATAATCACTTATAATAAGAACTTGATAGTTTAGAAATAATCGAGTGAGATCACATATCGTTTCCACCTTATAGAGTCGATATGGTAGTATCTAAGAGCGCACAATGCACATTATGTGCTTTTTCAGGAAAGAGGCATTCTGAGAGGCGTTACGGAAATAAATACGAGAAATTCTTCCGATGTATACAAATTACATAGACGTGACGTCATAACTATGTAACGTCTTGTGTGTAACGTTTTTGGGAAAATCTAATAATGTTATAATCAAAGAACGATTCTCTTAGATTTTATTTATTCTACAAAAGTGATTCTTTCAGCAATGTTTCTATTTTTGAGTTGCCTATCATTAAAACACCAAAATGTCTATTAATCATCATGCCTATTAACTAATGTTTATCATTATAAATCTAGTAGAAAATTTATTTATACAAATATCGGAGTCCAAAAACCGGCTCGGATTACTGACTCATAATAATTAGCAAATGGTGCTTTTAAAAATACCACGAGCCAATATCGTCATTCAGTTTTCAATATTTTGGGACTAACAAATATGCAGAAAACAAAACCAAGGAAGCTTCATTGTTCTATTTGAATATTGTAAAGCTACCTGGGTATGGCCTAAGCCGATAGTAAAGTAAATGCAGCTTTATTTTAACAAAAGAAAACAATAGCCGAAACAATTCAAAATGCCTAGTCATGGTACCAGTTAAATGTTAAATAAAGATACATACTTTAATACCACGTAGCAGGAAAAATGGCGTGTATTGCCATATCCAGCAATTGATGACAATGGCCATAGATATATGTATAAACTATGTATCATTAAAATTACTTAGGTGCTTCGTACACAAGGCAAAATGTTGGCGACGTGTGTCTATGTCTTTGTACTGCGGTAGTCGCTTAGAAACCTTAATCATAGAATATTGAAGATTTGCGTAGCCTTTTGTACCTACTCGTTAATTGATCAATAATTCACGTAACGTATGACACCCGACGACGGCCAGTGGCCTAATTCACGTATTATGACACAGTTAAAATCTCGTTGACGTTTAGAAGTCGTCCTATTGAAAAACAGTTCTAAATCCGTATTCACAGGGGCCATTTCGATAGAACGATTACTCGATAGGATCGCAACTCAGCGATTTGTTGTCGTTGAAGTTTTGTTACGTGAATAAGGTTACATGCCATTATTATGCAACGACTACATGATATGCGCCTGGTCGCGCACGTCGCGATCAGCGTCACTCAAAAACGTTTCAATTACATACATATTGATCTGTTAGCGCGGACGATCAGCGAGCGCTCAGGGCGATTTTAAACCCGCCTTAGAGACCACAATCATAGGGCACTGATGATTTGTAGCGTGTACTTTGGGCCTTATAGTAACAGGCGTGCGTCTGGTCACGCACGTCGCGTTCAGCGAACGTTACAATTACATACATATTGATCTGTCAGCGCATTCAATCAGCGAGCGTTCAGCGCGATTCTAAAATTCGCACATAATAATCGGGTATTGAAGATTTGTAGCCTTGTGTACTTTGAGCCTTATAGCACAGAATAATAATAAGTACTACGTACAGAAGTTTTACTTCGCGAAGGTATTTAAAAAAATGTATGCTCAATGTCATTAACAATATGGTGTAATTTAGCCTGTCTCAAGAGTCAAGCACCATTTTGTTGACAAACGTCAGTGATCGGCACTGCGCCGAAGCTATAGGGCTGACTTCGGTAAAATGATGTGACGTGAGGTGCCAAACTGCGGAAAATGGCGGAGGAAATACATGAATTATCATGAATAATATTAACTACTTATTTACCAGTGTCTTACTACTCAGTGTCTTGAGGCAACTTAAAAAAGTACATTCTGTGTTTTTATTATTATTTATGCAGTTAAATACTGCACAGTATTTAGTACACCATTTTCTTTATTTTCTTCCATCATACACAAGAATACGCGTGCGTGAGTCAATGTTCGCTCGTATGTGAGGCCTTGTCGAATAGTATCCTGTAGGTGGGCCATCGTGCGTGTTTTGTTTTAGATGTAAACTCGCGGAGATGAACAGGCCTGCTTATAGTTATAAGCGTAAGGAACATAGTTGTGTACCGGTGAGCGCCATGACGTCATGCGCCTGGTCGCGCACGTCGGCGCGGCGCCGCTCCACCACGAACTCGCAGCGCCGCCGCTGCAGCGCTAACGCGCGCGCCTCCAACGCTTCCAGCTCTGGCATCTGGAAGGAAATACGTTTAATTTGGGCTAGATTGGACCTTATTTCTGCTTAGAGAAGGTCTTCTATCGCACGTCTGTGGGGAAAGCATTCATTCATTCTTATACTACGAGTAGACTACACTTAATTTCTGTTTCGAGAACTCGAGAAGGCTCTTCTTTTTTTTTTATCCACAACGAGGAACCTCTTGGCCTGTATCTCACCTGATGGTAAGTGATGATCAGGCCGAAGGTGGAAGCGAGCTTCACCCGGAGGAACTGGCTATCTTACCTCTAACTGCCGGAACGCAACAATGCTGTTAGCATTGTTGTTATGGCGACAGACTTGGTAAGATGGTGGTAGCTAGCCAGTCGGACTTAGAACAAGCCCTACCAACCAAACCGAACAGAAAAATCTGCCCCGACAGGGAATCGAACCCAGGACCTCTGCGTCTGAAGCAGGTGGTCTTACCACTAGACCACAGAGGCGGTTGTTCTTTATCTATTGCGAAACTCATCGCACTACTGCATCTGGGGATAATGCCATTCATTTACCTTACACAATTACACTAGACTGAACCTTATTTCTGCTTCGAGAAGGTCCTTTATCGCACGTCTGTTGCGAAACTCATCAAACATCTAAGGGGGAAAGCATTCATTCTTTCTTATATTACGAGTAAACTAGACTTAATTTCTGTTTCGAGAACTCGAGAAGGCTCTTTATCTGTTGCGAAACTCATCGCACTACTGCATCTGGGATAATGCCATTCATTTAGCTTACACAGTTACACTAGACTGAACCTTATTTCTGTTTCGAGAAGACTCTTTATCGCAACACATATCGTGCGAATCGCGCGTCTGAAATTGAGAAACTCATCGACACAAACTAGGACATAATACCATAGCCCAGAAAGAGCTAAGCTAGAGGTGACCTATGACCGCTTTTACACGTCTATGCAGCGTCTAGCTGACAACAGCGCGTGAGTGCGATTCGCGCGTGAATGTCGCGTGTACGAGCTTCTCGCGGCACTTTTCGCACTTAAACAAATATTAAGAGGCTTCAAACCCTGCGAAGAACATAACTTTTCATCCAGGCATTCAATAAGATCTGATAGGTAGCCTCTAGCCGCCTGTGCACGCCTATAAGCCGCATTTAGCTGCCCGCAGCGTGCACCGCGCGATTCACGCGTGCGTAACGCGTGAACAAGCCTATCGCGACACTCGTCACGCTTCAATAACTCGAGAAAAATCTTTCAAATAATGCAGAGCCTACCTTTTCATCCAGGCACTCAATAAGGTCAGTAAGGTAGCCTTTAGCCGCCTGCGCACGCCTATAAGCCGCATTTAGCTGCCCGCAGCGCGCACCGCGCGATTCACGCGTGCGTATCGCGTGAACAAGGCTATCGCGACACTCGTCACGCTTTAATAACTCGAGAAAAAAACTTCAAATAATGCAGAGAGCCTACCTTTTCATCCAGGCACTCAATAAGGTCAGTAAGGTAGCCTCTAGTCGCCTGCGCACGCCTATAAGCCATCTAGCTGCCAGCAGCGTGGGCCGCGCGATTCACGCGTGCGTATCGCGTGAACAAGCCTCTTGCGGCACTCGTCACGCTTCAATAACTCGAGAAAAAAACTTCAAATAATGCAGAGCCTACCTTTTCATCCAGGCATTCAATAAGGTCAGTGAGGTAGCCTCTAGCCGCCTGCGCACGCCTATAAGCCGCATCCAGCTGTCCGCAGCGTGCACCGCGCGATTCACGCGTGCGTATCGCGTGAACAAGCCTATCGCGACACTCGTCACGCTTCAATAACTCGATAAAAAATCTTCAAATAATGCAGAGAGTTTACCTTCTCATCCAGGCACTCAATAAGGTCAGTGAGGTAGCCTCTAGTCGCCTGCGCACGCCTATAAGCCGCATCTAGCTGCCAGCAGCGTGCACCGCGCGATTCACGCGTGCGTATCGCGTGAACAAGCCTATCGCGACACTCGTCACGCTTCAATAACTCGATAAAAAATCTTCAAATAATGCAGAGAGTTTACCTTCTCATCCAGGCACTCAATAAGGTCAGTGAGGTAGCCTCTAGCCGCCTGCGCACGCCTATAAGCCGCATCTAGCTGCCAGCAGCGTGCACCGCGCGATTCACGCGTGCGTATCGCGTGTACAAGCCTCTTGCGGCACTCGTCACGCTTCAATAACTCGAGAAAAAAACTTCAAATAATGCAGAGAGCCTACCTTTTCATCCAGGCATTCAATAAGGTCAGTAAGGTAGCCTCTAGCCGCCTGTGCACGCCTATAAGCCGCATCCAGCTGCCCGCAGCGTGCACCGCGCGATTCACGCATGCGTATCGCGTGAACAAGCCTATCGCGACACTCGTCACGCTTCAATAACTCGAGAAAAAACTTTCAAATAATGCAGAGCCTACCTTTTCATCCAGGCACTCAATAAGGTCAGTAAGGTAGCCTCTAGCCGCCTGCGCACGCCTATAAGCCGCATCCAGCTGCCCGCAGCGTGCACCGCGCGATTCACGCGTGCGTATCGCGTGTACAAGCCTCTTGCGGCACTCGTCCGTCACGCTTCAATAACTTGAGAAAAAGAACTTCAAATAATGCAGATAGCCTACCTTTTCATCCAGGCACTCAATAAGGTCAGTGAGGTAGCCTCTAGCCGCCTGTGCACATTTATAAGCCACATCCAGCTGCCAGCAGCGTGCACCGCGCGATTCACGCGTGCGTATCGCGTGAACAAGGTTATCTCGACACTCGTCACGCTTCATTAACTCAAGAAAAAAACTTCAAATCCTGCAGATAGCCTACCTTTTCATCCAGGCATTCAATAAGGTCAGTAAGGTAGCCTCTAGCCGCCTGTGCACGCCTATAAGCCGCATCCAGCTGCCCGCAGCGTGCACCGCGCGATTCACGCGTGCGTATCGCGTGAACAAGCCTATCGCGGCACTCGTCACGCTTCGCAGCCGTGCGCGAGCGGTCCGTTTGAAGCTCTTGGAGCCTAGAAACAAATACATACAGTCAAGATATTAGAAATAATAGATAACTTTATGCATCTTCATTGACGTTAAACGCGGTTATATTTTATGATTTTACATTCTGTAATACTTCCCGCAGATAACCGATTTTTAGTCGGCCGATAGTTTAGTAGTCTCTTCTTGTTTTTGTCCTCATACACATTCATACATGTTCATATTAATTAACAGACCGACTAAGTTATCGGTCAACAAAAAATATGGTAGTCTGCGTGGTGTTTTAGTGGCTTAAGCCTGAGTACAGTTTAAGTTCTCAGGCTACAGTCAACAAAAATAACACAGTAAACTAAAATAACCGAGTACGGTTCGTGGATCTAATGCCTATAATAAGAAGTAACACGCAATATTTAATTCTAGAAACGTTTATTTTACCTCCAGACAAATAGTCTTAAATAAATCAATAAATAATGATGAAATAGGACAACTTTAAAGTCGCAGCATAAATAGCGATGATAAACTATACATGAACTACATTCACCAAATAAACGCAAACGAAACTGTAATAAACTGATTTATTTGTAATTAATTTAATTAGCCACCCATCGTTTTCATTTGATAAGTGATGAATAAACACCTCATTTATCAAACTAATCGATGTGATGATTCCAGAAAATACCACGACTTTTCAAAGTAGATAATATTACCATGCTTAAGCTATTGTTTATTGAAATACCCCTGACAACAAAAGTACAAAAACAAATTAAACCTCATCCCCCTTCGAGATAAGGTTCAATATCGTATGACTTTTGTGTGAGCGTTTAAACCATAATCCTAGTGACCTTTCTCAGGTAGAGGGGCTAGAAAGGGAGGGGGTATGCCCATGTGAACGGACCGGCCGTCATACCGTCTGCCAGAGGGCCAGTGCGCATCTACACTTCATCGCGATCAGTTGTGCCCAAGCTCCCGTGCTTACCAACCGAGTCTCGCCTTCAAGAACCGACAGTGAACCAGTGACTGTGTTAGTTTAACTTAAAGTTACTTAGTTTTTGAGTGAATACCGATCGAAATGCTCTCCGTCACCGCCCGCCACTACTTGGAACAAGCGCGCCAGCATGCCAACAGGCAGAACCCAAGGTTAGCGTTTGAATATTATATAAAGGCTGTCAATTTGGACCCAGAATTGAGACATGGCATCGAAAACGAATACCGGGAACAGTTGACCAAATATAATGAGATATTGGCCAAGGTGCCTGGCAAAAGGACACAGATGTATATCAATTATGTCGTCTCGATGCGTATGTACCCCGGCAACATAAATATACTGTACGCCATTGGCCAACATCTAATGAAAAATTCAAAACCCCTTGAAGCGCTTTGCCACTTTGAGAAAATTATCCAAATCGACTCAAATTTAGTAATGATGGAAAGAAATTTGGACTCGGCAAAGAAACATGTTTTCGAGGCCGAAAACTTCCGATTCTTGAATGATAAGAAACGGAAAGAAGCGTACGAGAGGACTATAACCATAATCAACAGAAAAAATAACAATTCAAGAGCGGACATAACGTCGACTTATGTTCAAAGAAATAAATCAAAGTCGATACCCCACCGCAGCTACGTAGGCAGAAGCAACATCCACGACGTGTTAACAACAAACAAGGAAACCGGGCAGCTGGAGTTGCCCGATATAGTAAAGGGTAAAACGATGCTGGTAATGAACAAGTTCGGCCCTGGACTCTTCGGCAACGAGTTGTTGCCTGCACTCAAAACGATCTGGGAGTGCAGGCACTTTCAAGACGGCAGGGTGACTCCGAGCAGCGCCGAGTTCTTCGTCGTGGGGGCCAAGTGCGACCGCCTCATCGCCAGGCACCAGCTGGGCGCCGCCGCCAAGCACATCCTGGGAGTCGCCCCGGGCCCGGTGCACGCGGACTGGGCCGAATCCTTCCACGGCCAGGACGTCGCGACGTTCGACGACGTGGAATACGTTACGGAGGCGGGGAGCGCCTTCAAAATAGACTTCAACAATTACGGCGACATAATGTCGAAATATCGCGGCGTCGAGGCGTACACCGCACGTTTAAAAGGGAAGGACGAGGACGCCGAAATGAACGTGCTCGTCGGCTATTTCAATTTGCACATGGCCGAGGGCGTGACTCTCACCACCGACCCCCGATCGCCGGACCGCTCGGACGCCTGGCCCCAGGCGATTTTTTTCGATTTCATACCTCGACCGATCAAGCGGGACGACGAGGTGTGCGTCGAACTTCAATCGAAGGGAGGAATGCTGGCGCTGGCGTCTGACGCCGATCAAATCGCTCGGCTGGGGCCGGCCACGGTGGCGTTTCTCAACGACACGGCCTACGTGGAGGCGCTACGCAGCGGCGCGGGCTTCGCGGCGCAGTATCTGTCACAGGTGCGCGACGTGCTCAAAGCCGATATCGCCGACCTGTGCCCGTTCCCCGTGTTCGGGCTCTTCATGCTGAAGCGCGGCGCGCGCTCGCTCACGTGCTTCGCGCAGACGCCCCACGACCGGCGGTTCATCGAGCGAGTTTTCAAGGAGCACGGCATCGAGAAGGACAGATTCACGGTGCTTGCTCCGAACCTGCTCGACGTGTTCGGGGATAAGAAATTCAGCGCGGTGGTGTACAACGGGCTGCGACAGAGTGGCGAGATCGACTCGACGATTTGCAGGATAATGTACCACCTGCGGGTCGCGCACTTAGAGGAAGACGGGCTGGCGCTGCCGGCGCGGGTGAAACTGATTGCGCAGCTGATCAGCAGCGAGAAGTTGGACTCGCTGACGAAGGTGTGTGACGAGGGGCCGGTGGCGCGCGCTCTTAACCCGTTCCAGGCGTCGCAGGTGTTTAACATTGACCCGACGCGACTGGAATACGAGGCGCTGTCCGACCCGGAGACGATGGCAGACTGCGTGCACCACATGGGCCCGGCCACGGTACGGGTTGAGGTGACGCGCGACGGCGAGTGCGGAGCGATCCTGTGCTGGTACGAGATCCACCTTCTGGACGGCACGGAGCCGTTGCCGACCAACCGGCGCGGCAGCTTCGTGGACTCGCTGGCGTTCCTGCTCAAAGACCCGGTGGAGTTGCACCGAGGCGATACTGTGACGTTGGTCCGCTGCGTCGACATGGACGGATCGTTCAAGTTGGCCCTCGACGTAGACGTTTTGTAATCGGCACGGAGTCGTTGCCGAGCAACCGGCGCGGCAGCTTCGTGGACTCGCTGGCGTTTCTTCTCAAGGACCCGGTGGAGTTGCACCGAGGCGATACTGTGACGTTGGTCCGCTGCGTCGACATGGACGGCTCCTTCAAGTTGGCCCTCGACGTAGACGTTTTGTAATCGGCACGGAGTCGTTGCCGAGCAACCGGCGCGGCAGCTTCGTGGACTCGCTGGCGTTTCTTCTCAAGGACCCGGTGGAGTTGCACCGAGGCGATACTGTGACGTTGGTCCGCTGCGTCGACATGGACGGCTCCTTCAAGTTGGCCCTCGACGTAGACGTTTTGTAATCGGCACGGAGTCGTTGCCGAGCAACCGGCGCGGCAGCTTCGTGGACTCGCTGGCGTTTCTTCTCAAGGACCCGGTGGAGTTGCACCGAGGCGATACTGTGACGTTGGTCCGCTGCGTCGACATGGACGGCTCCTTCAAGTTGGCCCTCGACGTAGACGTTTTGTAATCGGCACGGAGTCGTTGCCGAGCAACCGGCGCGGCAGCTTCGTGGACTCGCTGGCGTTTCTTCTCAAGGACCCGGTGGAGTTGCACCGAGGCGATACTGTGACGTTGGTCCGCTGCGTCGACATGGACGGTTCCTTTAAGTTGGCCCTCGACGTAGACGTTTTGTGATTCGGTAAATTCAATTAAAAGTGCTATTTAATTTCGGTAATATAAATACCTATGTTTTCGCTATTACTTTACATATCTATTTTTTTTGTGTTTTGTTACTTTAGATATTTGATTTATCATCATGTATAGCGTGATCGTCGTCATTATGCTATTTTTGTCTTTGATTTTCATTTATAAGCGCAATTTTAAGCCCAAGATATAAAATACGTTCGGTAATTTTTTGTTATGTTTTCACTTTTAGTAGTACCTATAAGTAATTTAGTTTTCGAAAAATAAGTATGTGCAATGGAAATAATTTAATACAAATAAATTGACATAATTGTGAACACCAAGTTGAGTCACGAAGTCAATAATTCGCAATAACATTCAGTCAAAGTCGCATATTTCTTGTTGTGTATCGACATCATAATAAATTTTGATTATTATTATTGTCTCAAATGAATTTAATTTAATTTAATACGTAATTTTAAGTTTAAAGTATGTTTTAACATGTTACTTATAAGAATATGAGGATGGTCAATTTTTCCATACTTAATTTTAATGGACAAAAGAGAGAGAGAGAGAGGTATCGTTTTGTCAGAAAATAAAATGTAATACCTGATTATGATTAGTTTTGTCAAATTGCTTATTACTTTGATTATGTTTTAATTTGTGTATTTTAATAATTAAATGTGTGTGTTTTAAAACTTTCCATTTTTATTTATAATTTCTCTGACCTTTATCATTCAGAATAAAAAATATTCTGATTTTTAAAAGTGAATTGAGTTGGCAAATCTATTTTAGCAATAACATCTGTGAAAACAGATCAAATTATAACAGAGCACTAAATTAATTGTAGTATTCAAATACTAGCCTAGCTATTATGAGCTTAAAATATTATTTGCAATTTCATTAACGCTTTAAACGACACATCAAACATCTCTATGAGCTAGTGCTGCACTCTTGTGGCAGAACAATACAGTAATTGGTCCTATTGCTCTAATAAAATTATTATAATATATACACTTAACATACAGGTTCAATCGAATGGTATGATATGATGTACAGTCACGGAATGAAAAGGTTCGTCAGTTTTCAAATTGATTCCTTCAACGAATCGCGAGCACATTTACCTTTTGAAACTATGTTACAGAATAATCTCGAGTTAGAGAAAATAATCTTTAACTGTTCGCCAGTAAAGTTCAAAATTATTTAGATCAAAGTTGTTTGACGATTTAACTTGTCAAGAAGATTATTATGATTGGATAAACTAAAACCTTCTTGTTGGTTCAACCTACCATTATCTATTAAATTAAAAAAACTACATTTTGTAACATTGCACTGATGGGATAGAAAAATAAACAAGCAAAACCTTATTCGTTAGCAAACGTCATATTTATTTAAATGTTAGCAGCACTGTTTCTTGCACGATTTTGTTGGCAGGTTTGAGTCTTACAGTACCTAGTGCAAGCGAAAACCGACACTAAGGTGACGAACCTTTTCATTCCGCGACTGTACATCTCTCTCTTCGTAATAACAAAATTGCCTTGAACATACACGGAGGTTCGTTCAATCGATAGGTATGGTATTTCGTTGATCCGGTGACACATGAACACCCTGTATAACTTGACACTGGCTGGAAAAAGGAAAAATAAAATAAAAATCGTCCTACCTTTCTGTAAGCGCGGCCAATAGTTGCGGCGCGGTAGCGGGCGGAGCGGCGGCGCGCAGCGGGCGCAAGTGCGGCGCTTGCGGTGGCGGCGGCGGTGGCGGCGGCGGTGGCGGCGCCAGCGTGAACGGGTTAAGCTCCGCTAGCGTGTCTCCTGGAATAACGGTCCACTCAATGGAAACTGGGATATAGTATTTGCGTGTTGGCGCCACTGGCGAGTAACTGATGACAGGATTATACTCAAAACCTCTAAGGCTTGATTTCCTCCTACGCTGACGTCGGTCGCGAACATCGGTCGAGCGTACGAATAAACACAATGTTCCATGAAGCACCGCACTGCAACGCCGTCGTCAGCGGCAGATGATTACATAGAACTAGCGTGTAATCGTGCGCGCCGCTGACGTCGGTCACCGATGTCAGCCTAAAAGGAAATCAAGCCTAAAAAATAATGTCATCATCATCTAACATAGTAAGTATGTAATCGACCTCTGTATGCTTTTACATCAACAGCTTAATTAAACTGTACAGTGGTGCCACCCTAGTGAATGCACTGAACTGCAAGCGAGTGGCAGGACCTTATTTTCAATGACATCAGGCAGGGGTAAATATGTTTGTCTTCATCGGGTAGTTGATCGAATTACTTTATTCTATTGTAGCCCAATTACTTTTCAATTTCCCGCCTTAGGCAGTTCGATTTTTTCAAGTTATTTATAATTTTCAAAATTAATTTCAGAAAAGATTTTATGTAGCTTGTGTACTTGACAAACATCAAAAGTTGGATTATAACACTAACTGAAATGCCATGGTCAAGCATCGAACCTGCGATATCCGATATAGCCGGCATGGCCTTCTGCATCTGCTGCTCCTCCCACTCCTCGGCCTCGCTGTCCAGCTCCTCGTTGGTGGGCGCGGCCGCTGTACCACCTGAAATAGTATTTTTTATATTTGTAACTTACTATAGTCTGGTCCGCGAGCACGTAGAATTTTGTCCAATGACCCCAAGCTACCCATCCTTATCGCTCGCGCGTAATATATTGCTGTCGCGACTGTGCGACGTGCACCCGCAGTGAGTGTGCGAGCTTGGGGTCATTGGACAAAATTCTACGTGCTCACGGACCAGGCTTTATCAGTGTTAATTTAATTTATTTAGAACACCAGGGTATCCACAATTTCATTCAGATATTGTAAAATTAATTGCAAGAAACACTTATAAATCCTCTCAAATAGAGGTGTATTAGACTGTTCAAGAAAGTCTAAAGAACTGAGTATTATATTACAGCAATCACCTGCCTCAAGTAAGCAGAACTTACAATACTCTTCAATTACTCTTCTCAGTAAATGTAAATAATGTTTTTGAAGTAATGCTTAAATGTTCATTTCCATCCCAACAGAAGTGAAGTCCCAAAAGGAGAATTTAGTTTGATTTACAAGGAAAAAAATCTCATATCCACTTGTTTCGCAGGTCTCCGATTGGGTCACAAACATTGAATTATCGATATATCGATGTCTGTATCGAATTATTGATAGATCGATATCGAGCGCCTTTTCTAGCGTCAAGAGCTGTAGTTCTACAACACCACTCACGTTTAGGCTTGTCACTAGGCAGATCCAGCCCCCGGACTTGAATGCGTCCGTCTTCGTCGTCGTCTCCAGAACCGTCGTCACGCACGAGCCGCGATCCGGGCAGAGCCTCCGACGGAACTGGCACGAAGTCACCAAGTTCCCGCGCCTGGAAACGGAAGGCGGGCTGTAGTGTAGGCAGGGACTGTTGTGGCGAGAGCAGCGAGCTTGCTTCTCATATGGTCTATTACTTATCAATAAATGGCAATGCCAAATTTTGTATGGAAGGTGGCGTCTTTTTTTATTGCGCTGATTCTGCTCCACACTGATGGCTGGAGCCTTTAATGGATGGTAACTATTGTTTCATTACACATGCAATGTCACTATTTTGGTGCAATTTCTTACAAAACATATTATGCGCAGAAAGCAAATCTGGTATGTAAAATCATCCAACTTCTAATGCTTGTAACTCAGTTCAGACTGAGTTTAGAGGTATACATGTCATAATAAGTTTGGTTTATTACACTATTTTGTTATCAAAAAATAAGGTTTGGTCGATGGCCGTGCGAAAAAAAAAGACGCCAATTTACGGCATTGTCTTTTCTCATAAGCTACATCTACACCGGGCGCATGGGCTCGTGAGGCACACTTGTCATCCTGCTCACTCAAGAGCAGGATGAGCAGGATGTCAAGCGTAACTCGCGAGCTCATGCGCCCGGTGTGGACACAGAATTATGATATTCGAGTTTCAGTTTAGCGCTGTCTATTTCATACGTGTAATTATTTGGAAAAAGTGAAGTTTGAAAATAGTTCTCATTTTGCTCGTGGTACTGGCATGTATAACAGTATCAGATAGCAATCGGTTTCTGTCACACATATCGTGTTAGCTTAGCATCTCTCAAGTATGAAAGGGATGAATAGATTGAGATTTATTTTTTATTTCTGAAGAGAAGTCATGCTGGCTCTCGTACCACAATTGATGGCGCTAGCTGAAATATTATTTCTTAGTGCTCTACTTCATCTATTTATGCCCCAGCTTCAAACTAAAGTATAGATCTCATAAGTACTTATAAATTTTATAAAGGTCACTTTAGTAGTTAATACCAGACGTCTTACCACACAACAGGAAAATCGCACCGAAAACCAAATACCCGTCTGCCTGCGCACACGTGACTTGAAGGCTAAAAGGAAACTCTCCACACTGGCAACCTAAAACTTATCTTCGAACTCAAAAGAAGGACATCCCAGCATCGGTGACGGCTCGCTTAGTCCCTCACCTCTCATACCTGCTGTCGGGTCTTCCGCGCCGCGTGGATGAGCGCGGCGTCCGGAATGTGTCCGGGCGCGACCGCCAGCGCCGCCCGGACGGTTTCCGCGCGGTACTTGTGGAAGCCCCGCGAGTCCTCCTCCTCTTCGTCCGGGCTGTCCGACACGTCGCCGGCGCCGTCCGCCGCTAACGCCTCCCGTCCGGACAGAATCAGACCTTCTAACGTAACTTTCTTTTTCGATTTCGGCTGCGGCTGGCTGTTTAAGTTGTTCGGCGTTTCGTCCTGGATGTTGAAAGGTTTATTGTAGAAGTTTATTGGTGTTCACAATTGAAGATACATTCATAATGTCGATAATATGGCATAAGATTAAAACTAAAATTTTTAACATTGATTTAGGGCAATTTTAATTTAGTTTTCAATAAAGGCTAATAGGATCTACCTTAGGACACAATCATGTATTTTGTCCCATCTTGTTTTTTCATTCATAGTAATGCTTTTAGCATCCCAATCAGATAATGTTGCATATATTGTAGGATTTTGTAGGGAAGGTACCCTATTACAAAGGCATTCCACTTTTCACCAATGGAATACAAAAAAAAAAAATTACAATTTCAAATGTGATAAATTGTATAAAATTACAATTGTTCTATCATACTATTACTTTTATGTGTATAATTAATTAGTATTAAATCTTGAACAAATGACATTGGGAACTTTTTGCCCCACTTTTCGAAAAGTAGCGGACACAAACGAAACCTATCACAGATGATACATACTAATATCCAATGAATTTCCATGCATTTTTTTTTCTCTCTTATATGGGAATATTGAGAAAATGAAGTTTTAATATTTTATTTTATTTTACATTTAGGTAACATTTTTGACGACCTCCGTGGCGGAGAGGCGCACACACCGGTTTTCAAGGTGTGCCGGGCCAATCCTGAGGTCCCGGGTTCGATTCCCGGCCGGGACAATATAGAAAACGATCTTTTCATATTGTCTCTGGTTTGTATGTGTTGTGGTTCGTCGTTCCCGATTTCCATAACACAAATGCCTTAGCTACTTATTTTGGGTTGGAGTAATATGAGATGTTGTCTAATATTAATTTAAGTATTTATAATATTTTATTTATTTATATTATTTTATTTATATTTTTTATTTATTTATATTATTTTATTTACTTTTATTGGTTACTCTGCAATGCCAAACAACATAACATGTAAAAATATCAAATCATTTTAGACAAATATATTTTCAACTTAGACTCGTCATATCTCAGAATTCCCATATCTCACAACATAGCGCTTTAAGTGAATATACCTACAAGTATAAAGCTTTAAAATAAAATACGTTTCATTTTTGTCCGCCCTGGGGCATTTTCTCATATTAAAGTTCCCAATGTCCTTTTAAAAAATAATTTACCTTTAGTAAGTCCAATTTTTATACATAAAATATCATAATTTGCAGCATGAATGTTTCACACTCAAATATAATAATAAACAAGTTTTATTGATATGATTATAAAAAGTAACTACATCAGGTGCTTAAGAAGCATATTACCTCATTAACATTA
This sequence comes from Ostrinia nubilalis, assembly GCF_963855985.1. NCBI lineage: Eukaryota > Metazoa > Arthropoda > Insecta > Lepidoptera > Crambidae > Ostrinia > Ostrinia nubilalis. Next base: position 15,434,723 of record NC_087089.1, on the reverse strand, counting down.
TTGTCATATTTATTATTATCACCATCGGGAGCCTTGCGTCTCTCCTTTTCCCTGCGTTTAGCGAGACGCTTGCTCTGAGACGACTTTTTCACTTTGAACACTTCTGCATCTTCTTCCTCTGTAAGTAGGCAACACACCACAGCATATATCGGGTCCCTTAACAAATCTAAGCAATACTGTAAAACCTAACAGACTAACATTGTCAATGTATCTAGAAATAATGGCAAGACCAAGAATTTGAGAGAATTAACTTTAATCTTTTTTCTTCTCAGCAGATACACCAGGGTCTTGGTCATAATTTTAAGTGTAAAGTGACTATTGTGTAGATAAATGGAAATTACTATAGATCATGGATGGTATACAAGAAAGGAAGCAAACAGGTTGTATGCTGTAATGGCTTCGTTAACTGTGCCATTTCCACTCTATCCCAGTATATGCATAATATTAACTTCAATGGTGCTGATGTATTTTATCAATTTCCAAGTATCAAATCATGCAGAAGTAACAGTTCTTTTCAGCTGTATCTAATTTCCCTTCATTGTATTTAATTAAACAGAAACGAGAAAGGTATAAATTATATTAGTACAGTAGGAATATGATGCCAAAGCTAGCCAAGCTTCTCGGAGAGGTTACCTTCATCAGCAAAACTCAAAAGGGACTTGGTTTTAACCGGTTTGTTTTCCTTCCTCTCTCTCTCACGGCTGATGACCGGCGGCGGAGGCGGCTCCGGTTCACCATCCTCGTCGTCGTCAGCGCAAAACATGCGCCGTTGAATCTTTTTTGGCTTACGAAACAACGACATTTTTGTAAAGGTAAACAATCTTAGAACTAGAAAAAAACAATTTTGCTATTGTAACCCAAGAAATACAATATCCACTGAAAAGGAACTAGTCATTCCTCTAGAATTTAGTGTGTAAATTGCTAAAAAAACTGAATCTTTCCCACAATTTCACAGAAAATGACAGTTTGACAAAAAAGTAACCCGCTTGTCAAAATCAGCAATAGCCATTTTTTTATTTTTTTTACCATAGTGTTGTTTGTATTTCGTGGAAGATTATATTGAATTTTCAAATTAAATCACCCATAAATAGTAAAGACAGAATCTAAATCAAGGTCCTCGCTCAATGTCTATAATAGTAAACAAACTTTTATAAGTCATGATAATCACGGCAGCTTAACTTTTTGTCTTACTAATTCCTCGAGGCTCGAACATCATGTTTGTCATTCGTTATAGTTAGTTTATTTATTCCGATTTATTCATAGGTTGTTAGAGAACTATAGAACAAAAATTGAATTTAAGTTTTTATTTATTTTTATAATAAAAAACTTAAATTCTAATATAGAAATATAAGCAGCTGAATAAATTCTGAATAACTTTGATAATAAAATTAGTTTTCGTAAGTGAATAAAAATTAATCGATATAGAACTCGATAACTTTTGACAGATTAGCAACCACTAGGTTAAATTCTTCACCATTTTTGTCCCGCACTGAGTTTGTGCGTTTTGTCTTGGTGAGTGAAAAATCGTGAATTATTTGTACAATCTTGCTTGAAATCAAATCAAATATTAGCGTTGTGCATATAAATTAGATATATTCACAAGATTATGTGTCTATTTAAAGGGTTTTCCCAAAAAATACTTGGTAAATGCCGACGTCGATCACAACCAAACTTTCTACTTTCAGTCCTTAAATTTCAACGAAGTCCCTACACACTTCAAGATGGGTAGGGAGGACAAGGCAACCTGGAAGTCCAACTACTTCATCAGGATCATCGTAAGTTCCTATCACTGATTTTCTGGACATAACCTCAAAATGCTGTTGGCATGTTGTTTACAGTGATTGTTCTATTTCAGCAACTTCTAGACGAGTACCCAAAATGTTTCCTTGTGGGTGCAGACAACGTAGGCTCAACGCAGATGCAGCAGATCCGTATTTCTCTGCGTGGGCACAGCATTGTGTTGATGGGAAAGAACACCATGATGCGCAAGGCCATCAAGGACCATCTGGAGACCAACCCGGCTCTTGAGAAGCTGCTGCCCCACATCAAGGGCAATGTCGGCTTCGTCTTCACCCGTGGTGACCTTGTCGAGGTAAGCACAAAATTATGCACCAATTTCATAATGACTTGTATATCAAAACTATGCAGCACATTCTAATACCTAAAAAGCAGGTAAATCCTTGTCTGTTCTAATACCTGGGTGTTGATGTCAACTCACAGGCTTCGCTTTCAGACTAAAGTAACTCTTTGAATTTATCCTAGTGTGATTGTCTTAGTTATGGATATTGCACTGGCATTTCAAGGATACAATCAATTATAAAGTTCTCTAAAAACTGCACATTATGGTGGATTCACACAGCTAGGCCCCTGGCAAGTGGTAACAGGGAGAAAGTTTGAAGAAACATCCTTATCGGTGGCTTAGCTTTGGATCTAGCCGCCGGCAGTGCTGCCAGGCTGTGTAGATCCACTGTTATAAATTAATTTCAACAGCTAGCTTACTTAACCCTTACTTTTCTGTATTTATAACAATACTTTTCTGTATCAGGTCCGTGACAAGCTTCTGGAGAACAAGGTGCGCGCGCCGGCCCGTCCTGGAGCCATCGCGCCGCTTGCCGTCGTCATCCCGGCACACAACACCGGTCTTGGTCCCGAGAAGACCTCCTTCTTCCAGGCTCTGTCCATCCCCACCAAGATTTCCAAGGGTGAGAGTCTTATCTGATATATTTCATATTTACACCAACTGTAATGATATTTCGGTTCCTTATCAACTTAATTTGGTCACCAGTTGCTGCAGTCAATTGACCTTTAGGCTGAGTCCGCACTACGGTTTTTTCCCGCAAGCGGTAAACCGCCAAACCGCAAAAAGCCGCATTGCAGACGCTTGCATTAGTTTTACTTGATTATAAAGTCGCGCGGTTAAAAACCGCGGCGGTTTAGCCGTAGTGTGGACTCTGCCTTAGAAAGTAATTTAGTGACTGGTATCTTCACTCTCTGTGCATGTAAAGCCCGGTCTGTGAGCAAGTAGAATTTTGTCCAATGACCCCAAGCTACCCATCCTTATCGCTCGCGCGTAATTATATTGCTGTCGCGACTGTGCGACGGGCGCCCGCAGTGAGTGTGAGAGCGCAACAGCAACATAATTACGCGTGAGCGATAAGGATGGGTAGCTTGGGGTCATTGGACAAAATTCTACGTGCTCACAGACCAGACTATAGAAGATGTTCCAAAGCATGTATTTTAAAGACAAATTCATGCAGTTGCAACATCACTGTTGACCATGTCTGTTCTAATACCTGGGAGTATCTGTAGACTCTCTGGCTTCGCTTTCAGACAAAATTAACTCTTTAAATTTATCCTGGTGTGATTGGTCCTATGTGGATATTGCATCGGCATTTTGGAGATACATTATTTCACTAAGAAAACTTGATATGTAATGGCGCAGTTACACTGCGGGAAATTGACAGAGACGAAGCGCGAGAACGCACACCGAAGTATGGGCGACGCGGCGAAACTAACTGAAGTGTGAGTTTACACTATATTTTATGCCTCGATCAATTTCCCGCATAGTGTAACTGCGCCTTTTAGTAAAAGCAAAATTTCATGTTTACTGATGTAAAACAATGCTATTCCAGGTACCATTGAAATCATCAACGATGTCCACATCTTGAAGCCCGGCGACAAGGTGGGAGCCTCCGAAGCCACTCTCCTCAACATGTTGAACATCTCTCCCTTCTCGTACGGTCTTGTCGTCAAGCAGGTGAGATATAAATAATACTCTAGGTCAAGGCTTCCCAAACTGCGTCGCGCGTCATAGTAAAAAAAAAATTTTTTTGGAAGCCCTGCACTAGTTGTAAACTAGATCTTGAGTCTGTACTCACAAGAACCTGTGTTCCTGTGAGCCCTATATGAGGGTGTTTTAAACAAATTATTTTGAGAAACTGCTAAGATAAATGAACTGCTGGTCAATCCAAACTCATCTATCTAATGATCTCCATTATCCAAAGTGTTGAGTACAGTTTGCACTTTACCTGTGCACTCTGATAATTTACCTTTGGTAAATTGATTGCACTTTGATTTGTTCTTGATTGGTTCAGTAACCAATTTTTATTTCAATTGCAAACAGACATTCATAAATAATGTATCTATCTGTCCTCTACGTAGAAGAGGTATCAAGATTACATGAATTTCTCATGCTAATATTATTTTGAGAGGAACTGAACCCCCTAAACAACAAAATGTGACAGTTATAGTATCGAAAGGCCTTCGCTCTGAGGGCCTAGTGTAAATTTACATCAAACGCGCTCACTAGCTTGTCTAGAAGAAGGCTGTAAGTGGTTTCGTATTGATTCATTTACCTAAAATAATATTGTGAAATCTTCCTATAGTCTGCTCGCACACTCACTGCTGCCGCTCGTCACACAGTCGCGACAGCAATATAATGAGGGCTATCGTTTTGGCGCTCACCAGTTAGCGCCACTGTAGAGTAAGGTCCTGTCACTTGCTAGTAGCGAAGACAGTGGCACCAACTGGTGAGCGCTAAAGTGGTAGGAGGACTATCGCATTTGCACTCATCAAGATGGCGCCACTGTAGAGTAAGGTCCTGTCAATCGCCAGGGGTGCCAACTGTTAAGTATAAAAACGATAGCCCTCATTACGCGCGCGCGAGTGATAAGGATAGGTAGCTTGAGTTCATTGGACAAAATTCTACGTGCTCAGCGACCAGACTGACACAAATCATTCCCACACTCCAGGTGTACGACTCTGGCACCATCTTCGCGCCGGCCATCCTCGACATCAAGCCGGAAGACCTTCGCGCCAAGTTCATGGAGGGCGTGGCCAACGTGGCGGCCGCTTCGTTAGCGATGGGCTACCCCACGCTGGCGTCGGCGCCGCACTCCATCGCCAACGGATTCAAGAACCTGCTGGCCCTCGCCGCCGTCACCGAGGTTGAGTTCAAGGAGGCGACCACCATCAAGGAGTTCATCAAGGTTAGTACACGTTTTGACATGAAAATAGCTTAAAATTGCACAAATCCCTAAAACTAAGACAACTAAAACCTCCGCGGCGTTCCGTCTTCGCTTAAATGGTGCAGCATTAAGGTTACAACATTCAAGGCGGATCGAGACGGGAGACTACGACATTTACATAACTTATGCACGTTTTCACCATCAATGCCTAATTTTTAAGTGACCCCTATGGTAACACCACAAAAGGCATTTTGTTTTCATAGGGGTCACTTGAAAATCAGGGATTGATGGTGAAAACGGGCATTAGTCTGTCTCGCTCGCGAACTGACGCATAATACATTACCTAAAGTCAAGTAACGGCCGTGGTCTCTCGTCTCGGTCGCTTCTCTGTCGCAGCGTGAACGGCCACCTTAAGACTTCCGCGACACCAATGGCGACGGCCCAACACATTACTAGGGCGATATAGTTTTGACAAGTATAACTTGTGCATTTTTTACAACTACCCTCATAACGTGACATTATTTTCGCCATACACTAATTTATGATTTAAAGTGTACTGTGACCTTATCTGGTTTTTGTTTATCCGATTTTGACAATGATTGTAACAAATATATAGGTACATGTCATTCAATCGACATTTGAGATGAGAGATTGATGCGATACGACCCTAGTGTACTGATTGATTGTATAGATAAAGATATTGAGATATTGTGAACAGGGTTCGAGGATATATATCAAGGGATATATATCAAGATATATATCGGATATATATCCGATATATATCAAGCCGGTTTTGATGATATACAGGGTGTTAGGTAAATGGGTATATGAGCCGACACTAGCCCATGTTAACATGGGCATATAAATGGTATGGTGAAGTCAGAAAATTGATATCTTCATTTTAATTATTTTAATTTTCATACAAATCGGATTTTATTATATTTATTTTGTATGAAAATTAAAAAAAATAAAATGATGATATCAAATTTCTGACTTCACCATACCATTTATATGCCCATGTTAACATGGGCTAGTGTCGGCTCATATACCCATTTACCTAACACCCTGTATATCAACTTTTAAAATTTGTTACTGTATTTGTACTTTTTGACATAAGATTTTTATTTTTTTAGTTGATTTTGCCGTATTTAAAAGAATATTTTATGTTTTTGCTTTATTTGTCTGATTTTAAGTTTAAAAACATTTAAAACATGTTTATGCAACACATATGCAATAGTATTCATGAATAATACAATAAAATAATACTATGGCTTTCATACAAAATTGATATACAGGGTGTTTGGCGCATCGTGTGCCAAAATGATTTGGTGGATAGAATGGGTCATTTCCTATATTTTCAGCCCCCATAACACGTTCCATGCCAGGCGGCTACTTTTATATTATTTTTTTTAGTAATTTCACCAAAATACCCAAATCGCATCATTTAATTTCGATTTAAAAAAAAACTACTAGGCGTAGCCTCAAAGTAAATATTTTGTTTTGACGTGCATTGATGTAGGGTTGCATCAAATCTTAATTTACTGACAAATATCATCTAGTTTTTTAAAAATTCAGCTTTGAAATTTTCCGAAAAGTTAAAAATGGACTGAAAATTTAAGTTTACATGGCTATAAAAAAATAAATAAAAGAGATTGCGATCTTCGGATTTTATCAAAACTTCTTTAGTCTATAACGCCTTTGTAGTAATAAAAAGAGAAATGTGGCTGCATACGACAACAGTCGAAATTAGAAGAAGATGTCATGAGTGTATACGTTGCCGAGGCGGACATTTTGAACAAAATTTGTAATAATTAATAAACGATCAAAATAATTATTTTCGTCTTTAATTTCAAGAAATCCACATTGAAAAACGAAAGGGAAAAGGTTTTTACATTGCATAAGATCAATAATTTTTACCTGTTAGGTGTTTAATAACGTGCTATTCACACAAAAGGGGCTACAAACACAAATTTCGCAAATCAGTCCGAGTAGAGTCAATGCACTAATTTAAGGAATTTGTGAAGTTATTGTTATTATTTAAACAAGATTAGTATACCGTTTAAATGAGGATAGACTAGAGAAGTTTTGATAAAATCCGAAGATCGCAATCTCTTTTATTTATTTTTTTATAGCCATGTAAACTTAAATGTTCAGTCCATTTTTAACTTTTCGGAAAACTTCAAAGCTGAATTAAAAAAAAACTAGATGATATTTGTCAGTAAATTTAGATTTGATGCAACCCTACATTAATGCACGTCAAAACAAAATATTTACTTTGAGGCTACGCCTAGTAGTTTTTTTTTAAATCGAAATTAAATGGTGCGATTTGGGTATTTTGGTGAAATTACTAAAAAAATTAATATAAAAGTAGCCGCCTGGCATGGAACGTGTTATGGGGGCTGAAAATATAGGAAACGACCCATTCTATCCGCCAAATCATTTTGGCACACGATGCGCCAAACACCCTGTATATCAAAGTTGATATATATCGGATATTTTCGAACCCTGATTGTGAATATATAGACTTTTTGTGGACTTAATTATTTTTATTATTGTGGTAGCATTCACTGCTCCTGCATTCATTATAATTGTAAGTTGTCATTATGAGAAGTTGGCATTCTGAGAAGTTGTCATTTTGCGAGCGGTTGGCATTTTGAGAAGTTGGCATTCTGAGCATAAACGACCCTCACGCCCCTTTGTGGGGAAATGAATCCCCTGCCTGGTTCAATTTTGATCATGTCTGTTCTAATACCTGGGAGTTCCTATCAACTCTCTGGCTTTCGCTTTCAGACTAAATTATTTCTTTGAATTTATCCTAGTGTGATGATCTTAACATGGATATTGCACTGGCATTTCAAAGTAACAAACATTCCTTATTATTTAGGCAACCACCAAGGAAATCTAACCTAAAGAAGTACTTAACTGAATCTTTGTTTGCAGGACCCATCCAAGTTCGCCGCAGCGGCCGCGCCCGTCGCCGCCGCTGCCGCCGCTCCGGCCGCCGCCAAGCAAGAGGAAAAGAAGGAGGAAAAAGAGGAATCGGAGAGCGACGACGACATGGGCTTCGGTCTCTTCGACTAAGCTGTGTCCTGAGAACACTCGCCTCTTCCCTCAATTCTGCTACCTTACACTCCAAATGGCTTTTCCATGGCTTCGTTTTTTCGATCCATTGAAAAGTTATTATTATTATAAAGTAGCAGAATTAGGACTCATGCGAGTGCCGTCTGCGTGAGCTGTTGATGCACCGAGGGACCGCCAAGCCGCCGGGTTGGACGCCCAATGGCGGCCGGCGCGTCTATTTGTGCTTGTCAATAAACTCCTCGCTTGTAATTTGATTGTCTTATTTCAAACGTTTATGCTCAGAATGCCAACTTCGCGAAATGCCAACTTCTCAAAATGCCAACTCCTCGAAATGACAACTTCTCATAATAGTACAAGTTTTACAAAACAATAAAACTTGTATTATTGAGCAGAGACGATGCACAGCATCTGGTGAGAGATGCGTCTACTTCCGGTGTAGTTTTTTACCATTTTATACCTTAAATGACGTCATTTCCGCAATTATTTAATAGGAATTGATTTGACTTACTTCCGTTTGCCGCCATTTTAGTCACCTGGGTGCGAGCTTGCTCGGAGTTCTTCATAGAGAGCTCACCAGGAGGCCTTCTTGGGATGCTGTGCATCGTCTCTGCTCAATAATACAAGTTTTATTGTTTTGTAAAACTTGTACTATTATTCGGCATGTGACGATGCACAGCATCTGGTGAGAGACTTGTTTATTAGCTCCTGGTGACTACTTACCAATGGCGCTATGTGATGAAAGTTTTCGAGTTTCTGTAACAGAACTAGATTAGAACATGATTAATTTCAGGGTATAAACATGTTTTGTTCTAAATGCCCAGTGAGAGCAGCACTAATATCACAAAGTAGGAGGGTTTGTACTTTTGTATGTTTGAAATGAATAAACTGGAAAGCTACTGAACTGAATTCAGAAATTCTTTTCTCATTAAAATGCAGATTGAGTGTGTATTGATATAATTTGCCCGCATGGCAGTAAGATTCATGCGAGTCATCAACATAAGTTTATAATACAGGCGTACGATGTGATTGAAGAGTATCCAACATGCTTTATATGTGTTGATTGAAAGTTATTAATTAAATAATATTTTATTTGGTGTATCGGTCGTAGATCAGTTAATACAAGTGTCTGCCTTATAATATTGCTATTATTGTTCTGCCTACGCCAATATCTCGTCAAATAATTTCATCTATGGCTAAATATCAACCCAAATTAAAGATGCCACAACGAAGTCAACAATACCAGGAGAGGTTTTAAATCCAACAACCTTTATACTGTTTTTATCCATGTGGATTCCTAGTATTACTTGGTGTTGAAAAAAAATAAATAATAATAATAATGTGTTATTATATTCCGCTGTTCGCCTCTGCTCGCCTGATTCCAGTAACTTACGCAACCGTAGCAAGGGCATACATATGTTGTTTTTTGGGATTTGCTGTCATTTTTCCCAGTTGTTTGTATGATGCCGTAACGGTGCCGAACTTACTCGTAGGTCAAGGTTTATTAACTTAATCTTGAAATTATTCAGGTGAGACTATGTTTTGTCATGTCAGCAGCTGATGTAGATGGTAGGAGAAAAATATACATAAGCTAGTCTACGAGAAGCCTCGTAAAGGTCACATTTTAGATACCTACTGTTGGGTTTAAGGCCTTTATCAGGAAGTGAAATTGGTTAAGCTTTTATGCTTAGTAAGAAAATTAAAGTTATCTTTAATATAGTTTTAGATTAGTAATACCAGCCCCCCTAGACAAGTAGCACTTTTTGATCGAATCTAAAATTGGATACGTTATAATTTCATATAGAAAAAAGAAGGCTAATCGACCATCCTTCGACTGGTTTGCGATTATAAAGTGAATTTTGTCTAGACCCACAGGGCATAAAGGTAGTAGAAGAGTAGATAAACGATTTAGTCTAGCAAATAAATCTTGCTGTCGAGCTTCAAGAGGTAAGTTAAGTATATAGCTACGACTGTTTTCCTTAGGCCATTAGTTTAACCACCAAGGCCAGGTTATTTTATAAGTTTTTAAAGTGGATTTTTGCCAGGTATGTTTTAGGAACGATACCTTATTACCCCCAACTCAACATACTAAAAAATTACATGTTACCTGATCCTGACGTGGAGGGCACCATGTGGTAAGAACATGGTGGAGATTCTGTATTTTGAGGGTCGGCCTCGAGCCCTGCTAGGAAAAGCCAGAAAGGTCACTTCGAGGTGCTAAGCAGGTACCTTTTGCTGTGGTGAGAAACGGGACAGCAAAGATTTAGCCTAGTTTACCACCATAGCCACCCTGGTTGAAGTCGTTGCAAAGGCTGCTGGTGAATCTCTGTGGGGTCTCTGGATATCCAGTTTCCCGAACTTTTGGAATATATACCTTTGGATTTGAACCCAGGAGATGCCACTAAGTAGGTTGTTTTCCCCGTAAATCGACCTAGAACGTCAGATAAATTTGATTGAATCGACCTGGGAGATAATATTTTGCACTGTCAGAGCTATTTTTACCCGACTGAACCGAAAGGAGGTGATGTTTTTCAAGTTGAAAAGTTAGAGAGACAGTTCCAATAGAGGCTCTGAATGTGCCCCTTCCTCCCTTAGTTTCGAGTATAGGCTATGCTTTGATTGTCCGATAGCAAAATTAGTGAACGCACATGAAATGAATGAAAGAATGAGATATCCCCCATCGCTGATTATGATTTCTGATATTTTGTAGACATCCAGATGGTTGTTAAGAGATGCTGAGCTGGAGTCTTGTGTATTGGATCGGTTGTGTGGGGTCGAGTTGTGATGAGCCCTCACTGGAGATCAAGCTTACCATTATAGGCACTTGTTGAGTCGTATAGATTTCGTATTTACCGACAAAACCCTTAAGAGATGACGACTAGTTGAACCCGAGTTCACGTAATTGACTAGGTTTAAAGTGTTCCAGAAGATAAAATGTTACACACTAACCTTCCGTTCTAGTAGTTGCTGTCTCGTCTGGTTTGTCAAAGGTGACGAGGTTTAGTAAGTAGTTTGTGATTGTATCAATGTTTTTCGGTATGCAGTAGAGAACGAGAGATTGATAATTTTAGGGTACCTTGACAAGACATGCGGAGAGGCCGGCGGTGTCTCTGTGATCGGTATCTGCATCCAGATTTAGAATTTAGCATTCAACTACTTCAGATCGGATCAATACTTACATAATTGTATCTACTGATTAGGACGTTTAATAGAATAGGTTGTTTGGTCTGTCCTTCTTGCGAAGGGATATTGTGAGGAGCAGGCTCATGCTGAGCGGTGCCTTATCTGGTAATTTCAGCACCTGTTTTAACAGGATTTCGGTTTATTTGGTCAGCGTTAGACAGTCAAGAGTGTTAGAACGCTGAATAAAGCACGGCGTTGAAGGGACAAGCACCGGCTTGGAGGTGAATGGCAGACGCATCCCTGGAGCCATTGTCAGGTAACAGGTTGACCTCCGCAGTCTGATGACGCCTGCCACTGCCTAAGATACGCTCAAAGGCAGCCTCCGTAGAATTTGCTGAGTGGAAAGTCACTTGACTTTGCTATTCTTATTTGGTCAGCGCTAGACAGTCAAGAGTGTTAAGACGCTGAATAAAGCACGGCGTTGCAGGTAAAGGGGCAAGCACTGGCTTGGAGGTGAATGGCAGACGCATCCCTGGAACCATTGTCAGGTAACAGGTTGACCTCCGCAGTCTGATGACGCCTACCACTGCCTAAGATACGCTCAAAGGCAGCCTCTGTAGAATTTGCTGAGTGGAAAGTCACTTGACTTTGCTATTCTTATTTGGTCAGCGCTAGACAGTCAAGAGTGTTAAGACGCTGAATAAAGCACGGCGTTGCAGGGGCAAGCACCGGCTTGGAGGTGAATGGACTGATTTGGAATCCTTGGCTTTTTGTTCTAAATCAAAGGGAGTTATTTTGAGGCTTATGTATTTGCTTTAAAGATAATAAGATGTGTAGGTAGAGGTTACTTACTTATTAGTATTTGACGATTTGTAAGAACTAATTTAATCAGTCTAAGCAAATAAAGATATTATTATGTTTTGATTTTGCTTGAAGTGACCGGCTAGAGAACCAAGGTCGGATTATTTTTTAGATATCACCAGTACGAGCACAGGGTGATTTTGCCGAACAAAAATCCAGCACTGGGAGGGTGCTCCTCGCACAATGCTTATTAGGAATTTTAGCCAGGATACGCTCGTGACATGTTCAAATTCAAATTCAAAAACGTTTATTGCATGTCACATTACAATTTATATGTTGTTGCAAAATAGAAGTATACATGTTCGATGCACTTAGCACATTTTGTCATACTTATTAAGCTTCTTGATTTGCAAAAAACATTAGAATTTAATTCAAGCTGTAAGCTGGCTCAGTGTTGGGGGTGGCCACCCAGTCTACTAATAGTTGTAGTTTAAAGTGCTTTGTTGATGTGGTAAAGCATTTGTAGGTGCTTTATTTTATGAGCACAATGAGCCTTTTTAAATGGGTATTTATTAAGAAACTCGTACCAGAAAGAGTTATCGTTCGATTGTGGTGATGCTAACAACGTATTTTGATTGGTAATGTTTGCGATTGGGGCTGACGGGGCCGCCGTTAAAATTGTATAAGATGGTTGTGGGTACGTTATTCAATCTATTTATACAATATAGAGATTCGCGAGAATGGTCATTTGATCGAAAAGAGTGTTAAAGCTATCAGAATCCCACGTACCTCGTTTCATCCGTTTTGAATCTCGCCGGGGTCCGAGTTTCTCCGGTATCCGACGCTCTGGGTCCACCTGCTCGCCGTCCGGAAGACACTCGATCCCTTTGGCGCCAACCACCATCACGTACATGTCGTTCGCGGTCACACACGCGCGGTCAATTGCACTTTTTAATTTTAAACTTAGTATAAGAACGTTGAGAAATAAATTATTTCAGTAAAAATCTGAGCAGAGTTTCTGCTTACGATGTTGCTAGTTTGGAAGTTAAAGACGCTATGTATGAAGAACTCCGAGCAAGCTCGCACCCAGGTGACTAAAATGGCGGCAAACGGAAGTAAGTCAAATCAATTCCTATTAAATAATTGCGGAAATGACGTCATTTAAGGTATAAAATGGTAAAAAACTACACCGGAAGTAGACGCATCTCTCACCAGATGCTGTGCATCGTCACATGCCGAATAATGACAACTTACAATTATAATGAATGCTACCACAAATAAAAATAATTAAAAAGTCCATATATTTACAATATCTCAATGATCGATGCGATACGACCCTAGTGTATTGATTGATTGTATAGTAACAAATAAATATATTGAGATATTGTAAATATATGAACTTTTTAATTATTTTTATTTGTGGTAGCATTCACTGCTACTGCATTCATTATAATTGTAAGTTGTCATTTCGAGAAGTTGGCATTCTGCGAAGTTGTCATTTTGCGAGCGGTTGGCATTTTGAGAAGTTGTCATTCTGAGCATAAACGATTTCAAATTGCCTTTGATCACCATGTAGAAGATACACTGAATACACACTGTACCTCAAAGTAAAACATGGATAACACACCTTTGATACGTATTAGTAAATCACTCATTAATAAATACTTATAAACGCGAAAAGTAGGTATTATACCTCTCTTACACTCGCACAAAATTGCTCAACGGATTTTGATGACCATTAGTAGGTAATATATTATTAGCTTAGCCGCGCCCGCGTGAATTAGCTTTGTTACAGATCGTTATTAATTACCTAACTATTTGATATTTAACAATAATAGGTACTGAAGTTCCATCAGCATCCGTTGAGTAGTTTTTGCGCATGAAAGAATATAACATACATCATCCACACTCGCATTTATAATATTAGGATTATAAGTCCTAAATTGGAATTTAGGCACCTTCAGTCTAGACGTTAGTAAAGGTTCATACCATTCATACTGGGTGGACTGATCTCGGTATGAATTATAATGGTGTGTCCACACTGGGCGCACGGGTTCGCGCTGCACGCACACTCGACATCCTGCTCACTCAAGAAGGATATCCAGCGAGCCCGTGCGCCCAGTGTGGTTGTGTGCGTCAGAAAACGCACCATAAATAGTGCCTATACAGACTGTCCCAAAAAGTAGTGTCAAGCCCGAAGCACAGAGGTAGAGCATCACTAGGGCTATCCCAATCATCCCCATTGATCCCCATGTAGTATGTTCCGCGATTTTTGATAGTTTTCGAGTTTTATGATTGTTTTAAATTTCTGTGATTAGGCATTTTTTTATTGTTATTAGATGAAATTTTCTGATTCAGAAGTATTTACATCCATAACACGAATGTAAACCAAAAAAATCCTATGTTTAAAAAAACATAACTCGAAAACTATCAAGTCGCGGTGATTCCGGTAGCCCTAGTGATGCTTTACCTCTGGGCTTCGGCTTGACACTACTTTTTGGGACACCCTGTATTTGTGTCTATATGCTGCGCTGCGCATGTCATTGAAAAACCTTCACCCCTGCCTTGCGCTAGATGAATGTATATTATGTTGTACCGAGCAGCCGGGCAAATAAATCAATACACCTTCTGCGCGCAGGTACTGTAGGTCAAGAGTTCAAGAGCCTGGGTAGGGGTGACATTGCACTACGAAAAGCAACAAATCAAACGCATTTTACACGTAATACGTTTATTCAGATGGTAGTTTCAACATTTCAAATACACATTTAACATCAAATAGATAAAAGGTTGACATATAACATCTATTTCTATTAGATTACAAGGTGGTATTTAGGTAATATTTATAACTAACATGCGACGTTTGAAACCATTAAAAATAAACGTTCAAGAGATAGTTTCATGTAAAGAGATTTTATCCATTACTTTTTAGCAGCACCGATTTTGCATTCTTTTACACGCAAACAACACAGAGGAATCCCATCCGTCATCAGGGTGTCGCTTATATTTACATTTGACCTATCCCAGGTTTTACAAGAAATATACTCTTTCTCGCTATAAAGCCTTATTGGACGGGTACCCTACTTGTCGCCTAAACTAATTAACATTCGATATTGCACTTTCAAAAACATTTAAAAATTATATTATTAATTTAATTTCTATTGTTATGATTTTAAGAATTCATTGAGTGTAAAATTTAGGAAAAAATATAAAAAAATAGAAAAGTATTGGTCCTACTTTGGAGTTACTTCACAGCCCCATTTACCTAAAATGTTCTTACTTCTAAGCACGCACTATAAAACGCCTTATGAGATTCAGTCCATGTGTAACGCGAATTATACATTATGCATGACATTCTAAAATATTCGAACAATGCGTGCAGATACCCTTATCCGTTACCATCGCGAAAATGACCATGAGAAAAAGTTCCTACTCCAAAAAAGCTAGACCGCGGTACCCACCCTGTGTCAATTATAGGTAATCATTTTTTTTATACAGGTTGTCCTCGAGAAAAGTGCAGTCTTACTTCAGTCGTGATAAAAATTTAGTTCTTTAATGTTTCGTGATAACTTTTTGGGACATCCTGTATAAGGTAAAATGCCGATACACAAAATCAGCTACCCTCAGTAGGCGTAAATAACGCGGTGTGTACCGGCCCTTAGATAATATGAAGATTAATTTTATTTATTTTTTAAGTAGGTAATAAATTTTCCATTTAATTAAGCAGAACGAGAGGTGAAATGCGTCAAATGCGCTCTTCCGTTCCACCCATGTTCCACCTCAAGTTAACGATTCGATCAATAGCTTCGCAGTTTACATTTATTTTGAATTTATTTAATTTGATATTTACTGACATGGGCAATTTTCTGAACATTCGCTAAATCTCGTGCTGCATGCATACAGTAGCAATCACAATTCGACGACACAAATGGTGTAATTTTGTATAGACAGGATCATTGCACTTGCACGACATTATGTAAACAATCCTATACAAAAATACACAATGTGTGGCTTCACAATAGAAAAGATAATAAATTGAGGTCGCATGGTGCAAGTTATAATTTAAACTAGACTACTAAAGTCTGGTCGCCGAGAACGTAGAATTTCGTCCAATGACCCCAAGCTACCTATCCTTATCGCTCGCGCGTATTGCTGTCGCGACTGTGCGACGGGCGGCCACTGCGAGTGTGCGAGCGCGGTAGCAATATAATTACGAGCGAGCGATAAGGATAGGTAGCTTGGGGTCATTGGACGAAATTCTACGTGCTCGGCGACCGGACTATACAGGTTTTAAAAGTAGATCTTACATACCTACGAATAATAAGGCTCAAGCTACACTACGGGATTTGAGAATTGCCACTAATGTAGCTTCAGCCCTGTAATAGCGCTACAAGCAACAAATAACTTATAGATTTTGAGCGACATTGAGCTACAGAACTGTAGGAGTAGGTAGGTAAACATAACACAGAAAAAATATCTATAATCAACATAAAACATGTTAACATTTTGAGAAACTTAATAAGTAAACACTATGCCTGAAAAAATGCTTTTACTAATCTTAGTTCATGTGATACTTAGAGATGAACACTAGAACATTCATTCTTAATATTATACCTACAATACCTAGTAATAATAAGATACAAAGTCATCTGGGTCGCCTAATCGATCGCATCGCACTGCGTCGCTCTCACAATTTTTTTCGTTTCAGATTGTTTCAAGGACCTTCATCTGGGTATACTACGCACTATTCATTTATTGGCCGTCACTTGTCGGCCGTTTGGTATAGTGGTTCACAACGGACTACTATGCCGAGAGGTCCCGGGTTCGATTCCCGGCCGGGCAGAAATTGAAATGATGAATTTTAATTTCTGTGACGGGTCTGGGTGTGACTATGTATAATATTTATGTATTTAAAAAAAAAAAAAAAAAGTATATAAGTAGTATATCCGTTAAGCTAGCACCCATAACACAAGCATTAAGTTGCTTACTTTGGGGCTAGCTGGCGCTGTGTGAAATTGTCCAAAGATTTATTTATTATTATTTTATTTGCGATAGTTTGCGATTGCGATTTGATAATGCGATTAGATTTGGTGGCCTTACTAACATCAAATATACAAGAAATATTCTAAGTCCTAATAAATGGCACACACATTTGAATAATATTAATTTTACACATTTAATATTTTGGCTTAGGACTATAAGAGTTTAGGCTACATACTTGTCATGATCATGATTTGTTTAATCAATATCAATAGGGCTTTCGCTAAAATGCGCTACGTTTAGATAAATAAAATAAGAGGTTGCACATAATAAGACATGCAAACTGAACTTGAATGATCAACATTTTTTACAAACACAGGTACTTAATTATGAGAATTTTAGTACAATGAGATTACACAATACTTATAGCTATTAATACACAGTAGTAAGGATTCACAAAATACTGTTTCTAAATTGTCTTAGGTCTTAGAACAAAATGGGTTGAAATTGGAATCTAATCTAACACTATGGAAAATGGTTTCTGAAATAAATCATTTGAAAAGTAAAACTTGAATTTAAAATTGAAATTAATTAATAACATATTATGAACAAAAATATTTTAGGCAGAAAATTATAATCAATATAAAGATAAGTATTTAAATTAAGCATCTATAAATGAGATCTAATACATTCTTAAATTTAGATTGATGTTTAATTTTCATCTGCAGGAACCTCAATTTGAAATGCCATTTTGAATGATGCATCCTCATCATTGGTACGAACAAGGCATGCTTCTTTTCCTGCTTCTAATTTCACTGGTGGGTTGATCAAAAATAATGTGCCATCTATGAAGCTGCCAGTTCGGTTCGTAGAGACGACCCCGATGTCTTCAGTAAGCTCAATTTCATACCAACACAAGATTGCAGTAGCATCTCCTGAGTGGGTAACAGGAAAATTTACTAAATCGGTTCTTAAGCCACTATACAGTGGACCAATGTAACATGCTTCTGTCAAAGGGGTGTTTGGCAAATTGGAGAAATCAATGCAAAAGTTTTGAGTCACTTCATATCTGTTGATGTGCTCAGCCAATTTGTATGTTTTTGTATTTGAATCATACACTCTGTTGTTTACATCCAACCATGGACTATTTACTATCTGGCCCATCAGTTTTATGTTAGCTGGCATGACCAAACCTCCTGGCATAAGATTATTAGTCTTCAACTGCAGTGCAATTTCACTAAGTCTCAAATCAATATCCCCGCTTAAGTCAATCACATTGCAGAATAGTGCATGAAATTTTTCATCACGAAATATTTCATGATTCCATTCTTCTCCTTCCAATACGTTTATCCTGGATAAGTCGATTTTATTGATTTCTAAAACTGTCCTAATGAATGCATGGTCATTTTCAGTTTTAGCATAACAAGTTAAAGATTGAGCACCCCTTTTAAGCATGAGCATCCCAAACATAGGGAATGGGCATAGATCAACAATATTTATATGAGAAAGATCAGCCATCTGCCCCAAATAAATGCATGACATACCAATGCATGAACCAATAGTTTTCATAAAGTGCTCATCATTCAAGAACCGGATTGCTTCTGGGGAAATCCTTGTGATATACGATTCGCTCCAAGGCAGCATCGTAAGTTTACTACCATTCAATAAAAATTCAGCATCAATCACTTGGTCTTTCTTCACAATTTTTGGGACATTATCGTAAAAAATAGCCTGCTGCCAGGCAGTAGCCCTGGTCTCAGCTCTTGGATCTGTCGTTAGGGTTATGCTTTCTGTGAGGTACAAATTAAACCACCCTATAATTAAATTGATCTCATTATCTTCGTTTGCAGTAAATTTTACTTCATATGGTTCAGTATGGTTAAGTTTTTCTTGGACATCACGATAATCATTGAAGTCTACTTGAATCAGAGATTGCGGTTCAGAAATATATTTAACATCTTCAATGAAAGGAATGTCTTCACAGTCATATGGCTCATCATCTGATATAATATGGACATTCATATCAGTGATTTTCAGTAATTGTTTAGCAGCTACCCCAAGCTGATATTTTTTATGAAGTGAGTCTGATCGAGCAGCAACAACAAAGAATTCTGCTTTGTTAGGGATAAATCGAGTGGTTGGGATGGTGAAGTACTCCCAGGCGTGATTTAGAGTGCGTAGAACATGCTCACCGAAGAGACCAGCGTCAAACATCTCTGTAACCACCAGAGATCTCTTGCCACCAATATCCCTATAGTTCATTGTAGTAGACATCCTGTTAACTATAACAATGTCAGGCATGCCATTGCCTTGCGTGACACACTCAGCAATCCAAGCCATTAGTTCTGAAGCTTCAATACCAGTGACAGCAGTAGGAGAAAACTCACTTGCAAACATTGCTAATATCCCAGTGCCTGTGCCAATATCAAGGACACTGTCTTTGTATGGAATAGAAGTCTCCTCTATTGCACTAAAATAGGCATCATTGCGGATCCTATCATTCAACATTCTGTAGTGCCATCTTTCAAAGAGCACATTTTTCAAGGAGTTTACATTTTTTTCAGCATTGACAAATGTAGGATTGAGTTTCAGTGCCTTTTGGAAGTGGGACCATGATTCAGTGTAGAAGCCGAATTTGTAAAGGTATTTGCCGATATCATTCAGTAGGAAGCAGTTGCTGGGAAATGCATCAACCGCCTTGGCAAAGTTGGCGAATATATCCTCAATTTTGCCGGCGCTCATGAGGATCTCATTAAGCCGGATTAGCACTACGCGGAACTCTGCAGTGCAACTCTCTTTCACCCGCGGATCTTTTTCGAAAGCCAGCATGTACTGATCGAATGCTTTGCTGTAACCTCCAGTCGAAGAGAGCTTCCTTGCTTGCTTCAGAAGCTCTCTTGCTGCTTGCGCGTCTGTTGCCATGTTGTTGTTCAACTAGCCGCCAATAAATACGGCAAAAGCCGTGAAGTACTTACTGAACAGTCTTCCAGGGGTAATCAATTGAGCTGATCCATTCGGCAGGAGCGAACAATGATGCGATCGCCGTTCTGTATATTTTGTCACGCAGTTTACAGCATCCAAATAAAACTGCAAGTGCAACACAGAAGAAAATCAATACTTTCGAGTTTGACCACCATCAACCAAAAGTAAACATCTGACAATGACATTGACAAACTGGAACTGTCAATGTCATTAACTTTTTTTTTATAAGCTGTATGGCTTTGAAGACTATCCAAACAGCCAATATCCGTTTTTTGAAATAACTTGGCCATTGACCATGATCACATTGCAAATTCCTTGGATTAACTTAGGTCCTTCTTCCACTACGTTTTACTTTTATCACCCGCACGCAATTTCTTGCCGTCTTGGTCAATACAATACTCTTATTTGTAGAAGCCACTTCTACAGAATACAGGGGGAAATTAAGTTCTGCTTGGGAATAGAACCACCTTAAAGCAATAAAAGCATTTATTTATATGTCTAATAGCTACATTGTACTTATAACTAAATAGGTAGGTAGGTTTTACATAGCATGAAAATCTACTTCATTGCCACATTGCACGACTTGTATTGACTAACACAGTTGACCAAGGGCCACATTGAATCTCTGTGTCATTTTCACATTGGAATGCTTTTGTGAGATGGTGCAATTTCTGATGATCATCTGGCGAAAATCCCAGTTGTCCATAATTGTTGTGCCCAGAAGTCCAGAGCGAGTTGTCCTCTAGCATCACTACTGAGTGTCTGGACCCACAGCCCACGTCTTTGATATCCAAGTGGATTTCTTCATCATTCTCATCCAGTACATCAACTAATGTTGGGAGAGGATAGCTTTTTAAGCCTTCTTTGTTCATAACTCCTTTAGAATTAGCATGTTTGACCCCCAACTGGCCAGTGTCATTCCAGCCCCAGGTGTATAAGTCTCCAAACTCACTCAATGCAAAGCAATGCCAGCCACCAGCTCTAATTTTTGTTATCTCAATGCCCGCTAAAGCTTCAACTTCAGTGGGTACATCCAGGTTGTCTAAATCACCATGGCCCAGTTGCAGTCTCCTAAAAAAAATTAAGGAAAATTAGTCACATATTAAGATGATTAGTTAACCAGAATATGAACAGTTAAGACATTGTTCATTCACAACTACCTTCCATTTCCCCAAGTGTAAACTCTGCCTGCATCTGTAAGCAGCATATAATGTTCATAGCCACACTGGACATCCACAACTTTTCCCATACAGTGACTTGTATCCAGGAGGCTCGGCATAACGCCGCTGTACACTCTTCCATCAGTGGTAAGAATCAAAACAGAAATATTCGTCGTTACTACCTGAAGTATTTGACTTTCCCGACGTGCCCTCTTCGAACTGTTTTCTAATGGAGCCTCTACATTTAAATTCACTTTCTTGATGCTGTTATCTTCTAAATCAATAAACCACAAAGTGTTAGTCCGTTTATCCACCAGTATGAGACTGTAGTCGTTGCCAACCAGTGCCAGATTGGATTCAGCATCCGTAGTATTGCAATCTTCGGGCAATTCCACCCTTCGTACTAATTGATTTTGTTGGCCGTTCCAGTCACCGGTCAAATAAAACGCACTACCATTTCTATAGATGTTATATGACCAATTTATTTCGCATAATTTAGCGTTTGAGTTGGATTCACTTATGTTGTTACCTTTGAGTAGTCGGAATTCTGGGATTATACGGTCTTCTTCAAGCCATTGTCCGAATAAATTAGAACCTGTAACTGTATACATTTTCAGGAATTAAACAAACAAATTAATGGTTTATTTACGGTGATTACAGCTGTTTTGTGTTTTTTTACTTTTTCTTTTATCTGTGCTTGGCAGGGCACCATAGAGTAAAGTAACTTGGCACTTTGATTTATTTTAGTTGATTAACCGTTTAGTTCTACAATGAAATCTATAAAAGTTTTGGTAAAATATTTTGCTCATTAGATAAAACGATTGTTGTATTTCTCAAATAAAACTGTCACTGAGATTTACGAAAACAAATTAAATATTACTAATTATACTATCAATCAAGCTTTGTTGAAACAAAACGCCAGTAGACATTTTTCGTGGTAATGAATGGAGTACGCCGGTAAGAAAGGTAAGTTTTTAAGTTATTTTCTACTCAAAATATCCCCTTTTAGTATTTTTCGATAACATCACTCGATTCTCTTTCCTTTGAGGTACATAATTTGTATAAATAGGACCTTTTTTTTGCAGATGTGATGATAAGTTCCGTAAAGTTTTTAAGAAATCAATATGGCCCTCAAGCTGGGGAAATGCAGACTTTGTCTGAAGCTTGGCGACTTTTACTCCATCTTCACCGTGGACAATGCCATCCAACTGGCAGAGATGGTCATGGAATGCGCCCGGGTGAAAGTAAGTACAATGTTTATGAGGCCATTTCCATCCTATCTTCCATATTTCAGCTGATTCGTAGGAAAACGACACTTGCACAGTAATGTCATTCTAAAAGGTAATTTGAACGCTTGGTAGCGACAGTGTTGCCAGTCGGGTCTAGTCAGAAATTACCAGAATTATAAAAAAAGTAACCTTTTTGAATAAAAAGTAACCTTTATACGGGGGGGGGGGGGGGGGGGGGAGGGGAGGGGGGGGTGCGGAGCGATGATTGTGTAAGGTTGTTCATGGATGGAAAATGAATTGATCATCTAAATTCGAAAAGTGACCGACCAGTCGTATAAAAACGTTTCATGGATTTGCGTTTTATTATCGATAAACATTCGCTAAAACTCATTTTTTTTAACAAATAATAAATCAAATTCAAGTTTAAATGCACTTTATGACACAATTTTTAAATTGTCACTATTAATATTTTTTACTGAATAACCTGTAAAATTAATTCTACAATTTCTGAAAAATCACCTAAAAGTAACCTTTTCATTAGTGTCACCTAAAAGTAACCACAGCAGTTCAAAAGTAACCTAAAAGGTTACAAAAGTAACCTTCTGGCAACACTGGGTAGCGACGATGGAAAGTCTATTGAACACAAGAATAGGCTGTGGTACTTTTAATATGAGTATAGTCAGACATAAACAACATTCATAGCAAAAGTCTTCCAGTGCATTTATTTGTAGCTGTTCTACTTTTCTAGTTTTAGAAATTGTTAAACTTACTGTGTTCAAGAAGGCTAATTGATATATTTTCTGGAAAACCTAGTTTTTATAGTAGCTTCTCAATATATTTTTGAGAGCTTAATCTCTTATCTGTCCACAAAATTATTATGTTTGCAGAAAAGTGATTCACATAAATTTTACACAACAAATAATAACAATCTTGCCATCCCTAACTTCAAACAATGATTATTTATTAGAGAAAAATCTATGGAATTAAAACTGCCTAGTTCACACCTATATGTAATATGGCAATTTTATTTTATTTTATTTAGAAATAGTACACAGCACAATATTATTTGAGGTTACAAGATGTTTTTGTAAAATTTTATCTTGTAAAATTGTAGATAATCTTGTAAAATCTTTCAAAAGAGGAAGTTTCTTGCGCTGCTTCTTCTCAGCACTGGCCCATATTTCTGTCGGGAGCAGTAAATAAGTGATTAGGTTGATACAAGAACAGAAAATATTTACATGATCAGTAATGTGAAGTTAGATTTGATTTCGAAGTAAAAAAAAATGTAAGCTAGAAAAAAATATAAGTAAAACATAGTTATAAAAAACATAGTTTATTTTTTCATAAAGTTAACGTTATTTATAAAATGTTTCGATTTACTTGATCAACAATGGTGTCCTCACATTAGATACTATTTGCTAGCTGTACCACTACAAAGGATAGTGCCAGGGTCTGGACCAAGTGTTTCCCAGAATCAACCTATAGTGCATTTTGTTCCTCAGGCCTATACTAATGTGTAAACCGAAGCGCACGGAAATCTATCCCTGGAGTTCAGAGAAAAAAAGTTTTGTTTTGAATTATTTATACAGGGTGTTAGGTAAATGGGTATATGAGCCGACACTAGCCCATGTTAACATGGGCATATAAATGGTATGGTGAAGTCAGAAAATTGATATCTTCATTTCAATTATTTAAATTTTCATACAAATCAAATTTTATAAAATTTATTTTGTATGAAAATTTAAAAAAATAAAATGGTGATATTAAATTTCTGACTTCACCATACCATTTAATGTCCATGTTAACAAGGGCTAGTGTCGGCTCATATACCCATTTACCTAACACCCTGTATACAAAGTATCATCGATGTATACGTACTACGCATAAGATTTCGCGATTTTGCCATTAAATAACACTCGCTATGTTGAACCTAACCATACTGCATCCGTACAACTTACTTTAGTAGGACTTCGACATTCTTTATGAGCGATCTAGCGCTGTTTTAATTGCCAATAAACAAATTTAAGAGCGTTTACGCCGTTTGGCGCAAAAACAGTACTTTTTCAACTCGTTACAATCATTAACCAGTAATACTACAAATATGTTATAGGCATAAATAGTTAGGCAATTTCGTCGTCTAAATAGTTAATTGAGAAAATATTGCGATTAGTTTAGTATTTAAGAATTCTATCAAGATAAGTCCACACAGGTTTTGTAAATTTCCACTTTAGCGTCAGTTTACAAGCTGAAATTTTTATAAAAATACTGTGAAAACGATTTAACAAACATTTATATCCTATAGCATAGATCCTTGGGCAAATAGTTATCTGAGAAAATTTTTAGATTTAAGCATTTTACAATAAGAAATCACAAATTGAATAAAACAACATCTTCTTTAAAATATTTACTTTGAAACGATATTTAATTCATTGTTATTGTTTTGCTATAAACATTTGAAAACTATTAAAAAACGCCGCGCGCGAATCATTTCCAATGATGCCCCTTGAAACGCCGCGCTTCGCGTAAACGCTCTTAAGATACATATAAAAAATACCCTTATGTCCAAAGGGTACTACAAGGTTCGAGACTATATTGATGACAAGGATGCGTGGTCAGTTCAGTCTGCACATATTTGATGTACTTAAATTTGACTATTCTTACTGTTAGATAATTCCTGGCAATAAGTGGTGACTGAGTTTGTTCCGGCGTTTCTTCTCAGCACTTGCCATATGTTTGTCTCGAAGCGCTGGTAGGGCCCAAAAGATAAGGAGACATGTAAAGTGCCCCATAAGGGCTACCTTTTCTTTTTTTATTATTTTCTATTGACGTTCATAAGTGCCACTTGTGGTCTAAACTGAATAAATATTTTTGATTTTGATTTTTGATTTTTTGGTAAGTTGACAAAAATTCATTTTTTCGAAAATGAAGTTAGATGATTTAGTTCTCTATCCTTGCAAAAAATCAATTTATTGGTGTATTACAATCGATTATATTATTATAGTTATTGTAAGCTAAAACTTCTTGCTCCATTTTGGAAATAATTAATTTCTGTCAACTAACCAAACTACTGCAACAGCGCTTGATCGCTTATAAAGAATAAAGAAGTCGTACTAAAGTAAGTTGTACGGATGCAGTATGGTTAGGTTTAACATAGCGAGTGTTATTTAATGGCAAAATCGCGAAATCTTATGCATAGTACGTATACATCGATGATATTTTGTATGTAAATAATTCAAAACAAAACACTTTTTTTCTCTTAACTCCAGGGATAGATTTCAGTGCGCTCCGGTTTATAAATTAGTATTGGCCTAAGGAACAAAATGCACTATGGTTTCATTCTGGGCAGCACTTGGTCCAACTTCCGTACATGGATTGGCACTGTCCTTTGCATGCTTGGCTACTAACCACAATTAAATGCTACGTAACTTCAACTATTTATAGAGAAACCCATTAGTGTAATTTTTGAGACCTTTGCTTCCACAAATTTCCAACCAGTGCCGTGCACTAAACATGACGCGTACATCGCCCCTTGGGTTTTCAACTATTAGGCCCGGATCAGACATGCGCGATAACCGTGCGGTTTTGGGTGGTATTGGTGAGGCACTGAGGCGGTAACCGTGCGGCTACAGCACGAGAACTGCCCAGTAACCTCGCGATTTTCGCTGTCTGAACCATGTCTTAATGTGTATCCTCTATCATTAGATCTACGATGGCGACGGGCTTCCCGACAAGATTTGTTCAGAGTGCATACAGAAGCTCAGCAGCGCATACATCTTCAAGCAGCAGTGCGAGCGCTCTGACCAGGAGCTGCGCAGGAATTATGTGCCGCCGCCGGGTGAGTATAACACACGTGATCTTAAAGCGCATTCACGACGAGCAGTTAGTTTACTTTATAGACCAACTTTTATTGCTGCTGCACATTATTCTACTGCACCATTTCAGGGTTCAGCATCACGCCCCCACCGCCACAAAACAGACAAAGCAGCGATTCCGCGTTCTCGTCCCAAACTGACATCTCGAACCAGACCAAGCCGTCTTCCTCCAACGAGAGCGCCGTCACGCCGGCCAGTCGCTCGCGCAAGCGCAGCCGCGAGAGCGCCGACAACACCTCCGTCAGTAGTCGTTCCCACGACTACGCGCCCGCCACAAAACGCGTCTCCGAACTCCGCGATTCCCAAAAGAAACGCCGCGTCCAAAACTCCTACGAGGACGACTCCGACTACGAGGATCACATGTCGAACTCCCAGTTCTCCGCCGGCACCGACTCCGACGAGCCGCTCCTCAAAAACTCCTTCAAGTGCAAAAAGTGCGAAAAGTCATTCGCGAGCGCCAAAAGTTTAGCCCTCCACGGCCGGACGCACAAAAAGGACAGCCTCGGCCAGAACGAGGTGGTCAACATCCCGAAACCCGCCCCTTCCGAGGACGCGACCGACGACGACGACAAGCTGTCGTGCGACAAATGCGGGAAGACGTT
This sequence comes from Ostrinia nubilalis, assembly GCF_963855985.1. NCBI lineage: Eukaryota > Metazoa > Arthropoda > Insecta > Lepidoptera > Crambidae > Ostrinia > Ostrinia nubilalis. The sequence goes on along the minus strand of NC_087089.1, from coordinate 15,407,932 downwards.
CAAGCTGAAGATAATGCTGAAGCGGCACCACGACCTGTGCGGCGTGATCACCGAGGTGTCCCCGCAGAAGGAGTTGCTCGTGTCTCTCGAGCCGATCGACGCACCGGTTCACCCGAAAAAGATCGAGTGCGAGATATGCACGTCCAAGTTCAAATCGATCGATAATCTGAACAAGCATTTGCGAGTGGTTCACGCGGCGGCGCCGAAACCGGATCCGTCGCCGGTGAAAGATAAAAAAGTGTCGGTGCCGTGCATATTCTGTCGGAAGCAGTTCGACGACTACTACGTGTATACGGCGCACCACAACAGCTGTAACAAGCGGCGGGAGTTGGACGCGTTCTCGTGTCCGGTGTGTAAGCGGTTGTCGGGGAAGCGCAGCGCGTTCTTCGTTCACGTGAAGAACCTTCATTTCGAGCGCGGGCTGTCTGGGAAGGAGGAGCCTCGGGCGGAGGCGTTCGACTGCCGCGTGTGCAGCAAGCGGCTGGCGTCGCAGGAGCAACTCATCACGCACCTGGCCGCGCATATGTCGCACATTGACGAGCCCGAGGCCGCCGCCGACGACGAGTCCAGGTACATTTTATGAACTTTACTTACTTTATCTTACTGACAACTCTTACTATAATAAAAATAAAATAAAAAGCTTTTATTTCCACAAGTTTACAAATTACAATTTATAAATTAAGTTAGAAGCATCTGTCCGTTCACTCTTGGCACCCTTTATGGGCAAAAGATCACAGAATGGTGAGAACTAAATTAACTGATAAGTAAATTAACATGTGACATAATATACTGAAAAAAAAAACGCAAATCGTTTTACAGTACTTACAGCACGCAATTACCGGTTGCTTTGGATCTTATTATTACTATGTATACTACCTTTGAGTCGTTTTGGAAACCTTTGTCCAACATAGGGAGTTTTTTGGCTGAAATGATGAATGCTAGGTACTCACGAATCAATAAAATAGTATTTCAACCTTACATTTCCAGGGCCAGCACCTTAGACGATTCTGCATCGATCGCGTCGGCGGACTATACCAGCTCAAAATACGTTTCCAACGGACCTTTAAAGTGTGGTATCTGCGACAAGCGGTTCACGTACAAGAAGGCGCTGGTCACGCACCACGAGCGCTGCCACGCGAATATGGAGCTGCAGGTGAAGGTCGAGCCGCCTGATAAGATGCCTGAGCAGGTAATTTTGGGATAGTTTGAGACAAAATTTAACAGATTAAGCCCCAGCAATGTTTCGGGTTAGGTTAGATTAGGTTAGGATTCATTCCGGAAGGAGCTGAGGTAGAGAAGGCTTTGTCCCGAAACCCTCTGTTTCCTTCCACTTATGGCGAGTGACGGAGCACCGGGGTCTTTTAGTGGGTATGCCTCGTCCTTCTGACTTGGTGAGCCCCACAACCTACCCTGTCCCCGCAGGGTAGGTATGCGATTTAACGCATTTTTTCCCCGTAAAAAAAATGGTCATTCATTGCCAAAGTGCAGCAACTAAAGCTGCTAAGTGCCGCGCTACGGCAGCGCTGTTCTCGCTAGGATCAAGAATCGTAGTGTAGTACAAACGAGACATCATGCTAAATACTGTGGCATCTTATGTCCTTGCAATATGGCCTATTTTGCAACAAAATACGTGTCCAACGGTCCCGCTAAAGTGCGGCTACAGTGCCGCGCTACGGCAGCGCGGCTGTCGCTAGGATCAAGAATCGTAGTATAGTACAGACGAGACCTTTATACTAAACACTGTGGCATCTTACGTCCTTGTAATATGGCCTATTTTGCAACAAAATACGTGTGCAACGGGCCCTTAAAGTGTGGTATCTGCGACAAGCGGTTCGTGTACAAGAAGGCGCTGGTCACGCACCACGAGCGGTGCCACGCGAATATGGAGCTGCAGGTGAAGGTCGAGCCGCCTGATAAGATGCCTGAGCAGGTAATTTTAAGATAGTTTGAGACAAAATTTAACAGATTAAACACCAGCAATGCTTCGGGTTAGGTTAGATTAGGTTAGGATTCATTCCGGAAGGGGCTGTGGTAGAGAAGGCTTTGTCCCGAAACCCTCTGTCTCCTTCCACTTATGGCGAGTGACGGAGCACCGGGGTCTTTTTAGTGGGTATGCCTCGTCCTTCTCACTTGGTGAGCCCCACACGCAGGGTAGGTATGCGACTTAACACATTTTTTCCCCGTAAAAAAAAGGGTCATTCATTGCCAAAGTGCAGCAACTAAAGCTGCTAAGTGCCGCGATACGGCAGCGCGGCTCTCGCTAGGATCATGAATCATAGTGTTGTACAAACGAAACCACACCACACAATACTGTGGCATCTTATGTCCTTGCAATATGGCCTATTTTGCAACAAAATACGTGTCCAACGGGCCCTTAAAGTGTGGTATCTGCGACAAGCGGTTCACGTACAAGAAGGCGCTGGTCACGCACCACGAGCGCTGCCACGCGAATATGGAGCTGCAGGTGAAGGTCGAGCCGCCTGATAAGATGCCTGAACAGGTAATTTTAGGATAGTTTGACACAAAATTTAACAGATTAAGCCCCAGCAATGCTTCGGGTTAGGTTAGATTAGGTTAGTATTCATTCCGGGAGGGGCTGTGGTAGAGAAGACTTTGTCCCGAAACCCTCTGTTTCCTTCCACTTATGGCGAGTGACGGAGCACCGGGGTCTTTTAGTGGGTATGCCTCGTCCTTCTGACTTGGTGAGCCCCACAACCTACCCTGTCCCCGCAGGGTAGGTATGCGATTTAACGCATTTTTCCCCGTAAAAAAAAGGGTCATTCATTGCCAAAGTGCCTAAGTGCCGCGATACGGCAGCGCTGCTGTCGCTAGGATCAAGAATCGTAGTATAGTACAGACGAGACCTTTATACTAAACACTGTGGCATCTTACGTCCTTGTAATATGGCCTATTTTGCAACAAAATACGTTTCCAACGGGCATTTAAAGTGTGGTATCTGCGACAAGCGGTTCACGTACAAGAAGGCGCTGGTCACGCACCACGAGCGCTGCCACGCGAATATGGAGCTGCAGGTGAAGGTCGAGCCGCCTGATAAGATGCCTGAACAGGTAATTTTAGAATAGTTTTGAGACAAAATTTAACAGATTAAGCTCCAGCAATGCTTCGGGTTAGGTTAGATTAGATTAGAACTTATTGCTTAAGTGCAGCATCTAGAGCTGAAAGCGGAAGTCGAGTCACCCGATAAGGGTAGTTTTATAAAGTACTAGCTTTCCGCCAGCGTGGAATTTCTTTTGTTAAATTTTCCTAAATTTTCTTTGCTATAAACCTCACGGAGCCCGAGACCTTTCCAACGAATACAAAACCGTGGAAATCGGTTCGTGCGTTCTGGAGTTATAGCGTCAGGAAGGAAAACCCGACTTATTTTTATATAGTAGATTTGAAATGAGATAAAAGTGATCAGTTGATCAATTCAAATAATCTTTAGGGTTGATTTGTAAATGCGCTTTCTAGAGCGAAGGCGTCTGTTAGCGTCTGTTTATTACCTGTTATGAATTTAGGTAAAAGCTTACGATAGTTTTTATCCTGGGTTTTAAATGCGCGTGATACTCTTGCTATGACCGAAATTCATGGGAGCAAAACTGGTAAACAATTAAATGTTATCAATGCTAACTAATAACTCAGCCATATTCTCTCCAGGACAATCCGAATCTTCTCAGCGAGACGCGAGCACCTTCCGAATCAGAATCGAGCGACGAGGAAGGCGACGACAACACGTGTGATATATGCGAGAAACATTTCTCATACAAGCGGCTGCTACTGCAACACAAGCGCACCAAACATAACCTGAGCTCGGGGACCAAGCGAGCCAAGATCACGCTCAAAGACTGTTCTGTGAGGTGCCTCATTTGTGACTTGGAAATGAAAGTCAGGTTGGTATTTTAAGCCTCTTTTTCTTTTGTTTATGGGCTCAGCCCTAAAATAGCCCCTTCTTATTTCATTTACGAGATTCGACATGCGTTTAGCCATTATGTAGCATTTCGTGACGTAACATAATAAAACAAAATTAAATCATCGAACATAACTTCTTAGTTCTAATTTCTCGTCAAAAAAATCTATGAAGATTTTATTTCTTGAAAGTAGCTGCTAGGGGTGCTGCACAATATGTCATACATTTAATGTAATTTTTTTACACAGTCGCTAGCGAGCACACGGAACGTAAACTCATGGTAAGCACACTGAGGTCGGCTCCAAACGTTGTTCCCAACGACACTTGTCTATCTAGAAAACTGTATTGGTTGAGATAAGCTATTTTCTAGATCCACAACTTGGTCGAGGAGCGTTGGGAACAACGTGTGGAGTCGGACTAAAGCCCGTATTACACGCGCATTAATGTTTGTGAATACCGGCGTAATGCTTCAACCAAACCAACGTGTGCAGATCGCCATCGCTGGCGCGATCTTAGGGATATGACAGCATCATCCAGTTAGATGTTTTTATGCGCATTTAGATTTTAAAAACTAAATTAATGTTTCAGCGCCATCAACGAGCACAACCAGAAGCACATCTCTGTGAACATCAAGCCGCGCAACGTTTACACGTGCGCCGAGTGCCAGGACAAGTTCAAGAGCTGCAGCGCGCTGGCCGGACACATCAAGTTCGTGCACAGGTGAGGCACTACTATCAGAGTAAATACAAATGAGTAGGTCATCTTCATAGAAACGTCAACTTCATAGAAATCTTCATAGAATATACGTATGCGGCGCGCACGCACACACTGACAAAATTCGGCGCAACACCCCGCGTGCCGCTAATCCCCGCTAAATTTTGTCAGTGTGTGCGTGCGCGCCGCATACGTATTGGCGCGCTCACATACAAACCGCGCTCGGGCGTTTCTATGAAGATGACCTACTCATTTGTATTTACTCTGCTACTATCCAGTAGTTCGATCATCCGATCGAACTATAATAGAGAAACACGGGTCTCAACGCGACATTTTTATATGAGTTAAATTTTTAGTTGAAATGGAAAGTGAAAGTTTAAAATCTTATATGATCGAACGAACTATCACTTGAATTAATCGCTTGCTTTAGGTGAGTGTTGAATCCACCAGCTTTCGTTTGCCTAGCGACTGTTATGACAGAGATATCTAGAGGTTGGTAAACTGTGCAAAATTTTTGGGATGGCTGAACTATGACGTCATATTCCAGTAGCCAGTCTGTTTGTTAACTTCTAGGCTCCCACGGTTCTACCTGCTTCACGGTGTACGCACCGAATCTTGGGAAAGCACTTAGGTACTGTTTTTTATCTTTGCACTTGGCTCCCTACAAATTTCTCTGTTCCGTCAGAGTAAATACAAATGAGTAGGTCATCTAGGTAGGTCAAGATGACCTACTAATTTTTATTTACTCTGGTTCCGTCCTTTCTCTTATCAATTCTCTCCCTTGCAGTGTGTAATATAAAATCAGAAAATCAAATATTTCTTCGAAACAAAGCAAAAACAACTACTAGTTACTTCCCCAATTTTATACATCATAGTAATATCTAACGATTGAATTCATAAAACATGGATGTCCGCTTCTAAGGCAATATCACACACTGTGCCTTGACTTTTTCGAGGGTTTCGTCTATACCTCTAAGAGCGTAGTGTATTGCAGACTTAACATTGTAACTTTGTCCGCAGATTAAAACAGCCGCGAGCGCCGAAAGCACCGCGTGCCCTTGAGGGCGGTTCGGAGTTGGCGGATTTTTGCGAGGTCGTTGTGACTAAGGCGGAACCCCTGGACGCGCTCCAGGATCACAACGACCCCGGAGCAGTTCCGCCCAGTGTCAGCGCCGCCGGGTTTACCTGCCCGCTGTGTACTAAACGAATGCCCACGCTGTTGGCTCTCAAGCGACATGTGAATTGGCATACATATCGTGGCAAGGATTTGGAGAAGAATATTGAGTGCGCCGTGTGCAAAGAGGTTAGTTGCTAGGGTCTGAAGCGGCTCTGTCTAGCGTCAGCGCCGCCGGGTTTACCTGCCCGCTGTGTACTAAACGCATGCCGACGCTGTTGGCTCTCAAGCGGCATGTCAATTGGCATACGTACCGCGGGAAAGACCTGGAGAAGAATATTGAGTGCGCCGTGTGCAAGGAGGTCAGTGTCTAAGGCTCCGTCTAGGGTCAGCGCCGCCGGGTTTACCTGCCCGCTGTGTACTAAACGAATGCCCACGCTGTTAGCTCTCAAGCGGCATGTGAATTGGCACACATATCGTGGCAAGGATTTGGAGAAAAACATTGAATGCGCCGTGTGCAAGGAGGTCAGTGTCTAAGGCTCCGTCTAGGGTCAGCGCCGCCGGGTTTACCTGCCCGCTGTGTACTAAACGCATGCCGACGCTGTTGGCTCTCAAGCGGCACGTGAATTGGCATACGTATCGTGGGAAAGACCTGGAGAAGAATATTGAGTGTGCCGTGTGCAAGGAGGTTAGTTGCTAAGGCTCCGTCTAGCGTAGCGCCGCTTGGTTTACCTGCCCGCTGTGTACTAAACGCATGCCCACGCTGTTGGCTCTCAAGCGACATGTGAATTAGCATACGTACCGCGGGAAAGACCTGGAGAAGAATATTGAATGCGCCGTGTGCAAAGAGGTTAGTTGCTAGGGTCTGAAGCGGCTCTGTCTAGTGTCAGCGCCGCCGGGTTTATCTGCCCGCTGTGTACTAAACGCATGCCCACGCTGTTGGCTCTCAGGCATGTGAATTGGTATACGTATCGTGGGAAGGATCTAGAGAAGAATATTGAATGCGCCGTGTGCAAGGAGGTTAGTGCCTAATGCCCGTTTTCACCATCAATCCCTAATTTTTAAGTGTACTAAGCGCGTGCCCACGCTGCTGGCTCTCAAGCGGCATGTGAATTGGCATACGTATCGTGGCAAGGATCTGGAGAAAAACATCGAATGCGCCGTTTGCAAAGAGGTTAGTTGCTAAGGCTCCGTCTAGGGTCAGCGTCGCCGGGTTTACCTGCCCGCTGTGTACTAAGCGAATGCCGACGCTGTTGGCTCTCAAGCGACATGTGAATTGGCATACGTACCGCGGGAAAAACCTGGAGAAGAACATTGAATGCGTCGTGTGCAAGGTGAGGGCTGATGACTGAGGTTGGGACTCATTGCAGTGCGGCACTACGGAATACCCACGCTAGCGTCTGCCGAGCGCTGAATTTACGCAGCGCGTCACGTTATTTAGTTTAAGACAGTTGGTACGTCGTGTTGCAAGCACGGGTGAGACCACGTCCTTTAATATTACGCTCTAAAGACACTAATATGGGGTCTCTTCTATCTAGGAGTGATGCTCACTTCAACGCCAGACACGTTAACCGTGTGAAATAATGTTTTGACGTTTTGAGCCGCGCCTGATCTTGAAACGCCTAGTATACTCGTAATCAAGGCTTACCCTTCCGTGATTTCGCTTTTTCAGGTCATCTGATTTAATGATTATTAAGTCAAATAAAAAAAAATGCAAAAAAGTCGCCGTTATTTGTGAATGTCCAATTCTTATAGTGCTTTATATCGTTCCAGACCTTCCGTTTCCAATGCCACTACAAGTTACACATGCGCGGGCACTACCGGGACCCGAACCTGGACCCGGTGCACCTCACGTGCCCCATCTGCAACCGCAAGAGCAAGCATCTAAGGGCAGCTCAGATGCACATGAACTACCACAAGCAGACGCGCTTCAACACCGCCGACTACCAGTGCTCGATCTGCAAGCGAGTCTTCCAGCATCGGAAGGTAATTTATAAAGAGTATCATCATCATCATTTTAGTCACAGGACACGTCCACTGCTGAACATAAGCCTCCCCCAATGACTTCCACATCGCACGGTTGGTAGCTTTATTAGGTCGTCGGTCCACCTTGTAAGTGGACGTACCACGCTGCGTTTTCCGGTACGTAGCCTGCACCTGAACCTTGCTGTCCCACCGGCCATCAGTTCTGCGTACTGTGCCCTGCCCATTGCCACTTCAGCTTGCTAATCCGTCGGGCTATGTCAGCGACGAGTTCGTTTACGGATCTCCTCATTTCTGATTCGATCTCGTAAAGAAACACCCAGCATAGCCCTTTCCATAGCACGCTGTGCAACTGTGCTTTGAGTTTTTGAGTTTTTTTATGAGGCCTATAGTGATAGGCTACGTTTCGAAGGACGAGAGTATCAGCGCAAAGGCAAGCACTGAAAAAAAATACGTGTCCAATATTTTTTATTATCTGTCTGACGGACTAAATATTAATAAAATCCCAATTGTTTTTTTATCAAATAAAGTTATTTTTCTTTCTTTTCAAGGTGTACCTCTCGCACATGGCTATCCACTTCAAGCGCGGCGAGAGCGGTCAGAACACCATCGTCGGTGACGTCACGCCCAACAACGCCGACAAGACGCGCTTCGACGGCACCAACACCTGCCACCTCTGCGGAAAGGTCTGCGACTCCGAAAATTCGCTCAAGCACCACGTGCGATGGCACAACTCCAAGTCTTCCTTGTACGGAGCACGCCACGAGTGCCAGTTCTGCCAATTAGTCTTCACAAACAAGCGCCGTCTAGAAATCCATATAAGATCACATTACGAGGACGACAACGGACCCTTCAAGTGCACTATTTGTGGTAAAGGATACATCGACGAGGAATACTTTCGGAGACACGTTAAAGGACACAACTTCGACCACCAGTCACATAAGGATAGAATCGATAAGTTAAGAAAGGATAAAGTCAAGTGCCCGATCTGCGCTCGCTTCTATCCAGACCTGATCCATTTGATACGTCATCTGAGACGCACCCATCCTGAGAGCAAAATGATCAAGACCGACCCTGATGCGCCGGCGCCGGTCTACTTTTCCTGCAAGCTGTGCGCCAAAGTGTTTCTCGACGAGCGCCGCTTCCAAAAACACGAGGAGGCCCACATGAGAAAGCCGCAGTTCTTCAAATGCAAATTCTGCGGAAAAAACACCATCTCGATGAAAACCCACAACCTTCACATCAAGGGTCACCTAACCCAGAAGTACCTAGACGAACCGCTGAAGTGCATGCACTGCGACGAAAAGTTCTACAAGGGCTACCATTTGCACCACCATTTGAGGGACGCGCACCAGATCAATGAAACGTGGATCGCCGAGCGCACCGAGCCCACTCTTAGCGGGCCTTTGAAAGAGTTCCAGTGCTCAGTTTGCTTGAAGGTGCTCGCCAGCAAAGGAAACTTCGAACGGCACATCGACTACCACAATACCCTGCGCTGCAACTATTGCTTCGACTACTTCAGCACCATCCGCTTCCTGGAAGGCCATCTGGCCTTCAGCTGCGACAAGAAGAAGCTCCTCGGGGACACCGAACCGCATCTAAGGAGGATCAAGTGCCACGTCTGCTACAAAGCCTTCCACTTGCAGGTCAAACTGGACTGTCATTTGCAGACGCGACACGGGATCAAAGTGAATAAAGAAGCGTCGAGCGGGAAAAAGGAGTTCGTCTGCGATTTCTGCTTCCGCGTATTCGAGAATGAGGACTCGCTGACCGGGCATAAGGTCTACCACCGAACCATCGGCTACTACGGCTGCATCTACTGCAAGCGCAAGTTCAACACGCTGACTTTGTACCGCAAGCACAAGAACCACCACTTCTCCCAGCTTAACGTCGACAACCCTACCAAGTGCGAGCACTGCGACGAGACTTTCGTCGCCTTCCGCGAGATGATCTACCACATGCGGGACGTCCATAACGACGACAAGGAGTGGATCGTCATGCCTAAAGACTCTATAGAAGAGACGTGCCCGATATGCAACAAAGTGTTTTTCAATCTACACAGACACTTAGAATACCACGAGGAGAACAAGTGCAAGAAATGCAACGAATACTTCTACTCGCGCGCCGATTACGACAACCACTTATGCTCGATCGAAAGCGACGACGAGGAGGCCGGCCCGAGCGAGAATAGCTCGCTTCCGGCGTATGAAGAGTGCGAGTTCTGCTTCAAGCCGATCACGAGAAAATCCTCGAAACGGAAGCACGACATCATCCACCGCGGCTCCGGCTCGATCTCCTGTCGCTTCTGCCCGCTCAAGTTCAAGACCATAGACGCGTTTAACATCCACGCGTTCTCGCACCGCAGCAGAAAGTACAATAAGCGGCCGATTAAATGTCGGAAGTGCGGCGAGAAGTTTGTCAAGTACGGGCCTTTCATGAAGCACATGAAAAACGTGCACAAATCCACGAAGAAGATTCACTATCGTGCCATTGTGAAGCCAGAAAGATGCGTCGTTTGCGGAGGAGACTTTCCCAATCTACACAATCACTACCGCGCGCATTTACTCAACCAATGCCAGCTCTGTGGCAAGTACTTTTCGTCCTCAAGACTGTTTTCAAAACACCGCTGCGACCAGGAAGACGCCGATCCCTCTAAAGTGTTTATCTGCGACAAGAACCTCGACGCGCTCATCAACTCATACGTCCCTAAAGACTTGAAGGACGACGAGAAGTTCTACGGGGGTTCCGAAGACGAGGATGAGGAAGAACCGACTGAACCGCCAGTTGTTTCAGAGACGAAGGAACTGAAAGCGTCGATGTCTCAAGACGAGGATAGTCAGGCTGCCGACATGACATTCTCGCAGGACGAAGCCAGCCAGGAAGAGAAAGAATTCACTCAAGAGGAGCGGGAACTTCACCAGATGGTATCTTCGCCGATCATATCCGACGTGTTATCGTTGTATCAGCAGACCCAAAGCACAGAAGACCGCAAGCAGATCGTTAACGAGAAGGATATTGTCTCGCTGATCGACGACGATTCGTTGGACATGGACGTCGTCAGTATTCCTGTAATTACGATTGATTAACTCGAGGAAAAGTGGTCACATGAGACCGCGGTAACAATTGAAGTCTATTGTGTCTCGATTCTCTGGTATAAATGGATAATTTATCCATGAGTGCACACGCACATTACAATAATGACGCTCGGATTGCTCGGATCAAACTCCCCGCACCACGCGCTTTCCTCGACCGAAAAGTGTTGATGAAACGATCTATACTTGATAGGTTAATCGATTATTCGGAATCTAAATCGGACTTGTCGACGATCATCGATGGAAATAATCGAGCTGAAATATTTAGGCAGCATGGATTAGTACGGAACAGATGTACTGGATGGAAAGCATTATTATGTAACGTGTCGTTGCACTAACGCAATTAGTAAAACTGATTTTAACACTATAGGTTTTATAGGCCACATTTGATTAGTAACTACCTTCAAAAAGGATTATGCAAACCAATCATGGTTAAGTATGATTATGAATGAATGATTTTGAATTGATAAGATTAGATACTATGACAGCTTAATCGTCAATACCCTTTTTTATATGATATCATGTAAAGATTTATGTAATACAGATTCATGATTGACACTAAATTATATGACACAAGTATTTAAAATGAGAAGGCTCTATTTTTTAGAAAATTATTAGATTAGGATGTATGGTGTTAAGTGTAGGAATCTAAAAAAAATATGTCTTTAAATGTCGCACTTTAAAAATTATACATTTGGAATGTTAATCCACTATAATGTTAATGCTACCATTCGTAGATTCTATGTACTGTATTTTAAATAGGTGTTGTGTCAGTTGTTTATTTTTGTTTATTAATATTGTAATCAAGTGAGTGGCAATGGGTATAGTATTTAGCTGTTTTTGACTCTAGATTATAACTGTTATTATTGATTTTGTCGATATCTTTTTTCTAGATCTACGGAACCTCTCACCAGCTATTGGGCTGCCATATTTATTGTAAATATATTTTACGCCATAGTATGTATTTAGGATTCGGTATGTACACTCGCGGTCTAGTTTTACCGCGGTACGGGGTTATTTTGTGAGGTGTTCTTAGATTATAATGTTATTATATCGTCACTCCACTATAATGATTGACAATGATTTTATAGATCACTAGTAATTTTTGGCGTACAAAATAATATTCACGTTATCTCTTCCAGCTGTAAAATATGCCTGTGTTTAAGTGTGGGTTCACCAACAGCACGGTAAATCGTAAAGCAAGTTTAGTTCTAACGTAACATCACAGTTTTCCAATAGTGTTTAATATTTTAATACCACTTTAAGGTGCCTGTATTCATATAGAGAAGAAAATTAAATATCATTGCAACCATAGACAAATATAGAAATATACATAGTTTAGCATTTCTAGTTTCATTATGTAGACACATACATATTTTTACAATAAATTTTGCTAATAGTTAATAAGTTATTAAACTGCAATTACTCAAATATTAGAAATATTTATCTAATGTAACTTTAACTTGGAAAAAAATAGGATTTTTAATGTCATGTCTTGTATGAATGCGATAGATTTTTTATTGCATTGTATTTGTCGCGTGTAGGTAGGCCACGGCACATCAAGATAAACACTGGCATCTTAAGTAGTTTACTAAGTGATATTTTGCAGTTAAAATTGTATAGTATAGTCTAATGTGCTGTCGACTACAAGTTATGTACTTTCTGAAATGTTTTATTATCGCGTACTGGATACAAGTGTGTATGTTTTGCAATATTAGCAAGCTGTATTCGTTCGGACGAGGCTAGGGCGACGAAATGATGTAGTTTTAAATTTAATCAGTAAAGTGGCATCTTATACAGAACAACAATAAGAATAGGTCGCGCAGCAAGAGTCGAGGCGATCAATGCATGCAAAGATTTATGTCTAGATGTGCCCGGCGGTAAAATGTAGCCTATACAGACTCACAAACATAGGATTACTAGCTGACCCGGCGAACTTTGTTCCGCCTTAATGGAAATAAATAAGCAGACTTTTTTTTATTTCGAACGGGATAAAAAGTATCCTATGTCCTTCTCCTGGCTCTAAACTACCTCCCTGACAATTTTCAGCTAAATCGGTTCAGCCGTTCTTGAGTTATAAGTGGAGTAACTAACACGACTTTCTTTTATAATTATTGAATTTGTGTTTTGTGTTCTGTATTGTGTTCGCCTCAACTTTCGCTGCGCGATCTATAGGAATTATATTTTGTTCATTTGAGAGCTGTTTTGACATTTTACTGACTCACCATAAGAACTGGAAAAAAAATTCATTTGATTTGATGTTAGCTTTACAATATTCATATCTTTGTGCTAATAGCTTATCAGAATTCAGTCTTTAAAACTATGTCAGAAAATAAATTTTTTATTGCGAATGAAAATAAAAAGATACAGACAAGCGGGAATTATTATATGATTTGGAAGGAATTAAACAGTTTTAAAGACTGAACAATCTCGGTTTAAAAGTATTTTTAAAGAAATAGTAGTATTTGTGACTGGTGTATCATTCCGAAGAGTCGCGTTGATTGTGATTGCCAAAAATGGATGTTTAAGTTTGAATTATAACTGAATATTAGTTAGATTTAGCGTGACTAAGGTAAAGTAGGTTTAATGGTTCTTTTGTAAATGTTTCATGTATGAGTAGGTAGTCGCATTACTATATTACGTGACGCAGTTATTTTATTGAGTGTCCTAAGCTGATAGACAGAAAACAAGAAGGTCAGTATCAGTATAAAATATGCTTCAAGGGTCTTATGATTATGAATTCACTAAATACCTTTATGAATGTGTTGAGTGACCTAACATTTTCTGTCTCTGAGCCTATCACAAGTTATCTTTTGTTTTCAGAATGTTATATTTGTTTTATTTTTTCTTACAAATTATGTATGTCTTCGACTTCAAAGAATTTTAATCTTTTTATCCTGAAAATGTTAAAATAAATAGATTATACCAATCTGTATGATTTTATTCAGTCATTAGCACCTAAGAATATTGAGGTAAAATAAAACACTTAACTAATTTTAGAAATGATCATTTTTATTTGTCAACATAGTGTTACAGGTGGTATTAACATGTATTGTTAGTCAAATCGCGCTCGTACACCTCACTTCGATAACATTCAAATAGAAAATAAATTCAATATTATAAAAATAGCTTTGCGCCTTTTTACAATATACACAGTTGTGTGCTTATTAATTACAAGTGCTGGTTAAGGCTGAGAGTATGACCACAATGCGGGTAGCTCTGTTGAGCGAACGACTATGAGTTATAACAGCGTCTTAATGTAGTGCCTATATGTATCTTTTTTTCGGGCTTACCCCATGAACAGAATATAAGAGTAGGGGAGAGATCCGAAAAGTACCTTACAAATGCGCGACTCAGTCCACGCTAAATTTGTGGCTGCTACCGGCGATCGAATTGGTTTCAAAGTCCGCTCAACATGAGTTTCCGAAAACATTTACCTACATTATGGGATATTGCGAAACGATAAATGCGTAAATAGGACAGTCTTAAGTGTAATGATGAAAACGCCTAAGCGGAAGTTAGTGTAGTCCAATCGCATGATTAAAAAGCAGGCTCCCTCAGCACTACAGAAGTTACGAGCAAAATAATAAAATAGACAACTCAACATCATCAGCATCACTTAGTTATTTATTGATACGTTAAGTCTATCGCAAAAAAATTGCGCTGACGAGTGAAGAAGCTCAAGCTGTATATCCACTAGGGGACAAGTCCCAGACACGTGGCTTATTCCACTATTCTCCGTTGACAATCCCCGTTTATTAGGATTTTATTTTTAACGTAACGTAACGAACAAAAAGTTCACTAATTCCCGTTGACGGGGATTGTCAACGGGGAATAGTGGAATAAGCTAGACACATGACGTTTCTCTTGGCCCGAGTTCACTTGAACGTGTCAACAATACTTTTTCCACAGTGAATACAAGGCCTAATGCTATGTAGAAATCACAATCGTAAACCTTACATGGATCTATATGAAACCTAACTAAATATGATTAAATTTAAACGCTTTAGAATCACCATGGGTTCTTCTCAGTCATTTTACCTAATTTATATTATATACACATATACAGAAAAATATTAAGATATACACGTCATACCATATAGCTTAACGAATGTCCCATTAACATTGTCACATAAAATATAAATAATAATATTTGTTATTTTAATAATTATTGTTAAAATAATTTTCGTGGTTACATTATGCACAAAACCTAAACGTAAAACATTTTTTTTTGCTTAGAAGCATATAACGTACCTAAGAATTAAAAGGAAATTATTATGCGTTATAAATGACACTTTCTCTCAAAAAATACTCATCGACTCCGTACCTACTATAAAAATTGACCAACATAGTGAAATATAATATTCTAAGGGGAAATACTAATTTGGTCAGATTCCATTTGGAGTGTACGGTAAACTAACAAAAAATACTATAAACCAAAATACTGAATTGTAATGAAATAATACCAAGTAGATTCACAATGTGCGGCTCATCACACACACACAAAATCGTACCTTTAAAAGTGAAACAACAGTTTTTGATCAAAGTTTCACTGCGTACGAAAATAAGACACCGAATAGTACTCTACTCTTCTGATGTGAACACTGAAGGCTCGATTAATTAAAATGTCCCGATCTTATAATATAGACTAAGCAAAGATACTGTCGAAATGATTTTCTGTACTATCTTATATCCGATGTAGACACCTCTCGCTCCCACAAAATACCGAGTGAACGAGCGGCAGCTATTACTATAGATTACTCTTAAATTCGAATCGCGATTCGATGAGTGCTAAGCCTTCACTTGGTTTATTCATCTGATATGGTTCTTTAGTGCTGTAACTGCGACACAGCACCTTGACTAGTACATCCCTACACATTTTACACGAGGCACTGAACACTAGTACTAACACATTGGCACACCAATCACTCATTTTTACACACTAATCGTATTACAAATGACAGCGTGGGCAGTTTCAAAATAATAGAAATTGTATGCAATATACATAACCGGCCAGACAGAAATTATTAGGCCTTAAAAAGATGCGTTGTCATTTGTAATATTATCAGAAACACTCCGTTGTAAACTGGGGGACTATTCCGCAAACGGACTTTAATAAATTTGCCCTAAACGACTCTCACTCATGCCACCTTTAAATGGTGAGCGAACGGGTATAATCTAATATAGCGAAATGTTTTTGCGGAATAGAGCCCCAGTTTCTATTTACATTTTAAACTCTTGTATGACACTTTTGGTACGTTCACGTTTTTATTAAAAAAACATTGGTGTGCGTTCATGACATAAACAACTGTATCAAACAGTTACTATTTTAAATAAAAAAAACGTAAGTCTTTGCCACAGGGTAGAAACGCGTGGCGTGACCATAGTCCATAAAACTATCTGTTATTTCAACTAATTAAATGTTACATAACTTATTCATAATTCACATATCAATCCTGGTGTAATTTGATCACGTGTTTAAATATAATCAACTTAAATATACACATACTTAAATAAGTTAAACTATAATTAAAAAGATAAAAACTATACATCGTTTCACTTTAGCGAAATCATAAATCATCAACTTATTTATCGGTCACAAAAATATTGTGACAGTTATTTGAAGACTAATGATATTTTATTGGAGTTGTAAATGGCTATAAATGAGATATACGCCCGTATTCACAAACAATGCTTGCATAAGTGAAGCAGCCGTCGCAATCGAACGCACAGCGTTGAATAGAGCTCTATAATTGGTTCGTCACCTGTGCGTCCACGCGCACAGTGAGACCTCATAGTAATGTTTGTGAATACGGGCGATAAACCCGATTATTGGCGCATGTATTAAGTAGTTAACTAGGTGTAAGTTTTCTATAGTCTCTCTTTTAACTGTGCACTAAAGTAACTGGCACTATAAAATAGTTATCAATTATTGAGCAGCCGTTGAAAAACTGTCTCAAATAATTAATTGATCTGTGGTACGTTTGTTCAATGAGGACTTTTATATTTATGACGCCAGCTGGCGCCACTGGCGAATAAGGTCCTGTCACTTGCTAATGTATATGACAGTGGCGCCACGTGGTGAGCGTTTAAGGCTTGGGCAGACCAAACGCGGGGCAGTAGCAGCGCAGTTTGAATGCGGGCCCGCACAAGTTGTAATACAAGAAACTCTTTGAAGTGTGTCACACCAAATTTGAACGCGGGCCCGCGCTCCATCCGCGCCGCACTGCAACTGCCGAACGACAAACGAGGCGGCGCGGGTGCGGGACAGAAGCGGCGCGCGCGCGGGCCCGCGCTGTTGTATTACTATGGCGGCCATATTAGCATGACACACCAGAGGCAGGGCGGTAGCAGAGCGTTGAAAGCGGTTTTCGAATATTGAATTTTTGACAAACGCCCGCGTTGCAACTGCTTTGAAACTGCGCTGCCTTCAGTGTGCCTGCTGCCGCGCTGCAACTGACCCGCACTGCTTCTGACCCGCCTTTGGTCTGTGGAAGCCTTTATCCTAAGAGGACTATCGTATTTGCACTCACCACTTTGGCGACTCTGTTATTGTTCTACTTCTCGACAGTGGCGCCAACTGGTGAGCGCAAATATGAAGGCCCTTCATTACTCTGCGATGGAAACTTGTGCTAAGTAACGAACTAGTGTTTTGATCACATCAAAACTTTAGTATTCTAATTATCTCGGGTGCAGTGGGACTACTGACGTTCATTTATATTTATGAGCTTGTGTTGAGCAATGTTAAATTTTCAGAATTTGAGCTATTTATATTTTTAATATTCATTTTTTTTGCAAAAAAAATCTGTAGAATATTTTTTACGCAACATTACGCTCATTGTTAACAAATTTATATGTCCAGTATTTTAAAACCATCGTAAGTAGGTCAATATTATGGCCATAGACTAATTGCTTAAGTGTAAAATGGAAGACAATGATAAGATAACTACTTTCTAGAATAACATAACAAGCTTAATAAAATATCAGAAATAATAAAATCATAAATTACTTGATGCCTATGGCCATAATATCACTTTTCATAAAGATAATAACAAAAATAAGTAGTTCGTCGTAAATATTGGGAGCATTTTGCACAGTTATAATTTATGGCGTTGCATCATTAATTTAAATTTTGCTTTCTTTTAAATACACGAATAAATAATAGACATCCCAAACACTGAAATACAGCATAATTACTGTATTACCTTCTGGTTTAAACAAGCTGTGATTGTGGTTATGGTAGAGCAGTAGATACATTGACTTTTTTCACATCTAGAGTGCTTGACTGGGTTCAACCATTTACGGTGTGCAGAAACCCTATTCTCAGCAGAACCAGCTGCATCTATTGCTCGTCTGATGTCCCGGTAGGTAGTTACTGTTTACTCATTTGTAATACGCATGCGGGTTCAACTATTTAACTATTGAGTCCGCACTACGGTTTTTCCCGCAAGCGGTAAATCGCCAAACCTCGAGACCGCACGAAACGTATAGGTGAAAAAAAGCCGCAGTTCGTACGCTTGCATTAGTTTTACTTGGTTATAAAATCACAAGGTTAAAAACCGCGGCGGTTTAGGGTGGATTCGACCAAACAAGAGTAAAGGACAATGACCAAAAGTGGTCCAAATGTCCACCACTAATGAGACCTATTTGGGCTTATAGTCCATTAAATAGAGATTAACTTTCAGTATGCGACGAAAAAAAAATAAGCCGTCAGTAAAAAGTTACGACTGTTTAAAAAATTGTAGTAGTTTACGCGCTAATCACAGGAACTACTGGTCCGATTTGAAAAATTATTTTTGTTATGGATAGCCCATTTATCAAGGATGGTTTTAGGATAAATAACATCACCCTACAACCAATAGGGGCGGAGCAGTAAAGACAAATGTTGTAAAAATGGGAAATATTATTCAAACTATTTTCACGCGTACAAAGTCGTAGGCACAGCGAGTATAATATTTAATAAAATTCATCTATAAACCCGCGCCACATGCGACATGTCATAATATGCGTAGATTAGTCCAAAATGTGCAATGGATAGAATGATATCAAGAACATTTTTCGGATGAAAAGGTAAAAAACAGACTTTTCATTCAATCATAACTTTTTACTGACATCATATTTTTGATTGCGGTTTGGTTATAATGAATCAGTATTTAGCAGACTATTTTACTACATAGGTCTCGTTAGTGGTGGACATTTGGACCACACTCCATACATTTTTGGTCATTGTCCTTTAATCTCAGAATAAATCGTCAGTTTTGACATATTTCCCATACTGACACTGTCAATGTATCAGTTATTTATACCAGGAGTTCTTCTCGGATAAAAGTTTGGTCGAATCGGGCCTTAGCCATAGTGCGACTCGGTATTGCCTTACTGTATGCACACATAATCACATAGAGCTCGCCTGCTGTCCCCGTAGGTAGCAACTGTTTACAAAGATCTTGCGGGTACATTTACGATGTTTAAATCTCATTCTCAGCAGAACGCTAGTGATCGCCTGCTGTTCCGGTAGGTAGCAACTGTTTACTAAGATCTGTACTACGCATGGGGGTCACTTACATTTTTTCTTATACATAACAAGGCAGGTATTTGACCACAATCGCACCTGGTGTTAAGTGGGATGCAGTCAGGACGGTACCTATCTGCCATGTAAGTGCCTATTCCCACTCACCTTGAAAAGGCCCGGATTATAGTCTTCGGGAAAGACAGCAGCAAGCAGCGAATTCCAGCCTAGTCCCTAGCCATCGAAACGCTCAGTGCGAGCTGGTGGTATGTCAACAATATAGGGGGATGGGGATGGGATGGTACGTTAACCTGCGTCTGATTCCCTGGTGATGGAATTAATTAATTTGTAATACACATGAGGGTTCACCTATTTACGAATTAAAACATCATTCTCAGCAGTTCGCTAGTGCTCGCCTGGCTTGTGTCCCGGTCAGTCGTCCCATTCGCCGTCGCTGGTCTCGTCGCTGTCGGAGTCGGAGTCGGAATGTATGGCGCGGTTACGCTCCTGCAGAGCGCGGGCCAGCGCGCCCGCCAGCCCGTCGCCGCACGCGCGCGAGCTGTCGCTGGCCGTGTTGCTGGTGGAGCGGGACACCTACGCAGACAAAAGTATAGTTAGCTTATGCGTCGTCTGTAGGGTAGGCCTTATATAGAAGCTCTAAGTTGCAAATGGAAAGGCTATCTAATCTATGTTCGGTGTTTCTTTACGAGATCGAATCAGAAATGACGAGATCCGTAAACGAACTAAAGTCGCTGACATTGCCCGACGGATTAGCAAGCTGAAGTGACAATGGGCAGGGCACAAAGTACGCAGAACTGACGGCCGATGGAGCAGCAAGGTTCTAGAGTGGAGACCGCGTAACGGAAAATCCACCCACAAGGTGGACCAACGACATTGTAAAAGTAGCAGGAAGGCGCTGGACGCAGGCCGCTACCAACCGGGCAACATGGAAAACATTAGAGGGAGGCCCATGTTCAGCAGTGGACGTCCTATGACTAAAATGATGATGCTGATGATGGGTAGAGCCATATGAATCCAGGACGAATTGTTAGAGGGGTGGTTATGAGACAAGTGGCCAACTTTAACCATACAGAAGAAGAGTGTCTACATCCCACTGAAAAGCAAAGAAGTTGTCGTCATTTGTGGTAAATTACATCAAATATGGTGGGATTTCCCCCACCTATCATCGAGCGCGGTATAGAGTACTTTTTTTTAGTGTTCGCGATTCACGCACAGACTCCACCGAGTTTTGCGTGCGTATCTGTTCAATGTGTAACAACAAGCCAATAGCTGTCCACAGCTAACGCTTGCTCTAAGGAGTAGAATTTCCTGCTTTTTTCACCCAATCACTAATAACTTGAAACAGTCCACAGAAGTCACTGAGTGAGAGAGCTATAAATGTGCTAAGAAGAAGAAATAATATAAAGAATAATATAAACACTGCACTTACGGCGCGCAACTCGACGCCCTGCCGGATCTCGCTGAGTAGATTGCTCCTGCTGTCTTCCACCACCGGCGGCTTCGCGCTCACCTCCACCGGCTGCAACAAACACACATTGTGCATTAGAGCAGTAATAGTAAGAGCTCAAGAGTATAATTTACTTTGATGGAAAACAATCTTATACAGAAAGCTTATGCTTAACACTGGAGTCGGCATAGACCTACCAAATGACAACAAGAAAGGCACCATCAACCTTCAAGCTCTTGTTCCCACTGCGTATGCTCTCCATGAGCGTAGCCCTGGGGTCTATAGTCATAGCCGCGGGCGGGGGCGGCGGCGGCATTGACTATAGGATATCAACAAGAAGACGTCAGTCACTCACCTTCAAGCTCTTGTTTCCACTGCGTATACTCTCCATGAGCGCCGCTCTTGGATCCAAGGCTGCAGGCGCGGCCGCGGGCGCAGGCGGGGGCGGCGGGGCCCCGGGCGGCATAGCAGGGGGCGGCAGGGCAGCGTAGATTATAGGATATTAACAAGATGACGTCACTCACCTTTAAGCTCTTGTTTCCGCTGCGTATGCTCTCCATAAGCGCCGCCCTTGGATCCATAGCCGCGGGTGCAGGCGGCGGCGGCGGGGCCCCGACCGGCATGGCGGGCGGCGGCGGAGCCCCGGGCGGCGCGGGCGGGGGCGGCGGGGGCGGCGGGGCGCCGGGCGCGGGCGGCGGCGGCGGCGGCGCGGCGGGCGGCGCTGTCGACGGCGCTGCGGCGGTAAGACGTTATTGGGACGCGGCAGTTTGTTAGTTTGGTTAACGGCTACTTAGTGATAAAGTCGCGAATTTAGATAAAGCCCGGTCCGTGAGCACGTAGAATTTCGTCCAATGACCCCAAGCTACCCATGCTTATCGCTCGCGCGTAATTATATTGTTGTCGCGACTATGCGACGGGCGTCCGCAGTGAGTGTACTAGACCAGATTATAGTATAAAAGTTTGGTTAACGACTACTTTTGGTAAAGTAGATTTTAGATATTATAACCAGCACTACTTAGTGATTGTGTGAAAGAGAGATTGTAATTAAAACTAGATGCTGTATGACAGTTGATAGAATGGACATTTTAGATGCCACAGAGGCGACACTGGAACATTTTTGTCTAATTTAAAGAAATTGTTAGACCAATTTAAGTTTTTGTTTGACAAGTGGGAGGCTGGGAGCTCTAGGTAAAAGTGATCTAATTAAAGCTTCCAAAAACTTTGGGGCTTCTAAACGGTAGTCAGTATTTTTATGCGATATGTGGTTACAACACATTGCACAACTGTAGAATAGTCAGCAAAAAGCTGTAAGTAAAAAACTGTTTTTGTTGGCTGGGCATTGTTATCAAAATGTGTGATATGTCCAAGGATGATTTTTACGTCCAAAGACAGACGACCTCATAAAGGCGCTAAATGCAGACGGCTACTACCAGCCAATGTGGAAATTATTGGGGGACGCCTGTTTAGCAGTGGACGTCCTATGGCCTATGGCTTAGCGATGGGCGTTATTCGTTATAACCGGTTATTAAACGAGTGATTAGCCTGACCGGTGAACACTCGTTATCCAGAAACGTTTATACTAGCTATTTTAATAACGTCATACAACGTTAGAATCTCTTCGTTATTCAAAACGATCACCTCCACAACGCTCCGAAGCTAAGCTGAATTCACTCTTAAGCCAACAACATAAGGTAGATGTTTGGTTGACATAAAAAATAACGTGTTTCCCGCTTCGTTATGACAAATTTGAGGACAACGAGTATAGCGAGTAATGTATGGTGTCCAAATAATAAGGATCGCAACGAAACGAGTGCGTGTGCGAGTGAGAAAACCATAGGACGTTAACATAAGTGTGGATGAAATAGGTATAATGTTCGTCGTACGTTAGACATGGTTTGGTATTTAATCGAATTTGAGTCTTATTTTGAAGGTCATATTTTCCTGAAGGCCTTGCAACTAACCAAACACCTAACGTTATATTATTATCACGTTTGCTTTAGAGCGTTGTGGAAATAACTAGGTTAAAAAAAACTAGTTGTGGAAACGTTATTCGTGATACCGAAAACCGTTACGTTTTGTTATGTCAAAAACCCATAACGACACATCTTTACATGGCTGAAATGATGGTGATGAGCATCATTATCATCATTGAGTGAATAGACTCACGTTGCAGCGGGCGCGGCGGCGGCGCGGTGCGCGGCGGAGGCGGCGCGCTGGTGGGCGGCGGCGGCGGCACGCCTCGCGCCGGCGGCGGCGGCGGCGCGCGGGACGCTGGCGAACGAACAACATAAGTTGCAAATACTACAGACGCGTTCAGTACAATTGCAGAAATATTTTCATGAAGCATAGGGACTTCTTTACACCATATTAAATATTTTTAGTTTTTAACCCCTAATTGCTGTTGCTTTAGTCTCTAACGCATGATGTTTTCACCTATAATTAAGTTTGCATTTAACAAGTGTCATTTTTTATAGTTACTTTTGTGAAGCCTCAATGTAACCTTGTTGGTGTTCAAATAAATAAATAAATAAATGAAGTAAATATTATATTGCAGAATTATTTATTTATTTCATCCACGAAGACACGCTCCACCACTTTTTGGTTTAGAGAAGCGCGGAGTGCGAGGACTTTCGTATAAGTAATCTCTTCGTCAGTGACTGACACTGAACTTACAATATTCTGTGTTCGTGTAATCGTGTAAGGCTGCCCTTCAGGGCTGCTCTAGTTCGTTTTAATTTATTTATTTCCATGTCCAACGTCGCCAATTATTAAATAATATAGCATTCCGCTAATTCATCATTTTTTATAAGTAAACAATGTGTTTCTATGGAGACTTCTTCCATAGACATGACAGCATCCATAAATGCACACGCATAGTACAATAATGACGATCGGATCAAACTCCCCGCAATCCGCGCTTCCCTCAACCAAAGTGTGGTGGGGCGCGTCTTTATAGATGAAACGATCTATAATTGGGTATGGGAAAAAACAAGTTTGCAAAAAGACCTGTTAATCAAATGGGAAATATTGGGAAATGGCAATGCCAGATTTTGTATGGAAAGTAGCGTCTTTTTTTTTTCGCGCGGCCATCGACCAAACTTTGTTTTTTGTAATAGTGTAATAAACCAAACTTACAATGGCATGTATACCTCTAAACTCAGTCTGAACTGAGTTACGAGCATTAGAAGTTTGATGATTTTCATATTAGATTTGCTTTTCAACCGACTTCAAAAAAGGAGGAGGTTCTCAATTCGACCCGTATGTTTTTTTTTTTTTCTATGTTTGTTACGCGATAACTCCGCCAATTATGAACCGATTTGAACAAATCTTTTTTCGGCGTATAGGTGTCAAGGGTGATCCCATTTAAATTTAATAATAGAAAAAACAACCCCCAAGGGTGGAAAATTGGGGATGAACTTTTTTATACGCAAAATCTCCGCCGATTATAAATCAATTTGAACGATTATTTTTTTGTTGAATAGATAGGTATTATCAAAAGGGTGGTTTCATCCGAATTTGAAGAAAATATTTCACCCCCAAGGGTGGAAAATTGGGGATGAACTTTTTTATACGCAATATTTTTAATTTTTAGTTTTTTTTGTGTTCAAGCATTTGAAGTCGGTTTTATTTTTTTTAAAAGTTAATTATTGTGCGCAAGTTTTGTAAGAAATTGCAACAAAATATTGCGCTATTTTTTTATTGCACTGATTTTGCTCCATACTGATGTCTGGAGCCTTTAATGGATGGTATTGTTTGTTTACACATACAATCTCACTATTTTGTTGCAATTTCTTACAAAACTTTGCGCGCAAAAAGCAAATCTAGTATCAAAATCATCAAACTTCTAATGCTCTTAATTCAGTTCAGACTGAGTTTAGAGGTATACATGTCATACTAAGTTTGGTTTATTATACTGTTTTGTAATCAAAAAACAAAGTTTGGTCGATGGCCGCGCGAAAAAAAAAAAGACGCCAATTTCCGGCATTGTCTTTTGCTGGGATATTCCCTACAAAGCAATAGGACGTAGTGGGTAAGGATATACTTACGGGGTGCGGGCGGGTGCGGCGCGGGCGAGCGGGAAGGCACGGGCGGCGCGGGCGGCGCCGGCGTCGGTGGCGGCGGCGGCATCGGCGTCGCTGCACAATACGATATTCAACCTTATTACCACACGCAAAGACTTCAAAGTAAATAGCAGATTAACATAGTTACTGGGAGTTCCCTCCGGTGGTTCCTTGCGTGATTGTATCTTCTGATTCGAGAATGAGAAGATCCACAGGAGGAAACCTCCTTATATGACCCACAAAACCACAAACTTAAGTAGTAGTGGGCGGGGCACATAGCTAATTTTTTTTTATCCACAACGAGGAAGCTCTTGGCCTGTATCTCACCTGATGGTAAGTGACGATCAGGCCGAAGGTGGAAGCGAGCTTCACCCGGAATCCTCAACCACGGAGGAACTGGCTATCTTACCTCTAACGGAACACAACAATGCTGTTAACATTGTTGTTATGGCGACAGACTTAGGTAATATGGTGGTAGCTAGCCAGGCGGACTTAGAACAAGCCCTACCACCAACCAAACCGAACAGAAAAATCTGCCCCCACTGGGAATCGAACCCAGGACCTCTGCGTCTGAAGCAGGTGGTCTTACCACTAGACCACAGAGGCGGTTAAATTTAATAATAATTTAACTAATGGTCTTTGGAGCAGAAAAGTTCTCGAGTGACGACCACGACCGCAATGTGAGCAAGCCGTGACTTTCACAGAATGCATCTGGATGGGCGCAACGTAGAACCGGTAGCTGTGAAAACTGAAAATCCTTGAGGGATGTTTTTGTCCACTTGTGAAGGACGAGGAAAGTATCTAGAAGCGGACAGCGCAGGACTGGTAACTAGAAATTCTTGGGACAAGCCGCCGTGCGTGTTGATAAAGTTGTAGATGAACTGGCGCGTGGCGTGGTCCTGTAGCTGTGTCTCGGAAACACCCGGTTTGGAGAAGAACGAGCGCGTCTCCTGCTCAGCTGGGAGTTACTTAGCTCTTGCAATTCGTGTGCGAATCTGACTAGCTCTTGGCCGGTTAGTTAGTTATATTCAATTTTACTGGAGTTCTTCTCGGACTTTTCCTACATGATCGAATCAGAAAAGAGAAGCGGCATATGGTTGAAACGACGATTGCAACTTACCTCCCTCCCATGTTTTAGATAGGAATGGCGGAGTATGCGCAACACCATCGTGTTACAGTAGAACATTGTTAAAGTCCGGTCGCCGAGTACTGTCGCGACTGGGCGACGGGTGGCCGCAGTGAGTGTGCGAGCGCGACAGCAATATAATTACGCGCGAGCGATAAGGATGGGTAGAGTGGAGTCATTGGACGAAATTCTACGTGCTCGGCGACCGGACTATATACGCTGTCTATGAACAAGCAATATCATTTGATTAAAACAAACAAACCTTTGCTGGGCTTGTGGTTCTCATGTAGCTCCTCCTTGACGGCGTCGAGCCCGCCGTGCGTGTTGATGAAGTTGTAGATGAACTGGCGCGTGGCGTGGTCCTGTAGCTGTGTCTCGGAAACACCCGCCTTTGAGAAGAATGAGCGCATCTCTTCTTCTGGTAAGTTATCCACGTCGAAACCTGGGGAGATGACATAGATTGAGTACACTACAGGATTCAGAAGGGTAGTTGAACGGAAAGCATGATTGATTTAGAGTAGGCGCACACCGTTGATTTTTCGTCGGCCGATAGTTTAGTCGGGCAGTTGATCAGTATGGGCAATTGGGCATGTATGGGAGTGCGCACACTACGCCGATTCGATTTGGCCGATTCTTCATACAAATTAAAATCGGGCACAACTATCGGCCAACTAAAAATCAACGCTGTGCGCCTACTCTTAAGGTTCGGCCAAACCAACGCGATCACACGCGAAAAGCCGGCGAGCAGCGATGGCGACCAGACTTAAATGCATTGGTCGCCATCGCTGCAGGCCGGCTAATCGCGTATGATCGCGTTGGTTTGGCCGAACCTTTAGAAAAGACAGTGAGAGCTATCGTTTTTATAGTTAACAGGGGGCGTATTGTGAGTTCACGTCAAACACATTCGATGTCGATTGCGTAAAAAAGTGACATTAAATGTATGACGGACTGTACAGTGCAGCGCCCCTAGCGGAAACTTTCAAGAACTAAAATCTTAATATATTTTTTAACGCGCTCGCTAGTGTCGACGTTTAATATAAACTCACACTAAGCCCTCAGATGGCAACACTGATGAGTGACAGAAAGGACAATGTTCGTTCTCCATACATTGTTCGCCTAAGAACCAACAATTTTGACATATTACTACCCGAAAGCGAAATAATACGATTCTGTGTGTAAGAACAATGATTCCTGATGGACACTTGCCATAAAATTAATGATTAAGAATATTAAATCACAGCGATTTTATAATGTGTCGTTTATGACAACATGGCGTCTAATGTATTGTGTGAATGATGAACACCGATTCGCGAAAAATGTTTTGTATTGTCGTCACGCCGAGTCGCAGCCAAATAGTATAAAATAATAGAACAAGTTTTAGAAATACAACTCGGCATTCCACTTTTATAATATGCCCACATATTGCACGTAAATAAACAACATGAATCGTAGGTTGTTTCCACCCTTGTCATCTGACACATGAAATAAACTCCTATTGTATTATAGATATCGAAGCCGAATCGTATATAATAATAGAATGGGTTTTGGAGATCACTCGGGGTTCCACTTTTATAAAATACCTACATATTGCATAAAAATAACACGAATCATGAGTTTTCTTTTCACCATTTACATCTGACACGAGATAACAAACTCCTATCTCCATGACTACCGTCGTAGTCTATGCCAAAGACTACAATATTTTAAGCAAGAAGTTTCAAACCTTAGCGGCTACGGTAACCCCTGGGCCACATACATCGTGATAACATTCGGTCGACACTGGAACGAAGTCTTGCGATTATGCAAAAAAGCATCGTATTCTAGTGCGGCTATATCACGTTCAACCGGGGTTTTAATTCGACTAAAGTCCTGACTAAAGACTGGAAGAAAATACGCCGCATTGTATGAGCACTTCGTGTTCGTTAAAGCGGCTTCAGATCTAGAGCCCACATAGTTTTCTTTCCAATAATATCCGCAAGTAGCGCTGCATGATCTTTACAACAAAAACGGTAATAGTTATTAAGGTGCCAAAATTATATGATTACTTTGGCACGGTATTATACACGTTCGAAGATTTGTCATTTTCATTCATTTCATCATCATCATCATCATTTCAGCCACAGGACGTCCACTACTGAACATAGGCCTCCCCCAATGACTTCCACATCGCACGGTTGGTAGCGGCCTGCATCCAGCGCCTTCCCGCTACCTTTATCAGGTCGTCGGTCCACCTTGTGGTGGGTTGACATTGCAGAATATGACTTTTGATAGGTTCATCATAGAATTCGGCGGGGATATCCTCACGGAGGAAGTTCGTAAAAGGGCGGAACAAGATCTTATAATAATGCAAGGCCGAAGCTGTAACGCGCGTGCTCCTACGTGTAATCCGGCGAGTATGCAATAAATAGTAATGTCTGGTAAATAGTGGTAATACGTATCGTTCGTTCGTTCGTTTCAGCCGAAAAGACGTCCACTGCTGGACAAAGGCCTCCCCCAAGGATTTCCACGAAGACCGATCCTGCACCGCTCGCATACAGGCACCTCCCGCGACCTTCACCAGATCGTCGGTCCACCTAGTGGGAGGCCTGCCCACGAACTTTCCTGCCCCAGCGGCCATCAGCTCTACGAGCTATGTGCCCCGCCCCGTCTATGTCTATATGCGCTACGATTACAGGGTATCATTTTGCATAGTCGCAAGACTTCACTCCGCTGCTGTCAAATCAATGTCGCATAATGTTATCGCAATGTGTGTGGCCCTTGGCCAAATCACAGAAGCCTATGCGAAGAAAGAGCACTTGAATGACAATGAAAATCAGGGTTACCATTTTATAAGATCTCCTCACTATTGAGGGTAACAAAGTAACATTAATAATCTAGCCATTAATTACATTTATTACCTATACGAGAAAGTAAAGCAACATGCGGTTTTATTTTAATTTGTAAAATATTTGTAACAGTTTGTTCCAAGTTTAGTTTTACAACAGTATTGCTGTTTCAGCTGTCACTGTGAAGCTTTGGGAAAATAAATAAATACAAAAAATATTAACATAAATATTTATTTAAGTTTTTATGTTCATTATCATAATATGCCAATTTAAGTTACACTGTGTGACAGTCTTTGACACTAAACAAACTCTTCAGCTTAATAATACCTACCTACAGGGCGTTTTTATAGTTACTCTTGCTGATGAAACAAGAAGGGTTGATTCTACTACTGAAATACAACTACTTTTCTTACAGGACCAATATCAAATTCTCAAAAAAATTCACATCCTCGTGATGGTGATAATTTCTATGGAGAGGTTTTTTTTTATATTCGGTCTCTTGGGATAAGTTATTCCATTTGAGCAGTAGAATTAATCCTTTTTATTTGATCACATATAAAAATAACACAAGTGTGTGTGTTTAGGAAAACTTCTTCTTTGGTATGGTATCACTACGGAGTTATAATGTCGGCAACTCTGTATCACTGACTTGTAACTTTCAAACAGTATGAATAATAAGGGCACCACATTGGTTTTCTTTCTGAAAAAAGGCTTTCACTTTTAGTACTAACCCTTTAGCACTATTTCATTGAAATAAAAATACAATAAACGCACAGAAGACTGAAATTGAGTCAACTGACGTGACATTTATAATTTGTTGACATTATGACAGTTTGCAAAGACTAGGGATTGAAAAAGTTTTAATTGAAAAAGTAAAATGACAATTTATTAAAACGATTCACAAGGATATAATCGATTAAAAATATTTATAAAATGTTCTGATACTTGCCTGTAGCGATTATCCAATCCTGGTTTCTACTGAAAAACTACTTCGTGGCAAGATTTTAATAAAATAATAAAATCTTTATCTTCTCTTTCACAATCTATAAAAGTTCATTTGGTCTATTATTAATGTGCTATGAATGAGGGTTTTCGCGATTGAAAAATCCGCGAGATGGCAATACGTAGACGCGAGGTCCAAATGCTGCATGATTGGTGGATATCTGTCAATGTCATGTCAAAAATAACCAATCATGCAGCATTTGGACCTCACGTCTACGTATTGCCATCTGGCGGATTTTTCAATCGCGAAAACCCTCATTGGCATAGATTATGAGAGACTGGCAACTATACTAGGTTGATATATGTTTCTCACACTTCAACTGGCATTGGATTCAACATCGGATTCTGACACTTTTACAGTTATGATACCATGAATATAGTTCCAAAATACTGGACTGTCCTGTCGATGACATTGACAGTGGGGCGCCACCGTCTATACCGGATCGCTGGTTCAGATTTTTGCCATGTTGGAAACCATATAGTTGAACGATGGTAGCGCCCCCCTGTCATTGAGTTTGGTGGGACAGTTCAGCGTGGGTCATCTATATCAGTTTATGGTCCTAATTATTTTTATTTTATTTACGACCTTCGACCAGTTGGACACTTTTGATAGCTTCTTGTAATAGTGTCAATATCTTTTTAGCTTTTAACGCAAATCTAGTCTTCAAAGCAGTTTAATCGATTTATTTTATTTTCAAAATCGATATTTTATTGTCTATGATGGCCGCAGGAACATCACTATACATGGACTCCCAGCAATAAAGTACGGTAATGCCTCGTACAGATTTTATCGGCAAAAATTATGGAACTTGATAGGTTTTAGACCATGCCACGCACCAAAACGTCCGGAAGTTGTAATAGTATTATAGAATAAACGTTAAAAGACTTATTTATTTAATTTTTCAATGCTTAAGTGTCCATTAGAACGAAAGGGTGCTTAATGTATTTAAAAAAATAGAAAATAATTATGATGGGTTAATGTTTTTGGGCGGTTTTTTAGGCGGTTTCTGACAATGTCCTTTATTCTACCAGTGGTACCATCATGGTGAGTGCAAATGGGAAAGTCATATTACCGCTTCAGCGCTCATCATTTGGCACCGCTGTCTTAGCTAGAGTGACAGGACCTTACTCTACAGTGGCGCCAACTCGTGAAGACAAATCGTCGTACCCGACGAAAACTGCCCTAATTGCAAAACAGCAACTTTTCAGGAGAGACATTTTTGTGTTTATTTTAAAAAGTAATCACGGTAATGATAATTTTTCGATATGATAGTGTGTATGGACCTCTTATTGACTTGTTAGAACTAAAGTATTGTAATAATTATTTTTATTTTAACTATGGCGAATTATTTTGTATAAAAAATAAGTCGAAAAAATTCGTAGAATTCAAAAAATATTGATGCCATTCGATTCTTTGAAGTACTATTATACCCTAGAGTTCCACGAAATCATAAAGAGCAATTTGTATACAAATAGAGTAAAAAACTAATTTTATTACAACTAACGCCATTGTGGCTCTTTGTTTTCCATACATACCAAAAATCGAGTGCCAATTATTTCTTTCCACGGGAGATTTTGTAGGTATGAGATTGTGGCTTTTGCATAAAGTGGAATATCTAAATAAGTATTGAACTTATTTAGATATTCCACTTTAATTTTTTAATACAATTTTTTAACAGATTTTAATACAATTGTTTTACTGAAAGGTGTATTAAGGAATGTAGTATTTAATAATGAAATAAAAGAAAAAAGCCCTAATGATCATTGGGGCAGTCTTCGTCGGGTACGACGAAATACGATAGCCCCCATTATGGATGTTTGGTACTTTTTCAAAGGCAAATCATATCGGTGTGATGTACGGCTTCATTGGTGTATTACCTTTATTAGCGTCCCAGCCGACGTGCGATATATGCTTGAAGTCTTTCGGCATGCCGATGTCCGCTTTGGTCAGTTTCCTCGTCGGCTTCTTTTTTCCGGAGGCCTTCATAGAGTAATCGCCTCCTGGAACGAACGCATCGTTTAGTTACAGATCATGTAATATTTTGTAGTAGGTTGGACCTTGTCTGCGAGTGATTACCTACTCGTGGCGGCGTGTGTAGTTAATGATGCTAATACATAGTGGATTATATAGAAAAAAAGTTTGTTTATTTATAACATTGGGTCTCATACCTGCCTCAGCTTACTATCATGCTGTATTTTTTTTTAATAAAGATTATTAGCAATTTGTATTGCACAAATTACTAACAGTCCCGTTAGCCCCTCGTGTTAAGCTAAATAAGCTTGTGTTACGAGTGGGCTCATCACAATAGTCGAGCGGCGGTGGTATTCGAACCCACGATCCTCGGATCTCGAGTCGGCCAGTCCGACCACTTCACCGTTGGGCTATCGTGGCTATAAGTTTAAGCGTTGTGCGGTAGTAATTTATAGAGAAATAACTCAAAGCTGTACTGAGCACATCCTATCTAGCAGTAAGTACATAGAAGGGTTAGCCGCGGAAGAATGTCCAATTTTAGGACAATAACTCGCTTCGGCTTCGTGTCAATGGCCCCGGAGGATACCGTCGGGTTTTAGTGGGTAGGCCCCGCCTTTCTGGCTGGGAGAGTCCCACATAACCCACTGATCGCCCCGATCGGCCAGTGGCATTTCTCGACAAAAAAAGGCAGTACATAGAAGAGTTTGTTGTTTACCTCCCAAGTAGGCTTTGGGCAGTGGCGCGGGCGCGGGCGACGGCGTGTGCGCGGCGCCCTGTTGACAGTGTTGATAGTCGAACCGCTACTGGCGCGAGACTGTTCGACGACCACTTAGCGACTACATTGCCTGTCTAGTAGTGACATCTGGAAGTCTGTGCATAGTACTGTTGTCACTCACCTCCTAGATTTGCTTTGGGCATCGGCGCGGGCGCGGGCACGGGCGGCGGCGTGTGCGCGACGCCATTGTGCCGCGGCGCGCTGTTGACAGTGTTGTTAGTCGAACCGCTACTGGCGCGAGACTGTTCGACGACCACTTAGCGACTACATTGCCTGTCTAGTAATGATATCTGAAAGTGTTTCTATACAACAGGTTGTCACTCACCTCCTAGATTGGCCTTGGGCAGGGGCGCGGGCGCGGGCGGCGGCGTGTGCGCGACGCCATTGTGCCGCGGCGCGTTGTTGACGGCGGTGTTCGACAAAAGGTTACCAAGCACGATGTCTGCCTAGTAATGACATCTGGAAGTGTTTGTATACAACAGGTTGTCACTCACCTCCTAGATTTGCTTTGGGCATGGGCGCGGGAGCAGGCACGGGCACGGGCGGCGGCGTGTGCGCGACGCCATTGTGCCGCGGCGCGCTGTTGACAGCAGTGTTCGACGACCACTTAGCGACCATGTTACCTGTCTAGTAGTGATATCTGGAAGTGTTTCTATACAACATGTTGTCACTCACCTCCCAGGTTGGCTTTGGGCATCGGCGCGGGCGCGGGCGCGGGCACGGGCGGCGGCGTGTGCGCGACGCCATTGTGCCGCGGCGCGCTGTTGACGGTGGTGTTCGACGACCACTTAGCGACCATGCTAGTAGTGATATCTGGAAGTCTTTCTATACAACATGTTGTCACTCGCCTCCTAGATTTGCTTTGGGCATCGGCGCGGGCGCGGGCGCGGGCACAGGCGGCGGGGTGTGCGCGACGCCATTGTGCCGCGGCGCGCTGTTGACGGTGGTGTTGGACGAACTGCTGTTGGCGCGCGCTGCCAGCATCGACCGCTGGCGACGCTCTGCGGACAGACGCATAGTTTTAGTATTATTATTGTAACGGCGTACTTGCACCTTCGATGAACAATACCTAGGTATCGGGTCATCGCAAACAGTACGTCTCGGGAAATAAGCAGCGCACTTGACAACTTTTATTGTAATTAATCTCTTTAATTTTAGTTGGTATTGTTGATCGAAGACTTGTGCCAAATAAATATTTTTTCTATCTTTATATCTTTCATTGGTAAATAGATAAAAGGACTGACTGATCTATGAACACACAGCTCAAACCACTTAACGGATTGCGCATTGCATTCGTTATCAGGATTTTACAAAATTTATCCACTAAGCCCTAAGGGGAAGAAACTGGAGTTCGAAGGTTAAAGCGAGCTATGTCTATGTGTAGAACTGCACTACTGGACATAGGTCTCCCCACTTTACCGTCTTATCTTGTCACGTCCATCGTCTGTTTAATCTAATGCCATGGCTATACGATTATTTATAGCTGCTCGATAGATTGACGAGCTCTGGCTAGACAAAAAAAGCAGTACTGTGGTTAGTGGTGTTGCAGTGGACTATCATAGGCCGAAATCACCCTATTAGATACAGATTGTGTTAAATAATGCCATTTTGTACATGAACTATGACGTAGTAGTAGGGTGGTATAGGAAAACTAACTGTCGTACAAATAAACTTATTAAAATATAACACGACACAATATACGCCTAGAAAGCAAGTTATGAAAAAACTATGTATAAGTTTATTGGCATTTTTGCATTCATAAAAATGTGTCTAGAACTTATTAATATTGTTACTTGTTATTCAACATTAACGCAATTCAACAAAAAGTGTAATTTGTAACAAAAAGTGCGTTTTTATCGTAACTTTCGTGCGTTCGGTACGTAATGTCCAAGTCTTTACAAAATTAAAAAAACTCAAATAAATTGCGATTGAACTAAAATGTAAGGATGAAACTTTGGTTCTGAAATCTAATTTACTCAACGATGCATATTTCAATAGAGCATATTATTTGACGTAATGAATTACATAATGCAATTAAATCTTTTTCTAAGGTTTCGTAATTTGTGGAACAAAAGAAATAAGAATGTAGCTGTTATATTTCATTAAATCTACATCTATCTATATAAACAAAAATGAATTGCTGTTCGTTAGTCTGATTAAAACTCGAGAACGGCTGGGCCGATTGAGCTGATTTTGGTTTTAAAATGTTTGTCGTAGTCCAGGGTAGGTCTAAACGGTGTGCAAATAAGGAAAAATTGCGATGGCTTATTTATTGCCTTTAAGGCGGAACAGAGTTCGCCAGGTCAGCTAGTAGTAAATAATTCAGCGATCGTGTCCGACCTCATAGGTTATTGTTTCGTTTCGCCACGGCTGATATTAGTTATTGACCTACAAAAGTCGGTCGAACTTCATAAGGCTAATTGAACCGTTGACTTAGATTGATATCGATTTTCCTATTAGTGCCAGAAATATTTCATCTGAACCAGAAACTTTTATTTATTTATTTATTTGGAAACTCAACAGCTTTGTCGACAATTCAACTGAGATAATAATATTGTTAAACAACATAAAATGAAAACAAATGTTTTTGTATTTCGACAAAAATATCAGCCAGCTATAAGGCATTGTTATTGCAGTGATTAATGATCGTTTTTCACTTGATTTTAAGTTTTTAATGCCTCTCTGATGAAAGGAAGTCGTGAGGGGATCGGAACAATGCTATTAAAGTGAAAGTCCAAAAATCTGTTAGGAATTTACTATTATATCCGATTACATGACAAGAAAAATAATATTTAAGGCTTAGTTGCACCACTTTATATTAACCGTGACTATAACCATAACCGGTGTTTTTGTATGGAGTTTGACAGACTTCTGATGTTTATTAAAATTAAAGTAAGATGGTGGTGCAACCCAGCCTAAGAGTGCAGCGTTACTCTGGGCACGGTATAAAAGTATAAAACATCCGTTTGAGAGAGGTTTCATTTGGTTTTATCAGATTTTTTCTTGTCTTCGTTTGTGATAGCGCTCGACCTCGGTCGATTGATAGCAGTAACAAAAACACATGTTTTCTGTCTAATCGCTCTGCGATAGTCATAATAAAATATCGCCGCATTCATTTGTCACCGCGTTTAGTCTGTCTTCTACGGGAGTTACGAGGTTCATTTCCAGACAGGGTCAGAACAATGCGCGTGTGTAACAAAAACCGGACTTTAATCCCAAATCAAGGAAAGGCTTAGCAACTTGTTCGGGTGCTAATTAATCTGTCTACCTGTGGGCGCCGGTAGACGCAATGTCAAGGACATCACGCGTTAGCAACCTTGCCGAACTAGTTGGCCGTCGGGAATTTCATGGTGCGCCGAATCGATCATTTGTATTTATAGTTATTTGAAGTGAAAGAATAATTTAGTTTTGAGGCGTATCTAGGTGGTAATTAAAATTTTATAATTATTTCCAAAAAGCGGTTAAATTGCTCTAAGAACGGCTTCTATTGGCACATAGATGATGCTTATTTAAACTACAAAAAGTAAGTAATTATGTGCAGAAAACTACACAAGTAGGAACAGCGCAATAGAGAAGATCTTATCGCTTGCAAGCGAGCTCTTCATGATATAGATTGGCAGAAAACAGTTCTTTGAAATGAAAGGAGTAGGCGGATATAATAGTTATCTAGTACATTAGTTCTACTGCGATGAGTCGCGGCTCGCCCGCACAGAACCCAGAACTTTTGCAACTTTATGTGCAGTAAAACCTAAATAGTTCATAATAATTAGAGAGCGGAAATATCTGACACTAACTCGAGGAATACGGATATAGTTAGGGTATCTCCGTTACAGCGTCCGCTAGCTTTATTTTAGTAAGTATTATAGTATTGATACCGGAAAAGGAGGCAGGAATGTACTCGTTTGGATTATTTGAAACAAAAAAATATGGGATACAAGCCGTGAAGAAGAATATTTACCATAAGTCATTGTCAATGATCTCTACATATTATAAGGTTTATACAAAACAGCGCACAATATTTGATACAATCTTAATCATAGATTCTGCCCTGCTGTGGTTAGTCTATATGTTGAACAAGTTGAAATCCAACTAATCCAAAGTCAATTTATGCTCAAGAATGAATCGAATTCGTAACACCTTTCTGTATTACGAACATGTCTCTTTTGTATGTTCAACATGAATCTACCCAACTATTCCGGAAGAATAACGATGATTAAATCAGTTGCGGCTCTGATGAAAGTACTAGATAGTGATCCAACAACTTCACAACATTGTACAAGTTTAAATTTAGCTCGGCAGTTCCATTCCCACAAAGAAAGTTATTTGGCGCTGGCGTAGGCGTAATCTCTGAACGTCCTTTGTTGTGCCAGATGAATACATGAAAGGGACTGCGAATAGGGAAACAGTTTTTTTGAGGAAAAACAGGTCGTATTTCGTGGTGCATTGGGTTAAACCTATAATATTTAAAAACCTATAATTTTGCCTACAAATTGTCCAGAAAATTTTAAATTGTGGTTGATACAAAAGAATTACGGGGAAACATCACTAGACGAATTTATAGCATTATTAGTCATCACATAATTATCATCATGTCATTTACAATTATAAATCTACGACTTGACCTTTATGATGATAAGGAGGTCTATGACATGACCTCTATTATGAGTAAGTAGTGGATAAACAAATAAGATGAAGAAACATTAAGGTTTTAGTTTAATAGAGAATCTCATAAACCTCCACAAAATGACATATTATTTCCTCAATTTATTTTCAAACATGTACTAAAAGTTTGATTTCCTGTGACTGCTAACAAGTGGAATAAAGGAGAAGATAGAAAAAATAGACCAGTCAGATGGGCTCTCAGACCAATCTCTAGAACTTCCAGCAACCTCTACCTATCACCGGTCATAATATTATAAACATTACAATTCATTATCCGAATAGATGTAACCGTGACGTCACTCGGCGCATACGCTGAGCGATGATTAGCGTTTGTTTGTGCGCGCGCGCACTGTTAGTAAACAAACCCGCGGGCGAGAAATGTTTCGGTTCCATTCAAAATGCCTGCGGTGTATCTCGATATCTGCAGGTTAGATAAAGTTCCGGAGGTGATGAGTCACGGCCGAAAATATTGAAATTAGCTGGGCTCTCAATTACATCGACCTCGATCGAGGTGCGTGGGTGTGGGTCTGGCTTGGAGGTCAATCTTTAAAACACTTTATTCAATTATTCATTCATTAGTCGCTATCAAAATCTATATTTTGTCACCAGTCGCATTAACTCATGTCTAGGTCAAGTCACATATCATGATATCATATTGCATATGCAAGTGAAACCGTGATAAGAACATGGACCCAGAAAGTCGAACGACTTTGAATGACACCTTTTACTGCCTTTTTTGGTTTCATGGAAGGATCTTTGGAGAAATGACATTCGAGGAAAGGAAATGCGCTGAGAGACAGAATTGATAGAGTGATAAGTGACGCTAAAATTCGGGATTTGACAACGCAAAATTTCACTTAGTAGCGACTGCGAATCCCTTTTTGGGAAGGACAATGCAGAATGAGCATATATTAACGTAAGACACAGTAAGTCAATCCGAAACGGCAGTGGCGCTCATAGCCGCAAATGTAATGGTCCTCGAGTGTCGCCACCAGCTATTCTTCTACTGAATTGCGTCACACCACACCGGCAAATTGGCCAGGTTACCATATCTGTCACATAATAACGCCCGGCGTTAAATGTGTTACGAAACACAATCTTTCGATGTTGTAGGGTAATGAGGTAAAATATTACTGAAAGCTATCAAGCCAACCGAAAAATTCTTCCTACACTTAACTTCCTCAAAACAAAACAAATATAATGTTAATTACATTGTTTTTACTTGTAGATTGTAATACAATTATGTATAAAATAAAAAGCATTTTTAATCGAAACTAAAGAATCAGAATAGGTGTAAAATAGGTATGTTTATCGAATGCACTCTCTCTTTCCTTTTGTAGAGGTAATTGAGTGGCAAATATCACACACCCATTTAAACTTTCAATATAATTTTAATAGGGTGGCATAAAGTTACATGACTGAGAGTAAAATACATAAAATGTATGTTTAGGATCTTGTAGTATCAGTAAACTTTATTGCTGTGTGTACATTATGTACATATGTAATACTCTCTATGTATGAGGATAAACCTTTAATGGAATATGACAATACTTGTCATTATTGCATCTGCATTGTGAAATTTGTGAGGCAGATCATGTTTATCCACAAGGCAGAGTCAACCATTGTGTAAGAGAGCATGTAAAGGTAAGGCCTTTTCTTTAAAAGGAACAGTTGTATAGAAAAATGTTGACATACAAAAAAGTAGCAACCCGAGAAAGCGTCACCGAAATTAGGACGATGTCACAGCACTCGACCTAATAGAACCTGTGTTCTAAAATGAATTTTGAATGTAGAGTAATTATTTAGAGATTTGTACATACCTTCTCTTCTCTGTTTTCGGAGCTCGATCTTTTCGATAAGTATATTTCTGAGGACTCTGGCTTCATCTTCGTTTGCGAAATTGAAAGCCGTCATGTATTCCTGCGAATAAAATGAACGAATTAGGTTTTTGCAAAACAGGTTGGCCACTTTCATTTTAATGTTGATGATTAAATTAAGTTGAAGGGCGTTTGAGCGGCACTTTGGGGCAAAGAAGGCGCCTCAAAGAATGATTCAGTCATTCAGGTATCATGCTATGAGATACATAACCGGTAGTAAATAGTGGTCTGGTGTGATAATTATGTAAGTTTAAAATGTCCAAACTTCTTACCTCAGCTTCGAAAGTATGCAAGTAAGGCCGCGGGCTTTTATATTCTATCTGCATGTACACCTCATGTTCCCAAATCATGGTCTTCCGGTACAGGCAGTAGATTCGAAAGAAGTAGGAGCGCTTCGCGTTGTCCTTGACTAGACACAGCACCCCAGTGTCTTTTTTCTTCCATTCTGAATGTGCTGGGCCTTCTGTTGTGAAAAGTTGCACCACAGCTGTTGCTAAGCTCTGGAATAAGAAAGGATTTGCTAGATTACTGGGTGTCAGGAATAAAAAAAGGATCTTTTGGTCCCACTTGGCTCTATTGGATGGCTTAAACATGGAGTGCAGGTGCGGTTTTGTTCCCCAGTCGATGAAGCACCTGATGTCATGCCCTGAGTGCCCAAGCAACTGCACTCAGGAGGATTTGATGAGTGCTACTGACAACGCCACTCTTGTGGCGGAGTTTTGGGCTGACACTGTGTAGGTTTGTTGTCGACAAGAAAAGAAGAAGACTTGGCTCTAGCCTTCCAACCCGGTCGTGTTTACTTCGTACCTGGCAGCCGTGACGTCACATGGACGCTCTGATACGTACGGCACGAACGCGGAGAGGTCTACGGGTAAGTGGGAGGGAGGGTTGTATTCCAGCGAGGTGCGAGAGGCAGATAGCTCGATCGGGTTGCAGGTTTTTGAAACAAGCTGTTCCCAAAACTTTGGCGTTACGCTTTTTGAATGCGCGCGCGCATTCGCTATAATTGGATATCAATCTTCTATTACATTACGTCCAAATGTCATCTTTAATGTATTGGATTCAACATTGGTATAATGGCATTAGTGCAGGTTACAGTGCATGACCGCGGTATAGGCAACAAGCGGCCGGTGGGCGACGCTACCAGCTGAGTTCACCGCGCGGCACGTTTCATAGATTCAAAGTCAAGACAGTCACGCCGATAAAGTACTAATTATTAGTTTTAAAAAAACATATGAATAAAAATGTTATGTTTATTTAACTAATAGCTTCATATGAAGTACCTGTGGGTGGTGGCACCATAATATTCTTGTCCCAAGATTAATTACTTACATCAATTAAGTCATCTGTATGTTCTAATTACCCATTAGTTCACTACACAAAACAGGAAATTGTTAAAATTGAAATTATTTCCTTAAAATCTTATTTAATATTTCATACATTATTCAATATGTTAAGACATTATGTAGTACAACTTAATGCAATGAATCATTGTTAGGAATGATGATTCACTGATTTTTAATTTATATAAAAGTTGCTATTTCTAAGAACAGTTAAATGTTAGAATGACTTTTATCAGTAACTAACCTAAATATCAGGTGTAAATTCCCACGAATAATATTTTCTATTTCTTGGTTGGGTGTATCTAGAATGGTTTACACCCTGTATGTTAAAATGAGTGATCTCCAAGGTTAAAATATTTCGAAGGCTTATTTAATATTTATTAGTAAAATCTTGATAATTAGTTGTGTATACTCGAGATTCTTTCTTAGAAACAATTTCACAGGTTAACTTCAAACACTTTCCCCCTTACTAATAAAAAGTTACACAGTTGTTGAACACTGTTTTAAAATGTCATTTCCATAATAAATGTCACTTTAAAACACTGTTCAACGAGCATGTAAGTTTTATTAGTAAGGGGGTTTGTGTTCGTTCGTTCGTTTCAGCCAAATGACGACCACTGCTGGACAAAGGCCTCCTCCAAGGTTTTCCACAATGCACGGTCCTGCGCTGCACGTTAGGGGGTTTGTGTAAATAGGTAGAAAAAAATGATTTAGAACATTGATTTTAGATATTAGATATAAATTGGTGGCTTATAAGCTTTTTAAACATCATAGACACTTATAAAAGTGCTTTTAGCAAGCTCTTACAAAAATTAAGCAGTAGTAGGTATGTTATGTTGTCATAGAAAACATAAAAAGCTATTCCTTCATAATCAAGTTGTTGAATGATTATTATGAAATAAATATAGGCAGGTACGTAATATAAATTAGTTATACTCAAAAATTGCATGTAATTGATTCAAAACATTACTTTTCAAAGCTGATTATAAAATAATATTTAATTTATTTTTAATTTCTTTCAATTACCAACCTAAATAAATTGGTACTTTAAATCAAGAAAATCTTTTTTAACATTAAACTAACTTTGAAATAAATATGTATTTTGTTCTCAAGATCATTAACTTTCAAAACAGGTGCAACTGATGAAACTCACTCGCATTGCAATACAAACTTGCAACTCAAGGAAAGCTTGGTGCACACTTGCAATAACAGCAAACAATGGACATGTGACATTAATTTGGCATGAAATATTATTTACAAGAAACAATAAACCTAAACTAAAAAAAATATATTTGATTAATTTATCATATTATTTTAACTTAAATGGCCTTCTTATATGAGGATGATTTAAGCAAATTATTATATGGCCAAGACTGACTTAAAGGTTAAGTTTTATTATAAACAAACCTATTATAATTTATTAAATAGTTAGGTAGGTATAAAACTTATGAACAGACACTCAAGGAATAGTCAAATGGTACAGTGTGCATGCAGCCTAACCACAAGATCCAGATTTATTGTCACTTTCACCCTCCATAAGGTTATGTGAGAGAAAATAACAAGCCTACTGGAGGTTTCTTACCAAGTTTATTGCTCTAAAGATTACGCTCGAAAGCCAAATACACAGGATTAGCAATATCTGATAAATGTAGCTTGATAAATCATAAATTCTTGTTTTAGCGACCAATAAATCATTTTATAATATCACAATGTATTAAAACACACAAGGCTAAAATGAACCTGTTGGACATTATCGCTGTGATATCGACTGATAATCCGCTGATACACAGTGTTATACGTAATCTAAGAGATTGGTGAATCACGAGAGGACATTGGGCACCTCAAGTACATACCTGGCATTTGGGCCCAATGAGGCTGAACACCTGATCGTTCTCGTCCCGAGATAGCAACACACTGGGCCTGTTCTCTCCCCTCGGCATCCTTTCCGTTTAAATTATAAAACACACGTAAAATCACTTTAAACATGCAACATCCGAGGTGTCAGCCACCGCGGTTGTCCAACATTTTTCCACTAAAATGTTTAACTTTTGGCACTGAACACATTCTTTGGACGACGAAAATAGCATTTCTCAAAACAAGGAAATGTTCATTACACGATTTACGACTAAATAACTGAGGAAACTTAAAAAATACTTTCTCCACATCCGTATGTGAAACATCAATCATCAAACTGAAGTTTGCTGAAGTTGGCACTTTGGCAGTTGCCAAAATGTCAGCCATTTGTTTTTTCATAGTTGACTGTGGTAGTGGACCAATGCATATTTAGTCTTTTGCCAAGTTGTCTACTTGGCCGATGTATTCTAGTTGATTAACAAAGATATGAATCGTTTTTGCGTCATCACATGAAATATGTGGCTTTTCGGATGCTTTCCGAACTTTCTTCTGCAGGCAGGACATTGTAGTTGGTATTAAAAATATATACTCGTTGCACCTTGTGCCTTGGCATGGTAAATTGTTTTTTTTTTTGTAATTTATCAATATTGTTTTAACATTTGCTTTTGTATAAAAATGCTACATCGAAAATATTAATACCAACAAGCACGCAATTGCAAAAATAATAACTCATATGGTCATGGCCATTAAAACTTTACAATATCATGACCATATAACCTGAGAGGCCGTCCGCTGGTTCCGACTTGATGGAAACGGGGCCTAAGTATTTCTTTGTGAACCTCGGAGCATTGCCCTCTCAAAAAGGCTAATTTTACCATCAGGCCGTTTCCATCAAAGCCGAGAGATGTGTTTGATTAACTGAACCGAAGCTGAGCAGGTGATACACAGATGAGAGAGCCTACTTATCTTGGTGATGTGGAAATGATGAAATCAGATTCATAGGTTACTCAAACTCTCCCCTCCCTTCTACACTTTGGTGGAAACCGTGCCTTTAGGACTCGTTAAACCACAATAAACTTTGGGGGAACGTGGTTACCCTTTTTTCCCCACTGCTCAACTGGTTATATTCCCCACTGCCCAACTACAAACTGCCCGTTGATACGTTCCATAATTCGCCATTAATACCGATTGACGAGGAAGGTTCGAGGGATTTATCATAATAAAACGTCAAAAGTATTTTTTAAGTTTTATTCTCTGTTTGTTTGGACCACAAACTAGATACAAAACGATACAAATTCGTTAAAACTATCCTCAGGCTAACTTACATGTTGATACTATGTATTCTTTGATGCACCAGTCAATAATGTGTGTGTTTAATAAAACATTCCATGCGTATTTTAACTCATTCTCCGGTATAAACTGTCCTAGAGCAAATATTAAGTACAAGCCAAGTTGAACCCTACACATAAACAGATTAGGAGACAT
This sequence comes from Ostrinia nubilalis, assembly GCF_963855985.1. Taxonomy (NCBI): domain Eukaryota; kingdom Metazoa; phylum Arthropoda; class Insecta; order Lepidoptera; family Crambidae; genus Ostrinia; species Ostrinia nubilalis. The sequence goes on along the minus strand of NC_087089.1, from coordinate 15,364,166 downwards.
TGGATTGCACTTATTATCTGCTCAAGCAGCATTTAGCTACTTTTGATCCTACTTGTTAACAAAAATATGTTTTCTCTACATTTGTGTTAAAAATAAACAAGTTTATTTATAACGGGTAGGTATTCACGAAAAATCAGAGATGTTTATAGAACCTTGCCTTATCCTTAATAGTTCTAGAAAGTTATAGTAAGAAATACATAGTTTTTACATTCTTGAAATGGGTTTATATTAGAGTTATATTATTATGACATCGCTGTCTGGTTGAGGCACATATTGCAAGACAGCGGACTCAGACGTTAGAATTATTCGTTAATTTTAGTTCCTCATGTTAATGCCTTTATGATATCGCCTAAGCTGTTTACAGTCGGCATCAATAGAATTCAGCAATCTTGTAAATGCCACAGATTGGTCTCAACTTGCAATAAGTTTACTACGTCATGTTAGTTGTTTACTGCTGTCACATAGGTACAGGAGATTGCCTGATTCTAATGAGGGTTTTCGCGAATGAAAAATCCGCCAGATGGCAATACGTAGACGCGAGGTCCAAATGCTGCATGATTGGTTATTTTTGACATGACATTGACAGATAATAATATGTCAAAATCCACCAATCACGCAGCAGTCAGACCCCACATCCACGTCCCGCCACCTAGCGGATCTTTCATTCGCGAAAACCCTCATTGGCCTCTCTCCGCCTAGGAAAGTCTTGCTTCAGCGCGGTTTGTTATCTCGCACTATTGTGAATAATTATGAACTTCTACACATTCAAAATGGTTCAGAACTACGGATAGATCTAGTAATTTCTACAGGAACTCCTTAGAGGGTAATTGACAAGAATAAGATCGAGTTCAAAGTGTATATCGCAGATTAAGGCCTGGGACTATGTTATATACACGAGATATGTATAATGTACAATGACATGTATAAGTAAGCATCATCGTCCACAAGTCTTACAAATATTACACAAGTTTACATCAGGTCCATGATCTATTTAGCAAGGCATTACCATTTGTGAGCCATTTAAATTACGCCAAAATTCTTCACCAACGCCATTTTCCAGAATTCATTTTCAGGGCAATGCCATTACATTCTATTCTATCCTATACCACAACTGGATCTAGTCTATCTAGTGCAGTGGTTCTTAACCTTTAAGTCATGAGGGACCATTTTACCAAATTTCTGTCTTGTCAGGGACCACCTCATAATCGGTCAAAACCAGTTTAACTGCAAAAATCAGTTAAAAGTGGTTTTAACCAAGGTGTGCAGCAAGTGCACTTCGTGGACCACTTGGAATGTCTCCAGGGACCACCAGTGGTCCGCGGACCACCGGTTGAGAACCACTGATCTAGTGCATTGGTTCCCAAACTTATTTAAGACGCGCCCCCTTTCGACCATGCAAAAAAATCCTCCTCCAGTCAAGGTTATTTATTGGTCGTATCGAGCAGTCCGGAATGCATTCTCTCAGCGGTCGCAGGTTTTTATACTTACGTACACAGATGGCCTGCGCCCCCTTTAAAGGTCTTTGAGCTCCCCACTTTGGGAACCAATAATCTAGTGCGTTACATAATAAGCCAGCTCACCCAGTCAAAAGCTTCGTCAATATACCTACTCAAAAATAAACACGGCGGATATTTTCAGTAGAAATTGCTTTAATAAGTAAGCGTAGTGTGGCGTAGTTGTTATGATAATGCCTTGCTAAGCAGTTACGTTATACCATAGAGGAATCGTACTAAAGGGGGCTCACTGTAGAAAATTGCTTCATAAAATATAGATGTTAACCCATGGCTTTTCCATAGTAAAATAATGATAAAAAATGCAATTTACCGCACCCTTTTGGTATGATTCCTTCAACGTAGTTACCAATGACGACATCATTTGTTTGTAACAGTTTCACCTGGCTTAGGCTATGATTGGTGTACACAAATTCTACGTTTACTATACACAATTGACCGTATAAATAACATTTTTATACAAGAAGTGACAAGTATATCTCTTGTTTGACAGAGAATAAGATTAGAAACTCCAACGCCTGTATTCTCGTCTCGCTCTTATATTATAGTGAGCGAGTGAGATGTGGATATGTACATGAATCATGTCTTCTCACAAGTATTTTTCACAAAGACCTATGTTTTCGGTATCTCCAATTAGGTACTTGTCACTTAAATGTTTAGTATAATTACAAAGCTGGGTTACTAGAATAACATGAATTTATTTCGTTATCAAACGCTTTCAATACAAGGTAAAGGGACCAACAAATAAATATTTTCGGCCAGTCATTATAGTACATTTTCCTAATTTATTCGTTACCTAGCAGCCCAGCGTATACTAAGGACAGGTACACACTCTAACACAGAACACCGAATAGGCCCCGAAGAACGTTGAATCATTCGATGATTAGGAAGATAATAAGGCAACACGTAGATGCGTTGATTTTTCGTTAGTTTGTGCATTAACATTGCAGGCCAGCGCATACATGGTGTTACGATTTGCCACAGTGATAAATGGAAAGTAAAATTAAGATAGAACCGACACAGGCGTGTCATATGCAAGCACTCTCCTTTAGTGTATTGAAGTGACGTCATAACGCACTTTAAGAATAAAAGCGACTCATTTAAACATTTTAGAGTATGTATCTAATTCGTGGTGCGATAAGTCAGCTTAAGAGAAAGATATGATTCAACGGAAACCTCGAGCTTAGCTTATAAATTGATGGCATTTATTTTGTACGTGAACGCGCTATTTTTCGGAAAATATTTCGATTACCGACTCGATCACGTGACCTATACAAACTTCACTAGTATACTCGTCTGTATTTATCACAAATCGTAACACCATGGCCGTTATCAGAGTAAATACAAATGAGTAGGTCATCTTCATAGAAACGCACCGAGCGCGGTTTTAGGTATGTGAGCGTGCCAATACGTATACGGCGCGCACGCACACACTGACAAAATTTAGCGTGGATTAGCGGGGTGTTGCGCCTAATTGCGTTTCTATGAAGATGACCTACTCCTTTGTATTTACTCTGAACGTTATCCACATAGTAAGTACAGTCAGTATCGAAGGAACGTTTACATTTTGTACACACGAACATTAGCAACCATTTTAGCTGGTTTCTTCTTAATTTATGCATGCTAAATATATTGTTCTGCCATCTGAGATAAATTATAACATATTTGTAAGTCTTTTTACACTGATTGACTATTAGCCACACACACGTCAATTTATACTTTGAAACATTAGTTTTTACCAGTATTTTTAGTGAAACAATATTTTAAAATAGCTTCCTCAATAGATCAGAAATCATATCAGAGTTACTGAAAGTTTGACAGTTAATTAAATAGTATAAATTGACTGACAATCAGCTGACAACACAAGACTTATGAATTAAACATAAAACGCAAAAGACAAAAAATATCTATTTGTACTAAGTGAAAGAGAAAAAGATATGTGCCGATAAAATTACGTATCCATTGACTAACTAATATCTATAATTTAATTAATAAATAATCATAAAGCCACTAAACAGCCTCAAATTATAAACCTGTTTGATAACTTCATCTATCACGTTCATTCTCTTACAGAATGAGAAGGATAGATAAAAGCTTAACTTAATTTACAAAGCGTTTACATTGGGCATAAGTGTTTGCAGTTTCTATTGTTAGTTAGCGTTATCAGGACCAGAATTAAAGAAAATTAAGGCGTCTTCAAATTAGATGCTTGAACAGCATGAAAAAGCTTTTCCAATCGGATTTTGATGCTATTAAGATACAGTTATTAGATTAGTTAGATTGCAAAACAACTACCTTATTTGTATTGGATCAAAATCGTAAATTAAATAAAGATTCCAACATTCAATCCAAACGCCCTGATATCTAATTTGAAGGCGCCCACTATGAACATTTTATACATCGATCTCTATACGACAGCTGGTGATAGCAGCATAATAGCAATTCTTTTGTTGTATAGCGTCATTTCTTTCAAGCACATCCACGAACCAAAAATCTTGTATTTTCACGAGAATTATAGAAAAATCGATTGTCTAATATAATATTGGTATGTGGTGTGTTATCTTGCATCCATTTGACAGCTCAATTATTTGACTAAACAATAATTAAATTCAGATTCAATTAAACGACTGATAGATCAAATCAATAAGAACTATCACAGAAAAAAGTGCTTTTAAACATGCATTTTTATTGACAAAACCTAATTATCACGCGTTATTTCGAAATCCATTTTTTGTATATTCATAATACACATAACAATAATAAATAAAACTTAAAAATGTAAGCACCAGAATGTACTCTCGCCCTAACAATCAAAACAAAATTGTACTCGCAAACAAAGTAATTATAATTAACTTACGTATTATTGAATAAATTACGTTAAAATAACTAAGCGTACGTTTGTGTCTAATAAATAGGAACACAATTATAACTAGAATGTGTACATAACTTTTATTTTGGACAAAAGTATGAAAAAACGAGCTGCGACAAAATCACAAAAGTTCAGATAATAAATATTGAGGCCCATATTATGAAACGATACACAAAATTCAACCCAAATTCAATTAGATTCGAACTTGTGACTGTTTTCATGATAACTGAACCAATCACAGTGTAGATTTATAAGTTAGTGTCATTTTATAATACGGGGCTAAGTATTAAATAATGTTAGTTAATAAATATAGAGGCCATAGAGTAGAGTCAAAAGAGATTCTTATTTTCTTGTTTTTAGCTTTTTTATTTACATTTTTTTGCATTTTACTGATAATTTTTGAGTCCGTTGTTCACTTTATAAACTAGAGTTCATACCAATGTCATTTCAAATTAGATATTACTTTTAACTCTTCACATCTTTAGCCTCTCTCATGTACAATCAGCGTCAAATACACTCGACATCAAATAAATCGCACCTCCCGCGACAAGCACTTTCAAACGTATGCATCCCCACTTCCCACCAATATTAGTTATTATTGGTGTATTATATATATTATTTCATTAAAGGAAAGGATTTTACCCCGAAAATGTGTCCTTAGAAGGATCCAGAGTCACTTCTTCAAAAAACAGGTAGTTACGCTTGAGCCAACTTTTATGGCTATAAAACTGTTAAGCCTAACTTAATCGCTATCAATCTGATAAAGAGGACACGTGAGATCATTATTTGGTTTTATAACCATCAGGTGATCCGTTTGCTCGTTTGCCTCCTATCACATAAAAAAAAAAAAAAAAACCATAAAAATTGGTCTAATTGATCCCAGAGGAGAGCCCAAAGTGAGGTCTTTTTTCAAAACACATTTATGGTATATGTTAATCATTTATTAAGAAATTAAATGTGTTTTTCTTTAAGGATATTTATTGGGCTTTCAAATAACACCAATATTGTTAGGGCACCATGATTGTGTCAGAAGAAAATCTTTAAAGTTCGCGTCGCGGAAGGTGCGGTTTATTTGATGTTGAGTATAGTTCGTGTCTTCGTGACATCAAAAATGGCCAAAAAGTTGATAACACAATTTTATTCCAATTGCAACAAATGCGTATTGCGAGTTTTTGGCTACTTTCGGTGTCACGAACTATTTGACGCTGACTGTATGTCATAAAATGTTATAAAAAAAACTAGGGCCGAATGAAGCAAAGTTATAGCTTGTTGAATCCAATTCATGAAAGCGTTGGAATATTTAAGTGTGTACATCATTTATTTGACAGTCCTTAAATATAAAATGAAGAAAAACTAATAGCGGTATTCCGATTGATACAATACAGACTTAAGTAAGACAGTCACATACAATAAAGTGGTAGACACCATTCAATCATTAAAAGTCTAACATTATTTGAACATTTTCCAAAATCAATACTTAATGACTGTCAACAGTGATATGAATTGGTAGCCTCTGTCTTTGAAGAAGAAGAATGACATTCTGATGGCAACTAAAACAAAAATGACTGACACTGGTGTCTACGACCTTAGATAACATTTACTTTTCAATTTCCATACATCCAACCTTCAATAAAAACTTCCAAAAACTTACACGTCTATGACTTACAATTCTTACAAAATGCTATAACATACATCATTAATTTAAATTCGACTTCGAGCCCCTATGAGGTTACCTAATATTCTAGTTTCATTCACTGCAAAATCTACCTTCTCACCATGACATAGAAAGCTATTTTGTACACCATACCTAAATTAAGGTGGGGCTACAGTACTCAGTGCTTAGTAATACTATTTACCTGATTGAGATTACTTAAGCTTTGGGCAAGTCCAGTGTTAGTCCGGGGACTGTGAGTGAGAGAGACAGCTCAACTGCAGCTGTCCTTTTTCGCCGGCGGTTCGTCTACTTTTTTCACGTCGAGATCAGTTTTCGAGGTGCCCGGCTGCGGGTCGAGGTCTGAAATAACAAATAAATAACGTTATTTTTGGCAACTGCCGAAAACAGGGTCAGGATTTAATAAACTCGAATATCTTTTTTCTATCTCTATCTTGATAATCTCGACCAAAAGTGTCGAGTCATACAGATTATTTACTTGGATATCGTAGTGAAAATATTGGATTCGTCCAAGTCCCGTCCGCCGTCCAGTTTCTTGAAGACAGGTTTCACATAAAAGTCCAGACAGCTATCAATGTCGGTTGGTATGGTACAGTACCAACTACCTTGATGGTGGTCAGTCAGTCTTACGACGACCCATCGTCATCTTGTATCGAGGTAGCTGCCACAACAACTCTACAAAGAGTAGCGGCGACCAGCGCTGCTGTAGCCTTCGATTGTAGTAAATAATGCAGAACGACTTCGACCTTGGATGTAGCAAACTCACAACAAACAAAAGAGAGGCGTACAAGCGGCTATCTTCCAGAGAGATGTCCTAAACGTAATTGTATTGAATAGTTAATAATTTTGCATAAACAAAGGAAGCGTTAGTGTCTGCTTTTTGAAGTCAGGTCAAGGATTTGGCATTGATGCTTTCAAATTATTTATTCATTCGAATCGAATTGTGTTGCCTGATGTTCAGACGTTACGAAACCAATGATAAATAGAGTGAATATCACTGATTTACGTAACATGTTGTGTCCCCTGTCAAAGATCGTTCGCAGAGCAAATAAACCCCAGGTCAGATCGAAGTCTAGATAAACACATTTCCCAGATTAAGGATCCGCAGACAAACAAAGATACCCCTACCACATACGTGCCAGCGGCTAAGAAAAATACTCTCAGAGAATCCATCTTTGATTTATCAACAAAGGGATTTTCATTTCGGAACAACGTAAGCAATCTCTTTGGTATTCATGGACGCTTACGGTCGAAGTGAAACTATGGAAGCGGCTTTTAAAATGTTAAAATCGCCAATTAGTCTCGGAGTTAATTGTCTCCACAACAAACAATAGTCCTTTTCGTGCTGCTCAAACAATCTACTTGTTTCAAACGTGACAGATTTTCACAAATTTTCCTACTGAGACACATCAATATTTATTTATGCGTAGGTAGAGCTGCCGACTAGCAGATAATTTACAAATTATGATGTTGCTCTTGAATCTTGTGACTATTAATAGACCAGCCTCCAACGTTATCTGCGCAGAATTCGGGCCGCTTAGTCTGTGGCAATCGATTTGTATTTTTTATTTGGAGATATTTTGGTCAAACGCCTTCTTCGATAAGAGCGGTGTATTAAAATTCTTTCTTTGCTCTTACATATTAAAATTCTTTACAGTTTTATTTGTGTTATGAGAAACTATTATAGGCATTTGATAAAGTAAAAACTGCTTACACTACGTATATGAGAGGGCAATAATGTTACTCATTGATGAGAGAGAAATGTCAAGGATCAAACTTGACCTTCACTCTTTGGGTTCTTATTGGCGATCAAGCTGTAGATCCTGGCTATACAGGAGTTGCAGCGGTGGGAATAGTCCCGTTCTTTAGCGAGGAGCAACTATTGCCTTGCGCCCATTATTAAGACATTAATGCGTTTATGATTATTAGCAAATAAGTCTGGCTTCTTTGTCCTGGTAGGAGGTGTAGGTACTAATAAAACTGAAGCCTTCAAAGCACACAAAGTAATGAAGACATCAACAAAGGAAGGAAACGACCCACCTAACCGTAACTTCGTTATGACAGTGTTAACGCTGTCCTATGCCGGAAAAGTAATTAGCAATAAACTTCTACTACAGCTGTCAATCAGTTAATGAGCTGTGTAATTCTTATTACTGATTCTTATCCCCATGTCCTTGGCTATGACAAGAAAAAGGATAGCAAACAGAGTAATCATGACCCGATGACAATCACCGAGAGTCAACACGATGGAATCTGACACTGAGGAAGGTGACAACCATTTCCATGTAGGTACAGTCAACGTCAAATAAATGGGACACCCAATCCCAAAGTAGGCAAAAAGTTTGCAAAAGTCTTTGTTACATTTGGAGTAAGGTAGTGTTGTCCACACTTTTTGGCCACTTTGGGCGTCACAAACTATTTGACGCCGACTGTAAACTGGCGCTAGTCAACCACCAAATCATGCTTAATGAAAGGAACTCGATTATTATAAATCGATCTCTTCGATGCAAGCCATGTAGAGTTGAAAATAAAAGGTAGGTTAAAAAACCTTGAAATAAAGCCACTTACGCCACGGACATTATTATTCCATGGGGACCTAACACATTAAACAGTTTACTACGAGTAAGTACCTAAGGTTTATTTAAGGTTTTACCTAAGGATTTGCCACTGATATTACTAATCAGTGGCAAATCGCCGGAACTCACGGAATTGTGTCTATATGCTATAGTAATTTGTGAATTACCACGTAAACGTTTCTTTTTGGGGTTAAAACCGCTAAGCCAAAAACCGCCGTAAGGCCCGCCTTACATGGACAGCTTGAAGCAGTTAATATCGAGTTATCGACAGCTTCAAACTGCGACTGCACAGAGCAGACCACAGTATTCTGAGCAAATACTACACGGAATACAACTGCTTCCGTAGCTCACTAACTGCTTGAAGCTGTCCGGTGTACGGCGGGCCTAAATGGTTGCTTTCAAAAGTTGTTTTCGAGAGCTGTATCCTGGGAGTAAATGAGACTGATGACGGACGACATTGACGAATGACGTGCAAAAGTTGTTTTTCAGTTTTAGAGATAGTGAAAACTGTTGGAATCTAGCCCAAAGATTACTTGCCACACGTGCTAAAATGAGACGCTTGCTTCTGTCAAAGAAATTCGTTATCGCGTGCATGACGCGTGTCTCCCAATAAGTAGTCCCAATACACTTTTTTATTACAAAGACATTACTTAAAATTAGTTTTAAATCGCTGGCATGTGAAAAAGGTTCTTCTGAAAAACGTTCATCCCTTATTTCACTCAGCTCAGCTATATTTGAATGACTAAGTAAAGGTAGTCTTTTGTCATTATTCTGGGTTCTACCTATTTCATATCAATATTGGTTCAGCGTATTCAGCTAGAAAATTGTAGCAATCAAACATAGTGTTACTTTCGCATTTAGGTATAACATTATTGTCACATAAATTGAGGTCGTCGATCCCTCTCCTCACCAATTCACACCTACTTACCACAAATCGTCGGTACACATACACAGTCATACGCCACACAACAACACGAGCACGTGTCCCGCTGACGTCAAGGCGATTGAACCTAACGTTATCTAGACGTCATTTCACAATTTACAATCATTAGATCGATAAATTGGCAAGCATCAGATAGCAACGTGTAAACACACGAACCATACAGTACACTATCACACAATACAGGTAATAAAACGGCTATTCACAAATTGCTTTATGCTTCACAATTAATGTCCATCAATCGCTGAATTCGACCGTATAGATAGGGTCAGGCAACGATAATCTTAGCAATCTAATCAATAGGCTATGATTATGGGTTGGATTTCACTAAACTACGTCAATGTTTATAGATTTAAGCCAAACGACTACTGATAATGATCGTATTGCGTCAACTAGAGCGATTTTTGAATGCCGATGGCCTTGAGAGGATAGGATATGAAAACCTATAATCGCATAGTATTTTTCAGGCGGTTATCTGACTTTCGATCGCGACCGACACCGGCTAACGGCGTAATGCGAGACTGAGGTCAAAGCGAACGTGAGATTGTTTTGAGCAAAATAAGGAAATTGCTTCATAAGGTTGTTGATATCGAGACAATAGAATATGGATTGCTATTGGCCCTCATGGTCGTATCAGTTACCCAAGTAACATAAAGGGAGTAAAAGCATCTTAAGATGTTGATTGCCAATCTATGCGAGACATTTTACTCGTCCCAAAGGTATCTTAGTAACCCTATATTCCACAGCCTAAAACAAATTTTCTTTTCTGCTCAACCCAAAGGTAAACTGGTCGAGAATGCTTTAGTGCATTAAGTTCGCCTTATGTACAAATTTATTTTGGCATAAAAGTTTAAATAAATAAATAAATAAATAAAACATCAACACAACATTGAAGAACTGACTGAACAAAAGACTGATGAAAAGTAGTGCTAGAAAATACATCCACTGATGAAAACAAAAATATGCCACAGGTAACTTTTGACTTTGATTGATCGAGCCTATGTTACAAAACAAGTTCATACATAGATAAAAACGATTTACAACTTAATTATGGCATTAGGTACCTACCTGAATTAAACAAGCAGCATGGTGCCTAATAAGTACCTCCTTATGAAAAACCCAAGTCACTCTGTCATTTTGGAAAGGGCAGGAGAGGTTTAATTAAAACTTTATTCTGAATGTGTCCCTCTCATTTCAAGTGGGGTTGTAGGTACGTATGCCCTTTCCACAAATAGCATATGGAGCTTAGCGCTTGAAAGGTAAGGACGACTTGAAAACCCAGAAGTGCGAGATGAGATCAAATTGACAAAATCTGTTAAAACTAGCATGTCATGGGAAATGTAAGTACTCTATTCTCTGTAAACGAGTACTATAGCTCACTCTACTTACGGTGAAGATCACAATAGCCCAAGAGTATATTAGCGTCAGATTAGGCGATTCGAGATCCGAATGATGACGACCGATGACGAAAACCACCGTGGCGCTGCTGCTAGACTATTCTGCTGAACCCACACGTAAAACAATCATAATCTTAAGCACGAGGGGTCAACGAATTGGACTTTAAAAACGGAAGAGTAAAGAAGGATTTAGGGAAAAAGTTGACTCACCAGTCGTAACTAGCTGCTGCAGCCTTGAGGGCAGATCGGAGGTGGTGACCTCCGCGCCCTGAGGGTGCAATATGTCCGGCATCGCATTCCGACGCCCCGTGCGGCCTGTCTCCAGAAATTCCTTGGGTACTTCTTCGCTATTTCTGTCTTGCATTATGGCCATCATTCTCAGCGCTGAAATGGCGGAAGAATGGCTTTTATTGCGGATTGCTTACGGTACAGTTTTGAGTAACAAAAAGCTTATTCGGGCGAATAAGTTGTTGGATTTGGCACCAATCTACAACGGTAAAAACGTGAAAACCCTAAATACCACCTAGTTATAAATAAGGTTATAATAGCTAGATAAGGTCTCTTTTTACAAGCGTAATGCTACTATCCTATGCTTGGGTAATAAAAATATAGTTTGATTGACACTACTGCATAATCTAATACTACTGTCAGCTAGAGGTATGGTCAACAGAGAAGGTAACGTACGTCATGTAACGTTTATGAAAAATTGGTCAAAGATTAGGTATAATAAATGTTTACTAAGGCCTTGCTTTGCTATGTAACGTGCGTGTTCGTAGGGTGGTTGAAGTGGATACTCTTGATTCAAGGGTAAATATAAAAATCACTTTGTGTATTTGTACTAACAAACCACACAATAGAAAATTACTATACCAACATAACTACCAAAGTAGAAATAAAATCAGCTTTGATACCATGCAACAGTTGAAGTGGTACTAATGGTAACGGCCATATCAAACTGGACAGTTTTGTTGCAAATTAGCATCTATTACAGTTTTTACAGTTGAATAAGATGCCGTAGTGTATGGCTTGATATGCTGCTGTACTGCGTAGTATAATAGTAAAGTAGGCACACGCCTGCATTCTGGGTCAGTAGAGCTTGTGATAGAAGAGTGGAATGTTTGTAAATGGCAAATAATCTAGTGTTTACGCACGATAAGCCCTATCTCGGACTCTAATCCAAGTATTAGGTCATAAAGTTTGCTAAATGCCAATATACTGATACCTACATAAACTATCTTGGTTATTTTATTAGAACATAGGTAGGTACTAGTGAAGCTTATAGCGAAACCGCAGAGCGGATTGTCAAACAGTCATTCACGCAAAAAATAAATTTGATTAGAAACTGCGTCTGGCATAAACTGGAATGATTTTGGTTTTTAAACCATACCTATGAATTAAGTAACAAATACACAGCAACATATTGTGTTCATTAATTTCTCTATGACGATGACGGATGAATGTTGATGACGTGACAACACGCCGCCACACGGTGGATCGAGCCCATACAAGGTGTTGGACATGGTGCTTTAAATGCAACTACTTAAAACAAGATTGATTTGCATATAAATTGAAAGATGAGACTTCATTCTATCAAATATCACTAATATCAAGTCATGATCTACTATCATAGTTATGTGGTGCGACCGTAAAGTGAACAAAGTCAAAATCATGGATTTTCTGACTTCTGTTTGTATTGTCAATTTATCCAATTTCGTTCACTGGTTTTATGTTATTACTTATTAATGTATTATCTTATACCTTTATCTTAATCTGTGTGTTAAAATGAGTGCCTAAAAAACTTCTAGCTTGGCTATTTTGACGTATTTTTAAAAGGTATTTTTTTTAATGAAAACTGCGTGTTTTAGTTGACATCTTGGGCGATCTTTAACAAACCATGAATGAGAGATGATAGATGACAACGTGGGCGATATTATTACTCAGTTTTTAGACCCTTATTCATCCCTATTTTCGAGAAAATCACAAAAAACTAAATAAAAGCGCCTCATTTTTCCGCATAGCAAAATTAACTTAGGTAAAATTCGTTACACTAAAATAATGTCAGGTAAACCAAAGATGTTTATTTTGGTTTATGAGTTGTTTATCGTGTGCAATTCAGTAAAAATACTCATTAAAATGAAAAACCTCAAGTCAAATAGAGATTTGTATGCATTATTAAAAACCACGATGAAAGATCGCGCTAGTTCTTTAGCTAGGATACTAGAGCTGTTTTCGCATACACTCTCTTCAGATAAACAGAGGTAAGTACTAACGTAGTTAATACTTTATGAACATAAAGAAATACTATAAAACAGATATAGTAAAAAAATCATATTGTCATCATCTCAAAAGATTGTCGTTGAATTTAGTACATACCATACATACATTTTGTATGTATTTTTTTCTTCATTTATGATTGTGTTAGGTAGGTACTGAGTTACACATTTTATTTATCAGATAACTATAAAAAAAAAAACAATAATTTCATTGACATTGTTTGTCGCAAGAAGAAGTAGTGTCATTATAATGAGCACCAGTTTTTAGCTACAAACGTAGATTGGCTTAGGCAATCTGTTGATTGGAGTCAGTTTTGTAGTCCGCTAAGTCCCTATAAAATTGCATTAGTATGTATCTAACAGCTAACAGAATATAAAATCAAGCTCGACAAAATCGAACAAAGTGATTGTGTGCAATGAAAAATCAGGCGTTTGCAAAAACATTTCTTTCATAAGTTTAACACTTAATGAGAATAAATTTAGAGTATTGTTAGATTATGTATTTAACAGTTAACAGAATATGAAAACAAGCTCGACAAAATCGAACAAAGTGATTGTGTGCAATGAAAAATCAGGCGTTTACAAAAATATTTCTTTAATAATTTTAACACTTAATGAGAATAAATTTAGAGTATTGTTAGACTATGTTACTCTTTAAATATGGAAACAGACCAAAATGAGTGAGTATTTGCTTTTAATTGAACAATAAATACAAGTTTTTCATCACTATATTTTAAGATTTTTTTTCACTTATATTAATTGCCATCTAATAAGTAAAATCTATCACATTAGAAAGATAAACTTGTCAACCTTACACTGTAAAAATTTGAAGTTACTACGTTGACGCAATCTCATTTTATTTTAAAAACACTGAGTAAGGAAGCGATGTCCAACGCTTTGTATGGGCTCGATCCAGTGTGCGCCAGATTATCTTTTCAGAAGAAAGTCTCATCTTAGTTCAAATTAACGTGCAACCTGAAGTACGGGACATCACCCGTCTTTATTAAATAGCTCTAGCAACTTGTGCTACGAGCCATTAGTTCTTTTTAAATAAGCGGCTTAACTTTCTACGTACGAGTACTTTTTAAACAATGGGTTATGTTGACCATACACTACATTCACCTATAAACTGATACCAAGGGGATTTAGTGCAATAAATGTATAATCAAATGTTATCTATGAGGTTAAGTAATATAATTAAATAGATAAGATAAACGTGTCACATTCGATGGAGAATATTAAATAATTATAGTTCTGTAGTGCTTATCATTCATTACATTTGGCGTTGCTTTTGGCGCTTAGAACGGCAAGACGCACTGCGGGGGACCTTTCATGGCAGCGTAGATTAACCCACATGGTCACACTTAGGCTTTTAGTATAATGTATATTTTGTGATCCATAACAGTTGATTTCTCTGTTTGCCTGTGTTCCAGATTTATAGAACTTCTTTTCACTCATTCATTTTTAAGCCACGTGTAGAAAAGGTGTTCTCTGCACTAGATCCACCATTGATCGCATCTGCAGTTGTGCACTCTAGTATTTGTTACCATGAGCAAGTCCATTCAACTTAAGATTTTCCGATTCATTTTATTTCGTAAAAAGGTTTCACAACAATGGCCCATTACAATGAAATTTCTTTTAAAGAAAGGAATAGACAGTATTGTCCAACATTAGCAACATCGCATACCTTTACTTATCTCAGGAACCACGACCCATGAGCAGACACTTTGCACAGTTAAGTATGTACTCTCTGATAAGTGGTTTTGCGTCATTAGACTTAGAGATAAAGTTGCGATGTTCAAAGTTACTCTCTTTGTGAGTTTTTGTCGTTCGACTTTTTTTTATCGTTATCGGTCTGTGTGAGCTTGGATAGGAAACCAAGAGCTGCGGATGAATGTCCAATTTTAGGACAATAACTCGCGGCCCCGTTTCATTGGCCCCGGAGGACACCGTTGGGTTTTAGTGGGTAAGCCCTGCCCTTCTGGGCGGGGAGAGTCACACATTATAACCCACTAGATGTCCCCATCGACTAGTGGTTATGCGTAAAGCATTTCCCATCGGAAAAAAAGGATAGGAAGCCACGTCATGGTTATGGCTGCAGACGCGTATTTAATCGTAGTTCGATTTTTAAGCCAACTATGGGCAGAAACTAGTATAATAAACGCTCAATTCCAGAGACAATATAGAGAATATATCGACAAACAGTACAAAATTACGAGTCCCGTTTCGACAAAAAAGAGTAAGTACTTTTGGTATTTGTTGGCGCCCAACTGGGGCGCAATGACTCGTACTGAATTAGCATTCAGTATCACACCATTCATTTGAATGGTCGTTCTTAAGCAAAGATACAAATAAAATGCATCATCACCAGAGTCTATACTTAGGATACGTGTCGTAATTGCCTCTGGCAACCAATTATGATGCTAATGAGGCAAGTTCTAAGGCATTGAAGTGTCTTCTGGCCTCTTCATTATAATTACAGATCACAATGCAAAGAGGTACAGTGTTCACAAGCCATCTATTCAACGCACATGCAATTATGCACACACGTACGTATATCTTGACATGGTCGCCACTTTTATCTATCCTTTCTAGCAAAAATGGGATATACATAGACTGAAATTACGTGGGCTCAACTTTTTGAAATTAATCATAGCTCATAGATATGCGACGAGCAATTTGCATTGGCCTCTTGGCCAATTTATTGGTTGAATCAAGAGCACTGCTCAATGCAAAAGAAACATTGGATCCATGGTTCTTTTTTGTTTCTTCAAAGTCAAAGTCAAAATTTCAAAGTCAAAATTTCTTTATTTGTTTAGACTAATAAATAGTTCTTACAAATCGTCATATGCTCTTAAGGAGCCTCTACATGTCTCATAATCTTTTTACCCTACCAGCGCTTCGAGACCAACATTTGGCAAGTGCTGAGAAGAAGCGCCGCAACAAACTCAGTCACCACTGTCTGACTGTTCTTCACTTAGTTATGAGTGCATTTTTTGTTCTAAGCTTACTGAATTGATATCATTGTATATCGCCATTCACTGAGCAAATGTGGATGACGCAAAATTGCACTCAGAAGAAGTAATGGGACTACTAAATATTTAGCTGATGTAGCACATTACTTTGATGAGACTGGCTCAACGCTATTCAATGCACAAAAGCACATAGCAATTTATGCACTTGGTCAAAAACTATGGCGTCATATTTGGCTCTTTAAAATATTCTTATTTATTTAATTTTGTCTCTTAATTCCAAGAGTATTTATTCACTGAGACAAGGTTATTACCTTGCTTAAATCCCTTCAACTCTACTGTATTCAGTAGAGTTGAAGGGATTTAAGCATACTATTTATCTAAAAACTCTGTAAACATAGTAGGTAGGTCTGTAAACTACTACAAAGAAAGACCTTAAAAATATTTTAAGGAAAACCTATACCTCATAGTCTAATAACTAGAAAGAGAAAACTAAATGTAAAAGCATTTTTTATGTAAACTACACTCGACATCAAATAAATCGCACCTCCCGCGACAAGCATTTTCAAACGTATGCATCCCCACTTCCCACCAATATTGGCACTATTTAAAAGCCTAGTTCTAACCTTCATTTCATTAAAGGAAAGGTTTTTACCCCAAAAATGTGTCTAGGGAAGGATCCAGAGTCACTTCTTCAAAAAATAGGTAGTTACGCTAAAGCCAACTTTTATGGCTATAAAACTGTTAAGTTGGGATTAATCGCTATCCATCTGTTAAAGAGGACACGTGAGATCATTATTTGGTTTTATAACCATAAAAAATGGTCTAATTAATCCCATAGGTGGGCCCAAAGTGAGGTATTTTTTCAAGTCACATTTATGGTATATGGTAATCATTTATTAAGAAATTAAATGTGTTTTTCTTTAAGGATATTTATTGGGCTTTCAAATAACACTAATATTGTCTGGGCACCATGATTGTGTCAGAAGAAAATCGTTAAAGTTCGCGTCGCGGAAGGTGCGGTTTATTTGATGTTGAGTATATAATAAGTTTACAACCAAAAAGTAAGACTGGATTAAAACTGTTGTTTTCAGACTCAGATATTTTTTCATCCTAAACTAGAAAAATACAAACATGCAATAAAAGCTAACCAATCAATACATGCTGAATAAAGCAGATACAAAAATGATGATTCAAGTTTAAAAATAAATGTTTCTAATAAAATACTCTATGAAGTGATATTCTTAAATATTTTTCAAATCATAACATAAAAGGCAAAAGAAATATCTACCAGAGTTTTCTACTAATTATTTTTTTTCAAAACGATCAACCTACACATGTCAGTAGTGTGATAAAAATAATACCTACATAAAGAAGTGTTTTTCATTCATTCATTCTAGAAAGTTATTGCAGTTATCTTGTGAGGTTTTTTCTGACAAGTGTAAGTCAATCAAAAATAGCAAAATAATTTAATTATTGAATTAAATATAGGAGAAATGGTTATATACCATATCATCCCAAGATTATCTTCAGCGGGGTAGCGGACACCGCGTGTGACCCAAGCGGCGGTCACGCTATGCGCATGCACCTTACAGTCCTGGATAATGCAAGACAATGTTAGTATTCCTCCGCGAGTCCGTAACGAGCGATACCAGATGATCTAGTTAGTTTTGACCTGGAAAATTTAATGTCTCAGCAATGCTTTAACATTAATTCAATAATGTCTGAATTTTATTTGGTCAGGTCAATAAATTAGAAGAACTTAGGATAAGATGACATATTTTGTCTCATTTATCTAGAGATTAAATGGAAAAATTGCAGTTGATAAAGCATGTTAAAATCCAGGCATTATTGATGAAACAGTCAAAGAAACTATGAAAGTAAAAGAAGAGTTAGAGATTTCGGAGATGAAGAATGCTCTTCCAAACAAGCTATAGTCGAAAACTGAAGCGGAAATCAAACCCCGCGGTCTAAGAAGCGAAGCACCAACATGCTTTCCTTCTTGTACCTGCTCGGCTCTTCACGCGGTGGCTCCTCCGGTGCTTTGAAACACGACCCACTCGCATTGTGGACATGATTATAATCACTGCTTCAAAAACATACGAATTTATTGATTTCAAAACTAAAACCGTACTCACAATCACATAACTGTTTAGTCGACGGAACACAACAGACCACAAAGAAGAAAATTAGATATCTCGCGATAGTTGTTGTGACTTTTATAGAGGTTTAGCGGTGTTGAATTAAATAACGAATTATGAATTTTAAAGAGCACAGAAATCACAGCAATACACAAAAGATTAAAAAGAATGGTGGTGGTGGTGAGTAGTGGTGACATGACCATCAACGTCCGCGAAAATGACAGATATGATTTGACAGCTGAGCAAACTAATTGCCATCCTATATCTGTGCTAATTGCAGTCCGAAAACACTTATCAACTGTCTCTTTGTCCGAAACCAGCACTTTCGTACGTCCCTAATAAATAATTTGAAATTCATTTTCTAGTAAGTTTATGGTATCGTAAATTATCTCTATAAGGTATCACCATTGTCCATTTATTAGAATTAAAATCATTCTGAAAAATCTACCATAATAGTAGCATTTTTAATTAATTTTGGCAACTGCTTACATAACGTCAAATTCAGCTGTCAAATCAAGCAGCTGATCAGCGAAAATTTTACGAAAATTAATATTTATGTAATTATAGCAGTGGAACATCTCATTTGAGGTATATAGAGTTTATTAATAATATGTGTACAATCTAACAACTGCAATCTTGCAAGTGAAAGTGTGTGTACATTGTAATATTGTTTTGTTTAGATGCTGCGAAAGGTAGTTTTAGGGTCCGGGTTACTGGCTTTGGTGCCTACTGTGAAGGCGGCAACTCCCGTGCCGAATGAGCCGAGTGGTCCTGCGAAGCCTCCTCCCATGAGGCCGTCTGACCTGCCCATATACGAAGCGCCACACGCTGATTATGGGGAGTGAGTAAAACTTAACCTTTTTCTTTGTGATCTTGCTGTTTTAGAAAAAAGTATTGGTTATAACCGGTTACTGAAGACCTTTATTGTATATACCATATCTATTATTACTTGCTGCATATATTAGAAAGTTAGAAGTGTTGTTTTTTCAAGAAATTTTGATCTATCTGGTCTTAGATTAATAAAATCTAAGTATCTGGTTAATTCTGTTTCAATAATATTGCAGATTACAAAACATCCTTACAACTATGATCTTTATGTCTATAGGTTCATAGAGTCCAAATCAAAAGAACAGAAACCTGGTTACATCAAAACTGCACTGCTGACTCCAGTGAAGGCGGTGCGAGAGCAGGTTCAAAATGTTTGGGAACAAACAGACGCAGTTAAAAATACAGTGCAAGAGCACTACCATGAGGCTAGAGATAGATCAGATTGTAAGTACAGACATACTCTATTATCTAAAATTATAATTTTTTAAAAGTTTGTTCGTTCTTTTCAGCCAAATAACGTGTACTGCTGGATAAAGGCCTCCCCCAAGGGTTTCCACAATGACCTGTGTTTTTATAATGTAAACCTTGATGAAATTTAGTTAAACCCAATTTCTTGAACTTACTCAATATCAACCAAAAGAATATAAGTAACTTAAAGCCATCTCAGGCAGATTATCCTGAAAGCAATTTGAGTTTTATAGCTGGAGAGAGAATTTTAAATTATTAATTGCTGAGATTATCTTTTACATAACAAAACATATTATTATTATCTCATAGTTCTGAAAATATTGTATCGCCAATTATTTCAAACTATTTCAGGGATTGTGCAATACTTGCGTGAGGAAGAAAACAAGGAGGTGCGGTATGGAGCAGTTGCAATGGGAGGTCTCACTGGCTTCATATTTGGACTAAGGGGTGGAATCATCAGGGTAAGTATATTTTTACTTATAATAACCAACAAGCAGACTATGGTAATATAATTGCCACTTTATTGCCTTTGTGTTAAGGCCCAAAACCAATGAAAAATGTATCCCTGTGGCCTGTAATGATCTGTCCATTTACTTTTACATTCAACAAACTGTTATCACATAGTTACTTGGCAGGATTAAGGATAAGCCTGGGCAGCACATCAAAAGCGTCAAAGTATTCTTTCATATATTTTGTATTATATGTTTCTCAATAAGGGCGGCGCTAAAAGGAAGTTCGTGCGTTCCGACCTTTAGAGCCAAAGCCCGTTTAGAGACGTCGCGTCGTTTGTCTTACATAAAAATATCTGTGGCGGACACGCGAGCGGTGCCGCTTAGGCCTCAGCCTCGAACTTAGCGGGCAGCGGGGCGGGAGCGGCGGCGGCGCGGCAGCGGCAGGATCTTATGCGTGAAATCAAATAGACCGATTCTCGAAAACAGCGGCGCGGCAGCGGCGCCGGAGCGGGCAGCGGCGAGGGAGCGGGTAACGAGCGGGCAGCGCACTCCTTCTTTTGCCCACAATAAATCGAGCGTTAGGAATAAATTTGAATCGAAATAAAATTGTCGCCGTTGTTCAGACATTTCGTTTGCGAATAAAAACAAATATCTCGACAATACAAACCCCGAACACAACACTTCGCCGCTAAAGCGCCGCGCGAGCTGCCCGCTGGTTTCGAGAACGGGTCTGCGTTGCCCGCCCCGCTCCCGCGCCGCCGCCGCCGCCGCCCCGCTGCCCGCTAAGTTCGAGGCTGAGGCCTAAACGGCGAAATCTTTGCGGTGGGGCGCTGCAACCCATCGTGAGCTTTGGCTTTTATTTAATTAATGTTTTTTTACAATTACAGCGGCTGTTCTACACTGGCCTCGGTACCACCGGTATGGGTCTAGTGTGCTTCCCAGAACAAACTAAAGAGCTGATGAAGAGCAATGGTGCACTCGCGAAACAGTACATCAATATCGCGTACAACTTCTTATATGGAGGTAAATACAGACATCACTTACTTTTTTATCTCAATAGAAAGTAATGCAGGATTGATAAGATATGTATTCAGTTTGTAATGTCGAAGATAATATTTAACTTATCTATTTTTATAGAAAAATGATTTTGTTTGAAGATGATTTGATGACTAACTTCTTCAGAATCAGATTTATTCTATTTACATTTCTACATACGACCTGGGTCTGCGGGTGACTATGGGCGATGGTAATCACTTACCATCAGGTGATCCGTCTGCTCGTTTGCCTCTTGTCATTTAAAAAAAAAATGACTAGTGAGCGGAGCGGGTTAGCAAGAGATTTATACGCAACCGTAACCAATATCCAGTTCTTTATTCAACTATATCAGATAAATATCGGTCTATAGTCACATCAGATTGTACAAGGAATTCTTATTTCATCAGTAAAACCGGGTGATCCTCAACTCGAGGTCAAATTCCCTGAGCTGTCTTTCCCCAAAGACTTCTCGGAGTTTGTCGACCTGACCGTGTCAATGGCTGCATCAGTGAAGCAGGCAGTCATGCCGCCACCGTCTAAGGAACCCGACTCCAAGTCAGAGGAGAAAAAGGATTAGGTATAGATTGTAATGGTGGTGGTTTTCCTGCACGTAGGCATGGGCTTTCGATTTAGTTTAGACTTCTGGCATTCTCTTGACGATTTTGTTTTAACAGCATGTTTTTCGTTTCTTTCTGTTGTGCTGTGCCTGCTACGTTTTTGGTTGGTGTGTGATTTTACAGCATGGATTTTTCGTGGGCTTTCTTTAATTTTCTTTTGTATTGACGCTTCAAATAGAGTAACGTGGAAACTTGAGAATCGTTAGTAACATACTTAAGACATTGATTAATTTATTTTTTCAATATTACACATCTTGTGGTGGATAAATAGACCTTTTTAGTGTGCTACTGTTAGGCAATGCTTTTTTATGCTTGATCTGGTTGCGGATTTTTTTTTACCATAAAAGCTTCAATCCTATTGCATGTAACTGATTAATGCACGTTACCTATTATAAAAAATAATGTCTTCATGAAAAAAGATAATTATAGCCAAACCCGAAGGGCTGTATTGTATGTATACCATTAGATGTGACGTAGCTAAAGTGACTCTGGGTGCACTAAGAATATTGTATGCAAAATAACTGTTTAGCGCCGTCTCACATCTCTCATCTGCGCTTGCGTACAGACGTGAATGAAAACGCCACCTAATATCTGTTGATTTCTTACAACGCATCTCTTCCCCTCTCCTTTGAAAGAAATCCAGCCTTATACAAATGAGTGAGTACCTAGGTAACTAATATTTTTTGTTTATTATTTTACAGATTATTTATTTCGAGAAGACGTAGAAAGTCAAGCTGTACCCAGTACGTATACCTACATAGTTACCTAGCGGTAGATAGGCTCCCAGCTAGCTCAAAGAATATTTCTACCCTTATTGGTTTTTTACCTATGAAAATGTCACCAAGTATTTCTTTATTTTACAGCCACATCTTAACTATCAAGCAACATACAAACAGCAATGTAAACCTGTTAGTGAAAACTTAACTTATTGTCTGCTAGAATACAGTGTAAATTGAAAATAAATGTATATTTTTACATATCGTATTTTATTTAACCCTAAAAAGTACAATTCATTGAATTCCAATTTAAATGATTAACAGAACTGCATTATGCAAAAATCATTTCCTCTCGCCTCTTCTTGGTGACTACTGTGCCTGGCTTATGCTGAGCCTCTGGGTGATTCATCAATTCAGGAGGACATGTCGACACAGAGCTAGCTAATAAGACCTGTTTCAAATCGTAGAACAGAGCCGAATCCTCTTTCGTGACGAACGATATGGCTTTACCAGTCTTGCCAGCACGACCAGTACGACCGATACGATGCGTGTAGTCCTCAATAGTCTTCGCCATGTCGTAGTTGATGACAATACTGACGTCCTTGATGTCGATACCACGACCGGCGACGTCTGTCGCGACAAGTATATCTTTAGACCCGTTCTTGAGACTCGCAAGTGCGAAGTCACGCTGTTCTTGCCCTTTACCACCGTGCAATGTACACGCATTGAAGCCCAGCTTTTCGAGACCTTTCGCGAGCACGTCAGCCCCTTTCTTTTGATTGACGAAAATAATAATCGGAGGTTCCACTCCGCGTTGCAAAATCTCGGTCAGCTTCCTACGCTTCTCGTTCTCGCCAATCATGTGGACCACTTGTTCGGTTCTATCGACTGGTTTACCGACCGATCCTATGTAGACGATTGCCGGTCTTCGAAGGTAGCTTCGGGCTAAACGCTCCACAGCCGGAGGCATAGTTGCTGTAAACATCACAGTTTGTCTGTACTTCTTTTTAGTATTGTAATTGGCCAGCAGAACCGACGCATCCTCGGCTGCGTCAGTGTCCGGTTTGATGTTCGATACGGGCATGTATTCTAGAATTTTCTGCACATCAGGTTCAAAACCCATGTCAATCATACGATCGGCTTCGTCGAGTACCACGTATGTGCAGCGATTAAGTACTAGATAACGGTTTTCTAAAACATCAATGAGACGACCGGGCGTTGCAATAACGATTTCACAACCCAATCTCAGTTTGAAACCTTGCTCTTCACGAGATAAACCACCGACGACTACGACTGACGTGATTCCAAGTGGAATACCGAATTTGTTAGTCTCTTCCTCAATTTGTTGGGCCAACTCACGAGTTGGCGCCAATATGATAGCATACGGTCCTTGATCGGCGTCTTCCATGCGCTCACTCTTGGGCAATGATTGGATCCAAGTCAGAAGAGGTATGAGGAAAGCCAGTGTTTTACCAGATCCTGTTTCGGCGACACCAATGATGTCTCGATTTTGTAAACCAATAGGTATGGCTTGTCTCTGAATTGGTGTGGGGCTTTTGTATCCAACTTTGTTGATGATATCCATAATGTCTTGGTGGAAACCTGCCTCCTTCCAATTACGAATAGGGTTGGGGATTTTGCCACCTTTGATAGTGATATTATAATCTTCTCTAAAGATTCGCCAATCTCTTTCAGTCATTTCATCCTGGTCTTTCTCAGACCAGTGACGGTCATCCCATTTTTGTTTGTCTTCCTTCTTTTTTACTTTCTTCAACCTTATTTTCTCTTGTTCTTTCTCAAGTTCTGTTCTACGTTTCTCCAGAAGATTACCATAAAACTTACAGTGGTCTTTTTTCTGTGCCTTAATGTCTATGCCAGCAATATGACCTCTTCCAAAGAATTGTACTTGATGCCTTTCTTTGTACAGCTGATTGTAATCATTCGATGTGTCTTCTGAAGCATCCCAATCAAATACAAATTTTCTGTCATTGAGACGTCTCACTCTACGTTTCTTTTTGATGATTCCCAAGTAACGAGCTTTGATAGCTTCTTCTTCTCTTTCCTTGTCTTTAGTCTTGGATACTTCTTCATTTTTATCTTTTTTGTCATCACGACGGTCTCCTGCAGACTTCCTATCATCATACTTACGTTCCTCCCGCCTCTCTCTTTGCTCCCTTCTCCCTTCCTCTTCTCTTCTGTCTCTGTCCTCCTTATGCTTCTTTTCTTCATCCTTCTTAGAGTTGGAACTAGAACTACCAGTTAGATCAATAGTAGTTATTGAGGGTTTCTCCACATTGGCTCTCATAGCTTCAACCTGTTCACGACGCCTTTCTAATGCCAACGCTGCCCTTTGCTCTTTGGTTAAAAACACTGGTTTGCTTCGAGCTTCCTCTTCAGCCTTTTTCTTGGCGAGAAGTTCTTCTAAAGACAGTGGCTCACGTTTAACGGGTTTGGGCTCCATCTTTTTAGTATCTTCTTCCTCTTCTGGCTTTTCATCCTCTTTTTTCTTGCTCTTTTCTTTATCATCGTAACGCCTATCCTTCTCCTTACCGTCGCGTTTCTTCGGACTTCTGGAACGACCACGCTCCTTCCTCGGGCTCCGGGAACGTTCGCGTTCTTTCCTCGGGCTCCGCGATCTGTCTCTGTCTTTTCTGCCAGGACTGCGCGACCTGTCTCGCTCTTTCCGCGGACTCCGCGATCTTTCTCTGCGCTTTGTTTTATCCCGGTGAGAATCGCGGTCTTCGTGACGATCTCTTTCACGTCTTTCTCTAGAACGAGATCTTCGCCTTTCAGGACTTCTGTCTCTAGCCATGGCGGGTACTTTGGTTTTACTTTATTCGTAAACCATAACAAAGAGCTTGAGTGAGTGGAATTTTAACGAAAATTGTGAATGAAATACACAGGAAAATACAGAAAATAATGTAAACTTGCGTGCGACATCCAGGGGAAAATATTTTTGACAGTTCGCTCCACAGATGATATCGCTCGTTCGTTTGACGACTTTGACAGACGTCAAAAGCTAAAAATATTTGAACGGGCGAAAGTACGATTCAAATGGTGGAGAAACCATTGATTTGGAGTTCCGTTTCGCGAGTGTCAGTGGCTACACGTGTTTCTGGAATTCGAGCGTATTTATTTTGTAATTTCACTGTTTATTTTTAGAGAAAACCAATCCTAAGCTCAATTATCAATAAAACAACGGTGGTGGTAACTAACTTGCTCTATCCTTGGTAAGTACCTAGCAGAATGGAGGTGATTCCTCCCGATCCGCCTGATCCCCCAGATCAGGCCGCCGATATGGAGCTTTCCCCGCCTTTATTTTCCCAAACGGCTACCAAACGCCGTCTTGACACGGTAGGTGATACCGAGCCGGCTAAGAAGACGAATACAGATGGATCATTAACCCAAAACAACCAACTGATGTACACACACCCCTCACTTGTAATAGCCCCAAAAACATATACAGACGAAGACAAAGGCCCCTTCTTGGTTCATGTGTCTCACATAGAATCGGAACCTTCTTCTCCAGCCTTCATTCAACCTATGAGGTTTGGCAAATTCTTGGTGACCAATAAAATTCAGGGAATCATCTTAGACGGCGTTACAAAAATCGGCAGAAACAAGATCTCCGTCGAATTCATTTCAGCCAGTGCAGCAAATAACTTTCTAAACAATGACATTTTGCCTATGTACAAGTATGTTGCATTAATCCCCACTTACAATGTGACCCGCATGGGCCTCATTAGGAACATTCCTACTGACTGGTCTATGGAGGAACTTGCAGAATCTTTAACAACCCCCGACGGCTGTGGTATCCTCCTGAAGGCTCGTCGGTTAAATAGAAAACAGATTAGGGATGATAACCAAATATCGTGGGTCCCCACACAATCAGTTGTAGTAACATTCAAGGGACAAGTACTGCCACAAAGAGTCTTCTGCTGCCACAATTCCATCCCAGTCGAGACCTACCAACTCCCGACAATCCAATGCCTCAATTGTTGTCGGTTTGGTCACATCAAGGCTCAATGTAGGTCTAAACCTAGGTGCTATCGTTGCACTCAACCTCACACAGCAGAAGAATGTAATGTCACAGAGGCCAAATCCACTTGCATTAATTGTTTAGGTCACCACTTTGCAACAAACAAGTCCTGCCCAGAGCACTCTCGACAAAAGGCTATCAAAGTAACAATGTCTCAGGATAACATTTCCTACTCTCAGGCCTCCTCTCAGTTTCCTCCTGCCCGCAAATCATATGCGGACATTACTAAATCTCCATCCTCTCAAACCACCAGTCCTGCTTCTCAACCTCCCTTACGTCACTCCTCACACCCCAACCAAACGATCTCATACCGAAAGACCATTCCCCGAACATCCCGCCCTCATACTCCGTTAGATAAGGGTTACGATAAGCAGGCGCATCAAGCCATAATTGGTAACTGTGCCTCCTCCCTACCTAATGGTTGTGCCCTGAACGGTGACTCTTCTCCTTCCCTGGGAGAGGATAACCTTTTACAGATGGTTCTCTCTCTAATCATTCATATTGTTTCTGGTCGTAATACCGCCCTACCGCCCAACGTTGCGCAAATGCTTTCCCAAATCTCGCAGATAACTTCTAATAATAATGGACAAGGAGGTAGTCCAGTGGAACTGCCAAAGTATTAGGCGCAAAAAACATGAATTAACTTTTCTTATAAGTAAATACTCTCCATCAGTCCTAGCTATCTCGGAGACGTGGCTGGTTCCTGGTTCACATTTTCGTGTATCAGGATACGCATGCCTCCGGGATGATAGGAATGATGGCTACGCGGGAAGTGCCTTACTTGTAAGACGCTTCCTTCCCTATAATCAACTCCCCCTTCCTTCGCATAGTCAAGACATCAATGTCGTGGCTATACGAATATTTGATATCTCCCTTTTATCCGTATACATTCCCCGCCCTAACGCTTCCTCCATCAATGAACTGCGCTCTGCTATTCTATCTGTCCCTCCTCCAGTTATAATCTTGGGTGACTTAAATGCGCACCACGTTTTATGGGGCTCCTACCATTCCGACTCTCCAGGTTCATTGCTCCTAGACCTTTTGGATGAGCTTGACCTTTGTATTTTGAATAATGGTTGTCCAACAAGAAGATGTGCTCCAACCCAAAACCCAGCATCGGCCGTAGATGTGTCATTCTGTTCTCCAAATTTGACCTCACTTTGCTCATGGAAAGTCCTAAACAGCACATTTGGTAGTGATCATTTTCCCATTATAGTATCTTTGCCTAATAATAACTCCCCAATAAATCGCCCTCCTCCTCTTTTAAAATATAATTTAAATAAAGCTGACTGGCTTGCCTATCATGCATCAGTCAACGAAAAATTGAAAAATTTACCTTCAGTCAATAATGATAATGCCCTCTCAGTATACTCTGATTTTGTTAACACCTTACAAACATCAGCAGATGATCACATACCATTGAAAAATCCATCTCGGAAAATATCTCCTCCTTGGTGGGATTCTGAATGTACAGCCAGTGTCCAAAAACGTAAGGAATCTGAAAAAAGGTACAACCGTTCAATGACCATGGAGAATTACATCCTTTACCAAAAAATTGCTGCACAAACAAGAAAGTTTTTAGCCAAAAAAAAGAAGAAGGGATGGATAAACTTTTGTGAAAATATGTCTCCAAGGACCCCTTCCTCTATTGTCTGGAAACAAATTAAAAGATTCCGTATATCCTTAATCCCTATAAATGCCCCGTCTAACAACCCTACAGCTTGGCTAAATGATTTTGCGGATAAACTAGCCCCTCCCTTTGTTCCTTTTATGGATAGCCTCCCTTCTATAAGTTGTTTTCTTCCCCAATCAAATATTCTAGATCGGCCCTTCTCCTTTGAAGAACTTTTATCAGCTCTTGACGGCTTAAAGGATTCATCTCCTGGAGCAGATGGAATTCCTTACTCTTTTATAATTAAATCTCCGGAAAGTGCCAAACTTCTCTTCCTAAATTTAATAAATTCGTTTTTTGACCAAGGTACTCTACCGGAAGCTTGGAAACAACAAATTATAATTCCTATTCCTAAACCAGGAAAAGAACCTTTGGATCATAACTCTTATCGTCCCATAGCCCTTTCTTCCGTTCTCCTTAAAATAATGGAACACATACTTAAAAATCGCCTCGAATGGTTCTTGGAATCAAATAACATTTTGGATAAATCCCAATTTGGTTTCCGTAAAGGCTTTAGTACTTTAGATAGTCTAAGTATTCTAACGACGGATATTCGCGTAGCTTTTAAAAATAAGGATTACCTCGTTGGGGTCTTCTTGGATATAGCGTCTGCGTACGATAACGTGTTGCTCCCAATACTCAGGCAAAAATTGCTCTATCTGAGTATCCCGGAGAAACTGGTACGTCTCATCTGCAACACGTTGATGTCACGATCAATAGCAGTGAGATACCAAGACTCTATAGTTCCCCGTTTAGTCTGGAAAGGGCTCCCGCAAGGATCTGTACTCAGCCCTTTACTTTACAGCATTTACACATACGATCTTAGTAGAACTGTAGACTCTTTTTGCAGTATCCTTCAGTACGCAGATGACATTGCCCTCTATCATTCATCCAAATCTATATCCGAAACAAGTTCGCGCCTAAACTCTGCTCTGGAGTATCTTAATGCCTGGATGACAAATCATGGACTATCTATTTCAGTTCCAAAATGTAGTTGCGTCACTTTTACTCGAAAACGTAACACACCAGAGGTTGATATAACATTAAACGGTGATAGCGTTCCTTGTGACAACCAAGTGAAGTTCCTAGGTATGATTTTAGACTCTCGGTTATCAGGTATTCCCCATTTCAATTACATTCTTGGTAAGGCTGAAAAAGGGCTAAATATCCTCCGTGCCCTTTCAGGTACCTGGTGGGGTGCACATCCATACTCACAAAAATTACTTTATAACGCCATTGTCCGCAGCCACTTTGATTATGCTTCATTTCTTTTAGACCCCTGTAATAAATCTGCTCTTGAAAAACTTAATAAAACCCAATCCAAATGTCTACGTATAATACTGGGAGCTATGAAATCCTCACCTATTAATGCTCTCCAAATTGAATGTGTGGAACCTCCCCTATATTTGCGTAGACAATACCTAAGTGACCGGTTTTACGTTAAAATCACTCAAAATTCCAATCACCCTTTGAATGAAAAACTGGCTCTCCTCTCTTCACTAAGTAGCTCTGCTGACTCCTCTCAGAGTTCACCTTGTGTTTTGTTGAGTTACCAAAAATTTAACCGCCTCCCTACTCCAATTGAAAAAATTCCATTGAATCCTCTTTTCAGCAATAGCTATGATTCCCTTCTTTTCCATCCCTCAATAATCCTTAACTTTGGCATTTCTAAGGACTCCTGCTCAGCTGGTCAGGAATTTATCAATATTGTCTCTGAGCACTGGCAAGGCTGGCTAAAAATTTACACTGATGCCTCCAAGCTAGATGAGGGTGGATGTACTGGCGCTGCAGTCTGGATACCTTCATACAGAATAGCACTAAGTTTTAAGTGTCCACCAGTTACATCAGTCTTCACCGGAGAATCAGTCGCTATATTAGAGGCTATTCGTTATTCTATCTCTCACCACCTTAATAACACCTTAATCTTTACCGACTCTTTGAGCTGCCTCCAGTCTATCGTAGCTAACCCATTTAAATCCAAATCCAAATTTCCTATCATCTTCAAAATTAGAGAAGCCCTTTTTGAGAGTAAACAGCGTGGCTTAAATATCGTTTTAGCCTGGATCCCAAGCCACCGAGGTATCCCTGGCAATGAAACTGTAGACACATGTGCTAAAAATGCTATATCCACAGGTTCACTTGATCATTATAAATTATTTGCACATGATGTCTCTTCGCTCCCACGTAAACACCTATTCAAGTCATGGAATACTCACTGGGCTAACTCCAAGAGATACGTAGGCAAATATTATGCTGATATCCAACAGGATATTCCCTCTAGACCTTGGTTCTTCAAACACCCCCACTTGCCAAAAAGGACAGTGTCCATTATCTCTCGCCTGCGTATAGGTCACGCATGTACCCCTGTTCATCTTGCCAAAATGCGGATTAAGGATAGCTCCATATGCGAATGCGGCTTGGATGAAGGAACAGCTAACCACATATTTTTCAACTGCCCCAAAATTGACCATTCATTATACGACTTCCTTCCTAAAAAATTCCCTTTTCCGACTAACCTTAAATGTGTCCTTAACTTTACTAATCCCCATACTTTGAAATCTCTAGTTAAATTTATTAACATTAACAAAATTAATTTGTAACAGGCAAGAGCTAGCAGAAAACTAAACCTCCACATTTGTGTTTATTTTCATGTGTTATGTTTATGTATTGTGTTGTCTTATTTGTGATGTCTCTTTGTTTTAGGTATTTTGCTTAGCATAGGTACCTTTGAAAATTTAAATTTATCAAAATACCTATACCGTGTAAAAGCTGCGCACGTGATATTGGCGGAACAGTGTGCCCTGTGGCGAAAAACACAAGTTCATCGCCATTAATAAGAAGAAGAAGAAGAAGAACCATTGATTTAATTTTCTGAGAAGAAACCATAAAAAATCTATAAAGATCCAGACGCTCTGCTGCTATTTGTATCTATCTATTGATAAATGAATAGTGAACATGAATAGATTAGGTAGCCTAAAACTGAAAATATGAAAGAATGTGTTTAAAAATGTTTCTGAGACTCGAAAAAATTTCATTTTCCATATTATGGTCAAGGTCATGGCCATAAATATGGATAGGTCATGGCCTTCTTAACTGCGATTAGAATGACATTTACGATGAGTCGGTCAAATAAAATTGACACGTGGGATTATTTTGACTGGATCCCAGCGTGATAAATTATTTTAATAATTTAATATTTTCTTTGATTTTGCACTTTGCAGTAAAACGCACAGAGCACGCACGTAGAAATATTTCAAATGATTCCTTATTGTAATAATTATAATATTTTTTTCAATAAGTTATGGAGTTTTCAAACTTAAATGTTAGTCTAACCTCGGCAGCGGTTTTATTGGGATGTGCTGGTCTAACTTACTGGTTTTATTACAAAAACAAGCTCCGCGATGCATCTAATGCCTTCAAGTACTTGACTATCAAAGTTGTGACTAATGAAACATTGTGCAATGAAGTAATACTTGAATTAAAGAGGTATGTCTATCATTATTTCTTTTGCGTTTTTCTTCAAATAAATTCATAATTTATTCAGGCTTAGACTAAACTACATGTGTACAGAATACTTATAAAGGTAAATATTAAATTAATCATAAATAATTCAATATTTATCATAATCTCGATAGGTACTTAAAGTAAAACATAAAATTAGTTTCCTCTTAATTTATTTTTATGAATGTTTATTTGATTTTTAGGAGATGCCAGTCTCATCATGCCATAGGTTTTGACTGTGAGTGGGTGACAGAGCATGGCAAGAGAAATCCTGTGGCGCTGCTGCAACTCTCTTCGTTTGACGGATACTGTGGTTTAATACGTCTAAATCAATTAAAATATGTACCTGAGTCATTGAAGGTATGTTACTATTTACTCTATTTAAATAAATATTGTATAGCTATGAAATTATGTATTTTTTTAAGATTCTTAAAAATTTAAAATTTCTTTTTTTTTAAAATTACAACATTCTCAATTCCTAAAAAGATTTGTTATTTTTTTTAAGAAAAGCCAAAAAAAATTATAAACAATTAATTAACATTTCAGGAACTTTTAGAAGACAAGACTATTTACAAAGTGGGCTTGGCCCCTAGTGACGATGCACGGTACCTCCACCAAGACTACGGCGTTGTAACAGAAGGCACTCTGGACTTAAGGCACATAGCCCACTTGGTTGGGCACAAGGTCGGTGGGCTCGGGGCCTTATCCCAGTCCTTACTGGGCGTTGTCTTGGACAAAAGTTGGAGGGTAAGTTTCAAGACGTTTTAAAATAAAACTAAACTTTAATATTTTAATGCAAAACAATAAAGATACGCAGTTTTTATATTTTTTACCTCTAAATTACAATTTAACATCTGATGTACCTACGGTGGGCCAAAAGTTCCAGTTATCCCATTTCCGTATTTTCTCTTGCTCTCATCAAATGGCGATTCTTTGTGATAGAATGAGACGATATGACCAGAAATGGGTAGCTGGACATGTGGCCCATAGGACAGATAACAGCACATTAAGAAAAACACTGTGGCATCTTAACTTAATCTTAAGTAGTTGTGATAAAGACAACTTTGCAACAAAGATGTGTTTTAGTCTGATTTGCTTCTGTTGTCTGCACTACATGATGCAATGAATGAATGAATTATGAGTTTGTTGACATCAACTACTGTTATCATTTATTCTAAGTAACAGACCTAATCTACCTACACATATCTTTGTCCTTTGTTTCACTATTACTCATTACTTTCATTTTCTATAAGTTTTTGAACACTTATGAGTTTTAATAAAGGGAAAGAATTTTTTTTTACAAATATGTGTGTACTAGCGGCCGCCCGCGACTTCGTACGCGTGGATCCCGATTTACCCCCTTAGGGGTTGACTTTTGCAAAATCCCGTCTTAGTGAGCCTACCTACGTTCTAAAAGAAACCCCCATGCAAAATTTGAGACTCCTAGCACTTGTAGTTTATGAGATTTCGTGATGAGTGAGTCAGTCAATCAGTGCCCTTTCACTTTTCTAAATATAGATTGTACATATAAATAATTATTTTACCCTCAAATAGACTTTGTCTCATAACTTTTAAACCTTATTTTTCTGAGCTAAGGTCCATAAACAAAAACAAAATGTTTAGCTACTTTTTCTTAACCTAGCTGTTGGTTACAGATTAGATGCAGTGACTGGGAGGCCGAGGATCTCTCCACGAGGCAGGTCCGATACGCGTCGGCCGACGCGCACGTCGCTATCAAGATGTTCGTCCGCCTCGTCAACGATCTGAATAAAAACAACCGTTGGTTGTCAACGAAGAGGAACGGAGAGATTTGGGACAACCTCGACAAGTTCTGCTGGCAGTACTGCGATATACGTTTTAAGACGAATAAGATGGACAGACAAGGGAAAAATGAGTAAGTTTTCGATTCAAAAAACTTGTTTATAAATTGGCCTATGGGCTATCACCATGCGTACATAATTCACAGCCTATTCACATGGTGCTTGTTTCATTGTTTCTTTATTTTCGGGTATATTATTTGTTTCTATCACTCATGCTTGCATCTAGTTATGAATGAAAGGGATGGAAGAAAACACAAAACTTATGTTACTGCCGCTATGTGCTTCGCGCCAAATCGCATATGCATGTTTTTTATTAGGGCAGGCACCCATAACTTTACCTATCTATCGCCCGTATTCACAAACGATGCTTGCTTACGTGAAGCAGCAAATCGAACGCATAGCGTTGAATAGAGCTCATAGTAATGTTTGTGAATACGGGTGTATGTATTTAGCCATATTTCGCATTACAATATTACAATATTTCCAGCACCTAATCTTGTGACAGAGTGAGAAACATCTATTCTTACTAGCTTTCCGCCCGCGGCTTCGCCCGTGTGGAATTTTGTCTGTCACAGAAAAACAATATCGCGCGCGTATTTGCTTACCGTTTAGACCTACCCTGGACTACGACAAACATTTTAAAACCAAAATCAGCTCAATCGGCCTAGCCGTTCTCGAGTTTTAATCAGACTAACGAACATCAATTCATATTTATTTATATAGATTACAATCTTTCCAGCACTTCTTCTTCTTTTTTTCGTGTCTGGTAAGAGAGTGACAAACATCATCTATCTCTCTTTTGCATTTATTATTATGTTTATTTTCTGTTCACAGCTCTAACAAAGTAAAGCAGTTGAAGAAGAAAGATAAAGAGTTGGTTTCGAGCAAGCGGTACCCGCACGCGGTGCGCTCCCGGCCGCTCTACCATAATTGCTTCCTGCAGGCGCCCGATGGCGACCTACTGTGCACTTGTGACGACAGAAAAGCTATGTGGTAAGGATATTTCGCAAACATTTTGAAAACTGTTAAATAATGTAGTGGTCGCCCCAAGCAAACTTGGCGGCACACTGTAGCAGACGAGACGAAGAAAATCGGCAAGACTTGGAGCAAGATCAAACGCGAAGCTCAAGACCGATCGCGATGGAGGACAATAAAATTGTGGACGCCCTCTGCCCCATCTAGGACCTTAAGTCAAGTAAGCCAAATAATGTAGTTGAAAGCACATCAGATTTTTGTTGTGAAATATCACTTATTTCAAGTACATAAGATACAGCATTTATAACCCGTCGAGTTAACTGCGCACCAGGCAGCCGTGACGTCACATCGACGCTCTGGTACGGACGAGTCGCATTCCGGCGAGGTGCGCAGTTAACTTGACCGGGTTGTAATGTAACATTTTGCTGAGTGGGTATTTCGTTTATTTCTTTTCCACTACATTTTCGTGTTTCTTAGTACTTAAATACTTAATCATTAAAAAAAATATAGCAAAAGCATTTTTCCTCGCACGTGAGACTGTTAAAAATATTCTCCTCTCTTTTCTCCCAAAGGTACGTCGAGAAACAGATAGCAGACGTGGTTAAAGACGACCCATTAACCGTCCGCCTTCGCTTCGAACCATCTGGACGGGCTAACGGCAGCGTGGGCGCATACTACAAGCTCACTAAAGAAAATAAATGTGTCGTCTGTGGCGCTGGTAACATCTACATTCGGAAGAACGTCGTGCCTAGAGAGTATAGGAAATATTTCCCTGGTGAGTGTAAAGTCACATCCTCATCATCATCATTTCAGCTACCGATTTTGCCATGCATTTTGCTTACCTATACGAAGTTGATAGTAATCAATGAAAGTTTAAACTAATGATCAACGCGCGTTTAACTTTTTGTTCGTCCAAACCAACGCGTGCAGCCATTTTAGGTCTATGTATTTGCAATTAATTTGGAAATCATGAACTAATAGTGACAAGCGCGTGTTATTCCAAACATACTCCATGGAGAAATAGCGTTATCAAAGCTCATTCAGCTCAATCGTCGCTTGCCTCTCTAACTGACGTATCTGACATTTTTTTCGAAACTGAGTTATCTACATCATCTTAATCAATTTTGCAAGACGAATCGATCTGTCTAAGCGCCTGAAAATCTTGTAAAATGTCAGTTACGTCAATTAGAGAGGCAAGCGACGAAATGATGTCATATCCTGTCCAGATTTTATGAAGTGTGCTATAGTGTACACACTGTCTATTTCAAAAGTAATAGAGAGTGGGAAATCATTTATTTATATCTATTTATTATTCCAGAAGTGATGAAAGAACACTCCTCCCACGATGTGGTCCCGTTATGCGTGCCTTGCCACCAGCGAAGCAACATCAGCGACCAGGCCGTGCGTGAGCGGTTAGCAGACAAGTGTAGCGCGCCGCTTGACGTCAAGCGGTCCGCCAAGTACGCAGAGGATGTTACCTGCAAGTGAGACTCGACTTTATTTGTAAAGCGATAGGTTTTATAACGCAACGTCAGCGACCAGGCCGTGCGCGAGCGGTTAGCAGACAAGTGCAGCGCGCCGCTTGACGTCAAGCGGTCCGCTAAGTACGCAGAGGATGTTACCTGCAAGTGAGACTCGACCTTATTTGTAAAGCCATAGGTCTTATAATGCAACGTCAGCGACCAGGCCGTGCGCGAGCGTTTAGCAGACAAATGTAGCGCGCCGCTTGACGTCAAGTGGTCCGCTAAGTACGCAGAGGATGTTACTTGCAAGTGAGACTCGACTTTATTTGTAAAGCAACAGGTCTGATAGTGCAACATCAGCGACCAGGCCGTGCGCGAGCGGTTAGCAGACAAATGTAGCGCGCCGCTTGACGTCAAGCGGTCCGCCAAGTACGCAGAGGATGTTACCTGCAAGTGAGACTCGACCTTATTTGTAAAGTCATAGGTCTTATAGTTGAATGCAGCACGGCAAAGTCAGCAACTAAGGAAGTTGTCACCTGCGAGACTCGACCTTATTTGTAAAGCGACAGGTCTCATAGTGCAATGTCAGTGATCAGGCCGTGCGCGAGCGGTTAGCAGATAAATGCAGGGCACCTCGGCGTCAAGAAAACGGTCAAGTACGCACAGGACCTCACCTGCAAGTGAAATTCGACCTTATTTGTACAGCCATAGGTCTCATATTGCAACTCACAGCGATATACGCAGGGCGCGCCCGTCAGCGTCGCTTGTGAACCATAGACAACTACCACGACAATATTTTTTTAAACTAGGCAAAATGCCAATGTCTAATGCCGTAACGTAATATTTTTTGTTACAGAAAAATAAGATCAGCCGCCCGCGCGTTACTTCTCCAGTCCAAGAAACACGTGTTACCGGAAGAGAGACGCAAGAAATTAGAGGCGGTGTTGCTAGATCACTACAAGGAGCATGCAAAAATCACGGAGGAACTGCTTGCGGAGGCTTCGGAGATCCAAGTTATGTACGTATAAACAATGTAGGCTAGTTTTCAAACGTAAGATTTTGTAATGTAACTCTAACGAAAAAATGTTGTATTGAATCAGCAGGCTAGGAAACACGCCGTGATAAAATCTTATCGATGATTTTAGACCACAAAATCTTATCGCGTAAAATCGATAAAATAGCGCGATAAAAGTTTATCGCGGCGCGCATACTAGGTCCACTGATGTATTTTTTACAGTTAGTGTATTGTTGTTTTTTTTAGATTCGTTGATTTATAGTGGTGATTAAAAATGTCATCCCGTTTTCACGATCAATACCAATTTTTCAATTTTTAAGTGACCACTATGAAAAGAAAATTCCTGTTATATGTCACCAAAGAAATCACGTAATTTAAGAAGACAGCTTAGGCATAGGCCAGCTCTTGCTCTTTAACAATAAAATGACACTCAACATATCTGATTACAGTCTTGCGACTGATTGCAGAAATTATTATCACAAAAAAAAAATCACCATAGGGGTTACTTATAAATTAGAGATTGATGGTGAAAACGGGCATCAGTCTCTTGTTCTCAGTTTTAAATGTAATAAAATTCGAAAATTTTAAATCATAGATATTATAATTAGAGATGAAACGGATATCCGGTAACTATCCGGTAGGCCGGATATCCGGCCTAAATTTACTATCCGGCCGGATACCGGATAGTAACTCACTATCCGGCCGGATACCGGATATTAAAAAACTACGACAATTTCCTATTAATAAAATGAAATAAATTAATCTTTGAGGTAAATATCAATTAAATGGCTTATAATACTGACGGCTTTTATCTTAAGTTCCAAAAAGTTACAAAAAAGCCATATTAAGGCCTTTCAAAAAACTAATTTATTTTTCTGAGCAATTCACTCTAATGACAAATACATAAATAGTAAATATCTGTCAATGTCGAAATATTTCCAAATAAAATAGGCGATCTTTTTTTTACTGATCGTCTGTGGGCTGAATGTGAGTTTACATCAAACGCGCTCACTAGTGAGCGCGTTTAAAAAATGTATGAAAATTTTAGTTTTTGAACGTTTCCCGCTAGGGGCGCTGTACAATCCGTCATACATTTAATGACATTTTTTGACGCGCTCACTAGTGAGCGCGTTTGATGAAAACTCTCACTAGGCCCTCTGATGACATGATGCAGTTCAGTCAGATTACGCAGCAAGTAAACTAATTTAATTTTCGCTATTCAATCACACACTCACGATGGCAACCGAAATCGCCCGAATTGATCTGCGCCCTAGACCAGTGGCAAAATCTGGCATTCCATTCGGACGGATTCGATTTTCAAAAAGTTTGACTAGTCTAGTCTACTAATAGACCCACTGGTCGCGTTCGAAGCACCTGTGCGGCGCTAAACTCGTCACGACATACAACGAGACAATTGGGCCAACTATCCGGCCGCCGGATATCCGGCTATCCGGCCTAGCAGCTGGCCGGATATCCGGTATCCGGCCAAACAACTATCCGTTTCATCTCTAATTATAATCTACTGTATCCTCAGGTTCGAAAACTCCGATTACGAGAGCCACGGGCAGAAGGTGGTGGAATATTTCGTGGCGCACGGAGGGCTCTTGCAGCTGGAACAGATGTGGCGCGAGCACTTCCTGCAGACCATGCGGCCGCAGCACATGCCCGAGCTGTGGTCCGTCAGGCACAACGAGGAAAGGTATACAATATCGTCATTTTAGAGCGCTTTGATTAAGCTTTGAGTTTAGCGCCTAAATTCATAACCCTGTTGAGGCTAAAAAGAGCAATGAAAACTGAAACTATGTTGGAACCATAGACAACAAATATATCAACCGCCAATATTTTTTTTAATTTAAAATGTCTTCTTCATTTATTGCTACAGCTATGCACTTTCGTTTTTTGCCACTATAATAGACAAGTATTGTAATAGGATTTTTTTAAATTATATGAAATACATTCTAAAGTTCAGCTCCTAAAACCGAATTCCTTTATAAAATAATATTTTGGTAATTTTCAGATTGCGTATAAGGCTTAGCGAAGGGCGACTACCTAAAGAAGATATGAAATTGATCGGAATCACAGGCTGGCTGACGTGATTTGATTTATTAATATTATTTGTGTATTTATTAAATAAATAGTTATGTCTTTATGAACAATTCGAATGAAATGAAAAACTTTTACATTATGATCAGCAAAAAATATGAAAAGTAATATTTTATTTTTCAACATGACTGTTTAACTGCATTTTGTGATCAAGACTGTATCAATGAAAACTATTTTTTTACTGTCTA
Organism: Ostrinia nubilalis; assembly: GCF_963855985.1. Lineage (NCBI taxonomy): Eukaryota > Metazoa > Arthropoda > Insecta > Lepidoptera > Crambidae > Ostrinia > Ostrinia nubilalis. The sequence continues at coordinate 15,324,923 of NC_087089.1, read as the reverse complement.
GAACGATACGTATTTTAATTTTTAAAGGGTAAAACTCGCTTAAGCAAAGTGTAAATGTAAATCTCATGTCTTGTTAATAATTATTGTACATATCTAAAATAGAACTAGTGGCCTGTGTTGACTGTAATATTCTTTGACTAAATAAAATATTAGTTTACATCTCAATGTGTGATCTATAATTTATTTCTCCCTAATGAGATTCTTGTGGCGGAGTTTTGTAGGTTTGTTGTCATGAGATTAATTTATGATTAAAACTGAGGATTCAGAATCAGAATCAGAATTTTATTTGCGTAAAAACATGGTATATAAAGATGTTACAGAATTCAGTGGTGCACGTTTCGCCATTACAAATAGCATGCAAAATTACATTTCAGTCAGTTAATAAATTATATAATAAGATTAAAAATGGAGTGTAAAGTTACGAGCGATACGATATGTAACAGACATAAAACTTCCTCGGTAAAAACTACATTACTGATGAACCGGCTACATAGCACAGAAAGATAAAGTACTCCTAGTCGTCTCCACAATTTTATTGCTCTAAGCTCATCCAGTATTTACCATAGAGTCACATACGCTTAAGAAAAAATAAAATGTCAATTTCGAAATTTCAAAATTGGAGTTGTTTGTCAACGGATGCGATTTTGCGAAATTAAGAATGACTAAAATAATAAAAACCATAATTATTTATCGTGATTAAAGAAAAGAAATCCCTTTTTATTATCATGACGAATACAAAGCAATTGAAGATTACCAATATATTTCGCAGGGGAGGTAAGAATGCAATGTTTTCATGCCAACTTTTTTAATTATTTATAGTTAATTTCATTAGATAAGAATTCGTTTATTTTACTTTAAGCTTCTGCAAAAATCCCTGAAGACTGTGACGAAGTTCAGGAAGAAATACAGCAACTGGAACAGAAGCTAAAAGAAAAGCAGGATGAGCTCTTTCAGCTCCAAAGAAACCGTTTGAGGAACAGTTGTAAAAACAAAATTTCACCGCCTAAGAATAAGCCTGACCCGTTTATTAGACCTCAAGTAAGTAATTAATACGTAAATATTAAAATAATTGAGTACATAACATATTTCGAATGCATATTGTGTATATTTTGTGCAAGTAAACAACTTGCACAAAATATACACAACAACAATACAGTAAAAACAAACTTCTGATCGTAACTTCTTTGTTATCTAGAAAATTGTCCTGCATAACTCAGTGGAGAACTTGAAAAGGAACCTGGAGCTTATATCAATGCTGTCTGGTACAGAGGTACAATCATATGTTGCAAACGACCACTGCTGTATTGTGTACCATATGCAGCATGATTCACAGTTCATTATCAAACATGGATTAAAGATTGATATGCAGTCAGGTAAGGGGCTAATGTAACGTAATACATAGTTCAATTTATTAAAACGGAGGAACATTATTCTACAATATTGTGGTGATTGCCTTGCAGTTAACTGCCAATTTGTGATGTTTATTCCATTTTTGTTACAGGCTGATTTTATTGTTTTAATGTGATCAACGTAAAAACTAAATAACTCTTATCTAGAGATGATTGATTTATGTTAAAATTCTAATAAAATTATTTTACTCTCAGGTGTTAATGAAATTTCAAAATCTTCACTGCCACTTGGGTTCAACCTGAGTGCTGTGATGGAAGGATTCGACAATGTGATGATGCCAGACTGCCTCAGTGCTATCAGGAAGGCACTAGTAGCATACTACGACAGGCTGGAGCAGTATGAAGCACTGAAGGTTTGTTTCATTTTAAGCTTAATACCTACATAGTAAAAAGTTGTCTAGGCATATAATTTTATTGTGATTTGGCCAAGATAATTGAATTTTGCACTAGTTTTCTTAACATTTCTTTTGTGGTACCATAATTTGCACTGAACTTAGCTGCGAATAGCAGTGTATTATTAGAGTAATCCCATCCATCTTATCAATATGTGTATGAGAATCTTGAAGAAAGTGATAAAATTCTTCTGTTTTTTTATTTTATTTTATTTTTATTTTTGTTTATTCAGAAAACCACAGCTCTTTATAATAATAATACAAACAGGTATTTTTGTTCTTACAGCCAATAATGGATTCTATATATTATTACAATCTCGTAAAAAACAGTGAAAGGGGCAAAAAAAAGAAACATAGGCTTGCATGCAGGTTGTGTGTGTGTGTTTAGGCTTATTTTTGTTACATAGTTAATAACTAAACTTGCTATCTTTTCACTTCTAGAAACTTCTGAATGTCGAGGCGACACTATTCAAAGTGATTGACGGTTCACACATAGAGGTGTCGTTTACCGCTCACAGTGATATGGAGCCAGAAGATGAGCAGATCCACATAGTCCTTATGCTGGACTACAGAGTATATGATATTAGACCGAAGACTATTACTTTTAAAGAAATGGGTGAGTTTTGAAAACTGCTTTTGTGCAATATCATTTAGATTAGGTTATCTGAATCTCAACTTCGCCTTATACTGACTGAAGTTGATACAACTTTGACTTCCACAAAAGTTTGAAATAGAAGACCTATGATTTACATACACATAATTAATCATCGATAAGGTCATTGAATCTTGGTAATTTAACCACAGAGTTATTTAACCCTGTTTATTTTTAGAAACCCAAATTATAGAATCTTGTTTCTCTAATTAAAAATTTTCAACAGACCTTCCTGAGGGCGCGGTTGAGGCGCTGAGGGAGCAGTGCACGATTTTCAAAAAGAAGCCGCTTCGGAAAGCATTCAAGGAAGCCTTCATCACTGGCATCGGACCATACAAATTGACTCAACAGGTGGGTTATTGCTAGAAACAAGTGCTAACTAAACAAAACAAAAATTTAGTAGTTGTTAACTGACCAAAATTAAAGTTAAGCCAAGCTTAGTTACAGATTGGAAAGTGGAAGTGAAAGAGCTATCGAGCGAATCTACAGTAATTCTTTTTTTAACCCAAGGGGAAAGTTTTTGGCTTGCATCTCACATAGTAGGAAGTGACGATCTAGTGGTAGATAGAAGCTAGCTTCACTTCAAATCTCAAACCAATTTTGCTCTTAGGGCGTGTGTGTTGGTTGACCAGCTCGTCAAAACACGCCCTAGTATGCAGCTGGATACTTATTGTTGTTTCATAGGTATAAATTTCAGCAGTTTTACCAAATAAGCTTGAGATAATATTCACAAACTGTTCTTCTGTTACCAGATCGGCCCTCGGCCCTCGGAGCGGCCGCAGCGCCGGCGCCCGCGCCCTCACAACAAGCACTACCATAACGACGACACCTTCCACCCTGAGGATTGCTCCGACCAGAGCGACTATGCCAGCGACAACTGATATACGAAATAGCCTATGTTTTTTGAGAGTTAATCAACATACAAAAAATACATGGATATTATTGGATATGTTGATAAAGCAGATGGAAATTGATATTACTCAGTGGAATTTAATGTTGCAGTGCAACTTTTAGTGAGAAGCCACGGTGCGGCGCCAAACATTTTGCCACATCGCTGTACACGTCATGTGATATTATGCGCCGCCGCAATACGGCACCGTCTCGCTCAATCGAAGTGCGGTGTGCCTGCGGTGCGGCGCCGGAACGCACCGTCTGGCATATCATTGATTTTTATATGCAGGACGCCGCAGCGACACCGCTCCGGCGCCGCGCCGCGACCGCCCCGCACCGTGTGGCTTCTCCCTTACGTGTATGTGCAGTGAATAAAGTAAAAACAGTCTTGTGATGAAGTTAAGTTAAGTGTAATTTGTTTGGTTACAAACTACTGAAATGGTGTGGTTAGAAAAAGACATTGCGTGTATTACATATTAAACTTTATTTAAAATAAAAATAGAAAAGAATTTATACAACTTTTTATTGTTTACAATTATCAACTTTAGGTCTTGCCTCATTGATTACTACTTTTGAACTAGCAAAACTGAAATAAATATTTTACACAATGTATTAAATCTTACTAAACACACTATTAAATTATGTTCATGTTCGTTTAATTCGCATATTTAAGCATTCATCAATTTTGCTAGTTCAAAAATAAGATAACACTGAAATGTAATAACATTAACATTTACAAATAAAGATCTGTTAATGTCATCCTATTCAACTACTAGAACGGTTTCGTGAAAGGCTGTGAATTATTTGTGCGATTATCTACTAGTTCATTCATAATGAATGTATGACAAATATACTGCGCCTTCTGGTGCAGGCTTAATGCTCCCTAATAATAGTGTCCACTACTTCAATATAATTTAGAAAAATTACACAATATGGTGAAACTAACTGACATGTTTCAGTCTATTTTTCACTAAATAATAAATGCACCACTTATAAATATGACAGTTCGGTGATCAGGCATTTGATAAAAATAAATTGGTTATTGTTTGAAGATTGCACATAATATTTTGTATTCAACACACACAACTTACGACATACTTTGTGACTTCAATCACATATCAACTTTAACACTCAACTTTTGTCCTTAGTTTATCACTGTAAAATGAAGTGTCCAAAATCCGTTAGGAAATTGATGGAACAATATTATGTTACGTTCTGAATTCCTCAAATATGTACAAAGCCCATTTGCATTTTTGTTTAGTGCTACACTCAGCGTATTACATTGCAATTAACATTGGGTGCACAACTTTTCATTCGTTATTGAGCTAATAAGAGACGTGTTTGGATGATGCTTTGTATGTATTAAAGGCAATCGGAACGGTAACTGAACGTGAAGGCTTCCGTGCACCGAGCGTCATTTGTTAACATAACTTATCCTAGCGATTGTTGCGTATTTGTGTCTTCTATTTTTAACAGTGCCAGCGCTACTAGCATGGACTTTACGACAAAGTATCTAACATTTGTGACAGCTTTAAATCGGATCTCTCTAATATCTGTTTTTTGTCCCTAATTACTTCGCACAACGAAGCGATTATGAAATTGAATCTGTCAGGAATGTAAGATTTTAAACTCGCTATCCATTTCAGCTACAATAGAGAAACACGACGACGCCGCGAGCCGCCAGTCTGCTTGCATAGCAACTGAAACGTACATTATGTAGGGTGATCGCTATAGTAATTAGCCAATACATAGTTATTGGCCAACTTGCCTAAAATGAAAAGAAACAAGCCTAATGGAAGTTATTTTATAAATTTTATTTTGTATGAACATTTAAAAAATTAAAATGATGATATCAAATTTCTGACTTCACCATACCATTTATATGCATATGTTAACATGGGTTAGTGTCGGCTCATATACCCATTTACCTAACACCCTGTATAGGCCAATTACTATAGCAATCATCCTAACTCATATAAAAATGTCGCGTTGGGACCCGTGCGTCTCTATTTTAGCTATCAGGAATGATACGAACGTGGCTTTCGGGTCTAAAAAGTGTTAATAATCGCAATCAACCGCTCAGACTTATCAAATCGGCAATAATCGTCAGGTACTGCTCGACGACGTCATTCCGGAACGCGTGTAGGTCGTCGAGCGTGGCCCGTATCGCGCGGTGCAGGAAAGCGCGCGCGTCGGCTCACACGCCGCGGTTGGGCAGCGGCTTGACCTTGTAGATGCGCACCAGCCAGTGCTCGGTGGTGTAGGCTTCCTCTAATACGTCGAGGTTGAAGTCCTTGTTGCCGATTTCGGCGCTGCGCACGCGGTCGAAGCCTGGCGGGCGGCCTGTGGGGTGAGGATGGTATTAGATAGAGTAAATTATAAAGTATGTGTTATGTTATGATTAAGATTGTGTTAAGAAAGTTACTTAATTGGGTAATAAAAAACTGTGGGCTTGCATTTTTGTGTTCTGGTATTTTTACTGTAAATATATTTTCGATGTCGCCCCTACACTGTAACTGTACAGCCAGCGTGAAAATAGTTCGTGACACACGTCTTTCGCTCGTATTCACAAACGATGTTTGCTTAAGGCTTGGTATTTCTGCTAAAGTAGGTATTTCTAGAGATGTGCCGCTGAGAAAGTTCTCGTTCCCGGCAATATTCCCAGTGAGAATATTCTCGAGAACCGAGAATGCTCCCGGGAATATTCTCAGTGTTCTCGATAGAATATATTTAGTTTTAATTTTAATTTTGTTGTTTATGTGATATTATTTGTAATGTTTCGAAACTGGGCGTTAAGACTAGTCGTTATAAACAAGGCATGACATGTGTGAGTGAGATATTGCTGTCTTGCTCACTCTTTTCGTGGCGAACGCGTACCGCGGCTTTAGGACTCGGCTACGGTATTTGAACATCAGTGTGCCTCTGAGTTTTAAGGCCCTTGCCACCTTAGCGGATTGCAAGCGGATTCAAAGCGGATTTAAAGTGGAGCGACGGAGACGCCGCGTGAAAATATTGTGAAGCTTCCTGAAGGCTGCCCAGCCGAGCTGGATTCGATGATTGACCTTTTTTCGAAGTTGAACCTACCTAACTGGACTGTTTGTCCCAGGTATACATTATTGTCAACAACTTCGAGTGTAGTCTCCAGCTTTTAGAGGAGTGGGTGCAACACGATCTTTAGACATGATTTTTAAATCTTGTCCATGTTCATTTTGAGACCCACTCGTTGAGAGACTCTATTGAGGCCATCGAGCATTGTGCCTAGATCGTCCACGATCTCAGCCATGACTACGATATCGTCTGTTGTCTGGGTGATGTTCTCGCCGTTGATATTTATGCTGAATCTGCTCTAGCCCAGAAGCTTAAAAACATCTTCCAGGGCGATGGTGATGACGTCTCCCTGTCTCACCCCTCGCTGTAACTGGATAGGTTTCGGGTCCTGGTCTTGAAACGGACTGTCACTGTGGCGTACAAGCCTTTCAACACTTTAATGTATCGATAGTCAATTTGGCACAGTTGGAGAGACTGCAGCACTGCCCATGTCTCAATCGAATCGAAGGCTTTCTCATAGTTCACAAACGCAAAGCGGCTGATTATACTCCTTGATCTTCCATATAATCTGCCGTAGCGTATATTATTATGGTCTATCTATGGTACTAAAGCCTTTTCGGAAACCGGCTTGTTCGGGGGGCTGAAAGTCGTCGAGCCTGCTAACGTGACAATTCGTAATGACTATCGAAAACAGCTTGTAGACATGGCTCAGAAGCGAAATGGGTCTATAATTCTTCAACAAGGTCTTGTCGCCTTTTTTGAAGATGAGTATCACCATACTTCTTTGCCATGCCGTAGGCGTTATGGTATACCCTCGAGGATGACGGAATCGAGCAGCTTCTGAAAACCCTTTAGTGCCGGCATTCCGCCTGCTTTCAGAAGCTCAGCCGTGATTACGGTGCCTTGCTGTTTTTCAGCTGTTTGAGAACCATTCTAATCTCGTACAGACTAATGTCCGGGATATATTCGGTAAGTGTCGGATCAGTCTAGCTAGCACGTATTTTCTATAAAAAAGTGTCAAATGATCCGTCAGACAAGCTATCCACAACTTATCCAGAAGTGGCGAAACAGGCCCTTACTAAGCGATTGTGAAATATGTCCTTAATGTCAAATAAGAACAGTTTAAAAAACTAAAAACACGCTTTTAATTACTAACAGCACTAAAAGGCCAAAAATCATCAGGTTCCTGGACATCATCTAGCATTAAAGTGCTCAAAAAGACAAATCCAACGAACCCAACTCGATGAGTTTCCACCGTTTCGTTTAGGAGTTTTTATGGCCACCTCCTGACTCCATCATTAGGACCCTGGACATTATCTAGCACTTAGAGATCTCGAAAAGACAAATCCAATGACCCCAAACTCGATGTGATTCCGCCGTTTCGTTTAGGAATTCCTTTGGCCACCTTCCAGTCCCATCATCAGACCAGCTGGTACCACAATATTGTATTGTCATCTAATCTACATTATAATTGCCAAGTTTCATGATGATACAAGACTTAGAAGTACGTGTAATTCAGATTCTAAGATTCCATTACATAGTTAGTTACATACACGACGACCTAATAAAAGCGTGTTAAAAACGAAAAAATGGACAGTTACATTATTTAATTACGTGTAAAAAGAAATTTCTGTCATCATACATATCATTAAAACGACATTTCACGACGAAAAAAATAAAATATAATAAAGGTGCAGTTGCCGAGAATATTGCCGGGAAAGTTCCCGAGAATATTCTCGGGAACACTGGGAATATAGCCTTTCACTGCAAATAGAGTGTATTGATTAATATACACTTATCTGTCGACTTAATTTAATACTAATTTACTTAAGAAAGTTTGTTTATTTCAATTTGATAAACATGATTCTCAACCTTTCTCACTTAGGAGAACGCTCCCGGGAGCGCTCCCGAGAATATTCTCAGTTGGGAGAGCGTTCTCGGGAACGGCACATCAATAGGTATTTCGCGCTGTCAAAATCTGTGCGCGCAATACTTCGCCGAAGACAGCGCGCCAAAGAGCTCTCGCGGCTACACAGTATAGAAATACGCAGTTTGGAAATACGCAGTTGGTTAGGTTAGGTTGACTTCCTTCCGTTCAAGCGTCACACTCACAGCACTTTCTAATACAAATCATATCCAAGTGATACAAATTAAAACAACTTTCAAAATTTTTGGGAATATATTTTAGAATCGAATAAACAGAATATAACTGCCAAAGTAAACACGGTTCAAAGAGGCGTGGCGTCACCCGACCTTCCAGAAGTTCCGCGCCGGCTAAAAGAATTTCAAGATTACGTCACCCGACCTATCGGTAGATCCTCGGGAGCTTGAGCAATTGGAAAAACATTTTATGATCAGTTACTCGTCGTTGTCGTCGTTTCAGCCAAATGACGTCCACTGCTGGACAAAGGCCTCCTCCAAAGGTTACTCGTAGTAGCGATTATTTAGAGCTTGGATAATAAATTATAGTTGTTGCAATTCACAAAGCTTTGCATGTGGTTAATTACATTAATCAGTACACGCATCAATTTTGTTCAGTGTTTTTATTTATTAATAAATAAAAATATCATACTAAAATTGCATACATATTTGTTTGTATGTATTGGTCTGGGTGTTTTCTTTCCATAATTTATGTATAACGTATGTACGGGGCTCTGTATCGAAAATCACTATGAGCAATAAGCATCACACACGGTTACCTGGAGTGCATTACCGCAGCAAAAAGCTTGCCATCTTAAATGAACGGTATAATATCGAGGTTTCGTCAGTACAGTTGCGAACAAAGGTGTTTGTGTAGTGTAGTTGAGTTGAGAGGTCAGATTATTGAAATAATAAAACGAACATTTTATTTTTTAAATACATTTTAAAAATAATTTACATTACAGATAACAATGATAGGATGACATTGCAAGGTGGTGCCAGTCCAGTCTTAAATCCGTTGATATATGCTGCATCTGCCATGTTTTTGGCAAAAAGATTCTTCTATCTTGCAGTTTAGACTTTTATTACAGACCTCAGACAGTATTTTTGGAAAACTTTTACGCATGGTGGAGGAAGGGACGCTCTAGAGACTCAAGTCTAGAAGGAGTCACATGAACTCCAAGTTTTAAATCCGTTGACATCTGCTGCATCTGCCATCTTTTTGGCTAGAAGGTTCTTCTATCTTGCAGCTTAGACCTTTAGCTACAGACCTTAGACAGTATTTTGAAACATTCTTACGCATGGTGGAGGAAGGGACGCTCTAGAGCAGTGGTTCTTAACCGGTGGTCCGCGGACCACTGGTGGTCCCTGGAGGCATTCCAAGTGGTCCACAATGTGCACTTGCACACCTTGGTCAAAACCACTTTTAACTGATTTTTGCAGTCAAACTGGTTTTGACCGATTATGAGGTGGTCCCTGACAAGACAGAAATTTGGTAAAATGGTCCCTCATGACTTAAAGGTTAAGAACCACTGCTCTAGAGACTCAAAACTACAAGGATACACATGAACTCCAGTTTTAAATCCGTTGATATCTGCTGCATCTGCCATGTTTTTGGCTATAAGATTCTTCTATCTTACGGCTTAGACCTTTAGCTACAGACCTTAGACAGTATTTTTGTGAAAATTCTTAAGCATGGTGGAGGAAGGGACGCTCTAGACACTCAAGTCTATAAGGAGTCACATCAACTCCAGTTTTAAATCCGTTGACATCTGCTGCATCTGCCATCTTTTTGGTTAGAAGATTCTTCCATCTTGCAGCGTAGACCTTTAGCTATAGACCTTAGACAGTATTTTTGTGAAAATTCTTACGCATGGTGGAGGAAGGGACGCTCTAGAGACTCAAGTCTACAAGGAGTCATATGAACTCCAGTTTTAAATCCGTTGACATCTGCTGCATCTGCCATCTTTTTGGCTAGAAGATTCTTCTATCTTACAGCTTAGACCTTTAGCTACAGACCTTAGACAGTATTTTTTTATTATTTATTTGTGTCAGTGTGCTCTTCTAAAGAGTGTAAGCCGATTGTATGTAGGTACTATTAAAATGTAATTTTAACTCATTGATTTTGTCTCATATTTGAGGAATGTACTATGTATCATCATGAGTAGAGTCTTCGTTTAAAAGGATGCGAACGATTTAAATTTCAATAGGTAGACAAAATTGAATTGAATTTAAGCTTTCTCCAGTAACACTGATATTATTATACTGTGACTCATCAAAGTCATCATTGTCAAAAATATTGACAAATTGCGAACTGTCACGGCCAAAAAACTGACACGCGTCCGTCCTCCGTAAGCGCCACCGCGCGACTGATTGAGATTGTCCAAGCCGTCATGGACGATTTTTTCCACATTTTTTAACATAGTAGCTAACTAAATAAGACGCAATATAAAAATTTCATCCGTTAAAAGCCCTCAAGTTATTTCTGAACTTTAGTTTAGTAAAAGATTTACGGCCGAATACTGAAACACTACTCAAATCTGTCACTCAGCTGACGGGCTCCTAAATTTAAGTATCCTTCAATTTTAAATGGTATTCTCAAACGCTACTCAACGGATTTTAAGCCGTGATCAGCTAAGCAGCTCTCAAATGTTTATATAATGGCAACATTTACCAAAAAAAGTATGTTTTCATTTACACAAATGATAACTTTACGTCTTTTATCCATTACACGCAGCATCGTTTGGTTATGTATTGTCTTTTATGGAAATATACTCAATCAACTTAACATAGAACAGTTTATTTTTAGTTTCTATTATATATAAATCTCGTTTTATCATATAAAAAAATTAATGCTTGCATTTTTATTTAATTAAAAAAATAATTTTAAATGTGATACTTTTTATTGTTGAAATCTATTAAGTGGCGATCGTGGACCGAAACGTAACCACAATTGACATGTATCATTGTTGAAAGAGCATCAAATTGACAAATCAACAACTCTTGGAAATGCTGCTATGCGATGTCCCCTTAATCCTCAGAAATAGGCATGTTTATGTAAAGCGATTTCATAGCAGCTATTTTGGTTGTTACTTCGTGCACTATACGATGCACAGTTGGCTGTTAGATGTGGAAGATATCACCTAGTACACGTTCATAACTTCCCGTTGCGTAGAACAGTAGGGTTATAATAAGTAGGTACTTGGTCCACTGGTTGTATGGCATTTGGTGAGGGGTTTCAAAGAGCTTCCAAATTATGAAACCAGAAACAACACCGTTTCTTTAGAGACGCGGAACCTCGCTCGGAATTGCATGTCATTATAATAATATTTTTCAATAGCGTTCAGCCTTATTGCGTTCCTGCGATTAGATCTAGGTATTTCCTCGGGGCTCGAAAGAAATGATAACGATGACACACATTATTTACCACTATTTAGGTCGATTTAGGTATAAGAGTAGGATTTAAGATACCGCGCAAGCACTCTCAAATTTAACAGCTGCTTAAGACGATTTGACAGTTGTTTGAGTAATGCTTAGCGTTGAATGGCGTTTCAGTATGCGAAAATTCATTTAAGTGGCGTTTGAGTGCAACTTAATTTGAGAGGTGCTTAAAAATTGAGAACTGCTCAGATATTGTTTTGAGTATGCGAAATGTAAGTTTAGGAGCTGCTTAACTATTTGAGAAGCCGTCAAATATTTAAATGGCGTTTCAGTATTCGGCCGTTAGAATCTCAAATCGCTTATTTTAAAAATAAAACCATAAATAGAAAACGAATAGAGGTAACTTTGGGAATTTATTCTATCGAGTCAACTTCATCAAATCGTGTTTCCATCCGTTAATAGCCCTAGAAAATATCCTCAACTATGCCCAATAAAAATCTTAGCCTTTAATTTTACTGTTTAGTACCTCAAAAATGAAAAATGAAAACCTCATTTTCGCCATTTTCTCTGCTACCCGGCCTTAAATGAAGCAGCAAATCGAACACACAGCGTTGAATAGAGCTCTATCCCACTGCGCCGCTCGACTATTGTGGTGAGTCCACTCGTAACACAAGCTTATTTAGCTTAACACGAGGGGCTAACGGGACTATTAGCAATTTGTGCAATACAAATTGCTTATAATCTTTAAAAAAATAATAATAATAATAAAAATAGAGCTCTATCACAGTAGATAAATCAAACAGTACGGAAGCTTCATACAAACGCTCGAAATCAGACTCACGCACACAGACGCACGCTTTACACGAGCTCTAAGCGAACCTCGCAGTCCATCCGTCGCGAGTGTCGCGCGCGTTGTGTTTTTAATAATAATATTTTATTGCAAGCACTGTCCGCTGTATTTTTAAAAACATGCCACGAGTGTATTGCGTAGTATACGGCTGCTTGAACTCGGCATCTTCAAAACCAGAACTTTCATTTTTTAAACTTCGTAATAATTCTGAATTGTAAAAATTATTAAATATTACTTTTTAAATAAAGTGCTTACATCTCATTTAGTAATAGTTCTTTTTAAATTACGTAATTACGCTTTTTAACAATTTATGTGTTCTATTTGATAAAGTAATTTGCTCCGCACGCTTTTGTACTAAGTGATGAACTGTATTTAAAATGAGGCAATAGCTATGTGAAAGTAAGTATCCGGTATTTTATTTATGAGAATAGAATATCTTCTACCGGCCTCTAATATTACTTTTAATCAATTTATTCGATTATGTATTCTATTTTTATAGAGCCTCATTAACGTTTTATTTTTTTGTTAACTACTTAGTCAATTAATTTATTCCATTAGGTATTTGATAATTAAAAAACCTAAATAAACGTTTTAATAAATAAGTAAGTCAGAACCTTATTAATTTTATAAAGATTAAGAGTGCCAACCCTAACACTCAGTTGAAGTGTAGGTATTTAACTCGCCGAAAGGGCTAAGTTTCCGTACTGCTTTAGCTCATATATCTACTGTGGCTCTATGATTGGTTAGTGTGTGACCCTGAGCGTCCACGCGCACTGTGAGACCTCATAAACACTTAATTAATCTTATTATAGATCAGGTACTTGGCAATGCCCGTAGCTGATCTTTAATTTTCCAGCTTTTAAGCTGAGGTGGAAAAAGCATAAAAATAGAGCTCTATGATTGGTTAGTGTGTGACCCTGAGCGTCCACGCGCACTGTGAAACCTCATAGTAATGTTTGTGAATACGTGTTTTTGACGTTTTGCTCTTCCAAATTCCGTCGCGAATTAATATAATTCCTCCCATCAATTTAATTGCTGCGTGATACTGACCGCCCTCGGTGTAGACGAGCCCGAACTTGTAGTAGCTCATCTTGTACATTAGGCAGTTGAGCAGCGTGGGCGAGCCGTCGGCGTCGACGCGGAACTCATGGTGAGCACACTGTATTACTGCTCGAGTGATACTGACCGCCCTCGTAGACGAGGCCGAACTTGTAGTAGCTCATCTTGTACATGAGGCAGTCGAGCAGCGTGGGCGAGCCGTCGGCGTCGACGCGGAACTCATGGTGAGCACACTGTATTACTGCTCGAGTGATACTGACCGCCCTCGTAGACGAGGCCGAACTTGTAGTAGCTCATCTTGTACATGAGGCAGTCGAGCAGCGTGGGCGAGCCGTCGGCGTCGACGCGGAACTCATGGTGAGCACACTGTATTACTGCTCGAGTGATACTGACCGCCCTCGTAGACGAGGCCGAACTTGTAGTAGCTCATCTTGTACATGAGGCAGTCGAGCAGCGTGGGCGAGCCGTCGGCGTCGACGCGGAACTCATGGTGAGCACACTGTATTACTGCTCGAGTGATACTGACCGCCCTCGTAGACGAGGCCGAACTTGTAGTAGCTCATCTTGTACATGAGGCAGTCGAGCAGCGTGGGCGAGCCGTCGGCGTCGACGCGGAACTCATGGTGAGCACACTGTATTACTGCTCGAGTGATACTGACCGCCCTCGTAGACGAGGCCGAACTTGTAGTAGCTCATCTTGTACATGAGGCAGTCGAGCAGCGTGGGCGAGCCGTCGGCGTCGACGCGGAACTCATGGTGAGCACACTGTATTACTGCTCGAGTGATACTGACCGCCCTCGGTGTAGACGAGCCCGAACTTGTAGTAGCTCATCTTGTACATTAGGCAGTTGAGCAACGTGGGCGAGCCGTCGGCGTCTACGCGGAATTCGCCGGCTCCTGTATAGTAGTCGGCCTCGCGGATGTGCGCACCGCGTTCCGTGCTGCCGCCGATGCGCACCATCCATAGGAACTTGTTGATGTCTGCGAAATAATTGGATAGATAAAATAACATTAACACCAAACTCGGCCGACTAATGCTGGATTTCTATATTCAATCCTAATCCAAATTATACGGATTTGGATTGTCAACTGTCAAATTTTAATATGTTTTTGGCCAAAATAGGTTTTTGATGTTTTTACATTTTTATATTGTTTATTAGTATTTAAACAATATTAAAGTGTAAAAGCATCGAAAATTTGGGAAATACAATCTAAAACTGAATTCAATTTGACAGTTGTAATCCGGATTTGGACAAGGATTGAATATGGGAATCGGGCGTAAGTCTGCAGAAGGCGGGAGTGTAAGAGCCTATGCTAAAACTTGTGCGCGAGCCCGCTCCGGGCGTCTTACGCGGGACTGCACTCCGTGGCTCACGCGTCGCGTGTTTGAAATCTCGTCGCAAGCATCCTCGCCACACTGTGCTGACTATTTTTTTCGATATAGACGCGTAATTTAGCCCCAATAACACTTCAATCTAGTTCTAAAAACTTAGTTAATTCTCGACTAAGAACAACATTTATATTAGCTTTTTTAACAACATAACAAAAAAGCGACGTCAGAACTTGTCTATGGCATATAAAATCACGACCGATAACTGACGCGTCGATAACACGAGACCGTTAAATACACATAAAATGGAAGTATCAATCTATCATTTACTGCTACTACCCGTATACGATACAATTATTTTAGAAGCCAATTAGAGGTCCATAATCATAAATTGTTTTTTTTTTTCATTTATTTAAAAACTAAAAAAGACAAATTACATTGGGAAAATTACATTTAGATCGCTTTGAAAAACAATACATGAGAAGTAAACATTGTTAAATCTGTATTATGTAAATACAGAAGACATAAATACTAGCAGTCTACTCACCATCCGACGAGTACCCGACCAAGCCTCCGAATATAACCAGCACGTAGTCCACATCGAGTTCCTGCATGATCTCGTAAGCCTTCTCTTCGGTCGACGCCATGGCCTGCCCCACGCGGGAGATATGCGTATTGTTCCACGTGTTATTGTCCACTATCACTGTTCGGTTCGCCATCGCTGTTATCTGGTACCCGTAGTCCCACCATGACATCACTTTTGAGTTCTGAAATAATGGGACGTATATGAGATGTGTGTAAATTGGAAGCATATACAAGCTATGAGTTGTGTGCGTGTGCCTCACCGATGAATAAAGCCCAAAGAGAGTATCTTAGTCCAGATAAAATTCAACTGCCTAATCACTAGACCATTGAGGCATTAAAAATCGATGGTTGTGTCAACAATATCGATAAGTCGACGACAGCAGTCAGCCAGCACCGGATTATCTCTAGTGTGAAATCCAAACAGCCCACCTCAGGCGTCTTGAGCCAAGCATACGCCGTCGACTCGTGGGAATATTCCCGTATCAAGCTGCATCTGTAGTGTGAAATCAAAGACGTTATCTTACCTCAGGCGTGTTCATCTTGAGCCAAGTGTAAGCCTCGCGGAAGTCGTCGAAGATGATCCGCGCTCCGTCGTGCGCGCGCGCCGATAACACTATGGAAGGCGACGAGTACGCCTCTGACGTCACCCACGTGCAGTGGAACACGTATGACGTCAGCAGACAGCCGAGCACGCATACGAATACTGCGCCGACCTGAGGATGAAAATTTGACGCTATATTTTGAACCTTGTTTAGTTACTCAAACGGCTCAAGATAGCATTTTGGCATTATTATACTTGATGAGCATTACAATCGAATTGGTGATTTGTTACCATTTGCAAATGCTTGGAATCAAAGCACAAGGTTTCACATTATTCTAGTAAATCTCAATTATGTAGATTTTGGTTGAGTTGAAGATGAAGATTTTATAAACAAAACAATGACATCATTTGCTTGTATCGCCATTGAAAATCTATGTGTCACTCACATTTTAATATCAAGTCATAAAAAGTCATAACAGCATTGTTGTGTTTCGGCAGTTAGGGAGCATTCAAGTATTACGTAACGCAATTTGGGGGGGAGGGGGGTCTCGTAAAACGTTACGATGCGTTACAGGGGCGGGAGGGGGTCTTTCTTACAAGACGTTACGTAACATTGTTTCTTTTTTTTAATAAAAATTTAGGGAATTAAAACTCCCAAATTGGCAACCCTTTTCGTTTACGTTTTACTGGGTATTTCAGTTGGGTTTCTGTTTATAATTGCATTCCCAAAGGTTAAAATAAACATGTTATGTATTTTAAGAGTTTATTAGTAAAAAAAGCTAAAATAGGATAGGATTCACAGAGAAAAACAATTGTGTGTGAGTAAAGCCAAAAATTTGTCTCGCTTGTAATTTGTAATTTGGAACGCTGCCACGAAACTCCGATCGACCAGCAGATCAAGCGCCGCAAGTGGAACTGGATTGGCCACACTCTCCGAAGGGACCCCGATCACATCCCCAAGCAGGCTCTGGATTGGAACCCCCAAGGAAAACGCAAACGTGGTCGCCCCAAGCAAACTTGGCGGCGCACTGTGGCAGACGAGGCGAAGAAGATCGGCAAGACTTGGAGCGAGATCAAACACATAGCTCAAGACCGAACGCGATGGAGGACTGTTGTGGACGCCCTCTGCCCCATCTAGGGGACATAGGACCATAAGTCAGTAAGTCAAAGCCAAAAATTTATAGATAAATAAACAAAATACGCATGTGTTGCGGATTAAAAATCTCTTGCTTTATTTAGTATGATTACCGCAAAAGCAATTAAAACTATACCAAGGACAAAAACTATAACATAACTTATAGCGCCTTTAGGGCAAAATGGTCACTTATGGGGGGGGGTACAGAAAAACGTTACGGTGCGTTACAAGGGGGGGAGGGTAGTCTAAAATCTTCAAAAATTGCGTTACGTAATACTTGAATGCTCCCTTAGAGGTAGGATAGCCAGTTCCTCCGTGGTCGAGGATTCCGGGTGAAGCTCGCTTCCACCTTCGGCCTGATCATCACTTACCATCAGGTGAGATACAGGCCAAGAGCTTCCTCATTGTGGATAAAAAAAGAAAAAAAAAAGTACAAAATCGTATTTAAAAGTGGAAAAAATTACCTCAGACCTGAAGACCAAGTTATTTTCGTGCTTTTTCTTCTTTTCATGTTTCTCCACTTTAGGCTCAATGTCCTTAACGTGTAAACTGAGCAGGCTCGAGGCGGCGACCCCTGACACGATGCACATCACTGGGGCAAGCACCAGCATAAGACGGACCATCACACCCTGTGTGGGACAAGCGGAGAAGGGTCTGAGTATTTTGGTGATAGTTGGATATTTGTATTTTTGTTTTTGTGGATGTCAGCGATCAAAGTGTAAAGGATCACGGCGCGGAAACATCGGAATGGTATCACTCGACGTGTCTCTACGCGCTCCAGCTTTGTTTCTCATCATGAAAAATATTAAGTTAGGCAACAGGACTAAAAACGTACTGTAAATGTTTTGCGACTGTAAAATATTTTGAGGAAGTGTTATTTATCCCAAAAAGCTAGCAGCGATGCTAGCTTTTTGACACGCTACATTTGTTGAGACGTGGATTCTATTCGAGAACGTTCTTCTTACTCCGCCCATCGTTGGTTCTCAATCAGATATGGCTAGAGCCCATAGGCACATAAACTCTATGCATACTTTACAAAGTAGGCTTTCCACTAGGATGATCGACGGTTTAGTTAAGGTCGCGGGAAGCACCTGGATGATGTGGCCCTTTGATTGAAAGAACGATACTTTATCCCAAATATTAACAATAAACACCCAGGTGTGTCAAGGCCAAGATTTGATTGCAAAGTTTTTACCAACAAACCAAATGGAAATGTAATTAACCGTGTAAGTCAATGTCTAGAACTCTAGATAATACTCACAGCAAAGTAGATGCTAAGCACTCCATACAGGATGATGAAGATGTTGGCATCAGTTAGCTTGCTGAAGCAGAAGTACAGTCCCGCGGGAAACAGGAACACCAGCACCTGCAGGTCGAAGTAGAACGACGACCAGGATGTCGGCTGGTGCTCCGATACGGACGCTGCAGACAAGTTAGTTACGTATAAAAACATGGATCAAAAATCTATACTAATATTATAAATGCGAAAGTAACTCTGTCTGTCTGTCTCGCTTTCACGCCTAAACCACTGAACCGATTTTTATGAAATTTGGCATAGATATAGTTTGAGTCCCGGGAAAGGACATAGGGTAGTTTTTGTCCCGGTTTTTGAAACAGGGACGCGCGCGATAATTTTTTTCCGTGACAGACAAAATTCCACGCGGGCGAAGCCGCGGGCGGAAAGCTAATTATAAATATTACGCCGCGTTTACACAACAAATTATGAACAGCGAAGTGTTTCAAATATGCTCTGTATATTCCGAGCTTCAATAATAACACTTCTAGCTCTTGTGCACTCTTTTTTCATTTACTTCGCTTTCAATGGGTTAGTAGCGGCTCACGCCTTGAGGGATGGCTAATCTTTGGCGAGAAAATATCTTAAAAGGGCATTATAGTTCACTTACCAATAATAGGAATGTGGTTCTTAGCGTATGACGGGTCCAGCAGAGAGTAGAAACGTCCAGTCCATGGTGAAATTTTTCCTAAAATATAATTTTAATTAGTGACATCAAAAACAATTAAAACACGAGTGAATGAAATGTAACATTGACTATCCTTTAATTTCAGGTTCAATCAAAAACAGTTCTGTACAAGAAAGTCAAGAGGACATTTTACTGCAAATTTTCGTTGGAAAATGACACCAATCACCGTGGCGTAAGGTCCTCGGTATCAGTGGCGGATTTACAAATTTGCCGCTAGTAGGCCATTCAATTTTTGCCGCCCCTACCTACTGACTTTTGAAATTCAATACGTTAGTTTAATCCCGTTATTAGGTACTATGATTGTGAACTTAATGATGTTTTTCTGTAAGTTAATAGATTATTATTATTGCAACCCGCTATGTAGTGAAGAGTTTAATGTTGACTTATAAACAGCAATAATATGTACTAATCCTAAGATGGGGAAACGAAAACTATACCTACATTTTTATAGAACTTTAACTATTGCAATTTAAAGAAAATTTTATGCAATTTATTTTTAAATTTACCTTTATTAAATTACATCGCCCAGGAGATTTCCTTGACGCTGTAAGCGTTAGACGCTGTAAGCGTAACATTCGATCAACATACATCAAAATCTTGGAATGCGTTCGTCAGAATTACCTCGAAACCTATTTTCAATTTTTGTCGAATGCTCAGCTTCAGTTGCTGCATTGTTGTTGGATTATAAAAGTATACTCTATTCTTAATGTAACACCACAAAAAATAATTTTCTGGAGTGAGATCAGGGCTTCCTGGTGGCCAGGAGATGTCACCCCTGCCTGAAATTATTTTTTTGTGGGAACATGTCTCTTACCATCTAAATGTTCTCAGTTGAAGTGTGACACGTAGCCCCATCTTGATGAAACCAAACGCTCCGGTCATAACCTTGCGAATCTTGCAGCTTTGAAATCAAAAAGCTTTTCAGCCTACCAGTATAGCGCTCTCAAAAATTAATCATCCTTTCAATGCAACAAACCAATTAAGCAGTGGTGAAATCTCACTGCCTCTAAGAAGCGCTAATCTCATTCCAGCAGACTTCTTTTTGTGGGGTTACCTTATGAGCAGAGTATACTCTAATAATCCAAAAACTCTGCAGCATTCATCCATCCTGAATCCATTTTGAGGTAACTCTAAGGCCTCAGCCTCGAACTTAGCGGGCAGCGGGGCGGGAGCGGCGGCGGCGCTGGAGCGGGGCGGGCAACGCAGACCCGTTCTCGAAACAAGCGGGCAGCTCGCGCGGCGCTTTAGCGGCGAAGTGTTGTGTTCGGGGTTGTGTTGTCGAGATATTTGTTTTTATTCGCAAAAGAAATGTTTGAACAACGGCGACAATTTTATTTCGATTCAAATTTATTCCTAACGTTCGATTTATTGTGGGCAAAAGAAGGAGTGCGCTCTGCCCGCTCGTTGCCCGCTCCCTCGCCGCTGCCCGCTCGTTGCCCGCTGCCGCCCCGCTGTTTTCGAGAACCGGTCTATTTGATTTTACGCATAAGATCCTGCCGCTCCCGCGCCGCCGCCGCCGCCGCCCCGCTGCCCGCTAAGTTCGAGGCTGAGGCCTAAGGCCTCAGCCTCGAGTTTAGCGGGCAGCGGCGCGGGAGCGGGCAACGAGCGGGCAGCGGCGCAGGAGCGGGCAACGAGCGGGTAGCGCACTCCTTCTTTTTCCCACAATAAATCGAGCGTTAGGAATAAATTTGAATCGAAATAAAATTGTCGCTGTTGTTCAGACATTTCGTTTGCGAATAAAAACAAATATCTCGACAACACAACCCCGAACACAACACTTCGCCGCTAAAGCGCCGCGCGAGCTGCCCGCTTGTTTCGAGAACGGGCCTACGTTGCCCGCCCCGCTCCCGCGCCGCTGCCCGCTAAATTCGAGGCTGAGGCCTAAGGGCTCCTGCCCACGACGCCGCCACCGCGCCGCTACACTGTTCA
Organism: Ostrinia nubilalis; assembly: GCF_963855985.1. Lineage (NCBI taxonomy): Eukaryota > Metazoa > Arthropoda > Insecta > Lepidoptera > Crambidae > Ostrinia > Ostrinia nubilalis. Next base: position 15,303,819 of record NC_087089.1, on the reverse strand, counting down.
TAAGCACCGAGTAAAACCGCCGCCGCGCCGCCACCGCGCCATCAAAGTATAATTTCGCGCGCGGCGCGGCGGCTTCGCGGCAGCGGTGTTCACGCGGCGCGTATAAACAGTACAAAGGCGCGGCGACGGCGCGGCGGCGGCGCGGTAGCGGCGTCGTGTGCAGGAGCGCTTACGAAAGTTTTCCAAAATGTTGATGTATGTTGACCGAATGTTGTAAACGTCAAGGGAATCACATGTACGATAAAATTTATAAAAGAAAGTAAATTTTAAAATAAATTGCATAGTGTCCGACCGAAACTAGTTTTACGACCGAAACCGAAACCGAAAACGAATTTCGGCAACGGTGTCTATTTCGGCCGAAACCGAAACCGAAACCGAAACTTCCTTACAAGGCTCATATTTTGAGGGAAAAATAAAGAAAACGTTATTATAATCAGACAGTCTTTATTGTTTTCTCTTTAAAATGCATTAAAATTGAACTTATAAAGCGCCTTTTTACTCTAAAAGGTATCAAATTATGTTTAAAAAAAGAAAAACAAAGATTTATAATCTAGATTTTTTTAATTACCCGCAATATTCAGGACATCTTAGTACATAAGCCGTCCCATAGTCGAGTTTTTTACCTTAATAATTTCTCAAAACAAAATTGATAGTACGTAAGTTAGTATCTATTGTACTTGGCACTTGGATACCTCGGTGATAAATACTAAAATGAACTTTGAAACTCTGAATCCATAATATTATCACCATGAAATGCACTATAGTCATTACTAACTACCTAACTTATGTTTGTTTACGTATAGCATTTGCGAATCAAAAAAAAATTATAGGTTAGATTAAACTTGATTAAACTTTTATCAGTCATATTGAATTTTTTTTTTATGTTTACTACCCGCTCTTATGTTATAACGACATAAAACGAGATAAAACTTACCAAATTCAAAATAAATCACTCGAAAACTCGCCACCACAACAAAACTAACAGCAAACAAACAAGCGAGTGAATCACGACATTGGCTCGAATCGGATTCATTCACTCATTCAACGCGCCGAACATGACCGATAACAGCGCGGAAACTCCCGAACGCACATTCGGTTTCGGTCGTAGTTTCGGCAAGTTTGCCGCCGAAAACGAAACTAAACCGAAACTCGTGTTTTTACCGAAACTCAACCGAAAACGAAACCGAAACCGAACATTCGGTCGGACACTATAAATTGCAAAAAAAATTCCTTTAAATTGCAATAGCTAAAGTTCTACAAAAATGTACAGTTTTCGTTTCCTTGAATTTTCAAAAGTGAATTTTCTTCTGGGCCACCCTGTAAAACAATATACACGAAGTTGTGGAGAGATGGTGCTCGTGCTAGGCTCCGGAGATCCTGTGTTACTAGTCCTTTAATTTTATTTTTATTGAAACGCTATTGGAATATTTTAAAATTCATGATCACATAAGTACCTAAGTATATATTACAGTGCGTTTATTAATCGTTTATTTATATATGGATTGTGTAGGTAAACGTATAATTATATATTTTTTCCTGTGAAAAAAAATTAGCTAAATTTGCCGCCCCTCTAAATCTGCCGCCCTAGGCACTGGCCTACTTGGCCTATTGGTAAATCCGCCACTGCTCGGTATACACACCGGTGATGGTGAGCACGGCGGCGGCGGTGCCGAGCGTTGCCAGTAGCGTGGTCAGAAGTGCCTTGAAGAGTAGCTCGAAGTTGGCGGGAGACAGGCGCGCGCGAAGGTATTGGGCGAACGCGTATAGCTGGCAGAGACCGAACGTGCCCAGCGCCTAGGAAAGAAAGAGAGATGTTTTATAGTCTGGTCTGCGAGCACGTAGAATTTTGTTGCGCGTAATTATGTTGCTGTCGCGCTCGCACACTCACTGCGGGCGCCCGTCGCACAGTCGCGACAGCAATATAATTACGCGCGAGCGATAAGGATGGGTAGCTTGGGGTCATTGGACCAAAATTCTACGTGCTCACAGACCGGGCTTTAGTAATCTGGCATAGACTGAATGTGCCCAGCGCCTAGGAAAAGAAAGAGATGTTAGGCCCTTTCACGGCGAAAAAAAAAACGTTTCTATAGGCGCTGTTCAAATGAGACGCGAAGGAAGCGGTGCAGTGGCGCCACCACTAGTTTTCATACAATTTCTAGAAACGAAACATCGCGGTAGTGGCGCTGCAACGATTGTGCATTTATTGCGCTGCGTAGATACACTGAGTGCGAAAAATATCGCTTAATATACAGCAAGTTTTTATAAAAGTAAAATGTTCGAAAGAGCAAAAACCGAATTAATTCCAAAATCTAATCGGCGTGAAGCTTTCGTAATATTTATCTATGATAGCTGTACGACTGCTATGTTACTGAAATAACGAAACAGCAAAATATGCAGCTATCAATTTTAGTCAAAAATTCCAATACGCGGACATCAAGCCGTATAAGCAATATAAGGGGTATTGCATAAACAAAACATTGGCTTGACGCATATTCATAGAAACAGTGTATGCCAAATTCTCCATTTGCCTCTAGAGCAGCGGTTCCCGAAAGGTGGTCCGCGGAACCTTGGGGTTCCGTGGAAAGGCCGCAAAAAAATATTATCCCACGTTTCGTGACCGACGTTGTTCGCTTGCACCGACTTGTTTACGCACAAGGGAGGGGCAGGGCGTGCGGGCGGAGTAGTACGGGGGTTCTGCTAGAAAAAGTATAATCAATTAGGGTTCCTTGGCAAAAAAAAATTGGGAAACCCTGCTCTAGAGTACATTAAAGATGGTCATGTTTTTTATGAAAATTTAAATACTTGATGATGAGATAATCACTTACCAGCATATGCTCCGAGCTCTGCACCGGTTGGAAGCCGACAAAGGAGATCTGCATGGACAGTATAGTGCCCACACAATACAGCGTGCTGTATGCCACATACACTCGGGATGAGAATCGACCGAGCAGCATCAAAGCCAGCACGTGAAGAGGAATCAGGTTGATGAGGAACACGTAGCCTCCCCATGACGACACCTGGGTAGAAATGTCAAGTTGTATGTTATGTTTTTACAGCAAAAAAAAAGGTTTTAAGTTTGGGAAAACAATCAGTTCTGTTTATAATAACACTAATATGGGGAAGATACTAATTTCTGTTCTATTACTAGGACACACACAAGTGGACAACTAGGACTATAGCAATAAAGAAAAAACCTGTTCGAAAGAGCAAAAACCAAAATAGTTCCATGAACTAGTTGACGTGAAGCTTTCGTGATTTTGATCTATGATTGTTGAAGGGCTGTTATCCAATGGAATAACAAATCAGTCAAAATTATAACAATCAATAATACAGATTTGTATATCAGATTTTCTAAATGAAATAGTTTTAAGTACTTTTAGTTATAGTAATTGCATGTATGCGTGTTTGTCTTGTTGGTTGTCCTAATAAATAAAATAAATAAATAAATATTGAATCAGATTATCAAAATATGTAACATCTTTTTTATCATCTCAATAATTTCATTACATATTCCCAATTTTCATAAGAGCCATAATAAATAGAGACGGAATAACTCCAACAAGTTAGAAATATTACGTAAAAATCTATACTAATATTATAAATGCGAAAGTAACTCTGTCTGTCTCTCTTTCACGCTTAAACCACTGAACCGATTTTGATGAAATTTGGCATAGAGATAGTTTGAGTCCCGGGAAAGGACATAGGATAGTTTTTATCCCGGTTATTAAACAGAGACGCGCTCGATAAAGTTTTTCTGTGACAGACAAAATTCCACGCGGGCGGAAAGCTAGTGATTGATACATGAGAAAAATAACACTCACCATGTAGAAATAAGCGAGCGCTGTCATCGTGGCCCACAGTATGGTGCCGGTGTTGACGGCTTTCACCCAGAAGTAGTACGTGAGCAGCATGCAGAAGATGGCTATGCCCTCGTTGTCGTAGCTGCCGGCCACTGAGCGGCTGATGTAGCCCGGCACGATGGCGATCATCGCAGCGGCGACTAAGCCTGCGCCTTCATCCTAATGGTAATACGGTTGTTACATTCATTTGAAGTCTATTTTTTGTAAAAGTTACCAACAGACTGGACTGGTAGTCTCCACTTTTCTAGACTGAAGAGAGCTAGTGAAAATATATGCAGTGAAAGAATAAAAGATGACTCACTGGACTTAAAGAACGCCTCAAAAAGTAATCTGTTACAAATTCATTATCATCATTTCAGCCATAGGACAACATTGGCCTCCCCCAATGCTTTCCATGTTGATCGATTGGTGAGAGGCCTGCGTCCAGCGCTTCCCTGCTAACTTTACGATGTCGTCGGTCCACCCTAAGGTCGACGTCCCACGCTGCGTGTTACAAATTACTAATACTAAAAAAGGTGATAAAACATGACAAACCTTGAGCTCCTTCGTCAGCAAGTAAGTGACGATAGTTGTGAGTGAGGAGAAGAAAGGTGCAAGGAAGACGCACACATTGCGGATATCGATGGTGATGTTGAGAAACTGCATGACATTGTATAGCGTTGCCGATGTCACCATTAGGCCAGGGTATATCGTGCCTGTTGAAATATGTATGAGTTAAAATCAAAAAATCTAAAATATTTTTATTGAGCCATCCATTATTCTTACTAACTAATCAACAAAACCATAACTTATCAGTAAGTGTACATTGTTTGTTTACACAGTCATGGTTTTACATAAATTATATTAACAGTAAAAAGTACTACTGAATAAGCAATAATGAGGGTGGCAAAATGTATCAGATTCCGTCCCCTACCCGCCGGTAAGTAAAAACTGTGTTGCGACTGGTAGTGTCCAACGTTGCGGTCCAAGTGACTGGGGATTATTAATGGACTGGATTTATCATTGATTAATTTATTACTTGGCCTTTTTTTTCTAACTGAATAAATAAACTAGTCTCTGTTCAAAGCTCTACCTGTTCTGATTTACAAGTCTTAATAAAATAATGTACCAATGTAAATGATAAAATATTTTTTCAAATAGTCATTTGTAGACTGTAGTGGTTTAAAAGCTTTTAACTTCCAGATATCTTTCTCTAATACAACAAATATGTTGTGGAATGTTAGGTAACTGTAGGAGAATGCCAAATGGTTCATTTTATGTACTGTGTACAGCAAATTTTTATGCACTTATGCATTAAAGTTTTTAATAACTAAATGTATATTCGTCACAAATTCATACTAACCACCAATGATACGGCCTAGAGGGTACCATGCCCGGTCATCAAACCAGTTGTGGAAATTGTAGAAACCTTCTTCAGTCAGGTACCGGGTGGTCCGGTAGTTGAAGTACGGATCGAACTCGTGAATCACGCTCTCGAATCGCAGCACGGAAAACAACCGGGTCGCAAACGCTAATAATAAAACACATTTTACACGTTACACTAAAAACATTGACAACACACAATAAAATCTAGATTATTTTGGTCATAAAAGTAATATCAATAAACCTAACCAAACACCCACTTTTAGGGCCACGTAATTGATTTGTTTATCTACTCTAGCGGTAGCTCAAAGTGAAAACAACGTGAATTTCTTACACAAAATCGCTGCCATCGACAAAACAGCCAATTTTATAAATGTTAGCTGTTTGTCAGACGTAAGCTGCGGCAGCTTCGCCTTGCTCTGCACTTCCACGGTCATTTTGAATTTAATTCAGTCCTGCTGAAAATTACATAGAAAATAATAAATAAAACGAAATTGGAGAAATAAACGCCGGCAACCTATCCGTTTTCCAGCCACCGACGCAAATTGACAGCTCATAAGCGGCGTGGCAAAAATTGTTGCCAGTATGAACAATATTTTTGTCGTAAATAGTAGAAAAACGTGTAAATAGTAGAAAAAATTCAAACGAGCAATAATGTCTCGTAACAAGAGAAAATAGTGAACAAAACAGGAACACAACTTTTGACGTTTCATTGACATTTGCTTCCCCCCAGCCCCTTCACTTCACTCCCCTTTGGTCTCTCTCCCTTCATCTCTTCATTCGCGCATTCATCACGTTAGAATTTATTTTTATCGAGGGTATTTTGTTAACAATAATCACATTCATTTCATAGTACTCCACGTTAACTTCCCTGTAACATGATATAATTTTAAATATTTGCGCGTGGGACTGTCAAAGTTACCGGATGAATCTGGTGCTAGGTTGTGACTCAGAAGAAGGATTTTGAAGACTACAGTGCATTTTAGTGTTACGGAAATTACATCTGGTTGTTGTATGTGATGTCCGACGGAGATCCATCGCTTGAAGAGGACGTTCCCAAGCCTCTGTTGGTAAATGTGGAGGAGAATGTGTTTACCCCGAAGATAACTACCCCTATTTACGCGGGCGGTGTAAAATTACATCACAAGAGATCTGACGCAGGCGAGACGGAGTCTTTCCTGACTGAAGCCCAGCGCAATGACCTCGCCTTCCAGCAACTCTTCCAAAGTGGAGATGACGAATTTCACGAGGTAAATAAATATAAACTTTTTATCACCTCAAACTTTCTCTTTTAAAAACATTACAAAATGTGTATTAATTTGGACTTATATAGCAAAGTTTTATTTTATTATTAATATGGCCATTGACATGTGCCTTTATCAGTCGATGGATTAAATTATAATATACCTAATTCTTATAAGAATTGTAACCGAGTTTATTATACTTTTTGTCTTATCTCTGGAAGTATAAAATAAAGCTTCATATCATAATTAATTATTTATTACTTTGCACAAATTGGCTCGCTTTCAAATAATATAATGAATGACTTTAAGGGTAGTCCCCACTTTTTTCTTTTTATAGATCTTATTGAATTCTTTTAGCATACTTACTTCATACATACTCAGCAATCATTATATCACAAAGATTTGTATATTTAACAGACCCCACACTGTTCTGTCCCTTATTTACTGTTTCCTTTTACACTAATATATTATGTCCTGTAGTGTGACATAGTGTTTTGTATGGGAGGGAACTGTAGGGTGCCATTAATGCTTGTATACTCATTGGATTGAGTGAATAAACTGCTTGGTGTTATTGAGGATCTATCACATACATCCTGCTTCTTGTTTTAGATTTCCCATTTATTCTAGGGTCTTGGGTTTGATAGTATTATTATTATAAAAACTTTCTAGTTATTCTAATAAATTTTAAACCATCAATAAGTGTTTTCTAGAAATGGTCAGTTACAGTGCTCATAATATTAATTGTTTAAATAAAATTATGTAACGCGGCAACGCTAATTTATAACGTCTATAACGTTATCGCGCGCGAACAACGCAACGTTAGTGTTATCACGCTATCTCGTCTAATAGCGAATCGCGCGGAAGTATGGTGCCGCGCCCTTTCCTCGGCCAATCGGCGCGAGGCAGTCCCCCCGCGCGTCTCGCGACTCACGCGGAAGTTCGAGAAGTTTCCTTCTTCCCGGTGCGCGACGCCAACGTGAACGGTCGATTTTGAGCTAGCCTATTTTATATGTGGAAATATGTAAATTCCCATGATTGTTTGCCACGAAAAGTTTGTTTAGTCGTAAGCTTAAGTTTCAATAAATGAATATTGTGAAACCCACGACTAAAATGACGCCCAACTCGAGGCCTTAACCTACGAACAGTACCTACCGTGAGTGCAGCAGCGTGTCGAAACCTGTTTTTACCGGCGTGAAAATAGTGCAATCTCGAACTTTACGAGTGACGATGGCTTCCGCGACGCGATCCAAGTGTGGGGTCGCAGGCAACCGCGATGACCACGACGACCACTCGGCGGCAACGGCATCGGCAGCCGCGGGCGACCAGGGGGTCGCTCAGCACGGCGCCGACCGGCAAGCGACGGCGGCTCCGACCGCGCCCGGCGGCAACGCCGCGGGCCCGTTCATGACCGAGTCGCAGGTGTCCTCCCTCCTGTCGGCCTTCGCACGGTCCCAACAGGAGGCCAACCGCATCCTCTTCGAGAACCTACTGACGACGCTGAGCACCACGAGCACGACGAGCACGGGGCCGGCAGTACCGCCCCAGTCGCCACCGATGTCGACATCCGAGTCGCAGTTCCGAGGCGGGTCGTTTGCTAAATGCACGGCACGCTTCGATGGGCGAGCGGACGACGCCGACAAGTTGGAAGCATTTCTGGACGCCGTCACTACATACAAGGAGTGCCTGAGCGTGAGCGACGAGCACGCGCTGCGCGGCCTCCCCATCCTGCTGGTGGATGATGCAGCTGTGTGGTGGCGAGGGATCAAGAACTCCGTCTACACCTGGGACGACGCGGTCGCGCGCCTACGAGGCATGTACGGCGCCGCACGACCGGCCTACAAAATCCTTCGCGAAATATTCGCGCAAGAGCAAGGACAGCAACGATGCGACGTGTTTATCTCGAAGACGAGAGCGCTGATAGCTAAACTTCCATATGAACTGAACGAGTGTCTGCAGATTGACATTGTTTACGGTCTACTTGACCGACGAGTGCGTAAACGCGTAACCCGCGAAAGTGTTGTGTCGTTAGACGTGTTGGTGGATAGGGCCCGCGATATCGAAGAGTCTATCGCCGAGGTAACGCAAGGGGACGCAGGTAAAGGTCCACGCGGCACCACAAGTACCTATTCCATCCAGAAAACCGTAAGTAGTTCTCCGCTAACTGATAACACACCTACACACTCGCCCTCTAGTTCAAATGACGCAAAAACACAGGGACGTAATCGTTTACGTTGTTCTTTTTGTAAAGTATTTGGTCATCAAATAGATAATTGTCGTAACCGTGAGCGAAATAACAAAACTTCCACGAGCAAAGACAACTCCGAACGTAATTTTAATAATAATAGTTCGCGTAATAGTAGTACAATACGGTGTTATGGATGTGGCCAGCAAGGCGTAATCAAATCGAAGTGTGAGACGTGTAGTCCGAAGTCTCAATCGGAACTTCACACTTTAGGGTCCCGTCGTACTTTTTACAATAATCGTAAACCCCCCGTAACATTATCATCATCACGTAACAAGACGAAAACTCGTCGTTACTCATCACGTAAAATTCCCGTCATACAGGGTGAAAACGGGAATGTTTTGACAATACAGGGTGAAACCGGGAATTTTTGTGGACAAAATTGTAAACCCGGGAATGTTAATTCAGTGCGGTATGGTAACCGTAGTTCACCTGTAACACAGGGTGGTAACCGTAGTTCACCTGTAACACAGGGTGGCAACCGGAATTTTTCGGACACACAGGGTGGCAACCGGAACTTTTCGGGCATATTACAGGGTGGCAAATGCGACTTTTCTGGGATGCAGGGTAACGCATCCGAAATGTGTCACAGTGGTAATCGTGTGCAAGATAGATGTGAAATGCCTATCTCACCCGATGTTTTACGCAATTTTCGAGAAATTGCCGATTTTGAGGCGAAAGCCAGTTTTTCAGGTACCAGTGAGCTTAATTCCGCCCAGGTGAAGGGTGAGCCTCACGATTTCTGTTTCCTCCCTAATCTTACTTTTTATACAGCGGGAGTGGACTTCGACCAGTTCAAACCGACGATCCGTATCAAGATCTTGGGTCATAGCGGTGTTGCTGTCATGGACACAGGGGCTACGGACTGCCTAGCCAGTCCGATGTTGTACCGGACGTTGGTGGCAGGTGGCGTACGCTTCACAGAGACGCAGCGATTGATCGGGTTAGCAGATGGAACACGACAGGTACGCGACGTCCTTACAGGTGACGTCACTGTCGTCCTGCAAGGTCGAAAGATATTTACGACATTCCTGGTGATCCCTGGAGCCGATACGAGGACGCTTCTAGGACGTGACTTCATCAGAGACGCAGGTATTGTTATTGATATCCAGCAGGCATCGTGGAGTTTTGCCGACACACCAGACCGGCGGTACGCTTTTGTACGGGACCACGTACTTACCTCTGCCGCCGACGCCGAGCTGAAGCGTGTCGAGGAGACCACGAAGCTGAAGCTGAGGACCGAGAGCAGTTGTTGTTGCCTCGGGGTAGCTTCGAAGCAGGGGGAGGGGCCGGACGAGCGACTTATTGAGTACCCTAGCCGCCTCCGAGCTGCCACCGAGAGGAACTATGCCGACCAAGGGCGTCGGCCGCCGCCAGACCATAAGGTGGGCGATTTGGTCTTACTGAAGACCCAGGGTTTGAACGACACTGATCGAGGTCAAACCCCTAAGTTTAACCCTAGGCGTGACGGCCCGTATAAGGTATCGAGGGTCTTGAGTGACAGCACTTACCTCCTAGAGGGAGAGTCTGGAGTGAAGTTAGGGAAGTGCTATGCCACACAACTTACTCCATTTGTTGGTCACATCCATCCGCCTGTTAGGGAGAAGCGTAGGCGAGGTAGGCCGCGTAGCTTTTAAGCTAGTCCAGACCGCGATGCGTCGTCTGAACTAGAGGGGGAGGTTGTAACGCGGCAACGCTAATTTATAACGTCTATAACGTTATCGCGCGCGAACAACGCAACGTTAGTGTTATCACGCTATCTCGTCTAATAGCGAATCGCGCGGAAGTATGGTGCCGCGCCCTTTCCTCGGCCAATCGGCGCGAGGCAGTCCCCCCGCGCGTCTCGCGACTCACGCGGAAGTTCGAGAAGTTTCCTTCTTCCCGGTGCGCGACGCCAACGTGAACGGTCGATTTTGAGCTAGCCTATTTTATATGTGGAAATATGTAAATTCCCATGATTGTTTGCCACGAAAAGTTTGTTTAGTCGTAAGCTTAAGTTTCAATAAATGAATATTGTGAAACCCACGACTAAAATTATTTATTTATGAAACTGATAAATGAACAATTTTATTTAAATACCTCAAGTCAAGTAAGTATTTGGATAAGTGCTAAAAAATGAATTAAAAAAAACTATGTTATGCTTCTAATTTATAGTGGCAGTGCCGACATATTTTACTTTTTTATGTAAATTGATGGATGAAATTGCTGCACTTAGTGCACTGATGATGCTGAATCATTATTAAAAACCACATGAATCTCCAATGTAATAAATGATTAAGGTTCCAAACCACAGTTTAACAAAATAATAGCTAAATGTTTTTACCTTATTGGGTTTATAACTATGTCTTCATGACAATTAAGTTGTAAATCTTCACATAAATAGGATTGGATCTATAATAATTTAAATACATACCTACATATGATGATACAGTTTGTATCTCAATCCATACTTGAATTTTAATCCAGATTGAGATTTATGAGCTTGGTTTCATCTTACGAACGTAAAACCGCGTCAACACGATACGTAAAAATCCTGTAATGTTTTAAAGGCGATATACACACGCTCGACTTAAAAGCGCAGATAATTCTGTGATATTTTGCAGCCCCCAAATTATACACTTCTTGAATAAAAGTACACTTTCCGCGAACGCACACAAGATTGCACACAAAATTTTTGCGCGGAGTATTTTTAATAGTTTAACTTTCGCGCGAAGCTTTTCGTGCTTATAAATGCAGACAAGACGACATCACAGAGGTAAAAAATACCAACCGAATAGAACCTCCTCCTTTTTAAACTCGGTTAAAAAGTCAAATAACACTGTAACTAAAGTTCGGCGTGTTTCTCTAAAGTCGATAAAATACGAAATATGCATCTTGTACACGACATTATTCGAACATACTTAATTATACTTGCAGTACTTTATTTGTTGCTATTTACGCTTGTTAGCGGTCGCATGCACAGCATAGTGGCGTGTGGAAATGCTCACACAGGTGTATTAAGTTATTCGATATCGCCTATTTTGTTTGTAATTAATTAATTGATTGATAGACATGTGTGTTGTTGTCACGCGATCCCCTATGGTGTCTGCCTAATTAAAGGTAACTACCATGGACCCTGACGAGTAGTTCTAACTAACTACGAACTAGCTAACAGACAGTAATGGTAGCATTTTAGTTATTTTGCCTAAATTGTAAAGTACCCCTTAGTTTTCGTCTGTATGAAAACTTTGTATCCTAATCCTAAGTCTTGCATTCGCGTACTCTTAACTAGGAGCTAGTCTGCCTTACCTGTTACTATCTCGCCTCAGCTCCATTGTATGTTCGTTAGAAGATGAAACATATCGCAATTTTTCGCATAGCTAGCTGCAGTATTAATTGAATCCAGGAACTCTTGGCGTCCTAGTAAATCATAGGATCTCTGAGTCGTCAATCGTTATGTGCTATAAATTAATTTAAGTGTAAAAGATCCTATCTTAATTAAATATGCTTCTCTTAACGAACAGTTATCGCGTTATCACACTGTCCGTTCTGTCTTGTTTATTACCCACGATCGTCTTTGCACAGGGTATTCAGTAATCGCTAAAAAGTGTCATGTTTGAATGTGACTCATTACCGATGTGCCGACGGCATCGTCAACTCATTTGGGCAAATTAAAATTTACACTAAAACTTTACCTTTAGACGCGGTGGCTCATAAAATGAACACGTCTATTTTGGTGGTCTTTCCGTCATTGATAAAGTTTATCTTGACGACATTATGGCCTTTATAGTATAAGAAATAAGATTGTAGTTACTTGTGAATGGTGTTACAGGTTGTTGGTTATTGCACGTCACAAAAAGTGAATTAGTGAAGTCGAGGTCAGTGTTCTTTGGTCGTTCATTTTGGTGTTTCTGTTCATTCTTATTGCTATCGCAGTGTGATGATAGTGAGGTGTTTAATCGATGTAGTATTGTACCTTTTGTACGATGTGGCATTGCGGCGAGTTAGCAAGTCTAAAAGGAGGCGCAAGGGGAGTAAAGAGTGCTCTACAGATGTGGGTTTTATCAGTTCTATCGTAAGGTTATCTGTGTTAAGTACGAAATTACAGTTCTTTGTAAATTCTAATTGAATTGCGGTTTGAGAGCGAATGTAAACTTGGTTTGATTACAACAATCATGTGTTGTATGGTAATTAAAGAGATAAACGTAATAATGGTTCTTATGTAAGGCTGACATTGTTTATCTTGTGTTTTTTGGATAGGTGCTTTATGTAATTTCACACAAAACGTTGGAGTCTCTCTTTAATAATTAAGAATCAGATCGCAAATAAGAGATTGGTTTGGCGCCGATTGTTTTATTTAACGTCGTCCCACTACAGTTACTGGAAATCAAACCAATCCTGTAACATGATGGGCATAGGTCAAGTAGGTACCTATCTAATCATCACACTACGCTTCCCTTGGCCCAAATTATCTTCTTCCGCCCCTATAACGTGCAACAAACAGTGTTATTTCAAATTTAAAAATATACCTCTAATCATTATTTGACGAAATATTCATCGGCAATTAGGTGTTCCCAGACGTAGTCTTAAATAGAAGACTATAGACATAATGATAAAATTAGCCATTAGAAGTATGTGTTAGTCATTACAGGAAAACCCGACAAGTTATTTACCATAATGACTTTCAATAAAATGTTCTTTGTTAGCCGCCAGTAGGCTCGCTTCCTTGGTGTTTTCTAACTTAAAACTTCACTGATATCACTGAAATTTATCTTTTACAAAATAAATTTCGTATTTACCTAATGCTTTATTTGATGTGTTAGATGACAATGTTTTTTCAAACTGTTGACGATTCAGTTATCAAATTCTGAATAATCCGATTCATCCAGTCATCCGATTTGCACTAGAGGGAAGTCAATCCTTAACTTCGAATTCCTCCTATGTTTTTCTGATTAATTTATTTGTCGCATTGTCAAAATGTTACTAAATAAGTATATCGGACGTAAAGCTAAGCTTCTAACTCTACACGCCCTCACTGTAGTCACTTTCCAAGGCCTAACTACACAAACTGACACCTCAGTTAAAATAAAATGTGTAAATAATTTCAATTCATCTCTTGCACTTAAAATTTCGTGGTAACAAAATGTTTTGTTTCCTTTTATTTGAAGGTTAAATTATAAAATGTGTTATCAATTTGTTGATTTAATAACACCCTGGATATCCCGACCCCATGATGATGACTCTCTTTGTTTGGATCAGACAGAGAAGGCGCGGGAGGAGAAAATCGCGGACCTTCAGGCCATGTCCGTCCTGAGCATGTACCACGACAACATGTCCCAAGACATGAACACCGACCGGTGAGTACATTGGTTGGTGTTGTTGCATTGCTTGCTGTAGGAATCTAGAAGCTTCCCTGCAGTGGCGTAACTATCCCATCCGAGGCCCGTGGCAAATTCTGTGCATGGGGCCCTTGGCGTATCTAGGGTTATTTTCCAGGACCATCGCCCTGAAGCATCGCGAGGGGGATTAGGGTCTTGGGCCGAGGCCCCTGGCATTTTGCCAGCCTTGCCACCCTATAGTTACGCCACTGCTTCCCTGTGAGAATGTGCTGATACTAGTATACTTCTTTTACAATGAGGGTTTACGTATTTGCGCTCACCAGTTGGCGCGTAAGAATAAGAATAAGAATACTTTATTTAGCATAGAAAATATAATAAAAATACGGTACATAAGTATAACATTAAACTAAGTACAAGCTATGCTGAAGAGGCGTCCGCTCAGCTATATTCGCGACATAACAAGCGCCATGTCGAGAAGCTGGTTTTCAGCGGGAACCAAGTAAGGTCGTATTATTTGTTTGTGGTTAAGAACTTGATGCCAACTGAAGAGCGCTGAAGTGGCAGGAGAACTAGTATTGCATTTGATATCACCAGGTTGGCACCACTGTCGAGTAAGATCAAGATCCTATCACTCGCTACTGACACCAACTAACTAGCGCAAATATGTAAATCCTCATTTAATTGGTATAGGTTTCCTATCTAGTTAACTTTTTAAAAAACCTGAAGTACCTAACAAGGCTACGTGATTTCTGTAGGCAAGTCCTGAATCATAGTCAATTGATATAGTCAGAGTCCACCAATATAAGGTCGAAAAACATGAGGCAACGGTTGTTTTGTTAGTAAATCTAATAAAGGAACACGATGGTCACAGAACTTTCGCACAGGGAGGAAACTAAACGATTATGTTTTCGGGATTAATTACGAGGTGCGGAGGGAGAAAAGTTGGCGCCTATTTTTCCCGCTTTATCACCGCACTGCATTTTCTTGTGATAGTCTGCACAATATACAGGGTGGAATTTTTTAATGCCACCTGGAGGGAAAGTACTCTTAATACTGTAGATAGAAAATTTTACTCAAAGAAAACATTCCTTCATTTTTGAAAAGAAAATTAACTGCATTCAAAGATTTTTTAAATTTTTACGGAAATTCACCACCATGGCATAAATCCATGGCGATGGAACCCTAACGATGGATGCAATAAAAATACAGGGTGTAATTTTTAACAGATTTTAGTTGGTTCAATTCCCGAGTGTGGCAAGCAAATACTTAGAAATCTTTGAATGCAGTTCTATTTCTTTTCAAAAATAAAGGAATGTTTTCTTTGAGATTTTTTTTCTATCTACAATATTAAGAGTACTTTCCCTCCAGGTGGCATTACAAAATTCCACCATGTAGATTACGAATCTTAGGAAAATTGAGAAAAGACACTTAAAACCCAACTCAAGCTCATAGATTTTAACCTCTAATGAACAATACACCAATCATGGGGATCGATATCTATGCTTGAGAATTGATTTATACTTTCATTAGGGGTCTACTTAGTTGTCGCATTAATCTAATTGTAAATATTTTAAATTATTCATTAATAGAACCGTTACTATAACTGTAAATAGGTATTACGTCATTGTTATAAATAACAGTTACATTGTCATTATATCAATTTGAAGATACCACATGACAATAGAATAGAATAAATAAATAACGTTAATTAGTGGAAAACTATCCTGGAGATAAGGACAATTCTAATTATTTTTTAATGCTTTTAATATGGGCTACTTATGGTGTATTAATGGAAAGATCCTTGGTGTCGTGAGTTACTAAGTAAATAACTAAATGGCACATACTCGACATTTAGATCTTAGAGCAAATAATATCGAGTGTGCGTAAGCGCACATATTCTTACAATATTAGAACTTAATGCTTAATGTGTAGAAACTTACTGGCACATTGTTTTGTTAACTAACTGCGATTTTTTAATCAAATATTGTGTCGTCGTAGAACTCTCATTTGTGTGATTGTGTTGTGCGTTTTTTAAAAATAATGTGTCGTTATAGATGTGTGTTATTGTTTGTGTAATTGTGTTGTATTTTTGTATTACACTTGGTAGTTTTTATGCTTTGTATTAATATCTTTATATGGTTTTGGATCTTTTCAAAAATAGAAATCTAACTTGTTTGGGTAAAGTTACTCATTAAAAGCACTTACAACAGCAAGCCAAATCTAACATGTGAAACTACAGCGTTCTATCCAAAATTAGGTTTTCACTGTGGTGAACCCTTCTTCAAGATGGACGCATACAATGGTTTGTTGCAATGGCATGCATGTAATAGTGCAGTGAAGGCCATGTAAATGGGTATTGTAAATAGAATTGTAACACAATCCTCCCAGTATGTAAACGACCGCATAAATGATAAATAATGTTCTGCGGATCATATGACTGTTCCTGTATTTATTTCCATTGGCAGTGATTTGTATGACATCATACAGCCAATCCAGTGGCAGATACATTTTCAATTGACAGTGTGTTGCGGTTCATGGCCGAATATTCGACCGATACAGTGAAGACTATGTACTATATTTAATTGTCTTCGCGATATGAAGTCTATTTGATTGATTTATTTTTAGAAACAGAAATAGCCAAATAGATACTTTTCTGAGATGCTAATCTGAAAGTGGGTTTGCCAAAGGACTCAGTTAAGCCCCGTTTTTAATTGGTCGACCAAAAATTTTCCTTGGTCTTAGATGATTAACTACATGAATCTAGAATCGTCTAAAAATATACAGATGACTAAGTTAGTCTCTTATTGATTATGCAGCTTGTGGTTCCTAAAATGTTGCGCAAATAAGAATATAATACCTGTGCGTTTAAGTAATGCTAATCAGTTATATTTTGAGTAAAGGCTGTGGTAAAGGACTCATCACAAACTTCTGACATTCGAAGTCTAATGAAAACCCTCGATATTCCTAACATTACCCTTACAAAACTATGAGTAAACCATGACTATAACAGTAGTAAATATAGCCCATTATAGAAATACTCTGGGTGATATGCCTCTTTAGGCCTCTCGTGAGATCGGCTACCAAGACACTCCGGACGTAGCAAATTCAAATTCTTATTAGTATGTAGACCCCTTTCAGGGCACTTCTACACGTCCCAATATAGCTTGACATGAGGACAAATTCGGGAAAAATTATGTATGCTTAGTTAGGTTGACACTTTTGTTTTGACACATCCTCAAAAGGTGAGATTCCACCGCACACAGTGGCGCGAATTACGTCACTAGTCATTCGCACAAAGAACATTCTTTCGTACAATTGTATTTCGTAAAATTGCATAAATAAAAACACGTTAAAATTGATCATCTCCATGAATGTATGGCGGAGTCTCACCTTCAGAAGCACGTTTCAGGGACAACGGTAGCGAAGCGTCCACCAGGCCAGCAGAGGAGTGTATCTGCGGCGGACCTCCCGACGTCGGCAATGGCAAACCCTCGGACAACCATTGCTCGTGAGTAGACAACACTAAATCATAAATACAGTTCGTTCGTTTCAGCCAAATGACGTACACTGCTGCACAAAGGCATCCAAGGATTTCCACAAAGACCGGTCCTGCGCCGCTCGCATCCAGTATACAAAATTAAATGTATGTATGTATGTAAATTCACGCCAGAAACATAATACCTATTTCATAAATAAGGTAATCATGTATTTGGTATCGGTGGTTTCGGTACAGGAAGGAAAATTTGATTTACCTAATTAGGCATTTAATATTATTCCTCTGATAAATTATTGTACTCATTTAATATTAATATTTCAAAAGTTTAAAAAACATGATTTTGCCAGATTTTATCCTACTGAATGTTCTCATTTATTATTCAGTACTTACTTTTATTTAACATACTTATAAAACGCACATTATATTTTTCATAATATGTACGTGTCTCATTATCACTCAATCAATGATTTCGGTGACTCGATCATTAGGCAATTTTCTTTTTGGTAAGTTGGTATCACCGTTAAACATCTTCTAAGTTAACCAACAATCAAATCACCATTTAGGAATATTTTGTAACTTTACTATCACGTTCATGAAGAAGCAAACATCCCGGATGACTCAGCCGTACCTAAATAAACACTAATTAGCGCAATTATCGGTTTACTCGGTTGCCGTAAGGAACATTGGCAAAAAAGTCAAGATGTTAACTAAAAGCTGAAATGTTTGGACAAATTGACGCGTGTCCTAAAATTATCGAGCGGAATGTTGATAAAATTTTAATTAATCAGATATTGTTGCAATTACAGTCATTTAGCCGTATTTAGGCCGTGTTTGATACCTAAATCGGTCGATAATATTATGATAATATTAATTGACTAGCTTTCCGCCCGCGTGGAATTTTGTCTGTCACAGAAAAACTTTATCGCGCGCGTCCCTGTTTCAACAACCGGGATAAAAACTTCATCAAAATCGGTTCAGTGGTTTAGGCGTGAAAGCGAGACAGACAGACAGACAGAGTTACTTTCGCATTTATAATATTGGTATAGATTTCACTATTTTATGCAGTGTAAGTATGTATATTGATAATATTTTTTGAGTTAGTTCGTCTTAATGAATCAGCCGGTAGTTTTCTGTCATCCCATCGTGTCGTTGCTTTACAGTCATTGTATGTCGCAGCATTATTCTTCTGTAAGTACATTGGGAGGGCAATGAAGGGTCAAACTGTATAGTTAACTTATGCAGGGTGTCTAACATACTAACCTCGCTTTGCATTTGGCATGATCTAATAACAAATCCATCTACATTTCTTTCCGTTGTTAATAAATCAATCAATGTACCTATATCATAATTTAAATGGCGCGGGCGGGGATTCATAAGTGCCTCAATACTAGTCAAAATTAATAAAATATTATTTTTGATTTGTTGTGACTAAAAAGAACGAGCGTTTTTAGAAAACTGTTAGATTTCTTACAGGCAAATGTCGCAAACTGAATTTTGGGAAAGTTGGTTAGATTTTTCAAGTTAATTCAGGCATAAGTATTATTAATTTATATCGAAATTCAAACGCCCATTATACTTTTCCTTTTAAATATTCTATTTATGTGAGTACTATTTATAGAGTAAATATCCTCTTTATTAGAATAATAGGAACGCAAGCGTTCTATTTGCTCTTGTTATTGTTATGGCACGAGTGAATAGGTATTTTATTTACTGAACGAGTATACTTCATCATAGATGTCATAACTTAACAAGTGTGATTGAGGTCAAACGCGTTACTCATTAATTAAAAAATATTAAATCTACGTTATAATTAGAAATCGTTAATATCTGCTGTCCGTATTCAGAAACATAAAACAGACCATAAAACTCCTCAACACATGAATTGAAGATCATAATTTCAGCCACAGGACGTCCACTGCTGAACATAGACATCCCCCAATGACTTCCAGATTGACCAGTTGGTAGCTTTACGAGGTCGTCTGTCCACCTTATGAATATGAAGAGATATACAAACATAATGTCATCTCACGACAGGATAGTGATGGGCGGAGTCCTCCACAATCCCTCTCTGACCTTCACCGATGGGGTGAAGACGGTAGACTACGTGTTGGTCTGGGAGGCCGGCAAAGAGGACGCGAGGAAACCCGAGGCGGTGGAACAGAGGAGGATATTTGAGGAGAACCTGGAACTCGAGGGGTTAGCGCTGGAGAGGGCCGCGCCGGATAACCTTTACGGACTGAACTTTGTTAAGGTGAGACAGGACTTTGATTCTTAACACGTAGACGTTAACTGACATTGTTGACCGGTCGTATGCCGATAACCCAGACAACAATGCGAAAGTCATTGTGTCTCGGCCTGTAGGCCTAGGATGCGCGCCGCGATAAGCGGATATCACACCATTTTTGCGATTTTGCCCATATATTTTGACGTCGATAAAGTATACCTATCACGGCGCGCATCCTAATCAGTGCATACGAGAGGTTAAGTGACAAAAAGAGTAATTCAAGTTTATTTGTTCTAATGGAGATACGAGATTAGGTAAATCCGGATGTGTAAAGCCCGGTTTCCATCAAAGCGGAGAGGAGTATGGATATAACGAAATATAATTGATTACTCAAAACAAAATTTTCTCTCGTCTCCTCTTATCTCCGTTTCGGTGAAAAAAACTGGGCCTTAGATTTGTATTAAGTGTTTTTAGTTGTGTACGATGTCGTGTTAAGAAATATTTTTTTTATTACAGATACATGCGCCCGTACAAGTTCTGAAAGATTATAGTGAAATATTAAAATTAAGGATGCCAATGAAGGTATGTTTTTTCATTATAGCAAACATTTCTAACCTTTGGTGTTCAGTATCGTGGAGTAGATAACGCAGGAGCGAAAGAGACAAGGCAATACAATATTATCAATTTGTATAGCGTGATCACTTTCACTCGTTTGCTAATTAGGGTACATTTAAATTGATGCGGAGTTGAGTTTAGTGACAATGTTTTCTTACATTTTAAACGCCGTTTGCGTCAAATGCATTGGATGTGGGAAAACTCCGCTCCGCTTAAATTCAATGGAAACGCACCCTTAAAATGTGTAGGATTTTGGTATCTAGTCGATGTGTCTTGGCTTTTAAATAATAGAGTAGTCCCCTCTCCCTTAGCTTAATGCTTAGAGGTAATAAAGTTCACTATGGGACAAATGTCATCGGACATATTATGTCACTTTGGGTGCCAGCCAATCGTGAGCGAAGAAACATGTGACGTAACGAGATTTAGAATGTCATCGTACGAATTACTCCCTGACTCTTGTCGTGACATCTGTCCCCTAGCGAATACTAGACTTTATAATTTGATGAAAGAAATCCCTGAATACATATTATCATGAGTATTAATTGTTTATTTTATACTATTACGTATTCTTAACTAATAATTGAAAGGTTTTATAGTATTTTGTACTATAAATAAGTGTATTTTTTGACCTAATAAACCAAATTGATGATAGTAGCAGGAATGAAAAACAAAATCTTTTTTTCGCTGATAATATAAATTAATAAATAAGTTTGTTTTTGAACCATAGTTAATTAAAAGATTAAAACTATGTTATTATAAAAGGTTATCTTTGTAAGAGTTGCTCGTTCTGTATATTTCTCTAGATAAGTGTTGTAACTAACATTTGAAATCTAGCTGTTGAATGTTGGTGTGTCAAAAGTAGAAAATTAAAAAATGTGCAAAAAATGCCTTGCATTGTAGCATGTAATGTGCCATAAATCAAGCAGAAATTATTTAAATTATACTTTTGTACAGTCGTCATCAAATACATGTTACACAGATGTTAAAGTAATAAATCTCAATATGTGCTCAAGTATGTTAACAGTTAAAAGTGTTGTGCACAAACAAGTATACATAATTATGTTTGATGCTGACTGTATTATTTAAAATTAAAAAAAAACATATCATATCCTCAACAAAAATTCATCATAGACACACTATTTATAATGAATGGTTTCACACGAGTTATTCATAAGTTAAAGGGTCTGATTACACAGGTTGCTTTTAGTCACCCGCATAAAAAGAATTATCTGTGTTTGGAATAAATTGTGCTCCAAAAATCAATGTGGCGTATGACAAATATCGATCCATGTGAATGAGATCTAACATTGTGTTATATGTACGTTCGTAGGAATGCAGTAAGATACGAAAAGGTGGGAAGACGAATAAGATACTGAATGCTGCACTGTATATGTCTAAGGTATGCTGTCGTGGATATGACGCGCGAAGCATGAGCTTACTAACCGGGGGCGGATTTAGGAGGATAGGCGAATGGTGTATTCTTTCTCTATCGATATTTTATACTTTTTTCTTAAATAAAAGAAAAAAACTAATACTCTGTTAAGCTCAGTTACTCATAATCTTTAGACTTTAAAACTTTAAACACTATAAATAACAGAATGCAGATTTTTTTCAAAAGTAGACAAAAGCTTCAAAAGCACTTGGTTGTACATTCTTACTTCTCCCTTTCAAACATTTGTTTTTTACATCATGCATTGAGTGCAATTCTGATGAATTAGAGAAAAAATTATGTCTAAAGCTATTAGTCTCCTTGAAAGATACAGAGACATCATCATCATTAAACTGCGTTTAAAATCGTATTTTAAAATATTGGTCTGGCAATTTCGATGTCTCTTAGATATTTCTATTGCTGACTGTACACCATCGTGACTCAGGCTAAGAAACCCTTCTTGAATCCGCCCTTGAAACTAACATCCGCGCTTATGCGACCCATGTGGATTCGGCTCATTGTAAGCTAATGTGCGATCGTTGCCTAGTTGTTCTCTAAACGCTATGAATGGATGTGACTTTATGTAAATAAGTAACTACCTATCTGTCTTATGAAAGAAATCGTGGATTATCACTTATTTTTACTATACAGAATTAAATGTCTAATATGTAATTTTTAATAATAATGGTGGTGGTTTGTATTAAATGTACACCTACTTTTATTTCTTTGTTTATTGAGAGCGAGTCCGCTGTCATGCGCGTATTGTAAACGTTTCTACAATGGACATCGCCAGCTATTATACAGATGACAGCACATCAAGCCACATACAGCAGGAAACGAGCTATGGTATCTTATTGTATAGAACATAGGTGCTATTTTGTAACAAAAACTTGTAATCTGATGTGCTGACATCTGTTGCGAGCTGTTGTACGTGTTGTATGTTGATCGTCACTTTATCCATAATTTTTCAAATGCAATTAGTCCCTTAAAATACCCTTTAGATTAAATACAAAAGAAGAAAGATTAGATTCATAGCTGGTAGCGCTAAAGTGCGATTTCATGCACTACATAATATAAATTAATAAATTAATATAATTAAATAGGTCTCGCTTAACAATCGCGGGCATCGCTGCACATAACGGATAGCTTAAATAAATATTAAATCCCATTAACGAAGGTCGCGCTGCGTACTAACATGTGATTATACTTAACTAACGAGCTACGATAGCAAATAACAATCAGTGTTTGCGATAGTAACACCCTATTAATTGACTAATGTATTTTATGTTTAGCGAGTAGGTACTAACTTGTTTGGTAGTTATATTTTGATAATATAGACATTTTGTAAAACTAAAAAGCTTATAATAGTGAACAATTATAACACCATTATGTATGTAGCAGCTAAAAGCTAATCTTCACATCATAGATCCCATAAATCGATGCAATGTTATCTATAAAATTATTATCTATGGGTTCATTACATTTTTAGAATTCTCCATGTATTGTTGCTGTAATAATGCTGTCAATGTCTGTGAAAACACTATCAAGTTTAAGTTCAAACTAACCAGTCATTTAATCATTTAGGCACAGTATGTTCTAAAATGCACACTGTATTGCTTGTATCTTCAAAAAATACTTACTCAATTCAGAAAAACCCTTCTATTTAAAATAAGACCATGTTCTAATAGAATAAGGTTGATTTTGCAGTTCTCAGCCCTTAAAGATGTGCACGAAAAGACTAACAGTCTGCTGGACAAAGTGGAGGGCTGTTGGGATAGCTTCATGAACACAATCAGGGTGGACCCAGTAAAGTTCCCTGAGAAGAGACACCGCCTCACTGCCATTTATTCTAAGGACAAGGAGTACTTGTAAGTAAAAGTTATTTTGTTAAATTATTACGAGTAAAAGGCAGACATTTTTAAAATAGCTCTGATCTTACTCCCGTATTCACAAAGGTTGCCTGCTTAAGCAGCAGCACAGCGTTGAATAGAGCTCTGTGATTTGTTCGTGTGTGACCCTGTGCATCCACGCGCACTGTGAGATACACCTTAAGTTAAATAAAAATGATACTTAACACAATGGGAAGTCATGCCCTCATTATGGTCAATTATCAACCCTCGGTTTTAATCTGTGGTATAATCTATCACTCGCGCATTTTGTGATAATTTTATCGTCTGAAAGTATGACACAGTCCAATAAAAGTTACCATCTAATTTAAAACGTTAAATCCTCCCTAATACGAACCTGATATTTTTTTTGCTAATCTACGCAATCGTACTAGTTTTGTTTACCATAGATGTGCCCATCTATAAAGAGGTGCCATAAAATAAATTGTGCATTAATACTGAGAAACAGTTTTCCTTTTTCATTCAAATTATCCTATGTTCATGACCTAACTTTGTACCCAATGTATCTATAAAAATATGTCTATATTCAAAATGTCTTAAATACTGTTTTCATTGCAGATTCGATACAAGTTCCCCATGTTTCTGGACTCCGTCGATCCGTTCTCGCATAGTCCAGTTCATCCTGGACCGCAAGAAGTTTTCCAAGGAGCCCGGCGACGACTTCGCATTCGGCATCACGAGGCTTATCAGCAATAACGTGTATAGCGCTGCGTATCCTCTACACGACGTGAGTATCCGGCTCGAAGGACCAGTCAAAGAACTAGAAACTAGGCCTTAGTATTTAATAAATTTGTATACGAGTGTAGATGATAGATAATCTTAGAAAATCCCTATATTTTTATCTTTGGGTATAAGAAAGATAGAGAGAGAGGGAAAAGAAATACCGTTTCCCTAACTGGTATTTGATTCATTATACGGAATATACAATCTTCTTCAGGACTATTTTGTAAAGAGATCTTTTCCTTTTAGTTGTTTTAAGAGAAAATTGATTGAGATTTTAGGATTTTAGGTAATCACTTACCATCAGGTGATCCGTCTGCTCGTTTGCCTCCTGTCACATAAAAAAAAAGTAAAATAGGAACAATTTTGCAATGAAAATGACTGTGTACATTATAAATACATAATTTATTATTGATTATTTCAGGGTGATCTCAAAACTCCTGGCTCAATGCGGCATCTGCTATACACGGAATGGGCTAGCGTATCCAAATGTATAAAATACCAGCCGCTCGACTATATTAAGGATTATTTTGGAGTTAAAATAGGTAAGCATTTAAGAGTGACACCTAGCTAGCATATTTTGAACCTTACCGACTTACATTAAGGCTGGAAATCACTGGCCCATTTATTGACCCGAAGCAGTGGTACGGTTAATACTGGGACGTGTAAAAGTGCTATTTAAAAGCCTACTTGGATAAATAAATGAGTTTTTTTTTATCAAATGAAAATTATTACCCTAAGTGATCAAAATCCTAAAATACCATAGTACAGCTTCACTTTATCTTTTTATTGCACGATTAGTGTAAGTAAACCTTTGCGATTTCTTCGACCTTGTACGTCTTATCTGGTTACACTCGTTAGCGAAAGAAAACATTGTGACGACGGTAATGGTATTCTATTACCTTACAGGTCTATAAGTATAGCAAGATGAAATTCATTCGACCTTAAAGGCTTCCACAGACCAAACGCGGGTCAGAAGCAGTGCGGGTCAGTTGCAGCGCGGCTGAGGCACACTGAAAGCAGCGCAGTTTCAAAGCAGTTGCAACGCGGGCGGTTGTTAAAAATTTAAATATTCGAAAATCGCTTTCAACGCGCTGCTACCGCCCTGCGTCCGGTGTGTCATACTAATATGGCCGCCATAGTAATACAACAGCGCGGGCCCGCGTTCGCGCCGCTTCTGTCCCGCACCCGCGCCGCTTCTGTCCCGCACCCGCGCCGCTTCTGTCCCGCACCCGCGCCGCCTCGTTTGTCGTTCGGCAGTTGCAGTGCGGCGCGGTTGGAGCGCGGGCCCGCGTTCAAATTTGGTGTGACACACTTCAAAGAGTTTCTTGTATTACAACTTGCGCGGGCCCGCATTTAAACTGCGCTGCTACTGCCCCGCGTTTGGTCTGCCCAAGCCTTTAGACAAGTCGGTAAAGTTCGAAATGGGTGTTTTTTTATTATGGCCGCCCTTTAACACTGTTCCGAAGTCGAAGCAGAGTTGTAGGGTAAAATTTAAAGAGTATAATGTAATGTTTAATATTTTTTATAATTATTTACAGGTTTATATTTCGCATGGCTCGGCTTTTACACGCACATGCTTATACCAGCATCGATAGTGGGACTTATATGTGTGATATATTCTGCGTCTACTGTATACTCGAATAAACCTAGGTAAGTTACTACAGCTTTGTAAAAAATATTATCAGATAAAAAAATCACAATCTATTGATAAAATAATTATAGAAATGTCAGTAAAAACTATCTTATAGTCATTTAAAGTATTATATTAATATATAATAAAACAGCACACAGAATTAATATTCTGTGTGCTGTTTTATTTTATTTTATTAAGAAAACCAACTGCGTAGTGAAAACTTTTACTCTGTACTCATATAGGGCGTGATGAATTCCTGATAATCCAGCTTGTAACTTCTAACGTGCGCCAAATCATTATGTACCTTACGCTACTTGACATAGATGCTAAAAAGCAATTGAACAAGATTATAAAAAATACATGCTTTTTTACTTTTCTTGCAGCGAAGACGTATGCAACTACAACTCGACGATCAAGATGTGTCCGCTGTGCGACTACCACTGCGACTTTTGGGACCTCAAAGACACGTGCTTGTATTCCCGCATCACGTATCTGTTCGACAACCCGACCACTGTGTTCTTTGCCGTGTTCATGAGTTTTTGGGGTAAGTTAATATAGATTTATGATGATTAATTTCAAGTAAAAATTATTGTTAACATTACGCTAAGTTTTATTAGTTCCTTTTGATTTGCGATACATATAAAAAATACCCTTATGTCCAAAGGGTACTACAAGGTTCGAGACTATATTGATGACAAGGATGCGTGGTCAGTTCAGTCTGCACATATTTGATGTACTTAAATTTGACTATTCTTACCGTTAGATAATTCCTGGCAATAAGTGGTGACTGAGTTTGTTCCGGCGTTTCTTCTCAGCACTTGCCATATGTTTGTCTCGAAGCGCTGGTAGGGCCCAAAAGATAAGGAGACATGTAAAGTGCCCCATAAGGGCTACCTTTTCTTTTTTTTTTATTATTTTCTATTGACGTTCATAAGTGCCACTTGTGGTCTAAACTGAATAAATATTTTTTGATTTTTTGATTTTTGATTCTCCGTTCAACATCAAATCCTCTGAAATTATTATCAGTTATGGAAAATAGGTGTTCCTTGTGAATGAAGTAACATAATTGTTACGGAAGTTTTAAACATGTAAAATTTAAGAGCGCCTTTAAATTAGAGGCACGGGGAAACCACTGTGGCGCGCTTGTTATGATACTAATTTTTCTAGAAGTGCAGTTGCAGCGCCATTACCGCGACAAACGTACACGGCAAACGCTTCCCAATGGGTCTAGACAAAGTGCACTTTAAAATAAAGTAAACCAGTTGAAAGGTGGTCGAAAAGCCTTTTTTTGTATGGAGTTTTGACGGATTTGATTTTGGATTCGATTTTGGATTTGATCAAAAAGTTCCACTTGTCTAGGGGGGCAGATCATTTGGAGTAGAGTCATGAGTCTGCCATTGACTATTTCGAATGAAGCTCGCCTTCGGCCTTTCCATCATTTTCTATAGTCACAACTTCCTCGTCGTGGTATTGCATAACATGCTGTAACGCTATTGCTTTAGGCGCGTGTTTCCTGGAGCTGTGGAAGCGGTACTCGGCGGAGATGACGCACCGCTGGGACCTGACCGGCTTCGACGTGTACGAGGAGCACCCGCGCCCGCAGTACCTGGCAAGGCTCGCGCACGTCAAGCGGACTGAGGTACGCAAACATTTACATCTATTACTAAATAAGTAGCGGCGCGTTTGCTTAAGGTTAACAACTCACGGCGCAATTTTCACCTGTGCCCGCAGCTTCTGTAGAATGCAGATACTTGTGTAAAAACTAATGCACAACTCACGACGCGGTTTGCGCACTCTGCGATGAATTGGTGGGCGACCGCTGCAGTGGCATCGTTAACTGCCACGTTTGAGGGCGATGGCGGCTAGTGTGGGAGTGTGAAACGGAACGCAAGGGAGTGAGTGAGAGGAAACGAATGAGTGAGGAAGTAAGAACGACGGGATTTCCTATTTTTTGTGGTTTTTATCCTGGAGAAAATACAAATAAAGCTGAAGAAATACACCCTGAATTTCAATTCCTACAGCTTGTAATCGCGCAAATAACGGGTCCCGCGAGTTTTGAAATAAAACCGCAATTCCAACACCGCCGCGGGCGCGGGTGAAAAATCGCGCCGTGAGTTCTTAGCCTAAAAGTGGCATCTTGATTAAAGGTCTACGAGAATAGTTTTTCAGAAGTTCGTGCCCAGAATAATGGTTTGATTCGAAAATATAAAGCATGTATAATATTGTCTAAAATGGTGTATGTCTTGTTGGTGTTAATAAATAAATAAAATAAAATATAGATGGCAGAAAGGAATGTGATTCTTACTAGGGCGTAGCCAAAAATTACGTAGATACGAGTAATATCGACAGCCTGTTCTCCACCATGATGATTTCTGCCGCTTCTCTATGATTTTTCATATAACATATCGGTCCTGGGCGCGATAGGAAACATTATTATTGAAGGCAGGGAAAACTAGTCCTTACTGTCTTGGGAATCAAGCTAAATTTTCCTCAACAGCTCAATGTCATAACGGACGAGCGAGAGCCCATGGTTCCGTTCTGGCGCATGCGTCTTCCCGCCACGCTCATGTCGTTCAGTATCGTGGCTCTTCTGATCTTGATGGCTCTGGCGGCAGTGCTTGGTGTGGTGTTATACCTATAGGAGATAGATAACGTTATTTTCAGCAGGGAAAAACACTTCTTACTGTCTTGGGAATCAAGCTTAATTTTTCTCAACAGCTCAACGTCATAACGGGCGAGCGGGAGTCCATGGTTCCGTTCTGGCGCATGCGTCTTCCCGCCACGTTCATGTCGTTCAGTATCGTGGCTCTTCTGATCCTGATGGCGCTGGCGGCAGTGCTGGGTGTGGTGCTATACCGCATGTCGATCATCGGCGCGATAGGAAACATTATTGTAGGCAGGGAAAACTAGTCCTTACTGTCTTGGGAATTAAGCAAAATTTTCCTCAACAGCTTAACGTCATAACGGGCGAGCGGGAGCCCATGGTTCCGTTCTGGCGCATGCGTCTTCCCGCTACGCTAATGTCGTTCAGTATCGTGGCTCTTCTGATCTTGATGGCTCTGGCGGCGGTGCTTGGTGTGGTGTTATACCGCATATGACTAGACGCTATAGGAGATAGAGAACGTTATTGTAGGCAGGGAAAACCAGTCCTTACTGTCTTGGGAATTAAGCTGATTGTTGCTCCACAGCTCAACGTCATAACGGGCGAGCGGGAGCCCATGGTTCCGTTCTGGCGCATGCGTCTCCCCGCCACGCTCATGTCGTTCAGTATCGTGGCTCTTCTGATCCTGATGGCGCTGGCAGCAGTGCTTGGTGTGGTGCTATACCGCATGTCGATCATCGGCGCCACGCTGTTGAGGCAAGACAACCGGCTGATATCGTACAACCCGATCATGTTCACCACGGCCACTGCTGCCTGTATCAACCTGGTGCTCATCTGCGTGTTTAATTATGTGAGTACATTTGCCTGTTTATTTATTTACAACAAAATAAACGTTACAAAAAAAGGTTTCAATTCAAACTTCACTATAGGTGATAACTGTTTTGGTGTGTCTTTGTGTTGTATGTAAGCTTATATAATTTGCGCTAATGAACACTGAAAATCATTCAATTCAGCTAAGGATACGGAAGTGATTTATATCCATTATAATTTTTACTGTTCTGTTAGTAATGGTTGAGAATTTCTTTACTTATTTACAAAATTGCCGACGTCTACTGATGTGAAGATGACAATGTATTTTGAAAAATAACACCATGACAGTTAATTTGTAGCATTGAAGTATTTTATATAATGATAAGATTATCGGTTATTTTTTATATTTTCTTCAACGCTAACAAAATCTCTTTCTAGATGTATACCTACCTAGCAGAGTGGCTCACGGAAAAGGAACTCCTGCGCACACAGACAGAGTTCGACGACTCGCTCACGCTCAAGATTTACCTGCTGCAGTTCGTCAACTACTACGCGTCGATTTTCTACATCGCTTTCTTCAAGGGAAAGTATGTGGGTCGGCCTGGGGACTATGTGAGGGTATTCGGCCAGAGACAAGAAGAGGTGAGAGAATCAAGAATTAATATAAAACAAAATATCGAACAATATTTAAAAAAATAAACTAATTTTATGACATCATAAATTAAAACTGTAAATTATTGACGTAAGAAATTGCGATGCTTAAAATATTCTGCACCAAATAGATTGATCCTTTCTTTCACGAGTGTGAACGGATTGAATCTATGATACTTGCAATCTTCTGCAATTAATGTATTTTTGCGTTAGCTGTTTCTCTCATTCACTACACTGCTTTCATGAGTGTGAACGGACTGAAAACGGCTTTAAGGGAATCTCCGCTCTAAATATATTTGCCTTTTGCAGACTTACCATACCACTTAGTTAAAAGAGCGTAATCCCAACTGTCACTCAACAAATTAAATCACATATTTTATACAATTTAGGTCCTTTTGGAACTCTGTTTCTACATAATTACTTAAGATGTAATTTTACTTGTCAGCCTTTAATAGAGACTAATACCATTATCTTTAATGTAAGCTTTGTTACTATTATAATTATGTTTTAATCTTAATTTCTTATAGCAATAAATTGCCTGACTTGTGTGTTCTCAGACCCCAAAGTAAAGATCTTCTTGTAAAAACTAAAAGGCTACTGCGACACAAGCTATGCTTAGTGCAGAAGCCGCTAGTCATAAGAATACTCTGTACATTGATTTAATGGCAATAAACATTTTTATTATTATGTTTGTACGCTTTGGAGCTCACGGGTCAAAAGTGGCCCGGTTCTTGGCGTCTGCCAGCTCAGGGGTGTAGAGGTGTGCTGCGCTTTCTCCGAAGTTACTCGCGGCGTTATGCCCTTTAACACTTCCACCCCTGGAGCATATAGCTCTAGCGACTCCACTCTGGCCGGCCGGTTAAGGCAAGCCAGAGGTGAAAGTCCTGCAGACCCTCTCGGATTCCACTTCGGCAAGCCGAAGACGAGGGTCTTGACCGACTCTCGGGAGCACTCGGATTAACAACTGGCCCCGTGGTGTCGCTACTCACCAACAGCTCGCCACAAAGCTGCCCTGCGGGGCTTATTATTATTATTATTATATTCGTTCATCACTTACAAACAAAACTTGTCAATTCCAGTGCGCGCCGGGCGGCTGCTTCGTCGAGCTGTCCATCCAGCTCGCCATCATCATGGTGGGCAAGCAATTCATCAACACCTGCGTGGAGATGCTCATGCCCTACCTGCTCAAGTGGTGGAACATCATCCGCGCTATCGGCAGGAAAAACACGTAAGTTACCCTAACTTTTTTTAATTTATTTTAAATACCTTTTAACATATATTCATATTTATTAAGTCATAGTCATAAACCTTTATTGCATCATCTTGGATCATCATCATATTTATAAGGTGCTCAATAGCACAAATTAATGCACACTTACTTATTTTCCTCTATTTTGTCAAATTTTGTAGTGAGTTGTAACGTTCGCTGTGGGCCACGCACTCCTCTTTCATGGTTTCTGCAGAGTACCAGTGGCCGTAACGTGCTCTTCAGTACGTTATGACCTCATACTGAGCAGAGACCAATTTGGTACAATGTATTTTGCTTTTTAAGTTGATTGTACTTATTGTTTAATTTTTTTGGTACCAAATAAATGTTTTTTTCTTTCTTTCTAACTAGTGTTCGGAGTGCTTACCATGAGTTTACGTCAGGCGTGCTCTCTAGCGAGTGCGTCACAGAAATCTATTGTTAATTGTGAAAAATCTAAAACATTAAAATAGCGGTATCGTTATAGCCAATGAGCTGCTGTCATAGTGACATTGACGTAATGTCAATGTCACGCTAGAATCAAACGTTAGAATAGCGGGACAATTCATCACATAGCATCAAAAGCGCGCGGAGTCGTCTCCGCGCGCTTTTGATGCTATGTGATGAATTGTATTTAAAATAAGGCAATATAGTGTGAAAGTTGAGTATTCAGTGTTTTATTTATGAGAATAGATCTACCGGCCTCTAATACTATGAAGATTTTAGTTCTTGAAAGTAGCCGCTAGGGGCGCTGTAAAATCTGTCATACATCTAATGTATTTTTTTTACGCAGTCGCTAGCGAGTACACCTAATGTAAACTCATGGTAAGCACACTGAACGTGTCATATCTTTTCGAAAGTCATAAAAAAAAAGTTATTTTCTGTAAACGAGCATGTACCGAGACACTATAATCCTGGTCTTTTCAAGGCGATAGTGAATAGGCATTTTCTGGGCAGTCTTGCCACCCTAGACTGTATTTCACTTAACATCAGGTGTCATTGCTCTGATGTTGAGTGAGATGAGTGAGTGACTGGTCAACACATCGGTCCCTGGTCTGCCTGAAAACAAGTACGTATATGAAGAGCTTTTACATCTACAATTTATAACAAATTTGTTACAGAATCAAAAGTCCTATGCAGTGGGTGAAAGACTTTAAGCTGGTAGACTTCGGGAACATGGGACTATTTCCCGAGTATTTGGAAATGGGTAAGCTTCTTTAACTGTACGTTAACTCAGAAAAATCGTCGTATTCCGTCGCATATATTGAAAAGTGCCTCGACTTTGCACGGGTGCAAAATATACATATGAACCTTCCTCTTGCATTACTCTATCTATATCTATTAAAAAACCGCATCTAAAACCGTTGCGTAGTTTTAAAGATCTAAGCAAACATAGGGACAGACAGCGGAAAACGACTATTTTTAAATAAATTAAATAATATTTTTCCACAAAGACCGGTCCTGCGCCGCTCGCATCCAGGCGCCTCCCGCGACCTTCACTAGATCGTCGGTCCACCTAGTGGGAGGCCTGCCTACGCTACGTCTTCCGGCTGGATGCGAGCGGCGCAGGACCGGTCTTTGTGGATCTCCTTGGGGGAGGCCTTTGTCCAGCAGTGGACGTCGTTTGGCTGAAACGAACGAACGAACGAAATAATATTTTTAAAGGCTACTTGTAAAGTTTCGATTATTTTTTCCAGTTCTCCAATACGGCTTCGTAACGATATTCGTGGCTGCGTTCCCGCTCGCACCTCTCTTCGCTCTCATCAACAATATTCTGGAAATGCGCCTCGACGCGAAGAAGTTTCTCACTTGCTACCGCCGTCCCGTGCCGCAAAGAGTCACCGACATCGGCGTGTGGTACAGGATACTCGACTCTATCGGCAAGCTGAGCGTGATCACTAACGTGAGTATACGTTGTGAAACGGGGTTAAAATATTCAGCGAACTAAGATATCTTTTTATATCGGCTTGTTGAGTTGCCTTATATCGAAAATACTGTACTAATACTGAGATTGGGCTGGCTTAATTTATCTATTAAGTGTGCTGCATCGTTTAAGCCGAATGATTAAGTGTATTAAGCTATTAAGTGTATGTGATGTTATGAAAAGCAGGGTAAAATAACTTCACTTTACGAACAAAAATTTTACAAAAAAGAAAACCTATCTCCATATCGCTTCAATACCGTAAGAACCGTAAACAGTATGCGCTATTCCTGAAACATTATGTTTCAAGGTTGTGATTTATTAGAAACTTAGGCCCCTGTTCGTTGAATCTTGTTTGGTCGAGTGAGTTTTGACTAAGATACGGGTCTTAACGCGACATTTATGAATTGTGTACTCACGGCTTGACGTTTCGGTTTGGTTTGGTAACATCGGTTTAAGTACATTTTTTTTCTTCGCAGGGCTTCATAATAGCGTTCACCTCGGACTTCATCCCACGTCTGGTCTATTACTTCTCGAATGGCACGTACGAGAATTACGTCAACCACACACTTGCCGAGTTTGACGTGACCGTTTTCCACGAGTATCGGCCTCAGTCCTCCACGTACAATGAGACGATGTGCTCGTGAGTATTGGGCAGGGTACTCACCTGCCATGTAGCACGTAACGTAGCATGTGACGTAACCAACCTTCAAGTGAGTACGGCTCGTCCACGGTCTCGGTATCTAAAGCCTGGTCCGTGAGCACGTAGAATCCCGTCCAATGACCCCAAGCTGCCCATCCTTGTCGCTCGCACGTAATTATGTTGCTGTCGCGCTCGCACACTCACTGCGGGCGCGCGTCGCACAGTCGCGACAGCAATATATTTACGCGCGAGCGATAAGGATGGGTAGCTTGGGGTCATTGGACGGGATTCTACGTGCTCACGGACCAGGCTTTAGCTGCGAGCTCCTGGATCCTACTGCGAGCCGCCTTTGTGCTCGCAGTGATACCGCCAGTCGGCGGGTCGCTGCGATCTCCCTGCGAACCACGCGCGAGCAGCTCGCAGCGGGCTCGTGCCTATGTACCTACTCACTCGAAACAATTCTGATACATTACATGCTACACGGCTAGATGAGTAGCCTGTTTTACGCTTCTAATTACACTGTATGAACTTAGGGGTAGACGATTGTAAACAGTAAAGGTCATCAAGGCTTGTCAACTCTTGAAGGGATTAACACGTTATCGCCTTTCGCACGCTGTCAACCGCAAGGCAATTTATGCTCCATACTGCAACGCACACTTAACCGCACCGGTTAAGTGTGCGTTGCAGTATGGAGTATCATACGAGTATCATACAAGGAATACTGACCGCCTCGAGTTGATACGGTACTATTGTAAACAATTATAACCTAATACCTAAAATTATCCAACAATAATGCCTGTTTTCATCATCAATCCCTAATTTTTAAGTGACCCCTATGGTAACAAATAACAGGAATTTCGTTTACATAGGGGTCACTAAAAATTAGGGATTGATAGTGAAAACGGGCATAAGACTTTTTACACAGTTTTATCTAGTCCCAAGCTAAATAATGACAAAACTTGGGGCCACTCTTTATGACTTTGATTGACATAACAATTTAATTTTATATTTGTACAACCGTTTTCTAGACTTTTCTAGAGTTTACAATGTGTATACCTACCTAACTTACCAGAATATTTCTTTTGTTGAAAAATCGTTCTTATTACAATCGCATAAGGTGCTAGAATGTTTAGATTATTGTACTTGCAGCTACCCCGGCTACTGGTACAACGACGGCGAAGACTATGCGCGATCTAACTGGTACTGGCACATCATCGGCGCGAGGCTCGCTTTCGTCGTCGTGTTTGAGGTACCTTTTTACTAAAGTAAATACAAATGAGTAGGTCATCTTCATAGAAACGCAACACCAACACCCCGCTAATCCACGCTAAATTTTGTTAGTGTGTGCGTGCGCGCCGCATACGTATTGGCGCGCTCACATACAAACCGCGCTCGGTGCGTTTCTATGAAGATGACCTACTCATTTGTATTTACTCTGTTTTTACTTTCTTTCGAGAATCTTCTCAGCACTGGCCCATTTATTGTCCCGAAGCAGCGGTAGGGTTAATACTGGGACGTGTAAAAGTGCTTTTTAAAAGCCTGTTTGCAAAAATAAATGAGTTTTATGAGTTATGTTCTCTCTATGTTCTTTTTTTTTTATTTTATTTATTTAATGGCAACCAAACCTCTCTGGGAGGTTTATTTCTGCCAATGTCGAGTGAAAATTGACAAAGTTATCAATAGAACGTGGGTGTTTCAGTTCTATTGATTTTTCATGGATTCCGTGGAGTTAAGTATGCCCGAAAGCAGGTTTCAAGACGCCACCGGGTCCAAAGCGGGTTGTTCATACGACAACCCACTCGACACTCGATGCGCGCTCAAATTCGAAGTATTTCAATGTTTTTTACTTGACACTTTAGAACACAAAATAACACCAAATTTGTACACTAAAGTCCATTAAATAAATAATAAATTGAAACCATTAAAACAGATCGACCATGCTTCCCGTTCAACTACCCTCCACGGAATCCTCTATGTTCTTCTGAGGGCTTAGTGTGAGTTTACATCAAACGTCAAAAAATGACATTAAATGTATGACGGATTGTACAGCGCCCCTAGCGGGAAAAACTAAAAGCGCGCGTTTGATGTAAACTCACACTCAGCCCGCTGAAGTCTCGCTGACATTTGACGTCACAAATTCACCCTCCCGTGCCTCTTACGTACCCCAAGCTCAGACTCAGTTATGTGCTAGACCTGTACTATAAAATTTTAAAGTTAAACTGGCTTAAGCTTTACGGTAAAGACAGCGTTCAAAATCCACTGTAAAAATTTAGTTAGTAACATTTAGGAGTTTGGTAAAAGTAATCGTTCGCAGTTACTCCACTCGGTGCAGATATTATATGTGATACTAGCTTTCCGCCCGCGGCTTCGCCCGCGTGGAATTTTGTCTGTCACAGAAAAACTTTATCGCGCGCGTCCCTGTTTCAAAAACCGGGATAAAAACTATCCTATGTTCTTTCCCGGGACTCAAACTATCTCTATGCCAAATTTCATCAAAATCGGTTGCGAGGTTTAAGCGGGAAAGCGTAACAGACAGACAGACAGACAGAGTTACTTTCGCATTTATAATATTAGTTGGGATGACCGAATAGTAGTAAAAACAAAGATATTCTGTGTAATACAAATCGTAAAAACAAAACAAAACACTATCCGCGCCTTTTAAAGGCGAGAGTGAATAGGCACGTACGTACAGGGCAGAAATGTACCATCTTAGACTGCATTTTATTTAACACCAGTGCCTCTAGCACGAAAACCTTTCGACTTCGAATCGTTTGCGTATTTGAATCGCCGTCAAAAGATTTAGTATGAAAATTTAAACAACCTCTGATAGTGACGTATAGTGAACTCAGTATGAGAAATGGTAGAACGAAACTAATTTTGACAGTCAAAATTGTCACGTTGAATTCGAAGGCAGTGTATCGAATTTTATCGAATGCGCAAACGATTCGAAGACGAAAATTGTTCATGCTAGAGGTACAGGTACGATTGCGGTCAAATACCTGCCTTTTTATGCATAAAAAAATTAAAAAAAAACATTCATTTTCACCCACAGAACGTGGTCGCGCTAGTGACGATCATCGTCCGCTGGGCGATCCCGGACATGTCGTGCGAGCTTCGCGACCGCATCCGGCGCGAGGCCTACGTCATCAACACGTTCATCCTGGACGAGACGCGTGCGCGCTCGGGCCGGACGGCCGACCGGACGGAGCCGGACACGCCGCAAGGTGGACGGCCGGTGCACTCGACGCCGGTTTAGCTAACGGTTACGGTAGGCACGCAGCATCGCTTACTCTTTCGTTTGGTTACTAACAACGGGTTTTGTTCACTGCTCTATTGGATACTTACTTTTTAAGTAAGTTTTTGTTTGTAGTTAATGTAAAGATTTTTAAAATACTAATTAAAGAAGTTACACTTGAAAATTTTCCAATATCTAAGTAGCTCAAGAGCTCAGACCGGTTTCCCGGCAAGTGAAGGATCGTGAGTTCGATTCACAGCTTAAGGAATTCGATTTTTTATTGGTAAGAACTAAGAACTCCTTTGCTCTAAAAGTAGTATTTTGTTTAACTTCTACGGGAAAGCTCTTCACCTGCCTCTAATCTTCTAAAAAGTGATAATCAGGCCAAAGGTGGACGCGAAACGAGGAATCTTATCGCATGTAAAATAAGTAATAATTTTAATAACATTTTTGGACATTTCACACGTTGTCAAATCTAGTCCTTTCTAAAATATCTAGTCGTTATAAAATCTAGTCATTTTTAAATCTAGTCCCAAACTAAGTAAAACTTGTACAAGTTTATAATACAACATATGTTTAAATCATCGAAGACGCAGCGTTATAGCATGAAAGAGCAGTGAACAAAACACGTGAAATAAGACTGTGTTGTGTGTGTTTGATACATTTTTAGATTTTTCTTCAGATTCCAATAACGACAAACAAACATTTTACAGTTACTTTACAAAACCATTGTGTGTTTAATCATAATTCTAGATATGATTGTGATATTTGACAGATATAATGAATTTAATTTTATGACGATATTGCACTGCCATTAACCTAAATTTTGCTTTTTTATACATTTTCCTTTCAAGGCGAGAGTGAATAGGCAGGTATGTACCATACTTGACTGCATCTCACTTAACATCAGGTGCGATTGCGGTCAAATACTTGCTTTGTTCTGCATATAAAAAAACATATCTAAGGAGTTTCCGTGGGTCCTCCGAAATAATGTAAATGTCACCGGAAAATAACAAGACTCGTAAGTTGATCAATTTTCTAGGTAGTTGATCAACTCTCGGAAAATAATAAATGGCAGTTGAAATTTACTATTTAACGCATTGAATTTTAGCTAATTGGTCAACTTACGGCACCTAGCCGTAATTTAATAATTAACTATATTGCTACAAGTAAAATCATCCTCAAATGGGCCAATCGTTGCCCAGTGTACTATTTGACGGTACACTATTATCCGTCACTTAATACACTTTTCTCTGATTGGTCGACAGCATTAATTATAAGCATTTAGCAAGTGTTTATTCATAGAGTTACAAACACTTAGATATGTTGTTTTAATATTTATATTTTAGAGATAGGGATATTAAAGTTCGTCTATTAAATAAATGAAAAATGTTTAAAAATATTTTGGAGCTCAGAGTTTTATTACTGTAAGTTATATTAATAATAATTATTATAATCAGTTTAATCAGTCAGTACAATCAGTCTGAATATCTAATATTTGTATTCGTATTTTACTTATTACTACATGTTAATGATTTATGGCATCTAGAGTTACACAAAACTTTGGCTTTTGCAATTAAACTTGTTACTTACACATTGTTTATTTTTAAAGGCTTTGCAATTGCATTGTTTTATTCCTTGCCCACCGAATGACGAACATTTTGGATATTTTCACTTGTCCACTGAGTTTTTTTATTTTGTGTACTTAGCCCACTGTGTACTTTTGTAACTCTGCATCAAAGTGTTCTCGATCGACAAAACTAGTATTGCTCACTGATTGTTCGTTTATTTCTACCACTACAGACTCTATTTCACTCATCATAAATAAAATGACGCGTTATAATTGAGAATTATTACCAAACAAAACAACAACTGCTAATTTTACTACTGTAAATAAAGAAAAACAAGTACAGTACCTCTAGTACGAAAAACTTTCGAGTTCGTTTCGTTGCGTATTCAAAGTGTCATCGAAAAATTTTGTATGAAAAATTAAACAGCGCCCCCTATATTATAGCCGCCCTAGGGGGCACTGTTTAATTTTTCATACAAAATTTTTCGATGACACTTTGAATACGCAACGAAACGAACTCGAAAGTTTTTCGTACTAGAGGTACGGACTAGACCTCAGACTAGACAGATTTGTTTACGTTTAAACCGGTAATGGCGGCGGCCGGGTGGCGGGGAGCGGTATAAAAGCACGTGAGTCTTTTAACCAATCATCGTGCACCTTGCCTTTGTCGGATGATTTAACGGCAAGACGCCGTAAATTAATCAACTTACTAAAATACATACGTTAAATAGTACATTTCAAATGCCGTTTATTATTTTCCGAGAGTTGATCAACTACCTAGAAAATTGATCAACTTACGAGTCTTGTTATTTTCCGGTGACATAAATACATAAAATAATCTTACAGTATTTGATAATGCTTAAGCTTTAAAAAAATATTACTTGCAGGTTTGTGTAAAAATATGAACATATTGCCACCCGCAATCTGTCAAATATCGCTTGTGTCATAAAACCATAAAACAGTAGTAAGCAGTATGGTTTTGGGCCATTTATAAAATATAATTGCTTTTAGCAATATTGAACCCTATGTTATTAGTCATAAAAACGTATTTTAATGCTTTTTAAAATGCTTTGTATTTACGATACAAAGCAAACGTTTAATATGTAACATACACTCCCAATGCAGTCTTAATGGCTTGTTTGCAAGAACATCTGTACAATACTCGTTTACTAGTTTTTGTGATTTGGTCCCAAAGTGAAAAAGTTTCTAGGAATGTCTTTGCATAAAGGTTTGTATGATAGTTTGAACTCCTCCTAAGCCCTGAATTCTTATGTAGTTGCGGTTTGCTTCCACCGAATTCCTAACCTTCACTGGTTGGGTTTTATTTTGGCCTTAAAACAATAGGAATTGGGAGGGAAACAGCTGGCTGGTATGCATGAAAAAAAAATGGGAAAAAAGTATTTTTAAAATTCGAACTGGGTTTCAATTGTTTCGTAATTCAGCCTGTGACTGAAGTGTCAAAGTAAATTAAACTTTATTCTCTATTTAATAAAGATGTTCTTGCAAACATGTTCCTACTTCTTTAAGCAGCTTCTACTGATAAGTATTTATAAGTCGAAGCAGGTAGCAGTCGCCTGATCGCTGACATGTGAGTGATTTGAAATTGGTTACAAATAATCGCATGCGGAGTTTGAGGGGTTTGTTTGAACTGCAAATCATGGAACACTAACACGCTTCGATCAATGATAATAACAGTTTTCTTTGGAATCGTAATATAATTTGGAATGTTTCAATTTTGGCTTACGGTTCAGAGTGTAATTTATTAACACTTTTTCTTTACAATCAAGCCTAGACTGTAAACTGTTTGTATACCTATTACAAATTCAGTTATAATTCAGCTTGTGTACTAATTATTTACACGCGGGTCCAATGACAGTTTAACTTTCCCCCGGGACAAACTTGACCTTCATTGGTGGTTTTTGTAGCGGTCAAGCTGTAGATCCTGACTACACAGAAGTTGCAGTGGTGGGAATGAGAGGTGGGAATAGTCCCGTATACTAATTAAGAAGTTTTATTTAGAAGTTTTTGGGTACACTAAAAATATTCATAATTCTTCTGACTCGTCTAATATTGTCTACAAATGTAAATATTTTATACATTTGAAATCTTATGTCTCGTTATTATTGTTGATCGAAGCACATATCAAAACACATAATCATTTGAGATCGCACGTTTGAGACGCTTTTGTGCTCACTCGTCGTTTTAAATACGAGTTTTGAAAACAAGGTTTAACAGGGTGAACACAATCTTACAATCACGTTGACAAGCACAACGTCTGAGTTGTACACCTGACATCACTAGAGTTGTATTAATTATAATTTTCGTACGGTAATTATAAATGTTTTTGACTAATTCGCAGGTAAATTTATATTCACCACATTGACAGTTAGTTCCTCATGCACAATACATCAGTTGACTAAATAAATTTTTATTTTATAAAAGCAAATAAGCAATATTATCACGTGGTGTTAGTTTTAAATAAGCTTCGGGAATTTATTTATAGTAACGCTTCTGATATACAATAAATTATGTTCCGATCAGCTTTCAAGCAAAGTATTTAGGCGAAATGCTTGTAGATTTGAATGAAATAACACACACTATGCTTTTAATATTTTATTAACTTGTATAATTATCTATTTAATGGACCTAAAGAACAGAAATTTAACTTTTTGAAAACTTTAATGTACTTTACGTTAAAATTTTATTGATACATAAATAAAACTACAGATTAAGTTAAAAACAAAAAGAAACTATGTCGAAGACTTTCGTTACGAAAAGTGACTATTTTCTATTGATTTTACACTACGGTTTTTAATGTTCTTGGTATTTAAAAATTAACTTGGAGGTCCAAACAAAATATTTTTTTTAAATAATTATGTAACAGATATTAACACACCTTTAAACCCCAACAGATGAGCGAACGGAATCGAACTGGAATCACATAGCGTCTCTGTCTGGATCTGAATTCGATCTCGCGGCCCACGGCGACCAAAACAACTTGAGAGACATCGCTATGCACGTCATAGCCAACGAAGCGAGGAGCGAAAACCCGCCGCCCGCGCACGTATAGATTTACATTGACCACGCCCCTTGGATACGTTTCAAGTTATAGGGTTGTGCGTACGCTAAGTTACGGGTGACGTAGTACGCCGATGCCATGTAGTTATTTACATTGACTACGCCTCTTGGATAGCTTCGTTTGAAGTTATGAGATTGCGCGTACGCTGAGTTACGGGTGACATAGTACGCACGAAGGCTGATTGAGCCTGATATACATTGACCATGCGTCTTGGATACACTGTCTACGTTTAAAGTTACACGTGCGTACGCTGTGCTACGAGTCCGCTGTACAACGTACGCACGAAGGCTAATAGAGCTTGTATATTGTGGACATACGGTGCACATTTTTTTTTCTCGAGATGTAATACGTATTGAATCGGGCAGTAAGTAAATTGTACATAATGTAGTATTTTGTGCTACGTCATCTTCACCTTTGCGTACGCGCAGCCAACTTTGGAGCCAACCCATCGTTGCTGCGATCACACAGGTGTCTGCTTTAATTCGATGTTGCGACAATGGTCAAGCGCATTCGGCCAACTATACAAAGGTTCGTATTCTATACACTTTGCTCCATTGACTCAAGACGTCATGGTTTTTCGTCCACGGCCTATTTTGACTACACACCTCACTAAGTAGATGAATCACATGGCCTAAGTATTTTGGGTTCCAGAATAATAGCACTTCGAGTTAATTGACTGAGAAGTGTAATCTTTATTTTGCTCAGGCAAAATATCGCTCTTATTTGTTAAGCGGAAGTCGTAGGATAAGATAAGAAGGTTTTGGAGTAGGTTCTGTTAAGTCTCGAAGTGAAATATCAAAGAATGCTAAAGGAAAAATGATTTTCAACATTGATACCTCATTTCCATGTCTCGATTGATCTAAATAAAAGTAAAAATTGTACTTAAAGATAACATATCACGTTCATAAAGTGACTGAGGAAATAGACACAACATTTTTTAATACTTATTTATTGGTACAAAAGTATATTAACGTATTTAAGTTGCTCATTAATTGACCATTTATTTATTTCATTGAAAAAAAAAATGTTTCTTACTCAGTCACTAATACTAGTTGCAGATCTATAATATTTATACACGCATCCTTTATATCAGTGAACAGAGAGAGATAAGTTTCGGCAAGTATTTTACTGCCTTAATATTAAAATTAACGTATCCTACTAAGATCATTGCTATGCAATTATGTTCCTTTTACCAAAGCCTTACAGTCATATTTGGCTTGGTATTCTTCTACATTTTATGCCCAGCAGGCAATCATTATTAAGACTAACCCGAATCTCACATCATAGGATTCATATTTACAAAACTGTATATTTATTTTTTGAAATACAATACTAAAGCACTGAAGAAAATGATAACAATATATCTTTTTTATTTACATTTTGAAGGTTGTAAGAGTATTTGCTAGAATGTATGTGGTCTGGCATCGTGTTCAGTAGGAATATAAATGTTTAAAATATATATAAAAAGTAAAAGTTTGTATAAATTATACTGAGTTATTTAAATGTAGAGAAATATCTTGAAACGTAAACGGAACGTTAAATGTAGAATTGCCGATTATCTTGTACTATGTTTAAGTAATTCAGTATGCTGCGTCGTGTTCAGTAGAAAGA
The DNA here is from genome assembly GCF_963855985.1 of Ostrinia nubilalis. NCBI lineage: Eukaryota > Metazoa > Arthropoda > Insecta > Lepidoptera > Crambidae > Ostrinia > Ostrinia nubilalis. Next base: position 15,260,398 of record NC_087089.1, on the reverse strand, counting down.
AAATTTTGTACGCGCATTGGTACGTTAATATTTGGCTTAGTAGTTTCCAATTTATGTGTAGGAAATGCAGACAAGAACAATGTATTAAATCCTCTTTTGCGTAACAGCAGAATTATTGATCAAGTTTTATGCATATTTTGTCAATAAAATCTGATATTAGGCGATTATCACACTGCACCGCGCTCCGCCGCAGTCCGCGTGGCGACATATAACGAATCCCGCGCGCAAACGCGTTGTCAGTGTGTTGTACCGAGCGTGTTTTCTATACAAACTAAGGTACTTGCTTCTAATGATTAAATCTGTTGTCCCGCGTACCGCGGCGGAGCGCGGTGCAGTGTGATAATCGCCTTAATATAGGAATTTAGTATATTGTTCTTGTCTGTTAGTTTTTTGATAGGACAGTTGAGTAGGCAATCGCTAGCAAATATATGTATTGTTGGTTGTTTTTATAAAGTGATGATGCTTTTAAAACAAGTTACCTTATGAGATAAGAAAAATTATTTGCAATATTTTAAAGTTAACTAATCGTGCTTGTTCAATCATTGTTATTGTTTTTTATGATATGTACGAGGGCCGGCTGATAAGTCCGCGGCCTAAGGTACTTAATGAAATAAAATAAATGGTTTCTATTTTTTATTTTGTAATATAATCTCCCTGAAAAGAAATACATTTCTTAAATCTCGCATACAATGCCTTTTACCCACCCAAAAATTTTTTTTTCAAAATGACGACCAACCGCAGCTTTAATTTCGTTGTCATCTGCATATCTCCGGCCCCGTAAGTCCTTTTTCAAATCGAAAAACAGGAAAATATCGCTAGGTAATAGGTCTTGGCTATATGGTGGGTGGTCAATCTCTGAGAACCCGGTGTCTTTCAGGGCTTGGCCTCGCAACACGTGCGGCGTGAACGGGCGCGTTGTCTTGCGGAAAGAGCAATCCGCGTGTCAGTTTCCCACGTCATTTCTGTACAATAGCCTCGCAAACATAAAGAAATATTCTTCAGCTATCTGCCACGATTTAATTCTTTGGTCAGCCGGAACGATTTTTTCGACTTTTGAACGTTTCTTTCACTCAGTATCGTGACAGGGCGGGGGTCGTTTTCACAGGTCTCTCGTCCGTGTTGAAATAGTCGGGCCCATTTTTTAACCATGGTATATGAAGGTCCACAATCCTGAAGAACCAATGACATATCTTCAAAAATGTCTTTCGGTCTATTTTCCTTCTTTACGAGGAATTATGTCCGCGGCGCGCGGTGTCGAAATTCCGCAAATCTCCAGATTCGGCGGACATGGTGATGTCATTTGTTCGATAGAAATTGAACTATCAGTGCAAACTTAATAAGTGATTGCTTTTTATAATACTACTGAGTGTCGCAACTAGTGACATGAGTAACAAGCTAATTACTCATCGCTAAGTACCTTAGGCCGCGAAATTTTCAGCCGCCCCTCGTATATTTCCTATGTCTTTGTCTCGATTTTATGATAAAATAGTTCTTTGTCCTTCACATTGTTGTTAAATTAAGTGAATTTCGGTGCTGTGTTTTAATTAACAATTAATTTAGCTTCCCTTTGTAAGGCATTTGCCGCTTGTTGGCTGTTCATAATTTGTAATTAATTTAATTAATACTAGTCATGTAATTGTCTCGAGTTGAAGTACCAAAATAAAGTGTCAGTCGCTTGAAAACCAAATCGATGGAGATGACCAAAAATTCCATAAAATTGTCCAAGACAATGACTGGTAGAAACTGTTTAGCACAAAAAGATACCTAGTTATTAATTTGAATATTTTAACACTTTCGTGGACTTATCTCAGTAAGTGGGTGTATATCGGGATAAAACATACCACTGAAATAAAAACCTCCTATTTTGAAGTCGATTAAAAAATATACATGTCTTATGAAATTGCGGCTTGTTAGTAAGTATACAAAATAATTGAACTTATGCCACTTACATCTCTTGGCGATGGAATTTCTTTATAAAATTTTATTGTCTACTGCCATTTTGTGGTGGTCTTTGCGTCCACGAATGTGTTAAGAAATATCGTTGGTTTTCGAACAAAAATGTTTATTTCATCAAATGAAATTTAACTACGTAATTTAGATCTGCTATAATTTATTAATTTTAAAACAATTATTTTCTATTTTGTAACTTATTATCCTTTTCTATTGTAACTTTTTATGAGTTTGATTTACTACTACAGCTACACGTAAAATAATACATTTTGTTGAATGTTGAATCTTACCCCTTTTGTAATAAAGTTTAACTTTGACGAGTATAAAAAATGTGCTTAGCCGACTATACCAAGTGAAAAGTTCATAACTATTAGAGGCTAAAGTCCTTTTCAGAATGTGTATTTTTCGATATTTAGGTAACTATATTTTTGAGTTTGTATACGGAATGAAAATAGTACAGTCGACGTTATTTTTTATTTTATTTATTTAACAATGTTCTAACAAAAATCAATTGTATACATGCGCAGAAAGATGCTATTTTAACAAGCCAATTATTATAGAGTAGTTAAGATTACATGTTTTTGTTACCATTGTTTTCTTTTTCGCATTGCAATTGTCACAAAAGCTGTAACCAACGACGACTGTACCACATTGGAACGCTTTGGGTGTTGTCCATAGCGAAACGTAAGCTACTTGTACTGTTTGGAGACGCTTCTACTATTTGTAAAGTTTATATGAATATATGGCAAATTAACAATGAACAAATGCGTTTTATTCTTTAATATTTTATATCTCCAGTTTCGTAATACGAAATTATACAACTTTCCATTTTGTTACAAAACATCAGGCAACTGGTGTGCACTTACAAGTACATTTTGTTAAGTTAGGTGATTATTATAGAACAAATCTCAAAACTCGAATCAATTTTAAGCATATTAGGTTGAGACTTGGTTTGTTAATAAGGCTCAAGTAATAATAAATCTTATTACGAGTAATTACGAATGTTTTGCCATACTTACATACTTTACATACTCGTACTACATGGAATAAGTCAATGAGATTTACTTAGCTACAGATAGATAAAGTAATTAGGATAAACTGGAGATTAGAGTTCGCAATCTCACTGCAAAACATCTCGCTCAGCGATTTTGGAATTTATCTACAAGAAAATAAGGAAGCTGGAGCGTAATGCGAGTAATTAACACGTTAAAGCTCCAAGAAACTTTGTTTAGTGCCTGTGGCACACTGCCGCGAATGCGGAACAGAGGGGCTACTCTGAAAAACATCCGAAGTTCTGAATGTCGCCATCCCTCTCAAAAATAGCGAGATGCCAACATGAGCGACTGTGACAGACTACGTAAACTACGTCTCGAACTCTACATTGCGGATCCGATGTGTTGTGGTGTGGTAATACGTGTTTCATGTACCTATGTCTAGTGTATTCTAGTGGGTTTATAGTTAGTGGTCTAGTTTATAATGATTGTTTCAAAAAGAACTCTCCTCTGGTTCTCCTTATTCACTTGTCGGACAAAACGGTTGGACTACGAGGAACAAATTGGGGAGCATATGTCACGGCACGCCCTCTACATTTTTAAAGTAACATTAAACTTAATGTATCTCCCGATAGTGTTCAGATATAAGTCGCTTCTATTACGCATTCGAGCCAGTGTGCTACGAGCTTAACCTTTCGCGAACGTACGACAATAAATTAGTTTCCCAACGAGGGTCACATTCATGTTTACACATTCTTAAGTCTGTGCTAGCAGCATTAAAATATCAACCTTAAGTATTTGGCACAAAGGTTATTGTTGCAGCTAAAAAGTTGTTATCGTTAAGCATTAAATTGCGGGATTATGACAAATTGTATTAAACCTCGTGACATTATGGGGGGAACGGGAAAATTTGATCATGTCAGGTGCCGAAGCTGAGACTATGAAAATGGGGCATTAAAAAGCTACGTAATTATGTTATTAGAGGCTGAATACATCATCAGAAAGGGTACCAGCAGAAGATTGACAGTATTGCAGCAATAATACATGTAAGTAGGGGGTTCCATTCCGTTTCCATTCCATTTTATAAAACTCGGATTCGTTTCCGGCGATACTTCAATGTAGGTACCTAATACTTACCTAACTGGGCAATAAAATTGCCTTCGGTAGAGATTGCAGTCAAGAGTTCGAGTCCTTAACATAAACATTACCATGAATACATACATGTCATCTGTATACGTTAATTAATAAAAGTTATGGTATTTCACCACAGCATTTTACTCACGATGCGTCAAAAGATATTTGAGTGACGGAATTTCAGATTCAAACACAGAATTATAAAAATTAAAAAACAATTAAGGTAAGTGCCCCCTACTTCGGTATATTAAGGCTCTTACGACTTTAACAATTTATTTAAAAATAACCAAGCATGATATCAGTATGAAAGTTTTTGTATGCTAAACTTCGGTCTTTTGACAGTAACTTAATACATAAATTATAGTTATATTGTTTGAACTTTTTTTAATATTAATTGTTCTGCGGACCTCTTGTTTGGATCCTGTTTCGTGATAAAATTTTGCTCTGTTTCCAAGTTCGTGAACTCATGTCCCCTATTTCGGGATAAGGTTTTATGCATCGAGTTAGGATATTTTAATAATGATTATGGGTTTAACAAATTTAAAAACGATAATATAAATTTAGAATAAAAGAATTATGTGAAATTGACGATATTACTTACCTGAAATATTCATGAGAAATAATGTTAGTCTGTTTAGCTAGGTACGCACCTTCGTATAAAAGGACATCATCCACGTTTCATATATTTTTGGTCCAAAATCAAAAGTGCCGGCCAACAAAAAAAAGTGCTGTATTCTGACAGAATACGTCTGCCTTAGCATTTGTTACTATGGCACCAAAGCCGTAGCTTCACTGTGCGTCGAGTATTTGAGATCTAAAAGTCATCGACTATTCATACATTTTTTGTTCAAAATCAAAAGTGTCGGCCAATAAAAAAAAAGTGCTGTATTCTGACAGAATACGTCCGCCTTAGCATTTGTTACTATGGCACCAAAGCTGTAGCACCACTATGCGTCGAGTATTTGAGATCTAAAATTCATCGACGATTCATACATTTTTTGTTCAAAATCAAAAGTGTCGGCCAATAAAAAAAAGTGCTGTCTTCTGACAGAATACGTCCGCCTTAGCATTTGTTACTATGACACCAAAGCTGTAGCACCACTGTGCGTCGAGTATTTGAGATCTAAAATTCATCGACGATTCATACATTTTTTGTTCAAAATCAAAAGTGTCGGCCAATAAAAAAAAAAGTGTGTATTCTGACAGAATAAGTCCGCCTTAGCATTTGTTACTATGACACCAAAGCTGTAGCACCACTGTGCGTCGTAGTATTTGAGATCAAAGTCAGTCGTTTCATATATTTTTAGAACTCAAATACTACGATGCACAGTGGTGCTACAGCTTTGGTGCCATAGTAATAAATGCTAAGGCGGACGTATTCTATCAGAATACAGCACTTTTATTTTTTGGCCGGCACTTTTGATTTTGGACCAAAATGGATGATGTCCTTTTGATTTGACAAATTTAAAAACGATAGTATAAATTTAGAATAAAAGAATTATGTGAAATTGACGATATTACTTACCTGAAATATTCATGAGAAATAATGTTAGTCTGTTTAGCTAGGTACGCACCTTCGTATAAAATTTTGATTTGTTAATTCTAACAATATGTGAAAATATTTATATAACCATCAGAAATGTGGAGCGGCCTTAACCCCTTCCCCCCCCCCCTCCCCTTCGTACCCATAAAATTTTGATTTTTAATTTCTAACGATATATGAAAATATTTATACAAGTCATTAGAAATGTGGGGGGGGGGGACTAACCCCCTTCCCCCTAATCCCCCCACCCCTGGAACTGCTTCAAGTGAGAGTAGCCCCCCCCCCCCCCTGAAAATAACCCCATATACGCGAATGAGTCATAATAATAAAAAGTAATTATTTAATTAATTACTTAGGTAGGTAAGTATTAAAAACTAAAAAATATGTCGATTTCTTTGATGTTATGTGTCATACAAGTACCTAACACTATACATTTATATATCACGAACTTGGGAAAAAGTAACAATAATACGGTTCCTTGTTTCGTGATACTGATTATTCTAAATTACCCAAGTAAAATTCATGGATTATTGTCAAATTGTGTCAATTAACTACTATCTATCCCATATAAAATACAAATAAACCAAGATAAATAAAACAAATCGAATTAAAACCAAAATTACGCTGGTAGTACTTATGCTAATTTATCTTAAAATTGGTCATTTATGTGAACTTCAAACTCGTGTCATATAAATTCTAGTGAACGAAACATATACCGAATTGAGATCATGAGAAACATAAATAAATGTATTATTTGTTTCATAACTTACATTTCAATTATCATAAATAATTATTTAAAAACCAAGCATCAAAATATTATCCATAATATCCTTGATTCGGTAGTATCACGAAACAGGGGACATCCGAAAAATAATATGTACGCTATTTCGTGAGTCAATTAATCGCAATTTTAAAGGAATTCTACGTTTTCATATAACTTTTTTCTAAGCCAAATCAATTGTCAAGGAACACATGAAACCACTATTACAAGTTTTATTCTAATGGGCGTTCCTTCGCCTTTCTATAAGCTTAAGAAGTTGGAGCGCTAACCTTACGGTGAGAGCAACATATGCACGCCGCACGGCTGTTTTTGGCTCTCTGAGAGTTTGAAGCTTCGTATTGCTCTCATTTTTGGCGCCACAATGTTGGTACTTGGTTTTTTAGATAGCTTAATTAATAGAGTTTTTGTAGTTATAAAGAATTTTTATAAATAATATTCCATTTGCTTATTATTTGAGCTAGAAAAAAAACTTACGAACTTACGTACTATCACGAACTAGTAGCCGTTTACCTTAAGTAGGGTAAGTGCGCTAGTTTTCGTCCAATTATCGGAGTTGCCAACTTTGTGATGCGAAATTAATATCTTAAAATACCCTTACTCATATGTATCATATGTCATTTTAGTCCTTATATAGTCTACTTTACGTTAATATTATATGACAATAAGTAAATACCACGGGTGTTTTTATAAAAAATATTTTATGCAAAAGAGGCGATTTCACTAGTTTTCGTCCAAAAAAATCAGTTTTCGTCCTAGTGTACGCTAGTTTTCGACCACTGTGTAGAAAAAAGGGTGCAGTTGAATTATTAACTTATAACCAATTCTACAATACAGTAACTATGGATTGTGGTATATCATTTGAAAGGTAATTTTGTTAGCTTTCAAATGATATCAAAAAGATTTAAATAAGTTTCTTACCTAAATTTAGGAAAATATTTCAATAGGTCGAAGGACAAATGGACGAAAACTAATCTACATGAATAGCTAATTTTGGTTTTCGTCCACCCCAGTGCTTGCTCATGACGTCATGGACGAAAACACAACAAAGTTTAAAGCTGTTTTTTGTTTTCGTCCACATCTTTTTAACGGTTTTTATGGGTTTATCACTGTTAAAAAGTGGACGTAAACTAAAATGTTTAATGTAATAGCAATAAAGATCATATTGGAAGAAAAAACATTGTATTTTGTAGGTCCATTGAAGTAAAATGATTATTAAAAATATTAACTAGGTGTCAGGGTTTCCGTCCACGTGGACGAAAACCAAAATCTTGCAAAATTGTTATGCTAGTATTAGTCCACTTAATTATCTAAGATTTCTATACAAAAACTTTAATAAACCCTTAAAATAGTGTTTATTATGCTAATAATTAGACATACGTGCCAAAAACATTACGTAAAGTAGCTAAAACAGTAATTAAACATACCATGAAAGTTCCCTACCGGCACGTCTTTTTTCTAACCTGACGACGTTTTCCATTCACCTGTGTGCAGCAGCAACTTCCGTAGATTTTTTTGGAGTTATTACTTGTCAAATTACATTTTCATGCAGGCAGAACTGTTACTTAGATATTATAGATTGTAACAAGTCCAAACTTGCACGGAAAGTTAGGTTTGTATTCTAATTTTCCGTATTTGTTTGTGGCAAGTCGGTCAAATGGACGAAAACAGGAGCTGGACGGAAAACCGGCGCAATTACCCTACTCGCTTTGTTTATAATCCCAAAAGGTAATACTTTTAATGGTAAACTGCCTCGAGGGCAAAATTAATACCGCTGTTTTATTTCCGCGCGATATTAATAAACTAATGGACGTTCCACCGCAAATTTTCCGGGAGGTGTTTGTTATCAATTATATCCGATTCCTTACAAGTGACGGTAATTCTAATTACTTTGCAACTGGTCAGTGTATACTTGTCTACCCAACTCTACCCAAGGAAGGAGCGACTTATGTCCAACTAAATGAAATTGTACTTATTTATTTTCTATTGTGAATGAAAACCAAAAAATGTTCTTTATTTTTACTTCTCTACATTTTTTTATTGGGCACGAAATAATACTTGCTTACTAAGTACCTACTTGTAAACTTTATGGTATTGTAGGAAAAGTAAAAACTAAGCAACTGCTATATCGACTTCTTCTGTTATTGTAATTTAATCACATTGGAATGGTTGAATGGATTTGGATTAAAGGGTCGCATTTAGCTAGATGCTTAATTACCTACTAGTGTCTATACTTTTTGTTTCTGCAAGGAAATACCTGAACAGGTCGACAAATGACAGGTAGGTAATATTAATTTGTTTGATATCCATAGTAGCACGTTTTTGAGAAAAACGATACGTAGAGTTACCTACATGCTACCTATTAATAACATCTCCTACCAGCCTACTTATACGGTGTACAAAAATCTAACGGCGACAATAAACTGCCAGCCGTAATTTATCCGGCCAAAAATAATCCGGTTATTTCTCCGAAAGTTTTCCGGCTCGTAAAAGTGACAAGTACCGGGCCAACTTGGGCTCTATAAATATTGGACGGCAGCCAAGTCCTAACAATAAGGTAAGTTATTAAATTGAATTAAGTAAGAGTAATACCAACCATCCTCCACTTCTAATTGAGTGAAAGAATGTGCTATCAGCTATTGATAATATTTCGCTTCAGTTAACCTCTTGAAATACAAACATCGTTTCTTCATTTTCTGCCTCTGAGCATTATGTAGGTACTCAATTTATATTGTGTGAAAATAATTGCCTAACGAGAAATGACGTTACAATCAAGTTACAATTACTAATGAAACGTTAATGATTTTTAAGTTAGCTTTGTATTAATATTATCTATGCTTTTATGCGTTAAATTGCATAAAGAATTGAAAAACTTCTGATGAATAAAATTGGCCGTTGGGTTTTCTCGAATTGCGACCACAGGCCGGAAGACGGAATAGGGAAGACGTAGCGTGGGCAGGCAGGGAGGTGGACCGACGATCTGGTGAAGGTTGCGGGAAGAACCAGGATGCGGGCAGCGCAAGATCGGTCGTTATGGAAATCCTTGGGGGAGGCCTTTGTCCAACAGTGGACGTCATGAACGAATAAAATTGTCTTTTTAATCAAACAATATTTTAATGGATCAAACATGTCAAGTTTCAATACATAAAACACCTCAGTACATAACTCAGTGACGGTTGAACGCTGACCGAGGGTGGGTGTTCACGCGCGTGTGCTAAACACGGATTAAAAACTTTTCGATTTCGCGCGGAGTTTTGTGAATACTTGAAGAAGCCAGGATTATCATTAGTCAGCGTGTGGGTGAGTGGTACTTTAATCTTTATATTGTCGGTCAGCATTTTTGCGGGTTGATTGTGGGATTAGCGCGCATTTTGTTTATCTTCCACGATATCCAATACGGTGTGTCGCAATACTTGTTAGTTCCTTCAAAGGTAATGACTTTTTAAGGAATACCTAGGTACTAGTAGAATTAGCTAGTAATTATGTAGTTTATATATAATTATATTTCGTAGGCAATATACAATAAATGGTAAACCGTGGAGTTTATTCAATTGTTTAACTAATCACTGTAAGTATATAACAGAAATGGTAAGTAACGGAAAGGTAACTGGTAATGGAAAGGTAACTGCCTTTTTCATCAAAACAATAGAATCATCTGGTTCTTAGGTAGGTACAATTACTTGATTATGGTGGCAGTGAATGTGTCATTAGTTGAAACTGTAAACATCTCCGATTGCAACTGCGAGGCGCCTTCGTTGTTTATTTTCCGAGACCACACCGTGACGGCCACAAAATCACGTTTTTGATGATAGCAGTTTTGGACATACAAAAATTGCGGATGTAGACAATAAAATTAAAGACGTAGCAGTTACTTTAACTAGGTACCTTTTTTACTACTTTTTTGCAATACATGTATAAATATTTGTTTACATGAATAGCATGGAGTTGCAAGCAAATGTAAGTAATGCTAGTTAAGGCAGTTCTCCGTGGGTCTTATCATCAATGCTTTGAAAAAATGTGGCCGCTTGCAGATGTGGTTGTTAGATGTAACTATTTTCTTGATAATGTCGTACGACTTTGTCTGATAGTTTACTTATTATACCCACACTGGGATGGGAGAGCTGGTGCATTTCTTGGCCAAAGCATTTTCAGCGTGATATTGCAGTCAGCATTTTGTACACCATATCGTATTTTTGACAGCGATTTAGGACATACTTTTATTGTAGTATAATTACTTAAATCTACATTATTAAGGCTATATTCAGTAAACTGTACATTTGCACATGCATTTCAGTGGTGAAAATTGTCTTTTGTGGTGTAACCTATGGGATATAGTACTAGTACCTGCCGCTTGTTTAAGCAAGTTTGCCATAGCATGCGTCGTGTGGGCGCGCTCTAAAGCCAACGGCTATCCCTGCATGATTGACAGGGCATAAGTAGTTTATGGTGTCCAGAAATAGAGACTCACGTAGGTGCAGACACTGTGCAAGGATATTCAGAAGGGCTGATCCGCTGTAGTCTTAAATTACTACTAAAAACTTCTTAAATTAAAGCTAGGACTCTTTCGGCGCTTGGTACCTAAAGTTCAATTTAAATTAGATTTGGGCGAGAAAGATACATTTCCTCTAATACTAGAACTTTCATATCGGGACAGTATTGACAGGATAATTATACAAGGATTTAGATTTTTTGCTAGCAGTGGTTTAAAAACCACCCCATAAGGTTACGAAATTGTCCAGAAAATACCTTCCAATTCTGACCCTTGAATAAGAAAAAATCATACCAACCGATTTAAGAACCTCCTCCTTTTGTTCAAGTCGGTTAAAAAGGAAAATTAAACACTTTTTTAGTTTACCAGGAAAAAAAGTTTCTACTATCTTCATTTATATTATGGTAATACGTGTTACGCGTATCAGAGCGAGCTTTCAAAACATAGTCGCATTATCTTGTGATAAAGCTCGCACTGATAAAAACATGTAGACTAAGAGCTAGTGAACGCCAGACCTACGCCATTTTATAAAAAATATTATACATAAAAATCAGATCTTATGGTATAACGTAAGTCTAACTTTTACGGTGGCTTTTTCTGTATATTCAATAGACTGTAATTCTACTAACGGTATACGTAGAAGTATTTTCCCCAACAGCCAGCCAGTTTTGACAGTTCCAACTCCTTGCCAGACAGTTTTTTTGGGTAGCTCCCAAAGCCACGATGACCCAAACTTCATAATTCACCAACACTTCTTTACATTTACACCATATTACACCATATTAAATATTTTTAACCCCTAATTGCTGTTGCTTTAGTCTCTAACGCATGATGTTTTCACCTATAATTAAGTTTGCATTTAACAAGTGTCAATTAACTTTTGTGAAGCCTCAATGTAACCTTGTTGGTGATCAAATAAATAAATAAATAAACATTAATTATATCCTATATTGGGAGCATACGCAGACAAACTTTCAGCTTTTATAAAATGACGTAAGTAGGTCTGGCGTTCACTAGCTCTTAGTCTAATGCATTATGTTGATACTTTTATTCATAGCTTCGAAGTTCGAATATCCGATGTTTTCACAAACACTGCGTTGTAGATTGTTTCCTTGTTAGGTACTCGTACCAATTGCGTTTCAGAATATCAACACTTTCAAACGAAAATATCTTCCAGAAACGGAGGATTTATAGTTTTTTCCCCGGAAAAATAACCGGTTCTAAAAGGTAATAAAAGTAATGGAATGTAGCCATAGGTTAAAGTCTGTGCTGTGATTACATAAAGCTTTCGTTTCACAAAACAATTAATTTAATTACTTAAGTGTAGACAATCGAATGAATTAAGGGCATTAATCAATTTAAACCCATAATACTTGCGTATCTTTAATTATCACAGATGAGTTTATCTCGGTATCCTTCCGTTTGGCCAAATTACTTTTCGCCAAATTTCACTTCGCAAACAACTTATCGCCAAAGTTTCATTTCCCAAATGAACTGTGGCGACACCGACGATACGCCACTACAAACTGTGTACCAACAGATGGCGCTGTCACTACTACACTATGGCATACTCCGTCGCTCATACAAACCTGCATCGCGGTGACGGAGTTTTATATCCTGCCAAGTATATATAGACAAACCAAGATGGTGTAAATTGGACCTTGGTCCCCGAGCATAACACCCGCTCGGAAGGAAGCACTTACATCTAGCATCCTTATTGTGGTTGAGCATCATATCCCACATTGGTGACCCCGACGTGATGTGAGACGCAACCTCCATCACCACCATCTTCGGCATCAGCCTCCGCCATCCTCACCATCTCCGCCACTCCGTCATCAGCTCCAGTCTTCAACAAGCCAGCATCCAGCCTTCAGGGACACCATCGCAGATCGCAACCGACCTTCCTGGTTCCTCGGCAGCAAGCAACCGTCACTTCACTGATCACGGGTACAGCTCTGGCCCAGCTCCACGCCCGACCATCGAAGACGCCTCCGCTCACTATCCCGACTCACCGTGGATAGAGCACCGCAACCTGCTCGTCTCGACTCACCGCAGACTTGAGCACACTGGCACTTGTAAGCTCATCACGCACAGACTGCTGAGCTCATCCTGACGTCATCCACCTCCGGTTCTTCCGGGGGGAGTGGTGTGGCGACACCGACGATACGCCACTACAAACTGTGTACCAACAGATGACGCTGTCACTACTACACTATGGCATACTCCGTCGCTCATACAAACCTGCATCGCGGTGACGGAGTTTTATATCCTGCCAAGTATATATAGACAAACCAAGATGGTGTAAATTGGACCTTGGTCCCCGAGCATAACACCCGCTCGGAAGGAAGCACTAACATCTAGCATCCTTATTGTGGTTGAGCATCATATCCCACAGAACTTTTAGCAACTGTACTTTTCGCAACTAATTCATTTGGTCAAATTATCATTTGGCCAAATTTTACTTGGCCAATGTTTATATAGCAAATGTTTTATTTTGCCAAATATTATATCCCAAATAATTTGTTTGGTCAAATTGACTCTTCACATACTTACCCACCGTTACCCACAAATCAAACCATAAGGCAGATGATCATGGTTTTCACAAGAATTTTATGTAAAACAAAGAGATTGCAGAAAATAGTATGGTTGCAGAAAGTAGGTATTGCATAAAATAGTAGGTTAGGTTAGGTTAGAACAGTGACCCTTAACGCGCGAAGGCGAGCGAAGCGTGCCGCGGCAGCGGCCGCCGAGCGCTAGAATCACCTCTATTGTTAATGAATCATTTGGAAATTTCGATAAAAACAATGAAATATGAAAATTAATTTAGAAAAAAATTTATATTAACTACCCACTAAACAAAATAATAACCACAAGTTAATTTGTATTCCATTCTATGCACCAATCAAATTATTTTTTAAATAATGTATCGTGAAATATTTTTGCCAAATGAAACGTTTGCCAAAACATACTTTGCCAAACAATAATTTGCTAAACAATAATATGCCAAAAACGGCATTTGCGAATTAAAAGTTTGCTATAAGTTGTTTTGCCAAATGAGAATTTGCTAAATGAAAATTTGCGAAACGTTGTTTGCGATGTGATAATTTGGGAAACGTTTTTTGGCCAAACATTAGTAATCCGTTTATCTCACTATGCTTTAAAAGCCTTTTGTGTCCAACACCTTACATAGCGATTTTATTACGTAACCTTAATAAATTCTTTTCATACGACACCGGCCATAAAAGCCGAAAGTTATTGTTGGGTCACTGTGGCTTAGGAGCGGGAATAATTGACATTGATGCACCAATAGAAGTACACCAAGTAACAACAATTAAGTACACAGACAGAATATTAGTAATTTGTTATGTCACCGTAATATTGTGAATTCCGTCAGATTATAATCTGACGTAGTTAGATTACAATCTAACCTAACCTAACCCACTGTTAGTTTACAATCTCACGCGTTATATTATAAACTGACGGAGTTCACAATTACAATACAATCACAAATAGTGGGCGCAGAGACGATGGCCGTTGGGGCAGAAAAGTTCTCGAGTGGCGACCACGAGCCGGAAGACGGAGCGTGGTCAGGCCTCCCACTAGGTGGACCGACGATCTGGTAAAGGTCGCGGGAAGAATCCGGATGCAGGCAGCGCAGGGCCCTTCATTATGGAAAGCCTTGGGAGAGGCCTTTGTCTAGCAGTGGACGTTATTTGGCTGAAACGAACGAATGATTGCACAAATACTACTCGTATAGTCCCGTTAGCTCCTCTTAATAAGTATAAAATATTCTTGTTACGAGTGGACTCACCACAATCGAACGGCAGCGAGGCTCGAATCAAACCCGCGTTCGTCGGATGAGTTGGCCAGTTGGACTCCTTCACCGATCGGCTATCGTGGCTTAGTTAAAAGTTACCAGCCTTAAAAGATATCTTACTATCAAAGTATAATATTTACTGGACAATAGTGTGAAGAAAACAATAATAGGTCAACTTAATACCATTGTTTACGAGATCAGACGACACTTCCACTGAAACTATTTTTAGCCATATTATTTATAAAAGAATATAGAAACTAGGTCATGTTATTAAGTAAGTAGCTCCATGGGTGACCTATATTAGAATAAATACTAGTACTAAGTACATATATGCCATAAATAAAACACTATTTGACTTTCTCTACATTTTGGGGATCTTTCTCTACGAGCAGTAGGTATATCTATGTGTAGGGATTTCGGTATTTCGCCACTATTTTCTATTTACCAGAGTAATTTGAAGCGACAGCAGGGAATAGATCAAAGTGAACAAATTGCCCTAGAAACAAGGGTGAAATATTCCACAAGATTTGAATTATTGGATCACAGAAAATCTAGGGCAAATTATCCCTTTTTTCCGAAAAATTTAGGTGCCTACCTCTATCATACTAACAATATTAACTGGCCTGTATTATCTAGTTTTCGATCTTTTCTTACATAAAACTGACACTTCTATTTTATTCGAGAACCTACTTAGTGCCTATGTAGCAATTAGAGGTGGCAGGCAGGTGAGGAAAATAATTAAGTATCGCCAGCCAAGCGTAATTTGGATCAAGAGCTTGAGATTACATGGGCTAAGTACACATTATTTTACTTGTCAAGTTATCAAAAACAAAGGTCTCAAACGCCTACATGGAATATGTTTATCAATTACTAATGTCATATTAGTAATTAATAAACAGATTCCTAAGTAGATGCAAGATTCAGGGTTCAGATTGCTCAGAAACTAGTATGAAAAAGTTCTACCATTAATTTATTGTAGGTATGTTTATGTTTATTTTATTTCGACTCTCGCTGGTTCATCCAGCAACTGTCGATAGTTCAATACCATGTCTTGAGGTCGTCAGTCAGTTCTTTGAGCAGGAAATATCCTACACTAGGTTACCTGAGTCAAGGACGTGCGAGGCTTTTATCTTACACTATTGTACAAAAACTGAGTATGAGTCGGTAGGTATCTAATCTGTTCTCTTGCTGTTTACCTATAGGAAGGATCGTAAAACTAAGCCGTTAAAAACAAACATGTAAAAGTTACCAAAACCTGAGTAAATAGATAAAAATGTGACCTTACTCTAGTTACCTACTCTACCTTTGTAGTTACTGTAGCTATTCAAGGATTACCGAGCTTCAAAGGAGCGACGGTGAAATAGGCAGGCTTACTAAATTAATCACCTCTAAATTAATTCAATTGTTTGTGGCCAGACTCCGAATGAATTTCAACGAAGTGAAATAGGTTTTCTGTATTGAAACGTCGGCCTCCATTCTGACGTTTCGCATTTCCGAAGTTTCAACTTTCAATGCGTTATTGACAAGACCTAGGTCATGTTTCCGCTGTTAATCTAAAGCCGATGCAGTAGGTATCAAAATAATTGGAAATTAAATTCTAATGGCATTGGCAAAACAAAAGAGTCGATATTTTAAAATATCGTAAAAGAAATTGCGTAAAATCTTACAATACAAATCACACGTTCGATCTCAATAAATACATACCTTCCGCCTTTTTACGATTTAGACGTTGACCCTTTAGGTATGCACATTCACTGTCATAAACATGGACCGTGGTTAAAGGTAACCCTTTGTATTTATTCATTTATTAACTCTTCTTCTTTGTGTTTAGATAGGTATAAACTTTGAGCAACCTTATAAAAACAGTAATCTCAAACGTTCATAAATCTCGTAGATTTCATTTGCAAGTTTCTTTTCGTCCTCGGAGAAAAAACATCTTGACATTTTCACAAGTATCCCCGCGTTGGAAACAATAAATGACTGGGGGCCTATTCTACACTCCGAGACGATTTCGATACGGTGTTTAGCTATAACTTTCTCTATCACTTATACTGAAATGTTGGTCAAAGTGAGAGAGATAGCTAGAGACAAAATACTATCTTTTTTCTGTAGAATAGAGCCGTTGAATCTCTTTCGAAATTGCGGCCGGTTTTAGACACAATACTAATTTCGTAAGATTTCATTCGAAGTCGAGGCTTTTTGCGTAAGAATGGTTTTCAAAAATTCATTACTTACTGCTTGGAAAATTGATTTTGCAGACTGGACTGATTGTAGGATTAAAAGTTTATTTGAAGTGTGATGGAAGAAAATTCTGCGTTCTTTCAAATTGTGTTTGAAATTATGACCATATTATTTGCTTCCATAATTTCATGCTTTTAGAATTCAATAAAATGTCCAGTCTCATAGTTTCGTCACAACTTTACACGTATTGGAAAGACATAAAGCGTCGGGGAAGAGAAATGTCGTGTAAAAATTAGAACTTGTTCCACAAGTTGCTGAAACTTGTCTGGCCTTGGGTCTGGGCGGACAAATTACTATTGATTACGGATGTTGTATAGATTTAGTATCTAATTCCAATGCGAATTCGGGTTGACTGAGCAATAAATACACGTGTAGGCACGTATGGGAAGCTCCTCTGCTTGATGGACCGATGACCTCGAAGAAACTGGCAGAGGCTGTATTAAAGGAAGGCTCTGGAAGGTTTACGTCCAGCAGTGAATTATTTAGCATTGGCGGATGTGGCTTTTACTATGAGTAGGTAAAACATCTAGACATCTAGAGGCACAGTGTAAAATGTCCAAGGATATTTATTATTTTTATTTTTATTTATGTTTGTAACTAGTACTAATTAACTTAATATGCCGTCATCTCCATAAAGGTAAGTGCATAAATGAGTGCACTGTAAAGTACAACAAAATTATGAATTGAAATATTCAAATTAGTTGCTAGACTTGTAAGTTTATACCTAAATTTCACAGCAGAATTCACAAAAAGGTTCAGCCACAGGGGAACATTAAGTTTGAAACTGAGTTTTCTCGTGTAAGAAAGTTTATTTAATTTATGTTCAGTCGTTCGCAACGCACTGTTTTTATGGTTTCAATGATTATTTCGCCCCTGAGGGCTGCTGTTACAAAGCAGTCTGAAAAGGTTACAATTATTTGTAAATGTTGTAGAGCTGACTGCATATCAGACTTTACTTACTACATTTACTTGTAACATCGGACTTATTAGTGTTTTACAACTCAGTTTACTTTTATTTCCTTGTAATATTTAGGTATATGCTATTTGTGTCTTTTTTTTCTGTATACCTTCTTTGTCCTTAACTAAGTGATGTTCATCGTAATAAATGTTTCTTTCTTTCTTTCTTTTATTTCGATGTGACTTAGGCTTATTATTAGGTGTTGAAAAAAGTGTATTTACTAATACTTTTTTATATTTGTAACGTAGCGGAAACCTATGCTCTATAAGAGTGCCTGTCTACCCTTGTTTCATAGTGTCAGTTTTCTGAACACGGCAGTCTTGGCTTTGATTTCTTTCAAAGCCAAAACTGCCGTGTTTAGAAAACTAATTTAATGGTTCAGACATACTTTACTTTGCACTGAATATGTAGAGTCTGTCAGTCTGTTATTATGTTATGAATTTACATACTATTTTTGTTTTACTAATCTTGCATGATTTTTAGAAAAAAAAAAGGTTTAAGTAGGAATGTAGTTTGTGCTTGCTTTGTTTAATACGATACCTGGAGTTCCGATCTTTCTTGTGAAGTTCCGGATACAATGTACCAAGTTAACTGCCAGAACTGCGTTCAGTATGAACGCTAATTGATGTAATTAATTGATTAAATCGATCCTAACGAATTTCCGAGAGAAACAATGGAAAAGTGGCGATGTCCTTTAACCGCCACGAAACTAATTAAGTACAGTGCAGAAACTCTCGTGGTTCAGTTACAAGAGCCTTAAGTATTTTAGGGCCACCCATTACGTCAGGGCCGGATTTAGAAGTCTGGAGGCTCTACTGAAAAAAAGAACATTATGTTTGGAAAATAATTTGGGGCCAGGGAGTCTTTGGGGCCCCAAATCATTTTCCAGTCGAGTATTCCAATAAATAAGAATAAGAATAAGGAGGAATAAGAATAAAGAAAGCGTAAAAATATCAAAGGAGTAGTTAACTAGTGTTTACTAATCTGAATTTGATTTGTTTTACCCCGGGGCTTTGTCCTCCCCTAAATCCAGCCCTGTTTACGTTGAAACTCGTAGACAGGCTCAAACAACCCTTAAGTTTAAGGTGTTTTAATTACGAGTGTTGATTGATACGAAAACTTTGTTTTGTACAAAAAAGGTTACAAGCTTTGCAAGGTTTTATGTTTAACCGATAAACATCTCTGTGAAAGAAACTTCATACAAAGCATTTTCATTTTTTCTTGTGCCAGCAAGAAAGTCTATAAAATAGTATGGTAGTTAATATCAAATTGACGAGCTTTCTTTACCCACCTCATACTTAGATGTGCATAGGTGCTTTTTCTTCACTGTCTAGCGATATACAAACAGCTATTAATATATTTTATATATGTAGTTTTCGTATCCACAAACGATGCTTGTTTAAGTGACGCAGCAAACGTACAGCGTTGAATAGAGCTCTGTGATTGGTTCGTGTGTCACCCTGTGCGTCCACGCGCACTGTGAGACCAGATAGAAACGTTTGTGAATACGGGCGTGAGTCGTGCTCTCTTTTGTAAAAACTCAAACATCTAGACGTTCAAAATTAGTAGGTAAGTAAGTGAAATGTAAACAATGCCGCAGCGAGTCGTAGAGTTCATCGCTCAATCAATTGAATTTCCCTCGGGGCTGTTTACTACAAAGCGGGGAACTATTTGGGTTATCCTAATTGTGTGGTCAGTTAGAAATACGACTTAATACGTTTGTTTCATTGTAGTTTTAAAACTTTATCACTTCCTAATTTTAGAGGAGAATTTTATTATACCTAAAGAAGAGTAATCCTTATTTATCTTTTGCTACAATTTGCTACGTATAAATCATAATACATTCATGATCATCGTCAGGTCATAGTGTCTCTATTTAATTCTGTCTAATTTACCAGCAAATGAAGGATTTGCAGCGTGGAACGTCCACCCACA
Organism: Ostrinia nubilalis; assembly: GCF_963855985.1. NCBI lineage: Eukaryota > Metazoa > Arthropoda > Insecta > Lepidoptera > Crambidae > Ostrinia > Ostrinia nubilalis. The sequence goes on along the minus strand of NC_087089.1, from coordinate 15,240,561 downwards.
AGGTGGACCGACGACATCATAAAGGTAACAGGAAGGCGGTGGACGCAGGCCGCTACCAAACGGGCAACATGGAAAGCATTGGGGGAGGCCTATGTTCAGCAGTGGACGTCCTATGGCTGAGATGATGATGATGATGATGAAGGATTTGGCACCATCATATCATAAATAGGTACCTACTATCAAACTTTGAAATGGGATCAATACGAATAAATATTCAAAAACATTTTTGCAAATCATGCATAAATAATATTCTGTAGTATTCGTAATACCTCAGTATTTTCCTCTCTTTGAGTCCCAGAAGTTGAGTTTTGCTTGACTTACAAAGTCAAGCAAAATTTCTCACCTTCGTTCGTTCCATTAATACATGTCAGCTTAGTAGGTATTTTGAAATACTCTACCTTTTAGTACGTGTTTTATGTAAATCGTTCGAAAAAACTACATAGTCACTGTAGCTTTAGGTTTGGCTTCGTAGCGATATTGACAAATGATAAGCTTTTTGCTGGGATCTTGAAAAATGTATCTACTTAATACATCAGAAAATACCTTTATCAATTTCGATTTTAGACTTTGCATAAAGTGTCCTTTCATACCACCAGGCGAGATACAGACCAAGAGCTTCCTCGTTTTGTACTTAGAAAAAAAAACCATCAAATATTCAATTTTGTTAGCATAAAGTTTGGTATACAAGTACTCGTAGTAGAGTAAAGGTAAACAGGTGAAATGTGAAACTGGTAGACACCTGTTTCCTTATTCTATGTGCAAATCGGATCAGCATACACATAGGTACATTCACAGTTTCGTGAGAAGGATAATCTTTATCAAAAATAAAAGAGTACTAAAGTTGCATATTACTTTTTAATTTTTTCACGAACGATAAATAAGTACCTGTTTACTGCATTCTCGTACATCGTTGGCAGGTCACACCACATACCACAAAGCTTTCAAACGAACTTCATTTTCATAAAATAAGTAAACCTCAAAAAGCCTGGCACCAACGCGCTAGAGCTCCGGAAAAGTAATTTGCTCCCTTATAACTCTTTTGAAACCAGTAAATAAACCTACACGACAGGTCAGCACTAATTGGTGTTGTCGTTATTGATCGCTGGTTGTCAAAGTTTTGGTACCAAGTTCACACAAAATAATAATCGAAAAAGAAAACGAAAGAGTCAAGAGTTTTCTCTTGATTCTTGAAAAAATGTTGGCTTGAAAAAATTTTGTTGTAAAGACAGGTTAGTATTCGGAAAACTATAATTTTATTTACCCAATGTTCTAGTTTTAATGTTTCGTTTGTATTAGTCTACTCGTGATTTATCGTTTTACCTACATAAATTAATGCTAATAAGAGAGTCTGTTGGCATACCTAATTAAATCATTGAAGATTGAATTACGTGAAATTGGCAGAAGACTTTTTATTAATTCTGAAATTCTCATTGGTCATTTATGGTGGACAAGATGACCTCATGAAGGTTGCAGGTAACAGTAATTATGGCACTGAGCTAGGTGCAGGCCGCTGCCAACCAACCAATCTGGAAATCATTCGGGGAGGATTATGATCAGCAGTGGATGTCCTGTGGCTGAAATGATGATGATGATCAAATAAAAAAACAGTAAATTGGACTTTTTGATAAGCGCCGACTAGAAGGGAGAAAATCCTACTAATATTATAAATGCGAAAGTTTGGTTGTCTGGATGGATGTTTGTTACTCTTTCACGCAAAAACTACTGAACGGATTTTGATGAAACTTCACAGTATTATTCTTTATAACCCAGAATAACATATAGGCTATAATTTATGACGATCTGTGACAAACTAAATTTCACGTGGGTGAAGCCGCGGGCAAAAGCTAGTTGTATTATATTTGCAGTTTGAGGACCAGTAATATAGATGCACCGCGGTCGGTCTCCATTAGGGAGTCCATTTGCCTTTAATTACTTGATGTGGACGTTGCAATGCCTCCGGTAGGGACGGGACTAAATGAATTCCAAGTTTGTCGCGAAGTCTGTTGTTTTTACTGGAATCATTGGAATGAGCTCAACTGCTGTTGGTCTCCAAGAGCTTGCTGTTAGAAACCTATTGAAATACTGGATTGGATTGGGAATTTATTTCATAGAACATTTACCCATATTTACTGAGGCTCTGCTCTAGTTACGTCCATTTGGCTGTCTGTATAACTATCAGAGGGTAAAAGGGTTGTATCTTTGAAGTTGTAATAGGTTGATGTATGACATAACGTGTTTGCCTGCCCCCCTAGACAAAACGCACTTTTTGATCGAATCGAAAATCGAATCCGTCAAAACTCCATGCAAAAAGGGGCTTTTCGACCACTTTTCGACTGGTTTGCGATTATAATTTGCACTTTGTCTAGACCCACTGCTAATATGAAATATTGTAACTCAAATATAATAAGTTATAACCCTCTCCGACTAACAGTCTTTTTTCCGATATCAGATTTTTTTTATAACAAAATGCTCAATATTCTCATCAATCATCATCAGAAGTTTCCATCTGATGAGATACAGCCCAATGGCTTATCCGTTGTGGTTTCCAAAAATAATGTATTAATAAATAGCCTTCCACAAAATTCTAAGTAAATTGATGTCGACTGTACCAAGATAAGACTACCTTAAACCCCTGCCGACTGACTTCGGCACACCTTAATGAACTCTGTAGTTCTTACGTCTATAGACTCAGGATTACGGCAGCCCTGCCAATACCCCTCAGGTAGATGCAATATCCCTGCCTGAACCGTAAATATCAACTAATTTAGTCGACACGAGCGTACATAAGTAATAGGCGACACCAGCGATACCCTCAATTATGGGATCAGAGGGCAGGGTGTGGTTTTAGAGGGTATGCCGCTTGGGTTATGGGACTTACTTGTAGAGGTCTGGCTGATGTTATTGTTACTGTTGTGTACTATATTTAGTACAGGATCTTAGAAAGCATCATAGAAGAGAAGTGAAATCTGTGAGATTTTTTTTATGTGACAGTAGGCAGACGAGCAGACGGATCACCTGATGATAAGTGATTACCGTCGTCCATAGACAACCGCAGTCCCAGGGGCGTTACAGGTGCGTTGCCGGCCTTTAAGGTGAAGATACGCTCTCTTCTTGAAATCTTGCAGGTCGTATCGGTCCGTAAACACTGTAAACGACAGTCCATTCCACAGTTTGGTTGTAAGTACGTGTTAGGAAGTTTCTAGAGAAACGTACTGTTGTGGACTGCCAACCATCTAGATGATGGGGATGGAAGTGCTGTCGGGTAGATCGATGGCGAAAAGTGGTGGCAGGAATAAGTCCGGCTTACTTGGCAGAAAGCTCTAATAACCCTTCATTTAGATCACACTTCAAGTCTATGCTCCACCAGTAACTGCAGTACACCGTATCCAAGATACCCAGGCCGAGTTTTAATAACTCGCTCTAAAGTCTGACCAGGATAATAAACTTAACGCTCTATAAAAAGAACAAACAAGTTCTGCCAAACTCCCTAAGTGTGGTTTTATATGACCATAACCGAGATGTCTAATCGCCGGGACATCGATTACGTCGTGTAAACAGCTTGTATCGCGTCTGCACAAACAGGACGGTCCATGCTCCCGTCTCGGGATGATGGGAGACTTAGCTAATTTGTTTTTACTGGGGATAGTAAACGGCGATGGTGTCAGTGTTGTGTGCATCGGTAGGTATTGGAAATAATTGTGGGAGGCCTTTGTCCAGCAGTGGACGTCATCTGGCTGAAAAGAACGAACTTTTTTAAGAAAAGTGACAGCTCATGTAATAGGCAACGTAATGCCAATTTGAGAGGACACTAAACGAAAGCGAGCTAGTTTTCTTCATCATCATCATCATTTCAGCGACAGGACGTCCATTAAATTGGGAAAATTGCCACCCAATGATTTCCTCCTGATTGACCGGTTGGTAGTGGCTTGCTTCCAGCGCCTTCCTGCTACCTTTATGAGGTCGTCTGCCCTCCTTGTAAGTGGACAGACAGCTTTTCAGGCATCATTCAAAATCCTCGTTTTTAAAGTTACTTCAAGGAATTATTTGTGAATAAAATCCGATATCCTCACGTGTGGTCCATCATAAAAGCGGTTACAGAGCAGTTACAGCTCCACGCTGCGGTAATTGTTAATATACTGCGGTTTACAGCCGGCGATGCGGCTTGACTTCAAACCGGCCGATTATTGCTCGTAATTTGCGTGTGGTGCGTTGAGGAATTGTGTAATCTAGGCACATTTGTGGCATAGTCACTTGATAGCGAATAGTTTAATTTGTTTGTGCCATCAATATTTAGGTATGGCATACCGTGTGGTTGTGTTATGGCCTACACAAAAAGTGCGAACTAGGTACTAACTAGGTACCTACTGGCCGCCAAAAGTTCATACCATACTTTAAATTGCATGCAATTATTTATAGAACTTGGAATTATTCGTTTGCCTCCTGTCACATAAAAAAAAATGAGAAAAAAAAAATCAATGATCACAATATGATATTCTGATGAAATAGCATTTCTGAGAACTTTATTTTGAAAATTGCAAAAGCGTGGAACTAAATTTTGAAGGCTAGTGTGTGACGCGCCCCGCGACGCATCGACAGCCCTAGCACCGAACACGGAGATTTTGACAACCCTACGGCTGCGCGGCCGCACGCCGCACGGACCGAGCTAATATATGAGACGGCGGCGACCGCGGGCGCCTAGCATTCGCTCGGGAGCCATTGTAACAGCCAGACGTTCGCGCGCGCGTCTATCATTCCCTCGGCTGCATTGCAAAGAGTCCCTAGCGAATACCTATCCACATTGTTCCCTACTAACCCTAACTGTTCGACTCTGGCTTGATCCGATACCTCGTCATTAATCCGCGGCTTGCCATAAAGCGTCGTGTCGAGACGTTCTATCGTTGATAGCCAACCGGTTCTTGTCCTTACCGAGTAGTGCATGAGATACTCATCCCGAACCTGCGGTAGCAATCCTGCTGCCACCCTTCCTGAACTTCGCACCCCCTCGCCCCGTAGGTCCAACGCCTTTCCCCAGTGGTCGCGCTCACTATTGAGGCTTCGGTCTCTGGCTCGAGCTAATCGGACCACATCCTACCCCCCTAGTTATAAGTATCCAGACTAACACTCGATAAACCTCGCACAGGGCGCCGCCCCTCTCGCGGATACGAAAGCTAGCTTTCAGGACGCGAACCGGGCGCGTCGTCATTCCTCTCGTTGTAATTAGTAAATTGTGATATAACTTGTAAAGTACTTGTAAACTTGCTCATTATTAAATAATAGTAATTTAGAGTCAGTGAAACTAGAATAAGTAAACTATTGTGGAACTTGAATTATAAGTGCCATTGTGTTATTGATTGTGCGTTTCCTTGGTCGAATATCCCTGTAGGCATCCTGGATAGGTACACATCCCTCATCGCAGAAGGCGAACTGGGACTTAGTACTAAACAGCGGGGTGTCAGACTGAGCTAGCTAAGACGCCCCGTTGCAATGGCGCCCAACTGAATAACCCACGGAACCTACAGGGATCACCAGATCGCTAGAGAAGCGAAAGACCAAAAGGAAAGCAAAACTTCGCACCAAATTGATAATCACACATGTCAGAACCAACATCTTGGATATACAAACTCAAGAAGACAGAACTTGAGAACGAGTGCAAAAGAAGAAACATAAAAACGGAGAACAGAACCGTACAAGAACTGAGACAGAACCTCACAGAAGTACTTAGAACCAAGCAGTCCCGTCAACCCGTCCAGTCCGCCAGTAAATCCTCCGAAGAACAGTCTAACAGTGAGTCAGAAACCGATTTTGAAGACACAGAGATGCAGCAAGATCCAAACATGTCGTACACCGTAGATCAGACTGAAAGCATAACGGCCAGATGGAACCTAAGTTTTGACACATACAACGACCCAGTGGAGTTCCTAGAGCAACTGGACGAACTCATGTCATCGGGCGAGGTCAAACCAGATAAAGTGCTCAAAGTGCTCCCCAGATTCCTGAAAGGAAAGGCCGTACTGTGGTATAGAAATAACAAAAACTCGTTCACTACATGGAACGAATTCATAGAACTCTTCACGTTGACATTTGTGAGCCGTGACAGTGACCTGTTAGCTAAAATAGTGAATTATAGGCAACATCACCGCCAAAAATTCACAGACTACCTCATTGAAATTCAAACACTCATGCGCAGATACGCAAAAATGTCAAAAGAGGAAGAAATAACTAGAATCTACGAAAACATGAACGCAAAATACAAGTACTATATCAAGAAATCAGAAGCAGACTCGGTAAGCAAATTAATACAACTGGCAAACGACTATGAAAATGTCACAACAGAACGTCAAACTAGCTTCACAGAACGAGAACCACGAAATAACTACCACGAAACAAGCACAAATCAAGGACAAAAGGAGACGGCATCATACATACACAATTACAACACAAATACTTGCTGCTGGAGCTGTGGAAAACACGGACACTCGATGAAAGATTGCAGAAGTAAGAAAATACTATTTTGTAACGGTTGTGGCAAGATCGGCAAAATGAGTAAACAGTGTTGTAAGAAAACAAGTGAGTACACACAGTCCATGACAATAAACACAAGTCCGCAACTCAAAGATAACCGTCCATTCGTAGATGTATCGATACTAGGCGAAAAATATCAAGCACTCGTAGACACCGGCGCCACAAGATCATACATAAACGACGAAGTGTACGATAAGTTCATAAACCAAAACTTAAAACCAAGAACAGTAAGCATAACAGCTAGCATGACAGATGGGCACACAACTCGAATTAAAGAAGCACTAGACTTGCAAATTAATATAAAAGGAAAAACAATTAACCACCAAGTGTTATATCATCCACAAATCACGAGCATACTGATTGGCATGGACATATTGAATAAAATAGGAGCCAAAATAAAATGGCCCAAAGATAGCACCAAGCAAGGGGAACAAGTGGGAACAACGTCAAGAAAAAACACAGAAGCCAACATCGTACCTACATACGAAATGGCCGAAACACCGACAAGTAAGAAAAAACACAAGATCAAACTCGCACACGAAAAACCAATCAAGAAAAAAGACTATTCACGGAACCCTAAAAATCAAGAAGTAATAAATAAACACGTAACACGCTTAACACAAGAAATAAAAAAAGACTGGATCCAAAAGAAAATTCATGAACTACAGAAAAACGGAAACAAAGATTATAAAATGTCAAACAGCAAATTATACAAGAAAATAATAAATCACGCATACGGACCGAGAGCAGAAACATCACCAGACTGGAAATTATGCATAAACAATAATGAAAAAGACCAGATCCTGAAAGAAAACCACGATACATCAACCGCAGGCCATCTAGGAACAGCAAAAACACTGAACAAAATATCACAGAGATATTATTGGCCCGGTATGTACAGAGATGTGTCAACGTACGTCAAGAACTGCAAAACCTGCCAAGTTAACAACGCACGCAAACCTTGGAGCGCAGCGTCTACAGACCCAAGTAGATCACTACCCAGATCATCAAACCGGTCCCCAGACTGGACCGAAATCCACGATGTCGACACCGTCGACTACCCACAAGACCTGGACTGGCGCGAGTCCGGCCCTGGAGAGGAGCCGACCCGAGCTGAGGACCAGACCAGGAGGCGGCCGGGGAGAAAGAAGAGGCGCGGCCAAATCCAGAACCAGCTGAACAAGGCCAGTAACGTTAATTACTCGTAGCTCAACTTTATACCTAAGTTAGGTTTCTAATAGATAGATACAAAGCATAGTACCTAATTGTCTAGTCAGTTCTCGTTCAAATAACTTTCTCAGTATTTAAAAACAAGTCAATAATGTAAAAATATTAATTAACATTACATAGCAACCCTGTATAATCTAGATCATTCAGTTCTTGAATTTAATCCCGTTAAATATCATATATCAATAACCTATAAGTATTAATTAACATTACATAGCAACCCTGTATAATCTAGATCATTCAGTTCTTGAATTTAATCTCGTGAAATATCACATATCAATAACCTATAAGTATTAATTATCATTAGATAGTAGCCCTGTATGATTTAAATCATTCAATTGTTCTATTTAATCTCGTTAAATAACTATTGACGCAAATCGCATTGTTATTTACTCGTAACTCGCAGCCTAAACTCACATAAATAACAAACCGGTTTGTTACGCGCCAATAGTACTACCAGCTTCTCGATACAAACATTGTAAGAACGATTCACCGAGCGAACTCATTTGCATATTATCAGTGAAACGCATTTTTTCTATACGCCACGGGCGATCAACAGCACTCGCTTACTAGATGACTCATAACTAGATTTTACCTGCCTAATGTTTGCGCGCCGCGCCAGGCTGCATTCCATTTACGTTAAGATATAATATTATTGTAATTAAAACTTAACCCCTTAACTACCATTGTCTTGTATAACTTTTAATAATTGTAGAAATTATTAACATTAATCAGATGCCTATTCTGAATATGCTAATTTAAATAATTAAACTAGTAAACTAGAAATAATAATAACAAGTGCAATGCATTCTATTATTGTATTAAATAAATATTTTAAGTAATAATTGAATACTCGTAATAACAAAGTAAACAATAGACTCGTTTAATTAGTTCATTGGTTAATTGTAAACAAAAGGTCAAAGGTATCTTAATAACATTGTTTCAAAACTAAGTTAACTAAAATTAGCGTTTGATTAGTTCATTGCAAACAAAAAAAAAAAAAATTACAGGTATCTTAATAACATTGTTTCAAAACTAAGTTAATTAAAATTAGCGTTTAATTAGTTCATTGTAAGCAAAATAAAATTAAAGGTATCTTAATAACATTGTTTCAAAACTAAGTTAGCTAAAATTAGCGTTTAATTAGTTCATTGTAAGCAAAAAAAAAAAATTAAGGGTATCTTAATAACATTGTTTCAAGACCAAGTTAGCTAATATTGTTATAAGTAAATAATTAATGTCCCGTCATGTTTTAAATAAAGAGTTATTATTGGGCTAGTGATCAAGCACAAGTTCAGTCATGTTTTATATTTTAATTTTTACTCGTTATGAAGTTACCCAAAAATAACTTATTATTAACATGAATTTTAGTTGTTCTCGAAGAACCTTTATGTACCAGACTTGTGATTTTTCCAGGTAAAAATCTCCAAAACAAGGGAGGATGTGACGCGCCCCGCGACGCATCGACAGCCCTAGCACCGAACACGGAGATTTTGACAACCCTACGGCTGCGCGGCCGCACGCCGCACGGACCGAGCTAATATATGAGACGGCGGCGACCGCGGGCGCCTAGCATTCGCTCGGGAGCCATTGTAACAGCCAGACGTTCGCGCGCGCGTCTATCATTCCCTCGGCTGCATTGCAAAGAGTCCCTAGCGAATAGCTATCCACATTGTTCCCTACTAACCCTAACTGTTCGACTCTGGCTTGATCCGATACCTCGTCATTAATCCGCGGCTTGCCATAAAGCGTCGTGTCGAGACGTTCTATCGTTGATAGCCAACCGGTTCTTGTCCTTACCGAGTAGTGCATGAGATACTCATCCCGAACCTGCGGTAGCAATCCTGCTGCCACCCTTCCTGAACTTCGCACCCCCTCGCCCCGTAGGTCCAACGCCTTTCCCCAGTGGTCGCGCTCACTATTGAGGCTTCGGTCTCTGGCTCGAGCTAATCGGACCACATCCTACCCCCCTAGTTATAAGTATCCAGACTAACACTCGATAAACCTCGCACAGGGCGCCGCCCCTCTCGCGGATACGAAAGCTAGCTTTCAGGACGCGAACCGGGCGCGTCGTCATTCCTCTCGTTGTAATTAGTAAATTGTGATATAACTTGTAAAGTACTTGTAAACTTGCTCATTATTAAATAATAGTAATTTAGAGTCAGTGAAACTAGAATAAGTAAACTATTGTGGAACTTGAATTATAAGTGCCATTGTGTTATTGATTGTGCGTTTCCTTGGTCGAATATCCCTGTAGGCATCCTGGATAGGTACACATCCCTCATCGCAGAAGGCGAACTGGGACTTAGTACTAAACAGCGGGGTGTCAGACTGAGCTAGCTAAGACGCCCCGTTGCAAGTGTACTAACAAACCAATATCAGAGATATTTGTTGAGCTGTAAACTTTTAGTGTAGCCAAGAGAGCACTGGAAGATCAGTAGTAGAACAGCACTCGAACTACCAATCAAGCGGTCAAAGTATTTGATACTATAATGACGCCAAAAAGGGAGGTGTCACACAATCAGAGCTTACATTGGTACTAGTAGCTCGTACCATCGCCATTCAAAGTCTAATCTACTCATTATTTGTAATGTGTCGACCGTTAACCCCTCGATCACATGTCCCGGGTTGGTATCGTAATCCTGAGCCAGCCGGTGGACAGGAAAATTGCTTCATATATGGTTCATAGGTTAACGGACGCGTTCGTCTTGATTAACCCCAAATAGGGCTGGCACGGCTATTGTTTAACACTGGATTAACAAGAATCTACCCTTTTAATTCTTCCTTTATATGATAGCTTCAGTAAGCATTTTAATTTTGATTGACGATTAGAGTTAAAGTTTATAGTAATAGTAAATCTACTAAACTACTGACGTACCTACTTTTTTATAAAAATATTGAAGCACTGCGTCGTAGTAAAGTCACTCCTTTTCCAAGGTAACTTAATGTACACACGACAGCACATCAGGCTACCCATTTTTGTTGCAAACTTGCCCCTATTACAACAGCACAAGAACCCGCAGTGGTGACCTTGACGTGCCGTCGTACAATTTTTTTCATGATTTCAAGGATATTAAAAACTTAACTACGAGTAATTCATTTTTAAGAAACATAATTAATTTATAGTATGTATATTTTTATTTTGAAAGAACTGGCGTGACAAAATTAAACCAAAAACATATCAAATATGAGAGAAACGCTACCTCTTTCATGAAAATAATTTAATTTATAAAGTAGATAAGCTAGGATTCAGTAGCAGCCCTACCGAGAGAGATATACAAGGACAATATTTCATGCGGCGGTCGACATGGGGTCGTGTGAACTCGGAAATATTTTAACTTGAGCTTTTTTGCAAGCTTTGATAATAAATCTATGACCAAATGTGTCAGTAGTTCTTGTATCATTTTATTTATATCCCTTTAGGTTACTGAAACTGACACTGTAGCTTACTGTTTTTTCTCGTATTACAGACGGTGTCATGCGTATGTAGAGGCATACAGCAGCATTCGTTGTTTGCATACAACTGAAAGTCGCATAAAATGATTGTACCAAACTAATTCGATGAACTGTGCTTACTTACATCTGGTATTTGGTATAGTGCGAACTACATAACCAGGTGTGACAGTGCTTGATCGGCTGAACATATAATACAGGGTGGAATTATGCAATGCCAAGTGAAGAGTAAGAGTGAAGGGAAAGTACTCATAATACTGTAGATAGAAAATTTTACTCAAAGAAAACATTCTTTTATTAATGAAAAGAAAAATCTCCATTCAAAGATTTCCGAACCAAAAATCAACCAACCAACTAAAATAAAATCTGATAAGTTATTACACCCTGTACCTACCGTTTCAGCTTGATTCAAACCGGTTAAATACTAAAATACAATGACCATTAATCAATATCTACTGCCTACACTTTACGCACATTATCTCCAGCGGTCTCCAGTGACAAGTTAGGACGATTTATTTGTATTACAGAGGACTAATTCAGAGGAAATAAATCTCTCGCGCTTGTCACGTCGAGGACATTGACTGTCACACGGTTTCGCCTGTTGTGAGTGAAATACAGTGCCGTAACTAGCCTTTTATGCGCCCAGTGCGAGCTTTCAAAACTGCGCCCTTGAAAAATGCTCACAATTTCACTGAAATATAATGCGTGGGCTTAAGAGTGTCAAGTATTTTTTAAATCTTCATATTTTATCTATGGACGTCTGCACTTTCCGGTACGTGGCATTCACTCTAGAACCTTGCTGTCCCAACCTCGTGAACCTTGCCCACCCACAAGGTGGACCGACGACCTCTTGTCTAGCAAGAATTCGCTGGATAATATGGAAATCATTGGCAGAGGCCTGTATACAGCAGTGATGAGCAGTGAACGACGTCATAATATGGCTGTAATGATGGTTCGTTCGTTTCAGCCGAAAGACGTCCATTGCTGGACAAAGGGCTCTTCCAAGGATTTCCACGAAGACCGATCCTGTAATGATGGTGATGATGATTAATATATATAACTAAAAAGCATTAAGTTGTATTCAATAATATCACCTCTGTCCTATAAGTAAAATTGTGAAAACAGACACCAACTCGGATTTATTGCAGTTAGTATAGTTCTAGTCAACTACATAGTATGTATCTATTACGGTTAATGTGATAAATTGAAAATTATGAATAATCGCCGGTTATTATGAATAATTACCGACAGGCAAGGTAAAAGTGATAAATTAATCACATTTATCAGTGATTACTTCATAATGTATCCTTAGTACTAACGAATATCATAAAAGAGAACACCGGCTCGTGTACAGCGCTCATGTACAGCCTCACACTTTAAACGTTTTGATATCATATATTAATATAATTTGAGAAAATGAGTTTGGACTGTTTCTCGCGTAACATTACCATAATGCCTATAACATATTGTTTTGATTTAAAGTGAAAAATAGGTTAAGGTGCGGCGGGGGTGGCCCTTGGGCCACCCCTAAGCCGCCTATTTAATTTTATACACACATAAATGATCTTATATTAATCACATTTACCAAATCATGTAGTAATTATTCATAATAACCGGCGATTATTCATAATTTTCACATTTATCACTTTCACCGTAACATATATCTACATGTATAGTTCAGGTTCAGACAATGCTTTTAGCTAGAATTTTTCAAATATCTAGACGGTATGCGATGTTGATGCTCTCTCGAACAATTGTAATAAGAATCGACTGTCAGTCTGGAAGTGTGCGTTCGTTTTCAGTTGAGTACAGACTGTTGAAATAATGAATAGTTACTGCTTTCTTCAAGATGCTTCTTGTTTGGCTTATTTATTTTGTTTTGCTTTTTTGTTCTATAAAAGTTTAATTCTCACTTTTTGAGCTCAATTAATGGGGTATTTTGCCTAATATTCACAATATTGCTTGTAATAATACGTAACACCAGTTTTGATTTTTATTTATAAATTAAGATGGTGCAACTCAGCCTTAGAACTATAAATAAAAAAAGTATTTTAAATCATGAATATTAGGCTAAATGCCCCGTTATTTGAAGTCTCCCTTCTGCCAAACGAATCTATGACAAAGACGGGCTGTCGATACCTAATCGATGATGTGTCGCGCTCTGCAAACTAATACACGTTAGTGGACTGTCCCTTCACCTTTTATATGATTAAAGGTCGTCTTTCTGCAAGGTTATCGCAAAAGTACTATCTATCTTAGTAGGTACGAAACAAAAATATTTCATAGGGTATGGTTTAAGTAAGTTGGTCTCTGTACCCATAGATAAATAAGGTTATCTATGCCATAGCTCAGTAGTTAGAACAGTCAGTCATCCAGGGATCAAGCCCAACCTAAGGGAGCGTGGAATTTGAGATAGAAAAAAATAATTTACAAATTCAAATTCTTTATTGAGTACATAATATGTTAAGGTAGCCTCTGGAAATTTATATAGAAAGAAAGAAATGCAAATTAGTATTTGTATGTAGTTAGGTCCTTTTGAGAATGAAAGAAAAATGTTTTACCTATTCAGTGACTCAAAATACAATAATAGTAACAAAACTAAAAGAACTAGGTAGTTTTATTTTAATTTTAGTAGGTACTACTACTCGCAAGTGTCTCAAGTCAAAAGTATTTGACCAGTGTGTGTTGCCAGTGATGGTGTATGGCTCTGAGACGTGGTCGCTTACTATGGGCCTCATAAGAAGGCTCAAGGTCACCCAAAGAGCGATGGAGCGTGCTATGCTCGGAGTTTCCCTGCGTGATCGAATCAGAAATGAGGAGATCCGTAGTAGAACCAGAGTGACTGACATAGCCCGCAGAATCGCTAAAATCAAGTGGCAGTGGGCGGGGCACATAGCTCGAAGAGCTGATGGCCGCTGGGGCAGGAAGGTTCTTGAGTGGCGACCACGAGCTGGAAGACGTAGCGTGGGCAGGCCTCCCACTAGGTGGACCGACGATCTGGTGAAGGTCGCGGGAAGTACCTGGATGCAAGCGGCGCAGGACCGGTCTTTGTGGAAATCCTTGGGGGAGGCCTTTGTCCAGCAGTGGACGTCTTTCGGCTGAAACAAACGAACGAACGAACTACTACTATAAGTGGCATCTGTCTCTACACATCTACAACTTTTATTTTTCAAACTAAATAATTCCATATTACATCCTGCATGCACTGGTGTCAGAATTTATGAGCTTCTAACATGACGCAGGGTTTTACGATGTCCGCTTCCTGACTTTCTTACATAAAATATGGTTGAAAGCGGTCCATTCAATTGCAAATGTGACGTCACGATAATATCTATCCCTTTCTTCGTCCACTCGATTTAACTTTATTGAATTTTCCAGGCAATAGAATGGCGGAAATTATTAAACTCTGGCTGTAAAAGCGCACTAGGTATTTCAGATTTAAAATCGACAAGAATATTATAGATATTGCATAATTAAATTCCTACAAAGATTAAAAATTTATATGCATAGTTAAAAACTAATTAGGTACAATTAGTCAAAGTCAAAGTCAAAATTTCTAAGTCAAAATTTCTTTATTTGTTTGGACTAATAAATAGTTCTTACAAATCGTCATTTTGCTCTTAAGGAGCCTCTACATGTCTCATAATCTTTTTACCCTACCAGCGCTTCGAGACCAACATTTGGCAAGTGCTGAGAAGAAGCGCCGCAACAAACTCAGTCACCACTGTCTGCCGGTTAATATAAATAAATAGAAATAGTAGTAGTAGGTACATTCGATTCAGGAGCAGTTCACTGAATTTACCATGCATTCTTGTATGGTGTATCTTATAAGAATGGGTATACAAGATTGCGTGGTATATTAAACAAGGTAGTGACGTGCTAATATCTAGACTTACATATTAAGATACTAGTAGAAATGACTCGCATACATAAATTTGAATAACTTGGATTGACCAGTCCCCGAAAGCAGCGCCTGTTCACAGACATGACGAGTGAACCAGCCATCGCTTCACTCGACCATATTAGAGGGAATGTAACGACCCGCCTCACTACGCCACCACCCCAGAGACATTTTAGTGAGAATGACAATTCCAAGTTATCTCTTTAAAATAAAAAACTAATAATAAAGCTAAGTAACAGTCCAGATTGAGAAGCATGACACTATAACATTTGAGAAATTATTATGAGTTTATACATTACTTTTCATTTTAATTCTTTTTAGTGCGAGCATGAGAGGACCATAATCCTACTCCCAGGATGACTTATCATTAAGAAAATCTCGAGTTGTATAATAGGCTTTTTTAAGCATGTGATCTTTAACTATATCTTTAAATTTATTATACGGTAGCTCTTTATATTTATCAGGGACTTTGTTATAAAAATGGATACCTTGTCCCATAAAAGAGGCAAACACTTTATTAAGTCTAAAAGCGGGTATAGCCAATTTATTTTTATTTCTAGTGTTAATTTGGTGAATATCACTTTTCTTTTTGAATTCAGTAATATTTTTTTGAATAAATAGAATACAGTTTAAGATGTATTGTGAAGCGGCCGTGAGAATGCCAATTTCTTTAAATAATTCTCTAAGGGATGCTCTTGCTTTCATTTTATACAAGTATCTTATCGCACGTTTTTGCAAAATAAATATTGTTTCAAAATCTGCAGCTTTGCCCCATAGCATGATTCCATATGACATTAGGCTATGAAAGTAGCTAAAGTAGACTAAGCGAGCTGTTGAAACATCGGTTAATGACCGTATCCTTTTTATTGCAAAAGCCGCTGAGCTGAGCTTTCCCGCCAGAGTTTCTATATGGGGGCCCCACTGGAGTTTTGAATCCAGGGTAATTCCCAGAAATACAGTAGAGTCTACCAGATCGATTGCATTATTATTAAGTTCTATTTGAGTACTAACTGTTTTTACGTTAGGCAAAGAGAATTTTATACATTTTGTTTTCTTTGCATTGAGTTGTAAATTATTTGTAGTGAACCAACTTAAAACTCTTGTTAGTGCATTATTTACATCGTCAAAGTTATTTTTACTTCTGTCGATATTAAAAATCAAAGATGTGTCATCAGCAAATAACACGATTTCGCAAGAGTCCTTAACAAAATATGGTAGATCATTAATGTATATAAGAAACAAGAATGGACCCAGAATGGACCCCTGCGGAACTCCCATTTTCACAGGTGACCCAGAAGACAAAACACCATTTATGTCAACTTTTTGAACTCTAAAGTTTAAATAGGATTGTATTAAATCCAAAGCCGAGTCCTTTACCCCATAATAGTGCAGTTTGCGAATTAGCGTTTGATGTTCTACGCAGTCAAAAGCTTTTGAGAGATCACAGAAGACCCCTAGTGCATTTTGAGAATTCTCCCAAGCCTCGAAGATATGTTTAAGTAGTGCAACCCCAGCATCGGTGGTGGAACGACCCTTGGTGAAACCATATTGTTCACTATGAAATAGTTTATTAGAGCCAAAGTGAATCATAAGTTGCTCCTGTATGATTTTTTCAAAAATCTTGCTCAGAGCGGGCAAGATAGAAATGGGTCTATAATTGCCAGGGTCGGTTTTGCTACCAGACTTAAATAATGGCATTAGTCTACTATGTTTCATGAGGTCGGGGAAGATTCCCTTCTCTATGCAATTATTGAATATTATCGCTAACTGTGGGGAAATTATATCAATAATGTGTTTGACTATCTTGACAGAGATGCCCCAGATATCAGTTGTACTCTTTACGTTTAAAAGATTAAAAGTTTTAGTGATATCTAATGGAGTAATATGTTTAAAAGAGAAGTGCGAGTCACAGGGTGTCACGTGGGTTTTCAATATTTCTTCGGCCTCGGAGGGAGATGACTTTAAGTTGGCAGTTGTTGCTGAAGCTATATTACCAAAAAATTTGTCAAAAGCTTCCGCTACATCTTTATCTGCAGAAATCAAATTATCGTGAACTTTGAGAGAAAAGTCATTATCTTTTGGTTTTAGTTTACCAGTCTCTCGGTTGATAACATTCCAAGTTTCTTTTATTTTATTACTGGCGTTCCCTATCTTGTCCCGAATATAAAAAGACTTGGCCATGAAGCAAACTTTCTTAAAAATTTTTGAATACTTTTTTACATGCTCAAGAAAAGATATACTATTATTATACTTTTTCATGCCATAAAGTTCATATAACGTATTTCGACTTTTGTATATTCCCTTGGTAGCCCAGTCACTAAACTTTGATTTGGTATTTGGTTTTAATGGCTTTACCGTAAAAACTTTGTCATGTTCGGTTTTAATACATTCGAAAAGGTTATTGTAAAGAGCATCTGGGTCTCCCTGCACATACGGGACTAAATGCAATTTATTTTCAAGATTATTTTTAAAACGTTCTAGACGACTAATGGTTACAGGTCTACATACGGCATTTTTTTTACTTTTATTATTCAAATTATTACAAATAAATTCTATTTTAATACCACAGTGATCTGACGTAAGATTGTGTATGACAGCTTTATTGTCAGGGACACAGCTAGAGAAAATATTATCTAGACAAGTAGCTGTGGTTTCCGTAATTCTAGTTGGTTCCTTAAATTGACTAAACAAGTTAAATGACTGAAAAAGGGAAAGTAGTCTTACAGAATATGATGATGAGCTATCTAGTAAATTGACGTTAAAATCTCCACAAACTAAGACCTTTTTGTTGCTGTTACAAGTTTTATTAAGAGCATCCTCAATAGCCGCTTCAAAAATACCAAAGTCCCCAGAAGGGGGTCTATACACACATACAATGATGTATCTCTCAAGCTCGACACAGGAAATTTCGACAACACGCTCAACTGATAGCCCTACTACATCTTTGCGTTCTTTATATTTAATATTATTATTCACAAATATTAAGGAGCCTCCGTGAATGGCAGACTTCCTGAAAAACGCGCTACTTAGCTGATAATTATCTATATGAAAAGAGCTTTCATATTTCTTTAGCCAGTGTTCGGTAATACACATTACATTAATATCAAAACTTTTTAAGAATAGCTCTATTTCTAAGACTTTGCTGGCCAAGCCTTGAATATTTTGATGAACAATCTTGAATGTTCCGGGCTTGGCCTTTGTCGAGTGCCTCAGTTTAAACAACTAGTAGTAGGTACAGTCATAATATTGTTACTATTTACATACTGAGATATCAAATTATTAGTACCCTGACTATGATCAGTTTTTTGAGTATAATTACATTTAATATTGTATGCAAACAATGAGGCTAATTTATTCTTAAATTTTGTAGAGAGATACATTGTATCTACAGTCAACTTAAAGCTAGAAATAAATTTATTTACGTCAAAAAGTAAAAGTGCGTCGCTATGACGATAAGTCAAGTTATACATAAGTATATTTAAATCAAATATGTTCTTGTTTATCTTATTTAGATTATACCCTGAATTTACATAGGGTAAAGTACACAAAATTATCTTAAATTTTAACCTATTTTGCAAATTTAATAGTTGGTCAATATTTTGAATTATACTCTTTTTATCTACAGAGTAACTATTACCATACATTATAATTACATTGGAGTTCTCATCTAATTCTTGGTTTTTACCAATTTCGTGAATTATCTCTGTCAGAAACCTGCCTGGATAGCAATAATTCAAGACCTGTGTATTCAAGTGCTCCCTGAGCATAGAACCTAACCCCTGACCAAGCTGATCAGAATAAATAAAGGTTTTGCCTCCATTACCGGTATCACTAATTTTTTTAAACAAGGCAGTTTCATTAGTTTGGGATTCAATGTCCTGCGCCAGCTCAGTTTGAATAGACTTTGGTATTATAGTGGGCTGAAGGCCATTAATACAGTTACAGGACTGTTTTTTTGATAAGGACTCAAAACGCTCAGTGTTGTAATTGCATAGGTCAACAAGTTTGGAAGTGGCCAGTACATGTTCATTGATTTGTTTCTGTGCAATTTCATATCGAGATTTGAACTGTTTAAGATAAAGTTCCAAGTCATCTATTTTCTCATGTAAGATTAAAGTATTATCATCGTACAACTTTTTGTTTTGTTCTATTTTTAAGTTGTATGATTTAAGCTTTTCTTTTAAAAGATTTTTTTCTTTCATTAGAATTGACTGTTTAGGTAAACTACGTTGAAATTTAATTAATTTTTTGCATTTTTTGATAAATTTCTTGATTTTAATATATTTTTTAAGTTTATTATTACTATTAAATTGATATTTATTTACTGCTGGACCGGAACAGGACACATCACAGGTCAAGTCTATTATGGGTATAGTTGGATTCTTCGATTCATGATCATTGTTCATCAATTCATTATACAGGCTAACGGTTGAGTTGAATTCTTGAGCCTGTTTTTCTTCCTCCATAGATTTTATGGTTTTATGTGACTCACATAGGCTCTTTTCGAGATCATGGATGCGATCCAAAGCCTGCTCATGAGTGTTGTTGCATTCACTGAAGGAATTCACCGTTTGTTGCAATTTCAAACATTGTTCCGCGAGGTCCAGATATTTGCCATGAAGCTCGGCAAGCTCATTCTTCAGTTGTGAGTTCCTGTTTACAACTTTTTGAATCTCCTGTTCACTGTCTTCACGTTCCCGGAGAAGCTGGTCGCTGACCTCTCGTGAAGCTTTGAGGTCCAGGAGAGCCTGCCTCAACTTAACTTCCATGTCCTTCATGGTGGCCTTACGGGTCAACATCCTTGAAGCTTGTTGCAGTGAAGTTTACCAATGGAAATAGGATTTTGTGTAGCGATCCCGATCGAAGAACCGAGAAAAAAAAAATACAAAAAAAAGGGTTTTAGTGATCTTAGCAATAACAGTAGGTGATAGACTATTAGGGATCTGTATTTGAATACTATCTTATTATCATTTAAAAGTCTTATTACAGAAAATAACCAATTTATAAAGTTAAGCTAAATTGTGTGGGTAGGATTTTTTGTCAAGGTTAAATAACTCTTCTACTTATATCCACTAAAATAAAATATATTTTACACGAATTGTGTTATTTTACAGATTAAAGTTTAAAACTGAGTAATTAAAAGGCAAAATATGAATATTTACATGAAAACATAACCTCAACGTTGGGAATTGTAATGTTTTATTTTTAGTGTATAATGCAAAATACATGTAATTTACCTATAGATATTAGTTAATTAATGAATAAAAACAATACTCCCCTGTTAATTTGTTCCGTAAATTTGAATTTATGAAGATTTTTCGTTGACAGCTGACGAAATTTTGTCTTCACTTTTTTGTCTTAAATATTAAATATTTTCGTCGGATAACACTCGTATACATTATTTATACGATAAACAATTGATTTCAGTATATTTTATCACAATATTACACGAAATTATAGTAAATTAACATTAAAAATTTGACCCCGTTAAAATTACGCGTCTGACAGCTAGGGATGCCAGCGCAAAAAATTATTATATTTTATTCTAATCCTATACGTACGTAGGTATATTTTGTTCGATAAAAGCTAATTCTGCTGCTGAAATTTGTATAGGTGATTATAAATAAGTAATTTCGCAATGGTCCCTGAGGGTTAATAACAGTGGTTGTGGTAAATTTATTGTCAACATAATTATTATTATTATGTTATCGCAAAGATTATTGAAAATGTTCGCTAATGTAAAACTTTTAGAAAAAGATAGTGAATCGATGACGAAGTCCAATCTAACTATTTGAAATGTTATTGTCTAGGTTTTCATTTTACTTCATGTAAATTATTTAGTTTTTGGTATTCTGCCTTTTACACAGTCCTACTCAAAGCAAGTACGTACAAGTGGTAGGTAAATGAAGCCTTTACAGATAAATTGGAAATGCAAAAGTGTGATGAATTTTCCGAGTCCGCGCTGGATTGATACTTTTGATACAGATTTAACTGAGAAAACATTAATAAACATAACAGAACAGAGGATTCCTGTACCGTTATTGTTCACTAAAATTCAGTTCGTACATTATTCATTTTCTTTCATTCAAAATTAAGATTGAATTAAGCAATTTTTATTAAGTTAGTAACATTAATGTTATGGATGTGAAGATAAGAATGATTGTTTATGTTTTGTTTAGGTGTAAACAGTTATTTATGAATAACGATTTAAGTTTCAAAGACTGTGAAACTTGTCTAACAATTTGTAAGTTCAAAGAGAAATAGTTAAACTTTCCCATTTTGTTAAAAGAAGCTTAAAAGTAATGTAGAGAAGATTTTTTTATCTTATGCCGTGGATGAGGCTCTGTAAAAATATTTTCTTAGTTTTATATTCTAAAGCTTTAATTATATTATAGATAGCGCGTCCTAGCTACGACCCTGTGAGAGCGTTCTACTCATTGTCGAAACCTGTATTACCATGTGACAAGCAAATCCTACTAATATTATAAATGCGAAAGTTTGTATGGATGTCTCGATATTTGTTCCTCTTTCACGCAAAACGTACTGAACGGGTTTTAATGAAGCTTTACAGTATTATTGTTTATAACCCAGAATAACATATAGGCTATAATTTATGACGATCTGTGGAAAACTGAATTTCACGCGGGTGAAGCCGCGGGCAACAGCTAGTAATTAAATAAATAAATAAGCTCCCGCCCAGGGCCCAAATGGCAAGTTTCAGATAATATGTGTGCACTGCAGACTCTTAAGTTGTGAAAACTTTTTTTTAGTTTAGGTATCTAATTGGGCCCCAGCGCGCCCGTAGCTCGCCTTAGCTCGCCTTAGCTACGGCCCTGGGAGAGCATTCAGCTCATTGTCGGAATATAGTTCCCGCACAGGGCCCAAAGCGCAAGTTTCAGATAATAATATGTGTGAACTGCAGTGTGTGAAAACTTTTTTTAAGTTTAGGTATCTCATCGGGCCCCAGCGCACCCGTAGCTCGCCCTAGTTTAGGCCCTGCGAGGGGCGTTCAGCTCATTGTCAGAATATAAATTCCCGTACAGGGCCCAAAGCGCAAGTTTCGGATAATTATGTGTGCACTGTGGACTCTTGAAAACTTTTATGAAATCTAATCGAGCATTCGAGCCCCATCGCGCCCGCAGCTCGCCCTAGCTACCGCCCTGTGCGAGCATTCAGCTCATTGTCGGAATATAAATTCCCGTCCAGGGCCCAAAGCGCAAGTTTCAGATAATTATGTGTGCACTGCGGACTCTTAATTGCCGTGCGTCCGTTAATATAAAAGTTAATTGCTTTCGTGTTGACATTTTTTGTTTGGATAGCTGTTTGTGGGAGATTATTTTTCTCACCTCTTGATCTGACCTGTCTGACCACGATATTGCAAGATAATAATTAAATAAATTAGGGGGATATGTATCGGGTAATTACGAGTATTACCTATATCAGTCTAGCAGGGTCTGTGATAGAGATTGATAGAGTTCTCGCACAAGCTAGCTAATGTTACTAAGGGCAACTAAAATAAGTCTCAAGAAATATTTTCTCGGGAAAATTATACTCAGAGGAAATGTTGAAATATCGCATGTTACTTTAGTTAGGTACTAACAACATTGCGTAATAAAAAAATTAGGTATAATATTTTTTTTATTCATGCTCTAATAATAAGCCTAGGCGAAGACCACCGAGTCGGCATGGTTTAGTCCGGCAGTTAATCAGTATGGGCATGCATGGAAGCCGATTGATCCTTCATACAAATTAGAATCGGGCCCAACTATCATCCGACTAAAAATCGGTGGTCTGCGCCTAGGCTTAGGTTTTCCGATTTTTATTGCGATTACGTTACTTCCACATCACCTCTCCGTTCAGCTTCGGTTCGATTGGTTATTCAAACATCTTCTTTCCGCTGGAAATCGGGCTTAAAGATCTCTTGCCAACAATGGAATGTTTTCAATTAGGGCACAGGTGAGGGCTCCAAAACTGGAACATAAATAGGCAGTTTGAAGCAATTTTATCTTCACTTGTTTCCAAGCCGTAAGACGAGCAGTACATATTACTACATCTTTATTGTTGGTGCGTTATAAATAAACTTTATGGGCGTGTTTGCTGTCTTCTACGTACTGCCGTTACATTCCATCATCGCGATTCTCGGCTTTCCACGAATAATAAAGGCGGCTACAGTTACGATCATTTATCTTATTCTTATTACTCATCATCATTTCAGCCATAGTATGTCCATTGCTGAACATAGGCATCCCCCAATGATTTCCATAATGGCCGATTGGTAGCGGCCTGCATCCAGCGCCTTCCTGCTACCTTTATGAGGTAGTCGGTCCACCTTTTGCGTGGGCGTCCTACGCTGCGCTTTCCGGTACGTGGCCTCCACTCCAGAACCTTGCTGCCCCATCGGCCGTCAGTTCTGCGTACTATGCGCCCTGCCCATTGCCACTTCATCTTGCTAATCTGTCGGGCTATTTACTCACTTACTAGTTATTTAAATCACAGTCTATTTATAAGATTGGGGCGTTTAACACATACAAATTTACCTGAACCTTAATTTATGTATGGACGACGGACTACGGCACTTAGAGCTAAATACGCTGACAAGTTTACTTATGGTAATAATAGGCATTCTAATTAAAACAAATATTGACTGCCGACTAAGGTATCAAAAAGGTAATTTAAGACTGAAACCATAAAGAAATGTGTGATAAAATACTTTGGAGCTCATAAGAATTGGATATTTTTGTACAGTCAACAGTAAGTACTTTAGACTACATTTATGTTACAAAATCGCATCTGAAAAACTACATGCGATATGAATTTAGCAGCCCGTGTAATCTTTATTACTTTTGAAAGAATGTATAGTACCTATGTTATGTACAAGTTTAATAAATGAAATCAGCATCCAGCTGTATCAATTGTTACTCTTTCAACGTTTCAACTTAGTAACTCGATTTAGGTGTTTAGGAAATTCATCTTATCTAGCATAATCTTCACATCGGAATTTCCTAGCACATCTTTACAGCGCTGTAGCGGTCGGGTGCGCGAGCGCTGGAAGTTTTGAATAGTTCTGTGTGCCTACCATGAGTTTACGTTAGGTGTGCTCGCTAGCGACTGCGTAAAAAAATGACATTTAAATGTATGACATATTGTGCAGCGCCCCTAGTGGCTACTTTCAAGAAATAAAATCTTCATAGAATTTTTTGACGTATTCGCTAGCGAGCTCACCTAACGTAAACTCATGGTAGGCACACTGATTTAATAACCGTCTGCTGCGTCGGAGCTACAATCGCGTTTTGGGGCTTTTACATTGCACGACTTATTTGCCTTGTAAAAAAAAGATGTTTTGTCAAAATTTTATAGTAAGTATTTATGTGTAGTGAAAAGAGAATAATTAATGAATATCATTAATCATTGAGCATAGATGTAAGGCACACTGTATCTAGATTTACTTCCAAGGATTTAATAGTATAGGTATTTACCGTCGCGTACGGAGAATTTATGTTAGATGGAACGAAACTGACTTTACATCCAAAAAATAAAGTCAAGTAAGTAAGTAGGATTCATTGAGAGACCGAATATGTCAATCAACACGTGCGGTTAGAAGTATTTGGGAGAAACGGGTGAATTCTCCCGCTATTGCCTGTCTTGACTTACTTGACTTATGATCCTATGTCCCCTAGATGGGGCAGAGGGCGTCCACAACAGTCCTCCATCGCGTTCGGTCTTGAGCTATGTGTTTGATCTCGCTCCAAGTCTTGCCGATCTTCTTCGCCTCGTCTGCCACAGTGCGCCGCCAAGTTTGCTTGGGGCGAATTAATATTTGCCTGTCTGGCAACATTAATTTTAACAAGATGCCTGAAAATGATACCACTGTTGGAAAATATATCCCCCAATAAATATGACCCGCAATCATTGCGTCTAAAATCCGCTTATTCGCTGCACATAACTCAAAGTTTATTACTCGGTTAGTAGTTCCGCGCCACGGTCGCATTTCGGGTTTTACTTACGCTGAATGGATTTTAGAAATACGCTACGAATAATTTCACGCATAAAACAACATACAGTATGACGTCATTGTTCTTTACGGCTTTTTAATCCTCACAGTTCCGTGAACGTTTGTTTTGTTGCCACAAAACTTTTTATTTCCTCACGGGTTGTATTTAAATGCGGTGTCTCTTTACTTTGCATTGTTTATTACCTACGATTTCGTTGTAAAGTAAAACCTAGAGTTAAAACAAATGACGAGGAAATGACTGGTGGATTTTT
The DNA here is from genome assembly GCF_963855985.1 of Ostrinia nubilalis. Lineage (NCBI taxonomy): Eukaryota > Metazoa > Arthropoda > Insecta > Lepidoptera > Crambidae > Ostrinia > Ostrinia nubilalis. The sequence continues at coordinate 15,215,195 of NC_087089.1, read as the reverse complement.
TTTGTGTTAGGTGGCAGACGAGCAGTGTACAGCCACAACATCAGTGGAGTCACAAGTGCGCTGCCAACCTTTCAGCTTCCATTCCCTCCGATTGGGTCTCCGGTACCCTCACTCACTCGGCGAAACACAGCGCTAGCGCTGGTTTACTCCAGATTTCTGTGATTTATGGGGATTTATTATGCATTCCCGCGGTAGGGGAAGACCGCCTAAACGGTGGATAGACGACATCCAGCAGCAGGCTGGAGTGAACTGGAAGCGTGTGGCCAGGGACAGAAGTCGGTGGAGGGTTGAAGAGGAGGCCTATGTTCGAAGGCGAACCCCCTAAAGGCTGTTATAGATAGATATATTATGCATTTAATATTCCGAACAAACATTAGGACCACAAATTAATAGCGTGGGCATGCAGGCCTCTTACTAGGTGTTCGCGGGAAGAATCTGGATGCGGGCAGCGCAGGACCGGTTGTTGTGGAAATCCTTGTGTGACCTTTGTCCAGCAGTGGACGTCATTTGGCTGAAAACTGGAACTAACACCCTCTTTTATCTTTTAGATTTTGCAATAAAAATCTTAATGTGAATCTGAAGTGCTATTAGAACAAATACCTACCTATTCCACAGTTACATTTACGATTTACAGACAACAATAAATTGAAAGCACACTGCTTGCTCACATTACTAGTAAGTGAGGATGCATCGTCAGGCGCCGAACGTACACGACCAGAGTATCAATTTACGTTGTTTATTTACGTCTAGCGATTGTTAGCTGAGACATGATTGTAGAGATCGTTCAGCATCCTCATAAGAGAGGAATAAGCAGTAGGCATTCATATAAGATCTTTGCTCTTATCGGTGAAGCAATTTGTACTCAACTCAGCATAATACTACAACTCTGTACGCTCTGATATTTACTTTTTCTTTAAATTGATGTACGACGTAGGTACGTCCTGATATTTACTTTTTCTGCCACTCGGCATGGGGCACACTGAAAACTAGCGTTGTGGTCTTCCCCACCATGGGCAACGAATGAGTGGTGTCCCATTGCGATGGGCATCGCTGTTGCGAAAGGGTAGCACTGCTCAGTTCACTTTTTATTTCCTTGTTTTATGTGGTATTTCTGTATTTTTTCCGTATACCTTCTTTGTCCTTAACTAAATGATGTTAATCGTAATAAATCTTTTTTCTTCCTAAATTATTTTTTTATCTATAATCATTGAGTTATAATGTACTTAATATTACTTCAATGTCTATAATATGGAAGTTCTTGGCCTGCATGTCACCTGATGGAAAGTGAAAGAAAGCTAATATCCTCATCCCAGAGATGCCATCGTATAGGAATTTGAAGGAAACCTTCTGTAACCGCCTGCATTGTTCTTTAGTGGTTTAACATTTGAAGGCCAATGACCCGGCAAGATTTCTTATGTATCTCTAATACCACTGTCTGATGGCATCATTTGTACTCACTACCTATTTATCTTGTGTTATGTTTGCCTGCCAACATTTATTTTATTTTTCCTATTTGGAAAACCAGAAACTGTTACAATAAGACATGATATATGATCAGAGTTTATCTAGAATAATATACAGGAACCTAGTTATGAAATTAACAACGTTCTAGATCTAGTCTTTAAGAACCTAGCAATTTTATGATTTTTCTTTGCGTGGCTTAAAACATAGTAGCATAATGGCCTCATGTATAATGTCGACACCACAGCCAGTTTCCTATAAAACTGGCCCCATTGGGCAAGCATGCTATCGAGCTCGCACTTCACGGTTAAACAACACGGTGCTTGGAACGTCAATATAATAAAAGCGATCTATAAGTGCTCACACGATCACTATGTCCATAGACCAAACATCTAAATCGGATCATCCGTTATTGATTCCTCATACAAACTTCGAACCCCCTTAACTGATTTCTGAGATAAAACTTAAATTATCTTACGACCTTTCCCGGGACTCAAACTATCTCTATACCAAATTTCTAAATCGGTTCAGCGGTTTAAGCGTGAAGAGGTAACAAACAGACACATTTCTGCATATAAAAGTATAAATTAGCATGCAAGTATATGCATTGGCCCCATTGCAACAAAAGGCAAGGCAAGCGGCTCGATAGCGCGGCCCGCTCTCGAACACGTCGCACTTCACGGGTAAACAACACGATGCTCGCCACGTCGGTAAAAGGAATTGATGTAGCTCTGACGACTACTATATCAATAGCAAATGTCATCTAAATCGGTTCAGCTGTTATTGATTTCCCATACAAACTTCCAACCCACCCCCTTTCACCCCCTTAAATGCTGATTTTTGGGATAAAAATTACCTTATATCCTCAAACTATCTCTATATCTTCATCATTTCATCATTTCAGCCATAGGACGTCCACTGCTGAACATAGGCCTCCCCCAATGCTTTCCATGTTGATCGATTGGTAGCGGCCTGCGTTCAGCGCTTCCCTGCTACCTTTACGATGTCGTCGGTCCACCTTGTAGGTGGACGTCCCACGCTGCGTTTTCCGGTACGCGGCCTCCATTCCAGAACCTTTCTGCCCCATCGGCCGTCAGTTCTGCGTACTATGTGCCCTGCCCATTGCCACTTCAGCTTGCTAATCCGTCGGGCTATGTCAGCGACTTTGGTTCGTTTACGGATCTCCTCATTTCTGATTCGATCTCGCAAAGAAACACCAAGCATAGCCCTCTCCATAGCACGCTGTGCAACTTTGAGCTTCTGTATAAGGCCTATAGTGAGAGGCCACGTTTCCGAGCCATAAGTTATCACTGGTAACACACATTGGTTATACACTCTAGTCTTCAGGCATTGAGGTAATTTGGACGAAAAGATGTTGCGTAGTTTCCCGAACGCTGCCCAGCCGAGTTGGATTCGACGACTGACCTCCTTCTCGAAATTGGACCTACCTAGCTGAATCGTTTGTCCGAGGTAGACATACTTGTCGACAATCTCGAGAATTGAGCTCCCAACTGAAACTGGGTAGGGCGTAACATGGACATTCGACATAAGCTTCGTTTTGTCCATGTTCATCCTCAGGCCTACCTGTTGGGAAACTCGATTAAGGTCTTCGAGCATTGTGCCAAGATCTTCTAACGATTCTGCCATGACCACAATATCGTCGGCAAACCGAAGGTGAGTGATGTACTCGCCATTAATGTTTATGCCGAATCCTTTCCATTCCAGGAGTTTGAAAGCGTCTTCCAATGCAGCGGTGAACAGTTTCGGAGATATAACATCTCCCTGCCTAACGCCTCGCTGCAGTGGAATCGCCCTCGTGCTCTGCTCCTGTACTCGGACCGACATGGTGGCGTTTTTGTACAAGCACTTCAGCACCTCGATATACCGATAGTCAATACGGCACCGCTGGAGAGATTGTAACACTGCCCAAGTCTCAATCGAATCGAAGGCCTTCTCATAGTCCACGAACGCCAAGCATAGTGGCAAGTTATACTCCTCAGTCTTCTGTATAACCTGCCGCAGCGTATGGATGTGGTCTATGGTACTATAACCTTTTCGGAATCCGGCTTGTTCGGGAGGCTGGAAGTCATCGAACCTACGCGCGAGACGGTTCGTGATGACTCTCGAAAACAGTTTGTAGACATGACTCAGAAGCGAGATGGGTCTGTAATTCTTCAGCAAGGTCTTATCACCTTTCTTGAAGAAGAGCACCACCACGCTTCTGTTCCATGCCTCTGGCGTAGTTCCCTGGAGTAGGACGGAGTTAAAGAGTCTCTGAAGGGCTTTCAGTATCGGTGTTCCACCCGCATTCAGAAGCTCCGATGTTATTCCGTCATCACCCGGTGCCTTGTTGTTCTTTAGCTGTTTGAGAGCCATCCTAATCTCGTATAGGCTGATGTCCGGGATATCTTCGGTATAGTGTCGAGTTAGCTTAGCTCTTGGATCTGAAGTTGAGCTATCAACGGGTTTGGTGACCGAGGTATATAGCTGTCCATAAAAGCTCTCGATCTCACCTAGAACCTCGGCTTTTGTTGACGTTACACTACCGTCCGCCGTCGTTAGCTTCGTCAGCTGGCTTTGCCCAATAGAGTTGTCTCTTGCGAACACTTTGGAGCCTTGGTTCCGCTCTATCGCCTCTTTAATACTGTTAGTATTAAAGTTGTGAATATCATGTCGCAAGGACTTCCTTATCTGTCTATTGAGCTGCCTATATGCCGTAGCGTCAACGGAGGACTGCAGCGTCATTGCACGTCGTTCTGCCATGAGGTTGATGGTGTGGTCGGTGAGCTTTTGCGGCTTGTCTTTACGACGAGGTCTAAAGAATTTAAGCCCAGCCGCCTGGACAGTTTCTACGAACCCGTTATTGATCTCATCCACTGACTCGCAGTTTTCCAGGCATGCAAAGCGATTTGTCAACTCGAGCTGAAAGCTCTCGGGGCAGTGGATATGGGAATTGTAGGGTCGGAGCGTAGACTTCATCAGACGGGACCTTTCTAGCTTGACGTTAATATTTAGTATGCCTCTGACCATTCGGTGATCACTACCGGTTTTCACCCTGTTGATCACGGAGACATCACTAAATATTCGTCGCTTTGTGGTCATGATGAAGTCAATCTCATTTTTCGTAGAACCATCGGGACTCATCCATGTCCACTTCCTATGAGGCGGCTTCTGGAAGAAGGAGTTCATCGCAAAGAGGTCTTCCTTCTCCAGAAATTCGGCCAGCCTCTGCCCCCTGGGGTTCCGTTGCCCACATCCAAATTGCCCCACTCTCAGCTCATCATCACTTCGCATGCCCAGCTTCGCGTTGAAGTCCCCCATAACAACATTGAAGTAAGTTTTAGTAGTATGTATGGCTCTACTTATGTCCTCATACATAGCCTCTACTTCCTCATCTGGGTGTGTAGAGGTCGGTGCGTATACCTGAATTACCTTCAGCAAGTATCTTTTGGATACTCTGAGTATCAGGTAAGCAACCCTGCTCGACACACTTCCGATGGTGATGATGTTGTTAATGAGGGACTTGTGGACGAGAAACCCGACACCACCTTGGGACAGTTGTTCGCCCTCCCGGTAGTAGAGTAGGTTGCCGGATTTTAGAGTGATCGTGTCCTCGCCCTCTCGTCGGACTTCCGATAGTCCCATTATACTCCATCGCAACCTACTCAGTTCGTCTTCCAACTCTGTGATCCTTTCGTCAGTCCTCAATGTGCGTATATTATGCGTTACCAGGGCCAGTCGTCGTTGGTGTGGGTAGCCAGTCCGCCTCCGGAGATTCTTAGCACCCCCCGCCCCGCTGCTATCCTGACCGCTACCGTAGCCAGGAACTGCGGGGCTACCGGAGACTGAGGGCCTGGTCGCTGTTGTGTTCATCATTGGGGGGATCATTGCCGATACTCGCCACGCTTGGCAGGCGGGTTGGCGAGCGCAGTTTTTTATAAATTTCGCACGCAGACGCTGCTGCCCATCTCGTGCTACAGGATTTATCTATATCTTATCTACCAAATTTTATCTAAATCAGTTCAGTGGTTTAAGCGTGAAGAGGTAACAGACAGACACATTTTCGCATATACAAGTATATTAGCATGTAAGTATGCATTGGCCCCATTGCAACAAAGGCAAGGCAAGCGGCTCGATAGCGCGGCCCGCTCTCGAACACGTCGCACTTCACGGATAAACAACACGATGCTTGCCACGTCGGTAAAAGGGATTGATGTAGCTCTGACGACTACTATATCAATAGCAAATGTCATCTAAATCGGTTCAGCCGTTATTGATTACTCATACAAACTTCCAACCCACCCCCTTTCACCCCCTTAAATGCTGATTTCTGCCTTAATAAATAAAATTTACCTTATATCCTTTTCCGGGACTCAAACTATCTCTATACCTTATCTACCAAATTTTATCTAAATCAGTTCAGTGGTTTAAGCGTGAAGAGGTAACAAACAGACACATTTCTGCATATAAAAGTATAAATTAGCATGCGACTATGCATTGGCCCCATTGCAACAAAGGCAAGGCAAGCGGCTCGATAGCGCGGCCCGCTCTCGAACACGTCGCACTTCACGAGTAAACAACACGATGCTTGCCACGTCGGTAAAAGGGATCGATGTAGCTCTGACGACAACTATATCCATAGCAAATGTCATCTAAATCGGTTCAGCCGTTATTGATTACTCATGCAAACTTGCACCCCGCTTTTTACCACCTTAAAGGCTGATTTCTGGGATAATTTCCACATATACAAGCATGCAAGTATGCATTGGCCCCATTGCAACAAAGGCAAGGCAAGCGGCTCGATAGCGCGGCCCGCTCTCGAACACGTCGCACTTCACGGGTAAACAACACGATGCTTGCCACGTCGGTAAAAGGGATCGATGTAGCTCTGACGACTACTATATCCATAGCAAATGTCATCTAAATCGGTTCAGCCGTTATTGATTACTCATGCAAACTTCCAACCCACCCCCTTTCACCCCCTTAAATGCTGATTTTTGGGATAAAAATTACCTTATATCCTTTTCCGGGACTCAAACTATCTCTATACCTTATCTACCAAATTTTATCTAAATCAGTTCAGTGGTTTAAGCGTGAAGAGGTAACAAACAGACACATTTCTGCATATAAAAGTATAAATTAGCATGCGACTATGCATTGGCCCCATTGCAACAAAGGCAAGCGGCTCGATAGCGCGGCCCGCTCTCGACACGTCGCACTTCACGGGTAAACAACACGATGCTTGCCACGTCGGTAAAAGGAATTGATGTAGCTCTGACGACTACTATATCCATAGCAAATGTCATCTAAATCGGTTCAGCCGTTATTGATTACTCATGCAAACTTTCACCCCGCTTTTCACCACCTTAAAGGCTGATTTCTGGGATAATTTCCACATATACAAGCATGCAAGTATGCATTGGCCCCATTGCAACAAAGGCAAGCGGCTCGATAGCGCGGCCCGCTCTCGAGCACGTCTCACTTCACGGGTAAACAACACGATGCTCGCCACGTCGTACGTCGGTAAAAGGGATCGTTGTTTGCTCACACGATCATATGGATTTGGTTGAATATAGGCAATGATTATCGAGTGATGTTGGGGTGGGGGACTTATTGCGCAGGTTTTGAGATAGCGATAAAATGGGAGAGCAGAAAGATTATTGCAACGATTAAGAACTCGATTCAATCTCAAGCATACATTATGAACCTTTGATATAGTTTTGAACTCAATAAGAGTTGTTCGGTAACCTAACTTTATTGGTTACTCGATCTATACCTCGTGAGTTTGGTTGAACCTAAACTTCCATAATAAACTCAAAAATCATACTAACTAATACGCCGAGCTAAGAAAGAATCAAATTATGTTCATTTTATCTTTTTGCAGCCGTTCTCGGCAATTAGAATTAAACTTTCATTTTAGCCTAAACGGAACAAAATTGCTGTTTCTCTCAAAAAGAAAAATACTTGATTGAGTGTAATTAAAAACCGGCAGACGGTCTCGACCTCAGATCATTATGATCTGAGGTCTCGACTGTGAAAAAGTTAAACCAGTTTCTTAGATGTAATTTGATGTACCTACTTTTTAGTACCATTTTCTTGACACTGTACGTACACCTAATACATTATCATCACGGGCCCCTTGGAGATATGTGTGTACTACGATATAAAAATAGCTTAAACAAATCGACCTCGAGGGTTTATGTTTCATAACTTTAATGTATTCAATAAAAGTAGCAGACTAAGCCCACAGGCAACATTCAATTTACGATTACTTTATACATTAACTCAATAATATTATGTCATCATTCTTCAGTATAAAGTCAACAAACAAACTGGAAAAAGAAGTGTAGTTATTGGAACTTAAAAGCTCTCTACGACGTTTCGTAGTCATGCTACGAAACAAAAACGTAGCATGTAACGATGATGTAGCATGATTGTAGTAAGTATGTAGCAAAGTGTAGTTTCCATCGATTTTAATTACGCGGTTAAGTTTTTTAATGCACTGAAACCACAACTGATACTGTGATACATTTTTCGTCATTTATGTACTACGAGTAGCTGTGCCCGCGACTTCGTGTAAATAGTTTGAATAATATTTCACGTTTTTGCAACATTTTTGTTTACTGCTCCGCCCTTATTGGCTGTAGGGTGATGTTATATTGACTCACTCATCACGAAATCTCAAAAACTAAAAGTGTTAAGAGTCTCAAATTTTGCATGGGGGTTTCTTTTAGAACGTAGGTGCTCACTAAGACGGGATTTTGCAAAACTCCACCTCTAAGGGGGTAAAGGGGGGGGGGGGGGGGGTCTTTGTGGACATCCTTGGGGGAGGCCTTTGTCCAGCAGTGGATATCTTTCGGCTGAAACGAACGAACGAAGGGGTTAAAGCGGGATCCACGCGTTCGAAGTCGCGGGCGGCCGCTAGTTGCATATAGTCTTCCTCAATAAATATGCTATCCAACACAAACATATTTTTTCAAATCGAAACAGTAGTTCCTGAGATTAGCGCGTTTAAGAAAACAAACAAACTCTTCAGCTTTATGATATTAGGTAGTAGATTACTCGGTAAAATCTAAATTGCTGGTTTCCATTCAAGGACTTAGCAAGCGGTAATCGAGTCTACTATGCTAAGCGACTATGCTCGTGCAGTATCCCAAGTTGTAGTCAAGTTATACAAGTTATATAGCTAAACTTGTAGCTAATAATATTAGCCATCGCCCTTGCCCTAAGTGGTTCACAGTCGATCCGTTAGCTCCTCCGTAGAGTGTAGGTACTTGTCGCGAGAAGCTTTAAGCTCGATTCATACATATCAGTGAAGTCACAGTTCAGGCTCAGTACCGGCACAGTGCGAAATATTCTTTCATACAGTTTCTATGAACGCATCCGCACTTGTCAGTGTCAGTGACGACACAGTGCTCTCAGTGTCAGTGCCGACACCGGCAATCACGGACGTATTCGTTGACGACGATATTTTTTGTCGGATCACGGACGCCGCCGCGGCATCAAAAACAAAATAACTTACTACATAGTTTCTGAACAAGAATATTGAAACGGCTCTCTGACATTTTAGAATATTCAAAATATTTCACTGACGCATCAGTGCTACACTGATAGAACTGAGCGGACACTGTGACGGAACTGATATGTGTGAATCGAGCTTTAGCCGTGACCGAAGGTTCCGAAGAAGGTTCAATTTGTAGTGTGTTATTATAAAGGAGTGAGAGATAATGCAATAGAATTAGGCTGGGTTGCACCATCTTACTATAACTTTGACAAACGTCAAAAATCTGTCAAACTCCATACAAAATGCACCGGTTATCGTCATAGTTACCGTTAAAGTTAGGTGGTGCAACTCAACCTATCAGTAACTTTAGTAAATTGTAATATTGAGTGACTACTAATTTCTGTTTTCAATACGATATCTTTGAGAGTCAAAGATCAAAGTCATTGCTACTTCTCGTAGTAAATACAGTTAATAGTAAATACTATCTACTATATTGTATTTTATTCATACGGATAATGGGTCATTGACATAATACAACAATATTGTGAAGTTCTGTCGATTTTGCTATCTAAGCTATAAATACAGTTATAAGTCATATTATTTACCAAATTCTATTGAGTCATAGCAACTAAAAAAACTAAATATAATATTATTACTTGGCATACATTCAAGAGACAGTAAACAATAGCAGGCCTGGCTCACTCCGCGCGGTACATCCGATAATTACCTACAGCGAAGCGCCCCGCCGGCGGGTATTATATCAGTCGAGTGTCACGCGCACGCCCGTCGGGACTTGATGTTTTGCCTTTAATAAATAATTTCTTTTGAATACAATTTATGATGTTTTAAGAATTTTATCGTTAAAATATTAACTATTACCTTTCCGTGTAGGTAAATGAAACGGAAGAGTAACATCGATACACCAAATTACGACAAGCTAGTTCTTTTACCATAATGCATAGGTACCCCAACAATATTCAGTAAAAAATAAATTGTTGCCAAAGTACAGCGAGTAACATTAGATAAAGTTTGTGCAAAGCCAAATACAAATATGATTTTCGGGTGATGCCTCTCGTTCTAGGATGTAGCCGTTTCGTGTTTGCGTAGTAAGTAGGTAGGTATGATGACGTCATTCTTTCTTCTGTGATAGTAGGTATGTTTAATTTATTTGTCTTATGTTAAAATAGGTATGAATGAAGACATTGTATTAAAATAAGTACTTTTTTATCCTAAGTAGGTATATTTAAAATGTTATTTTTACAAAGGTAAAATAACACTAATACTTACCTACATACGTACCTCATTACAAATACCTAAGTAGATTAATTCTATTTTTTCACTAGACAGCATAGCAACCCTAGCAGCGTAAGAAGAGTTCAGAGGCACGCGATAGAAAGAGACAAAACTTGTAGGTGAATAAAATTGTAGGTACGTAGTGCTGTGCGAGCTGAATTCCACTGTATCGCGTCGTAGCAAGACTCGCATTTATTTAAATCGTCTTGCGGAGTAATCCTTCTGTACCTGTACTATTACTTATTCTGTGACAATAGTTTCTAATGTAAATAAGGAATGTGCCAAGAGGGTCACCCTGCCAGTACATCGTGACAGTCGAAATTACATTTGCGCCCCGAAAATGCACACAATGTTTAGAGGTCGAGCCCCTATATCCATACTATACTAACGCCCGTATTCACAAACGATGCTTGCTTAAGTAAAGCAACAAATCGGACGCACAGCGTTCAATTGAGCTCTGTGATTGGTTCGTGTGTCACCCTGTGCGTCCACGCGCACTGTGAGACCTCATAGTAATTTTTGTGAATACGGGCGTAAGTACTTTATGTCTAACTCTTAACTCAGTCAATGCTTGAGGTATGGGAGCGGCACGGGAGGGGTAATATTGACATATTATGACGTGACAGATCATCAGGCAAATATGAAGAATGTCTGAAGTCTCGCTGACGTTTGACGTTTCAAAAACACCCTCCCGTGCCGCTTCCATGCCTCAGTGTGCTTACCAAGAGTTTACGTTAGGTGAGCTCGCTACTCGCTAGCGACTGCGTAAAAAAATGACATTGAATGTATGACATATTGTGCAGCGCCCCTAGCGGCTACTTTCAAGAAATAAAATCTTCATAGATTTTTTGACGTACTCGCTAGCGAGCACACCTAACGTAAACTCATGGTAAGCACACAGGCATATAGGTACTGACTGAGTTTTAGCGCGCGTGTTTACTAAATGTGAAAGAGGAACATCCCTCGTTGGTTCCTCCAGTCTCTAGCTTCTATCTTATAGATTTTATGTTTTTTTTATTTCTACGTACTCGTAGATGAATCTATAGTTTCATAAAAAAGTAAAATGCAAAAACATTTGGCCTTAGTTCTTCCCAACCCGTCTGACTAGCACAAGGAAGTTTAAGCTAAATCCTCCCATTTGTCTCTGGTAAATTAGAGAGAGAGAATAGTGCTCTCAATGGAGACTAACGCTGAGTACCTCCTAACTTTGACCGTAACTATAACGATAATCGGTGCTTTTTGTATGAAGTTTGACAGAATTTTAAGTTTGTCAAAGTTAATGTAAGATGGTGCAACCCAGCTAATGGTGGCAACTAATAAGTGATTTGATAATGACGATGATGAGGCCTTTGTAGTTCAATATAAAATGTTTTATAGTCAAGTAAAGCTAGTAAAATATCCACTTAGGTTCTCAGTTGACGTGTGCAGTGTACACACGACAGTACATCAGGCTACCCATTTTTGTTGCAAACTCGCCCGTATTACAACTGCACAAGGACCCACAGTGTTTATCTTGACGTGGCGTCGTCTGTACACTCGCAAGCCCCGAGCCCATTTCGGCTCTTCGGTGACCGTAAACTTGAACGTGGCGCTGAGCATACATCGGCTAGGGTTGCCACTTCCAAAAATATGTAAAACACAGTAAAATTAAAAATATATTTATTTGGAACTAAAACGCACAAAGCGAACTTAAGCAGTTCAGTCTGTAATCTGCAAGTCACCTTTTAGGAGGTATCCATTTCATTAGTACTAAGATAATTTTCACGCCCGTATTCACAAACGATACTTGCTTAAGTGAAGCTACAAATCAAATGCACAGGGTTGAATAGAGCTCTGTGATTGCTTCATGTCAACCTGTGCGTCCACGCGCACTGTGAGACCTTCTAGTAATGTTTGTGAATACGGCCTTAGTGTGTCTTCTTAACCTATGTTTAGTATGATAAGGTACAAATATCCAATATTCAGAGAAAACCTTTACAAAATAACTGGTAAATAATAACTAAGTTAACAAATAATATAAGATTAACAAGTCTAATAAACATTGACCTTTAAAACTTTTTAAATAGCGCTTTCTCCTGAACTATAAATTTGAGTAAACATTATTTAAAGCTTTACTCGTAAACTTTGTGGCAGCCCTACGCCAACTCTCGTGACCGTTACGTCGTTGTTGGTATAGCCAAGTGGCTGCTGCAGTCCAATACAACCTGCGACTACATTGCAGCTTCACACGAAAATTGTCTTTCGGGTGCAAACAACCCTTTGGGCAGACAATCGACATTTTAAAAAGGGTAGTATTTAAACGAGTGACTGTAAATTTATGTTGTAAGTGTCAAAAATAATTAATGTGGGCTAAAAAATTACTAAGTGAGCGACTGAGTGCGAGTGACGAAAAATCAAAAGAAAAGCAACTTACAAAAAAAAAATTGAGTTCCTTAAAATACAAAATGAGAAGCTTCATAATATTTGAGCGACCTAATATTTGATAGAATGTCAACGTTAGGTCCTGCATTTTTTTCAATATTTGGCAAGTGCTTTTTTTATACTGAGCGGTATTTTTAACTTTAATGAAGTGTTTCGAATGCAAAAACTATTTTGAAAAATACTATTATGAGCAGCGTATTATGAGCCCACATTTAAATAAAAAATGATCTTATGAAATAAAATATATTTGACGGAACACTATTCTAGTAGCGAAAAAATAAATCATTAAAATTTAAGGGTAGGTAATCAAATGAAACAATGTATTACGAAAAATGAAATAAATTTGTATTTTCTCAAATCGAATCAACAAAAAAAAAACAAAATATAATAAGTCGCTTCTGTCAACCCAAAAAAAAGTAATCTTATTAATAAGGTTCATTGATTGGTACCTATGAGGATTGAGGAGCTCTACCTACTCATCGTCACTGTATGATCAGTGCTGGCTTGGACTTAGCGGGCCGGCCTCGTTTTATTTTTTGTCCAATAGGTATCAGTTTTGCTTCCAGTGGCGGTGTTGTTAGTTTGAATTATAAAACAAAACGTGTTTGCATACATATTTTGTTAAAAATTCGGGACAGTCGCCCCGCCCCCATTCGAATTCGCGCGCTGTAACAATCTGTAGTAGAACAAAGCGTATCAAAATAAAAAACATGAGACCTCAAATATAATATCAGTAACCAATAATCATTAATAAAGCAGCTCACAAAACTTTGCTTAGAATTAACTTTTTTGTAGTTCGTTCAGTAAAACCTCAATTAGAAAAATCTAATGTATCTTCATATTAAAGTTGCCCTTTCTGTATTTCTAGTCGCTCACTTAGTAATTTAGTCGCCCGGATAGTATTTTTATGTCTGAAATGTAATAATCAAAACCCACATTTTGTAAGCTCGTTCTGGATTTTATTATTGATCAATATTCGTGGTTAGTTTGGTAAATTTTTCGCTTACTCAAATTCATACCGCTCAAGGTATTAAAACAGTATGCCATCATCAGTCGCAAAGTTTTTTTTTAGTCGCTCGTTTTATAATTCCCCTTTTAAAAAGCTAACATATACAGGGTGGAAACGATAAATGATCTCACTCGATTATTTCTAAACTACACAAGATATCGAAAAACCGGTTACTGATTCTAAAAGTGCTTCACGAGCTCTTTCAAACGGTACTAATAATAATAGATTACAGAATAAACTGGAACTATACGAAAATTCAATGTTTCCAGCGTTTGATAGATCTCATGAAGCACTTTCAGGATCAGTAACTAGTTTTTTTATATCTTGTATAGTTAGAAATAATCGAGTGAGATCACTTATCGTTTCCACCCTGTATTCCTCAAATCTATAAATCACCTATTTTATAATCACTTGACGAATCGCACACCCAATTAGAAAACCCAAATAATAAGTAGGTATTTGTTACGAAAGCAAATAGCCATTTCTAAATTACAAATTCCATTAAAAACACTTTTAACTACTTTTAAGCTTTTCATAAATATATTTTAGCTTACAAGTACCTACTTGTTTTTAACACATAGGTACAATTGCAATGACAAAATCAAATGCTAGTGAAAGAGCTAGAGTTAACAATGGGGATCTAGTTATACTCTACTCTCGTAGATTAGACCGGTTATTTATTGGTGGTGTAGTTAGACTAGTTTTTCAAAGATAATACTGATCCAACCAATATTTTTGTATACTAATCAATTGGATAAATACAATTGACAATCATAAACTAAGGCTGGGTTGCACTATCTTACTTTAACTTTGACAAACGTCAAAAATATGTCAAACTCCATACAATCTCCAAAAAATCACGAAAACACACAAAAGTTAAGGTTATAATAAGTTGGTGCAACTTAGCCTTAGACCTTATCAAACATATGTAGTTGTGAGGTACCAATGTCGACGAAATATGCAGTAAGGAATAAACTACACGTTTTAGTACTGGGATATGGAGTAATCTCCGGTGGACAGATGTTTTTATGTAGGCTATTTTGCCCATTTTACAGTAGTGGACCGTGGAGCGGATATTAAGTCGTATACTTTGAACAAAACGTTCGGACTCATAATAAATTCAGATCCGTGTCTGAATTTAAAGGTCTTAAAAATATTATTTATGTATTTTATTGTTTTTAATATCCCAAAGGCATTACGGAGTTTAGGAAAAAGAGTTTAGTAGAGTCATTTGCCTGTGGCAAATTAGAGAGAGTCATGATCCTGCTGTGTTTTTTAAAACTGCTTAATTATGTACAGCAATTAGTGATACTCTTAGGCTGGGTTGCACTATCTTAATTTAACTTTGACAAAAGTCAAAAATTTGTCAAACTGTACAAAAAACACCGGTTGTTGTTATATTGTTAGACCGACGATCCGGTGAAGGTCGCGGGAGGTGCCTGGATGCGAGCGGCGCAGGATCGGTCTTCGTGGAAATCCTTGGGGGAGGCCTTTGTCCAGCAGTGGACGTCTTTCGGCTGAAACGACGACGACGACGACGATTATTATATTTACGGTCAAAGTTAGGTAGTGCAACTCAGCTTTAGTGACCTTAGTTACAAAATATTTAAAGTTAATATCGTATGGTTTATGTGACGTCATCATGCTATAGATACTTCCAATAAGCCCTAACCACTTGCCCTTGTAATAAGCCCCAGACATAGACAATGAGTTCCAATAGTGGGTACTATTATACTATGTTGCGTGGGTACGCAACATAGTATAATATTTTATTTTATTTTAACAGACAACTTCGTCCATAGAAGCTTCGATTTTCTCCTGATGGGAACATGTAAGACAAAAATAAAATTTCCAATAATACAGACCTTCTAGAGCAGATGCATCGAAAACTATACAAGATATAGAAAAACTTGACTATCTTGCCTGTAGAAAATTTAATAAGCTTTTTTTGGTTTATATTAGTGATGTCACTAGGACGCATAGTTTCCGAGGATTAAGCGAAAAACCGAAAAATGGTACACTCAAACCCCCCTCTCCCCGCCGGCTCAAGGGCTAATTAGTCTAAATAAAGTCCCGAAGTCAAAAATTGTGTTCCACGGATTTCTATCTACATCGTCGTTAAAGCATTCATTGACTGGACTATGTATTAAGGTCCAAAAACAATGAACATTTTTACCAATTTCAGGGTTAAAATTATCAGGGAAAGATACCTTTTGGTCTAACTTGTCTGTATGAAATAAGAGCACTTAGCCCAATTAATAGGGAAAAGCAGCTCTACCCTCTGGTTAATAAATGATTAGGGACCTAACCCTAACGCTTCCATCCTTTCAGGAAACCTTGCCCGGTAAATAATGGCGCCGGAGACGAAACAGACGACCGACCTTAGTACGTACCTTATTGAATTAAACTTTAACGATTTCAATGTAATCAATCTATTTCTTCGAATTGAAACTAGGAATTATTTATTGCTTTACCACATTAGAGTATCCATTGGGTCTTTTAATAATACTGTTACACAGCGATTTACCTAAGAGCAATGGAAACCTATGATGTTGATGCCAACTATATTGATTTAACAAACAGGTGTCGATTTTAAAAATTATTAAGTTTGAAAATTGCCACGAAAGTCGCCAAAGAATGCCTTGTTCGAAGAAGCACCCATATAGTTATTTTTTATTTGCATTGTATTAAAATGTAGAGACAGAAACTTTATCAAACTGTGAAAAAATCGCCAACAATCCAAACAACCCGGAGCTAAAACAAAACCGGAATAGTTATTGTCAACTTTTCCTATCAGGAACAGGCCGTTTGCAGTCGAGCTCCCGCGGGATAAGCGATTTAATACCAACTTTGTTTAATGGACAAATAGGAAAGCTTTGCATTTCATTGTTCAACTGCCACTTTATGTTCACATAATTGTGATAATAGTTTAATAGATCTGTTCATCTGTTTGCATTCTAGTTGTTTACTTTTAACTTATTATTTCTGTGAGACATTGCTTCCCAATGAACCTACTTAAGACTCAAGATTCAAGACCTATAATAGACTGTACCGGTACAACGATCCCAAGACAGTTATGTAAACAGTCCATTGATATCCAATTTTATTTATAAATCGAATCCAATTTCTGATAATCATTAATTTCTGAAGATCATTTCTTTATTAGTATCTAAATTAACGAGTCTTCCGGTGACTTGACTCACTTTTAGCTTGGTCCACGGACCAAGTCGTTGGAATTTTTTAAATATTTTTTCATTCGGCTTCTAGTCCACCGTCACTGTGCATAAAACATCTATCCCACTTTAATTGTAATTTCTTGCGTACACTCACCACTGAGCGAGCAAGACGATATAGAAGCTGTTCACTAAACTGAATCAATAGCTCCAAATAGCTTGTTTTCTTCCTGTACTATGGGATGTTTACGGCTCTTATACAAAAGTGAAAAGTTCGAGGTTCTATTCATTGTTCGGAAGTTGACTGCTGTTCAATAGGGGCCACTAGTGTCATACTGGAGAGATGCAAAGAAGGCTCACTCGTCTGTGTTGTTTTATTAAAAATCTTGCAAATTAAATTTTTAAAGTCCTAAATAACAGCCTATAGGTGAAGACCACACGGGAAAAACAAAGAATGTCAAAAAACAACAATTAAGAGAAAAACAGTTTTAAAGGTAGTTTGAAAATCTATATTTCTTTCATTTTAGACTCTTTTATGTGAGATATTGAAACAACTTATACTGTGTTAACATATGCTTTGCCTGTACTTCTAAAACTCGATTTGTTTAAATAAGTTTTAAGTTATGGTCCATAATATAACCGTTTCTTGCCATGGACAAACAAACACAAATTGAACTATTACAGTTGACCACGACGATTTTACCCAATTCTGATTTTTGAAATAGAATGTTTCTCTAAAAAGCTAACAGATGGCATTAAAAAGTAAGTTTCACAAAAAACATGACATTCATTGTTTTTCCCGTGTGGTCTTCAGGTATTTACAGAAAATTAGAGAGCATGGATTCTACTTCTTTTCGTGTCGACTACAAACCTACACAGTGTCAGCCCAAAACTCCGCCACAAGAGTGGCGTTGGTGGCGCTGTCAGCGGGCAATCAGGGCACGACATCATGTGCTTCATCGACTGGGGAACAAAAACAGAACATGGATGGATGATTGTAACGTTTAAACAGTAGACTTATTCAACTACTGATATTTTGAAATGTAGAGATTTTGATTTGTTGAGATATCGGACGTTGCATTGGTGTTAGTATTTTATTTTTGATATGTTGAACAAGAATGCAGTTAAGCTTACTGAACTTACTTCTATTAAGCTAGATCCACGGCGTGCTAGTTCAATTGTCTGGTATCTAGAAATGGGGGCAATCTTTGGGGACGCTTCATATT
Organism: Ostrinia nubilalis; assembly: GCF_963855985.1. Classification (NCBI taxonomy): domain Eukaryota; kingdom Metazoa; phylum Arthropoda; class Insecta; order Lepidoptera; family Crambidae; genus Ostrinia; species Ostrinia nubilalis. The sequence goes on along the minus strand of NC_087089.1, from coordinate 15,197,108 downwards.
TTCGTATTAGTCGTACTAGTGCAATGGGTATTGCTTCGATAGCTTTTACAATTCGACTCCATTTGGGACATCTGATAAGATTAATCCTTTTGTTTTCTCCTTTCTATGACTAAAGAAGTTAAGTGTAGACCGTATTATCTACAGTTACACATAAAAGTATGTAATACAATTTCACAGGATGCTACAATATTCAATTTGTTGTTCCATTGTAGTTCCATTATATCTATGTTGTCCTTACTCTGCTTTCTGAATGATTCCATCATCACTATCAACATTTCAGCCAAAGGACATCCACTGCTGAACATAGGCCTCTGTCAATGATTTTCAGATGGGCCGGTTACGCGGTTGGCAGCAGCCTGCATCTATCGCCTTCCTGCAACTTTTAAGAATGATTTCGTATGCATTACCTATATGATATTAATAGGTTCTGTAAACCGGTTGGTGTTAAAAACATTACATTGCAGAGATGCAGTTTGCTTATCTGTATAAATTGTACGAGTTCACGCAAAAAAGCAGCAAAGAGCTAGTAAGTATGTTAAACAAAGAAGCGGTTTGTCAATCGGCAATAAAAACAAAAGGAATTCTCCAGCCACCAACTCGTTCCAATCCCGGAGGAGCGTGAAAATCCCGGATTCCAGGAATCGTCGCCGAATTCAATTAGTAAAGGGTCCTGCGTGGGAAAAGGGTTTTTATAATATTCACTGTTTTAAACAAAAAGCCAGGATGTATCCAAAAAGATAGCCCATGTTTTAATCAATTTCGTTTGGTATCTTACGATGTTTCAATAAAATAATCGTTTTGTATTTAAATAAATAAAAATCTCCAATGAAACGTATATTCTAAGGTTCTAGTAAACTGAAATAAAGAAAATGTTTCTAGGTTTATTCACGTCTTTTAGTCTTTATATTTTTACAAGCTCTTAATTAACTAGTTGTTTTAACTTTTTCCATTTTCTACCATCGAGACTGAAATAACTTTTTAACAAGTAAGTATCTTCTTACTCTTTCTTCGTTTCAGCCGAATGCTGAAAATCGTATGTAGGCACATAACTGTCTTGCTATGCAATTATAACGCTGTAGTTTAGTAGTTTTAGCAGGGGGGTTTGGGGGTGGTCAGTTCGACTAACTTACGTGCGAAAATAAATATGATTTAATGCCGTTTTTGGGAGGGCACTCTATCCTAGTCCGTTTCAGCTGCCTTTGTAGGTTCATAAAGTCAGATGTCCATGGTCAGGTTCAGATCATTGTATGATGTAGTTATAATACAGCATAATATGTACAGTAAACGGTACCTTAAATATGGTTAGGTTTGAATAAAGTTTCGGACTGAAATTTTACCCTATTTATTTCGACTTGTTTCCAAAATAAAGTCATTTTCTGTTTATCAAAAGTTGTGCAATATATCATCTAACGCACAGTAAGCTACCAAGGCGTAATCGCTCTCAACACGAGCTCCTAAGTCAAAGGATCAAGAAGGTAAGTCGGACTATGTCTTAAGTTATTGTACTACGACACCCCGTCTTGCCAGCAGCCTCTCCAAAGTATAGTAAACCTTAGCAATATGCAATAGAATTGATAATACCTAGCTCGGAATTGTTTGTAAAAGTAGAATTGAGACAGCTGTCGTGGCAGGCTGTTATGAACTCTGCGGTGGTGGTAGTAAAGTGGAAAATTGCTTTGGATTGTTTGTGAAAGTGGGAGGAAGAAGGGCTATTGTAGAAGTAAGCCGGCTTATAAGGGGTTAGGCGTTTGCGCATCGTTTTGAAAAGCATTTTGTGTTCTTCACTTGAAGTAGTTATTCTAGAAAACCAATCTTAACTTTAGATTTTTATTTTACATAGCTTTAGGGGTGGTTTTCCAACTGCCAGCATCGTTGCGAACGTAATGTAAATATCCTCGCCCCATTTTGCTGGAGGGCACCGCTAACTGTTGCCAAAATACAGTCTGCTTGCAAAAGCCGTTTTCAGTGCATTTTTTGTGCCGAATAAAACGTTTTATTCTGCTGCAATATATCTACCTACCTAATTAAAATATTGAAGTTACCTTTACCTGTTTAAACTTATTTATACCTAAATGAATTTGAAGGAAACTTTAACAACAGTTTATGCCGTTTTGGGTTAATAAAATGTCGATTAGATTAAACAGTTGATTTAATAAACACAACTTAAATGTAAAATACTCTTGACAAAGATCCAATAAACTTTTGAGATATGCAGAAATTAATTTCACTGATCTTGAAATGGGAAAACCCGGCCTGATGTCGAATTTCACTTCAATCTTAACTTATTTGAATGTTTGGAATAACTTTAATCAATTTTGTAATAGGTTGCATGTTCGGTGAAAAGTTTGTTACAAACTTACAATATAAAACACTGTAACAACTTATCTTTTTTACCTACTGCATCTTTTTTTGTTTATAACAGCTTTATTTAATTAAATACTTTACTTATTTTTTTATTAATAGGCCATTCAACTTGAGCTTTTATTATTCTAATAAATAAATAATTTATAAAAGTAATTTTGGACTACAGACGTAAGTTTTTCCGTCAGAGGAAAACGCAAATAATGATTGTGTTTTACTTGATTATCATCTACTATTACACAAACAAACAAGTGATAAAAAAGCTTTTGTACTGATAAGGTGATAACGCGCACTTTATCTAACATATCCTAGGTACCTACATAAATGTAAATATAGGTACTTATCTTGCAAGTTTTATTTCCCTAAAACGAGTGAATTGTCTGTTTCATAACATTGTTATACTGTCTGTCCGGTTAAAATAAATAGAAGTAAATACCGGAAATCGCAGCTTATGATGTCCACCCACAAGGTAGACTGACGACCTTAAAATGGTAGCAGGAAGGCGCTGCATGCAGGCCGCTACCAACCAGTCATTAAGCATGGAGAATTGGAGATCATTGGGGGAGGCCTATGTTCAGCAGTGGACTTCCTATGCTGAAATTATGACGATGATGAACTTAGGTACGGCAGTACTGAGGCTACATTATTGATTCATGAGAAGGTCTGTAAGACAAAAAGATTTTTTTTGTGGATTGAAGTTGACTTGTATCTGGGAGCACAGGAGTGTCTCCGCCAAGAAGTGCCAGGCGACGCGCAAGAGCAAATATCCGTATCACATAATTTATTTAAAGTAGGTACATAGTGAGTGTAGAGTTATGCCCATTTTCACCATCTTAACCATAACAGGAATTTTGTGTTCATAGGGGTCACTTAAAAATTAGGTATTGATGGTGAAAACGGGCAATGACGCTTAACTGTGTACATAAGATCTGAAATCTTTTTCACAATGCGAGCCATTGTGTTCTCGTCTTGGCAACATTTACATGAAATACTCGTATTTTTGGTGGGATCTGTCATTCGGGTACTTTCGTCAACTCAACACTCGTATTTCTCTTCGAGGTCGAACATTCGCATACGTCACTGCGCTCGATTAGCATCGCACCGCCTTCGTTAGAAAATTGAAGGATTTCAATAAGAATTTCAAATGTGTTGCCTTGATCTGCTTCTATTGACGCAACGTTTCTGATGTTTGTTTATAAATGTTGATCAAAATTTCCATTTAGGTTGCAGATGAGTGATGGGTGATAAATAATATGAAGTGACTTACTTGGTGTGACCCGTTGCGGGCATCAGCCGTCATCATAATCAGAATAGATAATTGAGAGCCTTCAATAATTGTATATAACTTCATTACAGCAACACAGAATGTCACAGGCAAGCTTTATTCTATTCCAAAACGTTCACATCTTTATCAAACACCTAAAAAGTTTGTGGTAGTTTCGGATAAAGGCGGCGATAGTTTCGGTAATATGTATTTATTACATATCTGGTATTCCCTAGCACCATCTAATGTCTCTGCCTATTTTACCTTTATCATAGGTGTCGTCATAGTACATAAAGTGGCTATGTGGGTCGCGTAGCATCTTGCTATTTGAGTTTTGCATTTTTAAAATTCTAATATCCGTAACCGAATTTATCCGAAACTTTCGGATAATCCGAAATGATTTCATATCCGTAACCGTAACCGTAACCGAAACCATATTATATTATTTTAATATCCGTAACCGTATCCATAACCGAAACTTCATATCATTAACATACCTGCCCAACCCTGGACTTTTGGCCTCTGTAAATATTTTAAAGTTTTTTTAGCGCTTAATGAAAAAAGTTTGCTCACCCCTGCTGTAATAAGACTTGCACTTTTTTACGACTTCAAGTTTCTTTAGGCAGCTTGTGTAGCACCGTCATTGTGAGGCTCACAGACGGGTGATATAAAAGCTTTGCTTGATAACGATAAGGGCGAACACGCGAGATAGTGCTAAATGCCAATCAATACAAACCAACACTGTATGACTAACGTTTGTAGTTGTTTACTCATAGTAGTAATCTATACTTATAATAAATCTGTAGAGAGGTCAATTCTGTACATGAAATATATTTTCAAAATAACTATCAGGGGGTGATTAGTGATTGATACTGATGCCAAAAATGCAATCAGTAAAATTTTTGTCTGTCTGTCTGTCTGTCTGTCTGTCTGTCTGTCTGTCTGTCTGTCTGTCTGTCTGTCTGTCTGTCTGTCTGTATGTTCCTTATAGAAACAAAAACTACTCGACGGATTTTAACGAAACTTGGTACAATTATTCTTCATACTCCTGGGCAGGTTATAGGATACTTAGGAATTCCCGCGGGAACGGGCATTAGCGGGAAAATCCTTTTGTATGAAAAATCTAAACCGCTTAAGTTAGACGCTTAAAATTTGGCATGCAGGTACCTTAGTAAACTTAAAGCTTAGTTATAACAGGATATTGCAAAATTCCTACGAGAACGGGAATTAGCGAGAAAAAACATTTCTATGAAAAAATCTAAGCCACGGAAATTTGGCATGCAGGTACCTTAGTAAACTTAAAGCTTAGTTACAACAGGATATTGCAAAATTCCCACGGGAACTGGAATTAGCGGGAAATTCCTTTTGTATGACTGACTCACTGACATACCCACGCACAGCCTAAAAGGCTAAACGTAGGCACTTGAAATTTATAAGGGACGTAGCTTAGGTAACGTAGAGGTGCACTAAGAAAGGAATTCCCGAAATTCCCACAGGAACAAGAATTACCGGGAAAATCCTTTTGTATGAAAAATCTAAACCGCTTAAGTTAGACGCTTGAAATTTGTCATGCAGGTCTTTTAGTAAACTTAAAGCTTAGTTACAACAGGATATTGCGAAATTCCAACGGGAACGGGAGTTAGCGGGAAAAAACATTTGTATGAAAAAATCTAAACCGCGTAAGATAGATGAAGGGGGTAAAACGGGATCCACGCGTACGAAGTCGCGGGCGGCCGCTAGTTACTTGAATATTTATGAGCTATTGGTCTAGCTATAATAGGTAAAACTGTACGTGTTTGAACTGTTAACTGCAATTGTTAGTTTTGGGTTCTGGTCCCACCCGTTACGTACCATGAGATCTACTCTTAGGCTGAGTTGCACCATCTTAGTTTAACTTTAACAAACATCAAATTCCACACAAAAGGCACCGGCTATGGTTATAGTTACGGTTAAAGTTAGGTGGTGCAACTCAGCCTTAGTAGCGTTTTAGTCTTTTTATTTAGTTTAGGGTAAATAAATATTGTAATCTTAGAGGCATATTATGTTATAGAGTCGCACCCCAGGTTATACATAGGTATTTGTTGCTAATACGCATTTATTACCATACTATCTTTCCGCCCGCGGCTACGCCCACGTGGAATTTTTCGGTTTTTTAAATAACCTATGACACTCAGCAATAATGTGGCTTTCTATTGGTGAAAGAGTTTTAAAATCGCTTCCGTAGATCCCGAAATTACCCCTTACAATTTAACAAATATACAAACACACAAACTTTATAATATTAATCGAGCTTTATATAATATAGAAATATAGATGTACCTATAAGATTTTATAGTGTTCACCTTGATGCCGTAGTAGTACGTATTAGGACTTAATAGCGTCACTGGTCAAGGGAATCCCCGACCTGTTGTGCCTAAATTAACGAGTAAGAGTAATTTAACTTAAAAATGTTCTCTGTGAAACAAAATTATTATGTTTTCCTCTTTCATTCCGATAAGTCATTAAATTATTACACTTCCTACCTACTAGAAAAAAAGCATAAGCATATTTCACATAATAATTATACATTTATGTTGTACCTACCAATGTAATGCAAAAGTGCAACAGCCAACGACAAAATTGCTGGACATACCTAAGTAAATAGATCTATAAATAACCCGTGACATGTCAAATCTGTATATTCTTAGTTTTATTCGTTCATTATCCTCAATGGTTTAAGGAAATAATGACTAATAATAGTCAATACTATGTTATGCCACAAAACTGGTACAGTGAAGTCTGAGTAGGCTTGGTCCAAACTGATGATGACTATATTGACTTACCCGCGGGTTTTCTCGCAGGTCTGTACGGTTAGTACGAAAAACTTTCGAGTTTGAATCGTTTGCGTATTCGAATCGCCATCAAAAGATTTAGTACGAAAACTACAACAGCGCTCTTGAGAACGTGTCGTAAAGTGAACTTAGTATGAGATGTGGTTGCACGAAACTTATTTTGAGAATGAAAATAGTCACGTTATCGTTTAATTCGAAGATTGAGTATCGAATTTTATCGAATACGCAAACGATTCGAAGACGAAAGTTGTTCATGCTAGATGTACTGTACGGTTAGTACGAAAAACTTTCGAGTTTGAATCGTTTGCGTATTCGAATCGCCATCAAAAGATTTAGTACGAAAACTACAACAGCGCTCTTGAGAACGTGTCGTAAAGTGATCTTAGCATGAGAAATGGTTGCACGAAACTTTAATTGTCACGTTACCGTTTAATTCGAAGGTTGAGTATCGAATTTTGTCGAATACGCAAACGATTCGAAGACGATAGTTGTTCATGCTAGAGGTACTGTCACAGAAAGTCTTTAAATGTAGAGCATCTAGCTAGAGTCTAGACTCTAGCGTAAGCTTGTGTTTAAAAACACGGTTGTCTAAGTACTTCCTGGTACATAATTTCTTACTGAAATCATTATTAATTTTATCAATAACAATAACAATTGCAAATCGTTTCTAAAATAGCTCTTAAGAGTCCCAGTAGGTACACTTCAATCCCATTTTTACTGGGGGAGAATAAGGTAATGTGAAGAAGTAGCGCAAAAACCTTTATTGTCACAATTGTAGGGCTTTTTTCGAATGTTTCGAATTTATATTAATGCAAGTATAAAACATTAAGCTTACTGCTACTACACACGAGTGTACAATGTGTATAGAATAGGAAAACAGACTGGCATTACTGGCCGCGAACTTTAGTCAACTGTTATCGGCCGAGGCGGTCGCACGTACGACTCGCTCCGCCGAAGCTCCTTTGCAAAACTTTCCGTAGTTTGCATTAAAATCTTAAAAGCATTTTGAAGGTTAAACTCTGTGCTGAAGTTGGTGAATGAGTTCGTAATTGAATTGAGTTGAGTTTAGTTTGTGTGAGATCTGTGTTAGTGCGTTATTTTTGAGTTTATTGGACGCATTAATGACGAATTAATTGGTAAGTTATTTTTTATATTTAATTTAATTTTCTTATACAGTTAAGCGGAAATAGCACAAAGCTCGATGGTGAATACAATTTATACAATGCCTAAATAATTTGTACAATAATAATAAGATCTCAGTACAGAATTTTCTTTCATGTTAACTTAGCTTTTCAGTAAAGTATTAGGACATAATATTCTTTTGTCTGATTGATACTATTAGGTACTAGTTTAAAAATGTTATTATGCTCGTGCTTTGTCCTCGAGATTAGAAATAAGAACTATGTAGTATCACGTACGGTGATGCCAGTTTACGCACTGTTAGTTGAGGATTTTTTTTTTTTTTTTTTTTTGTGGGTATCTCAGTTTACATCCCATTTGACATTGGTATCCGTCGTCAGTCACGATTCAGTGCTCTGCCAGTTCGCACTTCTTCTACTTAAATACGTACCCAGTGTTAAAAATAGTGTTTTTGTGTCGTCAAAATGCCGAACGAAAAACGTCAAATGAGGATAAGGAACATTTGCTGAAGAAAATAAATAAATTGGAGCAGAAGATATTGGGTGCTGAACGTCGTTCAAGCGGTTCAACAGAAGATCATCGTTACACATTACCATAATGCGAACAACCATCCCGGGTTGTCTCTTTATGCCAGTTGTGTTTTTTGTCTGAGGGTTTGCGGTTTAACGTTTGAGTTCTACTCCTACCCCTAATTCAGACAATTGGAAAAATCGCAAGTTCATCGCCTTCAACCAAAAGAAGAAGAAGAAGAACATCATCATTACACATTACCATAATGCGAACAACCATCCCGGGTTGTCTCTTTATGCCAGTTGTGTTTTTTGTCTGAGGGTTTGCGGTTTAACGTTTGAGTTCTACTCCTACCCCTAATTCAGACAATTGGAAAAATCGCAAGTTCATCGCCTTCAACCAAAAGAAGAAGAAGAAGAACATCATCATTACACAATCATACTACCATAGTGCGGGCAACCATCCCGGGTTGTCTCCTTATGCCAGTTGTGTTTTTTGTCTGAGGGTTTGCGGTTTAACGTTTGAGTTCTACTCCTACCTCTAATTCAGACAATTAGAAAAAACGCAAGTTCATCGCCTTCAACCAAACGAAGAAGAAAACAGATGCAGTAAGTTCTATCCATTATTACACATACTACCATGGTGCGGGCAACCATACCGGGTTGTCTCCTTATGCTAGTTGTGTTTTTTGTCTGAGGGTTTGCGGTTTAACGTTCGAGTTCTACTCCTACCTCTAATTCAGACGAATACAGTAAATTCTATTTACTTAATACAATATTGTCATTACACATACTACCATATTGCGGGCAACCATACCAGGTTGTCACGTTATGCTAATTGTGGTTTTTGTCTGACGATTTGCGTTTTTAACGTTTTTACCTACCTCTAATTCAGACGAATACAGTAAATTCTATTTACTTAATACAATATTATCATTACACATACTACCATATTGCGGGCAACCATACCAGGTTGTCACGTTATGCTAGTTGTGGTTTTTTGTCTGACGATTTGCGTTAATTCAGACGAATACAGTAATTTCTATTTACTTAATACAATATTATCATTACACATACTACCATATTGCGGGCAACCGTACACGGGTTGTCACGTTATTTAATTTGTGTGGTTATTTTTGTCTGACAGTTTGCGATATTAATATATACTTGCCTCCAAATCAGACGTTCGTAATGTAATGATTTATCTATATCTAAGGGTTTGCGGCACTAAAAACTTTGCATTAATAACCTACTTCTAAATCAGATGTTCGAAGTTAATTATTTTTTAAAATAATAATTACCCATACTACCATACTGCGGAGCTGTGTGATTTTTATAATATGATGGTTTGCGGTATTATCAACAATACCTACCCTCTAAATCAGAAGCAGAATCCTAAAAATATTACGATACTTACGGTATTGCGGGCAACTACAACGGGTTTTAATTTTACTGTCTTACCTACTTACTTCTTCAAGTCAAGTAAGCTCAAGTCTAAGTTTTTCGGTGATAACAATTTGGCGATAATATTTAATTTTAAATTGATATAAACGTTAATATTACTAGGCATGCAGAAAATTCGTGTTAAGTTGTTACCTACCCGCTACATATTTTAGCAGGCAGTCAAAAGGGCTGTTCCATACTTGTAAAAGTACATTATCACATTAAAAAAAAAAAAAAAAAAAAAAAAAAATGCAATAATGCATACCTACTTGTTTAGAAATTGGGAGTTGTCTTAATAACACATGATTTGATGGGTTCATATCCACACTACGGGGCGGTGATATGATACACGCCAAATCGTTAGCAGGTGAAAAACCATTAGTAGCTATCGAAACATTGGACTCAGAACCCTTAGCCTCGAACCCTGCCGCCGCCGATGCTGCTGCTCTCGTTGCCATCTGCGCCGCTTCCGCTGCTGCTGAAACTAGAAATCAATTAGATTCGACACCTGCAACGCTGTTGGTCTGAAACAGCTGCGCCCCTTCATGATGAGATTGTAATATTGGTGATGATCCTGTGTAGGACAAGCCTCAACACAATTACCTTAATATGAATTTCTTATCGATGCCAATCGCATTTTTTCGACTGTCTACTAAGAATTCCTTATCAGAAAAAACGTAATTCTACTTAGACTCATTAAAGATAAGATCAATTATTACCTACTTTGGGGCCAGCTGGCGCTGTGTGAAATTGTTCAAAGAATTATCTATTCTCTAAAGACTTATCTATTTATTTATTTATTACAAACACCGAAGATTGACTCCATGTCTTTTGATAAAAACTTTCCAAAACACTAAAAACTGCCTAGCGAACTTCAAAGTTTGGGGCTGATCTGAAATTGAATCCCAAAATCAAATCAGCAGCCACCAAAAAAGTCCTTTCTTATACGAATTTAACCTTGAAGGGACTTCCCCGAAAGGCAGACAACCGATGAAAACAGAGGACTTGACCTCCTGACTTTCAAAACAGTCATCACGTGTCATGCTCGTGAGCGCACCAGCCGCATCCAGCTCAGAACCGCAACAGTTGAATCTCGTAAAATATGTCGGTTGGCTTTTAAATTTTTACCATCAGTGGTCACTAGTAATAAGTGACTCTGTTGTACTAGGATAGAGTTATGTGATTTCAATCTCACAACCAATAATAAATGTCAGTATAAATCACATAATACATGATTATATTCGGACATAGAAAAATTGCAATTATATCAGGCTATTCATAAACTTATATTAAGTGTCATGAAATATAGTACTCCGATGCCTCAACTACGGGATGGGGGGGCGGCGTGTTACGGGGAAACTTCTGGGGACCCATGGTCCAACATCTATTTTATTTTATTAATATTATCTAATATTAAAAACATAATATAAGAATTAATCTGCAAAGATTCCAAACATTGACCTTTCTTGGCCTTAAAGTATTTACTAAGGATCTTCAAAATTCTCAGTTTCTCAGAATGAAATTCAGTTTTGTACACCGCATAGGTGGCGTGCAGTTTCCCCCCACTTAACACAAATAAAAATAACTATGGCAATGATGCGAAACTAGAAAAATCATTATAATCATCAATACACAATGATGTGTCCTATCTAATGATCTATCTTATCTAGATAATAGCATGGTAGATACCGAATCTTGAAGAGTCCATTCAATATTAGTATGGACTCGACATTACCAAATTCACCATTTTATCATTTTTACATTTGGAGAACGTGGCATCGTTAATTTTGCTAAATTCGTTATCGTTATATACCCCAAATTAGATAGGTACCCCGATGCATACGCAATTAAAAATTTTAAGACAACAAGGTCAAGCTTATTTCTGCGGTTTCCTTCCTTTTTTGTATTACACATACATTGCGAAAAATCACATGTGATCAAGCGACGGGTATACTAGCAGTACCCTTATAACGTAGTCAAGCTTTGTTTCTTTAATTGAATAAAAATAAAAACGCTACACGTGTCTAAATGTCTCATATAAAACGAAGATTACATCTTCATCTATCTATGGATATTATATCTTCATCATTGTCTGATGATAAAGCAGTACAAAACAATTTCCTTAAACAATTTCAAGGAAATTGTTTTACTTTTGCCATAACTATCATTCATTGAGGTATTAGATTCCACTATTTTAATAAAAAATTGTGAATTTCGATAGCTGTAATAAGCTTGTCTTTTAATTTGGCTGTCATATTGGAAACATAATCAGATATTATGGTTTCCGAAAAATTTAAAATATTTAGAAATTAGCCTTTTTTTGCTGTCATTAGTTAGTGTAATTATTACACACATTGTTCAAACCTTCCTTAGAAGCATTCAAATATTATGCATACAAATATTCAATCTAATCACGACATCGCGCCCAAGTGCACAACAATCAATCTTGGTATTGTCTTGACAATTTATGTCATGTACAAGCATTTTGTGCAAAGTGTTGCTTACGAAATTTTTTACCGCTCTAACAAAGAGCACTTAGTTTAGTCACAAGTTTAGTTCAATTAACATTGCAGGCTTGTGATATTGACACCTTGATATTCACCACTTACAGCACGAGGCATGCTGCCTCGTCTAGAGCATATACATTAGGAATTAATCTTGATTATCAGAATTACCCCCGGTTGGAGCGTTATTTCAAATAGGTACTTTGGGCAAATTCTTTAACAGAATGCCTATTGCGTCCAGAAATAACAATCAACATTTAATTGACAGAAGAACCTAATACTGACAATTGATTTGGGAAACAATAATTAACTTTCCCACTTACATTATGGCTAATATAACAGCTAATTATAGTTGCCTTTAATTACTTACCCTTAATTATCAATTATACGAAAGTATTCACTCGGGTAACTATGACAGTTATGTCACTCCTAATAGTAATTATAAAACAAGCATTGTATTCTTACCAATGATTTATTATTTTTGCAAAGTAATAAACAGCTTTGTTTTTATTATCATTTCACATCAGTTCTCTCAAAATCTACATAGTTCTTATTTCTAATCTCGAGGACAAAGCACGAGCATAATTAATGATTAAACGAACTTAAAAAGTGAAGTTCTATCATAATTATGCGAGGGCTTTGTCCGAAGAGATTAGAAACCCTCCCACCCGTCTTTAACAATCATATATGTAGGTATATTATTAAAAACACAAACCCCCATATTAGTGAAATGATAAAAAATACAAATTACTACTCCAAACTAACTGACGACGGATACCAATGTCAAATGGGATGTAAACTGAGATACCCACAAAAAAAAAAAAAAAAAAAAAATCCTCAACTAACAGTGCGTAAACTGGCATCACCGTACGTGATACTACATAGTTCTTATTTCTAATCTCTTCGGACAAAGCCCTCGCATAATTATGATAGAACTTCACTTTTTAAGTTCGTTTAATCATTAATTATACTGTAATAACGGCTGAGCCAATTACTATAATTATTACCGAGTAGGTAGGTAATAATAAACCACTAACAAATAATATAGTGTACTCGTAGGTTATTAAAATACTATTAAATTATTGTAAAGTTGTTAGGAATATTCACAGATTAATTATAAAATATTACGATAAAACGTTATAATATTTTTTTAAATATAACTTAGTCAAAAATCAAAAAATCAAAAATCAAAAATGTTTTATTCGTTAACAAACCAACTTTTACAAAAATTGTGGTGACATACCTAGTAAGTAAAAGTATACCTGTATCAGGTAGTCACCGCCCATTCAGACAGTGCTAGTTTTGGGTAAGTTTAACAAACAAAAAAAAAACAAAATGGTTATTAATTAGATTACAAACTTGAAGTAGAAGGTAAAGAAAAAATATAAGGTGAATTAGAAAATATGGTGTTTGTAAGTGTGTGTGTGTGTGTGTGTATGCGTGTGTGTGTATGTGTGTGTGTGTGTGTTATGTTGTATTATGTTAAGTTATGATAGAGAGTGATTTTACGTTTTTATATGCCTTTTTTAACTTTCAGGTATTTTGATAAATTTTATATATTATTTTTTAAAAGTGTTTCGGTATCCAAATAGCTAAGCGATTTTAACCAGAGTGTAAGTTTCTCTTTACAAGAGTGAGATGTAAGCGGATAAATGCTCAGTATTTTGTTAATTTTATTATACAAGAAACCAGCTTGTCTAGTGAATTGCCTGCTAGCAAAGGCTGTTTTGGAAGGAATAGTAGGAGCAGCTTTGTCCTTTCTTCTTTTGTTATTAATTTTAGGGTCATAATAAATACTTTTATGTATTTTCAATATGGCAGCTAATATATATAGTTTTCTTATAGAAAGGAGATCTCCGTGTTTATAAAGTTCTTCAGTAGAGTGTCTGAAAGGCAGAGAGTACATTACTTTAAGTAACCGTCTTTGCGTTCTTTCTACCTCCAGAAGTTTCGTTTTAGTTGAGCCCCCCCAAACTGAGATTCCATAGCAAAAAACTGATTGAGCTAGAGCTATATAGATTTTATTTATGAGGTCCTTAGTTGTGACATGCCTAAGCTTTTTAAAAATCCATGTAAGTTTTCTTATTCGATTCATTAGCATGTCCAAATGTGAATGCCAAGATAGATGAGAATCTATAATAACGCCTAGATATCGAGTAGTTGAAACTCTCTCAATACAAAGACATGTACATGTGTTTTGTTGGGAACTGTCACAAATATGTAGTTTGATTTGAAAGTTTTCTTCCGGTTGTGTGCGTTTATTAGGTGTGAAGCAAATAAAATTACTTTTTTTAATGTTTAGTGTGAGTAGGTTTGAGTTTAACCATTTTTTTATAGTTGTAAGTCCTTCAACTACTGTCCCTTGCACATCGTCCCATGATTTTCCAGTAAAGATAATGGCTGTATCATCAGCATAAGAAATTATTTTTGCATTTGGGATTTTCATGTTACATAGTTCATTGATGTACAGTAAAAATAGGGTTGGCCCTAGGACGCTTCCCTGTGGGACACCAAAAGACGAGATTTCAACCAAGTCACTCACGTTATCTGCTATCTTAACTTGTTGTTTTCTGTCTTGAAGGTAACTAGTCAAAAGGGCCAAGGGGACACCTCTAATACCATATTTTTCAAGCCGGAGCACAAGGGTGGAGACCGAGATTGTGTCAAAGGCTTTTTTTAGATCTAAAAATACTCCAAGACATTTATTACCTTTGTCTACATGTTCGACTATTGATGACGTTAAAGTTAGAATAGCTTCTTCAGTTGATAGTTTCTGTCTAAATCCAAATTGCGAGGGGGACAATATGTTAAAATTATTTAAAAAATTTACTAGTCTACTATTAATAAGTTTTTCCAATATTTTTGAAATTGAAGTTAAGACCGAAATGGGGCGATAGTTGCTGACGCAGCCTTTGTCACCACCCTTGTGCACAGGTGTTACAATTGCTCGTTTAAGCGATGTAGGAAATATGCCAAGTCTAAAGCAAGTATTAGCTAAATGACAAATGATTGGGATTATTAAATTTTGAGATAGTTTCAAAAACTTTGTTGTAATGCCGTCCCACCCCGGAGCGCTATCGGATTTAAGATTCATAAGCACTCTATATATTTCTTCATTGTCAGTATCTATCAGTACAAAGGATGTGCTTTGGGTTTCTGAAAAATCGTTATTTAATCGGGGGGAAGTGTTCGTTACAGTATCTTTTACAGAAAGTGATCGCCGGTGACGACAGTCAACCTCCGCAAAAGACACTGCTGGGTGTTCTTTACTTAATTCATTTGCAAGGTTACTTCCAACCTCTGCAAAGTAGGAATTGACTTCATTTAGCGATTCCAGAATGGTAGGTTTTATGTTAAGTAAATCTGAGTTGCAGGTTTTTTTAGGTTTAAAGGTAGCAATATTGTTGATGGTGTTCCATAATTCTTTTGGATTATTTTTTGATTTGATTAGTTCCTCTCTCTCATAAGTACGCTTTAACTTTTTAATCAGATTATTTATATAGTTTCTGTATCTCCTGTAGCTTATTCTTAATATCTCATTTTCGGGATTCTCACGCAAAGTTTTTTGCATTCTGTTTCTGTTCTTTATACACCTTAGAATGCCATTTGTGATCCAAGGTTTGCAGATTCTCTTACTCCTACTTATCTTAATAGTGTTTGTGTTTGTGTCTATAGATTCTTTTATTACATTAATTAATTTATCGACTATGTTGTTAGGATCTGTGAGTAGCATTATCGATTGTATATCTTTTTCCTCTAATGTTTGTATAGCTCCACTATAATTTACTACTGTTTTAGTTTTTTTATAATTATTTATTATGTTTTTGATGTTTTTAAGATTCATAAGTATTAGATAGTGATCAGTAACGGTTGTTTCAAGAACAGAAATAAAAGCATCTTTTTTTTTAGCCTCAAGTTTCAGCATAAAGTGGTCTAAGCAGCTGGATTCCCGTGTGGGTAGGGAATGTCCAGTTGAGATACCATGAAAGGATAGCATATCAAGGTAATTGAGTCTATTTTTACGATCTTGAGATTTTTCCTGTGAATCTGGTGTAAGGTTTATGTTAATATCTCCAGTTATTATGATATTTTTGTGATTAGTCAACGTGTTTAGATATTCATTTAGCGAGTTAATAAAGATTTCTGCATTTGCATTAGATGGGGAACGATATATGCATATAACTGCTATGTCATTTAGTATAATCTGTAAACATGAAGCATGTTGGAGAATGATTTCTTTTGCTTGTACATTATGATGATTTTTTATGTACACAACAACTCCGTCGGCTTGGTTTATGTGGTTACTTGTAGTGAACGATTTATAGTTTGCGATATTCGGTACAGATTTGTTAGGATTTAGTCTACATTCCGTTAGAACTTGTATGTCGATATCAAAGTCAAGCTGTGTCAGTGATATTTGTAGGTCATCTAAGTTATTGTAAACACTTCTAATATTTTGTGTTATGATTGTTAGGTCAGAATTCTTTTTTGTCATATATTTAGATATATCGTTTATGTCACATTTGACAGTTTTTGCCGTTTCAATCTGGTCTATTTCATGCAAGTTTACGAGTGTACTATTCATTTAGGTTTAGAATGTTAAGATCAGTCGTATCGTATAAGGTATCTACTTAGGTAACTCTATTAGTTTATTTATATTTTATCAGTCTACTATCGACGATTTGTAATATCCTGTTAGCTGTTTAAAACGGGTTTGAAAAGAGGTAATTATTGAATAAGGTTATAAAAATAATATTTAATGAAACATTTAGGTATTTTCGGAGTACCTAAACATGCTAGTTGGTCTCGAAAGATTATTATACGACTCTCAAAAAAGCGCGTTTAAAAAGATCTAAACAATGAAGAATAGTTTTAGCTTGGTTTTATACATGTACCTACCTACGTTTGTTCGTTTAATTTCCGTGGGCTACAACTGTCGCAATCCTGTTGTAGTTATTTAATAAGTTAGTTTTTTTATACAGCAAAAGGCAGACATTTGTTCACAATCACACCAGTGTGCCTACCATGAGTTTACGTTAGGTGTGCTCGCTAGCGACTGCGTAAAAAAATTACATTTAAATGTATGACATATTGTGCAGCGCCCCTAGTGGCTACTTTCAAGAAATAAAATCTTCATAGAATTTTTTGACGTATTCGCTAGCGAGCTCACCTAACGTAAACTCATGGTAGGCACACTGATGTTAAGTGAGATGCAGTTTACCTACCCAACAAATGCCTTTCACACTTAATGTTCACTCTCGCCTTGAAGAGACCTGGATTATAGTGTTCGGAAACAGGACCAGACCGTGAGTTTAGGGGGCCTTGGGCTAATACTACTTAGAGGGGCCCACCTATTTACTTAAGGTACAGAAAAAATAAGACAGTAAAATATATTTTTTACTTGACTTAGCTAGGTCCCTTGAATCCACGAGGCCCTGGGCAGAAACCCAAAAAGCTATATGGTAGATCCGGCCCTGTTCGAGAAAGATATCAGGAGGCAGCGAATTCCTGTTCCTAGCTAGACCCAGACATTTGATAGTATTCAGCCCTTATTAGTCGCCCGTCTGTCCATCTTCCGCTTAGAACTAAAGGCGTTAATTTTAAGCTCTGAACTTTCTATTTACTCTTGATTAATTTCGTTGCGGGTCTTTGAGGCTGACAGGAAAATCTATCCCGGGATTACTCGTTGTGTACTTACTTTCAGAGTTCTGTTGTTGGCGAAGCGACAAGGTTCTGGATAAAGTAGAATGAGTTGCATTGTGGAACTCTTGTTATCTTAACTATCTTTACCCATCTACTTAATACCAGCTGCCGAACGTTAAGTAATCGTTCGTTCGTTCGTTTCAGCCGAATGACGTCCACTGCTGGATAAAGGCCTCCTCCAAGGTTTTCCACAATGAACGGTCCTGCGCTGCCCGCATCCAGGCTCTTCCCGCGATCTTCACCAGATCGTCGGTCCACCTAGTAGGAGACCTGCCCACGTTAAGTAATATGAAAAAGTAAATAATGTATCTGGCGCACTTTAATATCCTTTTCGTTCAGCCTTTTCTGAATAAAAAGGATACTGAAGGAAGAGATGGGTAACAGTTGACTTAATTTTTTTAAAAGTAAGACCTCATTTTCACTGTATAAAGTTTCATCAAAATCCGTTCAGTAGTTTTTGCGTGAAAGAATAACAAACATCCATCCAGACATCCAAACTTTCGCATTTATAATACTAGTAGGATTGTTTTAATAATGAGTACAATAACATATGCTGTATCAATTGTTTCTCCATTTAAATTTATAAACGTACATGTCAATATTGTCCCATCCAAATTAGATTATAACAAATTGGGCGGGTGACGGAGCCCTCATTTGGATGGGCCAGCACGAGTTCGGACAAAACTTATAATTTCGTTACGGTAACCTAATCTCCGTAACTTTACGCCAAAAAGGATAACTCAATACTTATTATCTACATACCCTGAAAAGAACAAGCTGATAAAAATAATTTGCTGCTTATTAAGCTTTTACTTCTAGTGCTTATTAAAAATATATTGCGAACTGGGTGTTCATTAAAGTCGTTTAGAATTAGATACCTCCTTTTAAATTCTTTACATGCTGTATATTATTTGATCGAACCGAATAGCTGACAGTTTTTTAAAGTAGTGTGCAAACTGCAAATCATAGAAGTAAACACTATGCGCAGTTGCGTCAGTTATCCAAGCGAAACTAAACTGAGGGCTGAGTGTGAGTTTACAACAAACGTCCTCACCAGTGAGCGCGTAAAAAATGACATTAAATGTAGGTATGATGGATTGTACAGCGCCTCTAGCGGAAACGTTTAAGAACCAAATTTTCATACATTTTATTAAAGCGTTCACTAGTGAGGACGTTTGATATAAACTCACACTCAACCCACTGACTAGCTAGGTCTGCAACCTGTATTAGTGGTAACTTCGTATAAATTATTAGTTTACTGAAACGTCTATTTTTCCACCGCCTTAGTTTCTCTACTTGACCTGTGAGAGAATGCCACCTGGCATTAAGTCCGCCACTGTACTACACTGTACTACTGTATTAGGTATGTGCAAAAAGTATAAATAAATAAATAAAAATATCAATGAGTCAATCTTCTTCTTTTCCCATTATTTAGGGTCGGCTTTCCTTGTTCTGAGGCGACAGGACAGTCTGTCCTGGGTTGTCAAGTGGGTTGAGTCAAACAAAAAAAGTATAATAATAGCTACTAGCTACTACTTACCATTGATGGGTAATCTTGCCAACACACACAAAGCAACAGCGAAACATCTGCTGGCGCCACATATTTTGATAGATTATGAGGCGTGAGAAACAAACACTGGCCTATTTTTATCTTAAAGGATGTAAGCCTACGTCCTGATTTCATAACCCATATCTTTTTGCTAATAATGTAGAGATGGCCGAGCACCATGACACGTGTAGAAAATAATTTTATTTTGTGGTAGAGACTTTAGGTAGAGGCGGATACAAAATTAGGATCTACGATAATGTCGCAAAATATTTAAACCCAACCTAAATAACAAAAATAAAAAATTATTAATAAAGGTCGAGTGTTACAAATCTTTTACTCGTCTTTATAAATTACCATAACACTACTAATGCTTTGGGACAACTCGTATGTTATGAGAACAAACTTTTAGAATGTTATGAAATTGATGGGAGCTGAGCAGTTATAACATTATATTTTTATCTCTAGATTTGACTTATTCACACAACTTCTTCACTCATTCTGTTGAAAGAATTATGACATAAAACATCACTTTACATACCTACTGCGTTAACAATATTGTTATACTCTATTACCTGCTCTACTTCCAAAGTTTTTTAGTAAACAACGTTATTAATAGCAGTATTTTGTTATAATGTACTGCGAGTAGGCATGTTTGTGATGTTTGTATAATAACGCGAACGTAAACACTTTTAAGTGTACACAATATGTATCAACCTGGATTTATGTTGTTAATACGAGAATTTTATTAGCATATCACATTATTCTTCTGGATAAAAAACAGAAAGATGCGTTGTTTTGTTTTTGACGAGTAAACACGTCGAGTCGTGTACGTGGATAAAATGCCCTAAGAAAGTTGTCCCGAACCCTTATTTGAGAAATTAATGACAATAAGATGGTATTTTTACTTCAATTCCTTGCTAGATGTATTCTAGATGATGAATCATTTTGTAGAAAACTTTTACTACTGATTTCTTTTCGAATAAATTAGTCAAATTGGTCAAGTAAGTATTATGGTAAATTAATAGATTCTGTAGCGTGGATTTACCTGTTACGTATTTTGTTTACAATACTTACTATTTTCATGAAATATTTTTACCATTAGGGCCTACCTTCCCAAAGTACTTCGTATAAACAGCTATCTGACATCAAGTCTGTCCTGCCGTTTCAAAGAGGTATATTTGCTGGACCAAACATTCATATCTTTTTCCTAAACAAATGGCCACCAACTTCTGTAGCACTTTTTATATGCCAGCTATAAAATCTTTCAGGAAAACATCTCGAACTGGTTCATGCAAAGCATACTAACAAACCATTACCCGCTTTTCCAAACTTGGCTATTCCCTCGTTTTATGTACCTACTCTTTCCTTTACCCTTATTGTGCTATCTAGGATTTTACTTTCAACTTACCCAAATGGGCCGTATCATTTTTATTTTCATAAACCTGGTGTGTACTTTAATAAGATCCCCGTTTTGGGAAAGGTTCCGTTTCATAGGACAATTGAATATAGATCGGAGGTTATCGAGAACACAATATGCCAATATGCATTCGGATGCTGGCCTGAGCTGTTTTTGATTGGGGTATCGATATCGATAGTAATCGAAGAATAGTAAAAATAATATGAAATTGGTGAAGTAAATTCAAGCCCACGATCAATATCCTAGACCTAACATTTTTTTTGTTTATTTTATTGCGCACACGCACACATGATTGACATGATTGCACATAGCTTAGGTTTATACATTATTTATTTTTCTTTTTTATTTTCTAAAAAATCGTAAAAGACATTCATAAGTTAGCTATTTTATTCGCTAAGTTGCTACAAAAAATTGTAATTCAAAAGATATGTCTCAAGTAAAATGTAAATTGGAATGTATTTTAATTCCAGCTCATTGGTATGTTTATTCTGTTTCGTAAAAAGATCGTAGAAAAAAGTACTACGAACCCACGAGAACCGTCAACTGTCGTAGCAGTGCTCACGAGTTCAACGGATAAGAAGTCAATGACCACTACAATTTTCTATAATTTTGCTACGAACATTTAAAAATAACTTCGTTTGCGTGAAATGCAAAAGCTTTCATTTTGTAATTTATTCATAAAATATTTGAAAACTTATTGTAAAGAAAACTTTTAACATGAAAATGTTGAACATACATACGAGTATATGTATAAACTGAAAAGGGCTTTTATGTACAGTAATGTATGTTCGATTTCTACGAAACGAAACAATTAGTACCGAGTGAGTGACGGATGTATACTTTCTGAAAGTGTTGATCGTGATGGATTAATGAGTGAATGAGACAAAATACTGTAAAAGTTAGGAAAATAAACTGACTCAATGTATCCTGCATTTCATTGCTTGAGGAAGCCTCAACCCCAGTTCTTTGGATAAGGTTCGTTCGTTTAGTCAAATGACGTCCACTGTTGGACAAAGGCCTGTTCCAGGGATTTCCATAACGACTGGCCCTGCGCTGCCCGCATCCAGGTTCTTCCAGCGACCTTCACCAGATCGTCGGTCCACCTAGTGAGGGGCCTGCCTATTCGTACTAGTGGTTCGTGGTTGTCACTCGAGAGAACTTTTCTGCTCCAACGGCCATCAGCTCTACGAGCTATGTGCCCCGCCCACTGCCACTTTATTTTAGCATTGGATAAGGTAAAAGTACCTGTTAATGTTCTTTGAATCCAATACGGTCGGCCTAATTTTTTAAATATTCCACACATAGAGGTAAAGTGACTGAATGTCCCTGAAAATGCAAACACACGATGAAACAAACGGTTGAAATCGAATCGGCTTAATGGATCGTCGCTTTAGATTCGATTTAGATTTTACCACGTCAATCTTCATTCTGTTGACAGAACAATTTCAAATGCGGCTTTGTATGCGGACTGACGCTATCAAATATTGTTCAGCTATGCAAAATACTCATGGACCAACTGTACTAGAGAGGAAAAATTGTATACTTACGCTCTACGAACGCCTTGATGGCACGATGCCACGCAAACATCTTTAAGGCTGAGTTGCACCACCTAACTTTGTCCGTAACTTTAACGACAACCGGCGTTTTTTGTATGGAGTTTGACAGATTGTTGACGTTTGTCAAAGTTAAAGCAAGATGGTGCACCCCAGCCTTAGTTAAAGATTTCGTGACATGTACACTCCAAACTCGCTCCATACCTCATAAATAAATAAATAAATAAATATCCTTGGACATTTTACACTGCGCCGCTAGCCCCAAACTAAGCAAAGCTTGTACTATGGGTACTAGACAACGGATATAAACATACTTAAATACTTTTTTTTTTTTTTTTGTAAATACATACATATTATACATAGAAAACACCCAGTCTAATACAAAGAAATATGTTCATGCACACAAATGTTTGTACTGTGCGGGAATCGAACCCGCAACCTCCGGAATAGTAGTCCGATTCGAACCACTACACCAAACGGCCGACAAAGAAAGAAAATATATCTTTAGGCTTCAGATTTCACCCCACAAACGCCCCACGATATAATGTTTAAGCTTCAGCTTTCCCTATGAACGCCCCAATGCTACGGGAAAGAAAATGTATTATGCTTCAGATTTCAGCGGGAGTTACCCTGTTATTAATGATCTTTATTCTCAAAGAGTTCTGTGGTTTTATTCAAAGATAAATTGAAGTCAACTGGCAAACTTCGGCGAATATTTTGCTCACGAATATTCAATAAAACTCAACTTCTGTATGGGTTTGTGAACTCAGTGTGGTGTGACCGAAACATTCTGTCCCCGGGCGAGTTGTTAACGAGTTTCTCGTAAACCGGAGTTTTCATTAATTTGTAGTCCTTAACTTATTTATAGAAACAATTTCATTTATTTAAACAATAATTATAACAATTTTAAGTTACTCTTCTTAAATTCGTCGAATTCTTTACGTATAATGTTTCTGATTAAATACTTTGTAAAAACATAATAAATTACGGATGCATCAGACAGTCAAATGTTCGTAAACAGTTACCGCTACAGTCTACATAAACATACCTACTAAATTAACTACTCGTGGCTTTTTGTCCCGTGTATTTACTTATTATGTGAATAACTATGTCGATCTACATAGAATAATATATATAGTGTATACCTACATCTCAAAGTTGTAAGGTTTAGTCTAAAAAGTTTAGATGGCAACAATGCCCTTGGTTTAGGTATTTGTTAAACAAAAAACATTCTTTCGCAATTTGAATAAGAATCTAAAGGCCGTGAAATTAGATTAGTTGTTGATAAATATTCATAAAAGTTAATCTAAGGGATAGATTATGCAAACAAGATTTTTTGTTCCAGATGTGGGAGTTAGCCATGACTTTGGAACTCCAAGGATTATTAACTTAAGGTGAGTTAAAACTACTAAGGATTGTAATCTGTCCAGGCCAAAATGTATCAACTTCATCATCATCATCATCTCAGCCTCATCATTCCATAGGACGTCCACTGCTGAACATAGGCCTCCCCCAATGCTTTCCATGTTACCCGGTTGGTAGCGGCCTGCGTCCAGCGCTTTCCTGCTACTTTTATGATGTATCAACTTACGGTTTAGAAAAGACTGTTAAATACTTATACGTTGAAAGATTTGTACGGTCCAAACCTCAAAAAGCATTGATGAATAAATAAAACTTTATTATTGCACAAAATTTGTGTACTAAAAGTGACATTTTAGCTTTTTACGAGTAGAATAATGACCACCACCACTCTACTCTGTTTTAAATTCTACTCGTGGATGTTGTGTAAGAGGCGATTCGTCGTTTCAGCCGAAAGACGTCCACTGCTGGACAAAGTCCTCCCCCAAGGATTTCCACAAAAAAAGGCGATTAATAGAGCATAAAAGTACCTCTTCAACCGCTGACCAGCGCGAGGGTATAGGTAAACTAAATCCACAATTTATCTGGTAAATTAGAGAGAGTCGTTCTACAGTAAAAAACTACTACGTCTAAATGACCTAATGATGATGTATGAAACTTGAAAACGTGTGAAAAATCGACTTTGAGGCAAACTCAACTACAGTTAATGAACAATCAATTGGCACATACACGTATGTCGGCCAGCAACACGCGCAGCCTTCGTTGTGGCGATAATTAAAACAAATAGAAGGCGTAGGCGGATCTCTAACGACGCTCAATTACGCGCGGCGGGCGGCACACAGAGCAGGGACAACAGACAGCCCAATTGGTATCTTTTATGTTGAAATATTTTTGGGGAAAAATGTTTTAATGAATGAATATGACTAAGTAATTAAGACATTATCGCAGATAATTTGAATTCAGAATTTGCTCTATCAATTATGGGCAAAAGCAGTGAGATTTAATTTGGGTTCAGATTGAGTCAGAAAAGTAGTAAAAGCCTTTCAAATCTAACATACAGGAAGATGAGTCCGAAACTTTAAACCATAGACTCATTCACTCACTCGAAGTGATTTGGTTGTAAAGTCAATCAGTCTAATAGAGAAGGTATTTAACTGTGGGCTGATTTTTTAATTGTCAGATATCTTTTATCTGAAGAATAAACTTGTCATTTTGACATATTTCCCATACTGAAACTGTCAATGTGTCTACTTATTCTTCAGTTAAAGTTATAGGACGATTGAAAAATTAGCCCTGTGTGATTTAAAAATTAATGATTAGGTAGCTATTTTAAAAATAAACACACGTGTCGTTGTACACCGTATTAATTACATTTACTGATGTATCTGAGCTGTGGTTGCATGTCCATCGAAAATTAGCGGGGCGTCTGTATGGTCCGTTGTGTTCTCTACGAAGTGCTATGTTTACAAACCGTAAGGGTTAAATTTATTAGCCTTGATTAATAATAATTAGGACTGATGATGACGGGGTGTTCCGCTCACAATTTATTTAAAGTGATTGTTGCTGAATTATTTGTTATTGTTCCTTGGAAAAATAATACAGAATTTTATTTAGGTTATACTCGCCCTAATTGAAGCGAACAGCCTGTATAAGTTACTAGCTCTTTTTTGCGAACAAAAGAATATTGCTTTTTTAGGGAATGATAGTTGTTTTTAAAACATTACTAATCTACTTTCTTGAGAAGGTTGTTTTTAATGGTTAAATGATATTTGTTTTTGTTTATTCTAATGATGATTTGCGCGTTCAAATATTAATGATAGGCCAAATTAACAGCCTTTACGTTGACGACATAATTAATAGAAAAGTCACATGACTTTGCGCTTAGCCGTCCTATTTGCCAACAATAGAGATTGATAAGAGCGATAAGCGAACAAAGCGAGTGTCGTTTGTCTTTGGGGTAGGTTTAACAGGCAGTTAATCTTCATTGGGTGGTCAGCGATCACTCACTGTCCCCATAATCGTCTGTTAGTGATCACGCGATTGCGACTTCTGCGTGTGTTTCTTCTTCTCACCTTAGTAAACTGTTAAGTATCACCCACACCAATGCGTGCAGATCGCCATCGACGGCGCGATTACGGCGCGATCATAGGCTAATGGCAATGACAGGTCGCGCGGACTGTCATGGGTCGCGCGACCTGTCATTGGCCTATGATCGCGCCGGCGATGGCGATCTGCACGCGTTGGTGTGGTTGAAGCTTTAGCACAAGGTTTAGACTAGCAATAAAGCTTGCAGAAGTCAGCAGCTTGCAGAGCTGTTTACCACTGTATAAATAGCTGTGGCAAGCCAACTTCTGCAGGATTTACACAGTGGTGACAGCTTGCGGATATCAACTCCTTTAAATTTTATTGCTGGTCTAAACCTCGCTTTAGCACTTAGCCCCTCGTAAAGCCGTGAACTGTCTTTAATGTACCTTGGAAGCGGCTTGCATCGAGCATTTTTGTTTTATTGAAGCGCACCATTGCAAATCTTGTAGGCGGACGTCCCACCCTTTGACATCTCTTTTTTAAAGATATATTTATACTTGTAAGTCATCTATCATTTGCTTTGTGGGAGTAAAATTAATATTAAGCCTCGAACTCCTCCTTTTTCTTCTGATTAATGTCGTTACAGGTCTCGTTTCAGCCAAATCACGTCCACTACTGGACAAAGGCCTCCCCCAAGGATTTCCATAATGACCGGTCCTACGCTAATCTAAGTTAATTGTATTTACTTGGTATATCGCGAAAATCGAGACCAAGTAACTGAAACTGCTAACTGTAGGCTTTACAGGTATTTCGTTTCTTGCGTTAAATTTAAATTTTCTAAGCAGATAAAAACATAATTCGCACGGCTCTGAACACGACAAGCTAAGTAAAGAATGCTGTAGGGTCCTGAAAATTTAATTACTTTCCGATTTCTTGCCTATAAAGTAGCTGCCACACTGTAAGTTTCCGACAGTCTGTGACATTATTCCTGAAGTTCTAAGTGATTAGTTTCCTAGATTCATTAAAAGCCAGGCCCTTTGACTTTTAATGAACTAGGCAAACCAAGGCAAACAATAAAGTAACTGTTTTGATTTCTGTTCCTATCGAATTGAATGATCAACCAAAGGAAACAATAAGGTAATTGTTTTGATTTCTGTTTCTATCGATATCGATCGTTGGAGTCACAATTAAAAGTCTTCTGTTAGTTAGAATTCTGTGGGCTAATTCAAATGCATTTGTCGAGAGTAGAAATCGTCTGTCAAATAATTTTCTAGTAATCAATTTTGAACTGATTGTCAAGGTAATACAGTTGAAAATTGAATATCAAAGCCAGACTACGCCTAATGTCAGATCAGCCGATGGTAGATGCCAAATTTCCAATATCGCGTACGAAGACGGAGAACTTTGTCAATATAGTGGTACATAAGGGTCATAATTAGTGGATGCCGACGATTTTCGCGCTGTCATCTCAACGACTGCCCACCCTTGTCGTTAGAGCAATCGACTGGATAGAAAATGGTGATTGATAAACTAGGTGCAAATAAACATATTTTATAAACACAGAATGCTTTTTGCTTAAATTTGAACATCATCATCAACAGCCCTTTACAGTCCACTGCTGGACTATGAGCCTCCTCCACTATAGTGGAGGGTTTTGCCATAATCTCCACGCTAGGCAGGCGGGTTGGAGATCGCAGTTTAAAAGATTGATGTTTTTTAGAGAGCGCTGCTGCCCATTCTCTGTTTGATGTGTAGTCCCTAAGTCGCCTCTTACGACACCCGCGGGAAGAGTAGGGGTTGGTGACAAATGTATTCTACTCTGCCGTCACCACACGGCAAATTTGAACATAAATTTACCATAATATAACTTATTACACTTATGTCTGGATTTGTAAGCAGAAATATGGATAGGTACCTACTGGATGGAGTGGATGACATAGTGGATGGAGTGTTTTGTAAAACTGCAAAAAAACTTTACCACTAGCTGCTACTAACTGTAACTTACACAAACTTCTGCCGTTCACCGCTAGGGGCGCTGTGCAATCTGCCATACATTTTGTACGCACTTGGTAAGGTTAAACTTATGGTAGAGCTACAGAACTTTCATATAATAAATTATCATGCGCAAAAATTAGTCTGTTTGGGCCCGCCATACACGGACAGTTCGAGCAATTAGCCAGTGGTCAACATAAAGGCACGGACCGCTTTTGCAGCCAGTCAACAGCTTGAATCTACCATTGATAGGTAACTGCTGGAGTAGTTGGTAGTGAAACTGCTCAACAGGTCACAATTTCATTTTCATTCAAATCAGTAGCAACATTGATTTTGAGGAAGAGGAACCACTGCTACTTTGTAATATTTGCTCGAGCAGTCAGTATAAAATATACCTGGCAACTGAAATTTCACCGTGCCGAAGTAGTCACAACTGCTCGAGCAGTACCGTGTATGTGTGTATGTAGAAATCAGTTGCAGCTAGAAGCTGTCGTAATTGTGTAAGAGTGCCTAAAATGATTTGTGTCTTAGTTTTACTGCTATAAATTTATACTACCCATACCAATATTATAAATGCAAAAGGAATCTGTCTGTCTTGCTTTCAACCGATTTTGATGAAATTTGGCATAGAGATAGTTTAACTCCCGGGAAAGGACATAGATAGTTTTTATCCCGGTTTTTGAAACAGGGACGCGCACGGTAATGTATTTCGGTGACAGACAAAATTCCACGCGGGCGAAGCCGCGGGCGGAAAGCTAGTATAAGTATTATAACCCATGCTTAGAAAGGCACGATAAATGTTGGTCTGGGCTAATATCTCTTTTCGTCATTTTCAAAGGCTTTACAACAGTTTTTAACTGTATTATCACATTGTAACACCTATATTACTATTATGGAAGCAATAAACGTATTGAGTATTGAGTATTTGATAAAATCTAACATTAAGATTGACCCCTACCCTCGCACACCCACATCTCTCCACCTAGATTAAATTATTGTCATTATTTACTGTGTTCATTTGATTTGGTGCATAATCTGAAAACCATTTAAAGATTTAACCATTTACAATGAAAATAATTAGCTCGAATTCGTATAGTTTTTTTTATTTGTCATTTTTGACAATTATTAGTGTAATGTTTTAAATAAGACCGAAAATGATACGATTTTCTTTATGGTTTTTGTATTAGTTTGTTTTTAAAATTCACTTTATAGTAAATTACAGATAAATCCAGATTTAATCACAGTGTTATTTATTAAACTAGCTGTGCCCGCGACTTCGTCCGCGTGGAATAATGACTTTGGGTAGGCACTTTTAATAATTTAGTCTAATTATTTTACAAATATCTTTTGCCCGCGACTTCGTCCGTGGAGAAGTCGAAAACGTTCTCATACGATTATTTTTAAATGTTTTAACGTTATTATCTAAATGTTTAAATACTTTTAAAATATAAAAATCAGGTTAAATAAACATGAAAATATTTTTTTCTTATATTTTATGAATATGCAGCTCGGCCTTTGATCCGGTGAAAGTTACTCGGTGGTATTATTTTTTTACAACGAAATCGAAAACTACACCTACCGCAGTATTATTGGTAAACTTTTTTTTTATATTTTCCTACGGGTGCTAGAATCACCAAGCTTCCAGCATGCCACTGGCCGTGGGAGAAGGAGCTTTTCCTCAAGACTACTCCCACTACCTCAAGGGCCTCCGCCAAAACTCTCGCGCGAAAATGAGTTTATGTATACAGCGCAAGCAGGTGCCCGCGGCATGACTTTCATGCATTACTATGCATTGTTGGGCGAGCGCACGCAGCGGGCACCCACTCCGAGGGTAAGTGGAGGCCCCTAGAGTATGGTAGTCGTTAACATGACGTCATGATTGTAAAAAAATGCACTAATGAGTAATTAATATCAACTTTGAAGCAAATCACCACTAAAATAACTTTCTACCCCTTTTTAACATAGTTAGGGGGTGCATTTCACTAAAATACGAAACACGTCTTCCATTAATTCTGTTATAGAATGCTTATGCAAAATTTTAAGTAGATTGGACGAAGGAATCTCGTTATTTCATACAAACTTTGCCCCTCCTTTTTACCTCCTTAGGGGTAGAATTTTGGAAAATCCTTTCTTATCAGATGCTTACGTCATACAAAGAACACACCGTCCAAGTTTCAGGTCTTTACGATCAGCGGTTTAGGCTGTGCATTGATCCATCAGTAGCGCGCGTAGTACCTACTTGATCATTATTTTGCTGCGATGTGATTTTAAAACTGGGATATCTCCTAAGATATTTATTGAAATCGAATGGTGTAAAGGGCAAGAATGTTTAAAATTAAATACTTGTGGTGAATAATTTATTTATTTGGATAAGGATTAATATCATGTTTATAAAAACACCTTCGCAAATAATGCATTATTTTAAAACAGATTTTTTTTGCATAAAAATGGTTACTATGAGCCAACCTTAAAAGATAGACATATGCTACCGCGGACTTTTTTAAAGAGCTTTTAAAGGGGAACAATCCTGTCATACATGATTTTTGCGAAACTTTAACCGTTTACGCAGCATCAGCTCTCAAAAGGTAAAAATTCATTGATTTGAAATATTCTTGATTGGTGCTCCGCTCCTATTGGTCTTAGCGTGATGATAAATAGCCTAAAGCCTTCAGGAACTAACGGGCTATCCAACACAAAAATAATTTTTCAAATCGGTCCAGTAGTTCCTGAGATTAGCGCGTTCAACCAAACAAACAAACAAACTCTTCAGCTTTATAATATTAGTATAGATATACCTATATTAGGGTGTCCCTTATATGGCCGAAAAAATTTTTTTTTTAGATATTGAAATGCATACCCCCTATTTCTTTTCGTACTACTCAGACATACTTAAATACAAAATTGCATCTTCCTACGTCAACATTAACCCGTGCCGACCGAGCTCTGAAGATTTTGAAAAATGCTGGTTTTACTCCTTTTATTAAGTAGCTAAATCAATTAAAATATTTAATTTTTATAAAATATTTATAAAAAGAAGATAACATTACAGATCAGACAATATATTTTACTTTTGAGGGACCCTTTTTTACATTCTGAATACAGATTTCCATGCTGAATATTGGCCTGATTTTTGCTACAACGTGCGTAGCAAAAAAAGCTTTTTGCAGTGATCAAACCATGAAAATCTTGCATAAGCTTTATAGCTCTTTCAGCTGTATCATTAACTACCCTAAAGAAAGCACTTTTTTGCCTTTAAATAGGCAACATCTTTTTCTCATATAGAAATGTGTCTCAGGGGGAAATTATTATCAATTTTCAATCGAGAAAGTAAATGTATACTCTTGACAGACACAAAACCACTCAATGGTTTTCCAGCAACAATAAATAAGGCAGTATTATTATCAATTCATTAAAAACAGGTTAAAAATTAGTACAAAGTCCTATTTACCATAGAAATAATCATACCTTCTTCAGATGGAATGTATCTCTTCCCAGAATCATACATACTCTCTCTTTGTACTTTTACTACAATATTGACGGTGTTTGTTCATTACCTTCATCATCAAAGAGTGATAAAACGGCAATTTCTTCTGATATGAAGTACCAAAGATGTTGACTGAACTTGCTCAGGGCTGCTTAGGAAATCAATTTGTCAACACTCTCATATACCTCTTGGAAAGTGGATGTCAAGAGTTCCTTAAGGCTTTCCTCAGAGCTGGTAAGCTGGTCGTGATGTCCTTGCATTTGTATAGAATCTTGCGTAGTAAGAGATGACAATAAACCTCCGAAACATATTTGCTCTATTTTTTATTGATTTATTTATTTAATTTTCTTTGTCTTGCACTTTATGCTTTCTTAACTAACTTTTTGTCTACACCTTAACACACTGGACGCCTTGGTTTTATTTGTTTTGGTTAAAATATTTTATTTGTTTGTAAATCTTCCTCACCGCGGCGCTTATAAATCTTGAATTTTTAAAATATTTTTTCTTGGAACTCCCTCCAAGCATGGTGAAGTTTTTACACAGTTAGGCTCTAGTAGGATTTATAGCTTTTCCCAAAATATAATACACTCCCGAATGATGAGATTAGAGCTTTCAATAACATTTAATTAACTTCGCAAAATATGTTAAAAAATACTGCAAAAACTTGACGATTAACGGTAACTTTGTGCCTATTATTTGATAAATTTATGTCCCCGACTAAGAAAATACTTTTTTTATTGCTTCTTAATTCCACAGCCATCTTCTAAATGTCAAAAAATAGGTGTTAATCACGAGATTAATTGAGAACAAATGACAAATACCGCGAATACGCACCGCTACTGCCGCGCAACATGTTCCGATGCAAGTCGGCTCGGGTTATCGTACTCCAAATAAAGTAAAAATTTATTTCCAAGTGTTTTAGAGGCAAACAAACAAAACTAAGACCTATGCGTTACAAATTTAAAACTTTGAAAAATAAGGGACACCCTAACCTATATATAAAAATATCTTCATTAAAGTAAATATATTATGTAATTTTAACAGAGGGACTTATACACCGTGTTACTTTGCATTCTTGCCATATTCACAGAGATAAAAGTAGGGAACAATACCTATTATTTAAGATAAACAAGAGACTCCCATAAAGAAAGTACACAAGTATACAAGAGTTTTTAGTAAATTTGGTTTTGCAGTACAAATTGGAATAAACCAATTTTGTCTTGCACGTTCTGCAGGCGCAAGTGGAATAAACCTAGTGGGCGTGGCCTAGTTCTTATTAATCTGTGATGTTTTATGGCTCTGGGTACAAGCCTTTTTATCTAGTCATAATAATTATTTTAAAATACTCTTCAGTTGATTTTAGATTTTCATTTCTACTTTACGGGCTTAGGACCGTCAAAAATACGTAATAATTATTAGGCTTTTAATTAATTTATAACATTGTTCCCTATTTTTACAAATTAATAAATTAAGTATGAAATGAAATCACCTTATTCACAATTAATTATTAATTTATAAGTTCCTACTTACAAAGTTTACGTACTGCGAGCGAAGCAAGTGTTCAAAGTGTCCTCCGTTCTGATGAAGGCAGACTGTGCCTTCCTGGCGAAGCGTAGGTATTTCGCTTTAGTTTCCGCAACACCATGGACCTATAAAAAAAGGCGGACGGAACTCGCGCTACAACAAAACTGTGACGCAAAATTTTGGCGTTTGTCTATTGTGTGAGTGAATTTAGGGATGCCATGTTAGCCAAAACATTTTACCCATTTATTTTAAGAAAAACATAGATCGGCAGATGTTACTTGGAAATGTAGACAGAATTATTCCGTGCCATTTTAAAAGGATGAAAGGTGAATGCGTTGAGGTAGGCGCGAAATTTTCAATGTTCAAATTTTCTTACATTGTTTGCAAGTCAGTGTGTCAGGGTATGTAGTTATGTACATAATGTTGATCAAAAATGATTCACGCAGTTACAAATTACGAATCTTGTGTACATTATAATCATAATCTTATGCATCATCAATATATTATTATTATCTCTGATAGATTTTTTTTAACATACAACCTGACACTGACTTGAAATCAATGTAAGAAAATTTGAATTTTGCAGTTCCACATTTTTGGGAAGGATCAAATTTGCCTATGAAAATATATCCCATTAAAACACAATTATTATGATAAATTATTTTATTTCCATAGTATGCGTAATAAATAACTAAAAAGTCCTAAAATTATTATTAATTTCCCATATTTCGGGTAATTTTCCCACGTAAATAACTGAGAACACTGGTCTTTGACGTATTATTTTTTCGAGTGAATGACGTTTGATTTCAATTAATTTCAATATTTTAATGTCGGGAAATAAGTGATTGGATTATTATTTTGCCTGTGAAATGTGATTCCTTAATTTTTGTTTGTTCGAACAGAACGGTTTTTACACAATTTCATCACACAAGACATGTCGTATTCGTGTTGTTTTTTCGCTGCTTAAATGTGTCAACTGTGTGAAGTTTGCACTCGAAGTGGTGTAACAGGGTGTGAATGTGTGCGTGCCGGCCTGTACGTACAGGCAAGCTGGTGTATCCTAATGTCACAGTATTTTGTTGATGAGAATCCGTCCGACTTTTTTTATAGGTCCATGCGCAACACATAAACGTTTTGTCTCACAGTTTCGCTGAAACAATACTTTCTCGTAACACGTTTACACTATTTATCTCTTCTGCGCCTTTCTGCGCATACCAAGTCACTCAAAAATAATAGTCCATGGGTGTTAGGTCCGAGGATCGTGGTGGCCAAGCTACTGGACCCCCTCGTCCAATCCACTGTTCACCAAACGTATTATTCGCGCACTTGACGTCCTTATTGTGGAGGAGCACCATCCTGCTGGTAGTAGAGCATTTGGTGTAACGCTAAGGGTACGTCATCAAGCATTTCGTCTAAGACGTCTTGCAGACACTCCAAGCACCATTTTGATGAAATTATTCATTGTTTGAATACACTTCAGTCATTTTTGTATTATTTATAACTGTTTATAACGTGATTTGTGATTGATGGATTTCTCAGTTTTTACAAGTGTCAAAAAGACATTTTAAAGACAATAGATTGCAATAGATATTTAAAAATACAATAAAAAGTAAAAAAAGTCACCATCGCCATCGCTAACAAGTGATGTGCATGCGTTACGATAATTAGTGATGTGTTTAACAGATTGTCGATAAAATAAAATACTCAAAATTAAAAATCAAAATTTTCGGGCATTATTTTTTAACGGATTTGTGTTCAGTATCAGTAATATAGTTACCTCTGTAAATATGGCAAGAATGCAAAGTAACACCCTGTATTAGGCTGTCTTTACATAACTATAGTCTTTTTCACGTAAGATGATCCGTATGACACTTCAAGGTTATCCATATTACGCATACTACATATGCAGAATATTTTTGAAAAAATATTTGTATTTTATCAGCAATAATAAAAAAAAAAATTAACTACTTGTCTTGAAATATATAGTAAAATCTGAGTCTATTGATTATATTTTAATTAAATACGATGTAAAAATTTTTTTTATTTAATGTACGCAATGTGTGAAACGGAATAGATTTAGTGCTGGGGTATTTCTTGTATAATAAAATCGATTATTTCCGTGGTTCATTAATCGATTGCAGTGAATACTTAGTTATTAAAAACATCACAAAAATCAACTATATTTTTCGATTATTGACTTTAATAAACGCATTGAAAATAAATTAATAGTTTTTAATTTAAAGAAACAGAACCAGTACTTTTTAGGAATCGTTTTTTTTTTAACA
Organism: Ostrinia nubilalis; assembly: GCF_963855985.1. Classification (NCBI taxonomy): domain Eukaryota; kingdom Metazoa; phylum Arthropoda; class Insecta; order Lepidoptera; family Crambidae; genus Ostrinia; species Ostrinia nubilalis. The sequence continues at coordinate 15,162,165 of NC_087089.1, read as the reverse complement.
CGAACCATGAAATTTGAATATTATCAATAAAAAATTGTTACAATAATATTTGTAATTAAAAAAAACAGGTTTTTTGTTAAATAACACCTATACAAAATATTTCTCTAAAAGTAGGTTTTACTAACTCTTCAAAAAAAATCGATAGATAAATCGCTATGGTTTAGTAATGTGACATCTCTAAATCTTTCAAACTCGAAACGTCATACGGATCATCTTAGGTGAAAAAGACTATAAATTATTATTTTATAGCTCTAATGTAAACTTTCATCAATCATTCCTCCCTCCAATCCAATGACATATAAAAACATCTTAAAGATGACCTAAACTCAATGCCTAAACTGAACTGTCCCACCAAACTCATTGATAAGGGGGCGCTACCGTCGTTCAACTATATAGTTTCCAACATGGCAAAAATCGGAACCAGCGATCCGGTATTGACGGTGGCGCCCCGCTGCCAATGTCAAGGTTTTATTTCTATCATATTTTTTTTACCACCAAAACTGTCAGATGCTATTTTTCAAATAGCCCTATCCTACTATTTGATACAAAATCTAACGAAATGAATACTTTACATTTCTTGTGGGCTGCCCACAGGGAAGAATTGCGGAGAAGGCGGAAAATGCGAGAATTAGCCAGAATATATGAAGAAAATTTTGAAGACATGCCAGAGCTTCTGTTCAGGCAACGTTACAGGCATAACAAAGGCCAATTTCAGGAGCTTTGTCATATATTGAAACAGGAAACCTCTTTGCGGGGAAATACAATAATTTCTCTGGAATCCAAGGTTTAATATCTTACATAATATTATTTAAATGCGAAAGTGTGTGTGAATGTATGTTTATGCGAGTATAAAGATAAAGATACATTTATTTGTTCAAACATGTGTAGGTACCTACATAAGGTGTTAAGTCAGCATTTAAAATGGTATCAACATGTCTTACCTTTGCGGTGTACAAATTAAAATTAAATTAAAAGAGTATTATGAATGTTACTCTTTCACGCAAAAACTACTGAAGGGATTTTGTTGAAACTTTATAGTATTATTGTATAAACGTCATAATAACATCCTACTAATATTATAAATGCGAAAGTTTGGATGTCTGGATGTCCGTATGGATGTTTGAGTTTGTTACTCTTTCACGCAAAAACTACTGAACGGATTTTAATGAAACCATACAGTATTATTTTTTATAACACAGAATAACATTATAGGCTATAGGGGTAAAACAGGATCCACGCATACAAAGTCGCGGGCGGCCGCTAGTGCCCAATATATTGTTTGGATAAATTATCTATCAAATTATTATCTTCTTAGTTTCTTCTCCCTTTTCTTTATTTTAAGAAATGCTGTCAAAATATCTGATTACTTAACTAAAACTTGTAATATTGTTTAAGATGAGCTGCCTGCAGGATCTGTTGCAACAGCCACTTTTCTGGAGCATTTTAACAATTTATTTGATTTACTTAATGCGCATGCATTCACCAGACTGGCAAGAAGGGAAGCAATCAGTGTGTATAATATTAATTAAAAGATTTTGTTTAATAGAGAACAGAAGGTTCTCCACTGAATCTGCCTAGTAAAGGCTGCCAAAAAAAAATAAAAATATTAAAAAAATCATACCTCCTTGTTTTATTGAAGCAGCTCTATAATGTACATTTGTTTAGTTTTGAGCAAGTTAGAGCAGTTAAGCCATAAAATTTGTTTCTTCATAACTTCTTGCTTTAAATTAAATGAATGAATGAATAAATAAAACTTGAATAATTGTGAAAGAACTGCGCTGCCCAGACAGTAGATTTATTAAATTAGTTATAGCTTTCGATGTTTAGGTTTCACAAATTGAATACCTTACTATGAAGTTTTCACAGTTATATCCTAAATCCTCTCAAAATTTGGTTGTGTTGGATGAGTTTTTTGAAAAGATCACTCTGTCCAGGGATATCCGTAACCGAAACTTTCGGTTATCCGAAACCGTAACCGATTTAAAAGTTTCGGATGTAGGCAGTTTTAATTGTTTTTGTATAGCATTATATGTAAAGGCAAAACAGTCTGATTTACCTTTATAATGCCATCTAGTATAAATTTATATTATTTATTCGATGTAAAGTGTGCGGCCATGAATGAACCGAAAAAAATATCCGTAACCGAAACCGGTATAATATTATTCCTATATCCGTAACCGTATCCATAACCGAAACTACATAATATCCATAACAGCCCTAAGTAACTCAGTCCACACGCACATGGCTCAAGGGTATAGGTATTTACAGCTTAATTACTATCCATTCGCTTTAAGTTTGCCGCTGGCGATATGACGTCACTCGAAGGGAAACGTCTATAACTATAACAAACTATATTTAGAATGTTTTTTATTTATTAATATTGATAAGAATTGTGTATTTGCATAAAATAAGACACATTAATTGCGTTTAATCACTAACCGATTGCCTTGAATCGCGGTTGGGGGAGGTGACGCGCGTTTAGTTATGGAGTAGTGTCGATGGGAATGAAGATGTATGGTCCTTATAAATAACCCATTACCCAGGACACTACTGGCTTGGTAGTGTAGAAGGGAAAAAATATTCCCCACGACACTACTGGTAGTGTGGTTTGTTGGTGCGGTCGGTCAGAAGGGCGGCAAACTTAGCGCGAACGGGTAGTATGTGAGCCATTCCACACGTGTACATAGGTACGAGTAGTACCTATGGCATGCTATGCTAATAATAATTATTATTGTCTTTGCAACACGTCTAGCATAAATATGTAGGGTATACCTACTAGGTAAAAATAGGTGATTGTATTGTAGGGCTTTTGTTCACACGGAAAAAATGACAAAGTTTTTAGTTAGGTACTTATCAAATAGGTAGTAGTAACATATATGTAGAAAACAGGAACTTAGATGCCAACGAAAGAAAATAGGCTATCAAATGTTGTTTTGGGGACTTACCTTTATAAAAATATCACATTTAAAAATTCATACCATTTGTTGTTATTTAAAAAACAATGTCAATTTTGACGATTAACTGAAAGTCTATTATCTATGAATATAGTAGCGATATATGGTATCCAGCGGCAATGGCAGTGCAAAATTTTGACAATGACTGTAGTTATCATACTTCGAGTTTGTCCATGGAGACGGCAAAAGTCCTTTAGTTGGCCATAAAGTAAACTTAACGAAAAATGTTACTTAATTGATACCGAGGCGCAACCTGGAAGCATTGCTAAGTGTGCTCCTCGTTACTGGTTCATCGTTCGTCATCGTCATTGTTCGTAAAAACCGGGTCGCGGCAGGCAAATAATAAAATTAGTCTTATGTCTTCTCCCTTATTAACTTCGATGGATAAATAGCTAAACCTCCTTGCGCGTAACTGACGTTTGTTGGAAAACCGATTTTTTCAGGCCATCGGATTTTAATTTCAAAAGTCATTGACCAATCCCAGTTCATATAATAACTATTATGACGTTTTCTATTGGCCAAAAGATTTAACTCTCTAAAAATCCGCGTGCAACCATATCCTGCTTAAATATTGTGCACTTTATTGAGCACAGATTAAACAAGCTAAATGACAAATAGAATAGATTGAAATGACAGATTGCACTTGAATTACCCTACTGATTAGTTGTAGTAGTGGTACCTTTATTTAAGAGCTTCAAGTGTCAGAAAAGAATACCCCTCTCGTGCTAGCATTATGAACTCCTCATTTCCACCTTGTAATTGAAATCAAACAATCAAGATTGTTTGCAAATCAACTTTCCTAAAACTTCCAATTCCCTGATGCCTAAATTATTAACGTCAACCCGATCAAACTTGTTTTGAAATTAATATTTATTTTGTATCGAAGTATTAGGTGCTGTCTTAGATATTTCACTTGAAAAGCTTCAGATAGAAAAAGAAGGTATCAATAAAGAGGTGATAGCAGCTCAATGGTTAAAGCAGTCATCTGGAAAGATTATAGGTTCATGTCCCAAAACTAGCAGTCGTTTTCTTAATAATAATCAAGATAGAAATCTTTTAATTAAAAGAAACCCCAATAGAAGCCCTGTTAAAAAGGTAAAAGCTACTGAATAAAACATTTTTGTATTTGTATTGTATTTTGTAGATAATTGATGTTTTTCTATACACGTTTAATTTTCAAAATCGTTGATTAGGTACTTCTAAGGCTGGGTTGCACCATGTTACTTTAACTTTGACAAACGTCAAAAATCTGTCAAACTCCATACAAAATACACCGGTTATCGTTATAGTTACGGTCAAAGTTAGGTGGTGCAACTGAGCCTAAGATTGCGTAAGCATTCCCAATCATTGTAAGACAGTTAATTTTAAAATAGTGCAAACGGAATTACCTACCTACAATCCTACATAGCAGTGTATTTGAACAGTTCTTGTTTGTTGTTCATTTCCAGAGTTTATTTTTCTAGAACAAATTGCATTAGCTCTAACGTTAGCCGATGGGCGGTCTTCGGAGTGTCGATTTCAACATCTTCTCTTGTATTGAAACTGCAGGACGTCTGCATCATAGTGCAGTAAGAACAGTCAATTCCATCCAATCCATTTGCTAAAGAGAACTATGCTTAAACTGCCAAAAATCTACTGAAAACTATTGAAAATCCCAGAACCAATCGAATTTCAGGACATTAAGGCTGAGTTGCACCATCTTATTTTAACTTTGACAAACGTCAAAAATCTGTCAAACTCCATACAAAAAACACCGGTTATCGTTATAGTTAATTCTAAGTTAGGTGGTGCAATTCAATATTTTATGAAGAAGAATAATAATATAGTCCTTTCTAATAAAAAATATATTCATAATACAAATTCTTGAATTTTTATTCATTATTTCGTTCGCTGCCAAAACTCACTGGCCAGGCAAAAAGGTAAGCATTGTATTCATCGACAATATCTAATCCCATCAAACGATTTGCCAGCTTTGAAATATTAGAATTCACGTAAATATCTCAAATCACAAATATCTTTTCAACTCCGGAGTGGTTGGACCTGAATGCTAACGTACCTATGCCTCCATTCAAAAGATTGCACCTGTATAAGATTTCTTACGCATGACTTGTTCAATACAAATATAAAACGGACCTTGTAAATGCTTCGCTGAATTTCATTGATCATTTTATTTGAAAAGAATTTCACTTTCATTTTTCAGTTGTTAACTGCTACAGGTGGGAGTTGAACCTACGACCTTTCGCTTGTTGAGCTTTGCTTTTCGAGCCTTGGCATCTAATAACATTAGCTATAATAAAAATATGAGACAGTATTCACAGTATCGACATTATACGCTTTCACCATTATACTACGCATAACTACGCATAATGCTTTACGATAGCATCTAACAAACCGTAAAAACTGAAAATATCATTAAAAGTAACGAGTTTGGTATAACACATATTTCAGAATATTATAATTCACTCTAACCTCTTGAGAGACTAAATTACATTACACAAGTATCTAAATTACTTTCAATTGATGTAGTTGACCGATCTCATTGAACTCGTACAGTGATTTAATTTAGAGATAAAAAAATAGGCGTTTAATACAATTAAGTTCAATTTATATAGCCTTCAGATTGAGGTGACCGCGATTGATTTTGTACAGCTGGGTAGAGATGTGTGATTTTGCTTTTAAATTAGGGCTTTAAAACTCTACTAAACATTAAACTTTATGCAGGGACTTCTGATACTCTACTATTTTCATTTTACTGTGGTCCTTGGTCATAGTTTATATTCATTGGGATGAAGAGTCAATCAGCTTTAATCTCCAATTTCTACAGTTGGCCAGTCTTAAATTCATTCCACATATTTTTTTGTATAGCGCGCACTATTAGTTTGGAAAATCTTGATAAGGGCTTAAGAAAAGTTTTAACAATTCAACAGAGAATGTGACAGCCTTAATTTTAGATTCTGACTAAGGCTAGGTGCAGACCACCGACTTTTAGTTGGCCGATATTTAGTTGGGTCGAGTTGTTAATCAATATGGAGATATTATGAAAGTGCGCACATGACCCCGATTAATTCTTTATACAAATTAGAATCGGGCCCAACTATCGGCCGACTAAAAGTCGGTGGTCTGCGCCCTAGCACGGTAATACTATCTATACAGTATTCCAACTCGGCCATATTTTTGAAATAAATGTCAACAGTCGCGCGGTACGTCACAGTATGACAACATGTGGTAGGGCTGCCCACCTACAGTACCCAGTTTAATTACATCTGCCTACTTAGAATTTCTATCTAGTTTTGTGATTGTATTTTTTTATTTAGTTAGACAAACAAAATACTTTATGAATGGAATAGGTTAAAAATGTGAGTCGTTTTGTGATTAGTAGATTTAATTTAGTAAAAGCTACTTAAGTAATTTCGAAACTTTAATAATCATAATGATCTGTTACTTTAATTTCGGGCGGGCGAAGTCGTGGGCAAAAGCTGGTTTGATACAATATAATTTTCATTTCAAATCAAACTGACTGAAAATGTAAATTTGACTAGTTTTTGACCAATTTGACCGTAAATGACGGTCAGTCAAATTCAATTAGTTTTGTCATTTTTAACACTTGGCCACCGACGTCCATTCGGCACATTCGCGACACCCCCGACTTTTGCATACCGAGCGCATACCGAGATTTGAATTTCGAAATAAAGTTCTCGTTTCGTCTGTTTATATGAAGTTACAATACTGTATGATATTATTACCGTGGCCCTAGGCTTAAGCTTCTAATTCATCAAAAAGATCGGCCTTGAAAGATCAATAACTAAACACAATATGATAACGATGCACATGAATTTATGCGACACCAATTTTCAGCTGTCCACTAGTGCATTCTGTTTGTTTGACCATCGCTTTAGTCCAGAATCCTTTCATGTGACGTCATAAACCATATCACTTGTCTAAAATCCTGTGACGTCATCTGGTCGGCGGGATCGTGAAACAGTTATGTGGCAGCGATGAGGTGTTGATTACACATAATTACTCAACGCCGGCGTCTAGACGGCTCAATTACAGTTGTATCTCATAGGCCATTATGAATACCAAAAACGAACACTAACCAAATTACACAGACATAAATAGCGTAATTCAGTAAATCTATACACATTGGTAGATAAGGATACTTACTACCTACCTTGGAAAACGAAATTATCTAGAAAGAGTAGGAGAAATCTAGTAGTCTTACTAATATTATAAATGCGAAAGTTTGTGTGGATGTCTGGATGTCTGATTGTTAGTTACTCTTTTACGCAAAAACTACTGAACAGATTTTGTTGAAACTTTACAGTATTATTGTTTATTATTACAATAAGGCTGGGTTGCATCATCTTACTTTAACTTTGACAAACGTCAAAAATCTGTCAAACTCCATACAAAACACACTGGTTATCGTCACTTTAACAGTAAAGTATCGTGGTGTAACTCAGCCTAAGTGTTTGTACCTAGTTAACTTCTGTTAACCCCGGGGTGTCTCGGGGTGAAGCCCGCGTTGATTTCGGTCTACAACAAAAAGAGTTAGTCCCACGATCATTTAAACACTTGTTTCTTATAAAAAGCATTAAATGATGATGAAATGGGTTTCCCATTAAATTTTAGCTACTAAAAGTCAAAATCAAAAGTCTGAATTGTCCTTCTCCTAGGTATAATTATTAGCTATATTAGTTGGTTGAGCTAGTACAGGGTTTTCCAATAAGAGGTGTTATTTTGATATTCAAAGAAAAATTCAATTTTGAAATATAAATGATCGGATGCTTATTTCATTATAAAGAGAAAGGTATTATACCGTTAATAGTGAAAAATAACATCAGGCACCACTTACTACCACTTACACTATAATCCAGGCGATTTCAAGGCGAGAGTGAATAGGCACTTACAGGGCAGATATGTACCTACCATCCTAGACTGCATCTCACTTAACACCAGGTGAGATTGTGGTCAAATAGCTGCCTTGTCTAGCATAAAAAAAAACACGTTTATACGAAATTTTTCCATAACCAAATCGTTAGCACCTAAGTGGGTGCTCCATCTTATAATTATCAAAATTAAATTCAAACGAACTCACAACACCTGCGTATTTGAAAATAGACAAATTATTTTACAATTACTAAATTTAGTTCGGGTGTAGGACACTCGTGAAGTCATTTGACAAAGCTTCAATTACCAACTCGAGACTGATTTGGCACGGCCCGGAATAATTTCATTTTAAATTGTTTCGCAAAAAAACTTTGCGACTCTACAATCTGATTATCTGGCATTGAATAAATATGAATATTTAAGTAATTTTATTTAATAATTGACAAGTATTTTATTACTAGTGGACGCCCGCGTTTTCGTTTGAAGGTCAAACCCCTAATGTAATTTTAATGTTTAGTAAAATTTGCATTTTTTTACTAAGCAAGTACTTAACCATCCAGCTAACCTCGGAAGCTTTTAGACTTATTTTCGTGGGATTCTGTATAAAGAGTTTAAAGAGTTTGTGATACGATATCTACGCGGGAGAAGCCGCAGGCAGAAATTAGTTTTATGCTAATAAAACATTTGGTGAATGAGATTCTTTCCCTATTACTTTTCAATACCTACTAGCCAATATGATATGTTTCCTGAAGTGGTGGTAGAGCCAAGCTATATTTTAGGACGTGTATTAATTACATTTGGACTATAAATAGGCACTCTGAAAGGACTAAGTTACGAACTTATAAAGAATTTGTAGTCAAATATAAAGACGCAATATTTTGAAAAAATCCATATTAATAGGTTTATTTGAACCAGTGCACGTGTGGAAGAGATGGCTTTATGATGATCCTCTCGATTATTAAATATGTATAATGTACTGCCAAACTTTTGGGTTCTAGGATCGAAGACGAAGTTATTAGTTTCAGCATTGTTATGTTAACTGCCATTTAAATAGCTAAATTGGCCTCATCAAACAATCAAAGTTGTTATTTATGGTGAATCGTGAGTAAGCGAACAGAATACATATTAAGTAGATAAAGCACTTCGAATAATACTTTTGAGATGCCTACATGAGAGTCTAGTAATTTACAAGCTTTTATTTAAGAAATGTATGTTTAATATTAAAGTATGTAGGTACCTGTTAGGGCAAAATCTTAATTATCATCGGATGAAAATTCAATTTAATAATGCCATGGAGCTGGTCTGATGATGGGGCCAGAAGGAGGCCGTGGGAAAAACGTTATTTTATTTTCCAGTTGAGTTTGCGAGTTCAAATCCCCTGAAAGACAAAAAGTGATATTATTATGAGCTTAATATCTATATGGACAAATAGAGTAAAATGTAGTTTATTTATGTGTCTATTTTACATCTAGTCATACATCATAGTTATCTCTGATTAATTTGGGGTCGGTAATTGGTGATTATGGGAGCGGAAAATATTTAATAATATAGTTACTCGTGTTAATTAACTAATAAGTTCCCTCATTAATTTTCTGTTTCTTACTTTTCAATGATCGAGTTAGAGCCAGTCGAGCTAAAACCATTATCGTGAGCGTTGACTGTCCATCGTATCGAGTTAAACTTCTTGCATTTTATCGATTACTAACTTACCTACATCAGCCGATAAACTTATTTGAAGTTAAATCCTTGGGAAAGCAAATAAATGAATTTTGATTTGATTTGATTTGATTTGATTTGAAGAGGTGCAATTTAACAGGCACAGAGCACAACGTGTCAATGGAGTCAATGGACGCAATTTACAAACACTCTTAGATAGACCATTGCTGCATACAATAACAATAATGTTTTCCGTTTTTGCCCCTATAAGCTGTAGGGTGATGTTATATAGAGCCTAAAGCCTTTATCGATAAATATAGGCTCCAATTTCTGCGATCTGTGGCTCCAACACAGGAAAAAAATTTCAAATCGGATTAGTAGTTCCTGAGATTAGCGCGTTCAAACATACAAATAAACTCTTCAGCTTTATTAGGCGTAGGTATTCCAATACGGGTCTTTTGCCGACGGGTACTACTTTAAATAAGCTACTGGAAACAAAGATCACGTTCGTCGAATTCAAAGAAGTTCCAAGATACAATCAATAATTCTCAAAACTCGAAATACGTTAAAGTTAAGTTATATGTGTAACAAAATATCCGTATTTCAAACGTTTTTTGTTTAATGGGTTTTCTTTATGTACTGTCGTTTATCTTGGCGCCATTTCAAAGTAGGAAGACAAGTCACTCGTTATGCCCCTACACTCATGCGACAATTATAATAACAACATTGGGGTGGGTGAATATCCCAAGCACGTTTTTTACGTGGCGGAGCTGAGAATCGATGGGAGAAATGTAACTAGAGCGATGATTTTTTTACTGTATATAGTTTAAACAGCGTTTTACACGATAGCAAAGTCTTCAGGTCAATAGGTAGTTATTTTATGTACTAAAAAAATTTTCAAAGACCCAAAATCTAATAGCGGTGGCGTGTCCTAACACTATTTCTACTCATAAATTGTGTTATTCCTTCTTTCTCGGGGATTCTAGTAATTTAAGAATAGTATAGCCATAAAATACATTAAATAAGACTTCCAAATGATATGAAAGAAATGTGATATTTCATAATTTAAGTGTTTTAAATAGCCTTTCAAAACTGTCCCACGAAAAAAAGCAATTACAGTGGCTCAATTTCGACACTCTCTTACATCTCCAAAGAAGCTTTGAGAGACGTAGAGTTCTTCTTCCCTGCATCACACAGCTGTGTCCTCCTGATCGAGCTATAAAGACTTGCGACTTGTGGTATTGTTTTTCCAGCAGACCCGTAAATATTTGTATCAGCGGCACAGGAATACAAAATTTTTCAATTTCGCTGACAAGTGTATGAGTGAAAGCTACTTACTTAGATGCTAAACGATTCTTTAACATGATTAAAGTTTGGTGTTTTGTTGTATCTGCATACAGAAATTATTGATCAGAATTATAGTTTTCTTTATAATTTGAATTTTGTTACAGTTTTTTAATTCCGGTGGCGCAATTTCGGTGGCTCCGGTGGCGAATCTATTGCCAGGATTGGTCTTATTGGCTCTGGAGCATTGTACCTAGGTCTACTAAGGTCTCAGTCATAACTACAATATCGTCAGTTAATCGAAATTGTGTGATGTACTCGCTATATCTTGATACTGAGCTCGGTCTAGCTCAGAAGCTTGAAAACCTCTAAGTGGGAGGTAGTGAAGACTTTAAGAGATTATGGTGTCTCCAACTCTGAACCCTCGCAGCAATCAGATAAGTTTCGAGTTCTGATCTTGGGGGAGGGCTGATATGATGAAGTTTTCATACAAATACTTCAGAAGTTGCATGTTCGTTCGTTCGTTTCAGCCAAATGACGTCCACTGCTGGACAAAGGCCTCCCCCAAGGTTTTCCATAATTAACGATCCTGCGCTGCCCGCATCCAGGCTCTTCCCGCGACCTTTACCAGATCGTCGGTCCACCTAGTAGGAGGCCTGCCCACGCTACGTCTTCCAGCCCATGGTCGCCACACGAGAATTTTCCTGCCCTAACGGCCATCGTCTCTACGAGCTATGTGCCCCGCCCACTGACACTTGATTTTAGCAATTCTGCGAGCTATGTCGGTTACTTTGGTTCTCCTCATTTTTGATTCGATCACGCAGGGAAACTCCAAGCATAGCCCGCTCCATCGCCCTTTGGGTGACCGTGAGCCTCCTTATGAGGCCCATAGTAAGCGACCACTGATTTCATAAGCTCAGTTGTGATTTCATTATCTCCTGGTTCATACCTTGTTGTTTTTAATAGGGCATTCTAATCTCGCTCAAGCTAAAGTCTAGGATATCTTCGCTAAAGTGTCGGGATAATCTCGATCTTCAGCCTAATTACTAGTAGTGCTTCTTAATCTCTCCTAGCAGCTTAGGCATTTACCAAAATGGTTCTGCTATCCTCGTTATTCATGTTGGTATATTCAATTTGGTCCTCGCAAATACATACTTTCGATTTATTACAAAAAATCATCTCTATAATACACTTTGTACATTGATACTAAGCAGAATTTTAAAAACAGATGAGAATAGTTCTGAAACAGCTAAAATTTCCCTAGTCTCGTAGGTAGCAATCTATTCTGCCACTCGAGCTGAAAATTCGTGGGATTTTGAAGCTGGATTGGCACTGGTCGTGGCTTAGACTTTATCAGTCGACATCTTTTGAGCATCTTTTATTCGGCATTCTTCTATTTCGGTGATCACTTCTTATTCCTCGGTCCCTCACTGATGAGGATCGCGACCGCAGATAGTGTTCCTCCATAGACTGCGGTCATAAGCTGTGTGGTGATCGGAGAATGCACATGTGATTAAATTGCCTGTTCGTCTAAAAATGATTACTACATTTTGATTTTTGCAGTACTATTAGGGTGCAGCTCAGTACGTTTTTACAGTTCAGGCATCTTTTGCTAGGCCTTCTCTCTCCATGAGGCTGGCTGGATTTAGTCCTCCGTTTCTTAATTGTACTACTTTCATTTAGCTCACAAATATGTAATGTGTTAGTTCAGTAGCTGGTATGGATCTAGAAATATCTTCATACTTAATCTCCAGTTCGCATGGTCTTTAGCGAATAATTAGTTGCGTAATTCTGAGTGTAGGATAAGTATGATACCATCATGAAAACTTGGCTAGCCTGGACCAACATTTTTACTTATGGAATATAAACCTAACACCAACCTGGGGCAGTTGGTCGCCCTCCCGGGACTAGAGTTGGTTTCTGGGTTTGAGGGTAATGTATGATGTCTTTGTGATGAGTCTAGAATAACGGGGCTGTTGGCGGCTAGAGCCAGAAAGTTTTGGCTTTGTTCTCTATGGAGGGAGTTTGCCGTTATCACCATGCTTAGCAGGCTGGTTGGTAGTTCCAGTATGGTGGTATAATACCTGGAAAGATGCTGCAGCCCACCCTCCAGTATTTTGATTGCTTAGTCGGCTCTTACGACTCACATGGGAAGATCTGATGCTTTTTTAGGGTCACAACACAGGCCTGAATATTGTTTTTAATTATAAACATCTTTACTGGATAATAACACTTAATTGATTTACAAATAAATAAGTAATTTGAGACAATCATCCATAAAATTCCGAATTCCGCTGTATAAATAAATTTCGGTGGATTGGTTCTTAATTCCAGTGGCTCAAATACAATTTCGGTGGCTCTTGATAATTTCAAATTAACATATCTCGAGAAGTATTAATAATATTTTGATCTCTACCATATCATTGAATAATACAAGTTATTTACTATTACTTCTGCCACAAAAAAGTTTTGGAAAGTGGAAATTAAAATTCGCCACCGGGATTAGGCAAAAAACGAGTTTGTTGATATTCACCCGGGTACGATAAAAGCAAACAGTCAACAAAAACTTTTCAATAACTATCATTCGTCTATTTTGTTTCAGTGAAGCACTCTCAACTTTTGTATTTCTCCAACACCATTAGGAATGAAAGCTCTTCGGGGTTCAGTGAGCCGTTATTGAAAAAAAAAACTAGTGTTTTATCTTAACAATAAGTTTTACTTGCAGTGACAGTAAGGATAAAGACTTGCTATTTCTTTTATCTGCCACCAGCGATTCAGATTCAGCGTCTTTTTTGCTAGCGATCAAATACTCTACAAAGTTACATAAAAAGCAGGTCGTTTTAAGGAAGCTTTCAATACAATCAGTCGTTGAATCGCAATAGAATTGATAAATTATGAGCTATTCAATCGATTTCCAAAACGCGATAGATATAGACTCAGATCATAGAAGGGAATAGATGTGAAACGGGGGCGTGGCGCGTGTCTCCGCGATATGCCCAGAAACGAACATCGCCCGCGACGCCAGGTTAGTCGCGATTCAGTCGTACTGAGGAAATGTTCTCCGATATTGTTGGATAATGCGTCGTAACGTGCAATAACATAAGTGAAACGAAGAACTACAGGATCAATGAAGTCATTTACCACATGTAAGTATTGCAAATCCATTGGTATTTTGCTTATAAATAAAAAAAACTAAACATTTTTACGAACGAATTCAGTGCCGTGACATTTACTGCGATATCGAAATTAGTGGTGATAAAAATTCAAACACGTTGTACATTGACGATTTAGTTAGCAACCACTTTATGTCATGCGTAACTACTGCGCAATGTATTTTATTTCTTCCGATATCCACTGACGCGTGAAAATACACAGTACGGCCGCATGTGCCGGTCGTAACATAGTGCAGGGCTCGTGTTCTAATACGGTTTCCTATTATCGATAAATAGAAGTAAATTATTATTTTCTATTTTCTAATTTTGAATGAAAAAATCATGAGTTGCTTGCGATTTTTAAGTTTTTACAAAAACAATAACAATAGTAGAAGGGATTAGTAACTGTCAACTATGTAATTACTATAAGAGCTAGTTGAAAGCCTAATATAGGCATTATTTTTGATAAACATAGGCGGTACGAATTTCGCCATAACTAAAAAGTTAATGCGCGATAGTAGTTAATAATAATTACAGTGATCCTGTTATTATTATTAAAGTAAATAATAACATATTACCAATATTGTAAATACTGGTAAAAATCGCAAGTACCTACTTAACCCATGACTTTTCATACAAACTTTGTCAGTCTATAACTTCTATACTCCATCGATAACGACATTGAGCTTTGGTTGGGGTAAATTAATATAAGGTAACTTCATTTAGTCCCAATAATTAATTCTGAGTTTTTCGTCCATACAAAATGGAACTGACTCCTTTATGCAAAAATCGTTAAAGAACATAATAATAACGTATAATAATAAAAAGGTTTTCATACAAGCATTTTTTAAACCAATTTCGAGCCTTGCCCCCAGGATTTAAAGTATCGATATCTTATCGACTCCATTTTATCTTTCTTCTCTCTAATTGCTTTTTTCAAAGTGTGCGTCACGTCACGCGGCCATTGATTGGCCATAAGGCACGCCTTCTGGCCAATCACAGCACTTTTAAGCCGGTTGCACATGTTGTCGTAGACTCTCAGTCGCTTTGTTTTTACACAGTTGAATGTGTGTGTGGGAGCTGTGGTGGGGGAAATGTGGGGACACTGGTTCTCGTTGTAGTTACGCGCGACTTCATATCTATTCTCTTTCTATGATCTGAGGATATAGATCATTACACTACAATAATGACGCTCGGATTGCTCAGATCAAACTCCCCGCATCCCGCGCTTCCCTCGACCAAAAAGTGGTGGGGCGCATCTTCGTGGATGACGATCTATAACAATGACGAGTCGTAATTTTAATCGCGGTAACTTAAAGTAACATCTACTATACCTGATCTGAAGCTATACCCTACTTACTATTAAAATAGACTTCAAATATCTACAAAGAAAATAAGGAACTGTACACACCACGCTTTTTTAAACGTGCCGTTACGCGTTTGCTATGCTGGTAAATTATATTGATTTGATGCTCAATGCATGTTATTTTGAAAGGGAAAACATCGCGCTTAAAAAAATCGCTGTGCATGAGCGCTAAGGTTAAATATAATTGAGACCGATATACTCGTATTTCTTCTCGTATTGTTTCGTAGTATCAGCTTAAATTGTGAATGTGTTTGTAAATATCTAAAGGTAAAAAATAATTGACACCTTTGTTTGCTTTCTTTGTAACAGTGATGTTTCCCATTACTTTTTATTTACATTTACAAAGAATTTTAACATCGAAGAGACTACATACGAAGATTGTAGATGACATAGGAAAAATATAACATTTACAGGAGATAGGTACTGCCGTGCTGGCGTTGTCAGAAGTAACTCCATTTTTTGACAAAACTATAATGAGTTCTATTTCAGTGCCTCTACCATGAGTTTACCTACCGAGTATCTCGCTATCGAGGGCGTAAAAAAATGTATGGCAAATTGTACAGCGCCTCTAGCGGTTAGTAGCTGAACCACAGCAAAACTAAAAACACTACCATGAGTTCATCTCAAATCGTTAGGTAAAAAACCTATCTAATTGAATACGATAGCGACTAAAGTTTTTATTAAGTTTCATACAAATTACTTACCATGAGTTGCAATTTTCAAAGATGTCATCGAAAAATACCTTAGCTGTCACAGTAACGTAACTCACTGGCTTATTGACATGTGAAAAGCAAAATAAAATTGTGGTTTTAGGTCATTTTAGGTGTTTTCTTTATTAAATTATGTCGGAAAGAAGTTTATTACGATGGAACATGTTATCAGCATGTGGGCAGACCTCCCACTAGGTGGACCGACGATCTGGTGAAGGTCGCGGGAAGAACCTGGATGCGGGCACATTGTGGAGATCCTTGGGGGAGGGAGAGGATGCTGTTTCCCAGAGATATGCGAGGGAATTGTGTCGTGCGAAGATGTCTAGCTGTGCTGTGAAAATGTGTGCGGGTTTCCACCAAAGCTGTGCGAGGAAAATGTATCGTACGAGGATGTGTAGCAGAGATTTGAAAATGCTCATTAGTGTTGTACAGCCTGAGCCTTTTCTACCAGAGATGTGCTGACCGAGGCGAGGTAAATGAAGCGATTCTATTGGTTCTTTACAAACACATCCTTCGCTACGCATCCTCGCACATCTCTGGTGAAAACGCAGCCTTACGAGATCATGATAGAAAGCTAATCCGACAATGAATATGTATTTTCATAAGTTGAAATTTACTTTTGTTTTTAATCAGTCTGTGTATTATGTATTAGGTTTTGTGAAATAAATAGTCAATAAAAACTAATCATTTTATTTTCAACTAGCTTTTGCCCGCGGCTTCGTCCGCGTGAAATTTAGTTTGTCACAGATCGTCATAATTATAGCCTATAATGTTAATCTGGGTTATAAACAATAATACTGTAGTTTCATCAAAATCCGTTCAGTACTTTTTGCGTGAAAGAGTAACAAACATCTAGACATAATGACATCCAAACTTTCGTATTTTTAATATTTAGTAGGATATTAGTAGGATATGTATTTACTTAATTATTATTACTGACGAGATTGCTACCATGTATGTTTAGTGACCATGAAAGATTAAAACAATATAATGTATTTAATTAATTATAATATCTTTTACAATAATAAGGTAGGTATATCCATCCAGTTACCCTAGGTCTTTATTATGGATTTAATTTACAAGTAGTTATTTACAAGCACTCTGCTCTAAATCCTTTGGCTTCAGGGAAGAACCTGGACCGCCACCAGTCCAGTGTTCCCTTGGCAGCTCTGTGTATGCGAGTTGCCTTCTTCTTGCTGTTTAAAGTCACTCCACACCTTAACAAATAAACATTACAAATAATAATGACGAAATAAGATAAAAGCAATCAAAATGAATAAAGTAGTAGGTATTTATACACACTTTTCTCAATTTCTCAGTAGTTTTCGTGTCGCCGGTGGCATCAGCATTTCACGTTCGCGTGTCCGTTAGTTCCACCCACCGTTGACTAGGTATTGTTGGCTCTTTCTTGGGGTCCTTCAGTGGGCATACTCAGATCGCCATATCTATAGAAAAACAACTTTATTGTATCTAGAAAATATAAATCTAGCACTCATATTACTGAATTTTAGCTAGGCACGTGGAAGTTATGCTGGAAAGGTTGTATTTCTCCAAAAAAACCAGCTCAAAATTATTCGTTTAATATCGAAATTCCTCCACCACTTAGTATGTTTATTTATACTTAACTTACCTTTCCATAAATTCTACAATCGGTTTAAACGGATAGGCGCAGGTTCTCATTTTCCTATCGTGGTTAAAATCCAATTTTTTGTGGAAAATTATTCATCAATAATCCTTCAACAAAACATGTTTTGTTATCTGTTGTCATGACAACAGCCGCGTCAAAGTCGTAATGACAAGAAATAAACAATACAAATTTAAAATCATCATGTTAATTCAGCTTTAAGCACTGTTCTAGGACACTTAAATTTTGCAGTGTTATTTTTGACATTTTTGTTATTTCCTACTCTATCTTTTTTATATAGTTAGAAAGGAGCGGCATTCGTTCTTTCATTCATACATTCATAGAGTGTGAAGTTGGATACGTTAACATGTTCACCAACATGACATCACAAAACCATCGAATTATCGCTGGCGAGTAAAGTATACGGTAATTGAACTCATGGTATGATTTTAATGCAAACTTCATCGATCCACGTTTAAACTCTATCGACTGTAGTATACGAATACAAGTTTTCGATGGCAACTCATGGTAGAGGCACAGATGAGTTGACAGGAGTTTTTTAACAGCAAAATATTGGAGTTGGAGATATCAGCAGTATAAAACCTTAACTTTTATAACAGAATCTTTTTATGCTTTCAATTTTGATGTCGGTAGAAAAACCGACCGAAATTCATATAAAAAACTCATTAGGCAAGGCAAAATCTTGTAAAAATTGAATTTTCTTCAAACAACAACTTCAAAAGTAAGCACCTGGGAAGATTTTTTCTTGTGGCCCGTATTACCTACCAGTAATTGTGTACTCTAAAAGCATTTGATAAAACTTGGGGCTATTTTCTGTATCGTAAACCCTGTTAATAAACTCTTTTTATACTCACTTATGAAAGCCTTGGTACATTAAATTAAAAATTCAGAGCAACAATTGCGAGGCTTCTACTGAGTTGTAAGAATATTGAACGGAGAACCGGATAGCTTGTTTTAATTGCATATTCTCTTAGTAAAACTTAATTGTACTATCCTTGAGTGCCTTTAGATTTTTTTTTTTTTTTTTTTGAAGGGACGCGCGCTGGTAGCTTGAAGAGCTTTTCCAACTTCACCGGGCAGAGTGGCGAGTACAGAAGGTACTCTAGCCGTTTGGCGATCGTCGGTGCGCGTGCCGACGAGGTCCGCGTCGGTCGCAGACCGACGTTCGCGATCGGGCCGTATCGAGCGCATAAGGCGCCCGATCAGTGGCGAACCCAACTAGAGGGTTGCCCACCGCGGTGTTGGACCAAAGTCCAGCCTACGGCGGGCTCACTCTAGTGGGCCCGATCGAGGGGGCCTTTAGATTCTGTTCCTTGTTCTCACTTATGGCTGAGAGCTGTGCTGAGAGCTAGAAACAAAAAGTGACACGAAAGTGATTTTTATTGTACCTATTCTCAAACGCCGCCGCGGCTTGGTCCGTATATGTAGAGTCTTGACTATGGCTCACGCTTTTACCTTTTTCCTAAATAAATAAATAAAGTCTGTGTGTATACTCTGTACCATAATGGCACCGACACCGGTCAGATTTTTGGATCTCTCTTTGGATGAAAAGTTCTTGTTACTATGAAGTTTGCATTTCCCAGGATGGGTTCGCATTTCAAAAGCAAATTCCATTTCTCTGGAACACGTAATTCATGACGTTAATATTCCTTGCACTGGTACAGCTCATTATTACTTCACTTTGCGACGAGGATCCTGCCGGAGCGTTTGTTGAACGAGTACATTTTGTTCTATGAATATTTCATACTGAATGAAACTATGAATAACTAGCTAGCTTAACAATCATATTTTTCAGTCAATATACACTCGCAAAAGTCTCGTATACATTCTAACTATATCTTTTAGTACCGATTGATGTCACGCAACTTTTGCTGCCGGGAAATTCGCCCTTTTCAGGTATTTGGAGATTTGAGAAACAAATATTTTTCCAATAACAATGGTCTACTCACACTTCTAGTCAGCAATTAACTTAGATCACAAGAACATTTGTGTAATGATACCTCCACAATACAGTTGAATACAGAAGGTTTGTATTTAAGCCGGTTCAGTCAGGCTCCTTGGATGACGGGAGTTAGGCATAGGCATTAGGTAGTAACTTAGTTGAAGATAGCGGATGCGACATTGCAGTTACTCATGATGATGCAGATGATTTCATAGAATGTGATATGAGTTACACGTGTATTTTTTATGCTCATGGAACAATGAAATATAAAGTCATAGCATTTTTTTAATCCATCGTTACCTGTCCGGTACAGGCTACAGAGTCTAGTTAAATAAAACTGGACTGAGTTTACTATGTTCCCATCACTTGTGGTACGTCCCAGGAAGACATACATACGTAAGTGCCGTTTATTTGCCTAATAAAGAACTTTATTGTTTCTGTAACTACGCAATTAGAGCTCGTAAAAATAATTACCAATACATTCCGTCCAATGTCGACGTGTGGATGTGGAGCGATACAATTTTGTATGCTAACACGAATGCTTAGTTGAATACTTTATCAGTTATTTTCTTATTTCAATAGTTGTGTGAATCTTTTTTGTCGGCACCGAACCGTTTTATTCGTGGAAATGTAGTTACCTATCTTTGTGAGAAGTTATAGTTCAAGTCCTTAGACAGATTCGGCATACACAATAATAATAAGTTACTTATGTACTGAAGTAGAAAGCAAAACTTTTATATTATTTCATGTTTGTGATGTTGTTCAACTTTGTTTTGTCGTTATTTGAGATATAAACAATTATGTTTGAGCGAGAACTAGTTTGTTATTCATAGCATATTAAGTATGTTCTCACATTTTTGTAAATTCTTTCTCTTTCAAAGATCTTTATTCTTGAACATTGTTAGACACAGCAAATACTGCGTAAAAAGATCTTTTATAGCAAATATTTAAAAATATGTACTTACAACTCTGAGATTAATAATCTCAAGTTCGTTTCTAATTATAAGAACTATACAACTTACCCTAATATAATAATTTAAATTAATTTATACATCGTAAAATCTAAATCAACCATAAAGTGCCCTATAAAATTATGTTTTCAAAAATTAAACAGTCAATAAGTGTGTTTCTTAGGACACCTTCATTTACATCCGCCAACATGCGAAATGTTAACGTGATTGAGGTTTTCCGCCATTCCTAATTTTCGTTTACAGGAGTCGCGAGCGGGGTTACGCCGCGAATTCGTAATAGCCCAATTTGGCGACTCGTCTCACATGTTAATTCGAATTCGAATATTCGACTTCCGCGGAAATGGTTTAAAAATATAATTCCAAAAAATATTCAATTTTCTTAAAATTGGAATAATAAGATATTTACTGGAATTCGTTTATTGTATTTCAAACAACATTTGAAATAATATACTTTACGAGTAATAACATTTGGATAACATAAGGTCCGGTTTCCACCAAGGCGGAGCGGAGCGGAGAAATGTTTTGAATAACCAATCAGATTTCATTCTGTCAGTAAAATTTCACACTTATTTTAATGACATCTGATTGGTTGTTCATAGCATTTCTCCGCTTGTCTCCATTTCGCTTCGCCTTGGTGGAAACTGGACCAAAATATATCGTAAATAGACCTAGATTTAACCCTTAACTGGTATCGTGGGGGCCGCGCGGCCCCCACGCATGACGTTTTCTTTGAGTTCTAAGAAGCTACGCATCGTGGGCAGCCAAAATTTTTGGTATTCTCATATCGGCGCTACTCGCGTCTGGTGCAGGCGTTTCAGCACTATATCATTCACCAGGACGAAGATATGCACGTGTTGGGGTCCGCGCGGCCCCCACAATACCAGTTACGTTAGTTTTTTTTTATGGCAATTTTTATTTGATTTTTGTTTTTTTGCAGTATTGATGGTTTATAAGTGATAAAACAATAGAAGATACCTAAAACGAAGTTTTTGATTCCAAATTAGTGATTAGTATTATGTCAGAAGAAGGATATAGTGATAATAAAATTATAGGCCACTGTGAAGACCCAATAACCAATATTCGGTCGATAATGAGTATATTGAATCTGATTTTCAAGTTTTTTCTTCGGAGAGTGAAAATGAAGATGTTGTAGGACCTAGTCAATCCAGCTACTATGAAAATATAAATACAAGTGGTCTGAAAATCCACCAGGCCTGCTAATGTTTGTCAACATAATATTTGTTTTTATTTTTATAAAATGCTTATTATTTTTATTAAACATTACATTAAAACGTTATTTATTATTAAGTTCACATTATTATGGATTAATTAAAATAACAATAATTTTGGTTATAACTTTCTAAACGATAGGTTTCATAGATATTTGTAACGTTAAAAAAATATTACGTAAAAAGTAGTTACTATTATGTAATGTCTTGAAGTATATAAGTAAGAAGATTTAATACAATAAAAACTAAATGATTACATAGAACAAGCCTGATATATATCATTTATGAGCATTTATTCAAGTATATAGGTAAAACATGCTTGCTAGAAGCAAACATAGTATGGGGGCCGCGCGGCCCCCACGATACCAGTTACGTATGTCCAATTTACGATACCAGTTAAGGGTTAAAGTTTTTTAAAGAAATGTTAATCAATTTCATATACATCCTACTAATATTAATTAAGACAACACTTAGTTCTAAGCACTTTTAGTTATAGTAATTCCATGTATGCGTGTTTGTCTTGTTGGTTTTCCTAATAAATAAAATAAAAATAAATAAAAATATTAAAAATGCGAAAGTTTGTGTGAATGTCTGGATGTTTGTTACTCTTTCACACAAAAACTGCTTAACGGGTTTTGTTGAAACTTTACAGTATTATTGTTTATAACCCAGACGATTAACGGTGCAGTCCTGTTGTCCCCCCTGCTTGGCCCCCCTAGGGGAGCCAACAGGATTTCGAAATCCTGTTGTCCCCCCTGGCTAGGGGAGACAACAGGACTAGATTTTTAATCAATGATTTGAGGACTGTAGTCCCCCCTGGCAAAAATTATTTCAGAGCTATAAAAGACAATGTCGGAAATTGGCGTCTTTTTTTTTTCGCGCGGCCATCGACCATACCTTCTTTTTTGATTACAAAATAGTGTAATAAACCAAACTTACTATGACACGTATACCTCTAAACTCAGTCTGAACTGAGTTACGAGCATTAGAAGTTTGATGATTTAACATACTAGATTTGCTTTTTGCGCGCAAGTTTTGTAAGAAATTGTATGGATGTTTGATACTCTTTCATGTAAAAACTACTAAACGGATTTTTACTTACACTTGATAAACTTGACAGTAGATAATATTTTTTATACATGAGAATAGCATAATAGAGGTATTTAGCTTTTGCCTACGGCTTTGCCCGCGTAAAATTTTGTCTGTCACAGAAAAAAATATAGAGCGCAACACTGTTTCGAAAACCGGGATAAAAACTGTCCAACGACTTTTCCCTGGACTCAAAACTATCTAAATATCAAAATCGGTTCAATTGTTTTAAGCGTGAATTCGTAACAAACAGACAGATAAAGTTACTTTCGCATTTATAATATTATTTAGTAGGGATAATTCATAACGATCTGTTAAAAGCAAGTAAAGCAGATTTTGAAATAGTCTGAAATAGTACCGGTACCAAGAACTTATATTTTTTTCGTTATCCAAATGTTAATTATTATTTAACATACGTTTAGGTATTCAGTTTGGCAATTTGGCATTAATTACGAGTAAATGTTATGAAAATTTTTAAATAATTTTTGCCTGGGGGGACAACAGTCCTCAAATCATTGATTAAAAATCTAGTCCTGTTGTCTCCCCTAGCCAGGGGGGACAACAGGATTTCGAAATCCTGTTGGCTCCCCTAGGGGGGCCAAGCAGGGGGGACAACAGGACTGCACCAAGATTAACATTTAATATGTATAGGCTATAATTTATGACAATCTGTGAAAAAAATAATTACACGCGGGTGAAGCCGCGGGCAAAAGCTAGTTATGAAATAAAATACGATTAGGTAAAGCTGGACATTCACGAGCAGTGGAACTGACGTAGACTATATCCAAAATCTGATCGTTAAGTTAAAATTAATTGTACTCTGACAGTTTTTTTGATGTGCGTCAGTTCAACTGATCATAATAACAATTCAATTAAAAGTATGTCCCGTGCATTAGCCACGTGTAAGTGGACGTTTCCAATAACATTCCAAGACATTGATGACGCCAACTAGTGACGTGATGCCTTACAATATCGATAAATTTTAGTCAGAAATATCTACAAGGGGTAAAAGCCAATGCGATGCTGCGTTACCAGAGGTAGTGCTACTCGTATAGAGATAATAAAATATAGATGAACGTAAATATAAATTAACGCTTATTACTTATGTAAACTTTTCTCTGGTGGATGAAACCGTTCTCTATTTAAATGTAGCTGATATTCGGCAGTCGAAGATAGAACCTCTTCCTTTTTTTGAAGCTTGTTAAAAATATTCCCAAAATTGTATTGATTTCAGCACAGATTATTTTCAGTTCTCTGAAAGTCACTGTAAATTACAATCACTATGAACTATTCCGTCATAACTTACAGCAGCTTAATTCTCGTCTAAATAACAAATCTATTTACTTACATCGATTCCGGATCTCTATCGTAATTCAATCGCACATCACTAAAAGCTCTACAAAGAGCTTTCACGATGTTCTAATTGAACTTGCTTGAAAGCTAAAAAGTGGGGGCGATAAGATAAAAGAACTAACGTGATATAATGTCTTCCTTTCACCTCGCCCTGGCATGTGGAGGAATGTTTATAAAAGCTATTAGGAATGAAGAGCCTTTTGTTGTCTTTGTGATAACGTACCTACGTACTAGACTAGCTTTATCTCTGAATTTATACTTTAACCGACTTCAAAAAAAGGAGAATTTTCTCAATTCCAGTGTATGTTTTTTTGTATGTATGTTACCGTAGAACTCTGTCAATTATGAACCGATTTCCGAATTTTTTTTTGTTCGTTACGGTATACTCCCGAGGTGGTCCATTGTCACCAAGTCATGGTAGCGTCTTTCCGTTCTATACATGGCCAGAACGCACCCATAGGAAACTGCTCGTGTATATTTTGGAGTGTCTCTTTGTAAGTCGGTCACTACAAACTATACACGAATTTTGCGTACTGATCGTGTATAGTTTGTATCGTGGATGGATTCCGTCTTCGCTCCAAACTATCCTACTACACCACTTACAGTTGACTAGAGTGTGTTTAGTTTATTTGATTTAATAAAATATGGAATTATATTTAAAATTATTACATTTATTAGATATTATGCTCGTGCTTTGTCCTCGAGATTAGAAATAAGAACTACCTATGTAGATCACGTACGGTGATGCCATTTTTAAATTCATTAATTATTACATAAAATATTATTATTTTACTGAATCTACATATTATTATAATAAATCTAGATTTATAACACTAATGTAAGTGGTTTCTGAAATTAAATTGATTAGGTAGATTTCAAATTAAATACCAATTATTTATTAGTGAGAGTGAATGAAGAAAGTTAAACGTGCATTATTAACTAAAATTGTCGACCGTTCAGTGTAGTGGTTCGAAACTGATAACTGTTCCGGAGGTAGCGGGTTCGATTCCCGCACAGTACAAACATTAATTTATGTGCATGAACATATTTTGATATTTGTTTGTATTGGACTGGGTGTCTTCTATGTATAATAAGTATGTATTATTAGAGGCCGGAAGATCTATTCTCATAAATAAAACACTGGATACTTAACTTTCACAGTATATTGCCTTATTTTAGATACAATTCATCACTTAGCACAAAAGCGCGCGGAGTCGTCTCCGCGCGCCCCTCTATTCTGACGTTTGATTCTTGCGTGACATTGACGTATTGTCAATGTCACTATGACAGCATCTCATTGGCCACAACGATACCGTTATTTTAACGTTTTAGATTTTTCATAATTAACAGTATTTACAAAAAAAGTATTTAAGTATGTTTATATCCGTTATCTAGTACCCATAGTACAAGCTTTGCTTAGTTTGGGACTAGAAGCGCAGTGTAAAATGTCCAGGGATATTTATTTTTATTTTTATTGTAATTTTATCTCAAGAACAAAAATCATTTTGACATACATAATTCTTAATTTAAGAGTTATTCAGCCCCAAAACAAATATCTTTTCTATGGCAGAATATGAAACACCAAAAAGCTCTTTATCAAAACAATGGCACGTGTCGAAATTGATTCAATGTTTAAAGTAGACACGCAGTTATGAATTAATATGTAATAGAAAGAGAGGTAAATAAGTCAAAATGACGAGCATGCAACTAAGTACTCGCGTATACATTGTAATCGCGAACTTATTACAATACATACATGATTAGTCCGTATGCGTACTGACGATGTATATTTTGGAGTAAGATAATTGACCTAAGTCACTACAAAGTATACGCGAGCAGTACGCAGCGTATGCGTACTGGTCGTGTATAGTTTGGAGGTGCTTAGTAAAAAAAGTCACATCCAAACTATACTCGATTAGTTTCACACCCTTGCGTTCTGGCTATGTATAGAATGGAAAGACGCGTCATGGTAACCTATAGACACGTATAATATGTTAAATTAAACACAACATAACTGTTAAATTAAATTCTGAATGATGGTGGTGGATGAATTAACGTCTGTCACACAGTTTAAATGTAACTAGTAAGTATAGACGTTAATGGTCACTATCTTAATACAGCTCCTTTTGTAAAATGTAACGAGCCATTCAGATTGACCATAAGCATTGTTTAAGACACAATAAAGTTATTTAAAGTTAAAGTTAATTTAAAGTATATCGTTTTTCATATTTTTTTAAGTACCTATTTGCCCCCGGAAATTATCTTCTCATGTTGATGAGCTGATGATAGAAGGTTAACTCCTTAATGCTTAGGAGTTGGAGGATAATTCTTTATTAAATATAAAATTATTTATAGATACGTATAGTTTCTAAAGTTATTCAAGTGTTTGCATCAGGTAGTCATCATCTCACCATGATGAACCGGCACGCTTAGTATTAAAATGTATTCACGTTGTAAAATTAGGTAACATTCAATATCAGCACAATTATTTTTAGATATCTTTAACGGAATAATCTACTTGTTTAATAATACACACGTCATAGTTTATAATTAAAATCCCTGAGGTTATTAAATATGAAGCCTTTTCAATTATTATCGGCAAACATTAAAATAATTTTACATTTAAGAATAACGCGTAAATATTAACTATTAATTGTCTCGAGCTCTGAATTTATTTTACATACATTTGGAGTTTAAGTGCCTAACTTTGTTCATCAAAACCGTAGGTAGATGAATTTTCTGTTTTACTAAAAGCGGACCAAATGATTTCCCTCGTGGTTACTTAGTACATAGTTAAGTAGAATAAATCTGAATAGTTTGTACACAATTGAGAGAGGTACAGTAGCATGTCTTTAATCCAGCACCTCAGAACACTCTTTTTGTGAATCTAATATTAAGTCTTGACATAGCAGTGCCAGTGGGAGCATAATATTTTAACCTTGAATAATGAATAATATGATTATAACCTTGAATAATGGATAATACTGGGCTATTGAATCGAATGAGCCAAATAAAAGTGGTTTTGAAGTTAAAAATAAAGAATCACAAAATAATTAAAACAAAAAAAAAAAGAAATTTAGAAGACCCTACATTTAAATTTCTAGATAAGGAAAGAAATGAAAAATTGGTAATTTATTTATTTAGTCAACATCCTTTTATGTTAGCGCTACTTATACAGTTTTAAATATTAAAATGGTGGAAGTCCAAACAAATGTAGTCATTTGCTATCATAAAAGAAGTTACGTTAAGTAGTAGCCAAGATATGTAAATACTTGTAAAGCTAATGCGTTTATGTTCTTTGTGGTTCAATGAAAAATTCTTTCTTTGTAGGTCTCTACTTATTCTACAGAAAAACGCTATATCTCGAAATATGGGAAATGGTTAAAACATGCTATGTGTGTTATAAGATTTTAAACTTTCGCGTTCCATTTCAACTAAAATAGTAAGTCTGCTTGTGACCACGGCTGCAGCATAGCAGCCGAAACGTCAAGCCGTGAGTACATAATGTAACTCATTAATAAACGTCGCGTTAAGACCCGTGTCTTACTATTTTAGTTGCTATGTGTGGTCGTGGGTTTTATATTTTAACGACAATTCAGGGAAACAGTTTTGAAAAATCATAAAACATATTAGGTACCTACTTATACATTCGGCTAAACGAACGAACGGACGAACGAACTTATACATTAATGGAACTTAGATTTTAGGTTCCCTTATCCATTCTCACTGAACAGTTGAGTTGGCATTACATTCATTTTGAAGATTAATATAGGACAGTAATATAAAGGTATCTCTTAAAATCTCTTTGTTATGAATACGTAAAAAATCTTTTAAAATGTCGTAGTTTTTCAAAATCACATTATCTTTTCAGGTCGAGGCATCGCCCGTGAGCATGCCGTCTCCGGACAACCGCAAACAAGGTAATTACAAAAGACTTTCAACTTTACGGTGATTAAATTAAAATTCGTTTTGTCAGTTAATAAGCCAGTTTCCTGCCTCCTGCCCTTCCCGCTTATTAATTCCGCTAATAACTGGAACGGGAGGGTCCCCGGCTTTAGCTGAGTAAATTGCCTCTTTATCCAGCTAAAAAAGGCTTAAAAATAAAAGTGTTGCGGAAAAATTACAAAAATTGTTTACTGACCTCAATTTTGATGATTATAACCTTGTAATTATATTTCAGTAAAAATATAAATACGAAAGTCTATTTATTATAATAGTATGTTCGTTCATCCGTTACTATTCCCCTTAGCCCAAACTATGCCTGGGGCAGAGGCCTTCTGATTTTTAATTCTGTTTGTTCTTTGTGTATTATTGTATTAACAGTAAATATTGTTCAAGAGTCGGGCTCTTGAAAAAATATGTATCTATTAGGTAGGTACATAGTCTTAAGAATTTGTCACAGTGGATGCGATCTACGCACGTCGCACGTGTATGATAACTTTGACCTGACCGCAGACCGCATTCAGTGTGGCATGTCCTTAATTGATTTCAAAATGTCCTTACCACAATTTATTTACAGATGTTCGTTAACAAAGTCCTAAGTGAACTGATTCCGCGTGGTTAGCTCTGAAAGTTAAAAAACAATATCCATAATCCACGAACCTCTGGGTAATGGCCGAAGTTGAAATTTATGCTGTCCAACAACTAAGAAACAATTTATATTTAAGTAACTGTGAACTGGCAGTCTGTGAACCTTCTCGTTATAAACGTTGTCCTACAAGAAACTTAGTACTTATTCACTTCTTCGTTGACATAGTTCTTGTATCGGTTGTCCAACAATTAAGTACTTATAGCCTTTCATCCCTAAATAATCTTTGTCACAGACTTTTTCTTGTGTTAAATATCCTTTTAATAACTTACCAAAATTAATGAAAGTGGCTCAATGGATTAGGCGTCAAAACATACAGAGAACTATTTACAGTGACATAGGTTTTATTGTTTACTAATGCTGAGTTGCACCACCCAATTTTAACCGTAACTATAACGATAACCGCTGCTTTTTGTATGGAGTTTGACAGATTTTTGACGTTTGTCAAAGTTAAAGTAAGATGGTGCAGCAACCCAGCCTTAGTATTTATATACTGGGTATTCTGAAGCGCAATAGTAAAATCCCTATTTGTTAAAAAACGGTATCCATTACTGTAATTAATTTTCAAATGTCCACGTTACGGATTTCCATAAAATTCAGAGAAACCCGTTCCGTGCGGTGAGTTAGGAGTTAAGCCGTTCGCGCTGTTATTTTAAAACAATCTCCATAATCCGCAAAGTGATGAACAAACTTTCAAATTATGCTGTCCAACAACCTGGCTGATGAAAGAAACAATTTACATTCACTTACGAACTAGCAGACTCTGAATTTACTCGGCGAAACTTGGCGGGAAAAGAAAAACTTACCTTTATCTTTGTTGGATCAGATTAAGACTATTATTATATTTAACTGAATAACTACTAATGACAGTAATTTTAATAGATAGGTAGCTTTCTTACTCTCTCGTAGTTCGGTATTAAGAAGAAGTAATTTCAATGTGTTACTTAGTCCGAGGAAAATTGACGAAGAGAAAAGTTGGATAAACCTGAAAGAATGTAAAATCCCATAGACCATTAAAATATAATTCGCTTACTTATTCCTACACACTACCTGACCCGGCGAATTTCGTACCGAGTGCATCAGGTAATGTAGGATTCTAATGGTGAAAGAATTTTTCAAATCTTCTTCTTTTTGTGTCGACAACAAACCTACACAGTGTCAGCCCAAAACTCCGCCACAAGAGTGGCGTTGTCAGTAGCACTCATCAAATCCTCCTGAGTGCAGTTGCTTGGGCACTCAGGGCATGACAAATTATTCAAATTATTCCAGTAGTTTAGCTTATTCAATACAATCAAATTGTAGTAACTACACTAATGAGGAATTATTTGATTGTAGTAGGCTACTACACTTTCGTAGATTTAGTTCGTTCGTTTCAGTCGAATGACGTCCACTGTTGGACATTGGATAATAATAGTATTTTTTAAATATTTTTACCTGCTTGTATCTCGTAGGCGTATACCAACATAAATGTTTGCAGGGGCAATCTCTGGAATTATAAAACGTGTCCGGTGCTAAGTAATATGTGACGTTAAGAAAGCCACATAATTCCCGCGAGGCACGACACAGCCTACTTTTATACCGGGAATTTATGTGCACGGAATTCCCGTAGGATGCAAGGAAGGTGTTGTATCAAAGGAAAATGTAATATAAAACTGTGCCAAGCCAAGGCCAAGTGCGAGTGGGACTCGCGCACTTTTGGTTCTGAATCTCACTTGTTTATTTGACCAAGCCCCGCAATTATGTTACCTACTGTTTGAAATACTATCCAACACAAATGTTTCAAGACTTGGATTAATGGATAGAGTAGTTGGTTGACAATACAATAATTTATTGAATCTGTTGACACAAATAACCGATTGCCTAAGATGGATATTGATCGCATGCCTGTTTTCACCATCAATCCCTAATTTTTAAGTGACCCCTATGGTAACACTCAGCTGCTAAAAGCGCGCCAAAACGTATAAGTCAAACCTGAAAAAGCATGCTACAGGATAACAGGAATTTTGTTTTCAAAGGGGTCACTTAAAAATTAGGGATTGATGGTGAAAACGGGCATTAGACACTCAAAGCACCTCAAAGGTTGCTTGCTCTCCTTTTTGTTTGTAGCTGGGTAAACATTTTCAACTTCACAAGACTGAGCAAATTCAATAGCAACTTCGATCTATCCTTTTCATAATCTCGATAAAAATCCCTAAAGTTATAAAGTTATCGAGAAGTCAACAACTCGATCCGGACCGTGGCCTTTACTTTAACTTTGCACTCGAATCGAGATCTTATTGTAGGACTGTCAAAACTTTATGAACTACCCTACGGCCACGGGTTTGCTGGTTCATTCTACTCCTTACAATAATGTAACGACACTCGCACCATTTTTAAGTGCCTAAGACAGATTAGTTATAAAAAATACAAGGCGTTTGACATACTGTTAAATTTTTCGTCTTGTAACGGTTCCTGTAAAAACCACAATCAAATCCAAAACATGAAGCATAATGTTTGCTAATGATTTATTTATGTGAAAAGTTCAACTAATTAAACACATAGTAATAATTTATGAGTGTTGTTTAATGTAGCATTATTTTTTGCATTCTCCTTGAATTTTTGACGCCTAGATAGTTAAAAGAGATAAAACTCTAAGCTCTATTACGTGCAGTTTCTCATAAATAAGTGCAGCAAAAACTGTGCAGTAATTTATGTTTGGCTTGGTACGGTCGAGTGGTTGCCGTTACTTAGATAATATTAACTTATTGAATTTATTTGTATTGGTACGGTAAACTTTTTTATCGGCTTCAACACCTGCCAGTGTTCATACCATTCTACTAATTGATAGTTAAGAATTACTAGTTAATTAATTACTATGACCGTAACGTTCTACGTGTTTAAATATATGACTCTTGGACTGTCAGAATCGGCAAATAAAACGATTTGTGTTGCTCTAAATGTTATCAAAGATTTATATTTTTAGTTCTAAGTTAGTCTCAAGTTAACAAATGCGCGCTGTTGCAAGCTCGCTGATACTTAAATAGGTTTTCAAAAATCGATGTCACAATTACTCTTCTCTGTACAACTCACTTCGGTCTCCTCTAGCGACGAAGAAGAAAAAAGAGATGTGGTTTAACTTAAATACTTAATAGAACAATAGGTGCTGTGAAGTCAAAAGTCTGCTCTATAATGATATCAATTAATCGAACGAAGCAAATGGACCATTCAGCGTGCGCACGGCGGCTTAACGAGGTTGTTCACTATCCGTAAACACGCAGTCATATAAAAAGAAAACATATTATTATTTTACGATTTAAGCCTGTTAGTTTTATAATAAAAGGTAAACATTAGAGAAAGTAAGAAGCGCTTGCTGTGTGGCGAGTCTCTTATATTGAACTTACTTATTCTAAAAACAAATACAATTGCAAGAAGTTTAGACATCTTATATCTAAAATTCTAAATGTGTTTTTGTGAGGCTAAAATTAGGACCTTTATGGACTCTTAGAGATAAGAGTTCTCTACAATTTTAAACTTTTCAGACCGTGAACGTGTTAGAATTTTTTTAGCATGGTCATCTCAGATCGTAAAGACTGAAAGTTTTAAGGTTAACCTTAACTAAGGGTTAACCCTTGAAATTTTATGAAAGTCTACACCGTAAAAGATTCTGTCCTTCACGATTGTTAGGTATAATACTATAAATAGTAAGTTATTTCCCTTTTGTTTATTGAAGAATTTTAATTTGTTACGAATTTACGAGTAACATTCCAAAGTTTTCACGTGTGACGTCACTCAATAATATATCAGGTAACGACGAGAGCGTTTCTTCGTGATTAACGAAATGAACGGAGCGAATAAACGTTTGAAGTGTGTGAATTATTTAATTGAATTAATGAACCTTTTGAGGCAGGCAGACCTTTGAAACGCGTTGCTAACCTACTTTTAATGGCTTAGTTTCTGTATATGGTGTATTTTGCTTGTTAGGGGCACAGAAAATCCTAGAAGCTTGCATTTTCTTCGTTTTTACTCGTATTTCACTGAAGAAAATATCTATACTTATTACATAGAATATTTTACTTGTGTTTTGTATT
Source organism: Ostrinia nubilalis (assembly GCF_963855985.1). Taxonomy (NCBI): domain Eukaryota; kingdom Metazoa; phylum Arthropoda; class Insecta; order Lepidoptera; family Crambidae; genus Ostrinia; species Ostrinia nubilalis. Next base: position 15,129,269 of record NC_087089.1, on the reverse strand, counting down.
GTTAACCAAATAAGCTTTTTATTTCTCACATAAGAGATATAGACATCTTAAGTAGGTACTCGATGTAGCACGAAAGCATTCGTGATAGTTTTAATTTTCATTCCCAATGAAATAAAGCCAGTGAATGGTTTGTAAGCGGCTGAACAAGCGCCTTGATTGGTTACGATGAGACGAACTGACTAACGTTAGGCTGGCCCCACACTTTGGCCCCAACGTTGGTCCCGATGCCAGTGGTCTAATGCCAGCGCCACACACATTGACTATACATGTATTGGCTCCAAATGTGTAAATTAGTCTTTGGACATAAAAGCACACTTCTCAACCCGGAAAGGGATCAACACCGTACACGTATCGCCTTTCGTCGCGAAGCGAGGCGTTTACGTTAAATGTGTGGATAAGTGAATGTTTCAGTACGAAGTTTCATACAAAGAATACTGTCCGAAGTTACTTACGGTCCCTTTCCGAGTTGATAAGTGTGTTTCGTCCTTAAAACGTAGGGCCAAGACTCTACATTGGTGTATTGGATCCTAGACTATAATATACACAATGTGTGACGCCGGCATAACGTGTGGATCTTTCGTCGCCTATACTATTTTCTAAATCCACACGTTGAAAAAGTGGCGTTGGGGACTTGAGACCAACATTGGGGCCAATATGTGTAGCCAGCCTTAGCATGGTTATAGTATTGTATAGTAACCAGTAACCATGACAAATCGTTCGGATAGTAGATTCATTAACCGGGCTGATTGGATTTTCGTTTGGCAACAAATTATTCTGTTGAGTTATTTTAAAAGCTATTTGTCAGATCAGATACTGCACATCATACTACAACTTTTTTGGAAAATTACTAATTTATTTGGACAAATAACAAGACAAACGCGTACACAAGGAAACAACAAATTGTAATATTATTCTAATTGTAATATTTATCTGACATCTTAAGGTTAAATTAACGCCCGAGTTGGTAAAACGTAATTAAAAATTCGTATTTTTTCATAAAAGGCTCAATGGGGTGCGAAAGGAATTCAGGATTTGTTTCCAAGTTAAAATTTGGATGCCCTTTGAATTGATACAAAACGGACATATCCGTACCACAGATGGATTTAAAAGTATTTGGATATAAATCGCTCTGATATTGATCGCTCTGTCTATATTTAGCATTAATTATTTGTTTTACGTTACACAAAAAACAACCGGTGAAAACAGGATTAAGGAAAAAGTTGAAATTAGCTTTTTCCCTCATTTCAATTATTAGTTGAAACTTAGGTACCTATAACACTAGAATGTTCATATTTTACCAACAAACGGATGTAAAATCTGCTATTGTAGCAACCGAAAATCCATTATGAAACCATACATGATTTTACAGCTTTTACAACATTGTAAATCGAGTTGTCGGACATCAATCAACCTATAAAAGCGTAATGTTTCACGCGGTTTACGCGAAAACAGACAAACACCATAAATATCTGGTGGCCAATATTATTTTTTGTGCAGTCGAATCGGTTTATGGCGACTAAATCGTTGTATAACCGCGGTAATGCCGATGAATTGTTGCAAAATAAGTGTTTTTACAGCCATTCCTGTTTTTATGTTCGGTTTTATTAGTCTTTGGAAACAAACAACCAAGTTGTTTTAGGGTTTTGTAGATGTACACAGAAGAAGAGTCGCCGTGACACGCTGGGTTGCCGGAATATAGCATATACTACATATAATAATAGGTCTATTTAATAATTATTACCACTTAATGAGGTACTATCAGTAACGTAGAATAGAACATTGAATTTGAACATAATATACGAGTAAATTGTACAAATATGCTAAAAAGAATACTTGCATAAGGTGATAGATAGGGAGGTAGTACATATTTTAAGGTATAGTTCCTTAATGAGGGTTTTCGCAATTGAAAAATCCGCCAGATGGCGGGACGTGGATGTGGGGTCTGACTGCTGCGTGATTGGTGGATTTTGACATATCTGTCAATGTCATGTCAAAAATAACCAATCATGCAGCATTTGGACCTCGCGTCTACGTATTGCCATCTGGGGGATTTTTCAATCGCGAAAACCCTCATTAGTGGCTATGTCTTTTAATTAGTGAGTTCTCTGTTATCAGTTCCTAGTTTGTTGTTCCTTCCTTGTTTGTTACCTTTTCATAAGGAAAAAAATATTCTTTTTGTTACATAGAGACAGCTATCGACGGGAAAGTTCAGGCTGTAATCCTGTCCAATATTAACAACTGCTATAGGTATAGTTTGTTTAATAAAATATAATAACAAACAATATTGACGCATTTTGAATTGACGCAAAATAACGCATCGAGTATAACGTTTTCCTCATATCAAAGTATGCAAGTGCCTAATGCTTCAACCACACCAACGCGTGCAGATCGCCATCGCCGGCGCGATCATAGGGAAATGACAGGTCGCGTGAACTGTCATGGGTCGCGCGACCTGTCATTCGCCTTTGATCGCGCCGGCGGCGATGGCGATTTGCACGCATTGGTGTGGTTGAAGCTTAAGCCCTAATAAATAACAATTATTTTTTTAAGTACCATGAGCACAACAGTACCGCTCGAACACTCGTTGTCGGAACACGTACACCGGCTCAACAGTCACCCCAGTAGTTGTCAACCTTTTTTGTTAACTTTGTGCTCTCGTTTCACTCTAAAATCAACCATGAAGTGCGCGATGTGCAACTCGAGTTTCAATGATGGAGCGCAGTGTGGATCATGCAAGAGGCACCTGGATTTCACCTGTGCCAACATTTCGGAAACAGCCTATCGCAAATTGCGGTCTGACAGACGAGCGGCCTGGAAATGTCCCGCCTGCAGGAATCCCTCACCCAGCCCTTCACCGGCTCCCTCACCTGAATCGGCATCGCTGGAAGTCATTCTGAATGAGATCCGGGGCATAAGGTTGCAGCTCTCTTCGCTTCCTACTCTCCTCGAAGATGTCAAGACAATAAAAACCGAGATTGCAGATCTCAGAGCATCCTGTGAATTCAATAGCGCGAAACTGGATGATTTCTCTGCCCGACTGACCAGTGTGGAATCGAGGCTTCCTGAAGTAGTAAACATACGGGAAACTGTCACGACGACCCAAGAAGTCTTAAACCAGGTCAAGAATGATTCCTCAGCGCGAGAGCAGTGGGCCCGCCTCAATAACATCGAGATTAAAGGAGTTCCACAAAGGAAGGGAGAAAACCTGTTTTCTGTTGTGGAATCCATCAGCAAGGTCATCAATTACGCTGTCCCGAAGTCGCAAATAAATTATGTGTCACGGATCCCCATACATGACTCGAAAGATAGGTCAATAATTGTGTGTTTTATCAATCGATACATAAAGGAAGAATTCGTGGCTGCAGCACGAGCCCTGAAGACAATATCTGTGGAGGATCTAGGCTTCGCCGGCACTGGACGTGTTTTTATCAATGACCATCTAACCCCAGATTACAAAAAACTCCTGACTAAAACGAAGTCTGTACTCAAGGCTAAAGACTACCGTTATATCTGGGTCAAGTATGGAAAGATTCACGTAAGAAAGAACGACATGTCAAACGTTAAGATTATTAACACCGAAAATGATTTAAACAAACTTTCTTAATCTACTTCATACATAGTTTAACTTACTTAACTGTTTGGACTGTTGAATTAATTATCATTTTTACTGTACAATTTTTAATATTTAACGACACAATATTCTTTAGCTTGTCTCAAAATCTAATTAATTTAAAGTCAGACACAATTGTTAATAGGTTTGCAACCTCTGCTTTGCCCAGTGGCCGCAGTCGTACCCGAACACCTCTCTTTTGTTATCTAGTCTACACCAATTCAACTTTACGCAACGGGTTGTTTCTGCTTAGACTGCGTGTCGCCATGCCTATACTTCTCTCGCTCACGCCCACTGTCTATAGATCATGTTGTCGCTTTCCGTTCCGTCGCACTGTCACATTTTTTGCTACAACACTGCGCCTAATTTGCATATCGCTTCTACCTGCGTACGCCGTCGTTCTCATTACTACTCCGGATCGCTTGCGCTCGCGCGTCTGCCGGGTTAGAAATATTCGCTCGCCATTGAGCTGTGTTTTATTCATTGTGGTCTTAGATTATATTAATCTAATGTTGTGGTGCTATGTTTCTATATGGCTACTATGCAATTGCTATCAATCGGCATTCTGTAATGAATAACAGTGCTAATTTAAATAGGGAACGTCAACTATCACTTTACTATCAGAATGTGCGCGGACTAAGATCTAAAACTATATCTTTTTCTCGTAACCTACTTTTACAATCGTATGACGTAGTCGTTCTTACTGAGACCTGGTTAGTGCATAGTGTATCTGACACGGAGTTATTCGATAGTAGGTATGTGGTCTGGAGGCGGGACCGGGACTATGCCCTTACGGGACAGGGTCGCGGCGGTGGTGTGTTGGTGGCAACGCGTAAAGAGTTATCTGTTGTTACACAACAGCAATTCCAGTCCTCCGCTGAGGATTTGTGGATAACATTAACGGTTAAATGTAAAAATACCAAAAAAGTTAATAGAATTCACCTATGTGTATTATATTTGTGTAATCAAAACCGTGGCAACACCTTCTCTCTGCAACTATCTAATTTTTTAACTAAATTAAGTGACATTATTTTAGCTCACCCGTTCGACACTTTTCTTATTATTGGTGATTTTAATCTTAGTGGTATAGCTTGGCTCCCCGATGCCATGGGTTCTTTTTCCCCTAACAACTACCGTACTCCGGATGAACAACTATTAATCGACGAACTCAATACGTGTCACCTCCGACAATATAATGGTATTATTAATTCGTACGGAAGAATTCTAGACTTAGTATTGTCGAATGAAGAAGTAATAGTTAGTGAATGTGACGACCCCTTGGTACCTATAGATCCCCACCACAGCGCCTTGACGGTTTCTTTATGTTTTTCAGCCTATGACCCTCTTAAGACATCGCCATCAATACGCTACAGGTATGATAAAGCTGATTATGATTCCATGAATGAGGAGATATCTGGCATTGATTGGTCTGGTAAGTTTCTGGATGTGTCGCTTGAGAGTGCAGTTAGTTCTTTTTACTCGATTCTAAATGCCCTACGGGATAAATATATCCCTCACAAGTTGGTCTATAGCAACTCAAACCCTAAATGGTACTCCCCATCACTAATTAAAGCCATTAAAGAAAAGCGCAAGTATCAACATAAATACAAAATTTATAAAAACAGATGCGACCTTGAATCCTATAAAGTATTATGTAAAAGAGTAAAAACCATCGAATCGCTTTGTTATAATAATTACATTTCATCTGTAGAAGATTCTATTAGAACCAATCCCAAACATTTTTGGTCTTACATTAAGTCGCGCCGCAACTGTAACTCCATGCCCAGCAGCATGAAGTATGAGGATGCCATGGTCGACACAGGTGAAAATATCTGTAATGCATTCTCGGATTATTTCAAATCTACTTTTTTAGACCCCAACATTCCTTTGTCACCGCTAGACCAACATGTAATGTCCCCAAATGACCTATCTGGCGGTAGTGCGTGCGATGTCTCCTCAATAGAGATCGACCAAACCGTAGTTCGGAAGCTACTCTCAAAACTGGATCCCTCCAAATCGGCTGGCCCTGATCTTCTGTCCGCACCGATCTTAATTAACTGTGCCGAGGCATTATCTTTACCAATTTGTCTCCTCTTTCAAAAATCTCTCCTCGAGTGCTCAGTGCCTGGGATTTGGAAATCAGCTTTCATCACACCAGTTCATAAAAAGGGGTCCAAGGTTGACGTCTTAAATTACAGGCCGATCTCTAAACTCTGTATAATTTCAAAGGTATTTGAAAAAATAGTGTACGACCAAATCTATGCTTCACTTAAGACCGCATTTAGTGATTATCAACACGGCTTTCTGAGGGGACGATCGACAGTATCGAATTTGGTCGTTCTTAATGACTATATTACCGAGGCAATGGACAACGGGAAACAGATCGATGTCATATATACAGATTACAGCAAATGTTTTGATCGTATAAACCACGGTATCCTTTTATCGAAATTACAAAAAATCGGCATTAGAGGTGATTTACTCAGGTGGTTAACCTCATATATCTCAAATCGTACTCAGGCTGTGGTAGTCAGCAACTATATGTCCAGTTGGGTGCCCATACCCAGTGGTGTGCCCCAAGGATCGCTACTGGGCCCTTTATTATTTTTAATCTTCGTAAATGACATAAACTCGTGCCTCCACTCATCTCGTCTTCTTTGCTTCGCTGACGATATGAAAATTTTTACTACAATTTCGTCAAAAGAAGATGCTGATGCTCTCCAGGCCGATCTGTTGCGCTTGGAATATTACTGCTTTTGCAACCAACTTGATCTTAATCCCTCTAAATGTTTTGCGGTCACTTTTTCCCGTAAACAAGCCATTCATTTGTCCACATATACACTCAAAGGGACTTCACTTGAACGCAAAACCAGTATTAAAGATCTCGGTGTAACGCATGACATGAAGCTATTATTTGACTCTCATATCGATAATATCGCAACCAAAGCCTGTCAGGCCCTCGGATTTGTGATGCGTAGCTCTGTTGGCTTTACTAAGGCTAAAACACTGAAGATTTTGTACTGCACCTTTGTCCGTAGCCACTTAGAATATGCGTCACAGGTTTGGAACCCTAGATATCAGGTGTACATATCTCGACTGGAGAGTATTCAGAGGAAGTTTGTGAAATTTCTCTGCTTTCGCATGAAAGAATCTTATAATTCCTCAGAATACCTACCCCTCTGCAGAAAACACCACCTTCTTCCTTTGGAACTGAGGCGCGAGATAGCGGACGTCACATATTTGCAAAAGATTGCCACAGGTGTAATTGACTGCCCACACCTACTAGCCAAAATATCTCTGAGGGCGCCTCTAAGGCCCATGAGATTTAATCCACTTATTTTTCTTCCGAAGGCGACCACTAACTATAGACAGAATAGCTTTATATGGCGTGCTGGCGACAGATTTAACAGACTGAGTAAGGAACTAGATATTGATTTATTCTATACTAGCATACCAGCGCTTAGGCGGCTGCTGAGCGAGCGTTTTTTCAAGCCTATCATGTAAGTTTTTTTTTTATCATGTTGTTTATTATAAATATGAGGTAACGGGAACTCTAATATGGTAAAATTGCTATCTCTTTGTTACAACATTGGGTGTATCGTGTATCGTATAAATTTTATCTGTTTTTATAATTTCTTTAAATATCCACCACAATTCTATCTGTGGGGACCTATAAGTGGTTATCAATTGTTATTAACTGTAAAATAATCAATTATGTAAACCCTGGTCTTCCTAATATAAATAAATAAATAAAAATAAATAAACAACGTTTGTACCTATACCTGTATCTACTGTACCTACCTATATGTACCTAAATTCGATTGAGCTTTGTGCATTATTTTTTTTTTATTTATTTTATTTATTTTTCATTATTGAGCAATTACATATTTGATCCAAATAGCGTCCTAAATCCTCTTTAATTTAATTAAGGGTATAATTAGGTTACGGGCGCCATCTCGAATTCCGAGTATAAAGTAGCGCAGGATTCTAGGTTAAAAACTGAATCCTGAGTGCAGCGAGGGAATTATCTTAATGGAAAATACTCTACTTTTCACCACCCCTGCAAAACGTTAAAATAAATTTTAATGTTTGATAAATGTTGCTTTTAACAATTTCAAATAACAGTTTGCTGTTGGACATACAGGGTGTCCCAGAATGGGTGAATCAAACTGCTAGGGGAGGTAGCTCTACTAATGTACTATCACTAAAAAATATAAATATAAAGCCTAAAGCTTACTTAAGCACAACCGCAGTACACAAACAGAACAAACGGTGTTTAGCTGTGGTTATGGAGGCTACCTAAATAGTAACTATTAGGTAAACTGTGCCTAAATGTTAGTTCAGATGTGGTGAAGTTCACCGCAATGCCCTAATCGATTGTGACCGTACCAGTGAATGCCGGTGCGATTTCGGAAACCAATATTTATGTGCCACTTGCTACAGGGTGGCCCAGAAGAAAGTTCACTTTTGAAAATTCAAGGAAACGAAAACTGTACATTTTTATAGAACTTTTACTATTGCAATTTAAAGGAAATTTAATGCAATTTATTTTTAAATTTAACTTTATTTAATTACTTCGCCCAGGAGATAATTCCTTGACGCTTACAACATTCGATCAACATACATCAAAATCTTGAAATGCGTTCGTTAGAATAAAATTAAAATTCATAAAATTCATTTATTTTTGCAAATAGGCTTTAAAAAAGCGCTTTTACACGTCCCAATATTAACCCTACCACTGCTTCGGGACAATAAATGGGCCAGTGCTGAGAAGAAGCAGCGCAAGAAACTCAGTCACTATTGTCAGCCTCCTTTTCAAGGTTTTACAGTCTTTAAAATATACAAATTATAGTCATAAGTATTAATGCGAGCTAGGTAGTCAAACATTCCAAACATTTTTATCCTTTATATAATCATCAACTTTATAGTAGCCCTTTTTCATTAAGGTGCTTTTGATATGTGCTTTAAATTTATGAATGGGCAATTCTACAACAGTTTGTGGTAATTTATTGAAAAGTTTAATACATTTCCCCATAAATGAATTACCAATCTTGTGCAGTCTGAAATTTGGAACGGCAAGTTTATTTTTGTTTCTTGTATTGAACTTGTGTAAATCACTCTTTCTAGTAAATTGCTCTATATTTTTGCGAACATATAAAAGGTTTTCATAAATGAACTGTGAAGCTACTGTCAGTATATTAATCTCCTTAAAGAATTCTCTCAAGGAAAATCGGGGTCCAAGGTTATAAATGGCCCGCACTGCTCTCTTCTGCAGAACGAACACAGTTTCAATGTCCGCAGCTGAGCCCCACAACAATATGCCGTATGACATTATACTATGAAAATAGCTAAAATAAACTAGCCTTGCCGTTTCAATGTCAGTTAATTGCCTTATCTTTCTCACTGCAAAAGCAGCTGAACTGAGCCTTGCTGACAAGGTTTCAATATGAGGACCCCACTGAAGTTTAGAGTCTAAAGTGATTCCCAAGAATGTTGTGGAACTTATGCTATTTAATGGTTCATTCTTCACCATCAATTGTGTGGGAACCTGCCTCACATTAGGTAAGGTAAATTTAATGCACTTAGTTTTGTTTGCATTTAACAATAAGTTATTAACAGTAAACCAATGCAAAACCTGTGAGAGTGTGTCATTTATATCATCAAGGTTTACTTTACCTCTATCAACTTTGAAAATGAGAGATGTGTCATCAGCAAATAACACAATATCACATAGATCTTTTACAAAGTAGGGAAGGTCATTAATATAAATAAGAAATAGCAAAGGTCCCAATATCGATCCCTGCGGCACACCCATGGTAAGAGGTGCTCCAGAAGACTCAGTTCCATTAATACAAACTTTTTGCTTTCTGCCTGTGAGATACGAGTTCAACAGATCAAGTGCCTCATCCGAAACACCATAATGTCGCAATTTTTTTAGTAAGGTTTGGTGGTCTACACAATCAAACGCTTTTGAAAGGTCACAAAAAATACCAACAGCGTCTTTTTTACTCTCCCAAGCATCAAAGACGTGTTTCAGTAGTGCTACTCCAGCGTCAGTAGTACTTCTACCTTTGGTAAAACCAAATTGTTTATTGTGAAGTAATTTGTTGAAAATAAAATGAGAAAGAAGTTGATGAAATATAATTTTCTCAAAAATTTTGCTAAGTACTGGTAAAATAGAAATCGGCCGAAAATTAGAGGGGTCACATTTATCACCAGCCTTAAACAATGGGATTATTTTACTTAATTTCATTAAACTAGGAAAGCAACCTTGATCAATGCATGTGTTAAAAATGAATGCAAGGTGAGGAGCTATGGTGTCAATAATTGTCCCAATAATACTGACAGAGATTCCCCAAAGGTCCTCGGTTTTTTTCATATTCAATTCTCTGAAGGTTTTAATTACTGTATTACAATCTATATGCCTGAACTGGAGTAAAGACTGGCACTCGGTGACATTAGATTTTAAGAGAGACTCTGCAAGAATTGGCGATGAATTCAATGCTTTAGTTGTTTCGGACGCAATGTTTGAGAAGAATGTCTCAAATGTGGTTGCAACATCTGTATCTGAATTACCTCGAAACCTATTTTCAATATTTTTCCGAATGCTCAGCTTCAGTTGCTGCATGGTTGTTGGTTTATAAAAGTACACTCTATTCTTAATGTAACACCACAAAAAGAATTTTCTGGAATGAGATCAGGGCTTCCTGGGGGCCAGGAGATGTCACCCCTGCCTAAAATTATTTTTTTGTGGGAACATGTCTCTTACCATCTAAATGCTCTCATTTGAAGTGTGACACGTAGCCCCATCTTGATGAAACCAAGTGCTCCGGTCATAGCCTTGCGAATCTTGCAGCTTTGAAATCGAAAAGCCTTTCAGCCTACCAGTATAGCGCTCTCAAAAATTAATCATCCTTTCAATGCAACAAACCAATTAAGCAGGGGTGAAATCTCACTGCCTCTAAGAAGCGCTAATCTCATTCCAGCAGACTTCTTTTTGTGGGGTTACCTTATGAGCAGAGTATACTCTAATAATCCAAAAACTCTGCAGCATTCATCCATCCTGAATCCATTTCGAGGCAACTCTAACGAAAGTTTTCCAAAATTTTGATGTATGTTGACCGAATGTTGTAAACGTCAAGGGAATCACATGTACGATAAAATGTATGAAAGAAAGTAAATTTTAAAATAAATTGCACAAAATTTCCTTTAAATTGCAATAGTTAAAGTTCTACAAAAATGAACAGTTTTCGTTTCCTTGAATTTTCAAAAGTGAACTTTCTTCTGGGCCACCCTGTACAAAGAAATGTGATGTCGTAAAAATCAATATCGCGATCTTCGAGAGACATTACCATATGTGTGCACAGCATATGTTTTGATATAATTTGAAAGAAGCGGAATTTTCCCTTTGTCGGGGAAAACATATTTATGAAAAATCGTCAATGCATTGTATTTCTAGGCGATATCATATTGCCTTTTCGAATTAGGAAATTACGGTTAAATTTAACCGTATGTTTAAACATACTGTGGGGAAAACTGAAGTTTCGTCATCAAAATTGTCTGGATACATATTTTGAAAAGGCATAATAAATGCTGGACTGTAAAGACTAAAGTGAAAGTAATGCTGCTTTTCTCTACTAAACAAAATGAATTTTAAAACCTACTATCTGGGTACTACACACATTTCAGCTTTTAGTGTAAAGTTTGAGTGTAAACACGTGTTTGCATTCAAAGTTTCATCTACATTTCATCGTTGCGTCGCGTCGACTGCGTTTCAAAGAAGTACCAAGTTAATATTAAACCGAAAGTTGTAAAATTGTAGTTTAGCGTACAATGGAGGGTGTAGAAGTGTTTATCTTTACCATTGAAGCGGGTGATAAACCTAGTTAGACTATTTCATGTATTTCAGGCTACTCGAAAAATAACATGTCATAATTACTTTGTTGGAAATCCATCGCTAACATAAGAACGGCGCGATTTTACCCCAAGAATCCATCGTATCTAAACTCTACCAATAAAGCCTATTAATGCATCGAACATTTATGTAATATCATGGTTCCATGGATTGTAGACTAAGGCCCAGAACAGACGGTAAAACGCAACTGCAACGAAACTGCAACTTTGTGATGATTCTGATGAATGAAACTGAAACTGACAGTTTCAAACTGGTCGCGTCATGTGTGGTCTCTCAACGGACGCTATGGCAGAAACTTAGATGCAACTCAAAAGTAACTAGCAGTTGCAGTTTCGTTGCAGTTGCGTTTCACCGTCTTTTCTGGGCCTAAGGGCCACATCCTAATAAAAAAACATATCGCAAAATATATTGAATACTTTTTATTATAAGACGCGCGGTCTCTATATGTTATATGTTGCCAGCACATCAAATGATCCAATTGCCATAGTTGTCCTAGTTTTCGTAGCACGATATAATATAACACCATGTCACTCGTTACACCTCAACTTGAAAGCCCGATAAATCCACGCTGTTATTTCGTCCATTCTGACGTATCATTGTCCGCCAACATATTTCATATGGAATGCATTAACCGTAATGAATGGACAGGACACGCTGAAACTGACTCTGAGCGACAATGCCTTTTAGCCTGTCACGATTAATTCTGAGGATACGCTTTTTGGCACATGTTTCATTATGACTATGACTCTACATAGTACTCGTATAGGTATCACAGTTAAAACCCGTTTTAACTAGGTTTTCACTAAATACCTCTGGAACAACTAGTTTTAACAAGGGAAAACGCGTTGTTTCAAAATGATTCAGATAAAATTGTTTCAACTAACTGTGACATAGGTATCTTTAATTCCAAACTAGGTTTAACCCGCGTGAATAGAGGTAAAAACTAGCATATGTTTTTCCTGGGTCCCAAACTATGTTTGCAAAATCGATCAGAGGCTTCAGCGTGAAAAGGTATCAGCAGACAAACAGTGTTACTTTAGAATTTAGCCTAGTAGTAATAGTGACTGAGTTTCTTGTGCTGCTTCTTCTCAGCACTGGCCCATTTATTGTCCCGAAGCAGTGGTAGGGTTAATACTGGGACGTGTAAAAGTGCTTTTTAAAAGTCTACCTATTTGCAGAAACAAATGAGTTTTATGAGTTTTTTTATGTTTGAATAAATGAATAGTTAGTTTTTCATCTTTTAATTTTAAGTTTAGCTAAGCTGAAGAAGCTTGCTTTCCGTTTATGTTATCTGTTTATTGAAATAATACGAGTCGTATGGAAGTTTGTTCATTGCAGACCTTTTCTATCAAGCACCATTGTGTTACAACTCTCAAAGTAACTCACTGTTGTAATAGATCGACTCTACGAAAACTTTTCTCGGAAATCTCAAGGAATTTCCGCATCAAAGGGTAAAAGGGAAGTGCCACAGCAATAAGGAAATTGCGTGGCAAATAATTCTGAAAAGTAATTTGTGTGCACAATTCACTTAAGAGCACAAAGTATTTACAGGAAGTTCACTTTACTTTGGTAACTAGATTACATGCTGTCATTGGTGATGACTCATAAGGTATGATTTCGAAGCCGACTGCACGCAGCAGTAGTGAACGTGTCGTCGTAACACTAATGGTTTCTATGTATTTTATGAAGAGCATTGGTTGCTAGCGACACGTCATCTGAAAGTATTTCATGGAAAGTGACGTGTGGCGGCGACATGTCGTCTGCTGCTACTGCGTGCAGTTAGCTACGAAATCATACATCACATAATAATAATAATAATAAATCATTTATTTGCCAGAATACGGTTACAAATGGTTTTAAAAAGAGAAGTTTCCAACATATTCTATCGTACATACGATGTGCAAATATTACAAAAAATACGGTTATGTTTTTAATATTAAAAAGTAGTATCATTATTAATTGAATGTCATGCAAATGTCAGAAAATGATTATGAATTATTGAAATAGCACAAACATATTATTACATTAGATTCATACAATGTCAATGATACACAATGTCATATTTTAAGAAATTTTTAGATGTCAAGTACAAAATGTCAAAAAGATTTTTCTGTCAGGAATTCATTGACTGTGTAATACATCTTTTGTTTTAAGAATTCTAATAAATTATTTCTAAATTTAGTAAATGTCAATGTTTTAATATCTTCGGGTAATTTATTAAATATTTTTATTGCCATACAATACACATTCCTTGAGTAGAGGGTCAATCTTTGTGGAGGAATTCTCAAATTTTCAGTTTTCCTGCCTCTGTACCTATCAAAGTCTTTGTTTTTATCGAAGAGATGAATGTATCTTTTAACAAAAATCGAAATTTCCAATATATATAGGCAGGGAAGTGGCAAAATGTTTAGAGCCTTGAATAGAGGTTTACAACTATCCAAATAATGTACCCCACAGATTGATCGAATACATTTCTTTTGCACTTTAAAAGCTCTTGGCATATCCACAGAGTTTCCCCATAATATGAGACCATATCGTAGCACAGATCCCACATATCCATGATAAGCCATGACTGCTGCATCTTTAGATGCTACTTGTCTAACTCTGCGGAGGGCGTAAACAAATCTGTCAATTTTGCTAACTATATAGTCAATATGGTCTTTCCAATTACAAAATTGATCTATTTTTAATCCTAAAAACTTTGTCGAATTTATATGTTCTATTTTACGATTGTCACAATATATGTCAAGTAGTTTTATGTCATTGTTGAATTTTGCTTCAAATTTAATATATTTGGTTTTATTAACATTAAGATTCAAATTATTACATTCAAGCCATTTTATTATTTTACATAATTCAGTACTTGCAATACGATCTAACTCTTCTTTATTTTTACATTTAACGGTAAGAGTGGTATCGTCGGCAAAAAGTAAACATCGTTGGTTAGTGACATTTGGCAAGTCATTAATGTACAAAAGAAATAACAACGGTCCTAATACGCTACCCTGGGGAACACCGCATCTATTATAGCAGTATGAAGATGAGTATGTTTTCTTAACATTCTCAGATATTCTTGTGATTTCTACGCACTGTTGACGGTCCGTTAGATAGCTTTCTATCCAGGATAGAGCGTTTCCCCTTATACCATATCTATCCAGTTTGTTAAGTAGCAGCTTATGAGAGACAAAATCAAAAGCTTTGCTCATGTCTAAAAATATGGCTAATGTGTGCATTGCGTCATTTAGATTTTGTGTTACTTCCCTTATCAAATGAAAACAAGCAAGCGTCGTTGAGCTATTCTTACGGAACCCAAACTGTTCATCCTTTAATAGCTTTTCAGATGAAATGAATGTTGTTATCTTATTATGCATAACCTTTTCAAATATTTTAGACAATATAGGTATCAAGGTAATGGGTCGGTAATTACCTAGCTCATCATCAGCACCATTCTTGTAAAGGGGTTTCACAATGGATCGTTTTAGTTCTACCGGAAACCGACCCTGTTCGAGAGAAAGATTTACTAAATAGGCTAAGGGGATCGATACAAATTCAGCACATTTTTTTATGATTTCTGTGTTGATGTTGTCGTAACCTGCAGAATTAGTGTTTCTTAGACCTTTTATTATCTTAAATATATCATTTTCATTAACAGGAGTTAAAAATATGGTATTAGGGTGAAATGGTATATTGTTTAATGCTTGTTTGAGTTGCGTTTCCCTGTCATTTTTATTATTTTTCGTCAATTCTATATAATATTTATTAAATTCGTCACATATATCTTTAGGATTGTCAATTAATTTATTATTGTCAAGTTTTTTTTTTTTTTTTTTTTTTTTTTTTTTTATGCATAACAAGGCAGGTATTTGACCACAATCGCACCTGATGTTAAGTGGGATGATGGGATAATTTATATTTTGAATGTCTTTTCTAAAGTCTGTATTTTGTGTGTATTTTTTTAGGACATCCCATGATGTTTTGCAAACGTTTTTTGAATTAGCAATATAATGTGTATTTGTATTTTTTTGTGCTTGATGTATACATTTTTTTAGTATTCTAGTGTAGTTTAAGTATCTTTTTTTTGTTATATTTTTATTTCCTTTGGATAATCGATATTTGAGGTATAGCTGTCTTTTATGAATACAGCAACGCTTCAAACCTTTAGTAAGCCAATTATTTTTCAAAGGTTTATTTTTTACCTTTACTTTTATGATTG
This sequence comes from Ostrinia nubilalis, assembly GCF_963855985.1. NCBI lineage: Eukaryota > Metazoa > Arthropoda > Insecta > Lepidoptera > Crambidae > Ostrinia > Ostrinia nubilalis. The sequence continues at coordinate 15,113,531 of NC_087089.1, read as the reverse complement.
GAAAGCATAGATTAAAAAATAGGATGATGATATCATGGAAGTACTTAAATGCTTTGTTAATATCACTTTCCTGAATAACTTCCATAAATGATAGTGCAGATATACAGTCGATAAATTTTTTTACGTTCTCCTTGCACATATCACGCCTATATTCAAACCAAAACTTTATCTTTTTTTTATATTTAGGGTCTGTGTCAAGTTCAAAGGTTATACTTTGCCCCGTTTCATGATCCGACAAACATAAACAATGTATTTTTGAGGTCACGTTAACATTTAAATTACTTGTGATCAGGTCTAAGCAAGCGTTTTTACGGGTAGGAGAATTAATATGATTATTTATATTATAATTACTCAACAGACTTTTTAAATCTTTGCTGTGTTTATTATTTTGCAACATATCTACATTCCAATCTCCGCAAAGTATTATTTTCTTATTGCGTTTTTTTGATAACATGCTAAGAAGAGCCTGAAGCTGTTGGAAAAAGATATCTAATTTAGAATTTGGAGTTCTGTATATGCAGACAATTATAAGATTATATTGTATAATCTCTACTGCACAACATTCAAATGTGTATGGTAATGCCTGAGTTATGTCTAAGGTCTTGTACTCTAAATTATTTTTTACTAAAATACAAGTGCCACCACGTCGTTCCCCTCTGCAAAAAGAAGCGACCATTTTAAAGTTACTAATGTTGAGATTTTTCTCAGAGCCTTTTTTGATAAATGTCTCTGAAAGGCAAATAAAATCAACACCATTCAGTTCATTGTTTAGTTCATCCAATGTTACCATAAATAGGTCTTGTTTGCTAAGGATGCTGGCTATATTTTGGTGAAATAGTGTTAGTTTTGTCACCGGAACGAAAAAACTCAATGTCATTATTTTGGTTATTCTTTTTCACTATTTTAGGAAAATAATTTGTTATCAATGTTTGTGTCTTATTAATATTATCTCTCATAGTCATATCATTAGGAATATTTAATTTTGTGTGTGTAATGTTATTTTGGTATAGTCGATTTTTTACTTTCTGCGGTGCGAGATACTCATGTTTATAATGTAAATAGTCTATTTCAATATTTAATTTGAAGCATAATTCCTGTAAATACATCTTATTATTTTTAGTATCTATAAATTTACATTTTTCATAATTCCTTACTAATAATTTAATATTATAGTTCAATAAGCCTATGTTAAGATGTGTACTATTTAATACATTTACTATAAACACATTAAAGTTTCTTAGTTTATACAACGCTGCCCCTAATTCCGAGAGAAGGATGTAGGGATTTTTATCGTTTGAACCTATTGCTAAGATCACAACATCGTCTTTTCTAAGAGTTTCTTGAATGCTGTCACATGAATTCAGAACCTGGGTCGACGTTGCTCCTGTCTTCATCATGGTAGTGATTGTGTAAGGATCGTTTACTACATGATTGCGACTGCATATGCATAAATTAATCACATAAATTATGAACGTTTACTAAATTTACACTATATCGTTCGTTTCAGCCGAAAGACGTCCACTGCTGGGCTGGACAAAGGCCTCCCCCAAGGATTTCCACAGACCAGTCCTGCGCCGCTCGCACTGTATATGATGTGCATTATGTAAACGAGATGACGGCATTTAATGTAGATGATTTGTTTCAGGCCGCAACTGGCTGGAGACGATGGTGGAACTGCCGTCGGGAATCGGCGAAGAAGATGTCACCACTGAACACGTGAGTCTTTAACAACAGTCAAAAGTTATACAACTGTCACGTCATAAGCTATTGTAACCACGATTCTAAAATAAACTAAGATCTACCTAGGTATACGTAAAAAGTATAAAACTTTAAATCCTGATATAATCTACACGAAAATTTAGGCATGAAATGTAAAGCAAAATGTGGGTGGAATTGATTCCGTATTATATGCCTTAGGGTGGATTCGACCCAACAAGAGTAAATATTCATCTCAGAATAAATCGTCAGTTTTGACATATTTCCCATACTGAAACTTTCAATGTGCCAGTTATACCAGGAGTTATTCTCGGATAAAAATTTGGTTGAATCGGGCCTTAAAATGTCAGCTTTCTGCAATTGAAATAAAACGAAACAAGTTTACTCTCTTCTATAAGCTTTGCCTCAAGCTTTACGTGGACCTTCACTTTCCAATACAAATCAGGCTATCTGCGACATTCGTTAACACAATGGCGGATACACGTGTACTTACATTGTATAGTACATTGTCCACCCCGAGCGTAACTAAACAAACCAAACTTGTCCTCGCTTGGATGGGCCAACTCAAACATTGTAATACAACAGCCAGCCCACAGAATAACTCACCTGAATACCTGAATATTCGTAGAAACTGGCTTCAAAGACAAAAGCTCAATACTTAGGTAGGTACTCGTATTCTAAACTTTGCGCTTTACTATTGAGTAGGTAACTCTGTAATTCATGTTCAATATTTATCTTCATACCTAAGGTAAGTACAATAATAACATAGCGTTTATGAATCGCTCGAGTCATCTTTCACGTCTTTACGAAAAAAGACAAAAAACACACCCAAAAGTTATTTCGTAAGATACCTACTTATACGAATCGTCGTATCTTGCAACGATAATATTAAAATACTAGCTTTCCACCAGCGGCTTCGCCCGCGTGGAATTTTGTCTGTCACAGAAAAACAACTTTATCGCGCGCGTACCTGTTTCAAAAAACCGGGATAAAAACTATCCTATGTCCTTTCCCGGGACTCAAACTGTCTCTATGCCAAATTTCATCAAAATCGGTTCAGTGGTGGCGTGAAAGCGAGACAGACAGAGTTACTTTCGCATTTATAATATTAGTCCTATAGATTTTTTGTTTCCACAAACAGAAAATGATGATTTTATTTATTCTAAAACGAGTAAAACTTACTCATAAGTTAAGAATATTCAAGTATTTCAAGGAAGGATAAAGGTAATCGCAGTGAGCTATCAATAAGCAAACATCTACATTGTAGATTTGACTTCAGAAGTAAAACCTACATTTATACCTAGCCATGACGTGGTGGCTGGTGAAATGACTAGCATCGTTTCTCATGAAAATGAGTTAACTGTAGTTTTTGTCCTGGGTTATCAAAGAGGAAGGGAGGTTTGTAGGCGCGAGTTACAATTGACCTGCAATTGTTTGCTCGGTCGAAGGGTACGAGACGGTGAGTACCTATTGGGCCCCAGGATTTTACTCTTTTTACTTTTTCCTATTGACTTCGGGGAACTGACTTTTTCCCCTGATTGCACCGCCATGATATTTATTACTCTGGCCTTTGCAAACATGTTCTGCAAATCTTGCTCTTTGAACCGTACCCGAATATAATTGCTTTGGGGCTGTCCATCCCGTTCATTCAAAGGGAATTCTGGGATAAGTAACCACAACAAATTAGATCCGACTGAAATATGAAAATCGCGTTATGGAGTAGTCCCGCTATTAAAAACCATTTTTTTTTCGCGAATTTGCGTTTGGGGATATGTTTGTACAAAGCTATACTTAAATAAACATTGGCTTCTTTTTGTGTAGGTAGGTACTCTATCTTCTAGTGTGGTCGACAATATTAATTATGATTGCCACGAGGTTAACCTTAGATTGAATTTATGAATACAATAAGTAGGTATCTTAAAATTTTTCCTATCTCATCCCATAAACGTTAAGATACGAGTATATTCAACTTATGAAAAGTAATAAAAAACCTTTTACTTTAGTACCATTTTAGGGATTCCACTACGGCATTTACTTTGTTCAAACCTAAGTTGATTTATCCACATGGTCGATAAAATTATTATGCTCTTACAATAATGGTTCAATTTGCATTAGATATGGATTCAGAGAATAACAGTAATACCACAGAATAATAATAAGTACTACGTACAGAAGTTTTACTTCGCGAAGGTATTTAAAAAAATGTATGCTCAATGTCATTAACAATATGGTGTAATTTAGCCTGTCTCAAGAGTCAAGCACCATTTTGTTGACAAACGTCAGTAATCGGCACTGCGCCGAAGCTATAGGGCTGACTTCGGTAAAATGATGTGACGTGAGGTGCCAAACTGCGGAAAATGGCGGAGGAAATACATGATTTAGCATGAATTATCATGAATAATATTAACTACTTATTTATCTCTCAGTGTCTTGAGGCAACTTAAAAAAGTACATTCTGTGTTTTTATTATTATTTAGGCAGTTAAATATGCACAGTATTTATTACACCATTTTCTTTATTTTCTTCCATCGTACACAAGAATACGCGTGCGTGAGTCAATGTTCGCTCGTATGTGAGGCCTTGTCGAATAGTATCCTGTAGGTGGGCCATCGTGCGTGTTTTGTTTTCGATGTAAACTCGCGGAGATGAACAGGCCTGGTAATACCCACATTATTATTCTATGGTAAAACTAAAATAGATCATGTGTTGAACGTAAGCGCAATTTTATTGAAGTGGGGCCATAGTAGCTGGTTAGAGCGGTTTCTAAGTGGCTGTTATACAGCGCTAGTTGATAATGGTGTTCCCATATTAGCTTCTATCAACATTATGGCCGTAATGCATTAACAATATTGTGTCAATTCCTATTTATAGTTCAGTTCAGTTCAGTGTTTGCGCGTGTAATAAGTATAACTCCAGAACATTGTTTCAGTAGGTTTTTTTCATGGAATTTCATACTCGATAATGTATTGTGTAAATGTAAAAATTCGATAGAAAATTAATCTGAAATAAAAATATAGCTTTGTTATTGAGAAAAACATTAATATAGCCAGAAAATCTTCAGAAACCCTTTCCATATTAAAAAGAACGGACTGTCCCGGGTTTCGTTGCAAAATTAAAAGTTCATAGCCGCAAAAGTATGCAAAAAATGCCATTCATGTTTATAGGGCGAACTAGGTCGTAGTCAGCAAAAAGGGAACATCATAAAAAGGCACCGTTTATCACGATGTTTCACATCTGGGGTTTTATTCGCTTTGTCTTTGGTTACGGTCTTTCGGGTGACCAGCATAATAATATTAATTTAGAACGTTGGACACATAGGTACTTGTAATTTTCGAATAGAGTGGTCGACTATAAAATACTTCTTGACATTCTAATTCCTAGATATAAAAAAACAATAACAATCATAATACTCGTATAGTATAAACTGACCACTAATTGTCATTAAATGCCAGAATTAAGTGTAGGCTTTTAAAAATTAGCCATTATAGTAATGCTCTATTAATTAATGAAATGATAAGCAAATAATCTTACACTATTATATTTGCATCTTAGGCTGGGTTGCACCATCTTACTTTAACTTTGACAAACGTCAAAAATCTGTCAAACTTTATACAAAAAAAACACCGTTATCTTCAAAGTTAGGTGTTCCTCCTCAGCCTTAGACCATACAAATACCAACTTACGAGTAGTTACATACGATTTCTGAAATTCCCGATTTTCCGGGAAATATCAGAAATATGGTAACCCTGGCCCTGGGCCACTTGAGCATGATTTAGCTCAAGAGATAGCTAACGCCAGTCTATTGTTCTTCCGTGATGCCTACTTTAACATTTCAGCCCTTTTCTTACAGCCTTGCTTACTACTCATAAACCAGATAAGTAGTGGGCAGTTAAAAGTGTAGCTTTTTGATAAGCATGACTTTTGCGATAAAACTTTAGAAATGGATGACATTATCCACTTACTTACTGCGGAAAAGCGGTGTAGTATTTTTATTTATTTATTTTATTTGGTGCACAAAACAGGGATACAACCATAACATACAAAGCTTTTAAAGCAGGCTATACAGTAAAACTTGTTGCAGCTCCAATAAAAAGTGCACACAACATACAATACTATTCGAGTTAACAATAATTATAATTATACATAATACATAAATTATAAATAGAAAAATAATTATTTAATGTTAATTAATAATGGAAACAAGTTATTAATAAATATAATGAATTTTAAATCAATAATTCTCTAAGAAATAAAGATGAGAGAGGAATTATTTAAGTAACAATTCATTAACAGCTTTTTTGAATTTGTTTAGGGTAAGGCTGTAGATGTCAGGCACCTCCTCTATATCGGGTGTGAGCTTGTTAAAGTCTCGGCAGATTCTATGCATGGCGCTGTGAGAGGACGCGTTACTGGTACATAGTAGCACTTCGAATGTTCGGGGGACTCTAAGGGAACGTTTTGGTATCTTAATTTGGACTCGAGACAAGGTCGCTGTAGAAACCGACCCATTGAGGATCTTGAATAAGCAGAATATTCCATGAGCTTTGCGACGCGTCTCGAGGTTGACCAGTTTAAAATGATCCAGTCGATCGCTATAGGTAAGTAGTTTGCCCTTATATCCATGTCTGTACGTTAATACCCTGAGAAAACGCCTCTGTATTGCCTCTATCCTATCAATGTGCGTTTGGTATTGAGGTGACCAGATAATGGACGCATACTCAAGGCGACTCAGTAACAGAGAACGAAACAAGCAGACCGCGCTTTTGTGCGACTTGAATTCCCTAGACATGCGACATATGAAACCCAGTAGTTGATTGCACTTTCTGCATAACGCATCATAATGGTCCCTGAAGCTCAGTTCCGAGTCGAAGATAACGCCGAGGTCCCGGACCGATTGCTTCCGCTCTAGAGGGACGCCCTTGACACTATACTGGAAAATCAGAGGACTTTTAGTGCGCGTGAAGGTCAGCACCGAACACTTCCCGACATTCAGTGACATACCGTTTTGACCGCACCATTCCTGTAATATGTCCAGGTCCAGTTGTAAGATCTAGCAATCTTGTAAAGTGGATACCTGTGCATAAATCTTTAAGTCATCAGCGTAAAGCAACTTGAGATTTTTAAGTCTCGGAACCAAGTCATTGATGTACAAGATGAAAAATAAAGGACCCAAGTGTGATCCTTGTGGAACCCCAGACGTAATCGGGACCGGTTGCGAGTGGTAACCCTTTAAAGCAACAAGTTGGCTACGGTTTGATAAGTAGGACCTTAACCAGCGGAGAAGACAACCATGTATGCCCATGAATTCCAGCTTGTGAAATAGCACCCTGTGGCTGACTCTATCGAACGCCTTTTGAAAATCTGTGTATATTGCGTCCACCTGACCCCGGCCACTCAGAACGTTACATATAAAGTCATTGTATTCCAGGAGATTACTCATTGTTGACTTGCCTCTAACAAAGCCGTGCTGCTGCTGGTGAATGTGAGGACTGAGATGATGGTATAAGTGATCGTAAATTAATGATTCGAAAATTTTTGCAAAACATGAGAGGATGCTAATCGGTCTATAGTTAGCGCAGTCACTCAGGTCACCAGACTTGTGAATGGGAACGATGTGGGCCGTTTTCCATTTATCAGGGAAAATGCCGGAATTAAGCGATTTAGTATACAATATGTGAAGCGGCTCAGAGAGAGCACTGGCGCATGACCTTATAAAGCATGAGGGAATGCCGTCCGGGCCCGCTCCCTTATTGACATCGAGACCCAGAAGTTTTCTATGTACATCCTCCACCGAAACAGGAGCACTTGGGAGAGAGTAGGAAACCATGTGACCGTCAGGGCACCAAGAATCAACATCGTTGCTAGGCTGCAGCACAGACGAAAAGTATTGGGAGAAAAGCTCTGCCACCTCCACGCCACCGCGGGCGGTCACGTTATTAAAATGCATTTCATCAGGCATAGATGGATTACCTCTTTTGCTTTTAACAAATGAAAAAAATAATTTTGTGGAGTCAGCAAGAGACTTTATTTTATTTTATTTTATTTTGTTTGGAAAACATACAGTGAAACAATAATAGATTAACCACTGCTTAAGAAACTATACACCATTTACATGTTTTCGCATATGTGTAGCAATACAATTATACAACAAAAGCCAATTCGCTTACATGAGAGAGTTATTTTTAAATTAAGATCTATACCTACATTAAACAGCTGATGAACCGTCGAACCAAGATTTAGCCAATGTGTCCCTAAAGAGATTTGGTTTCGAGTTAAACAAATCGAGTTCAGGAATGGTAACCAATTTGTTTACTTCACATGCCGATCGCAAAAAGAATGAATTCTGTCTGTAGTTGGTACTGCAGCGGGGGATATTTAAATAAATAGGCAGCCTAACAGTTCTATTTGGAACTTTGAGACAGATTTTCGAGAGCAGTTCTGGAGAATCAATATAATTCTGTGCGATTTTTACTAAAAATATGATATCCGCAATTGCTCTTCTGTGTTTAAGGGGTAAAATATGGAATCTACGACATCTGGTCTCATAGTCAGAATCACGAATCCCACACTTGTACTGCAAGAACCTCATAAACCTACGTTGAACGGATTCCAGTCTGTCAGAGTGGACCTTATAACGAGGGTTCCAGACCTGAGAACAATACTCGAGGGTACTTCGCACCAAGGAACAGAATAGAATTTTGGGTACTTTGATATCATTGAATTGTGAACACGTTCTCATAATAAAACCCATTGCTCTCCTAGCTCTTTTAGCAATATTGTCCACGTGTTTCTCATACGTCAATTTAGTATCATGTATGATACCTAGGTCTCGTATCTCCACCACTTCCTTCAGTTCCTGTCCCCTAAGATAGTATGTGTTGCACAGTGGCTTCCTTTTACGTGTGAAACATATAAAATTACATTTTGCAACGTTTAAATCCAACCTATTCAAGGAGCAATATTGCTCAAACCTATCCAGATCCTCCTGAAGAAAACGAGAGTCATCATAAGAGCAAATATTTAAGAAGAAGCAAGTACACACATCGTTTATGAAGATATTAAAGAGCAAGGGTCCCAATAAGGAACCTTGAGGGACGCCTGAGGGAATATTGGTCCAGCAAGAAGAGAAGCCATTCACCACTACAGCCTGAGATCGATTTTCAATGTATGAGGTAAACCATCTAAACAGGTTACCATGAACTCCTGCAAGGAGAAGTTTTCGCAATAGCAACACATGATCAATCCGATCGAAAGCTTTACTGTAATCAGTGAAAATGGCGTCCACTTGTCCTCCAGAGTCCATGCAAGAAGTGGTAAAGTCCGTGAACAGTAACAGATTTGAGGCTGTTGACCTCTTTTTTAAGAATCCGTGTTGCTCTGGGATAAACTTCGATGACAGAGCCCCATAAACTTCAGCATACACTATTCTTTCAAAGATTTTTGCAAATATGCAAAGTTTTGATATAGGCCTATAATTCCCTATCTCACTCTTACAGCCACTTTTGTGCACGGGTGTGATGAATGCAGATTTCCAAATTACAGGCACGATTCCTTCCGAAATTGATCGCCTGAATAAAATAGTAAGTGGTAGGGTTAAGTATTTTGCACATTTAAGAATGAACAATGGCACGATTTTATCTGGCCCAGCACCTTTACTTAAGTCTACTGATTTAAGTAGTTTGAAAACTTTATCGGAATCAATCTCAATGTCACTAATAGTGTTTGAATCATTCCCATTTAGAACTCCGGAAAAAACATTACAAGTGTTACTTAAAGGTGAAGAGAGAAATGTAGAATGAAAGTAGGAGGCAAAAAGATTACAGATTTCTTCACCCGTATTTGCGGATTGGTCCTTGTAATGTAAAGTTGAAGGAATAATATTTGAACCACTTTTATTAGATCTAACAAACGACCAAAACATTTTAGGTTGCTCAATTATAGCATTTTCAGTACGCTTAATGTAATCATCATAGCATTTCTGTTCTACTCGCTTAGCCCTTTCACGCAGAATACAAAATGTGGTATAATCATGACTGTTGTTATATATTTTATATTTATTAAAGAATTTGTATTTTTCCTTAAGAATTTTCTTCAATGGAGCATTAAACCAGGGTGGGTATGAAGAGTAATTCGTAATTGACTTATATGGGATATATTTATCTATAATATCGTACAAATGCTGATAAAACACACTGGTTGCGTCTGCCAATGAATTATTATTTAAGCAAACTTCCCAGTTTATATCATTCAATGATGTCATTATTGGTTCGTAGTCTGCCTTTTCATAATAGTATTTAAGTCTAGGGTTAATTTTCAAAGGGGTAGTTTGGGCAAAATTTAAGGCAATGTTTACTGACTTATGATGGGCGTCCTCCGCTACTAGGGGGTCGTCACATGATATGACAGTCACTTTATTATTGCATAGCACGTAATCAAGTATTCGATTGTTTACATTTTTATTATAATTAAATTGATTTAAATTACACTCAGCAAGAGTATCAAAGAAGTGGGTTTGTGACTCACCTGTTATGCCTAACGGCTGCAGAAAATTAGGACCATCATGCTAATCGACATTGCTCAAGTTAAAATCCCCCATTAATAAGAATAAATCTTGCGGACAAGAATTAACAATCAGTGACAGATTATCTGCAAAGTTCTGTAATTGTGAGTTAAAGGAATTGCCCAAGTTCTCCCTGCAGAGGTACAAAGTGCAAACATGTAATTTCATCCTATCTAGGTTACGGTTCTTATTATTCAATGATATGGTCACCCATAAATCCTCAGCAGAGGAGCGCCATTCAGGTCGTTCAACAGCTGCTAGGTCACGCCGAACGGCTAAAAGTACCCCACCCCCGTATCTTTCTCCTGTTTTCGAGTAATTCCTGTCCCGTCGCCAGACTACGTACCTATCGTCGAATAACTCGCTAGTATTCAGTCCCTCTAAGAGCCAAGTTTCCGTTAGCGAAATAATATCATAACATGAAAGAAGTACACAGGCGTTGCAGGTAAACATTGTACGAATGTTTGAGAAACACTGGAATTAGTGTACGACCGAGTAAGCGTGCTCTCACGATTGCTGCCGAACGGCTACTGTATGATGATCTTGATGACTTTTCAACATTTTGTACAAAAGACATGTAACAGACTTTAATCAGCCTCTTAGACCTCTGCCTTAGGAGCCTAAACTCATCATAAGCCCTCGGATTGGATGTCTTTTTAAACTTCTTGTGAGCTTGTTTCTTTTCCTCAATGCAAGCTATGAGAGGTTTGGAGAACCAGCTTGGATATCTGGCAGAACCGATTCGTTTCAGTGGGGTGTTATTGTCAATTATATCATTTAAGTTTTTGTAGAAGTTATCAACATCCACATTAACGTCAGCACTATTCAATATATTAGCCCAGTTGACACTATTGAGTTGTTCTGTGCACGCGATTGTGTTCGATTTGCGAAAATTACGGATTTTAATGTTGCTACATGGTAAATTTTTTAATGAGGAAAATAATTCAGTACTGATCTCCACAGCAGGGTGATGACGGTCAGGGGTGGAAAGAGGAGAGCATTCAGACAGTTCCAAAGCGCACAAGTCAGTCATGCACAGGTCCAAAATTCTATAGTATGCATGTATGAACTAAATACAGCTTAACCATTCAACTTTTGTTCCTTATGGTAACCATATACCGTTGCGAGTACATGGTTACCATGCGGAACTACATACAATTTGATAGTACATACATAATAGTAACTAACGTCATTTCACAAGCGTATGTTTACAAACGCCCGTTCACTCGAGTAGGTAGGTACGTTCTAATGAAAAAGATCTGAAGTATATCTATATATATGAAAATGAAACCCGTTTTCCGTTGTCACGACATAACATGAAAACGGCTTGACCGATTTGGCTGATTTTTTTTTGTAGTTTTCTAATACTCTGTACAAGGTTTTTACGGAAAAAAATATAAAGAAAATCTCTACGCTAAGGCGGTACGAAGTTCGCCGGGTCAGCTAGTAATTTATAAAACCCAATAACAATCTATTGCACAATGTCTCTATTACTCTAGTAGTTTCTATTACTTCAATAAATACATATATTTGCCAGTCACGTGACACACACGCATAAACACACTCACTTACTCGTAACTTTGCCTTTCCAAGATCTTAACTCGATCAAAGACAATCCGCCGACTTATTGACCATTCTGCCCCTTGTGGTTGGAATCGCTGAAGCACGCAAATTCGAATGGGCCATACATAATAAACACAAATATAGTCAGTAGGATTACGACGATATTGTGCTAAGCCTAGGCGCAGACCACCGACTTTTAGTTGACCAATAGTTGGGTCGGGCTAGTAATCAGTATGGAGCTGTATGAAAGTGCGCACATTACAACGGGTTGCTATCGGCGGATTCTTTATACAAATTAGAATCGGGCCCAACTATCGGTCGACTAAAAGTAGAATAAAGGAAACTCTTCTAGAGGGAAGTATGACATAGGCTTCCGCTGTACGTGTATAAATAGAAAAAAATCTAGTTTTTATTGAAATAATATAATATGTAACTGAACAATAATGTTTTTTCTACGACTCCATTCTATCATAAATATGTAATTCAGTTGAATTAAAAGTAACTTATTAATATATGATTGTGATGACGCAACTGTCTTATATCTCCACTATTCTACACAGGTACGAATACTCGATTGTTCAAAACGAGTATCGATCTGTTATTATTTCTGTGATTTACTTGGAGAAGGATGTTTACGAAAACACCCACATGGACCGTCTGAGGGTTAAGGTCACGGTAAAAATAGAAACGTGCTCAGCCAACTACTTCAAATTGTTATTTTCTAAGGATTAAGGATGCTAATTAGAGGGAACGTTGTACTAAATCCTCTGTAATCCTTGTTTCTGAAAAATATTTCATGGAAGAATCATGAAAAATACAGGTAGTATTAAAGTGCTACCAATTAGGAAGATAAAAGAAAAAACATTAAGCTATCTAAAACAATAGAAAAACATCTTCATAGATTTTACATTCATTGTGGAAAACCTTGGGGGAGGCCTTTGTCCAGCAGTGGACGTCATTTGGCTGAAAAGAAGAAGAAGAAGAAGATTTTACATAATATTTTTTATAAACAGCACTTATTTATACAACAGCGCATATACCTATCTGAGATTTAAATTGTTACACCTACATTTTTGTGACATCTAAAATCAAGTAAGAATAAGTTTAATTACATAAATACATGTGTGTGCTGGCATCGCAGGAACGGTCGTGTGAAAATCCTTGGGGGATGCCTTTGTCCAGCAGTTGGTAAACGTCATTATTAAGATTTTAAACTTTCGCGTTCCATTTCAACTAAAATAGTAAGACACGGGTCTTAACGCAGCCGTGTCTGCTTGTGACCACGGCTGCAGCATCGCAGCCGAAACGTCAAGCCGTGAGTACATAATGTAACTCATTAATAAACGTCGCGTTAAGACCCGTGTCTTACTTTTTTAGTTATAACTATTATTTTTAATGCATTTATCTATGTCACATCACTGAATCTGACACTACTTCCGTATTTAAACTAGAGTAAACTAATACCATTTAAAATGCATTGTGTGCCCGCTTCCTAACGTACGAGTGTCAATAAATAATCCACACCTGTACCACTTCAGAAAGGTCTGCAAAATTGCCTTCGTGCGCATAAAACTGAAGAGCTCTTCAATCACCTCGCAGTTTGCAGCTGAATTATGTAGAAACATCAAGCTTAGCTTGTGTACCTTATGGAGTTGGATTAGGAGCTAATTGAGAACAGAAATGTATAGTTTGATGTGCTATAGAACTGAGAATAGGACACAGTTCCTGGCTCGGGTTACACATGTGGCTAATCAGAGGCGCGTGAAACTAGACGCTAGAGCCGTAATTATAGACCAGGCTTAGCTTTTTCATTAACGCTTTTTCTTTGTTATTGTGTTTCGTGATAATTATTATGTAGTCATTGTTTCTACTTCAGGCTTTAAAATGTAAACTAAATCATTTATTTTGAGTAGGTATTGCTCAAAATTTTAATTTTCATGACAGACGAAAATAGCGCTGTCTCTTGGTGATGAACTACGACGGCAGTTGGCAGCTTTTTTTCGGACGAACATTGCTGATAGCTTAAAGCAGTCATAATGATCAATTTCGGATTCCTTAGTAACTATAAAAATGGAAAATCAACTCTACTTACATACCGCCATATACACAGATAAATACAAAGCAAAAATCAAGCTTCGCTTAATGAGCTCATAATATACAAGAGTGTATCAAATTGGCTGTACGCATTTTCTGGAACTTTATTCAGGGTACGCTTGCTAAAAGGTTTTATAAACCTCTTACCCGGCTAGGAAAGTGGATTTATTTACCAGATATGAATGTAGAGAGGCACGCACGATAAGGGGCAAAACTGCGGAGGTTTGGGGCAGATGTAGGTAATGCCTCGATTTGTTGTAGGGGAATGTAGTTGACTATTTATCATACACACTGTTTACATTTAACATGTGTTTTTTATTATCTTCTGTGTCATGTAAACTCTTGCGAAGGTTTTATAATAGTAGTGAGTACCTACATCACAAAGTTTAACTTTTTCTTTTAATCTCAAACAAAACGTAAATTTCCTTACATGAGCTACGTAGGAAATACGAAACCGTCCCAAAATAAATTGGTTCATTTACTTCAGTGGGTATCCAATTCAGCAAACAGACGCAAATGAGATGTTAAGCTGAAGGTGCAAATTAACTTTGTATGAAAATTCACCAAAACTGCTTGTGTGTGAATTCGTGGTTACAAACGAAGTAAACAAAGTCAAACACATACATTATTCCAAACAAATCTATCTCACTGATCGTTTATAGATCAAATCTATCTAATATATTTAGTGAAATATTTATCTAAAGTGTTCATGTAGTTAAGTGTTTTTATCTATTGTTTGTGACATTTTATTCACCAAACAAGCCTAATTCACTTTCCCAATGTCTGTTTTTATGTAACTTTCCTATTAAGGATTGATTGTTTTTCCGTGGTTGTGACTGACAAACTTTTATTTGTTTGCTTTACGTGTCTTGTGTGAGAACTAAATCTTTTCGAAGTAGGTACATAAAATAGAAGCTGGCGCGGGAGGTCCGGATGCACACTGGATGCGAGCGGCGCAGGACCGGTCTTTGTGGAAATCCTTGGGGGAGGCTTTTGTCCAGCAGTAGACGTCTTTCGGCTGAAACAAACGAAAGGAGAAGCTAAGTAATAGCAGTCTTAAATAAGAAAACAGAGACATCAGAGTTTAAACAGGCATACATACTTTTGAACTTAGATTAATAAAACCTAGATGGATAGTCTTCATACAAACGCTTCGTCAAGAGTGAGGCAAAAATCTTATGTCATTAGTGTCAATTTTGTTGGGGAGTGTAGACAGTGAAGGCGATTTTCCCGAAAGTAGGGAAATTTTTAATACGTTTTTAATTATTTTATAATTAACAAAAACAAAACGCATCATGTACTTACTTATTTATTGAATTCAAAGTACCTACCTAATAACAATAAGATAAATCGACTTAAATGTCTCGATTTCATAAAAAAGGAAGTGTATTTGTACGGCGAACAATTGGGAAATAAATTTTCTTGTTACTGGTATCATTCCCGTATTTAATTTTTGAAAGCCAAATTCGAGCAAAATACGCGTCGAATTGTAGTACTTACTTATGAAATGTAACACTGGTTACTTTCTTTCGTTTTTCTGTTGTATTTTAGACACCCTTTCACATCACAAACCGTTTTAATTAATTCAAATTCGTCGGACGTGTTTACCAATTTTTCACTTTGACAGTTCATGTGACGTTTACGGGTAAGCCGTGCCGGCTCCCTAAAAACTGCCTCACCTTTCGTGCACTGACTATCTATCTAGGTTTTATTAATCTAAGCTTTTGAATAAGCTGACAAGTTACTGTTGGAAAATTCGAATGCCAGTAAACATAAAAATAAAGAAGCATAAAATAGCTTTTCGACACGGATAAATTAGATAAAACATAATTACAACATACAGTATGTTTTACCAACAATATTGGTGTTATTTGAAAGCCCAATAAATATCCTTAAAGAAAAACACATTTAATTTCTTAATAAACGATTAACATAAACGCGATCCATAAAACGAGTTTAAGAGTAAAAACTGTAACCCATCTACAGAAAAAAATCGTTTATTTCGACTTATTCGGCTGTTACCCTGGCCATAATTTATTTATTTATTTGAACAACAACAAGGTTACATTGAGGCTTCACAAAAGTAACTATAAAAAATGACACTTAATAACGAATTTTTGTCTAAAGTCCTAAATGGTAATATTAACTGTCCAGATCTTCTATCCAAATTTAAATTCAGAGTTCCCACAAGGTATCCCAGAAATCCCATCAATTTTCTATATCCTCCTTTCCGTAAGACGGTACTGGGCTTTAACTCACCAGTCCCGAGGCTCTGTAAGCTTAATAACAATATTAATGGGGATATAGATATTTTTTGCACCTCTTTGAACAGGCTTAAATACCAACTTCATCATCTAAATTAATGTTGATGAGCCTCACTTTTTTAATATTATATATATATTTATTATATACACCTTTAAAAGTGTACCGTGTCAATCTTTCATGCATGCAGTGTTTACCGTACTATTATTGTGCACTTAGTTCTAAGTTATTGTTATCTAATTTTTTGTAAGCATTGGTGTAACAATTATTGGTAAACCAAATAAATAAAATAAAAATAAAATAAAATAAATAAATAATAACGAATTGATTGATAGTAATACCTTATTACTTGAAATCGGATGAATATTTGGTCGCTATAGAGCAATATACGTAAATATAAAAACATACATAATAACATACTACTAAACTCATAACCTTTCCATTTGGCTTCGCCGTAGTCGGATAAAAAGAATATCAATTTTCCATTTGATTGTAACGGGACCTTTTTAGAACAATGTCTGCATACCGATGACCTATTTTGCGTACTTACTCATTTTTTGTGCCTAAACTCGGTCATTACTCATGGACGAGCGGACCGTATAGTTCCCTTTCAAGTCCGCCCATTTCCACTCTCTTGCCCACTATTTGCCCGGTGAGTTGGCAAATAAGTCACCCTGTATAAGCTTTACTTATTTACAATGACATCTACCAGCTATACGAAGAATTTGAAACGTCTTACATTCAGCCGTATTCACAAACGATGCTTGCTTAATTGAAGCAGCAAATCGAACGCACAGCGTTGAATAGAGCTCTGTTATTGGTTCATGCGTGACCCTGTGCGTCCACGAGCACTGTAAGACCTCATAGTAATGTTTGTGAATACGGGCGTTAGCATTTATAGTGTGCTCTACATTTGAGAACGTCTGAGAATTTTACATCGACATTCTTATCACTGTTTGATAAACTAAATTCGACATAGCAATACTTAGGCCTCTAATAGATTCTTTGTAAGGATCTTTGACAGCAAAGAAGTACCCTTGTCTTCAATTTCTAACTTCAAACTCAATAGACATAATATCGCTGGCTAATTTTAGAAATTCCTACGCTTAGACCTATTTTCTTTACATTGTTCACATCATCAAAGTGATCTCGACTGTTACCTACTTTCTTTAAACTTTTTTAAGTTAGTTTCAGTAGAATTACTACTACATTATAGTTACTACAAATACAATCAGTAATGCCAGGTAGACAATGCTTTTATACGTATGAATGCAAATATTGTAGTGTAATCAGAAAGTATGTTATAAAATACAAAGGGTAAGACTATGTTCAATCATAGTCTCTTCGAATACAGTCGACAGCACATCAAATTTTGGTTGCAAAATAGCATCTCTTACAGCCGAATAAGGTAATATGTTTACCTTGACATGCCCTTACGTATATCGGTTCTGGGCAAGATTAAGTCCCTGATAAGATTTATATCCGCCATTGTGGGTTCTGTCCTCTCGGCACCACGAAAATAGCCATGATTTTTCTCAAAGAGGAAAGATGATTTGGACGACTTATGAAATCTGACACCGAAGCTTCTTTTCATTGTGTGATCTGTAGCAACTGAGGTAAGTAGGCTCAATCGGACACTAACGACTTAAAGTGTGTATAAGTACTTACTACTGAATTATCTTTTAGTTTGGACAGTCAGGTGCAGTTTTAACCAAACTAAGAACACTTACAAATAATGTTTTTTCAATATGAAACAACTTAAGAATGGAAATGGGCCAAAGTCTTACAGCTTAAAAGAATCCCGCTCTTTAACCACTTTTTAAAATAGAAATTCTTATACTTTTTTCTCGAAGACTCATAAAATTTTCAATATAAACGGCGCTTGAAAAAAATCCCAGTAGTCAGAATATCTTTCTCCCAAAAATCACAGATCCAACATAATGATATTCCCAAACCCCGCAATATGTAAAACCAAAGGAAACGCGTCGATCAATTTGCATTGTCAAAGCTCTCGTTTAAGCTCCGGCCGCAATAACGAAGGGCCGGCCTCTCGAGGGAAAGCTTCGTCAAAGCGCTTGATAAACTTGCTGGAGTTTTCTAGACTCATTTGCGTGGATTTATTTACTGATATGTACCGACATCAAAGAGTCAAGTGAAAAAATATCTAGTAGCTCTAATACAAAAAAAAATGCTACATTTTTGTTTGATAGTGATGACAATATGTAGATCAGACATTTTAGTATTGGTTGGCAGGCATGTTCGTTTATTTTAACCAAATGCCGTCCTCTCCTAGACAAAGACCTCGCCCACGGGTTTCCACAATCGTGAATTTATTATTTTCCATGGTACAAACTGCTCGACATGGTTGTATTTCCACTGTCGTTCGCACCTACTTCTGTCCTGCGTAGTCAAGATCTACATCTTGACCGTCAATAAATTCTAGTAGTGCCCAGGTAAAGTTAGTCCCGGGAAAAGTTATGAGCTGTTATTGGATCCAACACAAAATCAGG
The DNA here is from genome assembly GCF_963855985.1 of Ostrinia nubilalis. Lineage (NCBI taxonomy): Eukaryota > Metazoa > Arthropoda > Insecta > Lepidoptera > Crambidae > Ostrinia > Ostrinia nubilalis. The sequence goes on along the minus strand of NC_087089.1, from coordinate 15,094,826 downwards.
AAGAAAATAAGAAGTGAAAGTTATGCATCGACTTTCCCTCTATGCCAAAAAAACGGCAATGGCAAAGATAGATAGATCTTTGAGAAACTTATGCACCACTGTCCAAAGATATTTTTACTGTCAGGATCTACCTGCCATCTACCAATTAGCATTAATAACAGAATCTGCATTAATTTAGCAATAGCTTTGGAGCGAAGTTGATTTAAAAAATGCAAGGAAGGAAGGTTTATGAGTCAGACTTGCATAAAAAAGACAGCCTGGTCAACATAACATGACCTAATGTATGCACATGTCCAAGGGTGAGTAATAGCATCTTTATAAAGCAAACCCATTTCTGCAGTATATGCGGCTAATTAGAGAGACCTCAAAGCACACAGACTTATTTCTATACAGACGCGCCCCGTCATCAATCAATGAATGTACACAACCCACTTTTTAATCGACTACCCCGATGGGGGGTTATTTCTGCGGTACAAATAGAGGTAGCTTTATCCGTATCTTTATAAGGGGCGCCATGCGACTCAAGCAATGTAAATAAAATATGGTAAATTTTTTCTCTTATTCATTCTATCTGCCTTTTCAATTTCATAGGCTCTTTTCTCAGGAACTGGCTTAAATAATTGATTTTCTATAGAAAAATATACTTTCCTGAACCGAAGAAAGAATACTCGTGCTTACACAGAACATATTAATATTTACCTACATTAGAATATAAGTATTATCAGGCCTGTTCATCTCCGCGAGTTTACATCGAAAACAAAACACGCACGATGGCCCACCTACAGGATACTATTCGACAAGGCCTCACATACGAGCGAACATTGACTCACGCACGCGTATTCTTATGTATGATGGAAGAAAATAAAGAAAATGGTGTACTAAATACTGTGCAGTATTTAACTGCCTAAATAATAATAAAAACACAGAATGTACTTTTATAAGTTGCCTCAAGACACTGAGAGGTAAATAAGTAGTTAATATTATTCATGATAACTCATGCTAAATCAGGCTAAATCATGTATTTCCTCCGCCATTTTCCGCAGTTTGGCACCTCACGTCACATCATTTTACCGAAGTCAGCCCTATAGCTTCGGCGCAGTGCCGATCACTGACGTTTGTCAACAAAATGGTGCTTGACTCTTTAGACAGGCTAAATTACACCATATTGTTAATGACATTGAGCATACATCTTTTTAAAGACCTTCGAGAAGTAAAACTTCTGTACGTAGTACTTATTATTATTCTGTGGTATTATCTTCATTCATGGGACAGTTTGGAAAAAAGTTTTTACACTTTCGTAATCGAGTAAATCTCATCCGTTCATAAAACCGTAGGTATAAATAGTATCCAAACCCTATTTCCTTTGTCACGAAAAGTAGTTATTTTTAAGCGAGTAAAGTCGTAAGATAAACCTCAATACATTTAAGCCTCTATTATTTACATAAGCTCCGCTCAGTTCGGAGCGAAAAATAAACCCGAAACAAGTATTGAATGGTTTGTTCCCGTCTTTATAAAAGCTCCCACAAAAGACAAAAACGGGAATCGAACAGATATTTGACGAGGGCTTTTGTTCTGGTATAACGGGAATTCCCCGAATACCCGCTTATTCTCAACCTGAGATCGGATTGTTCTATTAGAAGAAAGCCGAATGATTTGATTGGAATCCCTTAATAAAGGTCAATCTTTATTGGCGCTTATAGAGTTGCGGTTAGACAGAGATTCCAGTGCAATGAGTATTACTATTGTATTTTACAAGTAAAGTTGACTAAATACCTACTATCTACGGCAATAAAAACACACAATGGTAATAATAAAATATTTTATCTGCGTCCATGGACACTCGCAAAATCCGAACGAAAATGTCCATCCATACATTCGGTCATATAAATACTGCGGAAAGCCGGAAAATAACTTTATCTACGGCGCCAGTTCCCGCGCGATCCATAGTGTTTTCGGGAATAGTCAACATTATTTGTCATTACGGATAACCCACTAACTTGTTTGTTTTGTATAAATTACGTCAAACCACATCCATATTTTGATGATGAAGGGGAAAGTAATCGAGTTATTGACATGTGGCACACGTATCAACGTGAATCAGAGAACTGAATAATGATTACACTTTATACATAAAGTGTGAATCAGAGAATTAATGAATATTATTTACCTATCGGTAGAGTTCGCCGTGTAGTGTGATTTCTTGTCATCATTCTGATTTAAGTGTTTAAACTTTAAATGTTTAAGTTTAAGTCTAGTATTTCCAGTTTCTTATCACTAGTCTAAATATATATGTACAACAAAGGTGACTGACTGACTGACATAGTGATCTATCAACGCACAGTCCAAACCACTGGACGGATCGGGCTCAAACATGCAGGTAGATGTTATAATGTAGGCATCCGCTAAGAAAGGATTTTACGAAACTCCACCCCTAAGGGGATAAAACGGGACGCACGCGTACGAAGTCGCGATATGATAAAATAACGTTAAAATTTAAAGAATAACAGAACAAAAGCGAATGCTATTCCAAGATTCTGCGTTCCATTTAAGATTAACCTAGATTTCATGAATCTGCTCCAATTGGTATTGTAGCCTAGCTTCATTCTTTCCAAGCCTTCGGCCAGTTTGTGTTATTGACGTTTGTCATCTGCCCGTGACGTGAATGGCGGTTAATTGTGCTAGGCCGGGGAATTTAATGTTCTGTGATAATGTGCAATAACCGAAAAATTATGGCCTATACAATCAATCAGCTCGTTAATTATCTGTTTATTATTGTAGGTAATAAGTAGGTAATTATTACCTACATTAATATACATATAGATCTAGGATGGATACCTACCTAAGAAGTACTTAAATAGAGAGATAAGTAGGTACCTACTTTCATTACTAGCATTACCCTTTCCCTACGGGCTCTTGGAAACCAAAGTGCGCCTCTCATACGCTGTAAAAACTCCAACTCCACTTTGCTCCACTTTACATCAAGATATTTTAAAAAGTATGAGACTTATGGTGTTTTAGTATTGGCTTTGCCAAAACAACAATAGACGCCACCTGAATAATTAACCCTAGATAACTAAACTATTTGTTGATACATGTATAATAACTAAACTTAACTGTTACTTTGTAATGCGTTCTAAAAATTATAATTATAAATAATTAAGTTATGTTATACAGTACTTATTATTATTCTGTGGTTATACTTTGAAAATGTGTAAAACATTATTCGAATTTTGTAAGTACCTAATAAAATTAATTAACAATTAGCAAAATGTCCTGGCATTTTGCTAATTGTTCTTTTAGTCATTAAGCCAGTAACGTGTTTCTTAGGTATAGAAGACATCACATTAAGGTAAACACCTCCTTTAAAGGTTGCACCTTGTGTAGTGGCAATAGATGCGACTTTGCAACAAAAATGTAGTCTGATATGCTGTCGACTGTACCCACCTCGCGTAAAACGTAAACATACTATAATTTAAGTTACTAATCCAACTGCTTAATTGGCGTGATTAGGAGACGGCATGGTAGGGGGTAGGGCGTCCAAAATTTTGCAATATTTCAGGATGTACGTCAAAATGATATAAATTAATTCGGATCAGGGTTAATATTCATAGAACTTACTTAAATAATAATCAATAACATTATGTCTATGATATCTGCAAGACTTTCATAGACAATACATTGATGGTGCTTATTTTCATCTTCTTTTGCGAGATATTAAAGGAAGGTAGGACTTCGACCATTATTTTTTGTGATATTCTTGCTATTAGTTTAATGCTTTCAATCCAAAAGCTGCAAAAGATCCAAAATGCTAAATAAAGCTTTTGTTTTGAAAGCTCACTTGTTTTGTGGACACCCTGGTTGAATAGGATTCGTTTTCGAGATCACTGAGAGACGCCATAATCTTCGTGCCAAATCCTTCGTTTAGGCAGAATATACATGTATATAAATGTACAGCTGAATTCTGTGTAAAGGGTCTTATTACTTGCGATTACATTAGTGTTGTACAAAATTTTGTGCTGAAACGTATTAAATAAGTTTTTAAATACATTTTTCAAACCATTCAAAGTTAATCATAGACTCTTTCATATCAATCCCAAATTAAATAGTCTCTAAATGTTATATGACAATTTTTTTTAATCGAAAACCACCCCACTCAAAGGTTATACTCGTAGTAGGTAGATAGATACATTATGGTCCTTGTTACAAAATAGTGCTAAAAAAACATACACTCGAATTGAGAACCTTCTCCTTTTTTAAGGCGGTTAAAAACTCAATTCTATCTCAGTAATATTCTATCATAATCATAATCATTTATTCATTCATAAACATGGGTATTACAGGATGTCACATCTCATGATATGGGTTATAATTAATAACTAAAAGCCTCAATCTATACACAAGATTGAACCGAGTTTCGAGCTTCGTTCTGTAATACGGCCCTAAAAGGATTCCAATCCAATACGTTTATCACGTGCGTCATAACGTGTTTGGATATGCAACTATCCAAACAGTAGGCTGATAATGAACTTTATGTAAATCCCAGTAGGCCCCCGCGATGTTACGGTGTGTTCGCACTGAGAATATTTAACTATTCGCGAGTGTTGACACACGAACAATAGATCCCTAAATGGCACTGAGTCGATATCGTGAGCATTTTGTTTCCAAGATTTTATAAGACAGAATTATGCGACTGCATCGAATCGTGCGTGATATTCCACGTTTTTAGGAGCATCGCCCATCCCAGGATTCTTTTTGGATTCCACAAGGAATCAATCAGTAATGCTTCTTCTACTGTCAGTAAAAATAGTAGATGTATGCTTTATTAATGCCCAAAAAGTTACAGAGCTTTATAAAAGTTAAGTTACTGATAAGGAAGTGAATAAATATTACCAGTTCTTTATTTAAAATTTTACACAAACTCGAGTTCTGAATATTGTACATAAACATTGAAAGTGGGAGACAGTTCCACAACTTGCACGAAAAACTTTGTTGTAAAGATAAATGCCAAAAGCGATGAAGAGGCTTATTCAAGCGTGTGATTTAAACACTCCAAGTCTCGGGGTAGTGCGACACTTTGATATGGGATGGGTTCTCTATTTTCGATCGTTTGTCATGATTTAACGCGGTTGTAGAAAAAATATAAAAAGACAGCTCAAGCGAAAAAAGCCAAATTATGTACGAGTACATAAAGACGTCCATAGAAAACTCGGCAAACTTAAAAAGATCATGCCATTCCTTACAAATCAATAGAGCTTAAAATGCTCTAGAATAATGTCGGAGTGAACAAAGCCTAACAATGTTCAAGCTAAATTAGTTGCCGACCAGGTTTAGTTCAAGCCAATTTATATTAGTTCCATGCCTCTAATTAACTAAATTTTGTGAAAGTGCAATGTCATTTAAATTCAAATTCGTGCTCAATGGACGAGTCCCCAACGGGTTTACATGACTATGACCTAAAAACCGACAAATGTTTGTTTTTTATTAATTAAACTTATAGGAAAAAAACACAAGTCAACTACGTTTTAAACTTTTCTTCTACGAGAACTACGACTCGTAGCGAGCGTAGACTCGACTCGTAGTCTGTATCAAAGTCTCTTCGTAGTATGGAGCGATTCGTAGCCGTTACGAATAATTTAACCATTCCGTCTCTTCTTCGAGAAAACAAGATTATCATGTTTTATTATAATATTTTATTAATTAAAATGTTCATTAAAATTCTGTAATTATATTTTTTTATTCTTCTAAGTAATCCTATTTTTTTTTCGTACTGAAATTTTTAATCACAGCATATTATATCAATAATAATATCAAGTAATTCTATTTTTTTTTAATTCACTTTATTGCTTGGGAAGCACATTTAATACGAAACAATGTAAAAATTGTCATCATATATTTGAGTTTCGAATAAATACCCACAGTTTCAATAATGGAAAGTCTTGTCTTTTCCTCGACCCACACACCGAATCTTTTATTAAAGCTAAGGAGGCGGAAAATGCGAGGCTCCGCCGGCGGCGGTTCGGAGGATCGGCACTTCGGCAGGCTCCAACGACCACCTTTAGGGACCGTTTACGGAATCGGTTCTGTCGGTTAGGATGGGTTTACACCGAGTACTTATTGACGACTACGTGCCTAGATTAATAAAGTCTAGTCTAGACGGATAGTAAGCGCAACAAAGTGAGGCACTTCAAACTAGATCACTGGCTTCGCTTTTCCCACAAGTTTTCACAGTAAACAAAGTCAAACATTAGTGAACACGTACGTAGATGACTTTTAATGTAATGATTTTTGCCTCACTTTAGTTAAGACGAAGCGCTTATATGACGACTATTCGTCTAGTAGAGGTAAGACTACATAAAAGTAATAAAATAACTACTATGTATTTACTACTTGACGGGCTGTCCTAACTAAGACTTCGTTTAAGGAACTAAAAAGTAAGTTCATAAAACGTTGTAATAATTTACGTGCGTATTATGTTTAGGTCTTTTTAAATTATTTTAGGTAACCGACACCAATTGAATTCTTAACAGTTGGGCATTAAGTTAGAAGGCTTTGGGCAGTTGACACCAATCAATTGACGTGCAACAAAACGCATTTTGCTAATAAGGAGGCAAACAATTATAAAGGTTTAGGAATGTATAATATTTTTTCCGCCTCTACATAAAATCAAAAATCTCAGCCATAGGACGTCCACTGCTGAACCCTCCCCTCCCCCAATGCTTTCCATGTTGCCCGGTTGGTAGCGGCCTGCGTCCAGCGCCTTCCTGCTACCTTTATGTATGTTTGTAACTACGATATTAAGTAATAGGTACGTAGTCGTGCATTTGTTCATTATCGACTGAGTTGTGTAGTCACACCCTTATGTGTATCTCTGGTCAGTAAGGTTTGTTTGTTTAGCGAGATTCCTCCCGATGTCCTTTTTTGTCTGGCCGATAGCAAATAAAAGTTTTCGTGCCGTTTTCCTTAATTAAGCTTTATTGTAGCTTAACTTGTGCAGTAACTAAATGGCTTGCTCTGATACTTGGGGGACCTTTTGTTTTTGTACAGTGGACGGCACATCAAACTATTTTTGTTCTCTCTCTTATTACAACTTCATAAGATGGCAAAGTATTTAGCTATTATCTGAGTAATGCAGAGTAAAATAGGAATTACTATTTTTGGAAATAAATAATATGAACATAATTACCTATTTGTAAGTAAGTATCAAAGTTTTTGTCTTTTGTGTAGACTTGAATAGTATGTTATTAAAATACTAGAGACCCGCCCCTGTTTCGCACAGGTGCAATGTATTATACTTACTTAAATACCTTCCTCTTGAATCACTCTATCTATTTAAAAAAGCCGCATCAAAATCCGGTGCGTAGTTTTAAGGATTTAAGCATACTCGTACACAGGGACAGACAGCGGAAAGAAACTTTGTTATAAACTATGTAATGATGTAATTGGTTCTTTTATGCGACAGGAGGCAAACGAGCAGACGGATCACATTCATTCATAACATTTGCAATAAGGTTTACGGGTAATTTATACATCTAAATGCTCGGAAAGTGATAAAATATGTTACCTGTTTGATATACTCGTACTTTAACAAATACTTTCTCAAAAGCGTGATCTTTGGAACACATCAATCACGTCTCAGACAAGCATTACATGTCTCACCTCCATCTAGTACCTACGTACGGGCTTTCAGGTGTGACATGTATGTTTAGTAAGGTTCTTAGTTTTATTTTGAGCAAGAATCTCGACAAGAGTAAGTAGAGCTTGAAGCGAAATTCATCCAAAGTGGTTCGTTCGGTACAATCATATAAAAGACTGACATTAAAGTACTTGACCTTCACTGGTCGGGTTTTATTTGCTGTCAAGATGTAGATCCTCGCTACACAGGAGTTGCAGTGGTGGGAAGAGTCCCGTGACATTAAAGATACAAAATTACTTTTCCATTTACAATATTAGTAAAGAAATGCGGAATCATTGTAGTTAATTCAAACATAGATTATTCATGTTATCCTAACGTATTTAACTAGTAAAAGATAACCATAATTGACTGTGGTACATAATTTGTAGCGAGATGTCACCACTTGATGGTGCTCGTGATTTTCCGAGTAAATAAATGAGACACGGCAAAGGTTTATCAAGCTGGATCAGACAGAACATGTGGGCAGGACCGCAATCAGGTGTTATCTAATGGAGGGCTAATATTGAAATGCTAATTCGCAGTCGAGTAAGACTTACCTATATTTACACCCTATGGCTTGTTCTGCATACAGTTAATGGGTTAATATAATACGAGAACTTTGCGGTTGGCCATTTTGAAATTAAATATAGTTTTTATAAGCTTTTGACGCCAATCATATGAGGTGGTTCAGCTTCTTTTTTCATTTAAAACAATATAGGTACAGACTTTAAACAGTGTTGTATCTTATGTGTAAAGTTGGACAACACTTAGGCTGGGTTGCACCATCTTACTTTAACTTTGACAAACGTCAAAAATCTGTCAAAAACAAACACCCGTTATCGTTAAAGTTATGGTCAATTTTAGGTTGTGCAGCCCTCACTGCACTGCACTCAGCCTTAAGTGTTCAATATTACAGGCATTTGGTTATGCCTGTAATATTGAACACGTAACTATGAATACCGATTTTTGCCAGATGACGTTTCAAAATCGTTGCACTATAGCTGTCTGATCCACTAACGGATGTACCGATATTGGTTATTTATTATGATGCTATTAAATAAACCTGACAATGTACATGTGTTGCCAGTCCGTCCCTGTACTCAGATACGAGGCGATAACGCGGTGACATCGCTCTAATGCGTTTACACAGATAGCGATGCGATTATCAAACCCGTGGGCGTCGCCAGAGACCATCGTCTGAACAATACAGGGTATCCCAAAAAGTCGTGTCAAGCCGAAGCATCCATACTAGGGCTATCCAAATCACCCCCATGTATGTTCCACGATTTTTGATAATTTTCGAGTTATGATTGTTTTAAATTTCTGTGCTTAGGCACTTTTTTGGTCACTGTGGCGCGAATAGTCAAGTTACATGCCTGATTTTTTTATTATTATTAGATGAATACTAGGCCTAGCTGATTCAGATGTATTTATATCCATAACACTAATGTAAACTAAAATCCTGTATGTTGTAAATAAAAATCATAACTCGAAAATTACCAAAGTCACGGTGATTTGAGTAGCCCTAGTGATGCTCTACCTCTGGGCTTCGGTTTGACACTACTTTTTGGGACATCCTGTATATCAATTAACTATACCCTCTGTATTCCTGCACATAATACGATGTATGTGATTTATTACCAGGCCAACATAAAAAGGAAATAAAACTTATTATGACAGCTACGGGTACAGCTACGAGGGTCGTAGCCCACGCAATGTCTACGAAACTACGAGCTACGAGGGCTACAACTCAACGTCTACGAAACTACGAGAAAGCGTCGTAGCACACATGTAACTTAAATTAAAATTCACTTTCTTCTGTTTTAAATAATAAAAGTTACTTTTATTTCATTACAAAATCAGTAATTAGGTAATGAGGATCTTCCATAGGCATTTATGGGTGGAATTGGTACATATTTGGTGCATTATCCGTTATCCTAAACAGACTGGATTAAAAAAATAAGATTAAACACTATTGTTGTACTCTGACCGATTTAAATGTACACAATATCAGGGTATCATAGAGCTAATCTCATGATGAATGAAGTTTACTGGCCAGAAAAAAAAAGTTTGTTTTAAAAAACATATTTTGACGTCACTTGTTTGTCAACAGACGCGGGGGTGCGGCGAGGGCACGCGGGAGGGGGAGGGGGAGGAGGCGCGCCCCCCCGACGGAGAGCGGCTCCCTGGGGACGGAGCCAGCTGCTCAGCGCCCGACGACCAGGTAATCAGAGGGCCTAGTGCAGGGTGTGGAAACTTCCATACAACGGTCATCGAAGTGAAACTTGCTTCCAAACAGCGACATCGGTGAATAAATTCAAATACTTTTTAACTACCCTAAAACGCTCTAGATGTCGCTGCTCCTGTTTCCTTCATATTTTCATTTTTTTTCTTAATTAAAATATATTTGAGAATATTGTTAATTACAATGTGAAAACTTTTTTTAAATGAAATTAATTTGTTTTAATTTAAAACTGAACGGTGACATTTTTTGTTATAATTTACATAATAGAGTAGTAGAAATTACTATTTAACATATGGCAACTTTGTTTTTCCTCCAAAATGGCCGGTGTTGTTTTTGTTATGTTAAATGCATTATTGTTTTCTTAGGCATCATTTAAGTGTTCTGTGGCCCTATTAAAGTATTGAAGAGTCGTCGAGTTAAATTCAAGTTCATTCCTTCGTACCTGCTGCTGTTCTGGTTCATCGGAGTTTTGTTCGTTCCTTCGTGAATCGCGAAGAAACTTTCTGTTATGTTCACAAGTGATCTGAGTTTTCTCAATGTGCAAATGCTTTTTTAGTGTTGTTGAAAATTTTGCGAAAAGACGCTTTTGGTGTATAATATTATGTGTGTTCATAAATAAAGTAAAATTATTAAATTCAAAAGTTTTTGTTTACTTATTTGCATTTCCATGTGCAATGTAGAATTTTTCAAATCCATTGTTTTGAAAATTATACAATACGTACACCATAAAGATAAATATTTTTAAAATAATGGATTTGAAAAAATTCTACATTGTACATCATAAAAACAATAATTCTTTGAAGGTTATGAGGGCCTATGTGTGCGTGAACTGTGTGTATGTGTGCGTGGACTTTATGTATGTATGTGTGCGTGTACTATGTATGATGTGAGCGTTAAGTACAGGGCATTTAACACCAGGCTGTCAATTAGTAGGTTCAAAAATTTGACAGAGAGGGTTCTCTATTTCCTATGTATTACTTTTCTCTATGGCCTAGTGTGAGTTTTATCAAACGCGCTCACACTGAAAAAAATGTTTGGTTATACTGCTTACACAACAAAAGTGACCACCGAACTAAGTGTTAACTATAACCAAACTAAGTCTAGCTCACTACAGAATTATTTGTTTAATTTACACAACATTTTGTTCCTCATAACCAAAGTGTTCGGTGGTCACATTATTGTTGTGTAAGCAGTAACCAAACATTTTTTTCGGTGCACTAGTGAGCGCGTCAAAAAATGACATTAAATGTATGACGGTTTGTACAGCGCCCTTGGCAGGAAAGGTTCAAAAACTACAATTTTCATACATTTTTTAAACGCGCTCACTAGTTTGATATAAACTCACACTCAGCCCATAGATCCAAACTTAACTGTTATTTAACGGATTAGATGTGAATAAAAGTTGACGCGTCTCCAAACACAGGTGGTATAGGTATACTTGATAATGACGGTAGATAATAGTGGAGATCCGAGGACCACTGCTGGTTTAAATCCCGCCGCTGCTGGGCTATTGTAGGATGAGACGTCGCGTTTTTCCACATAGAGAAAATACACACGATTAATGTCACCTACGAGTGTAAATTAACATTCTTTTTATAAGTCCTGGCCAAATAATTCTTGAAGTAAAATCAAACAAAAATTACATATAGTAAGTAAAAGAAAATTGTCGCGAGTATCTCTACATTATGTACTTTTTATATTATTACAAAATATTTTCCACATTTTCTTCTGAACTTTGAATAAGAGTAAGTATTATATTCATAATGGATGTTCTTCTTTTCCAGCACCGCATTAGCGACGATGATTCGTCGAACGGGATACGCACATTTGGTACAGATAAAGATCCAGGTAATGTACATGCTTATTTCCCATCCTATTCCATCACTTACAGTACTAGAAATGCTAGCTCAAAACATGAGCAAGCAATCTCTTCTCAGAAATAAACATAGGAAATAAATAGGGCCGTAGTAGTAACAAATGACCAAAAGTATTTAAAGATAATTTATTCCTGGCAGCAATAATAAAAAAACATGCGAGAACTTTTTGTTGGTATGTAACTGGCCACATCACTTTGTTTTTTTTACACACAAATTATTACCGAGAGTCATTTGTTTCTCTAATCTGTGTAACAAACGAATCTCGCGGGAAATAAAAAAGACGTCATAAATTTTCTTTCGTTCTTAATTACTTTTTTTGCTAATTAATTTTCCAACAAAATAGCCGTACAGTGGTATAAAGTAATATTATGATTTAAAAAGCAAATTATAGAAAAGAAAAGATTAGAAACGAGTTGGGTTTTTAAAAAGGGAATTTTTTGCTATGATAATAACATTGTGATATTGTTTTTAGTATCAACAGAAGGCATCCTACGGACGGGGCGATACTACAAAGGAATATATTGGCCTTCTCTCACAAATAGTTTTAAGGTAAGAAATCTTTGCGTAAGGAAAAGATATCCAGATAATCGTATATTTTTTTAGCAAATATCCACTGGCGTAGGTAATTTATTCAGATTGTAGGTTTGCCGTCTACTCCTCCTTATACACAAAGCATCTGTAGAGAATTTGTACTATATTTTCGATCATACCTAATTGAGCAACTTAAGCAGCTCCTTTTTATGATGAGACTAGCTGTGCCCCGCGGTGTTACCCGCGGTAAAACGTAGCCGTTGTGTTAATCCAGGGTGTCAGCTAACTCCATACCAAATTTTATTAAAATCGCTCCAGCCATTTAGACGTGAAGAAGTAACAAACATACACACTCGCAAACTTTCATCTTTATAATATTAGTGTGATTATTACATTAAGTAAAAAAGTAATCAATTTTCAGGACGAAGCAGTGGAGTCATCATACCAAAGGTATTCCAGACGCCAAAGACAGAAGTCCCTCATCATGGTCAACGTGGTGGACCTAGCTCTCAAAGTATGTATGTATAAACATTAACCATAAAGTTATGTACGATTTGTGTACATTTAATTACGGGGGTGCTTTTGTTTCAGATATCTCTCTCTATAATTTACACGTTAAGCAATAGAGGAAACGGTAAGTTTAGTCAATGTCTGTTATTATTTCACCTTCATTTGTCTTTTGATAAAATAATATAGAAATAGGTTTTAGACGTTACTTAAGGAATATTGGTCCTTAACGAAGCTAAACATAATAAAATATTTCATACCTTTCATTTTCTCTAACTCTGAACAGCATTTGCGTCTCATGATTACATCAAATTAATTTTACTATTTCTTACTAACCTGAGAACACCTTCACATAATGTAAACTTAAGAGTTCCCGCAGACTTTTTGTCTCCAGATAGTTTGATCAGACCGACTTGGTATCGGCCGATTCCTCATACAAATTAGAAGCCGACCAAACTATAGGCCATTTTCACCATCAATCCCTAATTTTTAAGTGACCCCTATGGTAACATATAACAGGAATTTTGTTTTCATAGGGGTCACTTAACAATTAGGGGTTGATGGTGAAAACGGGCATAAAAATCTGTAATCTGCGGGGAGTCTTAGCAATAAAGAATATTCATATTAGAGTAATATTCCAGCAGCAGAATCTATAGTAGACGCATACCGGATAGCATGGACGGTGGCGTTCTCGTGGCTGAACGTGGGCGTCTGCCTGCTGGGCTGGTGGCGTTGTTTCGCCAACAACTACCTGCACTGGGCCGCCGCCGCCACCTGGATCCTCCTCATCGCACAAGGTGAGAGGGCCTGCAATGGTCGCTTGGTCCAATGAGAGTTTACTGGACTGTCACTGGACTGGTAAAGCTACTTTACAGCTACTTATTGATCTGAAAATTATAAATATTTTCCTAAAAATTGAATTCAATTTTCAATTGATAAGAACCAAAAACGGGGGCCGAAGAATTTTCTTCTGTGGAAACTGCAGTACTGTTAGGTACCTCTTTAATAGAAGAGAGGATATTACCTACCGGTCACCACCACCCATCGAAATTATAGCAGTTATACGTCATCTAGAATGTCATACATACTCACTCTTCCCCGATTTTCCAATGTTCCCTTGGTATTTCCAGGCCTGGGCGGGCAGGGCATCGGCTTTGACGCGCCCGAGAGTCAAGTATGGTACATGCTGTTCATCGTGTTCGTGCCGTACGCGATGCTGCCTCTGTCTCTTGGATGGTGCATCGTCATCGGGGTCCTGTCTTCAGTGGCTCACGTACTGGCCACCGCCGTGGAGATAAAGGAGATTATGGATAAAAATACTTTGGCGGTACGTTCCTGATGATAATATTAAATCTTACGTAAAAGACTCACAAACACACTCTTTAAGATGGATGACAGTTTGATTGACAGTCCTATAGTATTTTGGGGTTTTAGGTACCTTTTCCAGCTTTTTCTTCTATATACTCGTATATCTTAAAGTTTACTTAAATCTTTGTTTGTCACATTTCGAACTCCTCCTATATTCTTCTGATTAATTTCGTTTTTTTTTTTCGTATTATCCGTCAAGTAGATCTTAGCTACGTATGTAGCTTCTGTAAGTTGCAGAGCGGTGGGAACGAGAGGTATGATTAAACTCTTTTTCTAAAGTTTTATGGTTTTCTGATTTTTATCAGGCACATTCCTGCGGCATGAGACTGCTTGTCAGCAATGCACTGTTATACAGTGCTGTTAACTTTGCTGGCATGTACGCTAAGTACCTCGCCGATTGGGGCCAGAGGAAAGCATTTCTGGAAACCCACCGATCCATGGTCACCAGACAAAGAACGAAGAGGGAAAGTGACCGACAGTGGAAGCTATTCCAAAGTGGTAAGCAAAACTTCAATGAAAAACAAGTTCCAAAATAAGTAATTCCTCAATCATTAAAGTTTCTTATTCGCTTATGGAACTTTCCCATTTGCAGTGATACCAGACTTTCTGGCTCGGGAAATATACAATCACGTTTCTCGAGTGAGGGGTGAATTTCAAGAGCAGCAGTTCAACAATTTATACATACAGAGGCATCAGGACGTCTCCATTCTTTACGCCGATATCAAAGGATTTACTGGTAGGACTCTAAACAAGTCATTTTTAATCATAATTCACTATAATATACCCTATATTGTATCTAATTCAATGTTTTTGAAACTCCTTTATTGGTTTCAGAATTATCAAGCAAATGCAGTGCTCAAGAATTAGTGAAATTGTTAAACGAGCTTTTCGCTCGTTTTGATCGATTGGCGTCGGTAAGTATAACTTTTGAGCATGTTAATAATCTATAACTTGGTGTCTAATCATGAGAGAAGAATGAACTAAAACGCGTTTGATTGTATTTTTCACACCGTTTTGTAGGAAAACAACTGTCTGAGGATCAAATTGCTGGGCGACTGCTACTTCTGCGTAAGCGGTCTTCCGGAGACACGCGAGGACCATGCACACTGCTGCGTCAACATGGGTCTGCACATGATCCGCGCCATACGCGACGTGCGGTACAACGCACAGGTAAGAAAGACCCTCTTCCCCCTGGAAATGGTTTATCCATGAATACCAGGATATGATTTGCATCTCCCTCCCTAGCTTAGAAGGTGGCTACGCTTATAGTGGCGTATAAGTTGTTAGGCTACTACTGATTCTGAGTGAGCGGGTTCATTTATTGTTATGTGTACTTACTGCTACAGGTCTAGAGCATAACTGAGCTAGTGCCTGAGGTATGAGAGCGGCACGAAAGGGGTGCCATATGATGTAACAGAGCAAACAATCTGAAGCACATCTGAATTCTTGCTGCTTTTTTTATCCACAACGAGGAAGCTCTTGGCCTGTACCTCACCTGATGGTAAGTGACGATCAGACCGAAGGTGGAAGCGAGCTTCACCCGGAACCTCAACCACGGAGGAACTGGCTATCTTACCTCTAACTGCCGGAACACAATAATGCTGTTAACATTGTTGTTATGGCGACAGACTTAGGTAAGATGGTGGTAGCTAGCCAGGCGGCCTAAGCCCTACCACCAACCAAACCGAACAGAAAAATCTGCCCCCACTGGGAATCGAACCCGGGACATCTGCGTCTGAAGCAGGTGGTCTTACCACTAGACCACAGAGGCGGTTTTAGACGGAGCTTTAGACGTCACAAACACCCTCCGATGCCACTCCCATACCTCAGGCACTGACTAATGCGCTACACCTGTAGTGTACTTATAGCACGTGTAACCGCTGCACCTGCTATCTGTTTCAAGCTACAGCTGCCATTTTGCTGACTTCTTGCTACCTTAATATCTTCTTTGTAGGTGGACCTGGACATGCGGATAGGTATCCACAGCGGGACCGTGTTATGCGGCGTGCTGGGCCTGCTGAAGTGGCAGTTCGATCTATGGTCGCATGACGTCACCGTCGCTAACCACATGGAGAGTGGAGGACTGCCTGGGTATGTATTGTAACACTCCTTTAGCCTGTATTTCATAATTCAATATTTAAAATCCTAAATCCTTGTTAATGGTCAACTGACGAAGCAAATCATGACGTCATAGTTTCATGTTGATAAACTAGCGTCTTTCTAACGACGTCGTCTCACCCGCATCTCTGCAGCGTTGATGTGACGCACCAACTCTTCCTTTGGCAGCTTTTGGCAATCGCTCTGCATTGGCTTTGCGGCACGAAACGGTCGAAGCGGCGCGGGTTCTGGCAAGACGACAACGCTTGAAAGACGCTATACAGGGTGGAAACGATAAGTGATCTCACTCCATTATTTCTAAACTATGCAAGATATCAAAAAAACTAATTACTGATCCTGAAAGTGCTTCACGAGCTCTATCAAACGGTACCAATAATAGGTTACAAAATAAACTGGATCTATCCGAAAATTCAATGTTTCCAGCTTCCATACTAAATTTAAGCCAACCACCAAACACAGTATAAAGTGTATTTTTTTCGATATCTTGTATAAGTAGTTTAGAAATAATCGAGTGAGATCACTTAACGTTTCCACCCTGTGTATAGTGTCTCTAATGCGAAATTGCATTTTGACAGCTTATCACAATTCTGTTTATTGTAAGTTACGTATTCTTCTTTCACCCAGTCGAGTCCACATATCGTCGGCGACACTGGAATGCCTGAACGGAGCCTTCGAGGTGGAGCCAGGCGACGGCGGCTCGCGGGACCCCTACCTCAAAGAGCACGACTTCACCACCTACCTCATCAAGAGCTCGGAGCAGCCGCGACGGACCAGGAACAGGTCGAAAGCTGGGTGAGTCTATTCATAGTGCATAACCAGAACCTTCTTGAATATTCCAAAAAGATTGTCCTGTCCTTGTTAGTCAAAAAGGTTTTTTAATCTAGAAAATAAAGCACTAAACTACTTCCCTTCCTCCAGACAGCGTAGTCTGAGTGAGCTTACGACTTACACAACATCATACGCATAGAGAGTATTGGGAGGACTGCCGAATCGAAGTTAAATAAGTCAATTTCACTCTAGGCACCGCGCTAGATGCGTTAGTAAGCAATATGCGTAATCAGCTCGAAAATCCTTCGTATCTAATGGACAAAAAGAAATAAAATTTAATTTCATATCGTGTCCCAGGAGCCAACAAAGTCAGCAACTGTGTGAGCCCTCGCGGCGCCCTAGCAGCGGCATAGACGACGAGATGACCACCGACTGGACGCCAGAGATGCCTTTCCAAAACGTAAGCCATTTTTCATTTCCCCATATGGCTCTAGATTTCTTTTATTTATTTTAAAATCTGCATAACTTTCAATAGGCAAAAAATAATGCCGCGGTCAAGTCTAACATTGTTTCTGTTGGAAAACTTTAACTATACCATAATGCATTATTTATTTTGTAAACCCCAAAGTACTACACAACGACAGCCGCGGGGGTAGTCCGCTGTAGAAAGCGGCGCGATAGCGACGAGCTCAGCCAGGATAAAGACAACGGAGACGTGCCCTCTCTTTCTGATGCTGAGGTGAGTCTGCTCATCTTTTTGTTGTAGATCTTGTACCAAGTTCATCATTGGGCCGTTTAGCCTCCACTATAGCACTCTACACCTCCTTCCTAATTTGCCAGAAGCAGAAAACTTGGCCACACCGGATTCCCTTTTAATTTGTCATATTTCAACCAATTTACACCTTCCACCGGTAGTGATTCAAGAATCACTACTTATTTAGATAAGTAGTGCTAGTGTAGATGATGTTGCGTAGATCTGCGATCAATTCGTATATGCTGGAGGCGGTATTTTCTCCAGTTGATATCCATCCTTAATGTTCTCTTAACCGTCACTAAAGCCCGGTCTGTGAGCACATAGAATTTTGTCCAATGACCCCAAGCTACCCATCCTTATCGCTCGCGCGTAATTATATTGCTGTCGCGACTGTGCGACGGGCGCCCGCAGTGAGTGTGCGAGCGCGACAGCAACATAATTACGCGCGAGCGATAAGGATGGGTAGCTTGGGGTCATTGGACAAAATTCTACGTGCTCGCAGACCAGACTATAGCAATGTTTCTTGACATCTGTGTCCAGGAGGACGACATAATAAACCACTCGATCGAGGTGAGCAGCAACCGGCGCATGCGCGTGGCGAACATGCAGGCGTGGACATTACACTTCAGGCGCGCGGAGCTGGAGCAAAGGTTCGCGAGACTCGACGAGCGCACCTTCAAGTCCAACGTCATGTGCTGCCTCGTTCTGTGGCTGTTCATCGTCGCCGTGCAGTGCGTCATGCACTTCAAGTTAGTGCTGCTTACATTTGAAATCCTCGTTAAAATAGCTTTGTGATTAAAATAATTTTGTATGGAAATCTAAATTAAAAACACAAAAAATTTAATAAATTTGCTAAATGAAATCGTAGGGGTCTCAAAATGGTACTGGCGTGTCGGCAAAAATTTGGCGCTCAAAATGATGTACCTATAACCACAGAATAATAATAAGTACTACGTTACTATAACCACAGAATAATAATAAGTTGCTATAACCTAGGTGCGCTATTATTTTCTAGAAAATTGAGTTTGCAATATACATTAGGTGTCCACTTGTCCAGCTTTGTGAGCAAATCAGTTGTTGAATCGACGGTTTAAGTCAACCACTTATTGCATTTTTATAGAACAAACTTATCCTTATCCTAGAATCCATTAGGATTTGGGATTATAACAAGCTCACAGGTCACAAAAACTAATTCATAATAAAGTGGTTCTCCACAATCCATGAAATGGAACATAGTCACTTACTCTCATATCTCCCAATTAACTATCTAAAACTTTATCAAGATCTACAGGACTACTCTGAAACGCTTTTTACGTAGTTTCAGGGCTATCTATCACCGTCATTCATGCTGATATCTCACTTTGCTTGAGAGGGACGACAACATTTGAAACTTCTGATATCGTTTTTCGGAATAACCTTGCCAGTAAAACTAGCCCTAAAGGAGTGTTTTATCCGTCCAGCTGCATGGAGATCGTGATAATCCTGGCGGCGATGACGATTCCACTGAGCGCTGCGTTCGTATCAGTGATGGCAGAAGAGTTCCCAGGCGCCTGCCCACGCCTGGCGAGCGTATCGGCCGCACTCGGCGGCTCCCGCCTGCGCCGCGACATACACATCTGCCTGTTTGTCACCATCATGTCCATCTCCAGGTGATCAAAAATATAAAAAAAATCAAAATTATTTATTCAGTTTAGACCCTGAGTTTAGACCACAAGTGGCACTTATGAACGTCAAATATAAAAAAGAAAAGGTAGCCCTTATGGGGCACTTTACATGTCTCCTTGTCTTTTGGGCCCTACCAGCGCTTCGAGACAAACATATGGCAAGTGCTGAGAAGAAACGCCGGAACAAACTCATTCACCACTAATTACCAGGAATTATCTAACGGTAAGAATAACCAAAATGAGTCCTGTAGTCCTGGCGCGATGATGATACCACTGAGCGCTGCGTTCGTATCAGTAATGGCGGAAGAGTTCCCGGGCGCCTGCCCGCGCCTGGCGAGCGTTTCCTACGGCATATCGAATGACAAATGATCGAAAATCAAAATATCGAACATGTTTCATCGAACGATCAGAATATCGAACGATCAAAATATCGAAAGTCGATCTTATGCTGCATAGTATAATAGGAAGATGGAGGTAAGGGTTCCTTGTTGACTATGGTACCCTATAGTGGAGTATAAAAAATATGTGTATATTAATGATGTTTTATTTACAATAATCATGTGAAATTTAATTAAAACCTCTATATTGGTTTTCGATATTTTGATCGTTCGATCATTTATTTTGTAAATTCGATATTTTGAACGTTCGATATTTTGAACGTTCGATATTTTGATCATTCGTTCTATATTCTGAACGTTCGATGAAACGTGTTCGATATTTTGATTTTCGATCATTTGTCATTCGATATGGCGTAGGTAACCCGTCGGCCGCGCTCGGGGGCTCCCGCATGCGCCGCGACATACACATCTGCCTGTTCGCCACCATCATGTCCATCTCCAGGTGAGTCTAGTGCCCACACCAGGATATCTAGGTGAGTCCTACAGGACCACAGTCCTGGCGCCATGATGCGGCGATGATCAACAGCTGTACCCAAAGATGGCGACTTCTCTCTGTATTCAGCAACAACAATTTATCAATGGCGCATGCAAGATGGTGATTCTCTCTGTATCCAGCAACTAAGTATAACTGGTATGACCTACCATTTAGTTTCTCAATTAACTCAATAAATACATTTTTTGTCATCATCATCCACTATTGTTGACTGGGATAGAACTGATAGCAGAAATACAATTTCATTCAACACCTTAAGACTTCTTTGCCATTCTAAAGCCTGGTCCGTGAGCACTAGCTTGGGGTCATTGGACGGGATTCTACGTGCTCGCGGACCAGGCTTTAGTAAAACATGACAGTTGCTTTAAATACAACTTTCGACTTTATTTCCAGCACAGTAAAGCTCTACGTGTGCCCCTCATCGTTCCCGCAAAGCGTGAATTACACGAATGGAATCCTCAACGAGTCCAATGCGACGACTCCAACCCTCTTATCTGAATACCGCGAGGTGCCGGGTGAATGCTACAGACCCGAATACGTGGTGTTCACGTGGATTCTCTGCCTCGTGGCTCTGACGTCAATCCTCAAGCTTTACTACCTCATCAAGACCTGTCTGGCCATCGTCAACGTGGCCATGTACTCCGGCCTCCTGCTGTACTATTACGACGTGTATTACATCAGCAGCGAAAACACTGCCACGTAAGTCTTGACAAACAAATAGGGGATCAGGCAATATTAAATTCCTTTGATTTGAAATACAATCTTTCGCTCAGTTGACTTTGCAAAACGAAACCTGGGTCAGAAATAGTGTTTTTACTTTATCGCTCTCTGCTAAATTGCACAATCACCAATCGGTCATAAATGGTGCTACCGGAAGTCGGAACACAGAAAGTAAATTGCACCACACCCACCTTTTATATTTTTGTTCATCATTTGGTTGTATTGTTTTTAAGTCACTATTTTATCATTCTTTGTTTTTAAATCTTTGTTCTCCATTTTGTTCCTTGTTTTGTTTTGTGATTTGTGTCTGTCTAATAAATGTTTTTCTTTCTCTCTTTCTTTCCCATGTACTCTGTGGGCTCCGGCTGCATTACACCGACGTATTTATATCAGCGGAATAGTTTATATCAAAGCGTAAGTAATATACCTACTGCTGCAACAGTCACTTTTAGAAACAGCTGTTGAATCACCATCCATTAGCCATGAAAATTATTTCAGTCTGGTGATGGGCAATCATTATTGCATCACAAGTAGATTTTGTGAAAACAATCACTTCATGTGAAATAAGATGGTTGACACTGGTCGCATGAAAAGATTAGCAGGAGCCTACCATCATTATCCTTTATACTTCCTAGAACTCAGTTTATTATGATAGTATTGTAGCACGTACATAATTTTCACTAGCTTTAGAGTAAACGCAATACTAGGCACTAGTCCTTTTGGTAGAGGTTTCAGTCTTTGGAAGAAAAAGCTTTGATTTATGAACGCAACTTATTCCAGGCCGCTCAAATTCTACGTGCAAATGCTGATCCTAATGGTGATGTTCCTGGTGATGGTGGTGTACCACGCGCGGCTGATCGAGGTGACGTCACGGCTGGACTTCCTGTGGAAGCTGCAGGCCGAGACCGACCTGGACGAGATGGAGGACACGCAGAAGACCAACAAGCATCTGCTGAAGCATATCCTTCCAGATCACGTGGTCAACCACTTTCTGAGCAAGGAGTCTGCGCCAGATGTAAGTGGTTCCATCAATTTTGGTGACTATCCTTCTTAGTTTTGACGGTGTAGGGCAATTTTATTTCTATTTGGCCAGAAAAGATCTCAAACTTATGACTCTCGTGAGCTAAAGTTTTTTAAATCATTGTTAAACATGTTAGAAGCGATGCTAACTAATAAACTTGAACTTCAACCATTTTAATTGTAGATTCTCGTAAAAATAGTTTACGGTTCATTGCCATGTAGTTCCCGTGGATGCTGTAAACGGGGACAAATATCCAGGCGCCAACCCGTTTGGCCAGCGTGCGGCGTGAGGAGTGTAAAACAAATTTCCTATTTGTAGTGGAAACAGTAGTAATGCGAAGGCAAATATTTTTGCAGAAAGAGTCGTGTTC
The DNA here is from genome assembly GCF_963855985.1 of Ostrinia nubilalis. Lineage (NCBI taxonomy): Eukaryota > Metazoa > Arthropoda > Insecta > Lepidoptera > Crambidae > Ostrinia > Ostrinia nubilalis. The sequence goes on along the minus strand of NC_087089.1, from coordinate 15,072,320 downwards.
TTGCAGGAAGTGTAGTTTCGGTAAAAAGAGTCGTGTTCCTGCAATTTAGACTAAATAAATGATGATGAAACAGCCCATAATGTAGCCTCATTTCTTAGGAGCTGTATTCGCAGTGGCGCGACGAGGTGGGCGTGATGTTCGCGGGAATCCCGAACTTCCACGAGTTCTACTCCGAGCAGAAGGCCGTGGACTGCATGCGGCTGCTCAACGAGATCATTTGTAATGTACCAATCGCAACTCTTCTATTACTACACTCTTTACATTATTTTCGTCTTCTACAGCCAAATCAACGTAGGCTATACAGTTCAGCGGGGTTATTCCGAAAAATGTTGTCAGAAGTTTCGAATCTTGCCATCCCTTTCACGCAAAGCAAGGTGCAAACATGAGCGACCGTGACAGATAGACCCAAAACTACGTAAACAGCGTTTCGGAGTAGCCCTGCTCTTGCAAACTAGTACCTATTAGAAGTAGGTATGTAAGATGCCATTTTCATCTTGATATGCCGTCGTCTGAACTTTACTGTATTTCTCTTGAAATAGGTACAGTCGATGAGTCGACAGCACATCAACCTATACATTTTTTGTTGCAAAATAGCCTGTAATACAACGAGATAAGACACCGCTGGGTGTAGGTTGATGTGCTGTCGTCCGTACATTTGAAGGCATTCTTTTCCGGACATAAATTTTCCTTTGGATCATTAATTTGCATCATTTGTTTTGAAATAGTTCGCTCATTACTTATTCAGTAAATATTTTGTTCAGTTGATTTCGACAAGTTGCTAATGCAGCCGAGGTTCAAGAGCATAGAGAAGATCAAAACCATTGGAGCCACGTATATGGCAGCTTCAGGATTGAATCCTAATCATAAGGTAAATATCACAAAATCTTCATAATCCTATCCAAAAACGGTTAAGGCAGAAAATACGAAGCGCTCCACATCATTTTTTAAAATTCAGATACGGTTGAACAGATAAAATTACAATAAACTAAATAAAGAATATGTAAACCGTGACGTGCTCATAGGCACAACAAGCGTCTGCTTACTTCGCAAGGGGCGTTATAAGTTGGTCTTGGCTTTTACGCTTGTACTTTCTTGACTACTTAGTAGGCCTTAGGGCGTGGTGTAGTATGCCTGAGTCATCCCACAGTTGGGATGAACCCACAAAAACCCAACCAATGAAAGTCAAGTTTGTCCCGGGGGAAAGTTAAACTGTCATTGGACCCGCAACGAAATTAATCAGAAGAACATACGAGGAGTTCGAAATTAAGGTTCGACTTCCCTCCATTGCAAAGCGGATGACAGGTGACAAACAAAGGTTTGCTACAGTGGGACGTACACTTTCTTTGCTTCTAGAGCGGCGACGACGACAGCGAGCACCTGTGCGCGCTGGTGGACTACGCGTTCGCGATCCGCGAGGCGCTCGAGGACATCAACAAGCACAGCTTCAACAAGTTCCGGCTGCGAGTAGGTCAGTATCCAACTTGATTTTACAATAGTCGCATATAATTTTTCAAGTTTAGTATGTAAGCCTGCTCCAAAATTGTTTACGTCATATGACATCACAATAATGGCATACTGTACAATACAAATGTACTGATCAATAAATCAGAAGATTGTCGCACCTGTTTGTCGGAAAATTAAGGCAATCCTTCCTTTCCACTAGAAAGTGCGTCAAAAGACTTTTGCAGCCTAGCGGCGGTCGACATAAGTCGATAAGTAGGTACATCTATGTCTCACAAAGAGTAGATTCTCGCGCGTGTATAATCACTTGGTAAACCATTGGACTTTTCCTACTTGTTTCTGATGACATTCCGAATAGAGCCATTTGTTTATCATTACCACGCGACTGTATCGGGGTACTTCTCATTTACACTCAAATTTGATGGTCACACAATAAAAGTTCATAAACGGTATAAGTTAGAACAATAACTTTGAAATCAGATGATAAAATATCTATTTAGCTACATACAAAATTAATTTTATCGTAATAGAAGCAAAAATAATACGAAAAAATCACATGAAACGATAAAAAACGGGGTCATTTTTCGCATTCTCATCGTATCACACCTTCGGTTGCAATGAAACATTTGGTTACTGCATCCACAATTTTCATTCAATACTAGCTGACCCGGCGAACTTTGTTCCGCCTTAATGGCAATAAATAAGCAGACTTTTTTTTTTAATTTCGAACGGGATAAAAAGTATCCTATGTCCTTCTCCTGGCTCTAAACTACCTCCCTGACAATTTTCAGCTAAATCGGTTCAGCCGTTCTTGAGTTATAAGTGGAGTAACTAACACGACTTTCTTTTATATATATAGATGTGTGTAGCATATATAGCCCGACCAGGAACATAAAAACCCTCGCCATGTTGCGGAAAACTAATGGTACTAATTTCTTTTAATGGCAACAGTATAGATGAACTACACTGAACTGTCCTTTATTTGACACTGACAGGGGGGCCATTGTCAATAGCGGATCGCTAGTTCCGACTTTTGCCACGGTGGAAACCATAAAGTTGCACGAAGATGGTGGCGCCCTTCTGTCAATGTCGTCGGTGGGACATTTCAGTGTAGTTCATCTATAACTGAAAACTTCATTGACATGTCACCTTGCATGTCAGTCTATTGCTGTCAAAGTGTAAACAATCTTTATTTTAAATGTAAGTATATAACTGATTTTTTGAATTAAATTGCTAAAATCTTTTTATAGTCGTGAAAGAAAAGTGGTTCACAATGTGTTAAAATATTTGTCGAAGAGAAATACTAAGGGTTCGGACAATATTTTCATTGAATAATGTTTCCGACAAAGGATGTCAAATTGACTGACATGTATCGTATAGTACAGTCCACTATGAAAATTAGCTGTGGTTTGATTCAACTACCTATTTTAAAAAATTTTGTCACTTTCTTAATGTTGAATTTTATGGAATTGGGAAAGAAGTACCGAGTTTGAAGCGTTCATGAGCAGTTCTGAATTTGATTATTGATGAATATCTAATAAAATAAATCCTACTTGCTCGATTGGTGGTTTCATTTAATTTATTTAAACCAGGTTACCCATAATAATATGTTTTCGTTAATTTATGAAAATATCAAATTAACCCGTAATCCTGAATCCTGATACATAAAGTTAGCCTATTAATTTAACACAGGTACGACTGTACTCAGTGTTGCACTACTTATCAAATGCAATTGACGCGCCTCTATGCCAGGGTTTTTATGTTCCTGGTCAGGCTATACTAAAATCATCGTAATTAAATATACTTTCCACACAATAGTCAAAAAAATATCTTCTTATAATTATTTTGAATTGAGAAAGCGAAATACGTTGGTCACACGATTTTAGGTACCTAAAATTTTGAGTAATAATACAAGATTGCCGTTAAACCGAACACCAGAAACCAATCACAGTGTTCTATTCGGTTAACGTCAGTCGCGCTTCGACCATTGGGGAGGTGAGGTAGGTCGATCGTCGTTCCGCGAAAAAAATACGTAACTTTTTGTGTTTGGTCCAAAATCAAAAGTGCCGGCCAAAAAACAAAAGTGCTGTACCTATTCTGATAGAAAACGTCCGCCTTAGCATTTATTACTATGGTACCAAAGCTGTAGCACCACTGTGCATCGTAGTATTTGAGTTCTAAAAATATATGAAACGACTGACTTTCATCTCAAATACTACGACGCACAGTGGTGCTACAGCTTTGGTGTCATAGTAACAAATGCTAAGGCGGACGTATTCTGTCAGAATACAGCACTTTTATTTTTATTGGCCGACATTTTTGATTTTGAACAAAAAATGTATGAATCGTCGATGAATTTTAGATCTCAAATACTCGACGCACAGTGGTGCTACAGCTTTGGTGCCATAGTAACAAATGCTAAGGCGGACGTATTCTGTCAGAATACAGCACTTTATTTTTTATTGGCCGACACTTTTGATTTTGAACAAAAAATGTATGAATAGTCGATGACTTTTAGATCTCAAATACTCGACGCACAGTGGAGTTACGGCTTTGGTGCCATAGTAACAAATGCTAAGGCAGACGTATTCTGTCAGAATACAGCACTTTTTTTTGTTGGCCGGCACTTTTGATTTTGGACCAAAAATATATGAAACGTGGATGATGTCCTTTAAGGATAATTCATAAAAAACTAAAATTTTCGTCACCTTCGTGGCATCACCTTCGTGGTGTTTTATACACGAAGGTGCAAGAAATCACTTCTTGCTTTGGTTTATTTTAAAATATAGTGACTGGTGTTTATGTTTTTACAATATTTTAATAACTAATAAATTATACGTGGTAAGTAAAGATCAGTACATCAATAAATAAATAAGGGCCTCGTATTTTTGTTGTATGTCTGTATGTGACTGTGTATCTGTTTGTAAAATAAAGGACAGTGCCAATCCATGTATGGAAGTTGGACCAAGTGCTGCCCAGAATGAAACCATAGTGCATTTTGTTTCTCAGACCAATACTAATGTGTAAACCGACGCGCACTGAAATCTATCCCTGGAGTTAAGAGAAAAACAGAGTTTTGTTTTGAATTATTTACATACAAAATATCATCGATGTATACGTACTACGCATAAGATTTCGCGATTTTGGCATTAAATAACACTCGATATGTTGAACTTAACCATACTGCATACGTACACCTTACTTTAGTGCGACTTAGACATTCTTTATAAGTTTTAGCTTACAATAACTTCAATAATCGATTGTAATACACCAATAAATTGATTTTTCGCAAGGATAGAGAACTAAACTTCTTGCTTCATTTTGGAAATAATGATTTCTGTCAACTAACCAAACTACTGCAACAGCGCTAGATTGCTTATAAATAATGTCTAAGTCGCACTAAAGTAAAGTGTACGGATGCATTACGGTTAAGTTCAACATATCGAGTGTTATTTAATGCCAAAATCGCGAAATCTTATGCGTAGGACGTATACATCGATGATATTTTGTATTTAAATAATTCAAAACATAACTCTTTTTTTCTCTTAACTCCATGGATAGATTTCAGTGCACTTCGGTTTACACATTAGTATTGGCCTGAGGAACAAAATGCACTATGGATTGATTCTGGGCAGCACTTGGTCCAGACCCTGGCACCATCCTTTAATCTGAAGTTTGAGTTAAAAGTTGTAAAACAAAAATACGAGGCCTAAATAAAAAATATATTTTTGTTGAGGGACTGATAATCAGTTAGAGTTCTTTTTTATTGAGGTACTGATAATCCGTTTTTTGCTTCTTTAGCATTTCAGAATGCCACCAGTGTCACCCTTAAAACCAATTGCGTAGAATCTTGTAACTTCCCAAGTAGCATTTTACTCCATTTAAGAGTTCACTAGTAGAGATGAGACGTATTTACTAGAACAGATCCACACACTAGGTATTTTACAGTACTAAGTGGCACCTATTCCAATTTTTAAAATACTTGATCCACCTAGTATTTTTTAAATTACACGATTTCCGACCCTACCATCAAAGTAATAGAGGTTATTATTGCATAATCCGTAGTCGTCCACCTAGTATTTTTTAAATTACACGATTTCCGACCCTACCATCAAAGTAATAGAGGTTATTATTGCATAATCCGTAGTCGTGTATTACGCGCACCGCGTATTTCTCGCTAAGCTTATGTGCGAACGTAGAGATTCACTCCGTCTCTGTCTGACAAACAAATTTGAGCGCAGGCAGGTGTGAGATAGGAATAGCCTGTTGAAGTATGAAGGGAGGATATCAATAAATCAACAGCCAGCAAAAACATTATTATTCAATTTCAAATTGCATTATTAATACTACGGTTGTATCTTTTCAAAGAAAATTGTATTTTAAAGTCATAATACGTGGATTAGTCCGCACTAGTCGCGTCAAGTATGGTAAATTACTACGTACTAGGTGGAATAGGTATTTGGATCAAGTATTAATAAATACTTGGAATAGGTGCACCTAGTATCAAATTTACCTAGTATAACCCATCTCTATTCACTAGTCGTTCACATGTACTCCACAAGCTGTGTATGTCAGCTGTATACGAGCTGTATAGCTTGCTATAATGCTTTTATAGAACCAGTTTGGGCACAAATTAGACAGCCTTAAGTTCACTATGGCTGTACATTAGCAGTATAATAGCATTATAATAGCAGTTTAAGTAGTAACATCGGACTTAAGGCTGACTTACGGCACTATATGGGACGCAGTGTGAACCATACAACGTACGTGAGTGTAATAAAGAGTAACAAGTGGCTAAATGCACAGCTTTCAAAGTTATAAAGTCCGACAAAAGTACTCCAATGCTACCTAAAGTTCACGTGTGTCTTAAATTATTTCCACATTTTAATATTAGTTTGGTATTTGTACGTGAGTGCCAAGAGGGAAACAACTCGGGCGGATAATCATTTATGCAAATAATAACACGGGTTTTAAATATGTACTTAATAATGTTAATGCCATTGGGAATGCAACTTTATCGTGAAATGTATACATATTTACAGCTAAAATATTTACGCGCCTCTGTAAAAACGCGATATTCATTTTAAAATATTTAAAACTCGCTGAGAGTAAATCTACAATTTTCAGTTTTTGATATTGGATTGGCATTATAATTATATTACGGTAATTAATTATAACATGAAACCAAAACTCAATCGCTCTATCTGCGAATTTTGTGATAAATCTGCATTAATTTTGGAGATTTATTTGGTAAATATTTTAGGTTATGTAGAACAAAATGGTGGAAATGAAATACGGCTATGTGAACTGTTAAAACTCCAATTTAATGCGGTGAGCGTATATTAGGTTCACATGTGTTCTGTTAGAATGCTGTTATCTATATGAAGTTCCACATTTGTACCACTACAGCGCTAATGTCTATAAATTTATTCTAATGTGAACTTATGTACAGCTTTAAGATGTACCTAGTTCAGGTCAATTGTGTATCTTTAATTCTTTCAAATACTGAAATTTTAGAGATCCGCAATAAAAATTATTAATGTCCGTTAAATCGCCTAGCCCAGGTACTAATAGTCAAGTATGAATACCTAAAGCATCAGACGGTAGTGTTCCCGGTTTAAATTCGTTTATTATGCTTGACAATTTATTCAAAGCGGAATGAGGAATACGATTTTCAATAGCCCATGTTCTTATTTTTTTGCGAAAGGTTAAATAATTGTCCAAATCAAAATGGTATTCACTATCACTAGAACTGCAATCATCTCACTCTGATATCTGTATATTTTGAAGGGAAATTTCAGGTTCAGGCATAATATTTTCCTCTGCATCATGTACAGAACCACCATGAACAACTAAAAACAGGCTTGGGGAAATGTGTAATAGAATATCACATTCATGTTCAGCTTAAAGCAAATAAGAGTAGTACTTGTGGACAAATAAACTGCTATTGATGTTAATGGACAACACATAATATAGTCCTTTTAACAGCCTACAGTGTACATGCGAACCATTGAAACACTTTTGTACAGATAGTAAAAAAAGGTTATTTTAATTATCACAAACAAGTCCTACTACAGCTACTAGCTGTATAACAGTCTAAAACAAGTAAACATAACAGCCTTTGGCTTTATAAATGACCACGTGTGTTCTATTAAAATGCTAGCTCTATAACATCGTACAAGTAGGCCGTTAAACAGCGGTTGCCGTATCTCTACCCTCCTATAATGCTCTTAGTCAGATGGCTGACTAAAGGATAGTTGTTAGAGTATTATAACACCAACAATCGTATAAAAGTATAACTCTACACTAGTCTACACTCCTATAAGTCCCTTAGACAGGTATAGGTGTAATTAATTGCAATAATACAGCATAAACATCACGAGTGAACTGTACTAATGCTTTAAGTACACATTGGAACTAAATGTGAACTCTTAAATGGAGTAAAATGCTACTTGGGTTAGTAGGTGACGTAATCGGTAAAATTTTATCTTGTATGTAGGTACCTATTTATATTATGTTATTGCTATTTATCTACGAAAATAAGACAAAATATATGTTTTATAAACACTTAAGAGTCATTTACAGTTGTAAAGTTTGAAAAAATTATTACTGTGAAGTACAGAATCACTTTCGTGGCATCAAAAAATTCAAAACGTTAAAGCTTCCAAACGAGACTCACTATTTGGCTGATTTACTGAGAATACAATCTTCACATCAAGCGCTACAATTTTTGTTTACAAAAAGTTGAAATAAGTAAGAAATAAAATTCGCCACGAAGGTGACGATGAGAACCGTGGCGATGAGAAATACCCATCAACTCAAGGCAGGATTCACATTGACCGGCGCGAGTCAGCGCTCAGCGCAGCGTCCGTTCGGCCAAAAATGCGGTGGAATGCGTGCGTCTGCGCGCATATCCGCTGGATACGCTCGGAGACGACCGGCTTCTGACGCATGCTTGCGCATCCGTCCGGATTGAAATGTCAGTTAATCAGTTGTAAGCAATGAGGGCTATCGTTTTAGCGCTCACCAGTTAGCGCCACTGTAGAGTAAGGTCCTGTCACTTGCTAGTACCGAAGACAGTGGCACCAACTTGTGAGCGCTAAAGTGGTAGGAGGACTATCGCATTTGCACTCATCAAGATGGCGCCACTGTAGAGTAAGGTCCTGTCAATCGCCAGGGGTGCCAACTGTTAAGTATAAAAACGATAGCCCTCATTGGCGTATCTCGATCAGGCATAAGCTGCGGGCCGCTGGTGGGCGGCGTGATCGGCGCGCGCAAGCCGGTGTACGACATCTGGGGCAACACCGTCAACGAGGCCTCGCGCATGGAGAGCACCGGCCTCATGGACCGCATCCAGGTCACCAAGTACACCAAGCAGGTAACTGCACTTAATTACTTTAGTTATCATCCTTATCGATTTCCCGCCTTTTGTATTTATCTGTGCACTAATATTACTATTTATGTATTATCTAGACAATTTTATGCAGCTTACTATTTTATTTATTTTACCAATGGTCCGTGACCCTCACTCGGCATGGGGCACACTGAAAATCAGCGCCGTGGCCTTCGTCACCGTGGGCCACGGCATATTATTATGCTGAGTGGGGTCCCGTTGCAGTGGGCATCTTGTTGGTGAATGAGTGGCACTGCTCAGTTTACTCTTGTTTTTATTTTTTCTTCTTCCATTATTATGTGCCACTGTCATGTCTATGTAATTGCCTGTATTTGTGTGATGTCCATTGTAATAAATGTTCGTTCGTTCGTTTCAGCCAAATGACGTCCACTGGCACAAAGGCCTCCTCCAATAAATGTATCTTTCTTTAATTAATAGACCGCATTTTTGAACCCATCGCCCCACTGAAAACCAGGGTCTGCTACGATAGTGACCCTTTTGCCACACTTTTTCCTTTATGTCCTCATTTTTTATTCTTCTTTTTTGTTACCGTATCACTGACCTGTCAATTGTTAATGGAAGTGACGCCACCCAGGTAGCACTAGAAGTTGTAAGTAGGTGTATCACATGTTTCATCTCAATCATTGGGGAAGGTCTATATTTTGAGTACAGTGGAAGTCCCATGGCTGAAATGATGATGACGATGACACTATATGGTGGCGTCACTCTTAGCCGCCAGGGAGTGACCGCACCTTATTCGCCAGTGGTGCCAACTACGGTTATTATTAACCAGTGTTTTTATTCCAGCTGCTAGAAGTCCGCGGCTTCGAGCTAGAAAGCCGCGGCGGGGTAGAAGTGAAAGGCAAAGGCCGCATGCACACGTGGTGGGTAGTCCGAGGCCGCGCAGGCCGCCGCCCCGCCGCCGCGTCAGCCCCGCCGCGCTCGCTCGCCGCCATCGTGTATACTATGCTACAAGCGCGCAAGAGAATATACACACACCCGCTGGACGCAGCCGCTGCCACTACTACATGTAAGTAGACAACTACCTGTCCCTAGCGTCCCTAGGCCGCATGCACACGTGGTGGGTAGTGCGAGGCCGCGCGAGCCGCCGCCCCGCCGCCGCGTCAGCCCCGCCGCGCTCCCTCGCCGCCATCGTGTATACTATGCTACAAGCGCGCAAGAGAATATACACGCACCCGCTGGACGCTGCCGCTGCTACTACTACTTGTAAGTGGATCACGACATAGAACTGTCCATAGCGTCAACAAAGCGTCCATTCTGCAACTGGTGTACTGACGCGTAGGTAGGTAGTACGAGGCTGCCGCGTCAGCCCCGCCGCGCTCGCTCGCCGCCATCGTGTATACTATGCTGCAAGCGCGCAAGAGAATATACACGCACCCGCTGGACGCTGCCGCTGCAACTACTACTTGTGAGTGTCTACTAGGTGTCCAACTACAGACATAGAACCTTCCCTAGCGTTCATAAAGCTTCTTCTCATTCGACTCCTGCGTCTGGTGTGCTGACGTATAAGGGCCACCGCCGCGCTTGCTCGCCGCCATCATCTACAGTGTAGTGGTGTAGACTCTACACCATGCTGCAGGCGCGCAAGAGGATATACACGCACCCGCTGGACGCAGCCGCTGCTACTACTACTTGTAAGTGGATCATTGCTCAACTACAACAGATATAGCACTGTCTCTAGCGTCCCTAGGCCGCATGCACACGTGGTGGGTAGTACGGGGCCGCGTCAGCCTCCGCGCTCGCTCGCCGCCATCGTCTACACCATGCTGCAGGCGCGCAAGAGGATATGCACGCACCCGCTGGACGCTGCCGCTGCTACTACTACTTGTAAGTACCGCCGCGCTCTCTCCCTTTCATCGTCTATCTATATTATGCTACAGGCTCGCAAGAGGATATACACGCACCCGCTGGATGCAGTAGCTGCAACGACTATGTATTTGTAAGTGGACAGCCACAGACAACTTTCCCTAGCGTCGACAAAGTTTCTATTCCTCTCATTCGCCTACTGCATCTGGTATACTGACATAGATTGGAGAGTGGTACGAGAGCCACTGAGAGAGAGTGCTATGGAGAGGGCTATGCTTGGTGTTTCTTTGCGAGATCGAATCAGAAATGAGGAGATCCGTAAACGAACCAAAGTCGCTGACATAGCCCGACGTATTAGCAAGCTGAAGTGGCAATGGGCAGGGCACATAGTACGCAGAACTGACGGCCGATGGGGCAGAAAGGTTCTGGAATGGAGGCCGCGTACCGGAAAACGCAGCGTGGGACGTCCACCTACAAGGTGGACCGACGACATCGTAAAGGTAGCAGGGAAGCGCTGGACGCAGGCCGCTACCAATCGATCAACATGGAAAGCATTGGGGGAGGCCTATGTTCAGCAGTGGACGTCCTGTGGCTGAAATGATGATGATGATGATGACGAGAGCCACCGCCAACATCTACCTACAACATGCTACAGATGCGCAAGCGCATCACTCACCTTCCCATGCAGATAAATGTTCCTCTGTGTGTAACTATGTAGTTACCACATTATTCTAAACTTTATACCCTACTTTTGGGCTGAACCACCACCTGACTTTAACCGTAACTAAAACATGACCGGTGTCTTTTGTATGGAGTTTGACGTTTGTAGCATAAAATCATAAAGGAAGCAGGAAAGCGCTGGACGCAGGGTAACATGGAAAGCATTGGGGGAGGCCTATGTTCAGCAGTGGACGTCCTATGGCTGAGATGATGATGATGACTTACTTGACTTATGGTCCTATGTCCCCTAGATGGGGCAGAGGGCGTCCACAACAGTCCTCCATCTCGTTCGGTCTTGAGCTTCTCGCTTGATCTCGCTCCATGATGATGATGACGTTTGTTAAAGTTGAAGTAAGATGGTGCAAACCAGCCGGTCCAAAAAACATTGCAAATGAACGTGCCTGTATTCTCCCAGCAACGAGCCGCGCGGGCAGCGTGCGCGCCGCCGGCTCCACGCGCAGCGCGCCGCGACACCGCTCCGAGCTGCGCCGCGCGCGCACGAGGCACGGGCCGCACACTGGGTGAGTCTTGCTGGAGTCACTTGGTTTAATATTAATTCTTCTTAAGACAAAATACAAAAGTTAAATTCAAGAGGACAGACTTTAGAACTAGGTTATTGTCATTTTCTGTGCGATATCTAGTAACTTTTAAATCAACGAACGTAAAAAATTTCATTATGAATAATTATTAAGAAATGAAACGTAAATATCCACTCGAATGAAATATGAATTATTCTGGTGTTGAAAACCAACAATGCTTGTCCACGTCTCGAATATGTAAATAATATAACGTTTTACCCCATATATCGCTACATATCTTTTGGCCCTTCGAGCCGGATAACAAAATATTTTAATACATTTGTATTTTAACATCTATCTCATATCAGAGGTAACAAATTTGTGTTCTAAATTCGTTAAAACATCTTTGGGCATCATGAACAAATTAAGAAGATATGTGCTTACCATAAGTTTAACGTTAAGTAGATGTATTGTGCTCGTTAGCGAGTGCGTCAAAAAATCTATTAAGATTTTAGTTCTTGAAAGTAGCCGCTAGGGGTGCTGTTAATGTAATTTTTTTACGCAGTCGCTAGCGAGCACACCTAATTGAAACTCATGGTAAACACAGTCACTGATGTCTTCTTAATTTGTTCATAAAACTGACTTCCAAAGGAGTTGATTTAACGAATTTAGAACACAAATTCGTTGCCTCTGATAGCATGTACAACATAATGAATGTATAAAACATTGGATTATCAGGCTCGAATGACCAAACCTCGAGGAATGAATGAGACTAATGAATCTAGTGGTTACTTACCTTTCATCACCGTCCATAACGCCCCCTGTTGCGTGCCTTCTTGGCTGGTAGCCTCAATATGGTCTCGGTTAAGAGGGCGCGCAATCCGCAATCCTCATCGTACCTAAAATGGTTCCCGCTGAAAACCAGCTTCTCGGCATGGCTTGCTATGTCGCGAATGTAGCTGAGCGGACGCCACTTCAGCATACTTTATACACTCGGCATCAAATAAATCGTACCTCCCGCGACAAGCACTTATCAAACGTATGCATCCCCACTTCCCACCAACATTGGTGCCACTTGAAAGCCTAGTTCTAAACTTCATTTCATTAAAGGGAAGGTTTTACCCCAAAAATGTGTCTTTACAAGGATCCAGAGTCACTTCTTCAAAAAATAGGTAGTTACGCTATAGCCATTTTTTATGACTATAAAACTGTTAAGTTGGGATTAATCGCTATCCATCTGTTAAAGAGGACACGTGAGATCTTTTTTTGGTTTTATAACCATAAAAATTGGTCTAATTGATCCCAGAGGTGAGCTCAAAGTGAGGTCTATTTTCAAGTCACATTTATGGTATATGTTAATCATTTATTTAGAAATGAAATGTATTTTTCTTTAAGGATATTTATTGGGCTTTCAAATGACACCAATATTGTTGGGGTACCATGATTGTGTCAGAAAAAAATCTTTAAAGTTCGCGTCGCGGAAGGTGCGGTATATTTGATGTTGAGTGTAGTTTAATGTCATGTACTGTATTTATATTTTATTTTTTTCTATGCTGAATAAGGTGTTCTTATTCTTTCGTTCCCCCAGCGACATCGAGCTGGGCATCCGTCCTCACGCCAGCAGCATGGTGGTGCGGCGGCCGGACATGGCGCCGCCGCTCGTCAGCAGCATCTCGGCGCCGCACACGCCCACCGCGCCGCACGCGCCCGCCCTGCCCGGCCTGCCCGCCGCGCAGCCGCCCAAGCTGGGGCTAGGTAACGCATACTAGTTCTTCTAGATACACACTGGAACTGCAAGGAAGGAGCACTATCAGCTACAAGCGCCTGGCGCCCGAGCTGGGGCTAGGTAACGTAATAGTTCTTCTAGCTACACACTGGAACTGCAAGGAAGGAGCACTATCAGCTACAGCTACTTCATCTAGCTACACAGTTTTTCTAGCTACACAGAGTTGTTCTAGCTACACAGAGTTGTTCTAGCTACACAGAGTTGTTCTAGCTACACAGAGTTGTTCTAGCTACACAGAATTGTTCTAGCTACACAGAGTTGTTCTAGCTACACAGAGTTGTTCTAGCTACACAGAGTTGTTCTAGCTACACAGAGTTGTTCTAGCTACACAGAGTTGTTCTAGCTACACAAAGAGTAGTTCTAACTACACAAAGAGTAGTTGTTCTAGCTACACAAAGAGTAGTTCTAACTACACAAAGAGTAGTTCTACTAGCTACACACAGTGGAACTGAAAGAAAGGAGCATCGGCACATGGTGCCGCCTCTCGTCTACAAATACGCGCTAAAATCGCCTGACCTGATGACCTAAGTTGGGGCTAGGACCTACGCTATAACTTGCGCGGGTGACGATACAGACGGAGACATTTCCGAGACCCTAACACATACTTCTTATAGCCACTCACAGTGGAGCTATATTATGGAAAGAGCTTCATCACCATAAAGTGCCGCTCGTCAGCAGCATCTCGGCGCCGCACACGCCCACCGCGCCGCACGCGCCCGCCCTGCCCGGCCTGCCCGCCGCCCAGCCGCCCAAGCTGGGGCTAGGTAACGTATTGTAGTTCTTCTAGCTATACAGAGTTGTTTTAGCTACATAGAATTGTTCTAGCTACCCACAGAGTACTTCATCCTAGCTACACACAGAGTAGTTCTTCTAGCTGCATATAGATAAGACCTAGGCTAAGCTTGCATGTGCCCTTTTTAGAGCTATAAACACATACCTCTTCTATATTGTGGAAAGAGCTTCATCACCATACACTGCCCCTCATCTGCAAATACCCGCGCCGCTCGCGCCTGCCCTGCCCGCCCTGCCCGCCGCGCAGCCGCCCAAGCTCGGGCTAGGTAAGACCTAAGCTAAGCTTGCGCGTGCCTTTTTTAGAGCTATAAACACATACCTCTTCTATATTGTGGAAAGAGCTTCATCACCATACACTGCCCCTCATCTGCAAATACCCGCGCCGCTCGCGCCTGCCCTGCCCGCCCTGCCCGCCGCGCAGCCGCCCAAGCTGGGGCTAGGTAAGGACCTACGCTCATCAAAAGCATGCGCTGCTATCTATAGTTTCTGCAGATATACTTAGACACGCGTGCTCGAGTTTTAAGCGGAGGCCCTAACACATACTTCTCCTAGCTACTCACCGTGGAACTATATGGAAGAACCTTATCACCATACAGTGTCTCTCGTCTTCAAATACGCGCTATGCACCTGCCCTGCTACTCTGCACGCAACCGCCCACGTTGGGGCTAGGTAACACATAATACCTCTTCTAGCTACTAACCGTGGAATTATATGATCCATCGCCATAATAGTGCCTCTCGGCTTCAAATACGCGCTACATGCACCTGCCCTACTACTATGCGCGCAACCGTCCAAGCTGGGGCAAGAACCTCCGCTATAACTTGCGCGGATGACGGAGGCATACGCTGCTAATTTTTCGATGCACACGGAGAAATTTGCGAGACCCTAACACATACTCTTCTAGCTACTCACAGTGGAACTATATTATGGAAAGAGCTACATCGCCATACAGTGCCCCTCGTCTTCAAATATACGCGCCGCACGCGCCCTCCCTGCCCGGCCTGCCCGCCGCGCAGCCGCCCAAGCTGGGGCTAGGTAAGGCCTAGGCTAAGCTTGCTCGTGCACACGTGCGAGCTCAAAACACATACCTCTTCTAGCTACTCACAGTGGAGCTATATTATGGAAAGAGCTTCATCGCCATAAAGTGCCGCTCGTCAGCAGCATCTCGGCGCCGCACACGCCCACCGCGCCGCACGCGCCCGCGTTACCCGCCCTGCCCGGCCTGCCCGCCGCGCAGCCGCCCAAGCTGGGGCTAGGTAACGTACTGTAGTTCTTCTAGCTACACAGAGTTATTCTAGCTAAAGCCTGGTCCGCGAGCGACAAGGATGGGCAGCTTGGGGTCATTGGACGGGATTCTACGTGCTCACGGACCAGGCTTTACACTGAGTTGTTCTAGCTACACAGAGTTGTTCTAGCTACACAGAGTTGTTCTAGCTACACAGAGTTGTTCTAGATACACACAGAGTAGTTCTAACTACACAAAGAGTAGTTCTAACTACACAAAGAGTAGTTCTACTAGCTACACACAGTGGAACTGAAAGAAAGGAGAATCGGCACATGGTGCCGCCTCTCGTCTACAAATACGAGCTAAAAGCGCCTGACCTGATGACCTAAGTTGGGGCTAGGACCTACGCTATAACTTGCGAGGGTGACGATACAGACGGAGACATTTCCGAGACCCTAACACATACTTCTTATAGCCACTGACAGTGGAACTATATTGTGGAAAGAACTTCATCGCCATACAGTGCCCCTAGTCTGCAAATACACGCGCCGCACGCGCCCGCGCTGCCCGGCCTGCCCGCCGCGCAGCCGTCCAAGCTGGGGCTAGCTAACACCTACTTTTTTTTTTTTTTTTTTTTTCGTCGGGAAATGCTTTGCGCATACCCACTGGTCTATGGGGACAGCCAGTGGGTTATGTGGGACTCTCCCCACCTACCCACTAAAGGCGGGACCTACCCACTAAAACCCGACGGTTTCCACCAGAGCCCAAAGAAACGGAGCCGCGAGTTATTGTCCTGGTTGGACATTCGTCCGCAGCTCCGCCTCAGGCTAGAGGCTCGCTCGGGCTAGGTAAGACCTAGGCTAAGCATGCGCGTGCATTATTTCGAGCTATAAACACATGCCTCTTCTATATTATGGAAAGAGCTTCATCGCCATACAGTGCCCCTCGTCTTCAAATAGCCGCGCTGCCCGGCCTGCCCGCCGCGCAGCCGCCCAAGCTGGGGCTAGGTAACGCATTGTAGTTGTTCTAGCTACACAGAGTAGTTTTAGCTACATAGAAATTGTTCTAGTCTGGTTCGTGAGCACGTAGAATTTTGTCCAATGACCCCTAGCTACCCATCCTTATCCCTCGTACGTGCTCGCGGACCACACTATACTTAGCTACACACTGGAACTGCAAGGAAGGAGCACTATCAGCTACAAGCGCCTGGCGCCCAAGCTGGGGCTAGGTAACACAGTAGTTCTTCTACACAGAGTTGTTCTAGCTACACACAGAGTAGTTCTTTTAACTACACAAAGAGTAGTTGTTCTAGCTGCACATACAATAGTTCTTCTAGCTACACGTAGTGGAACTGCAAGAAAGGAGCATCGGCACATGGTGCCGCCTCTCGTCTACAAATACGCGCTAAAAGCGCCTGACCTGATGACCTAAGTTGGGGCTAGGACCTACGCTATAACTTGCGCGGGTGACGATACAGACGGAGACATTTCCGAGACCATAACACATACTTCTTATAGCCACTCACAGTGGAGCTATATTATGGAAAGAACTTCATCGCCATAAAGTGCCGCTCGTCAGCAGCATCTCAGCGCTGCCCACGCCCACCGCGCCGCACGCGCCCGCCCGGTCCGCTCGGGCTAGGTAACATGCCATTTTAAGCTAGCGGCTGCCCGCGACTTCGTACGCGTGGATCCCGTTTTACCCCCGTAGTTACGAGTTAAATTTTGCAAAATCCCGTCTTAGTGAACACCTACGTTCTAAAAGGAACGTCCATGCTAGAGACTCCTAGCACTTGTAGTTTCTGAGATTTCATAATGAGTGAGTCAGTCAATAGCGTGGCTCTATTGAGCGCCTATTGCGGCTTTTTTTTCGTCGTGAAATGCATGAAATTGCATACCATTAACAATGGTTCACTTTGACATTAACTTTATTACTTGAACAGAGCCTTAATAATTTCATTGTCTACAGGTGCTAGACTCAAAGCGGCCAGCTTTTCCTACCGCACGCGGCCGCGAGACAAGTCTCCGAAGATTCGCGAACAGTACTCCAAAGAGGGCTCCGTGAACTCCGTCGCTAACGGAGCGCCGGGCTCGTTCCGCTTCCGCTCCGTCACCACCGCGTCCTTCTTCCGCAGCCGGAACAAGGACAAGCGGAGCAAGGAACAGCTGGACGACGAACACAAGGAAAACGGGGACGCTGTCACCACGAGGATGTGAACTGTTTTAATTAAAGACGAAAATATCTTAACAGATATGACATAATTCTTCTATGTACACCGATTAATATTAATGTTGCAGAGTATGGAACGTTCCC